>NC_060142.1:74385060-75700723 GCF_021461385.2 Schistocerca piceifrons
TCGGCAGTTCTTGCGGTTCGACCCAGATAAAAATATCCACCCGCTAGATTTCTGGAACGATTTTGAAGATGTGATTCCACCAACTTGGTCTGAACGAGAGAAAATCTCATTTATTAGAAGCCACTTAGCGGGTGACGCCATGCGTTAGTCAGCTGATGTTGTGCTGAAGTGTAAAACATTAGCGGAATTTAGAACAGCTTTCATTAATGAGTATCGGTCTAGCAATAAGCAAAATGAAGTGTTGAGAGAATTTTGGAGTGGAAAACGCTTCAATGCAGGCAAGGAACCCATTAAAGAGTTTGCCAGGTCATGGATTTCACGTTTGTCACATTTGGCGGAAAAGCTGAAACCTGAAATGATAATACCAGATCTTGAAGCCAAACTGCCATGGTATTGGCAAACTAGGATTATATCTGCCCCTAGAGACAATCTGGATCGTTTCATTGAATATTTGGAACGTGTAGAGTGTGTGGCTGCCAATGAGGAGCAAGCACGTAATAACAGAAATGATAATAACACTAGTAGTAATTTTAAGAACGAGCAGAATGGCAATGTAAACATCAGAACAGTAGGTGTTCGCCATCCTAAGAAAGGTAGGAATTGGAGAAATAATTACCAGAACCAACAATGGCATCCAAATGATAGTAATTTTGTTCCTAACAAAAATGTGCAAGTAAACAACAGTGTTGAAAGCAATGCTGTGCCAGTTAACTATAATGCAAATAAAGGTAACAGTAGTAGGCAGAGGCTGGAAAACTAGTTCCCGTCTATGAGGATACTGGCGCTCACCAGGCGGTTGTTTTTCCTAAGCCAGTAATTACAGTAATTAGTATGACAGATCAGAATACTCAGACTGAACATGTGGATGAGGGGTCGGTAGCATCTAAGGATACAGCAGAAATATTAGATCACTCACAGTATTTGATAGATACCGTGTTAGAGACTCTTTCTAAGTGGGAAGAGAAAGAGAAGGCGCAGCAGTGTAACGGTAGCGAAGAGCTACAAAATACTGAATTGTCAGGTGAAGAATCAGAAGAAATTCATGCTTATATTTACGATGAGGATGATATGCTCTTATCTAAAGTGCCTGTGCAGGATGTTGATACTCTACTAATAGATTTAGGACAGGAGGTAAGTGAGAATGTAGAGGATAGCCTGTTGGGGGTCGATGAACCCAGTAGCTGTGACCAGTTGTCACTTGAGAAGGAACCCGACGATAATAGTGAAAGTGGTTTAGCTGTAACTAGTGTTATGCCCGATCTGGAGGCGAAGAATCACTCATACTACAGTAATTTGGGTCATGTTCAGCAAACTAAATGTAATGAAGTCGTGCGGTGTTTCGATTTGAAATTAATAGACTGACTGGAAAAGGCAGCTGAAAATGTAGTTCAGGAAACCCCTACACACTTTGACCTAAATGTAATGAAGACAGATGTCGATCACTTTAGTTGGAGACAAATCCAAAAGGAACTATTGGATGAGTTTGAGGAACCATCTGTACAACCTAGAATAAGCCAACCTATAATAATAGTGAATATATTGGGTATCAATGTACGTTGTCTCTTAGACAGTGGAAGTGAAGTTAGTGCGATATCTCAGTCCTTCTTTGATGCATTACCTACTAAAGACAAGCTTACAGTAATGAGGGTATCAGGACGAAGAATAATTGGTGCTACTGGCAAGGTGTCAAAAACGGTAAAACAAGAAGCTTTGCTGCCTTTTAATATTAATGGTAATTTAATTGATCATCCATGCTTAATTGTAAATAATCTCAGTATTGAGGTTTTAATTGGCATAGATTTCTTGTCAAAATATCAGAGTGTGTTGACTTTGAAAGAAGTCAGTTAAAAATGGTCTTGCCGATAACCGGAGTAATTACGGTACCTTTTATTGATAAACATGTAGTAACTAATGATGAAACTTGGGAGCTGCCTATACGAGTTCTGAAAAATAGGAGATATTGGGACGAAGATGTTAATCTTAGTAAAAGTAAGCTTCTTCACAGAAGAAGAAGAAGAAGAAGAAGCAATTATTTTGGATAAAATAGAAGCTAAATTGCAGGAAATCGATAAAATTTCAGCTAATCAGAAGGAAGAACTGAGACAGGTTTTAAAAAGGCATCATAAGGTATTTTCAAATCGACCTGGCGTGGTCAAAGGTTATGAATGTCAATTAAAGGTGAAACCTGGCCAAGTGTTTTTCAGGAAGCCATACCAAATACATGTAGCTAGGAAGGAGGCGGTTCGAAAGGAGATACAGAGAATGCTAGAGTGGGGTGTGCTTGAAAAAGCGGTCAGTGAGTACAATAATCCTCTTGTTGTTGTACCAAAAAGAGACGGGAGTGTCAGATTGGTCTTGGACGCTCGTTGGTTGAATGAAATAGTGGTTAGGGAAAGTGATAGACCGCAGAACATGGACGAGTTATTGCAAAAATTCCGGGGAGTAAAATTCTTAACATCTATGGACATCCCGTGTGGATATTGGAATTTGCCACTGGCGGAAAGTTCAAGGAAGTACACAGCTTTCTTGTACGAAGGAGTTTGTTACCAATACCGTGTGGTACCTTTCGGACTTAATATCTCTGTTTGTGCCTTCGTACGTGTGATGTGCCATGTTTTAGGACCAGCCTTAAGTAAGAAAATAACAGTCTACGTAGATGATCTGTTAGTAGCAACTCCTACCTGGGAAGAACACATAGTTTTATTAGAGGAAGTGTTAGAGGCTATTGAGAGAGGTGGCATGAAACTAAAGATTGAAAAGACAGAGTGCGTTAAAGAGGAAATAGGTTTCTTGGGATATATGATAAGTGGAAAAGGTATTCTGCCTGACCCAGGCAAGCTAGCAGTCATTGAAAAATTTGAAGCTCCCAGAAACAAGAAGCAGTTGAGATCGATGTTCGGTCTTTTCGGTTTCTATTGGCGTTTTGTTAGTGATCAGGCCTTTAATGCACCCTTTCTTCACCTCCTGCTGAAAAAGAATACCCCTTGGGTTTGGACAGCAGAATGCCAACAGGCGTTCGAGGTGCTTAAACAATCTTTAATTAATAGCCCTTTTTTACATCATCCTGATTTTGAAAAACCATTCTGTATGTGTGTTGATGCTAGTGGCTATGGTGTAGCTGTGGAGATATTCCAAGTAGAAATAGAGAACGAATAAGAAGTGCACAAGCCTATAGCTTTCCCAAGTCGATCTTTTCAGGCAGTAGAGAGAAATTATGGCATCTCAGAACTGGAAGCATTGGCAATTGTATTTGGGGTACAGAAATTTGAGCAGTATCTATTAGGTCACAAGATAATTGTTTACAGTGACCATAAGGCGTTGACCTTTTTACAGACCTGTAAGTTGAGGAATGCTCGTTTGGTAAGATGGTCATTGTATCTCCAGCAGTTTGACCTTGAGGTTAGATATATTCAAAGGAAAGATAATTTGGTAGCTGATGGGTTATCTAGAAGTGCGGAGCTCTGTGATGACGCGGGTATTACAGCAACAGACCTAAGTGAAGTACGAATGTTTGCGTTGCACGAAGTAAAGGAAGAAAGTGCAATAAAGAGGGTGATTAAGAACTTGAGACGTGAGCAGAATGCAGATGACCAGCTGAAATTAGTAAAGAGCTATTTGGGAGATGCGAACTATCATAAGGTTTCTCAATACTACTGTCTGCATAAAGGTATTCTGTTTAGGAGGAAAAAGGTAGGTGTTTCTGAGTGGAAGCTGTGCCTTCCCTCACAACATGTAGACTTACTAATCGACTATGTGCACCTGAGGTATGGGCACTATGGTGCAAAGAAGTGCATTGCAAAATTAAAAGAGAAAGTTGTGTTTGAGAACATGTACCGCCGTGTTGTCAAGCGTTTAGCATCTTGTGTAGTGTGCCAGAAAGTCCGTGCAGCTAACACCAGAATACAAGGGGATATGCATTCAGTAGAGCCAACTGAAACCCTAGAATTACTGGCTTGTGATTTGTTTGGCCCTCTTCCTGCTTCGAGAGGTGGGTGCACCAATGTTTTTGTTGTGGATGGATTTAGTAAAAATGTTAAGCTATACCCAATTAAAAGAGCAAATGCAAAAACGTTGGTAGAAAAGTTGGAAAAAGATTTCTTCGTGAACGTTGGCGTTCCGAAGAATTTGCTGTCAGACAACGGGCCTCAATTTACTTCTGATAGATTTAAAGAATGTCTGGATAAGGCCGGAGTGAAACATCTGAAAATATCTGCGTATTTCCCCCAAGGAAATATGAGTGAACGTATTATTATGAGAGAATTGAATAGGCTTTGCAGGACTTATTGTGCTCGGAAACACTCAAGTTGGGCAGAGCACATGAAGTATTTTGAGAATGTAATTAACAACTTAAGGCATGATGCAACTGGTTTTGCGCCTTGCGAATTGATGTTTGGCCAAGAACCACACAATGTGATTGCAGATATGGTAGAATTCCCTATTCTAACGCAAACATCCACAGACGAAAAGAAGTTAAGGGCTAGGGCAAATATAAGGAAAAGAACATAAGAAAGAAAGAAAGAAGCGTCATGACGCAAAAGCTGTACCCACCAGTTTTGAAATAGGTCAGTTAGTCCTTGTCAAAACCAAGGAAAAATCAAAGAAAATAAATGCAGAAACAAAGAAATTCATGTTCGTATACCAAGGACCTTTCAGGATCATAGGAAAACCACATGCCAATGCATATAGGCTAGTGTGCCCTAAGAGTAAAAAGCTATTCGGTCTCGGGAACGTGATCGACCTAAAGAAGTTCATAGGTAGTGAATGAGTTCTGTAGGGAGAGGTTGTTCTGTAACCTCTACACAGTGTGGCAGCTGTGCACTCCCAGCTGGGTGAGATCTTCTTTCCCATTTCAGGTCTCACTCTATCTTCATCTTTCCTATCCACCAAAGTTTCGACTCCTCCTTTGCAATACAAAAATTTTCCGTCATGGCTATCAAGCCATGAGTTCTGTAACCATTCTATTCACCGATTAGTGAAGAAAATACCTAATGTGACAAACCTAACAGTGACATAAACAACAGAGAAGTATGACGTAATTAAGATACAAAGGTATTTGAGTAACAAGTATGTATTGTACCCTGGTGATATTGTAAGTACAAAGTTGTTGTTTTATTGTAAATGGTCCACCAACAGTAATTTAAAAAGATATACAAATTCGTGTACAAGCAGGATCTGAAGTGGCAGTGAAACCTAGAGCTGTAGAGCTAACTAATTAATAGTAAAAGAGATTGCTTAGTCTTATGAAAAATATGCAGATAAGTTGTAAGAATGAACTCACCTTGTGTAGCAAGGAATGGCAGTGTAATAGAATTGAACAGTGTTTGTGGTTGATACGTGAAGGACACCTCCTTGAAATATTTATAAGGTTGGAGCTGGCTGTTATTTGGTGTAGTGTGTGACAGGACATACCTACACGTATTGAGGTTATGAGTTGGAGGCGTGAATGGGACCATAGGTACCCTTATGTCAGATAAGACAGAGCAGGTCATGGTGTCCTATAGGTTTAAGGAATTAGGCATTACGCTCGGCCATAATTACTTAATGCACTTTAGTGGTAGGTCGAAAGAGACTACCTGTGATTTCAGCAACCAATGAAGTGGAAATGGACTGCAATGTGAGCATACTGATCAGCTGCAGTACACTATAGATATGAAATAAACGTGCTATCCTATGCGTTAAATGTTTATAAAGTGAGTGTTAAATAAGTACATACACTAGCAACATAATTGAGTAACGTAATGGCAGACCTGAAACATTATTTATAGCTCTGCATAAATACACTTCAATGAAGTAAGTACATAATTGCAGATGTGGAACTGACACAGCAGCAGAAGACCAACAAGTGGGTTTAGTAGTCAACTAAACGTAGTGTGTTTTGAACACTTAGAACTATACTATTACGACAAGTTACTCACATGTACAAAGAGGCTAATCAAATATACTCATACTATCTCTAACAATAAGGTAATCGAAGATGAGTCAGCTAAGTAAATAAAATACAAATGTATCAAGAATGTACTGAGCATTGGTTCAGTGTTCTGGCCCAGAAATAATAAAACGGCGTTTTGAGCCAATTGTTTACCGATTTTATGACAGTTAAGTAACCGCGAGAGTAAAATTGAAAAAGTTCTGTTAAATTTGTTCCAGCAACATATTGAAAGATAAAATGTGTATATATCCCCATTTCCTTGTGACCCACCCTTAGATAGTAAGTGAACAGAGTCTGCGGCACTCTTTTTGTTTGTTCTACAGGACAAGCCAGATAATGGCAGCCTGGTAGTTGCGTGAAAGCGTGGAGTGACTCGGACACCACTCATAATGACCCCTCCCCTTTCCCCATGTAAGTTAGAGTGGATGTGAAGGACGCACACCATAGTAACTTCCCCCCCTCTACCCTTGTGAATGGAAGTGGAATGCCAGCCAAAGTGGCTACAACCACATGTGTAAAAATGAAATTGTCATGATTTGTGAAATTTTCTTTCGGGTTTAGAAAAGACTGCTAAGATATAATTATCTGTTTATGTATCATGAATAACTGTGTTATTTTCTTTGAATTTGTGTATGTAAAAATATTTATAGACAATTTAATGAATTTAAGATTTTCATAATTTTTCATATTTTTGTGTGTTTGTCTGTCTAAGGCAATATGTATGCCAAAGTGTTTCATTGATTTTGCTTAAATTTTGAGTGATAATGTTGCTTAAGAGGCAGTGAACATGTCAGCAATTTAAATAATTGAAGTAGATAATAAGTTTTCTTTTAATATTTCTATATGTTTACATTCAATTTTAATTTTCATAGGGAGTTAAGCTGTACTCTTGCTTCCCTTTTTCTAATTAATTTTTTTTCATTTACATTCAAAAAAATTAAGTAGAGGGTGATGTAGGGAAGCAGCATACTCACGCCTTATAAAATTCACATCAGTCTTCCCATTATGTGCCAGCCTAGTCTGCTGTAACTAGCTCTGACGTCATAAATATTGCGCAATACTTTAAAATGAAGTAAATAACTTGAAACGTTTCTAGCATGTCAGGAGTAATACAAAATCAATATGTGTTGGATATCAGTTCAATAACTTTAACCATTTTCGAAATTTGGATGTTTTCCTGTAGAAATCATTGGCGCAACAGAAAAGAGCTACAAACTTAAAAATTTATATTTAGATTCCTTTTGCATTACAATTTAGTAAAAACAGTATTCTGGCTCTAACAAATTAAAATTTTAGTTGAAATTCATGATTTTCTCGTTTTTGTCTTAGAAATTAAAGAAGCAAGATAGATTAAGTAGGCGAATAAATAAAGCTAGGATGTTTAAATTTAAGTAGAAGGGAGATCCGCTATAATCATAAAAATGTGAGAAGTTTCAACAGAATAACTATAAAACTATAGCTATAGCGTATCTCCAAAGAGCAAGTTCAGAGCTCGTCTACTGCGTGTAGTGTAATTAAATTAATTCACTCGCACAAAAATTTGACTTAGCCACGTCAGACTTTTATTATGATTACTTACTTGTGTACTGATTGCACAATTAAATTGAAAGCTTCATCGGCCATCAGCAAAGGAAGCAATGATTTATTCGATAACTTAATTTGGTGCATTACTAGCCCAGCGGCTAGTCGGGAGAGCAGATTTGATCAGGCGTTCCCTTAGCCGTCCGCACCGCGGCTTTATATGTAAGAACGCTGCGCGAGAAAAGGAAGGCCCCAGTTCTCTCCAGACGCTGATTAGCCCACCTCCTGTGCCGGGAGTCGCGTCGCGAAGGTATCGTTGATATAAACAGCCTCGGATGCCGTAATAAGTTACTCTTGATATGCGTAACCATGAAATCGTTTTCGAGTGAAGTGTTAATTCTGCGATGACTTTCATGATCTATCTTCAGTTTGCGTATGTCGTATTTTCACGTGCCGCCGCAGAACAGACATTCTACCATTATTTAGCTTGGCGTTTGATGAACATTATAATCAAATTACGGCGAGCATTCACTTAAACATTTATTTTTAACAGTTATAGTGGCATCAGCGCATTAGACTCGGAACTGCTCTGTTAATTGGATTGTGTGGATTCTTTTTGGTCTGTGACTTTCAGAATATAGTGAACATTTTAGAGAGAATGGTTTTTGATTATGAATCCCAGACAATATCGTAATTCCTCTGAGCTATAAGCTGTAGCTATAAATGTATTTGTCAGATGAAGTGGGCACTAGGAATTCTAATTACAGGCTTCACGTTTTGCTAATCACTTTCTGGTTGCCAATATTGTAGCTAGAGAGCCAGTGTTGAGAACGGCAAACAGCATAAATACAAAACATTTATTCTATGCTTCCACCTGCCACCCCACAAACTACCACAAGCTTTCACTCAGACCAAAGATCGAGTCAAATATTCGTGTATATTTGGATTCCAAGAGCATGCTTCAATTGTTTCATATTGTCCAAAAAAGAGAAAAGTTGTAACCTTGCTCAGTACAATGTATTCAAGGAAGGAAGTGGAAGATTGAAGAATGCAAGCCAGTAATGATTCTGGATTATAATAAAACAAAATCAGGAGTAGATACCATGGACAAGCTGGTTAGAACGTACACTACAAAGAGGTTGAGCAGAAGGTGGCCAATGGTATTATTTTACAACATGATAGATATCAGTGCACTGAATGCCTTTATCATGTGGATGCATCTGACACCAGACTGGGCAGAAAGGATCAACTACAAGACAAGGGTATTTCTCATAGAATTAGGAAAGTACCTCATCGGAAGAAAGCCAGACAAAATTATTTCAACAGTACTTCCACCAACAGTACAGACAAAGAAAAGAGGAAGGTATCCGTTTTGTAAAAGGTCTGAGGATAGAAAATTCACCGATAAATGTTCAAAATGTTGATGTTCTGGGTGTAAAAACCACTTTGCAATTTATTGCTGTAAGTGTAATGCGTCATAAATGTCAATTCTGAATTTAATCAAAAACGTCTGTAGTTTCATGAGAATCGTTTGTAAATTTTACTGAAATAAATAATCTAAAAAAAGTGCATCTTAATTTAATGTAATGTCACTGACATGTTTTAGAATGTGGCAAAAATAAGGAATGTGATATTATTCAATCATAATTAAAACTACACTTAATAAAAAATAAATTGAGTTGGAGTCACTAAAGACCCCAGTGGTACTCAGTGTAACAAAAAATACTCGGTATTAGAAGGGTTAAAATTACAAATATAAAATGCTCTTATTGGTTACAGATCAGATTTCACTTTATACTTTTCTATACCATACAACTTTGAAACAGCGTCCCAATCCAGCCAGGATATATACTCGCTCTTCCAAATGGCAACACTAACGCTAAAAAACATGGATTGCTGTTAGAGGTAGTGTGTTGAGGTTATACTACTGCAAAACACACTATCTCATGCGTAGACATCCCACACCTTCCTCCCAAAGATGTCGGAGGTGCCGGTAAATGGGCGGGGGGGGAGGGGGGGCGGCTTGCAGTGGGACCGTTGGACCTAACGCAGGTGACCCCTCCCAGGCAATGCCCCTGACTTCGCACTTCGCACAGTGTACGGGCCAACCTCCCCCCCCCCCCCCCACCCCCCCCACCCCCCCAGATATACCGAATGCTGATGCTGGATCCAGCCCCGACCAATATTCCCCACTGTATTACACGATAGATCCAGCCCGAATAATATTCTTGGATGTGGCGCTGGGCATAACTGGTGGTTTTACAGATGTCTAACGAATGTCATGTCGAGCAGGTGTATGTGAGGCAGTTGAAAGTTTAGCGGCCCTATGTGACAAACTGCTTCCATCTTTACACAGATGTTGTTTTCTGTCATCGGTATCAATAATCGTCATCCTGTGTTTACCATACACATAAGAAAGATGAGACATGTAAGACAGAAGTTGTAAATACTAAGACTGTTCGATGTGAGATCTAAACACAACATTCTGGGACGTTAAGGGTTATATTTAAAGAATCACACGTATTCCAGACGATCGGGTCGGATAATCGGTTTTTACTTGTGTAAAAAGAGCTAGACCATTAGCTATTTTTGGTGCGTGTGCGTGTGTTTGAGATTATATAATCATTATGCGTATAATCACTCTGAAACTTTATACTGGGGTGCGAGTAAGACAAGGTCACAAGGTAATGGCCGTACCGTCTTTTTTGTTTAGTGGAATACATACTTGTTACGTTTTTTGCTGGATGTGTACATGTTGTGGAAGACTGTAGTTTTAATGGATGATTTGGTAATGGCAAAATGCAACATCTCGAAACACTACTTTCAAAGAATAAAAAAAAAACCATAGGAACTAGAATGGATTATAACACAATGTGCTATGTATGCAGCACTACATGCTGTTCATCCAGACGACTGTCTATTCATTGTAAGCAAACCAGTTTGGAAAATTCTAGTGCGAGTAAAACAGAAAATTCAAAGAACAATTGATCACCTGCTCTGGAGGGTATGGTTGGTTGGGATATGCAGTAAATTATGCCTTCCTGATAAGTATTGGAGACACTGTTTGTCGACCTATTAAAATTTCCGATTATTTATCCAAACAACATTCTGAAATTTGTCAACCAGAAGTGAGCAGTACTAACTCCGACACAACTGATCATGACATCTTTTTAATCATGACCCCTAATATCCGCATACATCTTATATTTTTAGCTGGATGGGTACACGCTGTTGAAGACTGTAGTTTTAAAGGATTACTCAATAATGGTAGGCTGCAATACCTTGATACTTTACTTAAAAAATAGGCAATCAGGCCATATAACGGTTTAAAAAGAAGAGGTGATGTGTAATTGTAGTTTTAACGTGGAAATCGGTTACACGAAACATCTATACTGGTAGACGAACTAATGGTGGGTTTATTGTAATGAGTGTAAGTATGGAGTGTTCCTGCTACTAAATATCGGTTTTTTCGTTAACACGACAGTGTGCAGTAGCTCACAGGCGTTAAATATAAATGCCCCAGCCACTGTCGCCCCACCAGCTGTAGAGAGAGACAGAAAGAATAACGAAAATAAGTATAACAATCCAGATATTCGTTAAACTCGCCTGATGCAAAGAAAGAACACTGGTTATCAGTGCTACTACAAAAAATAAGGAACAAACAGAATGAGTATATAAATTAGCGATATTGCTCCGCCTCCATGATGAAACCATATCCCTGAGGTCGTCAGGGATCGCCTCCACCCATTTCGGCATCTCCGGTTCTAAACTCGGAGATTCACGGCTAAACTTGGGGCGACAGTTGTTTAAAGTGTGTCACCAGAGAGGTGGAGTGAAAACTGAATGATGGTCGGCAGTGAGTGGTGATGTGTCGTGGTTTGTGGCGGACAATGTTCGGTGTGTAATGATGGACATCGACACCAGCGTTAAATGCGACCACACTTGACGACAGACATACGAGTGGACCTGCGCAAGGTCCCCGAAGCAGCTCTAGCTAGAGTGGTGTGGCGCGGCGCGGCTACGGTGTAGTGATTGATAGCTCGGCCGCTGTCAGATGTCGCGGGTGGGCGGCTGCGGCCTCAGCATTTCCACACCGCCTCTTGGCTTACTACGCTTCACATGTAACTCCCCAGGGCGTACAGCTCGTCCACAAGTGTTTCAGGTAGGCCCTCATGTCTTGCGGCACTGGTGCCCGGCAGAAAGGTCGAGTGGTATCTGGCGGGACTGTCACCGCAGCTCACGCAACAGATCTGGCAGTCACGGCCAGCGGGCGAGAGAAATACGTCGGAAAGAAAATACAGGTCTGCTGATTTAGGCTCATCACATGACAATCCGTTCCGCAGAGTAAAGAATAAACTGGATGAATTTTAAGATTTTTCCAGGGACGTGAAATGTACCACTTTGTAAAATATCTTTACGATGTTGATCTGTAGCCGCATAATTATATGTGATTATTCCACGATCTATTTGTATTCGTGTTTTGCAATCTGTGTTAACCCGTCAGCAGCCCCAGAGCACTGCAGTAAAGGTGTTCCTGCTAGGAGCTGTTAGGGGCCAGTGTGTGCATAAACCCCCGCATTGTGGAGCAGCCTCCTGCAGCAGTTCTGTCGCCACAACAGCCGTGTGAGTACCTGACACAACGAACTGGTACAAAATGATTACCTCAAGGGTAGCTCTGAGCCAGAGACCCTGTAGAGTGCCATTTGCAGTACGTAGGGCCGTGTTTATGATCTCTGGATGAAGCTTAGACGAAGTTTTCACTGTATTTGCAGTATGTCAGGAGTGTGAAGGCAGGCGCTATCCCATGACGTCACAATTTAGAGCGCCCTCTGGTGGCGATAATGTGAAAGACAGATCCTTCGATATACACGCACGAGTCTATCGGAAAAAAGTGGTGGAAGTGGTGGCGGGAGATGGCGGAAAGTGTGACGGGCAGAGGTGGGGGGGGGGGGGGGGGGGGGGGGGAATTGTGAAATCTTATTCCAACACGATAACGGTTGCACCTCCCCCAAATAAGGAAAATCTACCCTGTGTCCTTCCACAGCATTGACTGAACGTTTCCTGCCAGTTTCCCTGTGCAACCAGTGGACAATAGGGGCTGAAGGTGGTATTGTGACTAAGTTGGCCCCTGCTCAAGTCTCAGCTGGAATTCCTCACCATTATATAAGTAACTGACACAGTTTTACTGGCAAATGGCCCCTTTCAGGCAGAGGGTGGGAGGGGTAAATACCATGATGCCACAATTTCAAAAGCCCTCTGGTGGCAGTCTGCCTCCACATGTCAAAGCGAGCACACACAATTGGAATAAAGTGGGGGCAGGGGGTGGCGAAAAGTGGGGGTATTTTAAATTCTTCTTGCAACAGGATAACATCTGCACATCCCAAAAAACGATGAAAGCAATAAAATACCAACCTACGTCGTTCCACAACAACAACTCAGCTTAGACTTACCTTTCCTGCCAGTTCCCAGGTGGGGGTGTAGCAGGGAGAGGAGAGGCATAGGCAGGGGTGGGTGGATGGTGAAAGGGGAGGGCTGGTGGGAAAATCCCATTACATCTCAATTTCGAGCGTCCTCTGGTGGTGGTATAGTGAACTAGATCGGTTGTGGAAGAGGACAGGTTGTTGCAACCTGTATGTTTGGTGGCATGAAGAACCATTATCAGTTCAGCATATTGCTACGATCAGTGTACTGTCCACCACACAATGTAGTGCCTAAGAATATATTACCTATCTGCTGGATCAGTGCAAATCGCCTCTTGCACAGCTAGACCCCAGTGGTTACCACAGGTGATGGGCAGCCCTGCAGTAACCTGTCAGTGGTCATGGTGCAGTACAGTAATGATGTTTCTGCTTGGAGCTGTGAGCAGTCTTGGCATGTGGGACAGTGCAGCAACAGTGTTTTCTAACACCACGCATCTATTCACAGCTGTTAGGAGATGCCGAAAATTTTACGTAGACTTCATTTATGGTGCATGTCATTGGTGTTAGTGTTTCGTTTTCAAGATCTTTATAGGTGGAATTTAGGCCATGTTTTTGGTATCAGTTTTCACAATATGGTTGTGTCTTTATACATTGTTTTTGGTACCTTTCTTGCAATATGCTTGGATCTTTATAGGCGAAGTTTTTGTTACCATTTTTTGCAATATATTATTGGATCTGTAGCTGTGATTATGATTTTTGAGGATTGATGATCTATAGCAGTGTAATCAGGGCACATAAATACTGGACATGGTAATACTTGCACCTTACTGAGCTTTTCCCACCAATTTCTAGCAGTATTGAAAAATTCTTCCAACAGGGTAACATATGCTCATCACAAAAACTGATGAAATGAACAGATAATTCCACACCAACAGCTCAGTCCAGACTGAGCTTTTTCTACTAGTCGCCAGGGGACGCTAGGGTGTATGGGAAGAGAGGGAATTGTAGAGGGGAGGGAAGTGGGAGGGTGTAAAACCAACATCACCCGGTGACACCATTAGTGCGAAGTTGCAACATTTACAGACGCCATCTTGAATAAATTTGGCAACAATGCAGAGTGCACCCATATTGGCTCTCCGCCTCCACCCACAGACAACACAAGCTTTGCTTCAGTGTTCTCAATGGGGAGTTTGGAGGCATCCACTATACAGTCCAGATATGGTCTTGCACCATGCGATTGCCACCTTTCAGGACAGCTGAAACAACATGAATGGTGAATTAGGAGCAGATTTCTACCGTTGAGGGTCTGAACAACTGCTAGAACATTCTGATCGCTGCTCACAGAGGTTTGATGACTACGCTCACGTCACGTATTTGTGTCTCTTTCAATAGAAGTTACTTAGCCTGCTATAACAAGCTGTAGCTTACTTTTTGGTGTTCTTTTTTTATCAGAGATTACATGCCTCACTAGCGAAATAGACTCAGTTGCAGATGAATTGAAGAAACAAGTGGCACTGTCGTTGAACAGTGTTTCCTTATGGGTACATTACCGGCTGTCGTAACTGTCCTCAAGTTCTAGGGCAATATACATTGTGGACCTCTCATATGATGATGGAATATGCTCAGTTGTCTGTCGATCCCATCAATTCTGAGCTGACTGCGCATCATCAACCTGCAGGGTGGTTTTCTCAAAAATATGGATGTGCTGAGCAAAAGTATTTGAGTCTTTCATTTTAGGTTGTACACAAGCAAGCTGCCAAATATGTCTAAGGCCTTCCCCTTGTCAGACTGTGACTCAGACATCAGTATCAACACAGCAGAATCACTGAGATAGACAGCAACCTGCACTAGAAGACATCTCGGTCCGCACTAGTAAGCACTCACAACATATCAAGTGGAGCCCTCAAATACAATGCGTGGTCAGTGTACGGGGACTGGCATCGGCTGTGGAAGAACACTTCAGACCGTCAAGGAACTAGTGACAGCCCCTCAACTGATTGAGGAAACCTGCTGGTCCTCTGGACCTTGGATACGTACTGCATAACTACAATGGACGACTCTGTTATAGTGTGTGATGACTTAGCTTTGAATTTTTGGACATTCTGCTTAATCTCTCTTGTTCTGTATTGGGGTGTAGTGGCACTAAAATTTGTGTAGAATTGCAAAACCTGTAAAAATAGCCCAACTGAATCCAAATTTGGACGATGTATACTAACAAGTATACCAGACATGCAGCTGCTGTATGGTGGGAAACGTCAGTGCTACTCCGAGCTGATCGAATGAAAAGCCATAAGATGGAGCGTAAACATGAAAGCAAGTTCCAGTACACACTGTTGGTGACAAAGTCATGTGAGTGAGTTTGAATGAAATAGAATATGGATCTCAGGCGAATAGGTGGGCTTTTAGTTGGCACGAACAGTTTACGAACTATTCCACTTGTTGTATTGTAAATGTGTTGAATAAATCGGCGTATTTACCAGTTTCAGTGTTGAATACTTCACACCTATCGCACAGTGTAATGACCTGATAACGATGGCCACTCGTCACAGCACGCACCACAACCTGAGGAGACTGGCGCACAGACCTCACTCTGTGGCGTCCTTCGTCCACTAGATTGTGACAGGGCAAATGATTTGGAGAGTCCCAGAACCATACCCTTAACGGCGTGGCCCCCAAGCCATTCTGACATCCTAGTCTTCTGTTACTTATTCCGATTAAGTTCGAGTGCTGCGCCAGCCACTGAATTTACATGACTATGAAGAATATTTGTTTCACCATCTACTCGTCTACTTTTCTTAAGAGAGTGACAAATTTCTGTTGAAAATGCTCATCATCGTAAGTTTACCTAAGCCAAAAGAGTTATATCAAACAACCAAACGTATACTGCCTGACAAGCAAAATCAAGCACCCAGAAGAGGAGTAGAAAACAAAAAGAAACTTTATGGTTTGAGAGGGTACGTGATGTTATTTCAGTGATTACAAAGTCCACTCAAGTTTACAAAAGAAATTTCACAATATGAAACCAATTATTAGTTCGATGTTACACCTCTTCTGCTCTGGACGGATACAACAATTCGATTGGGAAGGGTATCACAAAGTCATTTTATCCTCTACAGAAGTCAGTGGGCCTGAAACTGTTGTAACTTGTTCTTGACATCCTAGATATTGGCACTGGAACAGAGTTGAAGTCCACTCTGGTCCCATTATATTGTCACAGACAGACCTGGGGATCTTGTTACCACAGAACCTCAACATCATGCAGACAGTTAATACTGGCACGTTCCATATGTGGATGAGCATTGCTCTGTTAGAAAATGGCACTACGACAGTACTGCACGAGAGGTATGGTAATACACGAGAACACAGGATATCTTTCATGCATGATTGTGCCATCAGATTTCTTGGAGCCACTACCGGCGGTGTCTGAAGTCATACAAAATGGCTCCCCACAGCATGACGCTAGGAGAAGCGTAACTTTGCCTCTTCAAAGCAATGGAAAGATGGGACCTACACCCAGGTCGCCACCATACTCTCAACGAAGGTCATCTGGGATAATAGAGAAACCCCAATTAATCACTGACAGAATGCAACGCCATTCAATATCAATCCATGCTTCCCGGTAACGACACCACTCCAAACACAACCATTTGCGTTTTTATGTTAATGGCTATCTAATCATGGAACATGATTTCTCTAATACAGAGGGCTGCTAATCTCTGACCAATTGTGCAGAATGTCACAGAATGTTACAGGGTGCCCATTTATTGTTCTCTGATGACAGACACTGATGTGGAGGGGTTACGATGTGCTTGTACACAATACCGTGGTCCTCCATGTGCTGCTCAGATGTCGTGAACCAAAACCTCAATGCTGAGTACACCTTCCTCTAGTTTCCAAGCAGTAGAACATCAGGCCACATCCGAATCGCCAAAAAATCTGGATATTGCACTGTACCTGGCAACAACCAGTCAAGAAATACACTACTGGCCATTAAAATTGCTACACCACGAAGATGACGTGCTACAGGCGCGAAATTTAATCGACAAGAAGAATATGCTGTGATATGCAAATGATTGATTAGCTTTTCAGAGCATTCACACAAGGTTGGCGCCGATGGCGACACCTACAACGTGCTGACATGAGGAAAGTTTTCAACCGATTTCTCATATACAAACAGCAGTTGACCGGCGTTGCCTGGTGAAATGTTGTTGTGATGCCTCGTGTAAGCAGGAGAAATACCTACCATCACGTTCCGACTTTGATAAAGGTCGGATTGTAGCTTATCGCGATTGCGGTTTATCGTATTGCGACATTGCTGCTCGCGGTGGGCGAGATCCAATGACTGTTAGCAGAATATGGAATCGGTGGGTTCAGGAGGGTAATAACGCCGTGCTGGATCCCAACGGCCTCGTATCACTAGCAGTCGAGATGACACGCATCTTATCCGCATGGCTGTAACGGATCGTGCAGCCACGTCTTGGTCTCTGAGTCTACAGATGGGGACGTTTGCAAGACAACAACCATCTGCACGAACAGTTCGACGACGTTTGCAGCAGCATGGACTATCAGCTCGGAGCCATGGCTGCGGTTACCATTGACGCTACATCACAGACAGGAGCGCCTGCGATGCCGTACTCGACAACGAACCCGGGTGCACGAATGGCAAAACGTCAATTTTTCGGATGAATCCAGGTTCTGTTTACAGCATCATGATGGTAGCATCCGTATTTGGCGACAACGCGGTGAACGCACATTGGAAGCGTGTATTCGTTATCGCCATACTGGCGTATCACCCGGCGTGATGGTATAGGATGCCACTGGTTACACGTCTTGTTCGCATTGTCGGCACTTTGAACAATGGACGTTACATTTCAGATGTCTTACGACCCGTGGCTCTACCATTCATTCGATCCCTACGAAACCCTAGCTTTCAGCAGGATAATGCACGACCGCATGTTGTAGGTCCTGTACAGGCCTTTCTGGATACAGAAAATGTTCGACTGCTGCCCTGTCCAGCACATTCTCCAGATATCTCACCAATTGAAAACGTCTGGTCAATGTTGGCCGAGCAACTGGCTCGTGACAATACGCCAGTCACTACTCTTGATGAACTGTGGTATCGTGTTGAAGCTGCATGGGCAGCAGTACCTGTACACGCCATCCAAGCTCTGTTTGACTCAATGCCCAGAGGTGGTTGTTCTGGGTACTGATTTCTCAGGATCTATGCACCCAAATTACGTGAAAATGTAATCACATGTCAGTTCCAGCATAATATATTTGTCCAATGAATACCCATTTATCATCTACATTTCTTCTTGGTGTAGCAATTTTAATGGCCAGTAGTGTATTTAGAGAACTGCTTACAATTTTTTAAATTTTAAACTGTCGCTTTGCATTAAGATTTTTAAATACAATTCCAGCACCAGTCTCCACAGTGCCCATGTGCTGATAGCCACATTTCCTGTTGGTTTCAATAGTTACCATCGCGCCAACCTTTCAACCCTCTGCTGAATGCGCTGTGTACGTATGCTACCAGCTAGCCTTTGCAGAGACATGTGATGGAGTCATGTTCGTAGTTGCTAGGTGGTTGCGAAGCATTGAGCACAGTTGAGAAACTCTCTCGGTATCCAGCTTCCAGGCAGAAAGACAGTCTCCGGCTCTGTGCTCCATGACCCTCCACCAGCAGAACTTGTTGTGAACCGCCAACTCTCTCTTCCTGTCCGACTGTATTTTGGTTCACGTCTCCCAGACTGGCATTCAACCTGAACTTCCTCCCCATGGTGAGCACCATGTAACCCTTATCACGGAATATATGGTTTCTTTTTCGCAAACCCTTCCCTTATTATTTAAAACTAACTTCCTGTACGCCCACTCTCAAGGCCCACAAGAAGCGCGCTGACGATCTAGTGGCAGTCAAATGCGATGTTACTCTCGACCGCCACACCGAAGGCTACAAAAGTAACCCCAGTCATTGTTCAGCTATCGTAGCGACGGGCCCCCCCCCCCCCCCCCCTCTCTCTCTCTCTCTCTCTCTCTCTCTCTCTCTCTCTCTCTCTCTCCTTTTCTCCATTTCTCCAGCACAGTAGCTGTCTGTGACTTCATTGATCATTGGAGTACGAGGATTCCAAATGACTAAACATTCAATGGTATCATCTGTCCCAAAAATACGGAATTAAATTACTTTCAATAATTTGTAGGGATGCAGTTTTAGCATATTATACACATTTATCTGGGAAAGAGAAACTACAGTGAACAACTCATTGACAAATCTATGCTATAGATCCATTGCTCCAGGACCATTATACGTAGCTTACACATCATCGTTTGAGGGACTTACAATATCAGGAGAGAGCCAACTGACTGAAACCAACTATAGACAACAGATCAAGGCTGAGGAAGGAAGAAAGATTCGACGTTGAGGCATTAGAGACAAGAGCAAAGGCTATGGTTGGGAAAGAACAGGGAAGGAAGCCGTGCGCTTTCAAAAGAATCGTGCGTGCATTCACCTTTAGCGATTGAGGGGAATTATAGAAAACGAAAAGTGTTGTAGCAAGATGCTGGTTGAACCAGCATCTTCCAAAATAAAAATCCAGTATCTTCCCACTGCACCACCTGGATTGATAGTTTAAGAACCTGACAACAGATAAACTATCAGGACTACACAAGTTTATATGATCTTCTACTTTAAAGAGTCAGTGCAGTTGAAGGCCCAATTATTCTAATCTTTATGACATGGGATCAAAGAGAATCCGGGTACATTTCTGGGAAACCTCACTCCACGCAGTATACCAGTGAGTCAATCAAGCACAAACAATGGGTTACAAAAGTAGGTGACGAATATGTTGCCGAGCAACATACCCCAGAGTTATTCGACGATCAGGATGTGAGGATAAACGTGCAGCCGATGGAAGCTGAGATATTCGTCGTGCTTTAAATAAGGCAATAGAATGTGCGGTTGCAGCGTGGAACCGTTTAGTCAGATGTGTTTTAAAAGGCAGCACTCCTGCGCGAAACCAAAACTGTGAGTCAAGCTGTACGGTTCGTCATTTGCGTACGGACAAGATGACAGATATCCCCATACTGTGATCATATGCTGCGGTCGTTTCTGTGCCCAACCCTCTTCCATCTGTCACGTCCATACATGCATCATCACACCTGCTGCAATGCTCCAGCACTGCATAAGAAGCTGTACAGTCCATCACAAATATATGTACAAGCCATGTCATCTCTACTATGTCCACATCGGAGAGATTCCTGTACCAGATCATTTTCGTGCATAAATCTCTTCTATTTATCGGGTCCATTCACGTGTCATCGGCCGCGCGGAGTGGCCGCGCGGTTTGAGGCGCCATGTCACGGATTGGACGGCTCCTTCCGCCGGAGGTTCGAGTCCTCCCTCGGGCGTGCGTGTGTGTGTGTGTGTGTGTGTGTGTGTGTGTGTGTGTGTGTGTGTGTGTGTGTGTGTGTGTGCGTGTACGTGTGTGCGCGCGTGTGCGTGTTGTTGTTGTTGTCAGCGTAAGTTAGTTTAAGTAGTGTGTAGGTCTAGAGACCGATGACCTCAGCAGTTTGGCCCCTTTCGAATTCACACAGATTTGAAAATTTTCGAACATGTGTCATCGCACCCACTACGGTCCTCCACTGCACTAAACTAAAATTGAGTGCGAGGCTATACAGTTGCACACCATACGGCAGGTGCGCCGTTCGATGCTCTCTCTGCTTGGTCCAGTACCACTTATTTCCCTTGGATCCTTATAGGGTTCTCTGTCACACAAGCAGGGATATTTATGATAAACCTATTCGCCTGAGATCCACCATTCTATTCCATTCATCGACGATGTGTGCTGGCAGTTCCGCTCCATCTGACGGCTTTTCATTCAGTCAGCTCGGTATAGCACTGACCTTTCCTGCTGCACAGCAGGTGTCTGTCTGCTATACTGGTTACTATACGTCGTCCAAATTTGGATTCATTAGGGCTATTTATACGAGCTGTTGCAATTCCAAACAAATTTCAGTCCAGATTCTTATTCAGCATTGACATGTTGGCCCATTAGCAGTGTGATTGTCTCTGATGAAACTTTTTCGGGGTCGGTAACACCAGATTTTTCTCCTGAAACATACACTGCTTACTCACCGTGATAGCCGGAATAGTGAATGGGAAGTGACGTACCCTGTCGTGCGTCCAGGCGAACGGGAAGCTGGTGGCGACGTTGATGAGCGGCACGCCCAGGTGGTGCGCGAAGGCTACCATGCAGTCTGCAAAGTGGATGTCGGCGATGACCAGGTCGTAGCGGTCAGCAGAACGCACCAGCTGCCGCGTCTGTGGTTGCGAGAACGCCTCCCTGCAGCCTTCTACGTTGCCCATCCAGCCATAGGCGTAGCCCAGCGTGATGGACCGCAACACAGGGATAATGTCCACCGACATCTGCGTGAGGAAAGTACAGTAGCCCTTAGTGATTCTACTGTTATGTGAGCCTCACTGCTTTTCTTTTTTAACTAATTTGTGCCCGATTTAATTCCGAGAACCCCTGTAATGTACGTAAATACCGTAAATGTAAATTTCATTCAAAGAGTACTTGAAGTGAAGTGAAGCGCAGTTGGACAGCAACAAACTCTTTAGCGCGCAATCCCTGCAACGATAGTAGTGGTGAATCTTTGAGTATGGACTCTAAAAAAAAGAGTTGCCAAACATTTATGTATACAAATTTTCTGGAAGTGAAGAACAGAAATATCTTGTTTTTGGAAAAGGAGGTGAACTTCATTGTCGTTGCCATCTATCAATCGACAGATTTGTAAGTGTACAAAGTTCACTAAAATACAGGAAAAGAAATGCATTCTCTATAGTTTTCATTCAATAAGTAACAATCTCTCATAATTTCTTAAATTTTACAGTAATTGGATTATGTTCTTGTACAATAGTATGGTGCTGAACTCCACTGACCAATTTTGATGTAGCAGGACGTGTAGTTTGAAGGAAGTATGTGTGCTCAGAAATCTTTTTTTCTCACGAAAAGTAGATTGTTGTTTGATCTTATTTACTTACAACAGTGGTCCCTTAGGTATGAAAAGCTACGAAAACTTGGGCTCAAAGCTATCCGCAAAACGGCCAAGTAACTAACAGAGTTGTATTTTAAACCTTAAAGAACAATAACTTCCTCCAAATTGTAATACGTCACCAACTGATACAGAAGCTGATCATTCAAGGAGACAGCAACCAAAATCCAGGTACCAGTTACGACTAAAAGTAAAAATCTCCATCAATATATATTTATATTTAAAAAAAGTCATTTCATATGATGACAGCTTAGCCATAAACTTAACATAAAAATTGTGGAACACAAAGTAGAAGAACCTAAGAAACTCTGCTCTCTTTGAAGTTAAATAACACATGAGGTTCTGGGCGCTTTAGTCCTGAACCGTGCAACTGCTACGGTCGCAGGTTCGAATCCTGCCTCGGGCATGGATGTGTGTGATGTCCTTAGGTTAGTTAGGTTTAAGTAGTTCTAAGTCTACGGGGCTGATGACCTCAGATGTTAAGTCCCACAGTATACAGATCCGATTAGCGCTAGCAAAGGGGCCATTTCCGGATGAGTTGCTAGTATTCAACATCAGCCTTAATCTGAGGAGGGCATTTCTGAGAATGTACATTTGGAGAGCAGCGTTGCATGGTAGTGAATGGTAGGCTGCGTGGAAACTGGAAAAGAAAATAATCGAAGAGTTTGAGATGTGGTGCACCAGAAGAATATTTAAAATTAGGTGGACTGATACGGCCGAATCGGCGAGGAAAGGAAAGCGGGGGAAACATTGACAAGAAGGACAGGATGATTGGACATGTATTAAAACACCAGATAACTTCCATTCTACAAGAAGAAGCTGCAGGGAAAGACAGAGATTAGCGGTCAGAAGAGCCATCACTAAAAAAAAGTGATAGATGGAGGGCAGCAGTCAATTATGTTGTTCTTCGGAGAAAAACTGGAATGGAGTTATCAGATGTAAGAGAACGAAGCCTATTTTTGGTTATTTCTGAACAGAACTTGGCATGAATCAAGTCAGTACTTTAATTTTCATCTACCATACGGCATTAGACCCCTTTCCATGAGAAATGTAATCAACTGTCTGCAGAGCTATAGTGAACCTAGTCCACAATGCTCTTGTTTTATGACATTCACAGATTCATTGCGTATCTTTTAGGTTTAACATTTTGTAAAGAGAATGTGAAACCTATATTTGAGTTTTAATAGTTTGATCAAATGGTAAAAGTTTAAAGAAAGCGCCAACAGCATCTTGCATCAGCGTCATTTAACCGAGAATGCGCCGAACTTCATGATTCGTTTTCAGACTCGTGCGCTCGACAACACCAAAAATGGCGTTAACTCTCCACCTGAAAACGGAAACTATGAATGTGAAGTATGTCGAGTCCGAGAATTCATTCTTGCATAACAGTGATGACTTCGGTATAATCGAAAAAACTAGGAGAAAAGAACTATGCATTTAAGTGCCAGAGGAACGGATCAAACCCTTAAAATCGGTAAAGAGAAGTAAGCCTAAATTTGCAGTCGTTTTAGTGATTGTAAATCAATTCTAAGCACCAAAACTTTGGAAAACTCCATAACTAACAGGAAAGGGAACGCACAAGGGCACCCTATCAATTGGACGTATATAGAGTGGCTGAGATTTCAAAAAGGTTTGCCGTGAATTGCTAAATTCAAATAAACTTTAAACTAACTCTGTACTTCCTTTGCAGAGACTAATCAGGAAAAGAAAACACAAGTAAGAACTCTCCAGAGATAGCAAATGTGCATCAAGATTTACTTTATCAGTCTCTGCAGAGATAGCAAACGTAAACGTGCATCCAGATTTACTTTAACAGTCCGCAAGACCAGTGACTGCGAAAACGAGAAACAGTACGAATATGACATCAGTGGTGCTGGTCGTGCCGCCGATGCGTCACATCTTCTAACAGAACATCCCTGTACACCCGAACACTCTCCCCAGCGACACAACTTTACAGGACGACGATGATATTTCGTGTGCCTAGCATGTTAACAACACTTCAATATGCAGGTGTGACAACTGTAATACTAAAGCAGCCCTTCTAAGCGGCACTTCCATGAAAACTGAAAGAGCGAAATGTCTGAGTTATTGTAAACGGTGACAGATTTGTTTGTTTTGGAACATAAAAGTAATATTGGTGATAACCTTATGTTTTATATTTTGGTTTACTTAGTCTACTAAATGGCGCCCAATTTTGGTGTAAGTGTTTGTCTTTAATCTCCTTTCTGTAGCTCTGGAATACTTCTGCCATCCTCTGATCTGCAATCTGTACGGATAATTTGTTTACTGTATTCAACAAGTATTGTAAATCTTTCTAATTTTCTCAGTGAATCTTATTATATATATTTCCTCGCCTTGAATTTTAATACTACTTCCGAACCTTGTTTTAATTTCCTTCATTTCTCCTACGTTACAGCCGGAGAACATCAGAGGAGAACGACGGCATCCCTGCCTTGCCCTCGTTTCAATAACAGCATTTCGCTGCTACTCGTCCATTCCTCTTGTTCCCCCTTTCGGTTTTTGTGTACTGGGTGTTTATAAATAAAATGCAGCAGCTCACAGAGGTCTAGCGTGGGCTCTTATTACTGTATGCAGCAAAACTTGGTAGATATGCTAAAGCAGGGCTTCACAACATACGTGCTTGCGGAGCAAGCTGTGAGCAGCAATGTGCGAGCACGGAGCAGCGCGAGCACGCTACCCCCACTACTGGACCAGAGCGGAGAGTGGGGAGAGTTTTTTTTTTTTTTTTTTTTTTTTTGGCCTTTGAGTGTGTACTCAATTTAGCCATCTGCAACACAGTGACAATGTACACATAATTGAATATTTACAAGAATAAAAAGCTTAACTGTTACAGTTTTGTACTTAATTTTTTAAAAATTTGAATTGAATTGAAAAATAATTAAAAGTCTCTTGGCTTACAATTCACACCAATTCTGAAATATCTTCATCAGCAAGACATATTTATAATTGACGAACACCATTAAAACCTACAGATTGTGACCAGTACTCTTGATGAAGTTAACGATCACTTTATATAGTCGAACGTCTTTAGTACACAAAAGAGAAGAAGCTGATTGAGGAAGATGGTAGCCCATACTCAGCAATATCTTCAAAAAGACCAACCGTTCACGGTCAAATTTGGGGCACACAAATAAGATGTGGTTGACATCAGCTTCCGACTCAGGATCACACTCACATGCTGGTGAACTGTAAACGTTGATCCGATGTAGATGCTGTGGGAAAGAGGCATGATTGAAGCGGAGTCTTATGATGGTAGAAATCGTGGATCGGTCCAGATGTGTCCTCATGAACCACGGCTGTGAAGGAATCCGAGGTTGTAGCACTGCGTAATAACCGCCTTTTGTCTGTTGAGAAACGTTCCACATTTCCTGCCATTGTTGTCTTGCGTGATCCTTGACTGCACGTAAGTAGTCTGTATAATGAAGCTGCAGATCCAGGACGGTGCCTGACGTTGCCGCTTGTTTGGCTAATGCATCGACTTCATCATTATAAACGATACCAGAGCGGGAATGTACCCACAACAAATGGATCGTCCGGCCCGTGCGTGCGCTGCGAATATATTCAGATATCACATCCAAGATATAACTGTTGGTCGTTTTGTTCCATCGACTGTATTGAATGTTTTTAAGAACGCTTTGCGAGTCAGATACTATCAATATCTTGGGGAAGGAAGTGCTAGAGACAAACTTAAGTGCTTCCAAAACTGCCACTGTCTCCGCCGTAAAAATAGAGGTGCTCGTAGGCAGTTTGAAGGTTTTGCGGATCTGGATCTGAGGGCAGAAAAAAGCGTATCCTGTACACTCTTCTTGCGGAATTTTGGAGCCATCAGTATATACACAGAGAAAACCCGGCCATTGTGCTTGAACGAGACGACTGAAGCCAACGTTGACATTAGTACTGTCCAGCCAGGTCGTACTTAAATAATGGACTGGGATCTGAGAGCAGAGCGTTTGAAGATCATATTCAAAAACAGGTAGATGCGCTGAACGCCGTATAGAATGTATGACAGGTGACCAAGTGTCAAAGCTGGCACAAACGGCTGTCACTTTATTCCTTCTGTGGGATGCAATCCACAGTCGATAAATGCAGTCTCTACTTTGATAGACAGAACTGTCCATAATGGCCATGCCTTGAATGTAGAATTTGTCCGATAACATTTGGCGCCTAATGCTCAAGGGCATCTCCCCTGCTTCTATTAAAAGGGCGTTGGTGGGCGTCGATCGCATGACTCCAAGACAGGTACGAATGGTTCGATATTGAAGAGTATCTAATTTGGAGAGATGAATCTTTGACGCAGTGTGGTAGAATTGACAGCCATAGTCTAATCGAGATCGAATTATCCCTCGGTACATGGTGAGTAAAACACTCTGGTGCGCTCCCCACCAGACACGAGTGAGTGATCTGATTACATTTAAACCTTCTTCACACTTGGTAACGGTGGATCGGATGTGGGGCGCCCAACTTAACCGAGAGTCAAAAATCATCCCCAGAAATCGAACGTGAGATTTTATTTGGAAGGTGTACTTGCCACAGGTAATGTGATCTTCAGTGCGAGCTGTCGTCGACTTGGAGAAGGGAACGACTGCTGATTTCTCAGCCGAGATCTCGAGCCCATTGATAGAGAGCCACTCATCGATGTGTGCGATGGTTGTGGTTAATGCCGTTTTGGCCTGAAGATATGAAGCAGCAGTAGAATAAACACATATATCATCAGCATATTGTAGGATTTTTGTGGGGGGAGTAAGTATGCGTTCTAGGTCGTGCGTATATAGAGTATACAGGATAGGACTTAAAATTGCACCTTGCAGCAAGCCCTGGGAGACATAAAAAGGTCCGATCATGGTACCTTTGAAACGGACGTAGATCGTTCTTTGAGTAATCAGGATACTGATACCGTAGATCATCCGTGAAGGAATTCCGAATCCTGCCAGCTTGTCCAAGAGTATCGGTATTTGTACGTGATCATATGTACCCTTAATGTCAAGAAAAGCTGCCACTACTGTCTCTTTCGTTTGAAAGGCTGACGTGATATCCATATTAAGCAAAAACAGGTTATCCATGGTCCCTTTGCCTTTTCTGAAGCCGTATTGACTCCGAGGCAACAAATTACTTTTTTCAAGCCACCATTCTAGTCTCCTTTTTACCATTCGTTCCAGTGTTTTTGCAACGCACGACGACAAGGCAATAGGTCTATAATTAGTACCGACATTTGGATCTTTACCACATTTGAGAATTGGAATTATTACTTGCGTCGTCCATGTTGATATGAGGTCTTTCTTCATCCAGTACTGATTAAAAATGTTCAAGAGAAAGTCTTTCGCTTCTATAGGCAGGTGTTCAAGCATAGAGTAATGTATGTGATCAGTGCCAGGGCAACTGTCGCTAGATACTTTAATAGCTTCGTTGAGTTCTTCTATAGAGAAAGGACGAAGGAGAACATGGTAGCGGTCTTCTTCAGCAGGGAACCGATGGTTTAAAAATGGCACCGTGGGAGGAGCGATTGTATCTATGAATTCCTCTAACCAGGCCGTGGTAGCAGGAGGGGAGGAAGACAGTCTTCTTGTTCTAAAAGCTTTTATTTTATGCCAGATGCTTGCCATACTGGTTTCATTATTTAGGGACAGGTAAAATTGTTTCCAACTGTCCTTCTTGGTTTTCTTCAGGAATTTGGTAACTCGCGCATTCACTTTTTGTACAGCCAAGAAGTTGTCCAATGAAGGATTCTGACGATAGGTTTTCAAGGCGAGTCGTCGCTTCGCAACTTCCCGAGAGCATTCCGAATTCCACCAAGGAGGAGAACGGTGCTTCATTACTGTAAATTCTTTTTTCTTAGGGATGCTGATGCCAGCTGCGACGTTCATAGCATTGAGTAAAACTGGGTATGCATCGTCGTCCCGTAAGTCACGTCTCGTATATGCGAGTGCCCGGCGAACCGTTTCCTCATAAGAGGCCCAATTGGCTTCCTTGATTTTCCACGTACTATTAGAGTAACAGATGTGCGTAGTATCGACGTTGATGTTAATGTGAAACTCTACTGGGAGACGATCGGATCCCATTGAATCCTTTTTAACGCACCAATTAGATATTTCAGTAAAGCAGGGGGTGCAAAGAGTTACATCAACTGCGGAGGGTCTACGGAAAGGTGAAGTTATCATAGTAGGAGAGCCATCGTTGAGTATCACTAGGTTATTATCTTCGATAACGCTTATCAAGGCCCAGCAGATTCAGAAGGATGTAGGTTGCAGTAGGTACTGGGAGATGAAAAAGCTTGCACAGGATAGAGTAGCATGGAGAGCTGCATCAAACCAGTCTCAGGACTGAAGACCACAACAACAACAACAATATCAAGGCCCTGCCGTTCCTGTCTGTCACGTCTCCTCCCCACGCTACATGGTGGGCATTCACGTCTCCAGCTACGATAAAGGGAGGACGAAGCTGACTTATTAATTGTCTCCAGTCATCTTCCACGATACTGTGGTGGGGAGCGTTATACAACGAGACAACTGTAAAGGTTTTGTGGGCAGTTCGTATCTCCACAGCAACTAATTCAAGGTTGGTGACAGGTACGTGTAACGGGTGTGGTCGATGCGGCAGCGAAGTTTTTACCAGTATAGCTACGCCGCCCCACCCATCGAGTCGGTCTGCCCTTACTATAGAATAATTTTGAAAGCGAACAGTGGGGAGAGTCACGTGGGGCACACAACAGCTGCCGCCAGTCAATGTAAATCCGCGGCCACCTGCAGGGATATCACTCACGAATGATTACTGCGGTAAATGAAACAAAGGAGAATGTACTGAAGTGTGGGATTCTCGGTTATCTTGTACTTTTTGCCCTTTACAATTGCGTCTATGTTCGGAGTAATTGTTCTTGTGCATTGTAGGCGCAGCGTGCAGTTTAAATTTCGATCAGACAATGCGTTTCTCAGGCGCGTCTTGTTACATTTCATTGCAGAGAACACTTGTTCACAAACATACGTGGAACCGAACATTGATATTATTGTAGCCGCCAGTTTGTGCAAATGAGGAAATCTATCCTGAGGGAAGTGCCTGTAGAATTCCAAAATGTTTTTCTTGTTCTGAAATTTGTCTCTATATTCTCTGTCACACTGCAGGTCAATAATTTCTAGTTGCAGCTCAGGACGAATCTCTTCAATATTCGCCGAATATGGAGAGGAGAACAGATCAAAATCACTGTCTAGTGCTGTCAGATTTTGAAAGCGTTGATCAAATTCTTCCTTAAGGGCAACTAAACTATGTGAGTAACGTTCACAGTCTTTGTGAACATCTTGCATGTATGATAATTTAGGAAAATGAGCTAGATTTCCTGTTTCCAGCTGACTCACCCAAAGTGTCAATTTCATTTTAAAAGCTCGTATTCGATCTATGAAATGAGTAATTAGCAGATCTTTACCTTGTAGTGAAATGTTCAAAGCATTCAGATGGCTAGTTAAATCTGCTAAGAACGCGAGATCACATTTCCATGAAGGCTCTTTCAATTCAGGAACGCACATGTTATTTATTTCTATGAACATATTTATCTCATCTAATAGGCAAACCAATCGATTTCATAATTCGCCAGGACTAAGCTAGCGGACCTCGCTGTAATAAGGCACAGCTTTAAAAAATGGTTCAAATGGCTCGGAGCACTATGGGACTTAACTTCTAAGGTCATCAGTCCCCTAGAGCTTGGAACTACTTAAACCTAACTAACCTAAGGACATCACACACATCCATGCCCGAAGCAGGATTCGAACCTGCGACTGCAGCGGTCGCGAGGTTCCAGACTGTAGCGCTTAGAACTCTCGGCCACTCCGGCCGGCACACAGCTTTTAGATTGTCTGTGTTGCAGCCCATGCTTCCTTATATAATTGGTTGTACGAACAACAACACTCATCGCATTTTTTAGAGTGATACTCTTTGCACATAAGTTTTCCTGGTGGATCACACAGTGAACGCCCCTTATTTCATTCGGCACGGTCAGTTTTTGCATTTTCTCCTTCAACAGCGCAACAAAACCTGATTTTTTTCCCTGTCATCGCTGGTGCACCGTCTGTAGACACTGAAACTAAAGAATTCCACGACAATCCTATATTTTCAACACTTTCTTCAACACTACTTAAAATTTCACCTCCGGTTGTAGTGTTCTTCATGGCTACTACTTCGAGGAGCTGCTCCCTCACCTGAAGATCTCTATTAACACCTCTAATAAATATGGCAAGCTGCGCTGTTCCAGTGATATCAACACTTTCGTCCAGAGCTAGAGAATACGCCATAAAATCTTTACAGATATTTGCAAGCTGGCTCTGGACGTTGTCTGCCATGTCCTGTATGCGACACATAATGGTCATGTTAGATAATGGCACAATCCGAAACTGTTCAACTTGAGATGGACACAAATGTTCCGCTGCAACTACCAAACATTCTTTTATTAAATCGCCATCAGTGAAGGGGGGCAGGGATTTTGCTAAAAGCAAAGCAATTTTGTAACTCACTCTGAGAGCTGCCTCAGTTGATTTTTCTTCGTCGTCCAGATCTTCTTCGGATAGCTTCCTTTTAAGTTTAATAACTTCCTGTGCACGATCTGGTCCATCACATTTTCCACTTCCGTAGTCTTTCGCGTGGTAGGACATACAATGTCGCTGCAAATTAAATTTCCTAAAAGAATTCAGCGTTCTGTGACATACTAAACATTTTACAACACCATCTTTTTCTGTAAACAGATACAATTCCTCCCAATGGGGGTTGAACTGCGAAAGCATGGTTGGGGTTACACAACGGCGACTTGACATGATTCTTAACCAGCGAAGTGACTGTTGGAGCAGAGTGTAGTACTTTAAACGTTACACAGTCGGTGCGAATTCAATAGGCACGCTGCGGCCCTATTCAAACGTGGGCGCGCATTTCCCCTCCCTCCCCACTCCGCGACCTTGCACCTGCTCGCGAGCACGTGCCTGAGCAGACGCGAGTACTCGCGCTCAAAACCGGCCAGTTGTTAAGCCCTGTGCTAAAGTGTTATGAGGAACCGATTTACCCTTGGAAAAAAATTAGTTCCAATTTTAGCCACGAGGTGCAAATCTGGCGTTGTATAGCATCTCGTCGTCATCTCCAGTCCTCATATTGGACAAATTGTTTAAGCAGCAGTTAATCATCACTTGCTTGACCTTCTCTTCCCATGTCCCATTCCTAATCTATTACATGTGGAAACATTTCTATACATCTTTCTTGTATTCACGGTGCCATATTTGCACCCGGTTGCCAAATTTAGAACTAATTTTTTACAGCGTAGATTGGTTCTGCATTTATGCATTAGAATATCTACGAAGTCTTGCTGCCATACGACGAGGACAGCCCACACTGGACGTCTGTGGGTTACCACACTTTAATTATAGCCATCCGGTGTATTGTCCATCGGACAGTTTCCTCTGTGGCGCATACCCATTTTTCTGAGGATAACAAAAATCTTGCATCACTTTACACTGCTGAACGCTTTCCGTAGGTGAACAAACCCAGTGGAAGTATATTGAGTTTTCTTAAATCTTGCTTCCACTATCAAATGTTAAATTCCGAACTGCCTTCCGGATACTGTTACCATATTAAAGCGAAACTAATGGTCGTTTAACAGCTTCTTAAGTTTTATTTTCCATTATTCTGTATGTTATTCTTGTCAGCGACTTAGGTGCTTGAGCCATAATGCTGACTGGGCACATTTATCTACTTTTGGCTTGTTTGGAGAGTGTGTGGGAAGTATGAAGGTATTTCTCCAGCCTCACAGTTTACACACTAACTTGAGTTGTAACTAACTTTAAGCTTTGCCTCGGCTTCTGATTCAGCATTACGCCGAGTTGACAAGTCGCAATATAAAGCACTCAGCGCGAACTTCTCATCACAAAGAGAGGACATTTCGTAACGGACGCTCTTAGTGGATGTTCAGGAGCAACCCAGCGTGCGTTTTCCATCAAAGCATTGACTGAGCGGGCGTCACCGCACACCCTACCTCCCACTCGTAGTTAAGATTGCCTTTTTTATCCTTCTGTCTTCAGACTGGTTTGATGATGCGGCCCGCCACCAATTCCTCTCCTCTGTCTACCTTTTCATTTCACAGTAGCAGTTACCAAGATGACTTATATTTAGCCCGAATGGGTAGTCGTGACGACGAAGATCCGTCTGAGAGATGAAAGCGTGAACTTAGTCTCTTTCCCAAACTATCAAAGTTAGGGAGAAGAATGTTGTGCGTTCCTGCCTCAAATGTGAATAGCGAAAGAAATTCCAGCGCGGTTTGGAACGTTGTCTCAGACGGACGAAGAAAACTTGACCCGAAACTAGTCCATCCATTGTAATTACGCCAGCAGGGAATAATTTGTTATTGTTAGATTTCTAATTTGTCGGATGTGAGTTCGCATACGTACATTTGAATCAATAAAGCAGGTGGTGTTATAAAGAATGACAATGTAATTTTTCATTATGAGACCGACAAAAGTTGGCAGTTACATAGTATTCCTGTGAAAATGCAAATTATTTGTAAAGTTTCGTTATTAGATAAAGCACGCTATTTTCTCTTATGCATCCAGACGGTGTCACTGTTACACAATCACATAGGAATACATGTCTACAGCATAACTAAAGTGACGTGAGTGTATTGCCATCAGCTGGTGGGACACCAGCCTGATGAGACACACAGCCGGCAGCCTCTGTCCCCGCCCCTCCACTCCCCCCCCCCCCCCCCCCCCACCACACACACACATTATTCGGTAGCGATCAATTGTTCTGATACGATTAGTCTTGTAAACTCTGATTTTATATTAATTACGGGACAGTTCTGAGGAGAAACAGGCGCCCTTTTACTTATTTTTCTTAGCTGAAGATGTCCCCCTTATGTGGCACGTTGCTCAACTTCCTCTGGTTTTACGTGTGGACTCACGAACTGTTCTTGGTTTGCTGTTGACAGCATGTGTGGTCAGACTGTCAGTGAATGCCTCGACCTGGCTGGAAGTTTTTCAGTCAGGCCTCACACAAGCAGTTACAAATTTTGTGTGTTAAACATCGCTTGTTATTTCTCGAATTCTTTGCCGTTTCGGAGAAAGAGAGATACTTTACTCTCTGAAAGTTACCTTTCAAATATGGAAATTGACAGATGTATAACAATTCAAACGCTTCTACAGTTCTTGGCGATGGAGCAAGTAGGGGTGCATGACGTCCCCCCCCTCTCCCCTGGATACACCCTCTTTTTAAGGTACGTTCTCAGATACCAACGAAAGCTCCAGAATGAGATTTTCACTCTGCAGCGGAGTGTACGCTGATATGAAACTTCCTGGCAGATTAAAACAGTGTGCCGGACCGAGACTCGAACTCGGGACCTTTGTCTTTCGCGGGAAAGTGCTGTACTATCTGAGCTACCCAAGCACGACTCACGCCCCGTCCTTACAAGTTTACTTCTGCCAGTACCTCGTCTCCTAACTTCCAAACTTTACAGAAGCTCTTCTGCGAACCTTGCTGAACTAGCACTCCTGGAAGAAAGGATATTGCGGAGACATGGCTTAGCAAGGTTCGTAGGAGAGCTTCTGTAAAGTTTGGAAGGTAGGAGAGGAGGTACTGGCAGAAGTAAAGCTGCGAGGACGGGGCGTGAGTCGTGTTTCGGTAGGTCAGATGGTAGAGCAAAAATGTTTAAATGTTTGTGAAATGTTATGGGACTTAACTGCCAAGGTCATCAGTCCCTAAGCTTACACAGTACCTAACCTAAATTAACCTAAGGACAAACACACACACCCATGCCCGAGGGAGGACTCGAACTCGGCCGGGACGATGGTAGAGCACTTGCCCGCAAAAGGCAAAGGTCCCGAGTTCGAGTCTCGGTCCGGCACACAGTTTTAATCTGCCAGGAAGTTTCACCAATGAAAGTTTTTAAAATGCATTACTGGTGCAGAATATTACTGTGTCAAAACTCTTAAATTTGTTAGGCACCAGCGAGACACTCACCCCCTTGAGGTGGTGCCATTCGTCCCTGTGCAGCACAATGTCGTGGTAGTTGTGCAGAGGCGCCTTCCTGGGGAAGTAGCTGAGCACCGTCACGTTGTGGCCCCTGGCTGCAAGCTCCGACAGCAGCCGGTCGAACATGACGAAGTGGCTGGGCGCCGAGAACCAGATGGGCGCCAGGATGTTGGCTCCCTGCGAGCCCAGGCTGCCCAGCAGCAGGACGGCGACCGGCAAAGTATGGCGCATGGTGAGCTCCCACCTACATTCAACACAAAGAGAGTAGATAGCATCTACAGTGAATACTATCACAGTGACTGAGCACCAGAGTCCATGCACACTCACGGACAGAAACAGTCGGAAAACAGTCTGAGACTAACTCCAATAACAAGGAAGTTCGTCATAAAACAAAACACGGAACCGTCTTAACTGGCAAGTGGAACCTTCACAGAGCGTGAACGATGTAAGAGAGAATGGTAGCACTGCCGATGTGCAGCCTACCCATTCGTCCAGTAATGGTGCTGGCAGCAAGTGAGACATGCGCCCTGGTTTTGTTCTCTCACCGGCAGTGCCAAATGTCAACTCTGCAGTTGTACTTCTAGCAGCACACATAGACACGACACCACATCTCCAACCCCCCCCCCTCCCCGCACCCACAAGGGAGCCAGTGCTGCAGGCATCAGTGCAGAAACATGGAAAGGCAAGCAACTAGGTGGACTGGTGTGCTTGAGGAGGCCGTGGGGTCTGTCCAGGTGACACAGCGGCAGTGGCAGCGGCGGCACTGCAACAGCAGATGCATATTGACAGTGGTTCAAATGGCTCTGAGCACTATGGGACTCAACTTCTGAGGTCATTAGTCCCCTAGAACTTAGAACTAGTTAAACCTAACTAACCTAAGGACATCACAAACATCCATGCCCGAGGCAGGATTCGAACCTGCGACCGTAGCGGTCTTGCGGTTCCAGACTGCAGCGCCTTTAACCGCACGGCCACTTCGGCCGGCCATATTGACAATGTTGGCCTGCATTGCCTCATCATGTTGCAGCACTGGATAGTCAGTGTCTCCAGCCTAGTAGCAGCATACAGACTAAGTGACCCAGACGGTGTTGAATCAGTGTGGGAAAAGACATCGTGGATTCCAGTGGCATGGAAACTGTCATTGGTGGCGACAGATGGGTGCAGTTGATGACTAGGGATGGTGGCGTCTAGGCAGCCACCATCTATCATTGGCAGAGCGCCTGGCGCAGCCGGTGGCGTTGTGTTGAAGTCGTCAGTGCTCAATAGCTCCACAAACGAAGGAACAACATGGAATGTTGCGGTGCTTGCAGGTGGACTCCCTGCCAAGGTGCCCTTTTGGTGCTCGGCACACGTAATGGTGCGGTGATTGCAGATGGACTCCCTGCCAGTGTCTGCCACGTTCGTGGGTGCAGCGGATCAGTACCCAACTGAGGTCGCAGCTGGTACTAATGGTAAGAGAGCAATATGTCGTAAGGGTCCAGGATGAACATTCACCAGCCACACATCACTAACACCTTCGCCAATAACTGTACCAGATACTGACCAAAATACATGCCCACTCAGAGGTGCCTGGGGTACATCACAAAGGCTGCAAGCTTACCTCAGACTGCAGAGCGGATGCAGCAAAGACCTGTCAGCTGTGGAGGATCCCTGCCAGGCTTCTCCCATGCAGCAGTGCTGTCATGTAGGTGCTGAGAAACATAACCAATGTCAAGTCTGTCAATGAATCCGCTAAACATTTTTTTGAACTGTGTCTTAAAGATTCACGTAATATGCTCTGCCTACCCATTCGATTCCAGGTGATTCGATTCCAGGTGAAATGGCGCTAACGTGCAGCGGCAATACCACTGTGGGTGCAGAAATCTGTAAACAGCGGCGATGTGAACATAGGCCATTATCAGAAGTGATCATCTGGGGAATCCTTCAATGACAAAGACCAGGGTGAGAGCCCACACTATACCTTCTGTGGAAGTGGAACACACATGGAGGATATACGTGCAATTTGACACTGCATCAATCACCACAAACCACACATAAAATGGCAGACGGGGTCTGAAAAATCGATGTGAATTCAGCCCCATGGCTGACGGGGCATATGTCATAGAGCCAAAGTTTTTGGCGCCACTGCTTTCTGTATGGCATTTGTGGACGATCTTTTCAAACACCAATTCAGCTCCAGGCCAGCAGATAAAACATCGCGGAAGGAGCTTCATTCGGGTCATACCCCAGGGACCATGGTGTTAGAGAGAAAAGAAACAAACCCCAAGGGCCAGAGGGGTGATGATCTGGCAGTTGCTCGAGTTGGTGCTACGGAGGAGTGTGCCAACTACTGTCAGCCAACGGTGGAGAAAATAGGAGCAGAATAGACCAGACTGCTTGGTGGTTAGGCACTAGAGCCAAGCATTGCACATAAAATTGACAACCTGTCAGAGCGCGGTATCTTGCTGAGTGTACTGGACTGTCACCAGATGTCAATTCCCCATGTGCTGCAACTGAGGATAGATCTGGACATACACCACTTTGGTTTCCTTGAAGGCCAGGTCAGGTCCTACGAGTAGGTGTGACTATGTGCCCACATTAGCATGCTGTGCCATGGATCTGTAATGAATTTCATAGTGGTACACACTGATAAAACGCAAACTGGAATCGTTTTGCTGTCCTGTCAGGAAGTTGCGAACAGGAGCCAAACAGTGCTACAAATGGCTTATGGTTGATGATGAAATAGGATTTGGGGCCATAGAAGAAACCATGGCACTTTTGGACTATGAACATAGTGACTAAAGCACCCTTTTCCAAATGATAACAACTGTGTCGAGAGGCTGTCACCTTTTTGAAGCTGCGATATGCTGTTTAGAGCCATCAGTCTTCTATGAGCTAAACCCATTCCATCCTCACACTGGGAAGCGTCCACTGCTAGTACAAGCTTTTGCCCAGCGCAAAAGTAGCAAGAGTGGATGAACATTCTATTGCAGACTCCTGACCAAACGAAAGGAATATCTGCTTTTCGTAACTTGTTCTGTGGATGAATTGTATCCACTGCATTAGGGAAAACTTCGAATAATAACTAACTTTGTCCAGAAGCGACTGTAGTTCGTTCTGCTTTCGCGGTTTAGACAGGTTATCGGTCGCCGCTACATGGTGCCCCGTAAGTTTGATGCCGTCCTTCGAAAGAAGGTGGCCTAAATAGTCCATTTCTTTCTGAAAAACTTTGACTTTTGCTGATTTACTTAGGGCCCATCCCTTGAAATGTAGTGAACACAATTCGAAGATTGACAATATATTGCTATGGTGAGGAAGTCATGTCGATCATGTCATCAAGACAGTTTGCATAGCACAGAACATCTTGCATTAACGGTTCAAAAAATCTTTGCTAAATGGTCAGAAACATACGATGCTGAACCGCAGGCATGGTCCGTTGTACAATTGAAGGGGGTGTTGACGAGCAAACTGGGTTGAGAGGTGGTATCGAGCCGAAACTGTAGGGATGATTCTGCCAATCAGTTTTTGAGAAACACTCACTACCAGAAAGTTGTATGAGTATTTCTTCAGGGTGAGGAATAGCATAGCTACAGGTTGGACGTTTATGGTAACTTAAAATCCCCACACAAAAGAAGCGTTCCCGTACACTTCCAGATAACAAGCAGAGATGTAGCCCACAGGCTGGCAAACAATAGGCAAGACATGACAAAATTTGGGAACGACTATCGGGTTAACGGTGATGTGAGTCTGCTAGTATTTTACAGCACCCAGTCCCAGCGGAAACAGTCACCCAAACTCGTGACGGATATCGTGTAACACCTGAAGTGGGATGGAGTCAGAAATGACGTACACAACATCCCGAAACTGAAATCCGAGAACTGTGAACTTGTCGACACATATGTTTACTGGCATAATACTTTCGGTGGACAAAAGTATGACAGATGTGTGACAGGCTGATACTGAACGTCGACTGAACTGGCCTTGGCCAATGACCATATGACGATTGGAGGAGGAAAAAGAAGGGTGACTCAACAGTGACACATTTCAAGATTGACGAGAGACACACAGCCTGGAAAACGGAATGGCAGTTGCCGAATCTGCAGCGAAATATAAATGTTGATGGTAATATTGAACTTCTGGCTGAGCACCGGCGTGACACTATGAACCTCCAGAACTCCACATCCACGTCTGAAGACTGGCCGCGTGGGCATCCATGGAAGCAGTCACCAGGTGGCCTCATTTACAGCAAGCCGCAGACCGTGCATGCAATTGTTGGCAGCGACTACGGACGTTTGTCGGACGTAATCGGGAAACAAGGAGAAATTGTCAGGAAGAGCCACGGTCCAACGGCGAATGATGCAAGCAAGAAGAAAACGACGAGGGTGCCAGGCAACGATGACATTACTGGGGCACTGAACACACCAACGCTACTTCCACTATGTACTCAAATTGTTCAGATGCAGCCTGTGACACTTCGAACGCATGAGTCATCATCAGGATCTCCTCGACTGTGGGATCTTTTAAACGCAGCACGTCCTTACACACCTCACTGTCCGGAGCAGAACAGACAACGATGTCGCATATCAGAGTCGGCATAGGCCTGTTGACAATGAACACAAGTAAATCCGTACCTCTGACTTAAAACACAGAGGTCGGCTACCCATGCTGATAGGACTGGCACGGTTTCTTTTGTTGCTGGTGAAAGCCCATATGGGAAGCCACAACGAAGGTCTGATAAGGGAAATAAGTACTGAGCAACTACCACAGTCGAAGAAATGACAATTTCGCAGGGTCCCTCACTGCGAAATCCTGTTGCAAATGTCGGACGTATGAGATCCACTCTTCCTTCGCCTCCTGGAGCAGTGGAAATGCTGGAGGAAGAGATGGGTGTAGCGAGGCTGACTGCGGAAGGACCGTGGCACGCTGCGAAGTCGTAACCAAATGACAAAGGGAGTGTAGCTGTTGCTGCTGCTGTTGTTGTAACAACTCAATCAACGCCGGATTCATTGTACTAGAGGAATACGTGCGGGGAAACTAAACAATCACATTGTCAGAAACCTTGTTACATGTAACAAAATACACAATGAATGCAATTGCAATGACTGAGTACCACAGTACATTCACTCACATAGACGGAAACAGTGGGAAAACATCCCGAGGCCAAAGGTGAACTCTGCGGTTGTGCTGGCCGCGGCGTACTTGGACACGTCGCCACAGGACGGCCTACAGTCCACCATATACATGACCCCATGTTTCAGTGTACATTACATGGGCTACAGAAGAAATAAGGGCAACATTTTCTGATCAAAGAAATATCTAGGTCTCCAGTGTCACAGAGGAAACAAGCGAACAGAATATCTCGTCAACACCGATCGTTAACTGACAGACGTGACAAGAAATAACGATAACAGACGACGTTCCACCAATACGAATTCCATTAAATATGAGAAGACGAAATGTTAGATACCAATGTGCCGTCGACGTCGAGATCACTGCAGGTGAAGCACTACGTCTAATGATCGAATTGGCCGATGATCGGGCAGGAAATCGGCCCTGGACTTCGCAAAAGTTTTCCGCATTGTTTCTTGTGGAAAACTTAAACCCCAATGGCCAGACGAGGATTTGAACCCAATCCCTCCTGAATGTGAGCCCACTCCCAGAACTACCACAACAGTGGAATTCAATTAGACCTTCATGGAAAAATCACTCAGCTGAACGTTCAGGCGGTGAAGATCTCGGCGTGTTGCAACAAAAGGAAACTATTGTCAATATCAGAAGAACTCAAAATGACAAAAGCAGTCTCCTCTGCACCTTACGTTTCCAAGTGACTTTTTTGTTTGCACGGAGTAACAAAACAACAGTTCGAATTTCATATATCATTCGACGTACTGAAATTTAAAACTCTTTGCCATTTTACGAGAGATTTGAGATGTAAAATAGGACTTCAGATCTTATTCGTCACAAGTTATCGTGCTCGTGAAGGACCAGTGTCTTTCGAAAACTGAGAATGTAAGATTGTTCTAACGGAATTACTCTAGTATTCTTGCGTCAAAAATATGTATATAGACACAAGTACACGAAGAATTCTTTTCAGTGTTCCGTAGCTCAATCGATACATACGGAACCGTTAGACGATAACTTTGTTGTACGTCTGTCCGACTGTTAAGACCCATTTTCCTCATGAAGGGCTACATGTCTAAAGTTGAAATTTATGTCACAAATCGAGGGTCGTTGCCCCACATTTTTTTCTCGGAACTTATTTATTGCAGAGTGTCACAATTTGGTGACAATATACATCAGTATGTCTTGTCATATATATCAACATGTCTTGTCCACGTCCTATTTTTCCACGTAGTTTCCATCACGTTCTGCAGCCGTACGCCAACGTTGTGGAAGAGCATGTATTCCCCTCTGGTACAAGCTCTTGTTCTGTAGGCGTAGCCATGTTTTCACTGCACTCTCGACATCTTCAGAGTGTGTTCCCCGTACAGAACCTTTAAGCGGCCCAAAGAGGTAGTCGGCACGAATAGTGGCATCCGCACTATTCAGTACGTCTGGAACAGTAGCTGTGACAGGACGTCTCGAGCGTGGCTGATCAGTGAGCTCTGTTTCTCCATTTCCTGAGGCTGTAACTTTCTTTATCCATCGCCCAACTGTAGCATGGTCCTACACTGCACACAAACGTTTATGGACGTTCACCACGGTCTCTTTTTCTGCATAAAAGAATTCAGAAACAGCACACTGCTTGTAACGTGAGTCATATGTAGACGCCATTTTGACGCTGTACTACGGCTCTGCCATCTACCAGAACGGTTCGAAATTTCACCGGCGCACAGAACAAACATCAAATGTAAAGCACCAACAAGGACGTTTGTCTGTGTATATTAATGGTTTTTTTTTAAATATGGAGAGTTACTTATTGAACGACCCTCGTACTAACGTCTATGGCCTCTAGGCGACGTAAATAATTTAGCTTCTAAGTCTATGAGATACGGCCATTTTTTGAAATTCGCAGACTGACTAATCGCAACCTACACGGTATTTTCCGTTTAACTAGAATCATAAATATTTGCATGAAGTACAAGTCCAACAAAAAAAATTAATTTGTAATTGTATGACATAAAAAATATTATTTGCCATAACAAACTTACACTGTGTTCGCATTTCGTAAAATATCTCAGGAACTGATGTAGAGATTTTGATTCTGGTTTTCATTAATAAGTAGAGTGATTCACGACGAAAGTTTGTGTGTGTAATACACAAATATTTCGGACTAACCGCCTGAGCTACGATGAAATGAAATGCCCTGTCGCTGCGAAAGCGATGCCTCTACCGTCTGGCGATGACAGGCATAAGACACTATCTTTGGGGGTCCTTCACGAACTGCTCATTCCCCATACAAACCTTCCCTGACAGTCTATGCCCATGACATGTACAGCATCTGGTAATGTGTCAAAGTAATACTGGTGATATTGCAGGATTGCACTTCCATTGTTTGGGATGTAGCTCCGACATTCCATTAAATATTCGTTGAAGCATTCCACTGAACAATTTGAGTTTTGCGTAACGGCAGTAGCCCTATGGCCGGTTGTGCGTTCTCTTCTCTTGCTACTTCTGTCAACGTTACCTGCAATAGCAACAGGGACGATAGCAGATGTAGTCAACACATCTCAAATTGCAAAGGACGTTAATATAGCCCCAAAATTAAAAAAAATAAATGAAAATCGCGAATGTGAAAAACACAAAAAAATTCATATTTAAAATCTGAAATTAAAACATCCTTGAAAGTCTTTGAATTCCCACAACCAGTATCCTGCCAGTATCAATATCGATAACAGGCAAAAATCGTCGAGATTCTCAATTCTCCATACGGATGAGCTATCTACATAAAAGTTCGCGATGAACCTTCAGAGTGCGATTCCTAGTCGTATTCGTCGGTTTTATTCTTTTCTTCCAGCTTATCAGTCTTTGACTGGTTTAATTCTGGCCTTCATCTTTCCCTATCTTCTGCTAACATTTTCATCTCTACATTTAAACTACAACTGCACATAATAATTTTAGTCTGCTCGTCCTAGGGCTTGGACAACGTATCTGATGTCCCACTAACCTGTCCCTTCCTCTGTTAAAGGTTATACCTCGCGCAGCACATGGTCAGAAAAAAAAAAACTACCGCCTATGATTCTTTTCCTCGTCTTCATCTGCAAGGTGACCAGAAACGGTCTGAAAAGCTTATAAGGCTGTTGCAGGGTAGGTTGTGCTGAAAAATAAATGTTAAGAATTAAAAAAATTCGATACGTTGTGCCATTTCCGAGTTAATTAGCATTTAAGTTAACCAATCAGGCCCGCCACGTACAATTAGTGTAAGCTGTTGTAGTGTTGATGATGGCACACCAGGCTGCTCAGACTTTAGCTCAGGTTCGATCTTTACTACCGCCCCACGTCCAACTTTTGTACCGCTCTGTCATTCGGTTTTAGGAAACCAAACGGCGAACTTGTTTAGCAACACCATCTCTGGCGAGCTATTTGAATTTGTGTGCGCAACGGCCGCACTGGCTAACTTCAATGCTAATTAACTCAGAAACGGCGCAACGTATCGAGTCTTTTTCTTAACAATTATTTCCCAGCACTGCCTACCCTGTAATACCATTACAAGCTTTTCAGATGTTTCTGACAACCCTGTACGTAAATATGAGGCAATAAATTACTGGAAGTAATTCTAATTAATTATTGGAACTAATTCTTTTCTGACCATGCGGTGCGCGAGGTAACTAAGATTGTGTTGTCCATACGTGCGGTGAGCCAATCACCCATACTGCTGAAGCAACAGCTGCCTCTGAGGTAACTATGAAAATAAGACTATATCGAGAGAAAGGCAAAGAAGGAAAAAACAATTAGCTATTTCCAAGCAACAGAATCTCTGCTGGGAAGGATACATGTATTATTAGCAGAGAAAACTTGCTCACAATTTTTTAATTGCATTCATTAAGTAGCAGAGTCAAAACGTGGTCATTACATTGCTCTTTTGTTTTCTTTCAAGCACATCTGTAGCAGGGAATATTGCTATAATTAAATCACTCGGAAGCGAAGTGTATTTTCAGATGGCAGCGGACAGAAATTAGACGCTTATTACGATAAGCATCAAAGAGTCCTGTAGATCCCACTTACAAATAATTTTCCTGACTTATCCCATGATCTCCATTGGTTTGGTATGGGTACGTATTCTAAGTCATTTCTGACACAAAGTATCGTCGATCATGTATCGATGAGTAATGGGATTCCCCTAAACCCTCTTATTACCCTACCTGACAAAGGTCAGTTTCCCTATGTGTAGCCGGCCGAAGTGGCCGTGCGGTTAAAGGCGCTGCAGTCTGGAACCGCAAGACCGCTACGGTCGCAGGTTCGAATCCTGCCTCGGGCATAGATGTTTGTGATGTCCTTAGGTTAGTTAGGTTTAACTAGTTCTAAGTTCTAGGGAACTAATAACCTCAGCAGTTGAGTCCCATAGTGCTCAGAGCCATTTGAACCCTATGTGTAAATTGGCGAGAAATTAAAATAAATGCAACAAATTAAAAATGCCAGTAAAGTAAACACATAGCCCAGTTGTGGTAGTGTATTTCCTACATAAGAAAGGTTGTCGTCCTATGTATAAGTTGCCAGAGAATCGAAGAAGATGCATTGTCATGCTGGCTGACCTGGAATAATGGTCCTGGCTCTATGATGTCACAGTCCAAGACTTGAGATACTGGTGACATCAGAATCCAAGATGGCTTGCCTGGAATACAAAACGCCGATCGAACATGGCGACCATGGCATACTTGTGTAGCTCTATGACGTCAGAATCCAATTCACTGGCACTGGCTGTATGATGTCACAATCCATCTCAGATCTGTTGAGCTATTTATAGCAGTGTAGCATTCAGTTATACGGGTGCAACTCTGGGCGTATTGACAGTGACTCTATGACGTCAGAATCCAAGTTCTGGAATACTGGTACTATGCTGTAAGAGGCAAAGGATGTTTGTGCAGGTCCAGGCTGGACAAAGAATGACCTACTTGGCATGTTTCCCCAAGCTACTATTCATTCAGAGGTGTACAATCACTGCATATTGCTTCTCTTAACTCTAAGTTTGGATCTCTCAACTTGAGTCTTTCTTAAAAGAAACGGTGGAGGGATAGTGCATTCTGGACACACATCTGTGCCGCCAACCCTACTTATTCCCCTAAATTAAAGTCAAACTGTATGCTGTGTCGTAGGAACACTTGTGTCTATATTTAAACAAATACCTTCCCAGGGAGAATTCCCTACTCTGCGGTCGCGAAGTTCGTGATCACCAGATTGGTCGAGAAGTCCGCAAATGCCCCCAGCCGCGGGATCCCCTCTTAAGAGCCAAGTCGCCCTTGAGTTGTGCCATCACGTACCGGTCACAGCTCCGTTCAAGGAGAAACCACACGCGTACTGCCGACTCGAAACTAATGTGAAGTGGAGTACAGAAATTTCGATTCCGAGCGCTAGTATGCTTTTGAGAGAGCACTGCAGCTACTGCCTGCATGATTCGAATTAAAATGATAGGAAACATGAAAAATGCAGGAACCATCCTGGTGCTTTAAAGCATATGAGAGGGTCAAAATTCACATAAATTGGAAATGGCCTATAACCCACACGTACTTTCTGTATGGAAACTGAAAAATCTAGAGATGGTCATTAATGGACACCTGTGCAATGGCTCTTAAGTACAAAATCGAAGTACTACGCTTGTACAGTTCACTACTAAAATTTGTGTGTGGAATGGAAGGTGGTTATTTCATTGGCAGTAACATAAGCAACCATCACAGAGCCATCAAACACGCGAACTTCCATGCACCAGGCGTGTAACGGTAACATTTCAGTATGAAACATGCTTAAATTTATTTACAAGACTAATCGCACACGTCGAAAACGCAGCAAATAAATATTATGGGAAAGTATGATATTTCCCACAAGAACAGTGTTCAATATCACACTAGTACACGACATTTCAAGAAGAAAAACGGATCTATCGTCTCCATGTAGCTCCAAATGATGCCTGACGACTGTAGCACCGCCAGCGAAACACCACACTCTGCTACCTTCGCCTGGCGAAAGGAATCACCAAGAGAGGTCAGCGCTAGCGCAACGTGTTGTTCACGTGATATTCATTGGACTGTTGCCTGTAACCACGTGCCACGTCAGTGCTCTTGGAAGAGAGCTGTGGCGGTGACGTGGTTCTGTTATTATTTCCCCTGTAGTGATTTGCGAAGATGGAAAAAATCGAGATTCACGCAGTGATTAAGTACTTCGTAAAGAAAGGTACGAAAGCAAAGGACATTTATACCGATTATCAGAGTACACTGGGGGACTCTGCTCCTTCATATTCAACTGTTGCAACTGGACAAAAATGGTTCAAATGGCTCTGAGCACTATGGGACTTAACATCTGAGGTCATCAGTCCCCTATAACTTAGGACTACGTAAACCTAACTAAGCTAAGGACTTTGAACATACCTGCTAAGATTCAGTGACCGTGTCAGAATTATATTGGAACAAATAAGCCCTCGGTCACAAGTATTAAGTCAAAATTGACCTGGTTTCGACGCTACTATGAGCGTCGTCTTCACAATTGAACTAACTGTTCTAAAACATATTAGGTATATAGTACATTAATAAAATTAAAGTTTGTACTGACTGGAAAAGATGCAGTACTTACAAGTCGCATATTAAAAAAAGATTTAAGCCGGAAATGCGACGTCATGAACAGTTGTGAGATGGCGAGCCGCTAAGGGCTGCTCGTACTGTGAACGAGGGTTGCAACAAGACTTTAGAAAATGTGGGCAAGTAAACATGGTGTTGCTACGAGCGCCATCTAGTAGCCGCAGAAACAACTAGGCTACTGTACATTCAAAATTACACACATGAAATTGTGATGCAGCTGTTTCAGGCATAACGTAAGCATTAATAATAACAGGATGAAGTTACATATTTATCTGTTTTAAATAGAGGTACATTTTGTAACGTAGAAAACGTTAGCCATGACATACAAGAAAACAGCAAAGGTGTGACAGGAAAACAACATTTCGGTAAACTGCATGAGGAAGTCTGAATCAAAGATCAAGCAATGGCTTTATACAGTCAAAAAAGTTTTTATTTCGCAGCTGTTGAGAATGAGGCCATCATGACGAGTGAGATGTTTGAAAATCTCCAATTCCTCTAAGACATCTAACCTACGCCCCTTATTTTCGGTATGCATAATATTGTTATCGCCTATGGCCTTAGGCACGTGTCCAGTAATTAAGAGATGATCGGCAAAGAATGAATTTAGGGGACTGGTGCCGTTCTTTCTCAAAAGATGTTCTTTATATCTGATGGTGAAAGCACGTCCAGTTTGCCCTATATAATAGGAAGACCATATACCGCAGATGATCTTATAAAGATGATCCGACTTTTTGTAGTGGAGCGAACGGATTTCAAATTATGAATGAAGTTTCTCTTTAGATTATTATTAGTAGAGAAGGCAACATTGCAGTTGTATTTGTTGCGAAGCATGCGCCGAATCTGATACGAAATGGGTCCTATGAAAGGAATAGAAAAACGTTTTCTTTGGGTTAATTTCAGTGCATGAGGTGTTGAGCGTGGTAGTTCTTGCAGTTTTCTTTTTTTAGGATATCGTCCACTATGTTAGGCGTATATTCATTATTGACTGCTATGGTTTTAAGTAAATTAATCTCCTCATTAAACTTTTCTGTTGAAAGTGGTATGGAGGTGGCTCGGTGGACGGCAGAGTGAAAGAAGGCCATTTTTTGGGACTGTGGATGAAAAGAGGAAGCAGGCACGATTTGGTCAGTATACGTTTCTTTTCGAAAGATATTGAAAGTGATGTTATTGTCTTCTATTGTAAGCGTCAAGTCTAAATAATGTGATTGGCGGTTTTCGTTTTCGAGTTCAATAGTGAAAGAAATTTTTTCATGGAGGTCGTTAAAAAGTTTAAATATATGATCAATTATATCGGCGGGTCCGCTATAGATGAGTAGAATATCATCAACCTATCTTGTTTAAGAAAGGATACCTAGTGAAGCGGCTGCGACACGGTTAAACAGCTTTTTTTCCAATTAATTGGTAAAGATGTCGGCGAGGATGTCGGCTACAGGGTTGCCCACAGCGAGCCCATCAGACTGCTGGTACAGTTGTCCGTTGAATTCAAAGTAGTTGTACTTGACAACGACATTAATGAGATTCATAAAGTCGGTATCTGTTCATCTGATAGATCTTTTTTAAATTGACGTAAGTTTTCTTCCACAATGATGAGCGTCTCATGTACCGGGACATTGGTATAAAGATTTTTAATATTTAAGGAGAAAAGCTTGGTGTCTGAACTGCATACTAAGTTTTTAATATTTTGGAGCAAAACGTGGCTGTTAGGAACGGAATAATTATTTTCGAAAACGAAGGATTTTTTCGAAGTTTCGTGTATAAATCGGGCCAAATCGTGATATGCGCTATTCATGCTATTGGAGATTGGACGTATTGGATGATTAGGTTTATAAATTTTGAACTGGGACCGAAGTTTAGGGGGCTGAAGTTTTGGGGGCTGAGGGTTCATATTGATGAGTAGTTTCTTTTGGAAATGCTTTATAAGAAATTTTGCATTGTTAATGGCTGACCTTACTTCTTTCTGTAGTTTAGGAGTCGGATCATCATGCAGCTCCGATATGTTGTTTTCACTGAAGAAATCTTCAGTTTTAGAAATATACTCAGAAATATAAGCAGTGACTAGACAACAACCTTTACCGGATTTAGTTATTAACGCATTTTCTGTTTTAAGTTTATTATTAATGGAAGTTACTAAAATTCTGTCGTTATGCGTAGCATTAGACAAAAAGTTGCATTTTTCTCTAGCATGCGGGTTACATCATACGCAATTCTGGCTTGAGACGCATTATCTATCTTATTATTATTCACGTTTGGGCCCTACTGGACCACGCGAAGTACAATCACGGGGCATTCAGTTATTTTCTTTTAGACTTTCTCTCTGCCCAAATTGTTTTCATTCTCTCGGAATGAGCTCTTTTCCTTTCATCAGACCATGTGGTTCCAGTTTTCTTTGGTCTTTCAGCTTGACCAACTACCCAGTCATGAATTTTTTGCCCAAATAATTTTCTGTCTTGAATTTCATCTTGTTTTATATCTGCCTCTTTCATGTCCTCTTTTATAGCAGCAATCCATTTTATTGTCTCAAGTTTAGCTTTACTTCGATTTTCGTAGAATTCCACTACTTGTTTAGTTAGTCTGGTAGCATCCATTCTTTTAATATGCCCATAAAATTTTAATCTGCGTTTTTTCATATCCGAATATATGCTGGTGTATTGTTGAATTTCACTATTTGCTCTTAGCCTGTATGTTCCTTCTTCAGTATATTTTGGACCTAGAATTTTTCTGATTACTTTTCTTTCTCTTTTTTGGATTTCTTGAATGTCCTTTTTTCTGTTTAAAATTAGTGTTTCAGCCCCATAAAGGCACTCTGGTTTTATGACCGTGTTGTAATGTCTCAATTTAGAGTACCTCGAGAGACATTTTTTGTTGTAGATGTCTTTTGTAAGTCTAAAAGCTGTCTCCATCTTTTGACAACGAATTTCATTTCCAATTTTTTCTAGACCAGTCTCTGAGATTGTTTCACCTAAATATTTGAATTGCGAAACTCTTTTGATTTTTCCATACTTAGTTTCCAAAAGTTTGGGTGTCAGTTTGTTGCTAGTCATATACTGTGTTTTTTCAAATGAGATTTGGAGACCTACTCTTTCTGCTGTTTCTTTAAGAATTTCTATTTGTTTCTGAGCAATTTGGATGTCCTGCGTTAGAATAACCAAGTCGTCTGCAAAGGCCAAACAGTCTATTCGAATATTTGTTCGTCCTAATTTCACTGGTTGGTCAATTTTGAACTCCAATTTTCGTTCGCGCCACTCTTGTATTACTTTTTCTAGAACGCAGTTAAATAGCAACGGAGAGAGTCCATCACCTTGCCTCACGCCTGTTTTTATTTCAAAGGATTCTGAAATTTCTCCTCTGAACTTTACTTTTGATTTTGTACCAGTTAGCGTGTCTCTGATAATTGCCGTGGTTTTAGGATCCAGGCCTTGTTCTTTCACAATTTGGAAAAGAGATTCACGATCCACTGAGTCATAAGCCTTTCTAAAATCTACAAAGGTACAAACTAGTTTTTATTGTAAATTTTTTGATGTCTGAGAATTAGTTTGAGGACTAAAATCTGTTCTGGGCAAGATCTATTTGGCCTGAAACCTGCTTGATATTCGCCAATTTTCCATTCAAGTTGTTGTTGTGCTCAGTTCAGAAGACATTGAGAGAGGATTTTGTATGTGACTGGAAGAAGAGAAATTCCTCTGTAATTATTAACATCAGTTTTGTCTCCCTTCTTATGAAGTGGGTGAATCAAGGCGGTTTTCCATTCATCAGAAATTTTTTCAGTTTGCCAAATGTTTTGCATGATTGAAGTAATTTCTTTAACGGTTTTTGGACCAGCTGCCTTTAAAAGTTCTGCAACAATTCCATCTTCACCAGATGCTTTGTTGTTTTTCAACCTATGAATTTCTTTAATGATTTCCTCTTCATTTGGTGCAAGTGAAACTGGATTGCATTGTTGGGGAATTTTTGGTGGAAATCTTTCTGTGGGCTCGGGGCAATTTAGAAGATTCTTAAAATATTTAGAAAGTTCTTTGCAATTTTGCTTCTTGAAGCAAAGATTCTGGGGTTGGTACCCCTTTATTTTGGTTTTAAAAGTTTTATAAAAATTTCTGGTATTGTATTTCTGAAAATCTTCTTCAATTTCTAAGAGTTGACTATTCTCATATTGTCTTTTTGTTTGTCTAATTAGTTTTGAAGTGTCTTTTCTATATACCTAATATGTTTTAGAACAGTTAGTCTAATTCTGAGGACGATGCTCATAGTTGTCAGGAATGTATCATATGTGTCTTCTGTCTTGTTGCTATTCCATGCTTTAAATGTCTCTCGTCTGGCTTTGATTGCATGATCACAGTTTTCATTCCACCAAGCATGTTTCTTGTGTTTTCTTATTATAATCGAGACCGATTTTTAAATCAACAAGCATATTTTCTCTCTCATTTATGTCTGACAGATTAGGCCTGACACTGTATTTTAGTCCTTTTCCTAACAGGATTTTTTCATTCTCAGCAAAGACGATGTTGGTTTTATTTAAAATTCTTTCGTGAAAGACGTGACTGCTTATTTGAAATGTATTCTGAGGGCATTTTTCAATAGAAAGCAGACAAAAAAGATTGCTGAGCTTATTCTCGTGTATCTGCATTATACCTATTTTACAAATCTCTAGATGTTCGTTAATTTGCGTCCACATGTCGTCAATATTAAAATTATAGTTAACACGATAAGTGTTTGTGATATGTAAGTACAAATGGTATGCTTCTTCGTCAAGATTGTCTTTTTTAGCGTATAGCTCTTTTATCCTATTACAAATAATGTTCTTAATGATAGGTATAAAGGACTTTGGATTTTTCATACATGGAGAAAAATTGATGTAGGCTTTTGTATAAGTCGGGACAAGTCCCTTTTTTCACACTGCTTGTTAAAATAGATAGCCTTTCCGGCTTAAATCTTGTTAATATGCGACTTGTAAGTACTGCATCTTTTCCAGTCAGTACAAACTTTAATTTTATTAATGTACTATATACCTAATATGTTTTAGAACAGTTACTCTAATTCTGAGGACGATGCTCATAGTAGCGTCGAAACCAGGTCAATTTTGACTTAATATTTGTGACCGAGGGCTTATTTGTTCCAATATAACCTAAGGACATCACACATCCATGCCCGAGGCAGGATTCGAACCTGCGACCGAAGCAGTCACGCGGCTCCAGACTGAAGCGCCTAGAACCGCACGGCCACACCAGCCGGCTGCAACTGGGCAAATGAATTTAAATTTGGTCGGAAGAGCTTAGATTATGTTCTGCGCAGTTGTCGGCCAAGATGTGTCACTACTCCAGAAATCATTGCAAAAGTGAATAAAATGGTCATAGAGGATCGCCAATTGAAAGTGCGTGAAACTGCTCACGCTTGCCAGACGTCATCTGAAAGGGAATATCACATTTTAATTGAATAATTAGAAATGAAAAAAATTTCTGCAAGATGTGTGTCGCGACTCTTCATGCGCGCTCAGACACTTGTGCCGTCGCCATGGCAAAATTACACGAACTAAGGTATGAATTTTTGTCACACCCGCCATATTCGCCTGATATGGCTCCGTCAGATTTCCATCTCTTCCCACAATTGAAAATTTTTCTTGGTGGACGAAGATTCACTTCAAACGAAGAACTGATAGCCGGAGTTAACCACTATTTTGCAGGTCTGGAGGAAACTCATTATCGAGATGGGATCAAGGCACAGATTGGACCAAGTGCATTAATCTACAAGGAGACTACATTGAAAAATAAAAAAAAAAAAAGAGGTTCAGTGATTTAAGTACTATTTTCTATTCCGTTCCAAGAACTTTTCAAACCACCCTCGTACATACTCTGCGGCTCACGGGACTCGCCACCGACTGCCGGCCTGCCAGAGTTGTGCTGTGGACAGCTCGCCTCTGACAACCCACAGCGCATGTCAGCCGCAGTGGACTGCAGTTAGAGAACACAAGGGTGCCCCACATCACATCGGTTAGGAAGACACCGAAACAATTTTTAAACCATTGAATATAGTAACGGTATCAAAGAATATTGTAATGACAACACTGAATCTTGTTCTGAAATCTGCAAATATATTACAAAACAATCTATTTTCATATAAATCAGAGAATTTCCACATCAAAATGTATGTCATCACTATATCAAATCTACTCAGCAAATGACGCATGATAGCAATCACATGATTGAATTTCATGTCAAATGGTTCCCAGCTCACCATGCGTTCCACAATGCACACATGACATCAGACATGTCCTTAGAATTTGTAAACTGAGACAGCTGACAGCATACAGAAAATCGTTGAATGTATGTTGAGTAGCATGTGGCAGTATTATCCATTGAACTGTCATGTTAAGGTGTTCCCATCCATGCTACAGATCAAAAACCACAACTACTACGAACACACTTGTTGATGTTTTGCAGAAATCTAAGCCTTCTGTCCACTTCTCATGTACTTTACGAAACTGAAGAATAATTCAACTCTAACCACTCTATGGATAGGAAAACCTTGGTATTCGTTCCCTCATCAGGCAGTTGTAGGAATTGCATCTGTCCCACCACCTCTAATGACCTCAATGTTGGCAGGGCATTAAACCCAGTCTCCCTTCCTTCCTTTCCTGCAACTATCACTAACGTTTCTGAAGACTCTGTTAACATAATGTTTATGTAGAGGGCACCTGATTATTTAATCTAGAGGCCCTCTCATTCTTTACTCAGGCACTTTAAAAATTTGGTAAGTTGACTACAAAGTCATAAATACACTCCTGGAAATGGAAAAAAGAACACATTGACACCGGTGTGTCAGACCCACCATACTTGCTCCGGACACTGCGAGAGGGCTGTACAAGCAATGATCACATGCACGGCACAGCGGACACACCAGGAACTGCGGTGTTGGCCGTCGAATGGCGCTAGCTGCGCAGCATTTGTGCACCGCCGCCGTCAGTGTCAGCCAGTTTGCCGTGGCATACGCAGCTCCATCGCAGTCTTTAACACTGGTAGCATGCCGCGACAGCGTGGACGTGAACCGTATGTGCAGTTGACGGACTTTGAGCGAGGGCGTATAGTGGGCATGCGGGAGGCCGGGTGGACGTACCGCCGAATTGCTCAACACGTGGGGCGTGAGGTCTCCACAGTACATCGATGTTGTCGCCAGTGGTCGGCGGAAGGTGCACGTGCCCGTCGACCTGGGACCGGACCGCAGCGACGCACGGATGCACACCAAGACCGTAGGATCCTACGCAGTGCCGTAGGGGACCGCACCGCCACTTCCCAGCAAATTAGGGACACTGTTGCTCCTGGGGTATCGGCGAGGACCATTCGCAACCGTCTCCATGAAGCTGGGCTACGGTCCCGCACACCGTTAGACCGTCTTCCGCTCACGCCCCAACATCGTGCAGCCCGCCTCCAGTGGTATCGCGAGAGGCGTGAATGGAGGGACGAATGGAGACGTGTCGTCTTCAGCGATGAGAGTCGCTTCTGCCTTGGTGCCAATGATGGTCGTATGCGTGTTTGGCGCCGTGCAGGTGAGCGCCACAATCAGGACTGCATACGACCGAGGCACACAGGGCCAACACCCGGCATCATGGTGTGGGGAGCGATCTCCTACACTGGCCGTACACCACTGGTGATCGTCGAGGGGACACTGAATAGTGCACGGTACATCCAAACCGTCATCGAACCCATCGTTCTACCATTCCTAGACCGGCAAGGGAACTTGCTGTTCCAACAGGACAATGCACGTCCCCATGTATCCCGTGCCACCCAACGTGCTCTAGAAGGTGTAAGTCAACTACCCTGGCCAGCAAGATCTCCGGATCTGTCCCCCATTGAACATGTTTGGGACTGGATGAAGCGTCGTCTCACGCGGTCTGCACGTCCAGCATGAACGCTGGTCCAACTGAGGTGCCAGGTGAAAATGGCATGGCAAGCCGTTCCACAGGACTACATCCAGCATCTCTACGATCGTCTCCATGGGAGAATAGCAGCCTGCATTGCTGCGAAAGGTGGATATACACTGTACTAGTGCCGACATTGTGCATGCTCTGTTGCCTGTGTCTATGTGCCTGTGGTTCTGTCAGTGTGATCATGTGATGTATCTGACCCCAGGAATGTGTCAATAAAGTTTCCCCTTCCTGGGACGATGAATTCACGGTGTTCTTATTTCAATTTCCAGGAGTGTAGTTTTGTAGTCTATGTAATCGAGTTCCATGCAATCTATATGTAAGTTAGCCATTATAGCAAACAAACTGTTGTTAATTTAAGTTATTCCACCAGTTTTTAAAAAATCTGAAAACTGCTTCCCAGCTTCCATATGCACAATGTGGGCTTCTCATAACACCTCATGGACATTGTTACACAGTCTACATCTCCATGCTGAGCATGTGACATCAGATGTCCCCATAGGGTTTGTAAATGGACACAGCTGACATGCATGGAGAAAAACATTGACCATATACCAAGTAACGTGTTGCAGTACTAGCCACTGAATTATCACATTAAGGTGTTCCCATGTATGACATAGATCCAAAGCCATGACAACAAGGAAACTGGCAGCTCCACACACATTTTGACAAATATAGGTGCCCTATTCGATCCACTCATAAATCAGACATGATATTCTGTATTTTGCTCATGTGGTGCCATCACGGGTCTGTATTTAAAACTGACCAGAAGTCAGGAATGCTAGCTTTATGTTCCAACACAGTCCGATAAGATAATCAAAAGTGCAGTTTATATCACACACACACACACACACACACACACACACACACACAGACAGATTTTTCTATAGCCTATCTCATTTATTACAATATTTCCTCTATAAGCTATGTTTATTTTTCTTACAATTTCAAACATCTTTTCACTGCCTCATCTGAAATCTACCTTCTTGACAGTCGAATTTGTTGCAGACTCTTGCCACCACTGCAGAAATATGGTAGGAAAATACTTGGTAATAGCCGTATGTTGGAATAAACTGCCAGAAACTGTACCAGGAAACCTATCTCTTAGACCTTTCATTTCATGACAATACAAGTACTGTGTTTGTGTTGCATATTATTTATAAAATACTTGAAGATTTGTTTTACAATATTACATGGCACGTGGGAGTACTACTCATCTATCTTACGAGATAAAGTGCATTGGTCACTGTCATTATTGTTGGGGCTATAGCACACTTCAATGAGACAGGTCCATTGCCGGCTAATACCTGCAGAGGCATATCATATAAAACCAATACACTGCTATGTGCTTTACTGTTTTACATTCCACGTGCTTGAAAAATGTCTGTAGACTTTAAACAGTTATTGGGGTGGGAGTAGGACATCTACAACTTGCTGATGGATAGTGCTTCTGGTTTAGACAGGCCCATGTTGGTCACTACCCATAGGGTAAAGATATAAGGAGATGTTGACTAAAAATAGCATGCTTCATCAAAGCAAAGTCTGGAAACATTTCTATGTGTCCTCCTCCAATGTGTCACAGAAACTGTCGGGAACCAGTTTTGCATCTTTCTCCAATACATCTTACGCTGCAACTGCCGAGTTGATTTCAGGTTTGTTGTAGGAATTATGTACGTTATTGTAACACTACATGTGGTACCTCTGTACATCTAGTGTGGACTTATCTTAGGGGAATAAGTTGGAGTGGCAGCATGTGTTTCTTTAAAGACACAAAGTGAGAGATCCAAAATTAAGAGTCAAGGGAAGCAGTACGCAGTGACTGTACCCCACTCAGTGAATAGTACTTCAGGGAAACATGTCAAGTAGAACATCCTTTGTCCAGCAGAAACACCTGCACCTGCATAAACATCCTCTGCCACTTATGTCAGAGTGCCAGTATACCAGAACTTGAATTCTGACATCATAGAGTCAGTGCCAGTATGCCCAGAGCTGCACTTGTATATCTTCATTCTACACTTTTATAAGTAGCCTGACATGTCTGAGCTGGATGATGACATCATAGAGCCATTGCCCGAGGCCCATGAGAAAGACAGGCCATGGTGGGTATGTCACAGCACATGAAACTGCAGATCTTACAAGTGCCAGCAGCCAATACTGGCAAGGAGCGAGTAACTATTTCAGACGAGTTTAATAATTCTTGACTGCACATTTAAATGCACACAAGCTCTCAATTGGAAAAGACAAAGATAACACATTTAGTAGTTACCTTTTCAAATGGCTCCAAGCACTATGGGACTTTACATCTGAGGTCATCAGTCCCCTAGACTTAGAACTACTTAAACCTAACTAGCACAAGGACCTCACACACATCCATGCCCAAGGCAGGATTCAAACCCGCGACCGTAGCAGCAGCGTGGTTCCGGACTGAAGCGCCTAGAACCACTTGGCCACCGCGGCTGGCAGTTACCTTTTCAATTACATATTGATTTCCTGTGGGCTTTGCATGGTGCTGAGCGTTCACGAAGTATGGTGGACGAGCCAACTAGTATGATGTCATAACTTTGTTACACGACCTGTATATCTTGTTGGCCCCAGCCATTGATAGTATTCCAAGTTTTGGATTCTGACGTCATAAAGCTATGTCAATGTACTATGGTCGTCATGTTCCACAGCCATCTTGGATTTTGACATCATACTACGGCTGTGCCACTGTTCCAAGTTTCAGATTATGAGATCAAAAAACCAGAGTCAGTACTCCAGGTCAGCCAGCGTGACAATGCACCATCTTGGATTCTGTGCCAGTTTATATTCATGATGATAACCCTGCTTCTATAAGAAACACACTAGCACAGTAGGGCATGGTTTTGAATTTGCCACTATTTTTGAATACCCTGCCTTTTTCTAATTTCCTACGATTTTTTTTTTAATTTTCTGCCATTTTATACATTGGGCAAGGGGGGCCTTGTCAAACAGTTAAAGGGGGGGGGGGGGGGGATGGTGGAGGGGTGGAGAAATCCTTTTACTCATCGATGACACTTTTCACCAGAAACAGCCCAGAAAATTACTGATATGTTAATTTGGATTTGGCAATGTTAATAATTGAGGGTGACTGGATGCCCTTCCTTTTGCCACCACATTCCACCCCTTCAAATGGAAATTTGTGTACTATAGTATGTCTTCATCCAGTGGAGATGTGAAAGTGGAAGAAAGTTTTAGAAAATTTTGTGGATCGTGTAACTGAGGAGGGATGTGGCAGCCAGTGTGTTCGATTCACAAACGTCAGGTCAGGGCACAGGCAGGGTTGCAGCATAACTGGTTCCAAATGGCAGTTGCTATAAGCACATAGAGGTGCTCTACATTTGAAGAAATCATGTATCCTGCAAATTACATCTCTCACATGTTTATGTAGAATCTGTAGCCTACCAACATCATCAGTACTGACATGTCTCTGCAGAGGGAATAAAAATTCACTAAATATCTCACTATGGTCACGTTCACAGCAGAGTGCTAAGATTACTACTCACTGGCTGCCAGAGAGTGAGTGCATGACATCAGCTGCACAGAACAAGCCTAAACACGACTGTCTTTGTCTGTGACCCCAAATGTAGTCACGAGAAGCCACCTGAAAACCACATCCAGGCTAGCGAGCACAACAGCTCTCATTGTTAATCCACCAGGTAGGTTCAATCTGGGACCCACATGCCTACCAGAATCCTAGATGCAGTGTACTATAAAGCACAGCTATCTGGGCAGTTTGAAACTATTGTCTTATATAATGACAGCACTTTGTTTAATATATGGTACACAAAAATATGAACATATTTAACATGAGATGTTACAAGCATATACACAGTAGCCTACTAGAAACAGTAACTTGCTGGATTTGCTTTCTTCATGGGCCATAAAAATCATAAGTGGACTGGACAAAAAAATTTGTCGCCCCCATCAGAAATCATAGTAATACTATGGAACACCAGTTCTATATTTTTTGGAGGCCTCAACGTGGTAGTGAAGAGCGTTAACAAATTTATTTAATAATGCCACATAGAGATGAAGCCACACATAAATGATTAGAGCCCATGAAGCTACCAAATTGTGGGGATACTGATTAATACATTTCACTCAATGTTCCAAATAGTTCCATATGTTTTCTATGGGATTAAGACAGGGTGACTTAATAGGCCAGTCATATTGCAATACGTTGGCCCAGCATTTGTCAAACCAGAAACAGATACATGGAGGCCTATGAAACTGGCTTTTAGAATACAGCAATATATCAATGAGACTGTTTAAATAAATATACCTGAAGGAGTGGTCCCAACAATGTAAGAGAAACATCTCCATGCTGAACTACACATTCCACATACTGTGGGTTAAACACTCAATAAGACTTCCACATTTTGAAAACAGGCAAATACTCTGGTCATTTAGTGTCAATACTGAATAGTAGAAAGCATTATAAAACTGACCAAAGTGGAGAAAATCTTGCTCACTTGAAGCATTCTTAGAAATTAATAATCATAATATACCTTTTTCCATAATTGTTAAAGAAAGAACCTGTAATATATATACACACACACTTCATTTTCAGTATCAAACGTGTAAACTTTACTTCATTTTTATACTTTGTTTTTGTGCAGTTTTGTACAAAAAAATACTAAAGGATTAATACATAATGAGGTTGCACATATTTGCATATTTTCCCTCCTGTTTTCCTTGGAACTACTTTCCTTTAATTATTCCATGTTCTAAATAATGCATCTACTTCAAGTCTGCAGTGACTGGCTGGTAAATGTATTATCAGCACCGCTAATGCTACAACCAATGGGCTTTTTCTTTTTTTATGTAATTCTGATTATTAACCCACTACTCATACAGATGAAACATCTCTCCAGCAGCAGCCAGCACACACTTTCACATATCAGGTGTCTTACTGCTTTAACTGCAAATCATATGCATTAATTAATGCAAATGTTTGACAACTGAAAAAGTTAAGTTTTCTAACTAGTCAATAATGTTAGTCATGAATGTTGTATCTGAAAGCACTCCAATGAGCTGTTTTGTGTGTTATTATTTATACATATGGTTTACCAATTGTGTCGCATAAAACAATGTTGATTCCAGACAAATGAAACAGTATGAGATGATAACCGAAGATATGATGAGGATAAATGTGATGTATTTCTGGTGTTTACTGACTACAGCAGAGCAACAGACTGCAATATGTTCCAATAATATTAAACTATTTTCTCTGACATATTAGCTGGAGTGTTATGTCATTATTGTACATTATAAATATGCAGATGTTATGTCACACTTTATTACTATGTAACTCATTTCTAGACAGTGAGAAAGCTGGCATATCTCGTTGAAACAGTAATTTAGCAATTTTGTGTTAACATGGTTCTACAATGTATGAAGTAGCATATTCCATAAATGTCATAGTTATTCCAAAAAATTATCAGTGTAATTTTATACCAATTACGTGTACATATGGTGAAATGTGAAGTGTGGTATCTACCAGGTGAAGTTCTGGATCCATCTGCATAGTGACCCTTGTGTATGCCATTAGTGACTGTTGTTTGTTCCTTGCTATCATTACATGGCACATCTGCCCCTAGAACTATTTACCAGTTTAAGATCTCTGAACAATCATTATATATCTATCTGAAATGAGTGTGTCCAGATTTCTTTTCTTTTACCTAGTCCATGTTGTCATATTATTTTTACTCACCTTCCTTTCCCTACAACCGAAGTCTCTCATTACGTTCAAATTTTCATCTCCCTTAATAAACTGAATAACTTTGTTTAGATCATCATAAATTCTTTAAAGCTCTTCATTATCTTCAATGTAAATAAGGATATACACTTGAACTACGTGAGTTTGCTGTGGTGGGTCTAGGCTTTTGTCTGTCTTGGCTGTGATAATGCTTTCAATATGCTGTTCACTTTGTTATCATAAAAAGAAATCTGGCATTCCACGGGCAGGAGTGTGGAATGTTAGATTACTTAACTAGGTAAGTTCTAGAATTTGAAAAGAGAAGTAAATAATTGAAATTAGGTTTAGTGGGAATTAGAGAAATGCACTAGCAGGAAGAAAAGGATTTGTGGTAATGTGAGTACAAGATTATAAAAAGAAAGGTGTAGTTGTCATTGTCCTAAAGATTGGTTTAAACAACAGTTCTTTAATGGGTATGGTCCCATGAGAGATGGTACACCATTGCCTTCCTCTAATCTCTGAACAGATGTACTCACAATTATGGGGATCCTACAGTTTAATATAGATTTCAAACCAATGTGCAACTAGGCAATTTTCACATTGATAAGTGCTCCCGAAGGTGAAAGAAGTTAAAAGGGACATATAAAAAACCTAGGAATGACAAAAGACTGAAGCTGAGCTTTTCCAACCCATAGTTTGGCACTTTACCACAGCAATAAAGCAAATAGGGGAAACACACAATCAGGATTCATAATGAATAACAGAACAGAAATGCTGGTAAACTACTATGATAAGCATAGTGAACACATTATCATAACCAATGAAGACACAAAGAGCTAAGCCCCCCCCCCCCCCCCCAATCATCCCAGATGATGAAAAGATTGGGTAAAATAATGATAAAATCTAAGAAATTATTCAGTTCACTAAAGGAGATGACAATTCAACTGTAATTTGATAGTGGGAATGAGAAGAAAAGGAGAAGTAGTACAACAAGGACATGGGCTGGAGGGGAAGAAGAAAGGAAGAGAAGCCACCTGGTAAACATTTGCACAGAGCACAATTTAACCACTGCAGACAATCAGTTTAAGAATCAGAAAAGAAAGTTGTAGAGGTGGGAAAGGCCTGTGGACACCAGAAGGTTTTAGATGGATTGTATAACAGCGAGACAGAGATTATGAATTCAGATATTAAACTGAAAAACATTACCAGGACAGATGTAGATTCTGGCCGTAATTTATTGGTCATGAGGTACAGATAAATCTGAAGAAATTGCAGAAAGATGGGAAATTAAGGAGATGGGATGTGGATAAATTTAAAAGAACAGTAGTCACCAAGAGTTTCAAACAGACTAGGAAGAAATGATTGACTGACACAGGAGGAAGAAACACAATAGGAGACAAATGGAAAGGTTTAAGAAACACAATAATGAAGGCAGCAGATGATCAGATAGACAAAAACACAAATCCTAGAAAAATCCTTATATAACACATGAGATGCTGAACATATCTGGTGACAGAAGAAAATACTTTTAGAAAATGGAGCTGGCAGCAAAGAATGCAGTTAAAAAAAGAAATTGACAGAAAGTGTAAAATGGCAAAACTGGCATGGCAGTGGGATAAATATGCTGTAGTATGCCTGACTATGAGAAAGACAATGCCATGTACAAGAAAATTATAAAAACCTTTGTAGAAAAGAAATGCAGCTCCATGAATATCAAGATCTCACATGGCAAACAAGTACAAGTGAAATGGGGAAGGAAGCTGTAGCAGAGATAAACAAGGGAATTAAACTTACATGGATATCAAAGGAAAATTCAGTTCATAAAATTAGTAAATTATGAGACAGATCTCTGTCTACCCTCTTCCCTCATCCTATCCACAAGTGAGTCCCTTCATCCTAACATTAGTGTGACTTGCCCACCCTTTTCTTTCTGTTTCCTCCTCAATAAAGCAACTACTTGCTCCAAAAGCTAAGAAGAGCATCACTTTAATGTGTCTCATTTGACACATTATGCCTCTTAAGTATATTTGAGAACTTACTAATTAGAAAATCTGTCTCACACTTTATTAAACTTATTGTGGAAAGAAAATGAAGTAAATGATGATGAGATAGCAGAAGTCACCCTGAGAGAAAGATGTGACACATCACTGAAAGACTTAAGTCAAAGCACTTTGGGCAGATGATGTGCCCTTAAAATTATTCAGAGCCTTCGGTGAACCAGCCATGACAAATCTGTTCCACCTGGTATCCAAGATATATGAGACACGCAACATGCACTCAAACTTTGAGAAAAATGTAATAATCCCGGTACCAAACAAGTCAGGAGTGTATATGCATTAGCAAATCATGAGCTTAATAAATCATAGTTGGAAAATACTAATTCAAATTATCTAGTGAAGAATGGCAAGATTGGCAGATGCCAATCTTGGATAAGTTCAGTTTGGTGTCAAGAGAAAAGTAAGTACATGCAAGGTAATACTGACCTTACAACTTATGTTAGAAGATGGATTTAAAAACAGCAAACCTACATTTTAGCATTTGTAGATTTAGAGAAAGATTTTAACAATGTTGAGGAATAAACACAAGCGTGGGTGACAGGTTATCTACAAGTTGTACACAAGATAGGCTCGAATCAGTGTCACAGCACATGAAAGGGAAGGCGGTGGGAGGGGGAGTGTGGGAAGAGTAGTTCAGATGGGCATGGGACAGCACTGTAACCTGTCCCCCAGTTTATTTGAACTGTATGTTGAGCAACCAAAGAAAAAAAACTAATAAAGTTAATTACAGATTGAAGAAAATAAATAAAATCTTTTAAGATTCGGAAATGATACTGTAATTCTCTCCACGATAGCAAAGGACTACAGTATCAGTTTAAACCATTAAAAACTCGGTTTCAGGTTAAGCATGGTTTAAACAGAGTTTGAAAGGCTTTTTGATAGGCAACTCCTTCTACTCTATAGATAAATATCTTAACAAGGACTGTTAGACCTGATTAAGTAAAAATGTCTGTTATATTACAGTTTTGACAGCACTTGGTCACAGCAGCCAAGATTAAGTATTTTGTATATGATAAATTCACTAAAAGTGCATAACAATGTTTCATTCTGACAGTGTATTAATTCTGTAAATATTAACTGTTCAATTTTACTATAATGTATTCACCTCTTTTGACAATCTACTGAGAAATGATCAAGGTACTAAGTATTATATTCAAATGTTTTATATTTTTATGTTATACTTTCTGACATGTTCCACACCCATGAGAATCATCTCATTTTTGGGTCTATAGAAACTGAATCTGACCTAATCTTAATAGAATGGATAATAATAATAATAATAATAATAATAATAATGTCATGTGATGAGGGCCTCCCGTCGGCTTAGAGAGATTATATGGGAAATGGTAACAAAAGTAAAACAAGGATAATGGAATGCAGCCGAATTAAATCAGTCAATGCTGAATGAATTAAATCAGGAAACAGACATTAAAAGTGGTACATGAGATATGCTATCTAGCAGTGTGATAACTGATAATGGCTAATGCATAGAGGATACAAAATGCAGACTGGCAATAGCAAAAAAAAAGAGTTTCTGTAAAAGACAAATGTTTTAACATGTAATGTAACTATAAGTGTTAAGAAGTCTTTTCTGAAAGTATTTGTTTGGAATACAATCTCATACGGAAGTGAAATGTGAGCAATGAGCACTGCAGTCCTGAAGAAGCTTTTGGTCTGTGATGCTACAGAAGAATGCTAGAATAACTAATGAAAAGGTACTAATTTGAACTGGGGATAAAGTTGACTTAAATAAAGGATCAGGCTTGACTGGATGTCAAGTGGATGTAGGATGCAATAGTTTAGTCACAGTATTTCACTCACATTGCTGTTTTCTTAACCATTATGCGACCTACTCGTGTTACCACTATTTGATTTTGCATTGATAACCCTGTACTCAGCTCATCACAAATTCTGTTCTTTTTACAGCCACATTTCATGAACTGCCCCTACAGCTTCATCCTCTGTATTTCTGTATCCAAGTTCCCTAAATTATCTCCCCAATTAAGGAATGCAACATTCCATGCTATGACCTATAGGTTGCCAGTTCTCTGGTGATGTTGTTGTTGTTGTTGTTGTTGTTGTTGTTGTTGTTGTCTTCAGTCCTGAGACTGGTTTGATGCAGCTCTACAGTAAAGCTGCATGCCCTCGGGAAAAATTATGGCTGTAGTTTCCCCTTGCTTTCAGCCATTCACAGTACCAGCACAGCAAGGCCGTTTTGGTTAGTGTTGCAAGGCCAGATCAGTCAATCATCTAGACTGTTGCCCCTGCAACTACTGAAAAGGCTGCTGCCCCTCTTCAGGAACCACACGTTTGTCTGGCCTCTCAACAGATATCCCTCCGTTGTGGTTGCACCTACGGTACGGCCATCTGTATCGCTGAGGCACGCAATCCTCCCCACCAACGGCCAGCTCCATGGCTTATGGGGATAGGTGATATCTTTCTGAAAAGGTCCCAGCTGGAGATCCTCATGGAGAATTTTTTGTACCTCCAGAATTTTGTACAAGAAGATGACAGCATAATTAAACTGAACAGTGGCACTTCAAGTCCTTGGGGAGTATAACGTCTGTAGTTCATTCTTGCTTTCAGCTGCCTGCTGTACGAAAAAAGGAAGGCCATGTTGCTAAGGAGATCAGTCAATCAGACTATTGCCTCTGCAACTACTTAAGTCGGTTGCTGCTTCTTCTTCTTCTTCTTCTTCAGGAACCATGTGTTAGTCTGGCCTCTCCACATAAATCCCTGAATGTGGGTGCACCCACCATTCGGTTACCTGTATCACTGACATGCATACACCACCCCATCATGGCAAAGTCCACGCTCTGTGGACATTCTGATGATTACTTCATACTATCAACTGCATTGGAGGTGATCTCAGAATCTAAACACAACTGCTCTCCTTATTACAGAAGTCTATTTGACCAGGTCACATAAATATAATCAATGATTGCTAGATTCAGTGAAATTAAATGGCCATCTTCAGATCATTTGTATTAATGAAAATAGTATGTCTCCACATTTCATAGTTGGTCAGATTGGTATTTTTTTCCTGAAGGTCTCACTTGTCAAAACTTTGATGTAATTTAAGAGTCACACTGGCTCTCTGTATTCTAATGGTATTTCTGCAACAACTTACCTTATATAGAGCAGTTAAAGTGTATGTATGGAGTCAGTATCTCTTCCACTGCATGCAGGAGAGAAACGGCAGGTTGAAGATGTGGAATAAACTGCAAGGTAAAAACAAATGGTTCAGTTGGTAAAGCATTTTCCATAACGACACAGGACTGAGCTTTGATACAACTCTACTCTGGAGATTGATTCTACATTTGCTTTCTGCAAGCTACAATCTGTTTTAACTAACTTCAGGGATATATTCTGAAAGTGTAAGTGGCTCATTGCTGATTCTCATTTCTTATAGTAGTGACTTTTCTGATGATATGTTATGTTACTTTTATACAAAAATTCATGTAGCCACATACCCTTCAGATCTCTGCAATAATGTTTCTAACAGTTTTATCGTACTACATCTATAATCATTAATTCCTTATTCTCCTTGATTATTCATGATGGTTACTCATTAAATATAATACTTTTGACTATGTTGAGGAAAAGTTTTCAAAGAAACTGCCAATATTTCTAGGAAAATATAAGTTACCCAATTCTTCATAGACTGTCCACTAGTCAAAATGAAAAATTTATTATGACAGTGTTACACCAGAAAGGAAAGAAGATTATGGTTTTCATTCTGACAGAAACATGTTCATTAGAGTTGGACACAAGTTAGAATTGGAAAAGCATGGAGAAGCAAAACAGTCATGCCCTTTCATAGGAACTATCCTGGAATCCATATTAAGTTACTTAGAGAAATCCTGGAAAACCTAGACCTAGATGGCTTGAGGGGGTTTGAACTAGCATCCTCCCCCATGCAACCTCCCCCCCCCCCTTTGGCCCCCACCCAAGCCACCTTACTTTGGGTGTTACACATGGACAATAACAATGAAATATCTATTTCTTGCTTTGATACTTTCTAGCATATTATGGTCTACAAGACTTTTTGCAATTAATTTTACAAGAAGTTGATCACTAAATAACATCCGAAGCAAAATTACATTTTGCTGCTTCCTTATACTCTGGGAATTCATCATATTTCTTTTTCTCACTGGGTGATCACCATAACAAAATATCTAAATCCTAACATAATATCTATTGTGGTTGCAAACACAACCTAATACAAATTATAAGTTTTTTGTTCTCTTAACCTTGTGACTGGTTTAGTACAGTTTCCCACTGAAAATTATTATTCAGCAATTGCCTGTCTTCCATTGTGAAAGACATGAAACAAACTGAAGCATACATGTACAGATGAAACAAGTTTTTAAAAAGTAATTCCATAGACGGCATTAACAGTTGACTATTGTTAAGTCACAATATTCTGTCTGAGCTTAACATAATGTGACCCTAAAAGGAGAGTGAATACAGGCGTTCTCACCTAGTTGCACTGATGAATCCTTCTGTGGAAAGCAGGTGAGTAATATATTCATTTTGGAATGATATTTCAACAAGTTTCTTACTTATCTTCACCATAGGTCTTTGCGCAGATCTAGAAGCAGCCCTTCCTACACAGCTCTGTAATATGTGTTTTTAAGATGTTCAATTATTGTTTGACAACTCTGTCTTTTAACATTATATACTCTCTAAAGAAAGATAATAAAATTTCCCAAAATGTAACAAAGCATATTGGTGCTGGAATTCACACAAGCATAAATTTACTGTGCATAGCACTCAGTATTATTTGTGGCTACTGGTCATTTCCTTGGAGTGAGAACTTTGCTGTTTCAAGAAACCTGAAGTAACTAACAATTCAGTAAAAGGAAGAATTTGACCTATCAACCACACATTGGCTCAGATCTGTGAAATAAAGATGAATTGGGATGTGATGTCATTTGTACAGAGATACAATAGCCATTCTTGTTATGGTGGGTATATTACACATACTGAATTTTGATGAATGGTTTATGTTCAACATTTTGATTTCATAAGTCAGAGTAGATGGATGGTATCAGCAGGATTAACATTTCACAACAAAGAGATTGCTTTCCACTTACAGCTAGTAGTGAGGCAGTTAATAGGCATATAAATGTCCAACATATTACTGACTGTTGGAGTCTGACCATCAGTGATAACCACCACTGCAACACAGTCTTTGTCCGAAGTCAACACATATTTCTTTAAAATAGTGAACATGATCAAGGTTACATTTGATACACATACGCTAAGTGGTAAGCCCAAGATATATGCCCATAAAGAGAATAGCTTTACTAAGCTTACTGTTTATGACTGAGCTATTTTCAATAGGGCAGTTCTGCATTTTTAAATTGCTGCTTATGTTTGTAACACGAATGTCCCGGCATCCCGGTGTCAGTGGACACTGGACTTGTAAAAAGCATCAAGTTCTAAGAGTATAGCTTTTTAGGTGTATAATAATCCTCACAAATCTGCCAAACAGTGACTGCCTCCAACGAAAAACATGTGCTAAAATAAACTAGTGCTTACTATACACCAGGTAAGAATGACATCACATTGTTAATAAGATATTACTAGCTCTCACTAAAGAAAGATTTTATTCATACCAAAGGTTGTTTAATACTTTAAATGATCTGATTGTGCATTGTTAGTGACACACTGTTAATAATTACACAAAAAACTCATTTTTCTATGTTGCACAAATTCTTGTGAAACAGGCAAAAAAGTGTTCTCTCTTTTGAAATTAGCTACTTCATCTTAATGTTATAATGAGATAGGTCTTCAACTGTCCAACTAACCAATAGAATTATTATTTCCTCCAAGATGATGTCCATCCTACTCAGTGAAAAAAACCTTTTTTGTTGCCAGATTTAGAAAAACAGCAAAAATGTCAATGGAGAATTCACACATCACAAAATGATGTGAACCATGGCAAATGAATGACATGAGATGAAAAACATTAACCAGATTATTAATAACAGGAAAATATTGCCACTAAAATATTATTCAAGTCAAAATTTTAATTAAGCAATATACACAATACAATATGTACAAAAAGTGTACGTAAATTATCAATACGTAGAAAGTAAGGCAGAACTGCTGTTGATCATACAATGACCATGACACAGAAACACACACAAAAGCACGAAGAACTGATGGCGAAAAAAAAAAAAACGGACAAAACACTTGGACAAATTAATAGTGCAAAAAAGCTGTCACCTTCCAAACAAACCTAGATCTCGGCCTATGGTGCAGAGCAGCCTGTCACCATAGCCCAAATCCAGGAATGCAGACACGCACTAGCCATTCACTAGTCATCTCCAATAGGAATGGTTCACTCAAAATACCAATTTCTGTTGTGTTGTTAATTTATTCCCATGAGAATCCTTTAGAATTCTGAAGAAATAAATATCTTACATCGATTGAACTAGCAGGTGCTTACATACAAACGCAAACTATCCCGTGAGAACCTATGTAGGTAGTTTCTTAATACTTACAAAGTTTTTAGGACCAGCTGCAAGTGATGTTTCTCGGAACATATTTGTTCCCTACGTGTCGCGCCTATAGGGATCGCAAAGACAAGATTACACTAATGACAGCACGCTCATATGCATTTAAAAAATCTTTCTTCACGCGATCCATATGTGGGTGGAATGATGTCCTGGCACAATGAGACTTACCCTCTGCCATGCGGTTTGTAGAGTGTAGCTGTAGAAAATTAATCAGCCTAACGATAGCCAATAGCAGCTCAGGAATTACAGGAAAAACAGCAATCCTAAACGGGTCCTCAAGACCAAGAATAAACGAAGCTGTACGTTACTACCAGACTAAGTACTACACACTTTAAGCACTTTGCGATAACAATAACTTATTATCAAACACTGATCAATGCTTACGCAAAAAAAATTAATTTGCCTTTTTTGCAGTACGCATTACGTTTTGAACAAGTTCTCCGATACTTCAGTTTTAGCAACTATGCTTCAAAAACATTACTACCGTTATTTCACACAAATGTATCAGTATACAGAATTTTGTTTGTTTCCTATACCAGTACCCGGTGAATATCCAAACAGTATTGCACGACTCCGACATTAGCTGAAATATTTGATATTCGATGCTGTAAATCAAGGCGAAGATTTTATTTTAGCGGTATAAATACTTTTCTGTTACAAATGGTGCATATCACCAATGTGAAATTTTCTTCACTCACAAATCTTGATTCTCATGCGACGAAATGTCGTCTGCAGAAGCATGTAAACAATAACACTCCTGCACGCTGCCAACCTCACACCTGTTGTTCTGCGGAATCACCATCGTCCTCATGAAGCGAAATAAAACAAACGTGCCTCTCGTCGGATCTTTAAATAGTTCGAAATTGGGTTCCAGTTATGAAATAAAGAGCACTATAGCGACAAAACCATCCACATTTCTCACATAGCATTTGTACATCAACGGAACGATTGTGCTATTTTTTCAGTTTTACAGCTCGTTATTAGTCTCAGCGGTGACATGACATTTACATTTTTTGAAGCAAATTAAGAATTGCTTAAAACTGGAAGTGTGAAATTTTTACGCACTATAGATAGTTTAATAACCATTTAGACATCGGCACTTTTATATCAGGAATCTGAAATTCTTTGCTATTCAATCCTAGTAATCGATGATAATAAAAAAAACTAATAATGCAAAAATATAAGTTTTCCTTCATTCCTATTTGTTTCTTATTGGTGGTGGTGGAGGGGGGGGGGGAAGAATTCGACAAGAAAACTAGGAAGAAAGCTGCCTTTCATACTATTTTAGACATTTTGTGTTATAACAATATGCTGAGCACAAATATGCAATAGGTAGAGCCTATATATGTATACACATTGACTACAACCAGACTTCTGTGTTATGCATGTGTAACTTAAGACTTTTGAACTGATCGATAATAGCGGGTAAAATTTGAAAACAGCTCTTTCTTTTTAGCGACGAATTAACTTTCAGTCTCCAAACTTGGTAGACCTTGGCCGTCGAACTTGCCCCTCCCCTCGCAGCTCTGGCAGCAGAACTCTTCAGAGGACCATCTGCTGCCAAAATGCTTGTTCACTGAGTTTCTGTTCTCACAACAGAGCACTGCTAGTGCTGGTTGATAAATTAATTCAACACTAGGATCATTCGTTAGCTCCTTTTTAGAGGAGGCAAAAACCTTGTACAATCAGAACAATTTGCGAAGACAGATTTGTGGTCTCTGACATTTCTGACGAGTTCACATTCAAATTTAAATTTTTTCATCACATTATTGACATTAACTCAACTACGAGTCAGAGCTATGCAACTACCTACAGGTACCTAAATGTTAAAAAATTACTTGTTTGTTAACAAATTTGATAGATATACATCTACACATTCAGCAATGGATGAAAGTGGGCACTTTATATCAAGAAATTGATAACATATGTCCCATATGAAAATAAAATGTAACACACAAATCATTTAACATTTGTCTTTTTTTTCCAAAATTTCTTCTCATTTTCAATTTTTTTCAGTACAGATGAAATATAATATATTTGGATATTTATTGCTACTCCATAAGTACTGAGAGTAGCCTATACGGTACAAGAGAAACCAGATAAGTTTCAATTTGTACTGTGATTTGATGTTTTTTGACACTCCATATACACAGAAGCAACTGTTCGTGAAATACCTCATTTTTCCCTCAGATCACTAACTATTTTTTCCTTAAGTATCATGATTACTTGAAGAATTTTTTTTTTTTTCAACTCTAGACTTCGTGCTGGTCAATTTGATACTCCATTTGTCCATTTCCCACTCGTCATTTGGCTATGAAAATTCGCCATGCTAACCATTTTGAAATCTTATTTCTACTTTCCCCACTCGTATATCTAGATAAGGTAGACGTTCATGGAGGAATAATCATCATTAAGTAGATGAAAACATAATTTCTTGACGAAATTCTCATTCGTTCAGCATGGCCTACATCGCAGTAAAATAGGCGACTGCTCTGCCCCAGTTCTCACAATCGTAATAGAGCTATCAGTTTCGGTAGTACGCTCTAGAAACGGCTCAAGATTCTTGTGATCATGTCAGTAACAAGGTGTACAACTCCCAGAGAAACAGTTCCGCTGAAGTTCTGCAGACTACTTTCATACACAGGGTGTTAAAAAAGTAGTCCATACTTTGACAGGTTGTAGTATGAAGCAAAACAAGAAAAAAAGTTTAGTAAAGAATACCTAAGAGCTACGAACTCTTGCTCAACAGAAGAGTGTGTTTACACCTTAGCGAAGATGGCGGGTGCTTGGTTCAAATGGTTCAAATGGCTCTGAACACTATGGGACTTAACTTCTGAGTCATCAGTCCCCTAGAACTTAGAACTACTTCAGCCTAACTAACCTAAGGACATCACACACACCCATGCCCGAGGGAGTATTCGAACCTGCGACCGTAGCGGTCGCGCGGTTCCAGGCTGTAGCGCCTAGAACCGCTCGGCCACCTCGGCCGGCCGAGCAGGTGCTCATAGTTCGTGAGGTACCCATTGCAGGGCCCATGTTTACTGGACATTTTTGTCTTATTTTGGTCCATGCTACCACTTCTCATAACATGGAACGGTTTTTTGTAACAACCTTGACATCGTGACAGAACAAGTCCGCTGCAGTGTAGAAATTCGTTCCGGAAAGATGATTTCAGATGCGTAAGAGTCACAAATGAGGTATTATTTGAAAATTAGCTAAATTTATGAAATGTATTCGCTATTGTGAATTCTTTTCTGACATTAGCTGCAATAGGTATGAAGATGTAACCTACCAATAACACATGTAAATACGTATTATAAGCCTCTACGGGCAAAATGATGGTCGTAATTCTGACATTAAATATGTTTGTCTCCATGAAACCCCATGGTGGGACTCCAAGTAATCTTGTGTGCGGGCGATGGGGTTGTAGACAGTGAGACACGTGGAAGTTTAGTTCAGTCCCAGAAGCATACTGGCATAGTGGAAGTTGTTAAGGCGACTGCGACAAGCAGGAAATCCAGTTTCTAATCCTGGTCCAGCACAAATATTCGTTCCCCCAGGGAGCTCACGGTGCTTTCGAAGTTCGTGTGTGGTGAGCACGGGGCCCCGAGCTATTGCAGCCTTCCTTCTTTCCCGGGCGGCATTTCCTTGCCCTTCCCCTCGTTTCCTGTCCTTGCTCCTTCCCCTTCGCCCTCTTCTCTCACTCTCTTGGTGTCCTTGTTGATGTTGGCCCCGCTATCCTCCTGGTTATGTTGGCTTTGCAATTTGGTTTTGACATTCTCTGGTTCTCCTCTGGGGTTTGACCTCCATTACTAAATTTCTATTCTGTAGTGTGAGCCATTTGGGGAAGAGCACCTTATATAGTGTCTCCAACATGTGCCCTCCTAGTTCCTTCCACCTTTTCCTTCATGTCGTTGTCTGATGCCAGGGTGCATAGCCAGCACGGTAGCCGGCCTGTGTGGTTGGGTCACTATGTACTCTTTTGGTTGAGCCCCCTGAAAACACAGGGGTCACACTTCTGATACCTGAGCTGTGACCTCCTCATGTAAGCCTAGGAGTAGTTGGTTGTTGTCCTGGAGCATCTGTACTCCCGGCAATGGCCACCGTGCCAGATGGCCCTTGCTGTGGCTGGGTGGTACCCATGGGGAGAGCCCATGATCAGAGTGGGTGGTACCAGGGTGGACGATATGCAAATGAAACGCATATGGGTCCAGAACTCTGGCCGTTCTTCTGCGGCCGTCTCTTTGCATGGAAATGATTCTTTTAGTGCTGCTTCTTCTGCCCCTTTGGCCTTCCCTTCCATGGCTACCCCCTGGGAGGAGGGTCATGCTCGTTTGGGTAGGGTCAATATCTTTCCCCTGCTATCTGGTTTGCACCAGGACTGAAGGGGATACTTTTTCCAATAACAAACCTTTATTTTTTGTGGAACACATTGAAGACAAGTTTGGTGAAGTGGGCTCTCTGAGTAAGATGCGGTCAGGTTTGTTGTTGATCAAAAGTGCCTCAGCTGCCCAGTCTGCGGCCCTTTGTGCCTGTAACCATCTTGGCACAATTCCTGTGTCCATCACCCCCACCAGTCTTTGACTATGGTTCAAGGTGTAATTGTTCACAATCACCTAATCCTTCAAACCGATGAGGAACTTTGGGACAGTCTTGGATGGCAGTGTGTTCACTTTGTTCGGAATGTTCAGAAGGATCCGAAGGACAATCACATTGATACTGGTGCCTTTATCCTGGCCTGTGAAGGGGATACCCTCCCTGAGAAGGTCAAGATTATGGTTTATTGGTGTGATGTGAAGCCGTACATCCCACCACATATGAGATGTTTGAAGTGTTTGTGTTTTGGACACATGTCTTCCCTCTGTTCGCACGCCCCTCTCTGTGGTGACTGTGGACCTTGACTCCATGAGGGGAGTTCCTGTGTTCCCCCTCCTGTGTGTGTTAACTGTCATGGCGATCATTCTCCACGTTCACCGGATTGCCCAGTTTATAAGAAGGAAAAGAAGTTACAGGAGTATAAGTCCCTTGATCGTCTAATCTACACTGAGGCTCGTAAGAAGTATGCACGTCTTCATACTGTGTCCATGACGTCTAGCTATGCTTTAGTTACATCTTCACCCCTTCCTCCACCTTCCTTACCCCAGTCTCGAACCCGTCTCCACCCCTCTCCCCTGCGGTTCCCACACCCTCCCCACTGGGCGACTCTCCCTCTCCCCAGCCGGAGAAGTGTCCCACTTCTTCGGCTTCTGCTGGTCAAGGGAACCTCTCCCGGGATCTCCCTTCCCAGCACCTTCCAGGCCAAAGGTCTGATGCCACACGATGACCATGAGAAACATGGTCTGTGGGCCCCCAGGTCGCCTGATCTCTTTCTGTCCCAGATCTTGCTGCAGCTGGCTCGTTTTTGCCGTACAGCCCTCCTCGATCTCTAACAGAAAAGAAAATGAAACACAAGTCCTGGGAGAAGGAGCATCTGGTGTCGCCGGAGGTCCCGTCCTCACCTTCGCAACCTGATTCTGACTTGTTCATGGATGTCGCCCCCTCCTTGTCGGTGACAGGTGGTGACCTGGCAGCATGACTGACTTTAGCCTGTTCACCCCCCATTTGAATCATCATCTTGTGATTATCCAATGGAATTGTAATGGACATTACTGTCACCTTCCAGAGTTGAAATCCCTTATTTCGTTTTACTCTGCAGCTTCTGTGATTCTACAGGAATCTCATTTTACTGATCACTCACCGACCCTCTGTGGGTTCCGTGCTTTCTGTCGCAATTGGGTTGGCCCCCTGCAGGCCTCTGGTGGCGTTGGTACTTTGGTCCGTATGGACATTGCTAGCATGTGGATTCCTCTTCAAACTACATTGGAAGTGGTTGTTGTTAGAGTCCACCTGGACTCTGAGCTCACGGTTTGCAATCTTTATCTCCATCCTGACAGGACTCTTACACCTGCTGTCGTCACTGCCCTTCTTAAGCAACTTCCTCCTCCCTTCCTCCTTCTTTTGGGACTTTAATGCTCATCATCCCTTGTGTGGCAGTGCATTTCCATCTAGTGGGGGTCTTCTCATAGACCAGTTTCTTGCAGACCACGACTTGTGTTTTCTTAATGATGGCCCCCCTACTCATTTCAGTGCCGGTCATGGTACCTTTTCTGCCATTGACCTTTCTCTTTCTACTCCCTCCCTCCTCCCTTCATTACACTGGTCGCCAGACGACGACCTTTGTGATAGTGATCATTTCCTGTTGATTCTGTCGCTGCCTTCCCGCTCCCCAATTGACAGGTTACCTCATTGGTCTTTCCAACGCGCCGATTGGCCTCTATATACTGCACAGGTCGTTTTTTCTCCCTATTTGTCGGGTTGTATTGATGACGTTCTACGTGACGTGTCTGACCCGATTGTTCGCGCTGCGAGCCTCGGTATCCCGCGCTCATGTGGACCATTTCGCCGCCGGCAAGTCCCGTGGTGGAGTACGGCCATTGCCATTGCCATCCGTGATCGCCGTCGAGCTTTGCAACACCTTAAGAGGCACCCATCAGTTGCCAACCTTATTACCTTTAAACGCCTTCGCGCTAAAGATCGTTATTTAATCAAACAGAGCAAACGGATGTTTCTTTCTTCCCTCAGTTCTACTCTCCCTATGTTATGGGTATGCGCTACACTTTTCTCTCTCCAAGGTTGCCATCAGCAGTCTACCCTCCCAGGCCTTCACCTCCCGCATGGCCTTTGCACGGACCCATTGTTTCTCACGGAACATCTTGCGACCCATTTTGCAACAGCATCAGCATCAGCCTCCTATCCGGCTGCTTTCCTTCATCAGAAAAAACAGCAGGCCAAAGCTTCCGCCTTATGTTTTACCCCTTGTCAGTCATAATCTTACGACGAACCTTTTACTGAATGGGAACTTCTGTCTGTACTTTCTTCTTCTCATGATACGGCCGCTGGCCCAGACTCCATTCATAAGCAACTGCTTCAACATCCCAGTGCTCCGCAGCAGCAACATCTTCTCCAGTTGTTTAACTGTATTTGGCTCCAGGATGACTTCCCTTCTCAATGGAGAGAGAGCATCGTGGTTCCTGTCCTTAAGCCTGGTAAGAACCCCTGTTTGTGGACAGCTATCGACCAATTAATCTGACAAACGTTGTTTGCAAGTTACTTGAACGGATGGTAGCCCGTCGGTTCAGTTGGGTCCTCGAATCTCGGGATATATTGTCCCCTTACCAGAGTGGCTTCCGAGAGGGACAGTCTCCGATCTATCATTTACTTCGTTTGGAATCTGCAGTTCAGCAGGCTTTTTCCCAGCGCCGCCATTTGGTTGCAGTATGTTTCGACGTTCATAAGGCCTATGACAAGGCTTGGCGCCATCACATCTTACTTACTCTTCATGAGTGGCGTCTCCAGGGCCCACTCCCGATTTTTATCCGCCAGTTCCTGTTCCATCGGTCGCTCAGGTTTCGGATTGATACTGTTTTTAGTTCTCCATGGACCCCGGAGAATGGCATCCCACAGGGTTCTGTATTGAGTGTACTTCTTTTCCTTATTGCTATAGATGGACTTGTGGCGTCCGTCGTCCTTTGGTCACTCCTGCTCTGTATGTGGATGATTTCTGTATTTGGGTTAGTTCCTCTTCGATGGCCTCTGCAGAGCGGCAGCTCCAGGGAGCTATATGTCGTGCCTCTGCATGGACCCTCTCACACAGGTTTCAATTCTCTCCTTTAAAATCGCGTGTGGTCCACTTCTGTCACCAAACTACGGTCCACCCTGATCTGGAGCTCTACCTTGATGTGCAACGATTACCTGTGGTCCAACAGTTTCGCTTCCTAGGTCTCCTTTTCGACAACAAGCACACTTGGCTGCCTCATATCAGACTTCTGAAGGTAGGATGTTTCCGTAAACTCAATGTCCTCTGCTTCCTTGCCCACACCTATTGGGGTGCGGACCGCTCCATCCTACTCTGCCTTTATCGGGCTTTAGTGCTGTCTCACTTGGACTATGGTTGCAAAGTTTATGGTTCGGCTGCTCCTTCCACACTGCACCTCCTGGATCTAGTCCACCATCGTGGTTTACGTTTGGCCACCAGTGCCTTCCCTACTAGCCCTGTTGATAGTCTCCTGGTTGAAGCTGGGATCCCCCCCCCCTTTTCTGTTCGGCAGTCCCAGCTTCTGGTTTCTTATGCAATCGCTGCCCATTCCTCTCCCACTCATCCTTCCTATTCTATTCTATCCTGTTCCCAGACCGTGATTTTCAGCTTTCTTCTTTGTCTTGTTTCCCACTTTCCCTCCCCAACCCCCCCCCCCCCCCCCTCTGGTTAATTCCTTAGTTCCTCGGCCCCGGACTTGGATGGATCTCCGCCGAGGTCCGAAAGATTCCGTTTCCCGATGATGTTCCGTGATTTTTTTCCGTCGAATTTTATGGGAGTTTCGGGATGCTGTTGTTTTTTACACCGATGGCTCTAAATTTGCTGATCGTGTGGGATATGCCTTCATGTCCTCTGTTGGCAAGGAAAATTATCTCCTGCCTACTACATGTGGGGTGTTTACTGCAGAATTTATGGCAATTTCAAAGGCCAACTCCACCGCGTTTTGCTATGTACAGACTCAATGAGTGGTGTTCAGGCTATTGACGGTTGTTTTTCCCACCATCCCTTGGTCTCAGCCATCCATGACCGTCTCTCTGATCTTCACCGTGCTGCTTGTTCCGTTGACTTCCTTTCGGTCCATGGCCATGTGGGTACCCCAGGTAATGAGCATGCTGATCGTTTGTCTGAGGGAGCAGTCACTTACCGCCCCCCCTTCTCTGTAACCCATCCTGCAGCGGAATTACGGTTTCACATCATATTCCACTTCGCACAATCATGGGCCAACTCTTGGGAGGCTACTTCCCTATCTAACAAACTTCGTGCGATTAAGGTGCCACCTGTCCCGTGGCGTTCTTACTTCCGCCTCTTCCGAAAGGACTTGACCACCCTGTGTCGTCTCTGCATCGGCCAGACCAGGCTGACCCACGGTTTTCGTTTGCGTAATGAGTCGCCCCCACTTTGTGGTTGTGGAGCCTTCCAGTCAGTAGCCCACATTTTGGTGGAATGCCCCCTTGTTTTGGCTCTGCGTACTGACTTCCCCGCACTTTACCTTTAATATGGGCGGACGATTCCCAGATGGTTGAACTGGTTCTCAGGATCCTCTGTGAAAGTGGTTTTTATTCTCAGTTTTAAGGTTTTTAATCTCACTCTTGAGTAGGGGCAGGGCGGTGAGGGTTGGGGTGTCTGCCACTGTAAGCTGTGTTTGGAGATTCCTGACTCCGCTCCCTGGCCAAAATCCTCTTTTCTTTTCCTTTTACTCTGTTTTTATCACTTTTTAGAATTGGTTAGTCTCCTTTTACAATACGCATTTCTACATTCTAGAGGTTGAACGCTTTTGAGTAGCAGGTGGTCTTGCCTGTACTGCATCAGATGTAGGATATTCCCTGCCACTAGCATAGCCTTGGGGTTGCTCACTTCTTGACTTCCCTCATTTTGTTTTCATCATTGACAGCACGACTGCACTTCTACGTTTTTTTAGCCTTTTACCTTTTATCGTTTTGACTTTTCTGAGATGTAAATCTGTCTGAATGGACCACATTTGAAACAAGAGACTGATGACCTTGCTGTTTGGTGCCTTCAACCCCAATCAACCAACAAACATTCGTGTTTCACCAATAGGAAATATCTTCGTACCTTAAGCAGCTAACGTCAGAATAAATTTCATACGTTTAGTACAGTTGCAAGATCGTCAACAATGTCGGGTTTTTCACACGTTGTTAAAAAAAATCGGCTAAACGTTTGCTTAAGCAGCAATTACAGATTCACATTTTCCCAAAAGAGAAGCTGCTGTGTTGTCCTATGTTCTTCCTTCATTCGTCGTGAAGTACAGGTGTCTAATTTCAGCTAGGTAATCAAAGCGTAGTGTAATGGAGCAGTATGCATAGCTGACCAAGCCTACTTGTGGATATGCCACATTACTATCGGTCTGTCCGCTCTGCAATACTCCAATATTAAAAACCATAACTATACAGCAGAGCTGTTCCACAGTGCTGTGTTTTACGTTTAAGGTTGAATATCCGTCTAGTGACGGAGTCATCAGCGCAAGTTTGGATTGGGGAAGATGGGAGAGAAAACTGGCCGCTTCCCCAGGAGACGTGAGACACGGGGGCGACATCACCTCTCGCCTTGATAAACGTCTAAATGTTGCGAGGAAGAGAATCCACATTAGTTTCTTCTGGCATGCCGGATCCAGGGGAAACTACTCGTTGATTACTGGATGTCGTAAGTCACCAAATCGCAGATATGTTGGTCGCTGTTATCACTTAGTGTTCCAAATAGTCCCTAGCCCTATCTGTGGGATTAGGATCGAGTGATTTAGCTGACCAGTCGAGCTGTGACAGGTGTTCGTCAAAGCAGGAATGGGCGCATGACGCCCTATTAACACGGCCGCAGTCATCATGGAAGACGCGAGTGTCCACAGCACACTCGTCATGAAGATGTAGAAAAAAAAGGGCAAACTTTGGTCAGTGATAATCTTGAAATATACATCCTGGTTCATGTTCATGGTAACATGAGTGGGTGAGCCCGAGTAATGGTACGAACATCGCTCCCAAAATTCCAGGGGATCACCTCTAGTCTCAGATGCGCCTTCCACACACTGCGATTTAACCGCCGTGTTGGATCATTTGCACACTGCATTTGAGAAAGAGGCGAAATGGCATCTCATCAGGCATTTCTATATGCCTGTAGTTAGCTGTGTTGTTTGGCCCATTGAAGACCTGTAACTTTATGTTCAGTTGTGAGTAATGGCGTTTCGCGAGGTAGCCTGCACCACATGCAGTTCCCTTTGCAGTGTTCATTCGGAGACTGGTTGAGGTAGTACATTATACATTGTGGTAAGCTCCTATGTGACCAAATTGATGAGGTCGTCGTTCCCTAGGCTTACACACTACTTAATCTAACTTAAACTAACTTACGCTAAGGACAACACGCACATAAGTGCCCGAGGGAGGACTCGAACCTCCGACGGGAGGAACCGCTCGAACCGTGGCAAGGCGCCCAAAACCACGCGGCTACCCCTCGCGGCGGTTGGCATAGTCCTGCATTCACTGGCAACAACAATTCCTGGCGGGTTTGAAATCGATTGTCACTGAGACGGCGTAACAGTCGTCTCTGGTCCTTGCTGACCACCGTCATTACATCTTGTCACATGACTGTGCGTGATACCCCATTTCCTCCGGTTACTTCGACAGTTTGCGTTGACACACCAGCAAACTGGGCAACTCCACTCAAGATGTAGTCATAGGCACGTCCAAAGACAACAGGTCCTTTCTGCCATTTTGTCACGTCTCCACGTGACGCATCAGATCTCGCTGATTCGATACTACCGACTGGCGCATACAGACTACTTCACTGCCGGACCTTAAGCCAGCGGTGCAGGCTGGCATGACCGCCTGGCACCGATTCCAGACCATCCGCGCGCTCCAAAGCGAGCGGTGAGCTCTTTTGATGGGGTGCGTAATACAACTGCATTGTCCGGTGGGCTTATATAACACTAGCGACTTACAAACATGCAACTCGCGGGCGTGGCTCGTTCAACACTCATTCAACACCTTATATCGCCTGAGATGTTCATTTCCGACCACTAATGTGGTTCAAAAAATGGCTCAAATGGCTCTGAACACTATGGAACTCAACTTCTGAGGTCATCAGTCCCCTAGAACTTAGAACTACTTAAACCTAACCAACCTAAGGACATCACACACATCCATGCCCGAGGCAGGATTCGAACCTGCGACTGTAGCGGTGGCACGATTCCAGACAGTAGCGCCGGCCACTAATGTGGTCTTTGAGGTGTTCCCCCGTTGTATCGACGCTGAATGTATTGCAACTGCAACTATTATCACCTTGCAAATGATTCCGGAAACACAACTTAACAACTTTTGTAGACTATTTATGCTCTCTTGTAAACAGACCACTACTTTGTTACAGTTCTCTCTTCCTCTCTTTCTTCCTCCTCTCGCACTGTCTTCCTCTCCCATCTCTCATACTCACTCTCGTCCACCTACTCCTGTCTCCCTCGTTTGCACAATTCCATTGCAGCTTCTGTATCTAATCTATGTAGGATGATTTTCATTATGTCCAAAGAGTGACCGTTTCTGATGCCGCATGAATTTCCTACTGCCCCAACGCGAATCAAATCTAAAGGGAGAAATATTTGCCAGAACACGAACCTAATCTAAAAGCAGAAATATCACATTCGAGTACGTAAACATTCTGCAAATCGTGCAATTCAATCTTGAAAGTATTCGTTTTGATCTGCCGCTCGTAGCATTTCAAGTCTGTAATGGAAACTTTCGTCATTGAGACCTGTGGTTTCCAACCTGGGCTGGGCAGTGAAATGAATCTTTCTGAACTGTAAAAAGAATGTCCGATTATAGTTTACTGATGACTCTACATTAATTTTTTAACTATCACTAATTTAATTATTTCTTTAGACTGTCGTTTTTCTAACGTTGAAAGACAGCTCTTAAAGCCCACTTTCATTTTTCCTGCATATGTTGTCTGGAAAACTGGGTCATTTACTGCATAGATGGTTTTCTTGTGTATTGTAGCCCGCATGGAAGAGAATACAAGTTGTACAACAATATTTATTTTATGTAACAACCAGCATCCTCTCCTCATCCCCTCTTTATCCAAGAATAATTTCTGCAAGTATAAATGTTTGGGTTGTGTAGTTCAAATCTTGGAGAAACAGAGGTTTTCTTGTGTTTCTAATTGTGTTGTGTGAACCGTATGCGACGCATGTTTCTGTCTGTTGCATGTGGTATTATATCTAACTTTACAAGTGGCATGTTAAACGAGGGAATGTAATTAAACAACGGTTCACAATATCTGTCTATAAACTGAAGTATTAGAAGGTTTGGCCGCTATACTGCAACAGAACACAATCACAATGAAATAAAAAAATTACAAATGCATCTAAACTACTTATATTTAAATTTAGAGGGTCACCTCACCAGGATCAGTTGTAGGGCAATAATTTGGTTCTGAGACTCAAAACAAGTTTGAGTTTATGGTTCAAATGGTTCTGAGCACTACGGGACTTAACATCTGAGGTCATCAGTCCCCTAGAACTTAGAACTACTTAAACCTAACTAACCTAAGGACATCACACACATCCATGCCCGAGGCAAGATTCGAACCTGCGACCGTAGCAGTCGCGCGGTTCCGGACTGAAGCGCATAGAACCGCACGGCCACTGCGGCCGGCCAAGTTTGAGTTTAATAAGCTATTTATTTACCCTAAGATCTCGACACATACCACCTTCAAATAACGAAGAATGAGTTTCCATCGAAATTAGCATAAAGTGTCGTAAAATTGTCTGAGAAATTGCTCCAAACCACAAGTAGCATAAATTGATATATGATATTGAAACACAAAGCTCTCTATAAGCTCAATTTAATCGAGAATTCCTGCAAGCATTGTGGAAAGATACCTCATTTACGTGTAAGACTGCTTGCGAATTGCTGAAAGCTTCCCTGGTCTGTGAAACTCGCAAATGAAAAATAAACGAGTCCAAAACCCTTGAAACGGTACACTGGGGGGGCACAAAAGTTATGGGATGCTTTCTAATATCGTGTTGGACCTCTTTTCGCCCGGCGTAGTGCAGTAACTCGCAGTAACTCGACGTGACATGGATTCAACAAGTCATTGGAAGTCCTCTACTGCCTCTATAGCTGTGCGTAACTGCGAAAGTGTGCCGGTGAAGGACTTTGTGAAGGAACTGCCCTCTCGATTATGTCCGGTAAATGTTCGATGTGATTCACGTCGGAAGATCTGGATGGCTAAATCATTCCCTCGAATTGTCCAGAATGTTCTTCAAACAAAGCGCGAACAGTTGTGATCCGCTGACATGGCAAATTGTCCTCCGCAAAAATTCTGTTGTGTACGTAGTTCCACGTAGTCAGCGTCAGCGAGTACACAACTTTCCCACTAGAGTGCGCCCCGCTAAGCACAACAGCGCAGGCGCAGCGCTCGTTCGTCTCCGCACTACGAGATGGCGCTGCCACAGAGACAGACCAAATTCTGCTTGCGCTGAGCCACGTATTAATATGTAACGCAGCCAATGAGACTGCTGCTAACGTAGAACCTTTTCTCCTCACGGATCACACTCACGCAGTGATACATGAACGCGCGCGGTGTTATAACGAGTGTACAGACCTCCGATTAGTCAGTCTGCATCAGTCTGCATTACTCTGCATTAGTCTATAGTCAAGTTTCAGTCTGCGCCTAATAAGATTATCATATTCCTGTACATAGCCATGATGAGATGTGTATAGACTCTTTGTCAAGTATCAGAGATATGTGAGAATAAGACTAACGTGCTAAGACCAAAGGAACTTCTGATTGTCAATTGTAAACAGTATCCAGAATCAAGTTACGTAATATCTATGATTTTTATTATTTTAATAAGTTCAAAATGGTTCAAATGGCTCTGAGCACTATGGGACTCAACTGCTGTGGTCATAAGTCCCCTAGAACTTAGAACACAACACCCAGCCATCACGAGGCAGAGAAAATCCCTGACCCCACTGGGATCGAACCCGGGAACCCGGGTGTGGGAAGCGAGAACGCTACCGCACGACCACGAGATGTGGGCCTTTTAATAAGTATGTGTGAAAATTAATCAAGTTCTGTTTAAAGTTGGTCATCGTCAATCTGCTACACTAAGCGTGCAAGTGGCATTTCTACCGTCTGACCTAACGGCAGAAAATAAACACGCCACGATAAGACCACGACACATATTGCCAACACTCGCCTTCTTCGTTAGAGCGACAAGTCAAATAATCTGATGGTGTGTGTACTGAAGGTCTTACAGTACGCTCACCACAAATACCATCATTGTTTGGGAACATGAAGTTCATGAACGGACTCAAACGGCCCTGAGCAAACACAGCCGACATCTTGATGGAGCCACCACCAGCTTGCACAGTGCCTTGTTGACAAGTTGGGTCCATGGTTTCATGGCGTCTGCGCCACAGTCGAAACCTACCATCACCTCTTAGCAACTGAAATAGGATCTCATCTGACAAGGCTACGATTTCCCAGTCGTCTAGGGTCGAGTGGATACGGTCCCTAGCCAAGGAGAGGTGCTGCAGGCAATGTCGTGCTGCTAGCAAAGGCACTCGCGTCAGTCGTACGCTGCCACGGCCCATTAACCCCAAGTTTCGCCGCACTGTCCTCACGGATGCGTTCGTCATACGTCCCACACTGACGTCTGCGATTATTTCACGCAGTGTTGCTTGTCTGTTAGCACTGACAACTCTACGCATACGCCGCTGCTCTCTGTCGTTAAGCGAAGGCCGTCGGTCACAGCGTTGCCTGTGGTGAGAAATAATGCCTGCAACGTGGTATTCTCGGCATACTCTCGAGACTGTGGATCTCAGCATATTGAACAGTATTCCCTATCGATTTCCAAAATGGAATGTCCTAAGCGGCTAGCTCCAACTACCATTCCGCTTTCGAAGTCCCTTAATTTCCGTCATGCGGTCGTAATCACGGAAATCTTTTCACTTGAATCATCCGAGTGAAATTGACAGCTCCGCCAATGCACTGTCTTTTATACCTTCTGTACGCGATACTACCGCCACATGTACATTTGGTCATCGCTATAGGATGACTTTTTGTCACCACTGTGCACAGTTAAGGGGCTCCGGAAAGGCTCAAAATCATGAAAAGTTCAATTTTTACTTTTTTGCGTTTTCTGAATCTGCAGACTATTACCTTTTAATAGATAAATAATTTACTCAATTCCGAAGACTACAACTATTTTTAAATTTTTTTTGAAATGTGTTCTACATGGGCGTGACCCACTGTGGCGCTGTTAAACTGCTGTCAAATGGTGTTATTATTAACGTCCGTGTTCATCACGTACATTTTAGTGATGTGAGATAAAGTATGTGTTGTGGCTAACCTGTGATGGTTCAATATATATCGCTGGTGTGATTGTCGATTGTTTCATGTTTATTTACTCTGTCGTTATCTCGAAAATATTCGTAATTAATTCTGTTTCTTGAGTCTCTGTTTTGTTGAAGTGTAATAATGAGTAAAAGTAAAGTTATTAGAAATTCTCTGAAGGCTTTTAAGAAAAGGAGAAATGTTGGAAAGCCAAAGGTATGTGTTATTACTGTAAACAATATAGACGATAACAAAGTGAGTGAACCTAAACTATCAAGTACACCTGCCCATAGCAGTCAAAGTGGGAAAGAAAATACTTCACAGAAGAAGCTTGGTTCAATGAGTGAAAACTATGAATGTTTTATGGGCGAATCGGATGTGAATGAAATATTTGATATGTCGGTTCTCAAAGGAATTTTTTCAAACTGTGTAAGATGTATTCATTGTAGTGAAGTTGGTCTGGAACTCTCCATAATAAAGCACGTAGGACTTGCTAGTGAAATACAACTGAAATGTGATAAGTGTTCATACATGACCACCTTTTGGAACAGTGTTGCAGTAACTGCAACTGAAGAAAATGGTAGCAAAATCTACGAACACAACAACGAGCGATGCTCGCCTTAGACAAGGAACGCCTTCGGGCTGCAGACAGGGCTGTAAAGGGTCTAGAAATACAAGCAAGAGTAAACAGGAGGAGGAACAAGAGGAAGCTGGAGGAGGAGTTTGCAGAGGATGAAGATAATCCATCCTATGGACCTGGAATGCACTAAAAAGTTAATCCAATCCTTGTCGCTCGATTCCCAAAACTTTTATTTTCTCATACTAATTACATGTTTTCTAAGGATCTTCCATACATATTTGTTTCAAACTTTCAGTAAATGTTACACAGTACCTTCTGCATAATTTAACACAGCCTTTTTCCAAAAAAACTGTATATTTTTGAATATATAAATAAAAAATTGCAAACAAATGTTGTGAATTTTCATTACAATTGAAAAAAAAAATCATCTTTAATAACTGAACTAAAATTTTGTAAAATCCCTGTGTTAAGTTGTAGCCCATATTCCAATAAATAATCTGTAAAAAGTTCAACTTCCTACCTCAAATACTTTGTGAGGAAAGATGTAATTTATAAGCGTTATTTTAACATTGCAAGTATAGGGCGTTCCGGAGCCCCTTAATCAGGAAACACAAGTTGCGTAGCAAATCCCGCAAATTGTGAGCTACTCAGGAAGTGGATGGCTCTAATGCAGGAAACGTACGCCAGACCGCGTTGATCACCACCGTTTAAAGACCGCCCAAGTCGGCGCAGTAAGCGTGTACCCCACTCGGCGCCTGGACCGCTCTCCCTCTATGGCGGGACAAAGAGTATCCAAAATTTCTCCTATAAGGAGGACCTGCCAGACATTGCTAAAGTGACCAACGAGAATTTCGTTTTGGTTTCGCGAATACAGGGGAACCTTGGAGAAATTTCCCAGTCTTGGCTTGCAGAACACATTATCTCATGCAGGACCTTGACATCGGCCGCCAGCCTTGTTCCACTCTTTGGTCGATACCTTCACACCCAGGCCCGTTGGCAGGTAAGACGTATTTGATTGGATAACAAAACGTGGAGTGTAATGCTACGAACTTCCTCACGGTGGCCGATCAGAACTGCGGCGAGTCGTTCTTAGATCTGCAGAGAGGTGAATTGGTCACACTCAGTGATACACTAGCGGACTGCCTTCAAATGAAAAAAAAAACCGCATTTGTCAAGAAAGCACGGAGCAGGGGCTTTCTGCACCTGACTTCCACAAACTGTAGTGTGTTTGGTACCCACGCCCCTTCCCTAGACCCTTTCTCACTGATCCTCTGTGGTCTAGCCGGACCACAGGACAAACACCGGGGCCAATTCGTTTCTAACACGACAATCTGCAGCCTGCTTCCTGCATGGCATGAAACAAGTTGTTCTAGTCTTTGAGCAACTACAATAACACAGCTAATGCGGCAATTTGGACTCTCAGTCAGTTTTACCAGCAATTCAACACCTCAATATATTTTAATTTGCTTGAGTGTTCCTTTCAGTATGTATATTACTTCAGCTGTGAAAGACTATTTATAGGATTGTTTGCGATAACTTGCCTGGTATGGCAAAGAGAGCATTTTATCAGTTTTCAGTTATAAGAAAACTGTGCTTAAAATTGCTATGCACATCTGATTTAATAAGACTTGCCTTACGCATTGTGTGTTCCTTAAGTATATAAGAAACACAGTTAATATTCGAGCCCCGTTATCTAGTACGTCGAGCAGTCACATCATGATCTTTTGTTTACATAATGAAATGTGTAATTTATGCGAGGTCTACTCGGGAACTGGGAACTGACATCCGATCGGTCGCGAAATGAAAACCATGTGAAAATAAAATGGGTTTATTTGCGGTAGTTAGCTGCACCTTCCAGCTTCTCCTCTACATAGTCGCCTCTCCAACATAAGACATTCGTCGTAACGTTGTATCGACTTTCCAATACTCTCGTCATAGAAGGCAGCCACCTGTGCTTTCAGCCAAATCTCTACGCTGGTCTGGTCTACAGCTCTTTGTCTGTGTCAGAACGTTGTGTTCATAACCAGCGGTTCATATGAGCAGAGGTGAAACTCACGAGAAGCCAGTTACGGTCTGCATTGTGGCTGATCAAAGCTTCCCATCGAAAACGCAGCAGGATCACCTTCATTACCCCTGCAGAATGCCACGAAGAATGGAACGAATGACAGTTACCAGGCTCTTATACTTGGCGGGAGAAACTATTTTCTGGGCTCCTTTACATGCTCACTGCGCTCTCAGAATTGACGTGACACGATCGACGACCGTACTAGAGACACCGGCCAACATATCTGTGCAAAGCTTCACCGGATTTTCTCTGTGGTTTCCATTTCACGCGCCATCGGACCTTACTGTCCGAATAGCCCTCGTGTGTCAGCAAGGACATGATCAATAAAGCCCCTTACGTTGCCCACTCAAGGTTAGGAGGTGTAATAAGTGCAGAATCCTTTGATTTGGCCTTAGAACATATCGATGAATGTTTTAAAAACTAAAGGAAATGTTTACAGTAAGTAATTCTTTCCAGTTTGCTCCAAATATTTGTAATTTAAAGGATGTTACGTTTGACAGTAGAAAACCAGTCTCTATCTTGGGACCAACTAGAGTATTACATAGTTCACAATGTTTCCGCCTTGGACGTAATATTACTCATTACACCAGAACGGGATGAAGGTGTCACTAATATCAACAAATTCATCAAAGGTCATGTCCGTTAACACAGCAGGGCACATAAGGGACTAATGCAAAGTAATGATAGAACGTAATATCAACAAAAAACTTGACGACCATCAGTCCATCATTGTTAGGTCGGATAAGGCTGTAGTCGTTACTAAAGAAGACCAGTACATGGTTAAGCACATGACTTTTTCACTGAAAACAATGTGATGCGGTGTAGATACGGCCCTACTGCTAAATACGTGACACAGATAATAAAATACTTAAAAACCGCAACCGCTTATCCAGATTCCTTCCGAAGGAGGTCCTTAATACTCATGAAACTAGAAGTTTCACGTTTAAGGGTGGTAATAAAAGGTACACAAAAAGGATTTTCCTACGCGTCTGATAGTTAATGCCAGAAATGGCGTGGAATGTGGTTTGAAAAAAAATTATTGTACGGTACCTAACGAAACAATATGCCCATCCCTCGTGGTTTGCACTATTCAATAGTGCCCATTTAGTTTCTTTCCTAACTGAACTGGCGGTACCACCAAAGTCCAAGCTAGCTTCTTTAGATATCAAGAATATGTACAACATCCCAACAGACCAAATAGTACACATAGTCTCTCAGGATTTGCACCCTCGTTGTAAATGAAGTATTACAGCTTCTGGCGCTAGTACACCAACATAATTATTTCTGCTTTGGAGAAACGAGGTCTGGCAATGGCATCGACTCTTTCATATTGTTTGGCCAATATCTATATGCCCAAATTAGAGTGTGATTATGTACAACAGCAATCGTCGTATGGTAAGAATATTGTCGGATGGTTTTGTTATGATGACGATGTTTTATTACTATATAAGGGTCCTAAAACAATTTGCGACACTTTTGTTGCGTACCTTAATTCACATCATACTAACATCCAGTTTACCGTTGATCATAGGTCTGTTGATACACTCTTCTACCTTGGTTTTTTTATTTATTTGACAAACGGTATTTATTTTCTTTTCGCATTTACCGTAAACCTTCGTCCACTGACTACGTCATTCATCAGTCTTTTAGTCACACCCCAAGCTATAAAACAGCCAGTTTTAGATCCTTTTTACTTCACCTTTACAATGTCCCCTTATACCGAGCAGCCTTAGATCGGTAATATAATATCATAGAACAGATTTTCTATAGCAAATGGATACAATGTCAGCTTTGTCCAGAACATTTATAGAGAAATACTGGTATCAGAAGGGAGACCGTATTCTTCCTCCGTCCATCCTGTATTTTTTTTCTCATGACTTTAACACCTGTACAAGCCAACACGGTTAGGTATCACCGTTTACCGTGTCAACGCAAAATTTCAGAGCAAACAGGCAGCCATTTGAAAAAAAAAACGTAATGCCGCCATTTTTCACATTAAAAAGCGTTGGAGTTAGGAAATTAGATGTAGACACAGGGAACGATCTAATGCCAATACCTATAAGGGTACGGGGTATATGCAATGAATTGTAACGACCGTCAGAGTAAGTGCATAGGGCAAACAGGAAGGGGTTTTGAGACACGGTTCAAAGATAATCTTAATTTGAACAATACCAGATCTGCCAAGGCAACGCACCCACAGGATTGTGGCTAATCAATTATGAAGTAGAACACAATATGGAGATTTCACTCATGGAAAGAAAAGGAACAGTGTTGAATATTTTAGGAGAGGTATGTATTATAAGATCGAGTAAGCAGACACCTACGCAAGAACTGAACAATCAAACAGTCCTGAAACATTATTGAATTTTGGTTACTTACGGTCTTTCGACTAACTTTAATGATGGGGTCGCTGTAAAATTAGGCTGAAGATTTCTTATAACCCGTTACATTCTGCCTGCTCATCCACTCATCCCCTCTTTCCAGTACCACCCTCCCCTGTCCTCGTTATTCCCCTTCCTCTCTCTTCTTACCTTTTTTCCTTTCCAGTCCTCTCACAAACCATCACCTCTTCCTCCTCTCCCCTTTTTCTCCCCCTATTCTCCACTCTTCTATCTTTCTCTTAGGACTACTAGTTTACGTCAGAACCTTGCTCCCATTGATCGTATCTTATGTACACTGACAAGCCAGAATATGAAGACCACTGCCCAACACGAAGTTGGATGCCACCTTGTGGCACTGTGGGCACGTGACGAGGTAGCAAAAGTATGTAAGTGGAGCGGACACGGACGGGGGATCACCCTAGGCAAGATATGTGCTGCAGATGGGGAAATCCATTGAGGTAAGTGACTTTGACAAAAGGTATGTTATTATTACGCAGAGCCCGCGAACGAGTATCTCGAAAACGCTGAAGCTAGATGAATGTTCACGTTCTACTGTGGTGAGCATCTACGGAAAGAGGTAGAAGGACAGTGGAACTACCACAAGGCGCTGAATAGTTGGAGGCTTGTCTGCTCTGTAAAGTAGGATACATGGTTATCAGTGGCATCTCTGCCGAAAGAGCTCACTGCTGGTGGACACAAAAGAGTTTTGGAGCACATCGTTGATCGTACGTTGTTGGAAACGGAGCACCGCAGCAGATCATTCCCACGTGTTCACGTGCTGACCCAATGGCATCGTCAGTTACGATTGCACTGGGCATGGGACCATCGGGATTCGACTGTCAATTAATGCAAACGTGTCGGCTCTTCGGGTGAATTAAATATTTGCCACATTAGATCGATGGTCGTCTCCATAAACACCGTCATCGAGCAGAACGGCGTCTTGAAACATACAGCGCGCCACGGGTATAGGATGGTGGGAACAGTATTATGTTATGGGAGACATTCTCCCATAGCACGGGACTTGTAGTAATCGAAGACAGCCGCGAACCATTTGCGTTCTTTCAAAGTTGGCGTCTTCCCCGACGGCGATGTCATCTTTCAGCAGTATAAATTGTCAGTGTCTAAGAAACAGAACCGTGCTACAGTGTTTTGAGGAGCTTTACAGTGAACTCATGTTTCGGCGACCAAATTCGCCTGATGTAAATCCTATGGAACCTATCAGGGTCGCTATCGGGTGCCATCACCGCGTACGCAAATCAGCGGCCCGTTACTTGCGCGAATTACATGGCCTGGGCGTAGAGATCTAATGCCACATAGCTCCACAAACCTGACAACTAACTGTCTGATCCACGATACGCAGATTAAGCTATGTATTTCGTTCCAAACATGGAAAAACAAGTTACTAAGCAGGTGGTCATGTGTTTTGGGTCAACAGCATCCTCTTTTATATTTATACCATTATCTACGGCGACACATATGTTGACGTTTTCTATCTATTCTGTAAGCGAGTTCCAAGGCAGAACAGCGCACTGCTCTCTTGGAACCTCACAGTCATTGCAGGAGCACGCCTTGCCGTTTCAGTGTTCTGCTGTTGCCTGGTCTCCGCATGTTCGTCACGGAGGCTAAGTCGTCCTACAACGCAGGAAGCCAATTTTGACGGCCATTTTGAATGAATTTTCGTTCCGCACACACATGCATGGCATCACTTTCTGGTAAGTGCCGTCCTTGGGTCTTCTTTCCTTCTTGTTATTTAGTACGGTGAGAAATTTCACTTCACATAGGCTTCCATTTTAGGACCGTACCTACCAACTCTGACGATATACACATGTATGGTGAAAAAGGGGGTCGTAGACACAGGTGTATTCTCCGCTGTCATCTCAAAACTCAGCTGTTCAACAGTCTACACGGTTTCAGGTTACCACATGTGACTTCGACATTACTGTTTTACTTATTTTTTCATTTGGGTTTACTTACAGCCCTTGTTGGACCTTCCTCACCTTGGTGCAGTTAGGAGAACTAACTCACACAACACGCATTTAGATAATATGGAACATTAGACCATGTAAGTAATTTTATGATAGCGGCTCATGTCTTCTGTTACTAATTTTCGTTCCTTGGTTTTAATTTTTTAGCATTAAGAATTCTGATGTAAGTAAGTCGGTAGTAAGGCTCTATAATGTTTGGTATAAATATTTTTTACACAGAAATACGAGTACACCTGAGGACGTAACAGCATGTAACGAAACTGACAGTACCGGTCTCTGAGCGACTGCAACAAAACAGCTAACGCAACCAACTGGACTCTCAATCAGTTTTACCAACAATTCAGCACCTCAATATATTTTTCTTTGTTTGAGTGTTCCTTTCAGTGTCTTCTTCCTGAGTTAGAAAGCCTTCTACTCTCCTCAAAAATAGCCAAGAAATAAGCAGGAAAATAACTAAATATCGCACAGTGACAAGTGGCTGTCATGTCGCAGGTGCTACCCTCCTCAAGTTCTCCAACGAGGCAGAGCAAAAGGCTTATTTTCGCGTGAAAGCGTTCCCATTTATGTCTCTCTGCAAGACTGGAAGTGAGAACCACCCCCGTTCCCTTCACATCCTTCACGGTGACTATTATTTGTTGGCCTATTCGAATTGTTGACAAAGTTAATTCTCTGGGAATTAGAGTGTTTCTCACTCTTCCATCTCCCCGAACCATTGGCTGTCCACCCCCTCTTCCCCATTCTCTTAAAAAAACAGTCTCTCCTCTGGGCAACAGCTACAGCTAACATCTTTGGAAACTCACTCTTGGTCTAGATGCCGATGTGGCATAAATGGATGTTCTTTGCAACCTAGTTTCGTACATTTTATGTTTCGGTTGGTGAAGGCACATAATTTGTCTTTCTGTTAGGAAACTGCTTCCTTAATTTCACTAAGTGTTCCGGAGCGTTTTTCATTTCGAATCGTGGAGTTATTTCGAGTAACGCACGCGAGTGATTTCTGCATTTGAGTTCGTCTACAGCAACACCAGCCACATGACTATTCTGCAAATTACAACTAAGTGCTTGGCAGAAGGTTTGTCGATCCACCTTCACAATAATTCTGTCATTCCATCTCGAACAGCGTCGGAGAAAACGAACACTTAAATCTATCTCTGCGATCACTGATTTCCTTTATTTCATTATGGTGATCGTTTCTCCCTATGTACCCTATTTAGGTCGGCGCCAACAAAATGTTTTTGCTTTCCGGAGAGAAGGTTGGCGATTGAAATTTCGTAAGAAGTTCTCATCGCAACGAAAAACGTCTTTGTTTTAATGATGTCCACCCCAAACCCTGCAACGTGTCCGTAACACTCTCTGTCCTGATTATCGATAAGACATAACCTACTGCCTTTCTTTGAACTTTCTCGATGTACTCCATTAATCCTGTCTAGTAAGGATTCCAGATCGCGCGGCAGATTTCCAAAAGAGGACGGACAAGCGTAATGTAGGCAGTCTCTTCTGTAGACCTGTTGCATCTTCCAAGTGTTCTGTCTATAAAAGGCAGCCTTTGGTTTGGCTTCCCCACAACATTTTCTTTTCGTCCTTTCCAATTTAAGCTGTTCGTAATTGTATTTCCTAGATAATTTGTTGAATTTACGGCCTTTAGATTTAATTAATTTATCGTCTAACAGAAGTTTAACGGATTCCTTTTAGCACCCACGTGGATGACGTCACATTTCTCATTATTTAGGGTCAACTGCCAGTTTTCACACCATACATGTATCTTTTCTGCATCGTTTTGCAATTGGTTTTGATCTTCTGACGACTTTACTCTAGATAGGGAACGACAGAGAGTGTATAACGCTACCTTGGGGAATGCCAGAAATTGCTTCTCTCTTACTCGAAGGCTTTCCGTCAATTACTATGAACTGTGACCTCTTCGTTGTTTCTGCAAAAGTGTTCTGACCCGTTGTATGCACCACGGGATATTAGCTCCGTCATTTGTTAATTTGTTTGATATAAATCTCTCAGTTGCTGTCGATATTATTTTCTTGATTGAAGCCACATCTGGTCTACACTGACAGTGTTAATCTGGAAGGAGTGGAGATTATCTCTCAAGAAGGAGTCAAGCGAATTTTTTATCACCCTTTGTTTGTACCAAAATCGACCACGTGCCATCAGCAGTGATGTTTCTTTACTCACCTCTCTTTTGTTTAAAAGCAGCGCGTTCCTCAGTTCACGGCAAGGATGTTGGCAACATAAACTGATTTCTCGGAAGAAGTGGACTGATGATTGCAATTGATGGGCCTCTTGCAGAAGCAAGGTGAAGTTTTCAACTGCACAGCCAAAGCGATCAGCATCAGCGAGTGATTCGTTGTCTTGAAGTAGTTTACGTGATTTCGATCATGAGATTTGAAATTGTTCCTCTGTTACTGCCATAGAGACCGTTACACGGGTCGAGCACCATGTCGGCACCAAATGAAGATATCGGGCGCTGAGGGCTTCCTAATGAGTGGGATAAATGAGTCAACGCAGAATGAATCCAATTTGTGCGATGATTTTCAAATACCATGATAATTATGGAATTTATTCATTTTGGTGGGAAGGCTTTGACATCAGTTTAAGTCACTCTGTAGCACAGCCCCTTGCTCCAGTGTGGTTCAGTAGGGGCGGAGAAAGGACTTTTCCTCTTATTACTACGTTGCGTGTTTCTGTCCCAACCTTTGCGTGAATTCCCAGCTTTTATGCCCTTGTCTCTGAAATTTTTCACGCTGGCTGTTCTGCTGTAATTCTATTTAAGACTGGCTACCTGCAAGTAAGGGACTGTACGACTTTAATATTAGTTTTATGTTACGTAATGTGTTTCGTGTGGCTTATTGGTCATTTTAATATACCGTCAGTTTAATCAGAATGCCTGTCACCAGGCACTCCCACATCCTCTAGTTTGTTACTTCAAAGATGAAGAGATCATGTCAGTCCCTACTCAGAACCACCTCCAATAAGAATTTTACGCATAGTGGAGGTTTGTGTAATGTGAACTCCGGCACCATGCAGTCGATCAATAGTACAGGGACCTAACTGTTGCACAGTTTAATATTAGGGGCTAGATAAAGGTTGTAAAGTGTTCCAGTCGATCGAAATCGCACACACATTGGCCAAGGGTGAAACGAAAATTACATCAGTTTACTTGCTTCCTGCCTTTCAGCACTGCAGAACAAGCATCAAAGTTAATGGGATATGGCAAATTGCATTACTACCGATGCATAATAATAGGCAGTCCTCCTGGATTAATCAGTTCATGTATAATGAGGTCAAAGTTATACGAAAGTAATAGAGTAACTGTGGTGTCACCGCCAGACACCATACTTGCTAGGTGGTAGCCATTAAATCGGCCGCGGTCCGTTAGTATACGTCGGACCCGCGTGTCGCCACTATCAGTGACTGCAGTCCGAGCGTCGCCACACGGCAGGTCTAGAGAGACGTCCTAGCACTCGCCCCAGTTGTACAGCCGACTTTGCTAGCGAAGATTCGCTGTCTACTTACGCTCTCATTTGCAGAGACGACAGTTTAGCATAGCCTTCAGCTACGTCATTTGCTACGACCTAGCAAGGCGCCATATTCAGTTACTAGAATGTATTCTGAACAGTTAATATCGTGAATCATGTACCGTCAAGGGCGACGTTCATCATTAATGGATTAAAGTTAAGTATCAAACTAATTACGTCTGCTTTCTGAATTCTAATTCCTTGTCATGTTCCAGACCTCACGTCAGTATAGTCCTTCCCTCCTAACGCCAGCCTGCGTGAGCTAAAACGCGTGCATTTCGGCAATCTACTAGTAACACGGTGGTGGCTCTTCTGCCAACACAACAGTAAGCCAGCATTTCATTCCTCCTGTCACACTGTAAACAAATCAAGAAGCTTGCAAATACTTCAGTCAAGATTAAGGTGTTTTTTTTTTTTTTTTTTTTTTTTTTTGTAGTAGTAGTAGTTCTCTTGCAATTAGCCCTCCCATGATGCGAATTACTGTAGTTTTTCTGATGAAGCAGTTAGTTTTATGAGTGGTCCAAATAAATCAAATCTTCTTTTCGGCGAGCATGTAATTCTGCTTGTTTTTACACAGTTAACTACACTGCAGAATGGCGCTGTTGTATTCTTTGTTATTGATGATGGTGTGTTTTGGAGGGTAAATAACTTTTTTGTGTCCTTGGAATATATTTCTTTTGAGGGGAGACGTAATATGTTTCGTTTCATTGTTTGTCTCGTTACTCTCACTTTATAATTTAATTTAGAAGTGCCTTTGATGATGAGTCTCTCGTAATGCTACTATGATAGGGCAGTGGAGGCTGTTGATAATTTTCGTTTATGGGGCCCAGAAAAAGTCAGTACACTTTATAACGGAATTGCTGCGAATTCTTTGTTACATCACCTTCATTTATATCATACTGCTTAAAGACACTAGAAAAATAGTAAATATACAGTTGTAAATATAGGCTTAATCCAAGAAATACTGAAGCTAATAATAAAGTACAGGGTGATTCAAAAAGAATACCACAACTTTAAAAATGTATATTTAATGAAAGAAACATAATATAACCTTCTGTTATACGTCATTACAAAGAGTATTTAAAAAGGTTTTTTTTTCACGCAAAAACAAGTTCAGAGATGTTCAATATGGCCCCCTCCAGACACTCGAGCAATATCAACCCGATACTCCAACTCGTTCCACACTCTCTGTGGCATATCAGGCGTAACAGTTTGGATAACTGCTGCTATTTCTCGTTTCAAATCATCAATGGTGGCTGGGAGAGGTGGCCGAAACACCATATCCTTAACATACCCCCATAAGAAAAAATCGCAGGGGGTAAGATCAGGGCTTCTTGGAGGCCAGTGATGAAGTGCTCTGTCACGGGCCGCCTGGCGGCCGATCCATCGCCTCGGGTAGTTGACGTTCAGGTAGTTACGGACAGATAAGTGCCAATGTGGTGGCGTTCCATCCTGCTGAAATATGCAGCTCTCTGCTAGCTCTGCGAGTCGATTTTCCTGGGCTGCGAACAAATGCTTGCTGGATGCGTGCTACATTTTCATCACTCGTTCTCGGCCGTCCAGAACTTTTCCCTTTGCACAAACACCCATTCTCTGTAAACTGTTTATACCAACGTTTAATACACCACCTATCAGGAGGTTTAACACCATTCTTCGTTCGAAATGCACGCTGAAAACTGTCGTCGATTCACTTCTGCCATACTCAATAACACAAAAAGCTTTCTGTTGAGCGGTCGCCATCTTAGCAATAACTGACGCTGACGCTTAGTCAACAGCGCCTCAAGCGAACAAATGTACAACTAAATGAAACTTAATAGCTCCCTTAATTCGCCGACTGATAGTGCTTAGCTCTGCCTTTTGTCGTTGCAGAGTTTTAAATTCCTAAAGTTGTGGTATTCTTTTTGAATCACCCTGTATATACCGAAGTGGTTTTTTTCTAGGGTCTTTTCAGCAAAAAATTTTCCTCAGTTTTTTTTAAAATCAATGTAAGAATACTCGAGTTTCAACCACACAGGTCCAGAATACGGAACACTGCCGAGAGATCTGCCCGTTTGCTGTTTGCAACATTTCTCGTTGATAATGGCGGTAAGAGTGGAGGGACGGGGTTGGAATGTAGGATCGAACATGCGTCACTTCTGTTGTGTGTCCCTACACAGCTAGCTCACTTCAGCAACAGAGTTTTTGTTGGTACTTCGGTACGGTACTGTAGGATCTCGAAGTCTGGCCACCGGATGTTGCACCTGTTTAAAGGTAGGCTACCTATTTTTACAGATTTCAGCCAACTGAAGACTGAACTGAAACTGTTTAAGCTAGACTGCTTCAAAATATTTGATGGACTAAACAGTGAACCGGAAATGTATCTGAAATATAACACATCATTTCATCTCAGTTTAATTTCCTGCCAGGAAAGAATTCAGTGAAAGCTCTGTATCTTATTTTGAAAAATATGCTGCAGATTTTGGTGCCAAATATAACAGAAGTATCGATACAGCACTGCTAGTTAATGAAACAGCTGCTTTCAAATTTCAATAGAAAGATTTAATATAACGACGCACATAATAAAATAGAATTTACGGTGGAGTATGAAACTGACAATTGTTTACAGTTCCTGGACCTGAATATAAAAAAGCAGGGCAACAAACATGCGTTCTCCGTTTATAGAAAACAAACTACGACTGATGCCGTGATCCTGAATGATTCATGCCATCCGCAGGCTTATAAAGAAGCTGCTTTCCGTAGTCTCGTGCATAGGGCAGTCAATATACCTATGAGCGAAAAAGATATGGAGACTGAAATTGATACCGTTAAGAGAATAGCGATGAATAACGGTTACAGAATAGATATGGTTAAAAAACTGTTACGGAAAAGTAATAAGCGCAAAAAGAAAAAACCTGATGGAGAGAAAGTGAAAATTATCACGATGCCATACTACGGAACACTCACACAAAACATAGCAAATATTTTTAAGTCATACGATGTTAAAATAGTTTTTCAGACTAATAACCTAGTGAGGTATAGCCTTAAGCACGATATTGGCGAGAAGAGAAATAAGTTTGAAAGATAGGGAGTTTATAAGATTCAGTGCAGAACTTGTGATGCAAAATATATAGGGCAGACAGGAAGATCATTCGCGATCCGGTATAAAGAACATAAAGATGCGTTCAGGTTAGGAAATTATGGCAAATCAGCTGTTGCGAACCATATATATGAAACATGCCATCCCCTTAATAGCATAGAAGATAACGTAGAAATATTGCATGTAGAAAAGAAAGGGAGGAAACTTGATTTACTAGAGGAATTCGAGATAGCTATCCGTGAAAAGAAACAAAGCAATATTCTAAATGCACAAGATAATTTTAAAGAAATGAGATTTCTTAGCGGGTTTTTAGAATTATTTTAGGGCAGGTATGCGACTTTAAAATTGTAGCATGTCACTGACGGAGTTGCGAGAGGCTAACGATGGCAGACCAATGCAATAAGGAAATAAGGCGCCCAATAGCATAGCGTTACCGTCAAGCACACGGCTGTAACCGCGCCACGACACCTAGGCACGTCAGTCCACAACAGCTCCCGAGCCGGCACAGTGCGACAGCATACTTGGTAGCTATGGGACGGCCATCGACTTGTGTCAACAAATTCTATGTAAGACGAGGACCCACAGTCCAATATATTTTTAACTCTGTTTTACTCTATGGACTTCCCAACTATTTGTGATGGTATTTTGTCTTTTTAGTCCGTTTAATTTCATGACATAGACTTTACAACCTGATGATGAGAGCATTGTCTCTTGAAACGCGTTGTTAAAATATATGTATAAGAATCGCGGTTGAATGCTAACACTGATAACCAATAGAAAGACCTGATGAAGAGCACTAACACATTCCCATTTGCATATGTTGAAACTTTTGTTTTCGATGTTGGGTTTACGAGACACTTATCCAAACACCGAAATTACTTTGAGGATATTTATGACAATTTCAACGCAATTTCAGCAAATTAAAGATAATGAGAAACTACTTGTGGTCGAGTGCAGGTGAAGAAGACCGTCAAATTTAGCAATCTTGACCATGGAATATGACACAGCTGCTACATTTTACTTCAGTGACATTATCAGTGAGTCTGCTGGGCTCAAAGCAAGGTAACGAAAAGTAAAGTTATAATAAAAACACAGTTCTTGGACAGAAATGTGTTCTCAGCGCAAAGCCATATTTCCTATCAATGATTCATACACTGTTAATAATTTAATAGGAGCAGACAAAACCTCTCCTTTAATAGAAAATTGATAAAATCAATGTACAGTAGGTACCACAAACAGTAAGACCTAGATTTTGCTTTACTTTAAATTCTCTTAGAAAGTTTGTCCAATTTGCAATTTCTACATCTACATCTACATCCATACTCGCAAGCCACCTGACGGTGTGTGGCGGAGGGTACCTTGAGTACCTCTATCGGTTCTCCCTTCTATTCCAGTCTCGTATTGTTCGTGGAAAGGATTGTCGGTATGCCTCTGTGTGGGCTCTAATCTCTCTGGTTTTATACTCATGGTCTCTTCGCGAGATATACACAGGAGGCAGCAATATACTGCTTGGCTCCTCGGTGAAGGTATGTTCTCGAAACTTCAACAAAAGCCCGTACCGAGCTGCTGAGCGTCTCTCCTGCAGAGTCTTCCACTGAAATTTATGTATCATCTCCCTAACGCTTTCGCGATTACTAAATGATCCTGTTACGAAGCGCGCTGCTCTCCGTTGGATCTTCTCTATCTCTTCTATCAACCCTATCTGGTACGGATCCGACTCCGGTGAGCAGTATTCAAGTAGTGCACTGTCAACCACTTCCTTCGTTTTCGGACTGCATTTCCTTAGGATTCTTCCAATGAATCTGTCTGGCATCTGCTTTACCGACGATCAACTTTATATGATCATTCCATTTTAAACCACTCCTAATGCGTACTCCCAGATAATTTATGGAATTAACTGCTTCCAGTTGCTGACCTGCTATATTGTAGCTAAATGATAAGGGATCTTTCTTTCTATGTATTCGCAGCACATTACACTTGTCTAAATTGAGATTCAATTGCCATTCCCTGCACCATGCGTCAATTCGCTGCAGATCCTCCTGCATTTCAGTATAATTTTCCATTGTTACAACGTCTCGACATACGACAGCATCATCCGCAAAAAGCCTCAGTGAACTTCCGATGTCATCCACAAGGTCATTTATGTATATTGTGAATAACAACGGTCCTACGACACTCCCCTGCAGCACACCTGAAATCACTCTTACTTCGGAAGACTTCTCTCCATTGAGAATGACATGCTGCGTTCTGTTGCCTAGGAACTCTTCAATCCAATCACACAATTGGTCTGATAGTCCATATGCTCTTACTTTGTTCATTAAACGTCTGTGGGGAACTGTATCAAACGCCTTGCGGAAGTCAAGAAACACGGCATCTCTCTGGGAACCCGTGTCTATGGCCGTCTGAGTCTCGTGGACGAATAGCGCGACCTGGGTTTCACACGATCCTCTTTTTCGAAACCCTTGCTGATTCCTACAGAGTAGAATTCTAGTCTCCAGAAAAGCCATTATACTGGAACATAATACGTGTTCCAAAATTCTACAACTGATAGACGTTAGAGATGCAGATCTATAGTTCTGCTCATCTGTTCGACGTCCCTTCTTGAAAACGGGGATGACCTGTGCCCTTTTCCAATCCTTTGGAACACTACGCTCTTATAGAGACTTACGGTACACCGCTGCAAGAAGGGGGGCAATTTCGTTTGCGTACTCTGTGTAAAATCGATCTGGTATCCCATCAGGTCCAGCGGCTTTTCCTCTTTTTAGCGATTTTAATTGTTTCTCTATCCTCTGTCGTCTTTTTCGATATCTACCATTTTGTCATCTGTGCGACAATCTAGAGAAGGAACTACAGTGCAGTCTTCCTCTGTGAAACAACTTTGGAAAAAGACATTTAGTATTTCGGCATTTAGTCTGTCATCCTCTGTTTAAGTACCATTTTGGTCACAGAGTGTCTGGACATTTTGTTTTGATCCACCTACCGCTTTGACATAAGACCAAAATTTCTTAGTATTTTCTGCGAAGTCAGTACATAGAACTTTACTTTCGAATTCACGGAACGCCTCTCGCATAGCCCTCCTCACACTACATTTCGCTTCGCGTAATTTTTGTTTGTCTGCAAGGCTTTGGCTATGTTTGTTTGCTGTGAAGTTCCCTTTGCTTCCGCAGCAGTTTTCTAACTCGGTTGTTGTACCACGGTGGCTCTTTTCCATCTCTTACGATCTTGCTTGGCACATTCTCATCTAACACATATTGTACGATGGTTTTGAACTTTGTCCACTGATCCTCAACACTATCTGTACTTGAGACAGAACTTTTGTGTTGAGCCATCAGGTACTCTGAAATCTGCTTTTTGTCACTTTTGCTAAACAGAAAAATCTTCCTACCTTTTTTTTATATTTCTATTTACGGCTGAAATCATCGATGCAGTAACCACTTTATGATCGCTGATTCCCTGTTCTGCGTTAACTGTTTCAAATAGTTCGGGTCTGTTTGTCACCAGAAGGTCTAATATGTTATCGCCACGAGTAGGTTCTCTGTTTAACTGCTCAAGGTAGTTTTCAGACAAAGCACTTAAAAAAATTTCACTGAAGTCTGTGTCCCTGCCACCCGTTATGAACGTTTGAGTCTCCCAGTCTATATCTGGAAACTTAAAATCTCCACCCAGAACTATAACATGGTGGGGAAATCTACTCGAAATATTTTCCAAATTATCCTTCAGGTGCTCAGCCACAACAGCTGCTGAGCCCGGGGGCCTATAGAGACATCCAATTACCATGTCTGAGCCTGCTTTAACCGTGACCTTCACCCAAATGATTTCACATTTCGGATCTCCGTCAATTTCCTTCGATACTATTGCACTTCTTATCGCTATAATCACGCCTCCCCCTTCACTGTCCAGCCTGTCTCTGCGGTATACATTCCAATCTGAGTCTAGAATTTCATTACTGCTTACATCTGGTTTCAGCCAACTATCTGTCCCTAGTACTATGTGGGCATAGTGACCGTTTATTAATGAGAGCAGTTCTGGGACCTTTCTATTGACGGTCCTGCAGGTTACTATTAGCAGATTAATAATGTTATTCCCTGCTGCATTTTGCCTACTCCTACCTTTCCGCGTCTCAGGAGGCGTCTTGTCCAGCCTAGGGAGGGAATTCTCTAGCCTAAAAAAGCCACATGTGCACTCCACACGTACTCCGCTACCCTTGTAGCCGCTTCCTGCGTGTAGTGCACGCCTGACCTGTTCAGGGGGACCCTACATTTCTCCACCCGATAGCGGAGGTCGAGAAATTTCCACCCCAGATCTCCGCAGAATCGTCTGAGCCTCTTGTTTACGCCTTCCACTCGGCTCCAAACCAGAGGACCGCGATCGGTTCTGGGAACGATACTACAAGTAGTTAGCTCAGATTCTACCCCGCGAGCGAGGCTTTCCGCCTTTTCCAACTCCGCCAACCGCCTGTACGAACTGAAGATGACCTCAGAACCCAGACGGCAGGAGTCACTGGTGCCGACATGAGCAACAATTTGCAGTCGGGTGCACCCAGTGCTCTCTATCGCCGCCTGCAGGGCCTCCTCCACATCTTGGATGAGACCCCCCGGCAAGCAGACAGAGTGGACACTGGCCTTCTTCCCCGACCTTTCCGCTATTTCCCTAAGGGGCTCCATCACCCGCCTAACGTTGGAGCTCCCAAACACTAATAAACCCCTCCCCCTGTGTGCCTGCTCGGACCTTGCTGAAGGAGCAGCCACGTGTCCACTCAGTCAGAGCGGGCGATGCCACACGGCCAGCCTTCACATTGACCCTCCGCCTCGTGCGCCGCGAACGCCGCTGAACCCGCCACTCCCCTTGGGGAGAGGGTGGCCCAACCGCGCCTGGTACCCGCGAAGATGTCTCGACAGCAGGGACAGTGGGTGAAGCATCTACCATGCGACGCACCAAACTCCCCACTGCCGCTACACTCCGAGGCCGCAGCCTGAAGACGGCTGACCGCGGCGATCAACACGTTCAGCTGTTCGCGAACTGTGGCCAGCTCCTCCTGCGTGCGTACACAGCAGTCACACATCTTATCCATCCTAAGAAATCAATTTACTGTAGAGAGTTAATCAACCTTTAACCAGACTGCTAATTCACTAAAGGCGGCTGATAGTTGACTAAACTGTGGTTACTAGACACTTCTTGTAGAAAACAATGAAAATAGCACTACCTGTCTCTGGACTGTATTCAAAACGAACACTAGCACTACTGGCACTGTGGCTGCCTAAAGGGACTCTGACTGTATTCAAAACAAACACGAAATCTATGGAACACTATTACTAGCACTCGACAATTAAAGCTTCCTAAAAGCAAAAACACACGGAAGAAGAAGTGACAAGTAAGAAAAATACAGTTAATACTTATATTAACGTTGCTCGCTGCACAGCAGACGTGACACAGACGGCAGTTACTACAATGATACACTTAATTTGTTGTGTGCAATATTTTTCGTGTATATAGCTCATTTAAATAATATTTTTCAATAACGCTTCACTTTTATTAAACCTGCCTTAAAATTACAACATTCTTATAGCTGTGGAAAATAATAGCAGAAAGGAAGTTTTTATGACATGCTAAGGGGGGAGGGGTGGAATGGTGGAGCTTTGACAGTTTTGCCAGGGACGCAGGATCGCCTCCACTCTGCCTACTGCCCCTAGCCGGCTGGCCCCAAGTATTGTGTAGAGGAGTGGACAGGGTGCAAATGGGGGGGGGGGGGGAGGAAGGACAAGAGGATTCTCCGGCTTGCGGGGAAAGGGGGGCGGGTGTATGCGCGAGGTCGTTCCTTCAGCGGATCCACCCGAGCTGGTCCCAAGCCATGTGGCTTGGGGTGAAGCGGAGAGCACCTTGGCCAGGTCACTGCGACTGAAGTACGAGTTGGGGGTGGGGTGGGACTAGGGGCCACTTCCCGACTGCAGGCAGCACAGAGTAACATCGCGTCTCTGCAACTCAGATGTGGAAACCGTGCCTCATAACCTACGGCGCGTGACACTCGTACTACTTCGAACTCATATCATACTCAAACTGTTTGATATAATTCCGAAAAAACACACCGAATAAATTCATGTCACAAAATTTCTGGTGGGGCTGCCCTGGTCTTCAAGATATAGAGTTAAGTAGCTAAAATGTAAATGTCGTGTGACTAGGGCCTCCCATCGGGTAGACAGTTCGCCCGGTGCAAGTCTTTCGATTTGACGCCATTTCGGCGACTTGTGCGTCGATGGGGATGAAATGATGCTGATTAGGACAACACCCAGTCCCTGAGCGTGGAAAATCTCCGACCCAGCCGGGAATCGAACCCGGGACCGTAGGATTGACAGTCTCTCAAGCTGACCACTCAACTATCGGGGGCGGACAATTAAGTAGGTGATGAATATGATTACGCACTCTAGCGAAAAACTTTCAGTAAAGATTAGTGATTTGCAAGGGGATGTTTTCGTAGGAGATACTTTAGATGGACCAGTAGTCAGGTCGGCAGTACAGATGAGCCAGTGGCTGAACTTTTGGGTGAAACGAACACAGATGGAGGCGTTACACAAAGAATGAGTACGGTTTGCCCTCCCCCATCCCCTCCCGCCTCACAGCAACCGTTACACGGCGCCTAGCTGACGGGATAAGTGGAGGACAATGTTGCCCTCATGGCGCCAGGTGCCTGAACAATGGCGATGAAGGCGAGCCTCATATCGACAGTAGCATTCAACATGAACGATTTCCAGACACTAATGATGCAGCAGCTCCAAGCTCAAAATAAGAAAAGATTATCTGAGTGCGAGTCAGAAGGAAAATTGACGAACAGAATGCGAATCTGAATAAGAAAGTGACGAACAACGGATCTGAAGGATTAGTTAGATGTTATTATTGGAAAAAACCAGGGTACTGCGCAGGAAGTATGGAAAGAGGTCAAATTTGGCACTGGATAACCTGTGGCAGGAAGAAATATGTGAGAAAGTCAAAGGCATTAGTAACAGTCAAAGAGTCCTTGCCAACTAACTCGAGAATCGAGTAACCACACGAGAAAATGACGTAGCCTAGCAGGTTGATGGTGCATCGAATGATCCACGTGAATGCATGAGATTTTGTGTGAAATAAATAAAGAACAAACTGAGCTGCTACCTGGTGTTAGTAAGTGCGCTGTTCTTCATTGAGTAGATGTCTGGAGAATAATAGGTCATCTGTATGTGTGCATATCGCTGTTCGATGACTTTAGTCACCTCAGTGTTATCTGTTTGATCAAATGAAAAGGTACCTATTAGAAGCTAGTGGCCAGTAGTCACTCACGACCTCGAGGCCATCCCCAGAGACACAAAAGTTACAACAGGTGATTATACTCCCCAAACTATGTATTGGCGCAATGCTGCAGCCATATGAACTTTCCTAATTATCTGGTATCGCGAGGCAATGGGCAAGCTTGCAATGACTTAGCCAGTCATTTCAGAGACACCACGTGAAATTACGCTATCTAGTTGTGGAAAGCTGAGGATGGAATTGGCGCCAGTGGAGCTGGACCAGATGGACTGTAAGAAAACCTCGTTCTTCAAAAGCTGGACGAAAGCACAGGTCACACCCATACACTAGAAAGGCAGCAACGTTTCTCCACAAAACTACTGCCTAGTAATCTTGACATCAACTTGTTACAGACTCCTAAAACATATGATGAGTTCAAAAGTAATGAGATATCTGGAACAGAATGATATCCTACCTACCAGCTAGCACTGATACCGAAAACATCTATCTTGTGAAACCAAACTCGCGTGAAATCCTAAATGTTATAGGTCAAGGCAGTAATGAAGATGCAGTATTTTTTCATTTCTGAAAAGCGCTTGACTCAATACCACACGTGCTCTTATTATCGGAAGTTCAATCGTGTGGGGTATCGAGCGAAATTATTTTGTGACTGGATGAAGGATTTTTTTATAGGGAGGACGCCACATGTTATCTTTGATGGAGTCCGCCCCCGGTAGCTGAATGGTTGTAACACTTAGTTACTAGAATTCTCATTTGTACACGCTCCCTAAATGTAATCATATAAAAAAATAAGAAAAAGTGGCAACGAATAGCCCTAACCTTGATTCCCATACTTCCCCTGGTCTATAAGCAGCTCTCTGGGGTGGGCTTACTCAGGAGCCAACGCCTGAAGTGGATCAGATTTTTTTTGTTATAGGATGACAAGTGGCGGTGGCACTTAGGTTTCTTTTTTATTTTCTTATTTTTTATTTATTTATTTTTTTAGTTCCATAAAAAAAAAAAGAAAAGAAAAAAAATGGTCAGCGCGACAGACTGTCAATCCAAAGGGCCCGGGTTCGATTCCCGGCTGGGTCGGAGATTTTCTCCGCTCAGGGACTGGGTTTTGTGTTGTCCTAATCATCATCATTTCATCCCCATCGACGCGCAAGTCGCCGAAGTGTCGTCAAATCGAAAGACTTGCACCAGGCGAACGGTCTACCCGACGGGAGGCCCTCGTCACACGACATTTCATTTTCATCTTTGATGGAGTGTCATCGACGGGAGCAGAAGTAACTTCGGATGCCCTACGAGACCCTTGCTGTTCATGTTTTATATTAATGACCTTGCAGACAATGTTAACAATAATCTCAGACTTTTCGCGGGTGATGCAGTTACCTGTAATAAAGCAGTGTTTGAAAAAAGCTGCACAAATATGGACTCGGGTCTTCATAAGATTTCAAAGTGCTACATTTATTGAAATTTTGCATTAAACGCTCAGAAATGTAAAATTGTGAACTTCAAAAAACCAAAAATCGTAGTATTCTATGACGACATCATCAACGAGTTGGAACTGGAATCAGTCAACTCGTACAAGCACCCAGCTGTAACAGTTCGTAAGGACATGAAATGGATGGATCACATAGGCTCAACGTAGACAAAGCACGTGGCAGACTTCAGTTCATTGACAGAATACTGAGGAAAAGCACTAAGTATACAAAGGCGACTGCATACAAAACACTCGTGAGACTCATTTTATAATATTACTCAACTTTGTAAGACGTGCACCAAACGTCATCTGCAGTGGGTATTGAACATATTGAACATTAGAGAAGAGCAGCATGAGTGTCATAGGTTTGTTTTACTTATGGGAGAATGTCAGGGAGATACTGAAGAAACTGAACTGGCTGACACTTGAGGATATATGCAAACTACCCTGGAAATGCATACTTACAAAGTATCAAATACCTTTAAGTAGTGGAAAGTTTGTATTTCTTATAAGTGCTGTGTAGCAGTATCGTGCTACATAATCTGAGCGTACACAATTCCCGTTCATAATAACAGATAAATTATCCTTGTGCTTCGGCATCATACATAAGGACAGCACCGACAAGGAAACCGACAACTTGGTAGTACATCTGGTTAAATTTATTTTTTAATGGGTCGTCTGACCAGCAAGGTTGTATTTCAATTTTAGGATCGTGAAATGGAAATCAAGGTTGCCTTTAACTGAATTTTATTTACTCGTAAGTTCCACAAAAGTTAAAAAGGTGTCAAAGGAATAAGATTAATTGAATAATAAATTCAATCAATAAAACTTGACGCTTACACTGTGGGACGTATGGGACATACCAACGTGAAAGGAAGACTGTATGGAGAATGAAACACCAAGGTATCCTTATCTGTGCAGCTCACAGATATGAGAATATGAAAACATAATACAAACTGAAATTAGATTAGTAACAATAATTGCATGCCAGAAACGTAAGGGAAGCGAACTGCTCAGATTGCAGACCGTGCTATAGTGAATTGCAGAAACTCACATTTCCTCAAACTCAGCAAAGTGTGCTCAGGTCCTATCTCCTCCGTCGCTCCAACCCAGAACACATCCCCGCCGCCCTCCCAAAAAAAAGATTTTATTTCCATCTGCCCAACTTCCAAACTTTCAAAAATTGAGTGTGGAGGGGATATCTCCAAGCTATTGCAAATGTGACGGATGAGAAATGAAACAAAAGTTACGAATAATTTGGGAAAGGACAGCAAACTTCCCACTTTTTGTGTACAAGACCCACAATTGACCATCACGAGGTTGGCGCTGGACTGAAGCGGTGTCGCATTGATTGGTCGGACTGTGTGCACAATGCGCTTGGTGGGACTACGCAGTCTCATTGGATAAACCAAATATTTGGAGCGAAACGGAACTGACGCTCCCATGGTAGCCGAGGGGTTTAGCCGTGTCTGGGTCTTTGAAGTTAGCGGCGAAAGCAAAAATGCCGTGTTCGTTATTTCCCGGGGCCCACCAGGCGTTCACCTCCAGTACGTGGACCGACACTGCCCCTACTCATACAATGGCAGCGTGCTCAACAATGCAGGGAGGAGTGCTCGATCTAAAGAGACTCACAGACTGCCCTCTGCCGACAAAGGAGACTGGGACTATGATCCAGCTGTAACACTAGGAGCGCAATAAGCTTCTTCTTTTGGCACACATTTTCAGTGTCTACATATGTGATTTTAAAATAGTGGATCAAAAATGAATTGATATTGCACAGCATTCACATAGCGAATGTAGAAATATAGCATAACCCCTGCATATTGCTCCTGTACGGATCGTGAGGACAAGATCCGATTAATTGCAGCATGTTCAGAGGCATTAAACATTTTTCCTGCGCTCCGTACGTAAATGGAACGGGAAGAAGCCCTAATAACGGGTACAAGGGGTAGAGCTCTCTGCCATTGAGCTTCACAATGTTTCGCTGAGTATAGATACAGACTTAGGTGTGGGTGTGCTTTTCCGTCAAGCTGTGCTCTGGCAAAGCGGGTTTATTTCCCTGTGTGAGTCTCACATTGCGTACATGTTCAGCAGGACGTAGGGAGTCACAGCGCTAGGTCTGAATGGTGTAAAATTTTCTACTTTCACATGGAATGCGATCGAACCCAGGTGTATGGAGTCAAAGGTTCCTCATTGTTCCTTATGGTCGATATATGGGACTGATATCATTCTTAGAACGGGTTTGGTCGATTCTTGCTGTAACTGAACCAACGTGTTGAAAGATGAAGACACGAAGAGTCTCGCACTGGATAGGCTAGTGTGGACAGCTGCATCAATGCAGTCCTTGGACTGAAGACAGCAACGACAACAATAACAATTACATATGCACAGGCAGTGTTGTGGTCAAAAGCTTTTGTGTACTGTTTATCAACGAAACAAGACAGTATCCGATTGAATGAGACATGTTATATTTGTACTTATCTCTTAAATAATAGTTGGAGCTGGCGAACAAAATTTTCGTTGTTGATTTTTCAATCGACGACTGTTTTCCTCCAATTACTTTTTTAAAAGTCGGTAGCCTGTCGATTCCAAAGTCACAAGAAGTACCTGTTACACATATACACCTAATCGTGACATCATCCACCTCGTGAAAAAAAAGTATAAGACAATAAAAAGTTGAAAAGCATATCATTCTGGTCGTGATCAAAAGGAGATTGTCACCATTAACGGTATAAGAGCAGGACATACCGCTACCAAAAAACGAATGGATGTACGAGTACAGGATGTAGACGCATGGTTGACGATATATGGTAGTTTGGATCTGGCCGTGAGTCGTGCACGGATATCCAAATGGTTGTCCTCCACTTGACGCAGACACTTCCTATTCTTCCGTCCATGGACCGCCGCATGCTGGCGGCATTGGGTTCGTATGTTTGCCACGGCTTGCTGTTCAACATGAGGACGAGACCCTCGCCCTCCCGCGGTACAGGGGAGGTTTAGGCCTGTATCACGTCCCTGGCAGAGCTATAGCCCTTTTCATCAGCCGTCACATGGCGCTGTGAGGCCGTTGTCCTACGTCCCTTATCAGCCCTAGCACCACACTGTCTCTCGGCGCCTACCCAGCTTTCGGACGTCCCACCGCCGTTCTTTTACTTCCGCCGATTTTTCCTCGAACTGGGCTACGTCCATACAGCGATACTGCCATACTGCCAACGCACTTGATATCCAGGCAGGCGATCAACGGCTTTCTTCAGTCGCAATAGTCATCGAATGTGGTTAAGGGGCAGCATCCCCACGTCGACTGGCGTATCGTTTGCAAGGTAACTTACGGTCAATGGCAAGCAAGTATACCGATCAGACGTTTACGGGATTCACCTCGCAGACACCCCATTGTGTGTCGCCAGTGATGTTCTGGACACAGAGGAGCATCGCCTGGTGTGCCGTTCTTGGTGCTACAGGTGCCAGTCCTAATTACCCACACGACTCCTCATCAGATGACTCCTCTACTGCTTCTCTTTCGGGACTCGGGATACTTCCCGCAAGCGTGGAGAACTTTGTGAAGTGGAATTGTGGACACGCAGTTTACTACTTGTTATCTGACAGCGAGAAATATATCCTTGACTTTTGGCACTTCTTTAAATAACGCCATTGTGCAATTGCCGGAAACACCCAAATACAGGCAATTTTTCTCGAATTTCTTTCGTAGTGTTTTTCTTAACCCACCCCAGAGTTTTGGTGTTACTGCAATGAGGAGTTGATCCACGGCGTTTCCACTCTTAGATCAGGTTATTTTTTTGTCATCGGAATGTTTACAAAAAACAATAACAAAAAACAAAGCAAATGCTAAATAAATAACTGATTTTCTATGTAACGCTACTCCATGTTCCCTAAACTTTCCTTGTGTCCTGTGGGAGGGAATGGAAAATGGTGGCCAGGCCTCAGGTTACGACCCCTGCCCACTTTGTCAGCACCCACCCCTTTGGGAGCCAGAAAGGTTCCTTTAGGGAAAAAAGATGGTAAGGCGATCGAAAAAAAAAAGAGAAAAAAATGGCGAGAAAAACGTTCGTGGGTAGTCCGGGTCCGACACCTGATCTGGCACAAATTTTCACTGCCGTCATTCCTTTCTACAGTTGATGGTTGTCCATATTCACAATTTCCAATTTTAATGTATTTAAATAATTCATCTACAGGTTTTGGTGAGTGAGTTTACGGATATCAAATTATGTGGCATATATGGTAGTGTCTTTTAATTGCACTGACTTAGAAGCTTAAATTATGTACACCGCCAAGGGAGCATAGACCTTAGCACTGGATATAAATTTCAACTTGATATCTCTGCCCGTTCCAGAGAAAAAGGGGTGTTAGCAGACGGGCGGACAGGCAGAGAAACGGACAGATAGTGATCGTAAAAGGCTTTCATTTTTTAGAGATTGAGGTACCGAATCGTAAAAAGGGTGGAAATGTATAAAAGGAACTAAAAGTGTTGATTGCGTCCCATTCCGATGAGTTTTATGTTCTTTGAACTATCAAAACTGGAAACGTCTTTATAAGTTCGTCAGGTCTTTAAAAAAACACTATAGTTTCCAGCTGTTACCCGATTGGGTCTTCAGTTTGTTTACGCTAAAAATTGACTGAATGACACGAAGTTCGATGTTAGTATATATATACATGAAAAGTGGAGAATATTAATTTTATAAATTTCATCGTAATCATGTAACATTTAATTTCAATAACTATAATTAAATTTTGTTCAAAGGACTATTGTCTGAAGTCATTTGAAATAAAATAAGTAAAAGCACTTTACTGTGTACCGACGTGAAGAAGAGCATGGAAAATTCTAAAATAATACAAACAAGCAATCACGAATCAAAATTTACATTGTGAAAATGTACAAAAAAAAGTCTTGTTAAACAGAAGTCTTTGCACAGTTAGAAATGTCTCGTGAAAAAGTTTTGCGAAAAGAAATAAGGCTGTTGAGAAGTCCATACACTAAATTCGAGAAATCTAACACTGACAGTGAAAAATGATGTCTTGATTAGGCTCGTATTACACGCTGTTACCGTCGCGCGTTGAGTTGGAAGTAAGGCCCAGGTTTCATCTGTAAAACTGTGTCCCTATATTATTTCTTTTCTCGATGTTGATGATCTGTTAATCTGAGGAAGGAAACAACTACAGCTGGCTGTGTTACAACTTACAGGAGAAGCGCGTCACGTCACGACAGAGGAGAGCTGCAGAGGACGTGGACAGCGTGCGACTCCCACCGGCGTAGCGCTTCCACTAGTCTTATCAGCTGTCCGGAGATACCAGCCGATACCAGCTGCCAGCTGCCGCCTCATGCCACAGCAGAGCGAAGGTCGACTGGCATGCAGTGTGCTCTGAGCGGAGGGGGCGGAGTTCAACAGCCGGGCAGGGAAACTTCACGCGTTACGGCGCATTATACATCGCAAAAGCTGCGTTCATAATACCTTCACTGACGACCGCCAGAGCAGAAAACGAGTACTCGCACTGGTTGACGATGCGAGTTATATTAACGTTGGCATTTAGCAAGGCATCTTACGGTGTGTAGTGTAAGGAATTTCTCGTACACCTGTCGTTTTTCACCTTACTTGTTCCATTTTCGAATGCTGAATATAAACATCTACTAGCTACAAATCTCCGTATGAATTCGAACATTCCTGTTTTCCTCATCTTGGTCATTTTACGAGACATACATGGAAAGAAATAACGTGTTGCCCAACTCTTCTTGGGACATAAGCTCGCGGAATTTCAACAGAAGACCTCTCCGTGATGCACAACGCCTCTCTTTCGGCGTCTACTACTTGAGTTTGTTGTGTATCTCCCGAAGGCTCTTGCGCTTCCTAAAACTTACCGTGACGAAACTCGTCGCTCATCGTAGGATCTCCTCCAGCTCTTCTATTTATCCAACTTGATAAGGACCTAGACTCATAAGCAACAGCCAAGTGTTTTGTGAGCCCTACTTTCGTCCATGGGGCCGGCCGGTGTGGTCGAGCGGTGCTCGGCGCTTCAGTCTGGAACCGCGCGACCGCTACGATCGCAGGTTCGAATCCTGCCTCGGGCATGGATGTGTGTGATGTCCTCAGTTAGGTTTAAGTAGTTTTAAGTTCTAGGGGACTGATGACCTCAGATGTTAAGTCCCATAGTGCTCAGAGCCATTTCAACTATTTTTTTCGTCCATAGATTTAATTTTCATTAGATTCTCCCAGTGAATCTCAGCTTTTCCTACAGCCCGTTTTATATGACCGTCACTTCAGGCCATTACGGACTGTTACCTCACGTATTTTATGGTGGTTACTTTTTCTAATGATTTATTACTAAGAGCACAATCGAGTAACACATCTCTTCGCTTATATTGTAAGTAGGCAGTTTAGCTTTTTATGTTGGTAACGCCACGTAGCGCTCTGTATGAAAATCACTGACTGTGCTGTGCGTAGTCTGTGGCTGGTTGGACTCATTGTTGGAATATTCGCTTGTGTAGTGTTGTGCAGTTGGAGGTGAGCCGCCAGCAGTGGTGGATGTCGAGAGAGATGCCAGAGTTTAGAGCGGACGTGTGTCCGTCAGAAAAAGGAAATTTGTTTAGTTGGATGTCACAAAATTATAGACTTTTGAACGCTATTAACGTATATATATAATGACTTTTGAACGCTATATATATATATATATATATATATATATATATATATATATATATATATATATATATATATATATACAATGACTTTTAAACGCTATTAACGTAAAAACATTGTTCTCTATCAAAATCTTTCATTTGCTAACTACGCCTATCAGTAGTTAGTGCCTTCAGTAGTTAGAATCTTTTATTTAGCTGGCAGTATTGGCGCTCACTGGATTGCAGTAGTTCAAGTAACGAAGATTTTTGTGAGGTAAGTAATTCATGAAAGGTATAGTCAGGGCCATTCTTTTGTGGGGATTATTGAAAGTCAGATTGCGTTGCGCTAAAAATATTGTGGGTCAGTTTAGTGATGATCAGGAATAAGTAAAGAGAGAAATGTCTGAGTACGTTCAGTTTTTGCTCAGCTGTTTGAAAAACAAATAACGTCATTCATAATTTTTCTAAGGGGATGTTACAAAATATGCACAATAGATTACACATACTATTTACTTTGATGGACATCTGCAAGCCGTAAGGTCACTCACCGAACCTCTGCAGGTCTTTCTTCATCTTCTGGCATTGCAGCCAACAGCATTACACTGAAATGACAAAAATCATGGTGTAGTGGTACGCACACACACAGATGACGGTAGTACCGCGTACCAAGGAATGAAAGGACAGTGCATTGGTGGAGCTGTCATTTGTAACCAGATGATTCTTGCGAACACGTTTCTGTCGTGACCATGGCCGCACGATGCGAATCAACAGACTCTGAACACTGAATGGTAGTTCCAGTTAGGCGTATGGGATATTTCATTTCGGAAATCGTTAGGGACTTCAACATTCCGAGACCGTCAGTTTCAACGCAGTGGCCTACAGCCTGAGTTTAACGACTGAGAGTAGCGGCGTTTGGGTAGAGCTGTCGGTGCTAACAGACAAGCAACACGATGTGAAATAACCGCAGAAATCAATGTGGGATGCACCACGAAAGTATCCATTAGGACAGTGAGGTGAAATTTGCTATTAATGGGCTATGGCAGCAGACGAACGACGCCAGTTCTTTTACAAACTGCACAACATCGCCTGCAGCGCCTCTCCTGATTTCGTGAACGTGTCGGTTGGACCTGGGGCCTGTGGGAAACCGTCACCTGGTCAGGTGAGAGCTGATTTAGGGTCGGCGTGTGGCGCAGACCCCACATAGTTGGCAACAAGGCACTGTGCAGGCTGGCTGTGGCTCCCTAACCGTGTGGGCTGTGTTGAAACGGAGTGGGCTGGGTCCTCTGGTCCAATTGGACAGATCGTTGAGTGGAGATAGTTACGTTCGGTTACTTGGATATCGCTGTAGCCGTTCATGGACTTCACTCTCCAAAACAGCGATAGAATTTTTATGGATGGCAATGTGCCATGTTACCCGGTCACAGTTGTTCGCGATTGGTTTGAAAAACATTCTGGACAGTTCGAGCTAATGATTTGGCGACCCATGAAGCATTTATCGGACATAATCGAGAGGTTTGTTTGTGCACAAATTCCTGCACCCTCAACACTTCTGCAATTATGGACAGCTATAGAGGCAGCATGGATCAGTACACGTGTTAGTAAATTCGTGTTACAAACAACCAGGACTTGCAAAGGGGAGTGTTAACATAATACGAGGCGTGTTTTTTAAGTAAGTACCGTTTTGAAATTTAATAAAAAGACGTGCTAAGATATCACAATAATTTTATTTTTACATGAATGCCTGTACCTAAATCTACTTTTCTACATAATTTCCGTCAATATTGAGGCACTTGTCATAACGTTGTACCAGTTTTTGAATACCTTCCTCGTAGAAATCTGCTGCCTGACTTGTTAACCACTGCATCACTACTGTTTTGACATCGTCACCGTCTTGAAGACGCTGACCGCCCAGGTGTTTCTTCAAATGCAGGAACAGATGGTAGTCACTGGGCGCAAGATCGGGGCTGTACGGAGGATGATGTAGAGTTTCCCATCGAAAAGATGTGATGAGATCTTTGGTCTGATTCGCCACATGCGGGCGGGCGTTGTCTTGCAGCAAAACGATGCCCTTGCTCAACTTGCCACGTCTTTTGTTCTGAACTGAATGGCGCAGATTGTGCAATGTCTTACAGTAAGCTGCTGCATTGATTGTCTCATTACGAGGCAGAAACGCCACAAGCAATACTCCTTTTCTGTCCCAAAAAACTGTGCACATGATTTTCCGGGCAGAATTGGTTTGTTTAAACTTCACTTTTCTGGGTGAATGCCGCCATTCCATGGACTGTTGCTTTGATCCTGGTGTGACGTAGGCCACCCATGTCTCATCGCCTGTAACAATTTGCCTTAAGAAATCATTACCGACGTTGTGTTACCGCTCAATGAAAGTCAGTGCACTGTCTAAACGTTTGGTTTTGTGCACGTCAGTCAACATTTTCGGTGCCCAACGTGTGCACAATTTTCGGTAATTCAAGTGCTCGGCCACATTGCCATACAAAACACTACGAGAAACACCAGGAAAGTCATACCACAAGGAGGAAATCGTAAAGCATCTGTTTTCTCTCACCTTATTGCCCACTTCCTGAACCAAACTTTCATTAACGACCAAAGGACGCCCACTCTGTTGTTCGTCATGCACATTTGTGCGGTCATTTTTAAATGCTCTCACCCACTTTCTTACCATTCCATCACTCATAATGTTTACTCCGTAAACTGCACAGATCTCACGATGAATAACGATCGCTTTTAGGCCTTTAGGACTAAGAAATCTTATAACAGCCCGTAGTTCACAGTCGGCGGGACTCACGATTATCGGAGGCATCTTAAACACTCAGTACACAACGTAAACAAGGAAGAAACAGACTGTAATGGCGTCAGTGCGTAGACAACAGATGTAGGTACCCAGTGCGTATGCGCAGAACGCCGACTGCAGCGCTGCGGCCGCGTTGTGGCAAAACGGTACTTACTTAAAAAATACGCCTAGTATTTTTAATTGAAACCCATGTCAGGAGACGTACGTACAGGGTTTCAGTGATACAGCCGTTTGAAAAGATGTTCGCTACGTAGGTAATACGTATGCAACAGTGTCGTCTTGAGGGGGGGGGGGGGGGAGTAGGGGGATGGAGGCTGCTTACGTCGGATCGGCTGATGTCATTTAACTTTTACCCTTCCGGTTCAAAAATGGTTCAAATGGCTTTGAGCACTATGGGACTTAACTTCTGAGGTCATCAATCCCCTAGAACTTAGAACTACTTAAACCTAACTAACTTAAGGACATCACACATATCCATGCCCGAGACAGGATTCGAACCTGCGACCGCAGCGGTCGCGCAGCTCCAGACTGTAGCGCCTAGAACCGGTCGGCCACTTCGGCCGGCTTACCCTCCCGGACTTGGATCGATCCTCATTCGTGTGCCTGTAAGTGTTAGAGCAATATGACTGAGTACAACGACATGATGCTCCTGTATGGTGAAGCTCCGGTAATGGAAGAACTGCTCGTCGCCTTTATCAAGATCGTTCTCCACAACGTCCGACCCCATTGCATACGCTTTTCCCCACAATTCTGCAACGGCTTCAAGAAAAGGTACAACTCTCCATCAGCAGGTGTGACTGGTGTTCCAAGGAGACGCCGCACATCCGAATAGGAAGAGGCCGTATTGCATCACGTTGAAGAGAACCCGTCAAATAGAACACGGGCAATTTCTTTTGATATTAATGTGTGGATATGTAAAACAAGTGACGGACTGTCCCACACCTTATCAATTATTTGTAAAAGTAGACAGTTACCATTACATTTTCTGAAGGTTGTAACACGGACAGGGTACATTTCCGGGCATGGGTTCCAGCTCAAAATATTGTCTACACACTCTCCTCCACAAATCCTACAAGTCTGTTACGGGAATTTCCGAACATCTGTATTGTTGCAGGGTTCAAATGGCTCTGAGCACTATCGGACTTAACTTCTGAGGTCCTCAGTCCCCTAGACTTAGAACTACTTAAACCTAACTAACCTAAGGACTTCACAAACATCCATGCCCAAGGCAGGTTTCAAATCTGCGACCGTAACGGTCGCGCGGTTCCAGACTTAAGCACCTAGAACCGCTCGGCCACAGCGGCCGGCATGACTTTTGTCACCGAAGTGTATTTTCATACAGCCTTAAGCTACGGAGGTTATCCACAGAAACACCTATATACAGGATGATTCCGTGATGGTGTTACAAGCTTTCACAGGTGATGGGAAAGGTTAGCTGTATCTATTTGATGTAACGAATCCTGGCCTGGTCGAGTCGAAAGCTATAACTGAAAATCGTTCTGATACATTCGACAGCGGAATATTTGTACCGCTACTGTTATTGTTATGGTTGCAGAGTAGACAAATTTCAGAGGTGGCGGTATGTACCAAAACAAGAAAAAATTGTCTAGTAAACATGTCCTCTAAGGTGCATATCTCAAGAGCTATAAGGACTTGGTTATCTTCGCTACCGTAAAATACATCTCTTCTACTGAAGAAAGGGTAGTGCCCGTACCCCTTGAAGTGTACATCCTAGAGTTCATATTTACTACTTTTTCTTTTTTTGTTTTAGTCCAGAGTATCTCCTCCAAAGGTATGGAAATCGAAGTGCTTGCAGTAGAGGAAATGTGTTTCACAGTATCGAAGACGATCAAGCGCTAATAGCTCATAAGGAATTCATTTTAGTTCTTGCTTTGGTCCATACCAGCTACAATCTTAACAACAGTACTAGTGTAAGTATTCCACTGTCAGAGGTATTAGAGCGATTTTCGCTTATAACTTTTGACTCGGTCGTTCCCAGACCAACGTCCACTACCTCAAACTGATACATTTACCCTTCTCCATCATCCCTGAATCAGTGCAACGTCATCACGGCATCTCCCTGCCTATGTCATGTCCGAAAGAACAGATACCATCTTCATATAGTTAAGGCTAACCGGCCATTGACCTTCTTCTTCTGTGCCGATGCACACGAATTGCCCGAACTCTTACGGGACTCGGTAAGATTTTCTGCCGCGAGTAATGAGTGTAATGGGCAGGGGCACAACGAATGTAGTGTGTGAGCATTAAGTTGGGAATGTGGGTCTCACGGGGAGCGTGCAAGGGATAAGTCCCTGCAGTCTCTGTATCCGCTGTGCTCTTGGTGGTTAGCCGGCACGGTAACTCAGTGTGTTCGGTCAGAGGTTTAGCTGCCCTCTGTAATAAAAAAACTGAGTTAATGGATCAACGACCAACTGAAACGGGTGTCTTGCGACGTCTGCACCGAACAAAAGAAAAAGATGGATAAAGCGTCTACCATGTAAGCAGGAGATCCCGAGTTCAAGTCCCGGTCGAGGCACACATTTTCAACTGTCCCCGTCGATATCTATCAACGCCTGTCGTCAGCTTAAGATCTTGATTTAATTATCATTTCATTTTCTCCTTGTCTATTGTGAACAGCAAGAGATCTATAACACTGCCTTCGACTACTCCTCAAATTGCTTTTCATCTGTCGATTTCGTCCCGTTACGAACAAAGTGATGACTTCCGTCTGCAGGAATTCCTCAGTCCAGTCACAAACAGGGTCCGATACTCTATGGGTTCATGAGATATGGCAACATATCGAATACTTCTCGGAACTCAAGGAACACAGCATGAACCAGGGCTGCTTCGTTTATGGATTCTGGATTTCCTGGACGAACGGAGCGAGCTGTGTTTCGCAGGATTTGTGTTTTTGAATCCTTGTTAATTTTTTAGTGGAGCTTTCCGTTCTCCAGAAACAACGTAATGAGTGAGTATGAAACATGCTCCATAATTCCAAAACAGACCGATTATTGGCAAATAGTTGGGTGCATCTCTCCTACAGACTGTCTTGAAAACTGGTGAAACGTCCCCTTTGAAAAATTATACATGACTGTGTTTAAACTGACACACAATATTTTCAGCGCAACGCAATCTGACTTTCAAAAATCCCTACAAAAGAATGGCCCTGACTAGCATTAACCTATACCTTTCACAAATCACTTACCTCACCAAAAATCTTCGTTATTCGAACTACTGCACTACCGCGAGCGCCACTACTGCCAGCTAAATAAAAGATTCAAACTACGGAAGGCACTAACTACTGATAGGCATAGTCAGCAAATGAAAGATTTTAATAGAGAACAAACAATGTATTTACCTTAATAGTCATAATACATATAGCAGTTCATGACATCCAGTCTTACAAAAATGGTTCAAATGGCTCTGAGCACTATGGGACTCAACTGCTGTGGTTATCAGTCCCCTAGAACTTAGAACTACTTAAACCTAGCTAACCTAAGGACATCACACACATCCATGCCCGAGGCAGGATTCGAACCTGCGACCGTAGCAGTCGCACGGTTCCGGGAGTCTTACAAATTTCAAAACTCCGCCATCTCTCTCCCCACATCCACCACTGTTGGCGGCTCACCTCCAACTGCGCAACGCTACGTGCTGTTAACATCCAGCTGCCCAACACTACAATGGCAGACAACAATGCAAACTAGCCACAGACTGCACACAGCACAGCCAGTGATTTTCATACAGAGCGCTACGTAGTGTTACCAATATAAAAACCTAAACAGCCTACTTACATAGCCCCCATGCTAACCACAAAAAAGTTTTACAAATTGTTTTGGGCAGTGGCCAATAATGATTTGATAAAATTTTTCATAATTACAATAACAAAAATATCCAATGCACACACTTATTGATACACTGTTGGTCAAAAGCAAAGATTTTCTCACAGTCCATAAAGACAGTCCTGATCATTTATCACAATAGTAATTACAGTTTTTTTCACAAAGTCTCATTAGTAAAAGAAAATTCACACGGAAAGACAGTGCTGACTCTTGATATGCAGACAGGTAACGGGCCACAACAGAGCAAACCCACAGCAGAGTCACTCGAAGTTTTGAAGAATATTGGTAGGTAGGTAATCACAGAGCAGACCCACTGTAGTCCTGGTAGAGATAATGGTATTGGTGGGCCACCAGAGGTGCAGACCCACTGCAGTCCTTGTAGAAATAATGGTACCGGTGGGCCATCAAATGTGCAGACCCACTGTAGTCCTTGTAGAGATGGCCAGCAGCCATCTGTTGTGACTGTGCAGGTGCACAATCACCATTGAAGAGTCTTGCGGATAATATAGCAAGTCCATAACCACCACTTGTGCACTCACAAAGTTTTTTTAACTGTCCTTAGAACCAGCAATGCTGTTATCCAGTTCCTTGCTGAATTATTAACACACGTGCAAACACTAACAGTCCCTACTTCTCACATATTGTCCATATACTATGACCAACAGAAACATGTGCAGTGAAACGTAACTTACAAGTTAATAATATGATGAACTGGTATCAATTACAATTTTATAACATAAGAATACAATAACAACGGTACAAAACACATCATTAAAAACATAATAATACAGATAACATTTGTAGTAATAGGGGCTTTACAAAAGAATAGAAATAAACATATACATCAGTGTTACAGGAAATATGACATAAGTAAATACATAAAAGATCAGAATAATTATTGAAACATCAACTTCACGCATGAGCATTAAAACAGAACAGAATTAATAATGTCTAACATCTTCACAAAGTAAGTAACATATTATTAATGCAAATTATATTTGAGGATAACAGTATTCCTCATCATAGTTCATGTAGCTGAGTATTAGAAAAATTCTACAACATAAGTCTTATCAGATAAACATATAAAGACAGGAAGAACATAAATACACAAGGGTACACAAACACATAGTGGGATAACACAAGGAAAGGACAGGGTTTGTTTTACTGCAGTATTTTGCAAACAAAACTTTCTTTACTTCTCGGAGATCTCCCTTCGTTCTGCATTATTTCCAAAAAGTCTTATCTATACCTGCTTTCTGTACTTTTCTTGTATAGCCCCTCAGTGCATTTCTTCAAATTCATCACAACTGATTCTCTTATAGGCTACCCCCTCTTAAGCTAACTTAGATCTACTGAGCTCAGATGCTAAACTAAGGGACGAGGCAATGCAGCAGCACAAAACAATTAACACAAACAGCAATGACAAAAAAATGGAAAATTGCAAAGCAAGCTACAGTAAATCTAAATTACCAAGCAATGCAACATTACAACTAATATGAGCCAATGTGCAAGAAAAATAAATCAGTAGTAAAACTAGCTTAACAGAGTAATACAAAGTGAAATTTAGTAGCACTATGCCTGGCAAACAGCAGCAGCAAATTCAATAACTTATATCTGAACATGACATAGCTCAAGCAGAAAAAATATTACACTAAAGACAACAATGCAGACAAGGGAAATGTATATTCACATCTTAATGTCTATGTAATTAAAGTGGTGCACCAAAAAAATTACCAAGTAGTTGAAAAGAAAATTCCGTATGCAATTCCTGTGAAGGGAAATGTCTTTTTATGCTCCTTCGTTTTTTTGAATAGATCATAAAATTATTTACTGGATCTGTAGGCATAAAATACTTATATTAGTACATCTATTAAATTTTATTTTAACCAATGCTGCAGTGCAGCTAGAAACTAGATATTAAACAAAATGAGTAAATAAATACATAAAGCAAGCCATATGGCATTTCTCTCAACTAGCAAGACAATAGCCATGAAATGTTTCTCATCGTTTCATTAGACATTTTAGTAAATATGATAAATTAAGAGCTCCACAGTATAATCATATGTTTTCAAGTTTGAGCGTGTCGTATTTGCGATGCTTTCTACAAAGGAATGTCAATAGCGATGATAATGGCCTCCTTTTTTTTTCCACCTGCGCCTCTCAAAGGCACACACTAATGGCTTTTTTCCAGGCGACTGTCGCGCAGCTGCCCACGACGCATTACGTGAAGGTGGTCACTTAACTTTCTTACGGAAATATTTACAACAGCAGTTTCCGCTACAGTGACAGTCTCATATAAAAATATTTCACAGGTCAAGAATTTGTGTTACAAATCTGTAGAAACAAAATCCTATTGATATAACAGAGTCCAAATAATTTTCGTCGGCATTGTAATTCATTCACGCATTTACATACATTTCATAACTCTTAAAGTACGATTCTTGGTTTCCAACATCCTTTTTCACAAACCAGAGTCCTTACCTTATTCGTCGACACTTCTTCAATATTTCATCATAACAGATACGTAGCATACTCAAATAACTCATATAGCATCAGCTTATTGATCATAAACATACAGCAACAGCATAATACACATAGTCATTGTAATAATAACATCATAACACCTCAGTCACCTCTCAAAATCTTCGTAGCTTCCTCCAATAATTTCAAAACCTAAAAAAAAAATTCTCTGCTCATGTCAAAAGTCTCATCTACCTCAAACGTACTTTAAAAATCGTGATCCCATACCAAATATATCATTCAAAGCTCTCATAGTATCACAATGGTTCCGAAAAATATGAAGGGTTCACACAGTACAGACAAAATACAATTTCATAAGTGTGAAGTTATCCAGTTGTGTAATTGTGTAAACATCTGTCACTGACGTAGTAAAAAAGACATGTTTGTCTCTCTCAGTTAAATGATCAGATAGCTGTGTAATTTATGTGTTAGAGAAATATGGTACCGATGTGTAAAGTTGTTTAAGCAAATACCATATTAGCTAGGGCCCCTTGTGTTTGCCAGACACATGGTACACAAAGTAAGCGTGCACCCCCCTGAGGATTAATGTAATTATACCCTCAGGTGTTACAGATTACAGCAATGGAATGAAATGTATCACGGAAAACCTTTGTATCATTGTACTTCAAATATCTTTAAAAATAAATGATTTAAGTACAAAATTAATCACTCAAATACGTGTCCTGTAGCGCTAAATGTGCGTCTTGCTGTAAGTTAATCTCTGTGGAAGTGTCGTAGTTATTTTCCTCCGAAAGCTAAGTTCTGCAGAAGCCAATGTACTTACCTCATGATAAACCAAATGCTTTGCATATAGATATCATGGTTATTATGTACAGTACCGTGATCAAGAAAGTACTACACTGTAACGTATTGTTGTGCTACAAAACAAAAAAAAAGGCTGTCTTATTGTAGCTATACCACAAAGTTACTATTAAACACGTTTTACTTTCCAGAATAATACAGAAAAACTGTGCAGATATAAAACAGAAACACCGCAAAAGCAACATTGTAAATTGTCACTCATTAGTAGTGTCATGATAAAATCGTGTAGCTGTCAAATAAACTACCCACTGTGTCATCTGGTATCTCACAGAAAGTACTTTAAATCCAGAATGAGATTTTCACTCTGCAGCGGAGTGTGCGCTGATATGAAACTTCCTGGCAGATTAAAACTGTGTGCCCGACCGAGACTCGAACTCGGGACCTTTGCCTTTCGCGGGCAAGTGCTCTACCAACTGAGCTACCGAAGCACGACTCACGCCCGGTACTCACAGCTTTACTTCTGCCAGTACCTCATCTCTTTAAATCCAGAATGTATTTTCAAGTAAACCAAAATGTTGCATTAAAATCTCATTAGCAGTACCAGTATATGTTCTAAGTATGTAAGCCTTATAGTCGTTACTTAATCGTGCAACTAACAAGCAAGAATGTACACACACACTAACACTGTGATGTCTGTTCACTATAACAATGCATTCGTAATTTCTGTTTAAATAAGTTATCTTGGTTCTTGATTGGATATTTAACTTCAAACATTGTTGCATGGTAACAGTTTCTAAGTCTGACAATGCATACTGGAAATGTGAAGTGAAAAGTTGTATAGCAAAGACAAAGCTAAAAAGCAGATTATCTTTCAATAAACGGTTTTACATGTGAAATGTGGTGTAAACCTTTACTCTTCCTAGTACGCAGAGTTTCAGCTTCAGTGGAATTGTCATGTGGTATATGGTACATCGGTAAAGAATGCTAAAATTTTTCTCAAGGTTAGCGTCTATGTAATTTTTCCCTGAGCCAGCCGGCGCACATGGCCGCCTGCGGTGCGAGTCATTTTCTGTCTCTTTGTTGGCGTGCGTCGTTATTGGGATTAGGAGACCTAACTTCTACAAATTCACCTTGTCGAGAGTGCCCTGCTCTGTTTGAATCCCGCCAGTTCTGATGGAATTCAGGTCTGTCGTTTTGTCGGTAGTTCACATAGTTTCTTGTTTGTTGGTCATGTGGTGGAGAATTTCTCCCGGAATCGTAACTGCGCGCTGAACTGTTGCGTCTGAAGTTATTGTGCCTCCCTTGATAATAATTGTTTTTGTTCCCATATTGTCTGTTTATATGGTAATTTCTGTCATATTCATTACTACGGAAATGCGATCTTTCTCTGTAACTATTATTACTCTGCTAGTGGTTGTCATACTGGTGGTGTCTGTTTTGGTCACGATTTGCGTTGTAAGAATAGACTTGTCGTGTCCAGTTATTGTTTCTGTCGTCACGGAATTGTGACGGATGTGACCTGTAGTGATTGTTTTCCTGTTTTCGCATCCCGCGACTGTCTGTGTCAATTTCTAATTCTTGTAAGAGTCCCTGAAAAGCTTCAATGTCGTCTTTGCAATGTCCTGCCAAAATAATATTTCTTAAATGCTCAGGCAATTACATTAAGCAAATGCAGATGAGTTCTGAAGGGCTGTATGAGTTTGAAAGATATTGGTTCTTGTGCAACATGTCTTCAAAATATTTCACAAGACCGGAAAATTCAGATTGTTCGAAATGCTTCATCATTATGATGCTATGTTTTACTCGGTCTTGTGTAGCTTGAGAGGAAGGCATGGTAAAATTCTCCTTCACTGTGACAATCGTGAATGACCGATCGCATTCTTACAACTGGTTCATTCTCTAAATAGCCACACATAAATTCTAATCTGTGCTCTAATGACCAGTTGGGAGGAAAACAATGAGAGAATTGATGGCGCCACGCTTGTGGATGAATGTCGTTGCCAGAATTCTTAAATGTTTTAAATTTACGTGTAGTAATGAACAGCTTATAATCAAAATCATCATGTCGGCGAGTCGCATATCGGTCATTGTTACGTCGTTTCGGCGGTTCCATTTCAAAATTCGGTGCACCTTGCCAATTTCTTTCATAATTTCCGAAATCCGCTGTGTTATTATTTTGTGGCTGTTCTGTATTTCTACGTCCCTCTTCCCGTATTGGGGCGCGAGTGTCCTCTGAAATACGTAATTCTTGTATTACCAGTGTCAGCTGATCTTGTACTTCCCGGATTTCTCTTTGCATATTAATTAGATTCTGATTTTGTTTGAATTTCCTAATTTGTTCACACTCTTCTGTGTCATTAAAGACTACCGGTTTTGTGTCATTCAGATTATCATCTACCTTCGTAGATAAATTATTTAGCTGATCCGAAAGTTCAAACACTTTCTCTGATAATGAACTAATTTCCTCCATGTGTCTTTCTGAACCAATTTTCAGAGTATCTACTGTGTCCTTTAAGTTTTCCTGAGTTTTTGCAAGTTGCATAACCGAAGCGGTAGATGCAACTGAGTCAAATTTAGCTTGCAAGGTCTCATGATTTTCATGAACAATAGTTTGCAGTGCTTTTATGGCTGCTTCGTGATTCTGTAATGCATTTTCATGACGCGAAAAAATAGGTTGGAAATGCTCACAAATTTGTGTTTTTACGTCATTACAGGCTTTTTGACATTTCGATTCGATTTTATGTAACTCAGTAGTTAAATCTTCACGTGTTTGTTCAAGATTGGTGTGAAGATTTTGTTCCATTGCGTCTAACTGTTGTTGTTTTTGTCTCTGGTGTTGTTCCATTGTGTCTAACTGTTGAAGATTTTGTCCCATTTGTTTCTGATTTTGTTCAAGCGTTGTGTCTAACTTTTGTAGCCTTTGTCCCATTTGTTGCATTAACTGTAATAACAATGCACTGGTGTCTGAAACATGTTCCTCAGTGCTATTCGGCAGTGCATTTGAACCGACAATATTCGCATTTTGAAAAGCAGAAAATGTGTCTTGACGTATTTGAGAAAACGGTGAGGACCCAAAACCTGAATCTACAGTATTTGCAAGATTGTGTCCTGTCATTTCGGATTCCTGAGGCGAGCTCTTGCCGACCGATCGATCGATAATGCTTCCCTGTTCACTAATTGTTTCACTGCCTACAGCATTATTTGCAGCCCGCTCCATTTCCCTATGCACAATTACCAAATTACTACTTTGAACATTAGTTAATTCATTACTCGGTGGCGCTAACACACTGCTTTCGTCTTCACTGTCATTTCTCAGTTTACTTTGGAGCCAAGTATTACGTTTTTCACACGCCATTATTGTCACAATAACACAGAAAAAGACAATTGGAAGAGCAAAATAAGAAAACACATTAACATAGCACTGAAAATAATATCTAGTTAATTGCAAGCGCAGCTGCGAAATACTTGGTGCAAATCTACATGCATGCCACAACAACAATGAAAGACTGCCACTACAAAGGAGATTCTCTCTACAATTACGTGCTAGCAATAAACAATAGCTACACTAATTACACAAACTACAAGAAAAAAATCAGAAGATTCCAGTGAGGTATCCTCGGCTAAGGGTCGACACATGAAACGTCCCCTTTGAAAAATTATATACGACTGTGCTTAAACTGATACACAATATTTTCAGCGCAACGCAATCTGAGTTTCAAAAATCCCTACAAAAGAATGGCCCTGACTAACATTAACCTATACCTTTCACAAATCACTTACCTCACCAAAAATCTTCGTTATTCGAACTACTGCAATACAGCGAGCGCCACTACTGCCAGCTAAATAAAAGATTCAAACTACTGAAGGCACTAACTACTAATAGGCATAGTTAGCAAATGAAAGATTTTGATAGAGAACAAACAATGTATTTACCTCAATAGTGTTCAAAAGTCATAATGTATATAGCAGTTCATGACATCCAGTCACAAATTTCAAAACTCCGCCATCTGTCTCCCCATATCCACCACTGCTGGCGACTCACCTCCAACTGCGCAACGCTACGCGCTGTTAACATCCAGCTGCCCAACACTACAATGGCAGACAACAATGCAAACTAGCCACAGACTGCACACAGCACAGCCTGTGATTTTTCATACAGAGCGCTAAGTGGCGTTACCAATATAAAAACCTAAACAGCCTACTTACACTGGAATGGCCTATTGTTGTTGTTGTTTTTTTTTTTCCACTCGCTCGGTTTTCCACGTTGCTCCGGCGACCTAAGGTAGACTGCTGCTAGAAAGCGAGAGAGTTCTTTCGCATAAGCTCTGTAAAACCACAGACGCATCTCATTCAGTCCAGATGCCTTTCCACTTATGAGCGAGTTTAGTTGATTTTCTATGCCGCTACAACTGATCTCAATACTTGCCGTTTCTTCGTTCGTGAGACGGTTTAAATGGTGAACCGCATAATGATCTTCCCAAGTGAAACAGCTACTGTAGAACGAATTCAGTACCTCAGCCTTCTTACTGTCATCTTCCGTTTTGCTGCAAGAATGGTCAGTGAGCGATTCAATATATCATGTCGATCAGCTTAATGTCTTCACGTACGATCAACTCAGACCATCCTAAGACTGGAAGAAACTCCGGATATCCAGTAACATGGCTAAGCTACGTATAGCGGCGGGAAGCTGGTCGATCTTCTGTGTCTCATCTGTCATGACCTGTAGGAGTTTCCCTAATTTCCTGGCAGACAAGAACAGTGAGAGGCAGACTGAAAGACACTAGTCGCTATCGTCATAGTGTTCCTATAAAGTAATGTTTGCGTGTCTATCAGAAGATCGACAACGTGGCGTTTGCCGAAGGGTCTATTGAGAAACAAAGCTGGCATTCCATAGGTCACCACTTGGAATACCAGAGCTCTTAATCGGATAGACAGGTTAAAGAATTACAGCTAGATGCAGTGGGATATAGTGAAATGCAGTGGCAGAATGAAAACGACTTCTGGGCAGGTTAGTAGAGGATTATAAATAAAAAATCAAATACGTGTAATGAAGGAGTAGGTCTTACAATGAATAAGAAAACATTCAACGTGTTGCAGTAATCAAGACGGATACGGATCTGACACCAACACAGTGGTACAAAATTATTGTCAACTAGTCTCGCGGGAACTGAAACGATTGAAATAATGTTTGCTGAAGTATAAGAATCGCTCAGTTAAGGGAGACGAAAGTGTAACTGTGATGGGGGGAGTGGAATTCGGTGGTAGGAACGGAATGAAAAAAAAGGTGAACATAGACATGAGGAAAGTCTTGCAAGAGGTAGTCATCTGATATAATTTTGGACAGTGCATAATGTAAAGTGAGATGACAAAAGTCATGGAATGGTGATATGCACATATGCACATGGCGGTATTGTGGTGTGCGCAAGGTAAGGCAGTGCATTGGCGGATCTATCATTCGTACTCAGGTGATTCACATGAAAAGATTTCCAACGTGATAATGGCTGCACGACGGAACTTAACAGACACTGAATGCGGAATGGTAGTTGAGCTAGACACATGGGATATTGCATTTCGGAAATAGCTAGGGAATTCTATATTTCGTGAACCACGGTGTCAATACTGAGCCGAGAATACCAGATTTCAGGCATTACCAACGCAGCGGCATGGTCAACGCAGTGGCCGACAGCGTTCACTTAACGACCGTGAGCAGCGGCGTTTGCGTAGAGTTGTCAGTGCTAACAGACAAGCAACACTACGTGAAATAGCCACAGAAATCAATGTGGGACGTACAACGAACGTATCCGTTAGGACAAAGTCTGCATCGCCTCTCCTGCGCTTGTGACCATATCGGTTGGATCCTAGAAGACTGTAGCCGGCTGCTGTGACCGAGCGGTTCTAGGCACTTCAGTCCGGAACCGTGCTACTGCTACCGTCGCAGGTTCGAATCCTGCCTCGGGCATGGATGTGTGTGATGTCCTTAAGTTAGTTAGGTTTAAGTAGTTCTAAGTCTAGGGGTTGATGAGCTCAGATGTTAAGTCCCATAGTGCTTAGAGCCATTTGAACCTAGAAGACTCGAAACCCATAGCTTGTTCATATGAGTCCCGATTTCATTTCGTAAGAGCTGATGGTAGTATTCGATTGTGGTGTAGAGCCCTCGAAGCCATGAACCCAAAGTGTCAACAAGACACTGTGCAAGCTGGTGATGCCTCCATAATGATGTGGGCTGGGTCCTTTGGTCCAAATAAACCGATCATTGACTGGAAATGGAGGCCATCTGCAGCCAATCATGAACTTCATTTTTATGGATGGCAATACGCCATGTCACTGGGCCACAATTGCTCGCAAATGGTTTTTAGAACATTTTGGACAATTCGAACCAATGATTTGGCCATCCAGATCGCCCAACATGAATCCCTTCAAACATTTATGGGAAGTAAACGAGAGGTCAGTTCGTGCACAAAATCCTGCACCAGCGACACTTTCGCGGTTATGGAAGGCTCTAGAGGTAGCATGACTGTATTTCTGCAGGGGACTCCCAACTGTTTGTTGTGTCTACGCCACCTCGAGTTACTGCATTACGCTGGGAAAAATAAGATCCGACATGAAATTAGGAGGTATCTCAGTACTTTTGTCACTTCGTAGTAACAATCGTTAACTCTTGATATAAGAATCGTGCAAGATGGTTGTATATGAGGAACAGTCCTGGAGCTACTGCAAGGTTTCAGACCAATTGGATAATGCTAATACAGAGATTTCAGACCCAGTTTCTAAACTGTGAGACACTTCTAGGAGCTAATGTAGATTCCGATCATAATTTATTGATTAGAAACTGTAGTTTGAAACTGAATAAATTACAAAAAGTTGGGAAATTAAGGAGATAGGACAGGATAAGTTGAATGAAACAGAGGTCGTTGAAAGTTTCAAAGGGAGCTTAAGGCAACGATTGAGTGCATCGTGGGAAAGGAATGCAGAAGAAGATGAATGGCTAGAGTTGAGAGATGAAATTGTGAAGGCACCAGGGGATCAAATAGGTAAAATGCTAAATGCCCAGTAAAAGTCCTTGCATAATACTGGAGCTATTGAAGTGAATTGATGGAAAGAGAAAGTATAAAAATGCAGCAAACGGAGCAGGCAGAAGAGCATACAGGAGTCTAAAACCTGACACTGACTGAAAGTGTATAACAAAGTAGCAGTGGTTAGACGACATACGCAGCACACATGACGCTGACAGAAATAGGTAAAGCATCTAGAAAAATTAAAGATGTCGTATCACGTATCGATACGACCCGATGGGCTTCGTTACATTGGCAAGGGAATAGCATGTTTCCGTTCGAAAGTCACATCAGTCGCACGGGATTGGGCAGATCCAGTGGAGCGCACATGCTAAGTCACACCTGCAGCATCTCCTTACTACGAGCACCCTCGGTCGTCATGATATACGACAGCCGACGGCAGACCGCAGCCCACATGCACTTGGAACCACTACACTACGACACCTTCGTTTGTGCCCAGGATAGCGAGATTCTTCCTGGTAGACAATGTGGTACCTGGTTTCTGGTTCTTGCTGCACTGTTTGTCGTGAATCTGTCTACGTTTGGAGAAATACATGCCAAGTAAGTCTTCTGTTTGATGTCTTAACATGTTTGCTGATCATTTCAGATTAGATTAGACTAGGTTAGTACTTGTTCCATAGATCATGAATACGACACTTCGTAATGATCTGGAACGTGTCAGGTTAATAAAAGGTGTCTATACAAGATATTACATTACACAAAATATTACATGACGCTTAATATTTTTAATATTTTTTGTAGGGGTTGGGGAAATTACATACTTACTATATCCAAAAATTTATCTAATGAGTAGAAGGAGTTGCCATTAAGAAATTCTTTTCATTTCCTTTTAAATGCTATATGGCTATCTGTCAGACTTTTGATGCTATTAGGTAAGTGAACCAAAACACTTGTAAATGTGGACGGTACTCTTGGTGCTTCCGCATCTTCCTCGAAGGGAAAAAAGAACGAAGTACGGGGAGTAGGTAAAACTGCTCAATTTGTTCTTTTAAACGGACCTACATTGTTTTGTGGGGCGAGGTTTAATTTTTCTCTAATGAAAACTTCAACTTCTTCCAGTTTGGGTAATGGATGGATAACTGTTGCTTTCGTTGCCTGTAACAGTGCAGGGAGAGCTGGTTTGGAATCCTTTGAAACCCGTGAAATTTTGGCCTACCGTACTATACCTGTATCAGAGATTATTATCTCTGGTGAGGGTTCCTACATTATGCCACATGGGAGTTTGTCTTTGACTTGTCGTAGACGTGTTAAAATAAATTCTGATTCCAATCTTCATTTATGGGTTAAGGCCAGTGGGTCACCTTCTTTGGAAGATTGTCGCATTGTGGGCGACTGTACAGTGTATAACCATTGAAGCAGTTCTCAACAAAAGGCCCTTTTAAGGGCCACAAAACTACACATTGATCTTGCCAAAAGCCGAGAAGCGATTCTTCTTGGTGTTGTAGCTCTCTGGGGCACCCTGGGATGCTCTCTGGGCAACTCTCTGGGTGCTCAATAGATGGCTTCACAGTAGAGCGCGTGACCTTGAGTGTGCGAGAGAGAGCGCTGTGGAGTGTGTGAGAGAGAGGAACCAAAGTAAGATTTAACCTTGAGTAGTGAAGATCATCCTTTCTCCTAATGTTGTAGCCATGTACACTGTTATTACTTTTCAATTCGTTCGGATTGTTAATAACAAATTTCTAAGTGAATATATATATTCTGAGACTACAGTGAAGATCTCTAGCTCTTTAAATAAGTGTCTGCAGGATGATCTTGGATGAGCTCCAGCAATTATTCTGATTACACGCTTTTGCGCCATGAACAGTCTTTTACTCAATGATGAGTTACCCCAGAATATGATGCCATACGAAAGCAGAGAATGAAAATAGGCGTGGTAAGCTAATTTACTGAGCTGTATGTCGCCAAAATTTTCAATGACCCTAATAGCATAAGTAGCTGAACTCAAACGTTTCAGCAGATTCTCAGTGTGTTTTTCCAGTTTAACCCCTCATAAATGCATACATCTAGAAATTTTGAATATTCTACCTTAACTACCGATTTCTGATCTAACTCATAATTATTAATGGTGTCATTCCATTTACTGTGTGGAACTGTGTATACTGTCTTTTGTCAAAGTTTAATGAGAGCCAATTTGCAGAGAACCACTTAATGATATTCTGAAAAACATCGTTTACAATTTCACCAGTTAATTCTTGTCTGTTGGGTGTCATAGCTATACTTGTATCATCGACAAAAAGTACCAGATTTGCATCTTCGTGAATATAGAATGGCAAGTCATCAATATATATTAAGAATAGCAGGGGACCCAAGACCGAACCTTGCGGCACCCCATTCTTGATTGTCCACCAGTTTGATAAATCATCAGATTTTTGCGTATTATGTGAACTGCTTATTTCAACTTTCTGCACTCTTACAGTTAGGTATGATTTAAACCATTTGAGCACTGTCCCATTCATACCACAGTACTTGAGCTTATCTGGAAGTATTCCATGATTTACACAGTCAAAAACGTTTGATAGGTCACAAAAAATCCCAACGGGTGACTTCCGGTTACTCAGAGCATTTAATATTTCATCAGTGAAAGTATATACAGAATTTTCCGTTGAAAAACCCTTCTGGAAACCAAACTGACATTTTGTTAAAACTTTATTTTTACAAAGGTGTGAAGCTCCTATCCAGCTTTCCGATGACGACAGTTGCCGCACCACAATGTAGCCCACCTATCCTTACCATTATGTAAGAAGTCGTGCACAACAAAAGAGACCTTTGGAGAGAATATAATCAGCTGGATGGCCTATCTGAGCAAGTAAGGGAATGCTAAAAGGTGAAAGAATTACATAAACGGCTGTACGAAGGATATGAACTTCAAAGCAATAGCACACAAAAGAAAGACGAAGTAAGTGAAGACGAGAAGGGGGATATGATATTACAAGAGGAATCTGACGTAAGTGGAAACAAGGCCTGTGGAGTACACATTTCCTCAGATTATTGAGATTCTAGGGAGAGCCAGCTGTGACGTAAGTATTCCATATGGTGTCCAAGACATATGAGACCAGTGAAACACTTTAAAACATCAAGATGAATATGACAATTCGAATTATAAAGAAGGCAGGTGGTAACATGTAAATATTACCGAAACAATCAGTTAAATAATCAATGGTTGCAAAATATTCATACGAATTATTTACAGAAGAAGGAAAAGCTGGTAGAATTCGAACTCGAGGAAGATTGTTTTGGGTTCTGCAGAAATGTAGGAACACACGAGGCGTTACAGTCTCGACGAGTTATCTTAGTGCAAAAGTTTAAGAAAGTGAAGGCCACATTTATAGCATTTGTAGGTTCAGAGCAGGGTTATGACAGTGTTGACTAGAATACCCTCTTTGAAATTCTTGTTGTAGCAACACTAAAATACAGGGAGAGGAAGATTATCCACGACTTGTTGAGAAACCAGACTGCGGTTATAACGCTCGAAGGACATGAAAGGAAAATATTATTCGAGAAGGAAATGTGACAATATTGTACGGTGTTTCCAGCGTTATTCAATCTGTACATTGTGCAAACGGTATTGGTAAGTAAGGAGAAATTAGGAATTAAAGTTCAGGGAGCAGAAATAAAAAATTGAGGTTTGCAGATGGCATTGTAATTCTGTCAGAGACAGCAAAGGACTTGGAAAAGCAATTGAACGGAATGAATAGTTTCTTGAAAATAGGTTGTAAAAGGAATATCAACAAAAGTAATGCCAGGGTAGTAGAATTTAGTCAAATTAATTAGACGATACTGAGGAAATAAAAGTGGGAAAAGAGACAGTAAAAAGTAATGGATGTGTTTTGCTAGTTGGACAGCAAACTAACTGATGATGGTCGAAGTACATAGAATATTAAATGAGACTGTCAATAGCAAGAAATGCATTTCTGTAAAAGAAGAATATGTTGACATCTAATATCAGTTTAGGCCCAAGTGTTAGTAAGTATTTTCTAAAGGAATTGGTCTGGAGTGTCCCCCTGCATGGATCTGAAACATGGACGGTAAATAGTTCAGGCAAGAAGAGAATAGTTGCTTTTGAAATGTGGTGCTACAGAAGATTCGACGAGTAGATCGAGTAATTAGTGAGGAATACTGAACGAGACTGGGGAAAAGGAAATTTATGGTGCAATTTGACTAAAAGAAAATATCGTTCGTTAGGCTACATCCTGAGGCATCAAGGAAACTTAGATTTGAGGACAGAGTAGACGCTAAAAATCATAGACGGGGCCGGCCGGTGTGGCCGTGCGGTTCTAGGCGCTTCAGTTTGGAACCGCGTGACAGTTACGGTCGCAGGTTCGAATCCTGCCTCGGGCATGGGTGTGTGTGATGTCCTTAGGTTAGTTAGGTTTAAGTAGTTCTAAGTTCTAGGGGACTGATGACCACAGATGTTAAGTCCCATAGAGCTCAGAGACATTTGAACCTTTTTTTTATATATATATACGGAGCGTAAAGGATGAATATAGCAAGCAGGTTTCAATGGATGGAGGTTGCAGCAATTATTCGGTAACGATGAGACTTGCAAAACATAGAGTAGCTTGGAGAGCTGTATCAGACCCCTCTTCAGACTGAAGATCACGACAATATATTGAATGTGAGTGGAACGGAGTCGCCTCTTCGGACAAAGAAGTATATAGTCCGTTGCAGTGTCCAATTCAGGTGATATATGAATAACTTGGTTGTAAAAGTTTGTTGGATTGAGTTGTTTTAGACCACTAGCTGCATTAAGGTATTTTTCTGCAAAATAATCTTTAGGGAAGGTGAATTATTTTCATTATAGTCTGGTCACAGTTGTTTGACGCTGTCCAAGATCGTCCGCAGAGATGCTGCAAGTGATATCTGAGGAAAGAAGTCTGCGGAGACGCTTCCTAGAAGAAGGAACGGTTTAGTGCGACGTTGCTGTGGCATCAAAGAATAGCTGGCCTGGTTCAGGAAGGGCGATTAGGGACGGTCAGTGACTATAAAGGATGTCGCGTATAGCAGCTACGAGGAATGGAAATATTAGCAGAGGATAGGATATGACGAGCGGAATCAAACCCGTCTCTCCGTCCATCCTTCGTGATTTTGACTTTTGCTTCCTTGGACACCTCACTTGGCCACTGCTGTTTCCTTTCCCTATCGTACTACAGCTGAGCTAGGATCTCTTATAAATGTTGGCGGCGTCTGCTCGATGAAAATCCGTGGCCTCTTTTCCAGCCTTCGAACTGGAATGCATCAGCAGTTTGTGTTTATGCTGGCATTCTTTTCGCATTACTTGGCAGCTTCGACATTAAGAATTTTTATTAATGGCTGACAGTAAATTCAGAGTAGATTCCAAAGCTTGCGAACGGTTACTCCAGAAAATTCGCTTCAAACTGGGATTCCATTGATTCTGCCTACTTACCACAATACCTGTCTTACACGTTTTACTTCAAGGTAGATTCATGACGAGAGGTGGGAGCGTCTGGCAGACAGGGATATTGCTGCAAGTTTACAAACTGACATTCGGCGTGAACAACGAAGATGCTTTGCGGACTTAAGTCTCCTTATTCTATGTGTAAAAGAAATCAAGGTGAACAGCCTCTACGTAATGATAAAATCAGAATACGCCATCAAATGGTTCAAATGGCTCTGAGCACTATGGGACTTAACTTCTAAGGTCATCAGTCCCCTAGAACTTAGAACTAGTTAAACCTAACTAACCTAAGGACATCACACACATCCATGCCCGAGGCAAGATTCGAATATGCCATCAGTTTTATGCTTATGGAAACAGAAGTTGTTCTTACATTGTTGTGTTCAGTTGTGGTAAACAGTGAACTCAGAATGTCATTGTATTCAAACAAAAGTCAAAGAACAAAACTGCATTCAAGAAGTGTCTCTTTATTTGTAAATAATATGAATGCCGTATTAAGTACTACTGATATTTTGGAAAATTTCAGTAGGATGAACCGTGATACTGTTTTAACAGCTAACCTGCTATTCATTAAAAATTGTTTAAAAAACATGCCACAGGTTTTTGATGACACTGAAAAGAGTGAAAGTACTTTTTAACGTGAGCAGTTGGATGTACACAAGAATTGCCACACACATTCTTCAGACTGTATTGTATTCTGGAGTAATTTGTTTTCAGTATTATCACATACCTACAAGTTCAGAAAAAGCTCACAGTGTCTTGTGGTTCCTCAGCATAATATTTATCATAAAATCTGTTCAACCTCCCAAAATAGACCTGCAAAAAAGCAAAAAGATGACAATTTCCTGCTGTACACAAGGCAAAACTTTAGGTTTCTCGGTGAATGAGATCATGTTGTTTCCCTACTGGGAATCACTTGAAACTTAACTTAGATTTCACAAGTGGTAACATTTTAGGCGTTGCATACAACTGGAAGAATGTGGTCAAAGGAGCTGAGGAATTTATGATGCCGAGTTTATTGTTTTCATACAGAGCTGTGTCCCATATACCTCCTGTGAGAAATATGAATGGTGAAACCCTCACACACAATAAGAAAACAACTTTTTGATTGCATTTAATAGGATTCAATACCGCATACGCCGCACACAACAGACGAGCTATCTCATGCTTTGGATCTCCATCTCAGCTCTCTATTGCTTACACCCACACTTTGGATAATAATGAGCCTCTGATTTACGTGTTATATTCTGTCCACACACAAAAGTATGTCAGAAACAACCGGATTAAACATTAAGACGGTCCGCATTCATTTCTGTACCCCGAGTTTGAATCTACTCCACCCCGCTGGGTGTGAGCAAGTCATCTGCAGTCAAAACAGTGCATGAAGTGGAGTGTGCAGACCAAACGTAAACGCCCTCTTTCCAATCGACGATGACTAACAAAATATGAAAGTTGTGCTTCAAATTTTCTAAGACATGACTGTCCATAATGACATTTTCAAACCAGTGCTGACTTCATTATCAAAATTGTAGAAAATTATAAATTTCATAGTCATTTCAGTGATAAATTCCTGCAGCTACTCTCCAACGAATGTGATGAAATCTCCCTTATACGTTTAGAATCATTTTGTTAATCGTACAGCTACATTTTGCTATGTCTCACATGTAGTACTGCACACGAGCTGAAATTTCAATAGGTTTTGGCAGGAAAGATTCAGACAAATGTTCTAGAAACACGTTTTTGAAAATATAGAACATTGGCAGTTCTTCAGTATTTGGTATCTCTGCGATAAATAATTCAGACTGAATCCAAGATAAGAGGTTAGCTCTATTGTTGTTGAAAATTTTATCTAGTGCTTTCTGTAAAGTAGCAAAAGATATAAATTCATTTGGGAGTGACTATGAAGCAGTACTAACACCATAAAACTTCGAATATGCAGTTAAGAATAACTTCTAACCGTACAGAAATGGTTGCCTGCTTTACAAAGTTATCCGAATACTGTGCTAGAGCATTTGTTTAAATGCTGAAATGTGGAAACTGTAAAACATCTCGAACGTTAGATAAAACATTATCGTTGACGGAAAATGATGAAAACTATGAAATTGTGAGAATGATTGGCAGGAGAGGATCACAGTGTCCTAATAATCAAGTCATTAATGCAGTTATTATTACTTATTTGTGGGTTAAAAGCTTGATAAATGAAAGGTACGGAAAAACTTTTATCATATGTTCGTAACAGGAAACTTTAATAATAAAGTTAGCAGTTACTTCGTTGTTAAAAGAGAAGACTTCTTTCTACACGACATATTTTGCACTCAAAGTGACCACACAGACGAAAGGATTCTACATTGTACGCTGAAAATAGCTGCTATCATTTTGCTAAATAATGACATTGAGAAAATAAATGACATTGATAACAACAGTGGTGTAAAGAAGAAAAAAGTTTTGAACTATAAAATAAGCTCCAGATAATTTCTTATCGTAGAGCGCTCAAACCGTTGTATTTTTGTCATCAAACAGAAGTGAAACTTGGACGACACGCAGCCCAGACAGGAGGAGAACAGAAAGTTTTCAAATGAGGTGCTACCGAAGAGTAGATCGAATAACAAATGGGGACTGAGTGGGATTGGAGAAACAACAAGCTAACGATACATCTTGACTAAAAGGAGATATCAGTCGAGAGGACACATCCTGAGACATGAAATTCGCTTATTTTTGTTAATGTAAGTAAGTGTGTGGGGTAAGAACTGTAAAGGGAGACCAGCAGTCGAACATTTTCTGTATCCAGAAAGGCCCGTACAGGACCTGCAACATGCGGTCGTGCATTATTCTGGTGAAATGTATGGTTTCGCAGGGATAGAGTGAAGGGTAGAGCCACAGGTCGTAACACACCTGAAATGTAACGTCCACTGTTCAAAGACCCGTCAATGCGAACAAAAGGTGACCGAGACGTGTAACCAATGGCACCCCATACCATCACGCTGGGTGATACGCCAGTATGGCGATGATGAAGACACGCTTCCAATGTGCATTCACCGCGATGTCGCCAAACACGGATGCGACCATCATGATGCTGTAAACAGAACCTGGACTCATCCGAAAAAATGACGCTTTGCCATTCGTGCACCCAGGTTCGTTGTTGAGTACACCATCGCAGGCGCTCCTGTCTGTGATGCAGCGTCAAGGATAACCGCAGCCATGATCTCCGAGCTGATAGTCCCTGCTGCTGCAAACGTCGTCGAACTGTTCGTGCAGATGGTTGTTGTCTTGCAAACGTCCGCATCTGTTGACTCAGGGATCGAGACGTGGCTGCACGATCTGTTACAGCCATGCGGAGAAGATGCCTGTCATCTCCACTGCTAGTGATATAAGGCCGTTGGGATCCAGCATGGCGTTCCGTATTACCCTCCTGAACCCACCGATTTCATATTTTGCTAACAGTCATTGGATGTCTACCAACGCGAACAGCAACGTCGCGATTCGATAAACCGCAATCGCGATATGCTACAATCCGACCTTTATCAAAGTCAGAAACGTGATGGTACGCATTTCTCCTTCTTACACGAGGCATCACAACAACGTTTCACCAGGAAACGCCGGTCAACTGCTGTTTGTGTATGAGAAATCGGTTGGAAACTTTCCTCATGTAAGCACGTTGTAGGTGTCGCCACCGGCGCCAACCTCGTGTGAATGCTCCGAAAATCTAATCATTTGCATATCACAGCATCTTCTTCCTGTCGGTTAAATTTCGAGTGTGTAGCACGTCACCTTCGTGATGTAGCAATTGTAAAGGCCAGTAGTGTAATGGACCGCTGATTTGCGTACACTGTGCTGGCGCCCGATAGCGACCCATGTGGGTTCCATAGCATTTACATCAGCCGAATTTGCTGGCCGAGGCATCAACGTGAGTTCACTATAATGCTCCTCAATCCACTGTAGTAAGTTTCTGGCGCCGAGACACGGACAATTATAGTGCTGAAAGATGACATCGCCGTGGGGAAATACGCCAAGTATGTGGGGAAGACGTCAACTGGAGGTAGTTCGCAGCTGCCAGCGTGTCTTCTATTAGTACCACAGTTCCCATGCAAACACAGGAGAATGTCTCCCATAGCATACTACTGCTGCCGCCAGCCTGCGTCCGTGGCGAGCTGCACGTTTAGAACTCCAGTTCACTTAGATGACGGTGTTTGTGGAGACGACCATCGACCATCGATCTAGTATAGCAAAAATGTGATTCACCCGATGAGCCGACACGTTTCCATTGATCGACGGTCGAATCCCGATGGTCCCATGACTACCGCAGTCGTAAATGACGATGTCGTTGGGTCATCATGTGAACACGGAGGGGTGGTCTGCTGCGGAGGTCCACGTTCAACAATGTGCGGTGATCATTGTGGTCCGGAACACTTGTGCGTGCACCAGGATTGTGGTCTTTCGCCAGAGATGCCACAGATCACCATCTATCCTAATTTACAGAGCAGACAAGCCTCCGAACCCCACGTTCTGTGAAGAGCCGCGGACGTCCAACCATTTAGCGCCTGGTGGTAGTTTCACTGTCCTTCTACCTCTTTCCGTAGATGCTCACGACAGTAGCACGTGAACACACGACCAGCCTCACCTTTTCCCAGATACTCATTCACAGGCCCTGTGTAATAATAATCTGCCTTTTGTCTCAATGAATCTCCCCATTTGCAGCCCATATATTCGCTGCTGTGATCTTCCTTCCGTGTCATACTTTAGCTACCGCATCACGTGCCGCAATGCCACCAGGAGGCATCCAATTTCGCGGGGGCAGTCGTCATGCTATGGCTTATCAGTGTGTATTAATGACCTTGCAGAGAATATTAATAATAACCTCAGAGAGTCTGTAGATGACGCAGTTATCTTTAATGAAGTACCGCTCGAGAAATCCTATAGAGATATCAGTCAAGTGCTGATAAGATTTGAAAGTGCTGTAAACATTGGTAACTTGCTTTAAATGTATTAAAATCTAAAATCATTCTCTTCACGAATCGCAGAAACTTAGAGTCCTGTAACTACATCATTGAGACACAGAATCAATCCACTTATACAAATATGGGGATGGCACAATTTGTGGGAGTGTAACATGGAGTTATAACACTGCCTTAGGCTTGGGTAAGGCTGATAACGGTTCAGAATGGCTCTGAGCACTATGGGACTTAACTTCTGAGGTCATCAGTCCCCTAGACCGTAGAACTACTTAAACTCATCCAACCTAAGGACGTCACAAACATCCATGCCCGAGGCAGGATTCGAACCTGCGACAGTAGCGGTCGCAGGGTTCCAGATTGTAGCGCCTAGAACAACTCGGTCACCCCGGGCGGCGCTGATAACGGACTTGGATGTATTGGCAGGATATCTGGTAAATGCATTCAGACTACAAAGGAGACATCTACATGGATTTTCTGCAAATCACATTTAAGTGCCTGGTAGAGGGTTCATCGAACCATCATCACAATAATTCTCTGTTGTTCCAATCTCGGAAGAAACGAACATCTATATCTTTCCGTGCTAGCTCTGATTTTCCTTATTTTATTATGATGATCGTTTCTGCGTATGTAGGCCGACGTCAACAAAATATTTTCGCATTCGGAGGAGAAAGTTGATGATTAAAATTTCGTATGAAGATACCGTCGCAACGAAATCTTGTATTATTTCAGTGACACTCTCTACCCTATTTCGCAATAATACAAAACGCGCTGGTCTTCGTTGAACTTTCTCGATGTTCTCCGTCAATCCTATTTGGTATATTTGGTAAGGATTATTCTAAAAGAGGACGGACAGGCGTAGTGTAGGCAGTCTCGTTAGTAGATCTGTTATATTTTCTAAGTGTCCTGCCAGTAAAACATAGTCTTAGGTTAGCCTTCCCCACAACATTTTCTATGTATTTCTTCCAATTTAAGTTGTTCGTAATTGCGATTTCTACGTATTTAGTTGAATTTACGGCCTGTTGATCTGATTGATTTATCGCATAACCGAAGTTTAACGGATTCCTTTAACACTCATGAGGATGACCTCTCGCGTTTCATTATGTAGGGTCAATTGCCAATTTTTGCACTATACAGATATATTTTCTACTCATAAATCGTTTTGCAATTTGTTTTGATCTTCTGATAACTTTACTAGCCGATAAACGACAGCATCCTCTGCAAAGAAGCTAAGACGGCAGCTCAGGTTGCTCCTAAATTGTTTATATAGATAAGGAACAGAAAAGGGCCTATGACACTACCTTGAGGAACGCCGGAAATCACTTCTGTTTTACTCGATGCCTTTCCGTCAGTTACGGTGACCACTCTGACAGGAAATCACGCATTCAGTTGCATAACTGAGACGATGCATGTAATTTCACTACAAGCCGCTTGCTTGGTACAGTGTCAAAAGACTTCTGCAAATCTAGAAATACGGAATCAACTTGAAATCCCCTGTAAATAGCACTCAACGCTTCGCGTGAGGAAAGATCTGGTTGTGTTTCACAAGAACGATGTTTTGTAAATCCGTATTGAGTGGGTGCCAGTAGACCGTTCTTTCCGAGGTAATTCAAAATGTTCTAATACAATATATGTTCCAGAATGCTGCAGCATATCGGCGTTAATGATATTGGCCTGTAATTTAGAGGATTACTCCCATTAACTTTCTTGAATGTTGATTTGATCTGCGCAACTTTCCCGATCTTTGGGTTCGGATCTTTCGTCGAGGGAACAGTTTTATTTGATTGTTACGTATGGAGCTATTGTATCTGAAAGGAACCTAACTGGTATGCAGTCTGTACCGGAAGACTTGCTTTCGTGAAGTGGTTTAAGTTGCTTCACTACTCCGAGGGTATCTACTTCTACATTACTTATGTTGGCAGCTGTTTTCGATTCGAATTCTGGAATATTTACTTTGTCTTCTTTGGTGCAGGAATTTACGGAAGGCTGGGTTTAGTAACTCTGCTTTGGCAGCACTGTCATCGAAAGTATTTACATTGCTATCGCGCAACCGGCCGGGGTGGCCGAGCGGTTCTAGGCGCTACAGTCAAGAACCGCGCGACCGCTACGGTCTCAGGTTCGAATCCTGTCTCGGGCATGGATGTGTGTGATGCCCTTAGGTTAGTTAGGTTTAGGTTCTAGGGGACTGATGACCTCAGAAGTTAAGTCCCATAGTGCTCAGAGCCATTTGAACCATTTTGCTATCGCGCAGAGAAGGCGTTGATTGTTTCTTGCCGCTACCATGCTTCACATACGACCAGAATCACTTTGGATTCTCTGCCAGATTTCAAGAGAAAGTTTCGTTGTGGAAAGTATTATAAGCATCTCGCATTGAAATCCGCGCCAGATTTCGAACTTCTGTAAAAGATTGCCAATATTTGATATTTTGCATCCGTTTAAATTTGGCATGTTTTTTTCGTTCTTGCTGCAACAGTGTTCTGACCCGTTTTGTGTACCACAGAGGATGATCTCCGTCGCTTGTTAATTTATTTGCAATAAATCTCTCAATTGCTGCCGATACTGTCTCATTGAATTCAAGCCACATCTGGTCTACACTTACATTGTTAATCTGAAAGGAGTGGAGATTGTCTCTCAGGGAGGCGTCAAGTTAATTTTTATCTGCGTTTTTGAATCGGTATATTTTTCGATTATTTGTAGAGAATTTGGGGAGTACAACACGCTGTCTCGTTACGACAATCCTGTTTTCACTAATCCGTTTATCCGTTTTCGGGCTTGTTATTAGCACAGGATTATTTATTGGTAAGAGGTCAAACGATGTTTATAAAACACTCTGGGTCCAAGGGTGCGAGTCTAGAATACTGATCAAGTTCATGGGGCACCGTATCAAAGAGGAGAGAGCACACCGAAGGTGTACAAAGAAAGGCAGAATGAACGGTCACAGCTTCCTTTCAATTATCATGAGAAATCCTACTTTCTACTTGCAGTATTAAGAAAGGACTCTGGGAATTTACGACCGTCCACGACGTACTGCTGTTGCTGGGTCACAGAGGAGGAGAACGTTGAGTAATTGCAGCACCGACAGAGGCATTTAAGCAGACAGTCTTCTACATCTGAAGCTATATACATACTCCGCAAAGCACTATTCGATGCATGGCGGAGGGAACCTTGTACAATTAATAGTCATTTGTCATTTTCTTCCCAGTACCATTCGCAAATGATGCAAGGGAAAAACGACTATCTATAATTTCCCGTATAAGCCCTAATTTCTCACATCTTATCTTCATGGTCCTTACGCGAGACGAACGTTGGCTGTAGTAGAATCGATCTGAAGCCGGCCTTAAACGTCGGTTCTCTTAATTTCCGTAATAGTGTCTCATGGAAAGAGAGTCGTCTTTCCTCCAGGAACTTCCAACGTTAAAATCATCTCCGTAAAATTTACGTTCCGGACGAACCTACCAGCAACAAATCTAGCAGCCCGCCCCTGAATTGCTTCGATGTCTTCCTTTAATCCGACCCGGTGGGACCCGCAGATATTCGAGCAGTACTCAAGAACAGTCGCACTAGTGTTCTATACGCCGTCTCCTTTACAGATGAGCTACACTTTCCCAAAAATTCTCTCAACAAACAGGAGTCAAACATTCGCCTTCGCTACCACCAAACCTGACGTGCTCGTTCCATCCCATATCGCTTTGCCACGTTACTCCCTGATATTTAATCGACGTTACTGTGTGAAGCATCACACTACTAATGCCGTATTCGTACGTTACAGGATTTTCAGCCGCATTAATTTACAATTTTGTACAGTCAGAGCAAGACACCTTTCGTCACACCGTCTAAAAATTCTGTCTAAGTTATCCTGCATCCTCCTACCATGATTGAATGACGACGCCGTTCCGTAGACCGCAGTGTTATCAGAAAACAGCCGTGAATTGCTGTTCACCCCACCCGTGAGGTGATTTTTGAACACAGAGAATAGCAGCGGTTGTGTCACACTTCTCTGGCCACTCCTGACGAGGCCCTTGTCTCTTTCCGCCCCCTTATGCGAGCGGAACTGCAAAAACCTTTAATCCTTGGTAAAATGGGAAGTACCCTCTGCCTAGCACTTGAAAATGAGTTGCAGATTATAGATACAGAGAGAGAGACTGTTAGTGTAGAGCGCCCGTCGGCCACAACGTCATCACCGATGACTCAAATTGGGCATGTACGGGGAAGAAAGATATTTGTGCCCTTTTGAAACGAACCATGCGGTTCCAGCCGGTACCGATTTAGGGGAACCATTTCCAGCTTCAACGTGGCTGGTCGGACGCGTACCAGAAACCCGCTCCTCCACGTACGAGTGGACTGCCTTCACCGTTGCACCATGCCGCATGGCCACTCCTCTTCTTCGGTCTCCTGTGAGTTATCTCTGTAAGATTTATCTCGGGCAGATAACGTAAGGGTAATCCGTAATTTCATTTGAATCACGGTCTCTTCTGGTCCAGATTCTTCCTTAACAGGGCATGTCAATTTGTGAAAGTGATGCCTATCGTGCACTTGATGAATGCAGTAAGTTTGATATATCTGGGAGGCAGAAACTGCTAAATACGTATCTATATTCTTTTATTGGCGTTCACAATACACGCTATGGAATTTAGAAAGTAATGTTTCGTACTGCTGCTCTGATATCATACAAGAAAATACACATGTTGGATAATGTTGTATGTATGAATCTTTCGCTAAAGATTGCGCGCGAAATCGATTGTGAACTAATTGATTACTCATGGATCACGCATCAGTTGATGGGTCGTCTACATTACCTGTTGTATACTGATTAAATGGTCATTTATATGTCAATACCTGTATATTTGGAGGTAAATAAGTATGGTCCATGTTGCAAATAACACAAGAAGCATGGACATAATATATTCGCGTGATGAGAACGTGCTGCTTTGTTTAGTTGCGTAATGTTAATAATATTTGATGCCTTCCTATGCTATTGCGGACAACGGCCTTGCCACAGTGGATACACCGGTTCCCGTGAGATCACCGAAGTTAAGCGCTGTCGGGCGTGGCCGACACTTGGATGGGTCACCATCCAGGCCGCCAAGTGCTGTTGCCATTTTTCGGGGTGCACTCAGCCTCGTGATGCCAATTGAGGAGCTGCGAGACCGAATAGTAGCGGCTCCGGTCAAAGAAAACCATTATAAGGACCGGGAGAGCGGTGTGCCGACCACACGCCCCTCCTATCCGCATCTTCAACTGAGGTTGACACGGCGGTCGGACGGTCCCTTTGGGCCACTTGTGGCCTGATGACGGAGTGCTTTATCCTATTGTAACACAGTGCCGTTATCTTATCTATTTACACATTGTTTTAATTTATAACTCTAAGTAGATGGAAAAGATTTGCTATGTAGTACTGTGTCGTCCGAACAAGACACAGCCAGGGCAAAAGCACCACAGGCGCAAAGATGCGAGCTGGTGCCAGTACTATACAGACTCGCCACTTGCGCGAGTTCCATCAGCGACACGAGCGGCGCTGAGGATGGAGACATCGACTTCGCCTCGGCCAGTTGCCGGCCGAGTACAATCCGCCAATGACCGGACTACAACGGACAGAAGTCCACTCAGAAGATAGAAGAGCAGCTTTCGCCCACTTCGTTACAGACCATCGTCCAGGGCTGACTTAAACAATGAGTGTCATTTAGTGAACTCTCAGAAGTGAACAGGCAGTTGTTATAAATTGCACTTGCTATGTACTGTGAGGTTTACCAACGATTATTTGCACTTCTCCATTGAGGGCCTTTTTTGTGTTATATTTACAAGCAGTATTGCAGACTTCATAATTCAACTAGTCACAAAGATAAGTGATCCTTTTAATTCATTCTTGTGACTTTGTTGCTGCCGGCCGGTGTGGCCGAGGGGTTCTAGGCGCTTCAGTCTGGAACCGCGCGACCGCTACGGTTGCAGGTTAGAATGCTGCCTCGAGTATGGATGTGTGTGATGTCCTTAGGTTAGTTAGGTTTAAGTAGCTGTACGTTCTAGGGGACTGATGACCTCAGATGTTAAGTCCCATAGTGCTCAGAGCCATTTGAACCATTTTTGAACTTTGTTACTGATTTCTTGGCGTGTTGTAGAACCTTCGTTCTCCTATCCTGTTGCCTGACACTGCGGCTTAGCTGTGTAATAGTGGCAGGGAGAAATTGTCTTAGCGGTGTACTGCACCAGAAGCCGTTTCACGAACCCACAAACTCGGTCTACGTCAATAACAGTGGCAACTCGGCCTCCACAGCAGTAGCGACGAGACCTACGCAAAACTGGCGACGAGAGTTTACAAAATGTAGGAAATCCCCAACTGAGAGGGATGATTAATTAACTTAAAGGAATTTGCTTCAGTTGTAATAATGATTCATTCAGACCACGACCTGTTTCGGGATGTTGAAATCCCATCTTCAGGTGTACAAAAACTGTAATACACAAAGGAGACGAGGGGAGACATGCTCATATAATACATCATATCTTGAAAAACCAGAAGAGCAGACTAACGAAACAAACGGCTCACTCACTGCGTTTGGTAATGCATGACATTCGGTTGTGCCAGTGAGTCTAAGGGCTCCAAACCACTGCGTCTTATGCGGAATCAGAAAAAAGTGTAGAAGAGCTAAGAATCAAACTGAGCCGAAAATTTAACGTCCGGGCGGGCAGGAAAGTAAATGGAAACGAACAGCGTACTCACACTGTCCGCCTCCGGGCAGCCGCATTACATGGACGCCGACCACGACTGGGTGGAGGGCCAGGTCAGAGGTCTGGAGGCGCGGTTTTCCTGGAAATTAAATGATGTCATTAGCGAAGACACAGAAAATGTGGACTCACAGGCCCGAGCACTTACCGTACATCATTTAGACGGATAGCAGAGTATAAACGAGCTGTTGTAGGCTGTTACGCCAGATAACTCTCAAACATGTAATAATATTGACCTTTCTTGCAGTAAGGCAGCGGACATTAGAATGAATGAAAGGCGGATAGGAAACAGTAAAAACAGTGATAAATATTAGTGGTATCATAGACTATGCTAAGTAAATCCTCGTAAAGGTATCATAGACTATGCTAAGTAAATCCTCCTAATATTGAAGAACGTCAGATATTTTGCCAGCCGACTTCCGTATTTATTTTATAATTTTCTTCCAAGTAGCGTTGTATTCATTCATTAATGGTCGGACTGTAATTGCAGTGGTGAATATACTGCATCAGCAACTGGATAATAACTTCTCCTGCCTGTATTTTGTGCTAACTGCTAGTGGTAAGACGCGTTGTGTGCAGCGCGACTTTCGCGTCTTGAAGGTTCCAGGCTACAGGGTGGCTTCTACACTACTGGCCATTAAAATTGCTACACCAAGAAGAAATGCAGATGATAAACGGGTATTCATTGGACAAATATATTATAATAGAACTGACATGTGATTACATTTTCACGCAATTTGGGTGCACAGATCCTGAGAAATCAGTACCCAGAACAACCACCTCTGGCCGTAATAAAGGCCTTGATACGCCTGGGCATTGAGTCATACAGAGCTTGGAAGGCGTGTACAGATACAGCTGCCCATGCAGCTTCAACACGATACCACAGTTCATCAAGAGTAGTGACTGGCGTATTGTGACGAGCCAGTTGCTCGGCCACAATTGACCAGACGTTTTCAGTTGGTGAGAGATCTGGAGAATGTGCTGGCCATGGCAGCAGTCGAACATTTTCTGTATCCAGAAAGGCCGGTACATGACCTGCAACATGCGGTCGTGCATTATTCTGCTGAAATGTAGGGTTTTCGCAGGGATCGAATGAAGGGTAGAGCCACGGGTCGTAACACATCTCAAATGTAACGTCTACTGTCCAAAGTGCCGTCAATGCGAACAAGAGGTGACCGAGATGTGTAACCAATGGCACCCCATACCGTCACGCCGGGTGATACGGCAATATGGCGATGACGAATACACACTTCCAGTGTGCGTTCACCGCGATGTCGCCAAACACGGATGCGACATCATGATGCTGTAAACAGAACCTGGACTCATTCGAAAAAACAACGTTTTGCCATTCGTGCACCCATGTTCGTCGTTGAGTACACTATCGCAGGCGCTCCTGTCTGTGATGCAGCGTCAAGGGTAACTGCAGCCTTGGTCTCCGAGATGATAGTCCATGCTGCTGCAAACGTCGTCGAACTGTTCGCGCAGATGGTTGTTGTCTTGCAAACGTCCCCATCTGTTGATTCAGGGATCGAGACGTGGCCACACGATAGGTTGGAGCCATGCGGATAAGATGCCTGTCATCTCGACTGCTAGCGATACGAGGCCGTTGGGATCCAGCACGGCGTTCCGTATGACCCTCGTGAACCCCCCGATTCCATATTCAGCTAACAGTCATTGGATCTCGACCAACGCGAGCAGCAATGTCGCGATACGATAAACCGTAATCGCGATAGGCTACATTCCGACCTTTATCAAAGTCGGAAACGTGATGGTACGCATTTCTCCTCCCTACACGAGGCATCACAACATCCTTCCACCAGGCTACGCCGGTCAACTGCTGTTTATGCATAAAAATCGGTTGGAAACTTTCCTAATGTCAGCACGTTGTAGGTGTCGACACAGGCACCAACCTTGTGTGAATTCTCTGAAAAGGTTATCATTTGGATACACAACATTTTCTTCCTGTCGGTTACATTTCGCGTCTGTATCACGTCATCCTCGTGGTGTAGCAATTTTAATGGCCAGTAGTGTAGGTAGCCGGCTAGTGAGACTCGGTAGGGAAAAGTGCGTGGCGGTTGCTGGTGACGGCCATGTAGCCTCGCGCCCAGTGTGTTGACCCCTATAAGACAGGGCCTGGATGACAGCCTAAAACATGAACGAACTCTACAGTCACTGTCGTAGAGGTTGTGACAACAATGTCTTCAGAGCGGGCGGCGTTAATTTTGGTAGTGGGAGACGATATTTTGGTGACATTGTATTTGGAAAGAGACACGCACTTTTGGGCGGGGGGGGGGGGGGGGGTGAAGTTGTGTCTTGTGTCGGAGGGAGACATCCTCAGTGGTTGGAATCAAATGCCTAATAGGTGAGCCGAAGTGGCGCGAAAGTATTGCAAAGAAGGAGGCAGTCGACGCCTGGAGGTCTGCGCGCCGTGGCGGCGCGGTAGGGACTACTGGAAGCCCCAAGTTTCAGGCAGGTGCTTCCTTGCGGTACTCGAGATCGTGTGTGTCTTTGGTGGGTGACTGGTTGGTTGCTTGGTTGGTTGATTTGAGTAGGGGATCAAACAGCGAGGTCATTGGTCCCTTGGAGGGCGATTGCCGTTACTGTGATACTAGTGGTGAGACTCCTGTGGAACACTGCAACTTGCACATTGCATGTGTGGCTGATAGTCTGTGTGAAAGCCACCGGGGTCGTCCCACACTGCGCACACGCGAGGTCGAACATACAGGGCGGTCCACTTAAAACGTGTCAGTCATACAGGGCGGTCCACTTAAACGTGTCAGTGCAAACATCTCTCGAACTACAATAGACATTGAAAGTCGATTTTCACCGGTATTAATGTAAGGCAGGGGCTCATGAAAGTAAATAATATGAGACATTCTAGAACGTAAGCAAATTTTATTTTCAATGCAAACTTATAGCTTTTTATGGTCACCCCATATTATTTCTTCACTTCATCCTCTTTGGGGTACGATGCATCAATCATTTCTTTGTGCGTTGTTCTTTTCTTAGGACCCAGTATTTCTTCATTCTTTCTGATCTTCTTTTCCTCTCTTCTTCCGAGATGAAGGGTTTGGACTTTGAGTAGATTTATCTTGGAACCTTATTTTTTCCTCTTTAGTAATTAGCTGTTCGATCAATAAGTGAGTTTTCTGACCTCTTTAATTCTACTAGGTGTTTCTCAGTTACTTTAAACCAGTTGGGTTTCGTTTTGCGGTTACAGAAAAAGTCAAAGATTTGTTTAGTTAATCTGTTGGAATTCATTCTGAGAAGATGACCATAAAAATTTATTCTCCTTTTTCGCATAGTTTCTGAAAGTTTTTCAATTTTCTTGTAGAAAGTTTCATTTTCGATGTATATAATCTTACTGTCATGAAATTTTGGACTTATGATTCTTCTTAAAATTTTTCTTTCCTTTAGCTCAAGTTTCTCCATTTGGCCTTTGAAATTCATGTTTAGTGTTTCTGCTGCATACAGTGATTCTGGCTTAATCATTGTCTTGTAATGTGTAATTTTGGACCCCCATGAAAGGGATTTTTTTGTTATACGTATTTTTTTTTAGTTGAAAGGCCAATTCAAGTTTATTTTTTCTGGATTCCATTGCTTTGCTTTCCCCAGAATTCCAGCTACTCCATTCTCCGAGATATTTGAATTCTTTTACTATTTCAATCTTCTGCTCTTGAACTTTGAGGTATTTACATGACTGCTTGATATTTGTCAGTATCTTAGTTTTTTCAAAGGAGATGTGAAGACCTATTTTAGCTGCTTGTTTCTTTTGTTCAAGCATTTGCTCCCGTGCTTCTTCCATTGTTTCAGCAAACAGGGCCATATCATCTGCAAAAGCAATGCACTTCACTTAAAGGTTTTTCTTTTTGCAACCCAGTCTTATACCGCTCTTAGTATTTGTGTCCATTCTCTGCATACTTTCTCAAGCGCACAACTGAACAGCAACGGTGAGAGCCCATCCCTCTGTCGCACTCCCGTTTTTATTTCAAAGGCTTCCGATAATTCTCCCATAAATTTAACTTTCGAAAATGTATTTGTAGAGGTCGCTTTTATAATATTAGTTGTTTTCTTATCCAAACCCATTTCTTCCGGGACTGGTAATAGAGATTCTTTATCAATCATATGCTTTTTTGAAATCAATAAAGGAGATTACGTATGTCTTTGCCCTTGATTTTTGGTATGGCATAATGTTTTTGAGGTTTAGTATTTGTCCCGAACATGATCTAACCTTTCTGAAACCTCCCTGGTATTCCCCAATTTTCGGGTCAAATTGTGGCTCTGATCTGTTCAAAAGGACTTTAGAAAGAATCTTGTATGTTATATCCAGCAGTGATATTCCTCTGTGATTGTTGGGGTCTGTCTTCAAACCTTTCTTGTGGCTAGGGTGGATGAGAGCTGTTCTCCATTCTGTGGGGATCTCTTCTTCTTTCCAGATTTTATCGAAAACACACTTAACTGATGTAATTGCATTTTTGTCAGCGTTATTCCGTAGTTCGGCCACTACTTGGTTTTCTCCGGACGCGTTTTTGTTTTTAAGTTCTGAAATGACCTTCTGTAGTTCTTCAATCGTTGGTGGTTCTGAATCCGGCTTCTCACGGTTATTTGGGATGGATTCAAATTTTTCAAGGATGGGTTCACAAGTCAAGAGTTTCTCAAAGTAGCCTGCTAGTATTTTGCAATTTTCCGTGTTATTGTGAGCGATGGTCCCATTTACATCTCGAAATTGGGGGGTGGGTGTTTTGTATCTTGATAACCTTTGTTTGAAAGTTCTGTAAAAGCTTCTTGTGTTGTTTTTAGCAAATTCTTCATCAATTTGGAGGAGAGTTTTGTTTTCATGTGTCTTCTTAATCCTTTTTATATTTTTATCTACCAGTTTTCTAACTGTAATGAAATTCAATCTGCTTTCTTCTGTTTTCTAGGATTGCCAGTTTTGCCATGCCTGTTTTCCTGTTTCAGTGAGGGCATCACATTCCAGCGACCACCAGGCGTGTTATTTACTTTTTATGTTAGGTGCCACCCGTTCGGCTGTAGTAATGAGGTTTTCCTTGACATCCTCCCAGCTTTGTGTCTGAATGGTTTCTGTTGCTTTTGTGAATTCATCGGATTTTAATATCTTTTCTGTGCTGTACTTCCGACCCTTAATTTGTTTCCTGCTGTGTTTCCTGTTTGGCATGACTTTGAACTTAATTTTAGAAAGGTTGTGGTCTGATTTCTAGTTTGCACCCCTGAGTACCCTAACATTCATGATTTCTTTGCGAGAAATCTTCTTGATTGCCACATGATCAAATTGAAATTCCCCAAGGCTAGGATTTGGGGGTATCCATGTCCTTTGTCTTCGTGGTAGTTTCTTGAAAGCTGTGGATTTAAGACTTAAATTGTGTGCTTGGCAAACTTCTATTAGCCTCGTACCATTTATGTTTGTTCTCGTGTGTGCAGGATAGTCTCCAACTATTTTCTTGTATCTTTTTTCTTTGCCAATCTGTGCACTAAAATCTCCAAGAAGAATGATGATGTTTTTATCTGGAATTTTCTGAATAATGTCATCTAGACGATTCCAAAAGGCCTCCATTTTTTCTTTGTTTTTCCTGTTAACCTCATTTATAGGGGCATGTGCATTGATAATTGTGTAGATTTTGTTTGTGCTTGTGAATGTAAGACTTGAGATTCTTCCTGATTGGGAATCAAAGTCAACTACTGAGTTCAAGATTTGTTTATTGATTATAAAACTGTTCCAAGATGTGGTACATTTTTCTTTACTCTCGGTCCTTCTTTCCATTTGTATATCCTAAAACCTTCGGAATCGAAGATATCTGTATCCATGTATCGTGTTTCTTGAATGGCTGTAATGAGTACGTTGTGGTTCTTTAGCGTATCTGCTAGATGTTTTAGTTTTCCGATTTTCAACAATGAGTTTGCATTGAAAGTTGCTAGGTACGTTGATTGCCTATGTTGAAATTTGGATGATATTCCAGGACACTCCGACTTGTCTTTGTGCAATGTTGCAAACTCCACAGAATCCGAATGTCTGCTGATGTACTGGCGTACGGTGGATCGTTCACCTGGGGTAAAATAGTTTACATCACACACTTCCATGATTGATGACAGTTATTTTGGGTGTGGCCCAAATTCCACAAAAAATACAACCAAGATTGTGAGTCCTGGAGGTAGTTCTTCCGCTCTCTCCGCCGTTGGAAATCTGAACTTCCTCTTCCGCCTTCGAGACCGTTGACCAGGTTTCACCTAGTGACCCTAGGCAGGGGCCCTTACAGGGTGCTACCATCCGGAGCCAGATGGACCCAGGTTTTTTTAACAAGGTATTACTCCTCCCCATCCTCCTTCCTCATCAATTGTGAAATGAGGCCCCGGACTTGGGACCGGCAATGGTGGAGTTCCCATATTATTTCATACACAATCAATTATGAAAAATCACAAAATGAATGACGTTGGCTGTATCGTAATACGTCAATTGCATCCCGCAAAACAGCAAAGCGAAGTCACGATTAAAATAAAGATACGTGCCGCTGTTGCATATCCCGAGATGCAAGTGTGAACGGCACGTTGCTCGAAATCGCGATGTGATTGACGTACTACGATGCAAAAAACACTGCACTTATTGCTATTTACACCGCTATTAAGTGGACTGGAAACAATACAGATGTCCAGTTACACGACTATATGCAACTGATTACCGTTTCCCCCTCTGTTAGATCTTTGGTCAGCCATTAGTTATATTTACTGTGGTCAGTGATATTCGGTGTCTCGTTACCGTAATGTCCATTGTAGTACTCTAATTTTAATAACTTTTTGTCTATGTCTTGACCACACTTTTATTGTTTCCAAAAGCACCTCACGCATTTCGACTTCGGCCATTTCCACAGGCAGTGTTACGTCAATCATATAAAATTGTTCATTAGATCCATTGTATCTCGTCAATATTCTCAGTCACAAGACAAGTACACTCTCCTCGTGGTTGAAGTGCTGACAAGATACATTGTAACTTATCTAATGAAGAATTTTATCTAACTGACATAACACTGCCTTTGAAAACGACAGAATGTCGAAACGCGTAAGGTGTTTTTGGAAATAATAAAAGCGTGGTCAAGATATAAGAAAAGTTATCAAAGTGCATCCCTATGGCGGCTTCGCCTCACAGCGTTTCCATGCAAATTGCAACTTCTAGCACTATAGTGAAGATCAGTGAAGCGCGAACGAGTAAACCCTTTCCTTATTTTTCATTGTCTCTGAATGGACATGTGTATTGCTTTCAGTCCACTTAAAACAGTGTACATATTCTAGCTAAATTCAGCAATCCACTCTCCACCCAAATTCTACTAACATTAGTGTTAATCAACATAAAGGGATCAAGTTACTCATATTCTGGAATACTTTGTTGACATATAACTAACTCATATAAAAGTCCTCTAGCAGCGAACTGGATGTATGATGCTTTCCTGGATAATATTCAAGTCTATAGTGTTGAGAAAATTGGTTCACGTGATTAGACGTTTTGGTTAGTTAAAATACACTTTATCATGACTTAAATCACTGGATCAAACAAACAAGAGATTTCTAGATGAGAGGGGATACTTTTTCACAATTTAATGTATTGTTAATCATCATAGCAGGAGACAGCTTAAATGCCATTTAGCGTTATCCAAAATTTTGCGCTCACAATAAATTGGGGTTCATGTAGTGCATGAAAGATAAATTTCATTGAATCGTTGGGCATATTTTTGAACAGACTTTCGCAGTATAAGGAGAGCGGATATTTCACCATTTACAGCGCATCTTGGTAGACGAAGATAGAAGCAAGTGGCAAAACAAATACTCATTAACATCATCATGATATCTTTCCAACCGTGGTCCCGGAAACTTAAATGCATATCTTTGAATTAGTCCGTTAACTCCCACTTAAGTATTTTTTTTTTTTTTTTGCGTCATTGCTCACACACATACGTAAACCTTTCAGTATATGCACGATACATTATGGGTTCAAGTGATGTGAAACTGAATATATAAAAACCATCACAAATCTAAAATGTGAATGTAGCAATGATAAGCAATGAAATAACAACACAAGATGATAAGGCTGACCGCCTTACATTATACAACAATAAGAAAAATGGTTAAGAGAGAAACAACTAAAAGAATGAGGCAAAAATAAGCCTGAATCTCACAAACCTGTAAAAATATGTGTCATTTTAAGCAACAAGGAAATGCTACATACGCCAAATGAGTGAACAGAGGATAAGACAGTAAGAACCGCGATAAAAAGTAGTGGTAATGTAACTTTTCCACCTATGATTTATTGATTTATTCTCTTCTCTCCATTGTACGATAGTTTTACACACCTGAAGATGGGATTTTAATTTACTGAAACTGGACGTAATTTCAATAAATCATTAGTACAACTGAAGTGGATCGCCTTAAATTAAGTAATTTAAATAGTTGGTCGATGCCGTAAATTCTAACGTGATTACTGACTTCCAAAGAGTAAACTGAGAGAACTGTGTAGCATACTTAGCCATAGCCTAGTTTTCCCAGTGCTAGCCTCACATCAACTGATTATTATTGTTCATAATTAAGGTTCACATGTTAAATCACATTACATACCCAGTAATTATTGAATGAAGTCAGTCAGTTTTTGGCTGTTAAAATTATCATTTTTTGCGACTGAACTTTCGAATCGTAGTCATTATCAAGCGTTCTCAAAGCAAAATAAAAAAAACCGCTATGGTTAAAAATGAAATAACAGATCATTAAAATTGGAAACATACGTGTACTTACATAGGATGTTGAAATCCATCCTGCAACACTGAGTTGTGACATGCTGGAACATAGTTACCAGCAGTTTGCCAGAAATTTGAAATTAAATACATGTTGTGGTACAATCTATTTGCTGTTCCATACACAAGGTGAATGCACACCATGTATTTAATATAACAACAGCAAACAACTTCCATGAAAGTAAAAACAACATCCACCATATACACACAAGTATAACGCTCTTGTAGCCAGCGTGGTGGATGGATTTCAGAACTGGTAAAATGACAAAGACGTAAACATACAAAGAGTGTATGCCCCAGAGTACAAAGATGTTAGTAGGTGGGGTAGATGTCATATGGACGTGTGTATGTATATGACCGATGTACACTATCTAATCAAAAGTATCTGGACACCCCTATGGAATGCTGCATTGACTGCTTGATGTTACGAGAGACGACCTGCCAGTATGGAAGGATGCAGGGAGTACTGTGTGGGCGGTAGAGAAGCAGCAACAGTGACAGCGGGGTGGGTTGGTCAGGAGAGCGGAGTGAATTTCGAATGTGGTCTAGGCATTGGATCCCACCTATGTAACAAATCCATCATGGAGATTTCAGTCCTCCTAAGGCTTGTAAGGTGTCACACAAATAACACACTTTCCATTGAATTCCTGAAACAATTCCACTTAAATCGATATGTCACACAGCATATTTACCTGAAAGTGTATGAAATCTCTTGATATTCAGATCGAATAAACAAGTCAACATCTCACGAATGTAAACCACTAACACTCACACTAGAAATTGAACACAAGTGATTTCGCAAACCTGAGGTACGAGATGTGGTTCTGAGGAAAGGAGAATTTTTCGACGGCAACACCCATCCAGAACCTTCACAGCGGGAGATCCAGCGGACACAATGAGACGTTGTATCCAGTGTGCAGGCCGCCGACAGTAACCGCTCTTGTCCCTGTTAGACACCCAATAACTCTCGCTTTTAACGATGACCCTTCAGGAAGCCTTTCTGCAGGCACATGACTGGAGATGGCAGATAAACGATCTGAGAAACCCAACACAAAGCACTGGTGACTCACTGTGGCCACCTGCATTAAAACCCGTGTGGAAAAAAGCTGTTTGCCTCAGTATTACGTAGCAGAAGCTAAATTCTGCCCTACAAAAGAAACGACGCGGTTGATAGGCTACAGAAACTCTAGTGGGTGGAGTTTGGCCAGGAAGAAAAAGCATGGCCACCAGCTTTTATATGTCCAAAATGCAGACAGAAAAATTTGCTCTTCTCTTGCAGCAAATCGTCGAGTGCTTGAGAATGGCGACTTGTGCCATACTGAGACAATTGCGAGAGTAAATTTTGCGAACGCTTGTTCTCAGGCTCGTCACAACTCTTAAGGAGTTAAACTGCAAAGTCTCCTAGTATGGAGAATTTTACCGAGCACTAACAGTTAACAATTGCGATCAATTTGAGGGCATCAACATACACGCTATTCCAGCCAAATAGCATGTACCGTGGCAATTAATTAGCTAGGGAACAACTACGAGTCTCGGCTGCACCAAAGATGTAGGAACAGTATCAGACTAACATTTAACACTCGAGAAAGATGTGGAACAGATACTCAGGTCCACAGCACGCCGACGGCAGCTACTGCAGCTGCCGACCAAAGGTAAATACACGCGCCATGTCGGAAAGTGATATTGAATTTCCACTCAGAACTGTGGTCGTCTCGTCTCTCGTATTTTTCCCGTATGTTCTGCCATGCCTTGTAGTTAAACATATTCACTATTGTCAGCTTAATTGAAGCAGAAACGCGAGATGTCAGATTTAACGAAAAGAACAGACGAACCGCTGTAGAATGCTTTACATTCTGAAATAACTGCAGTCCTTTATTTGTGTATTTTTTTTTAATTGCTCTTTATCCTCCCCCATCAAATGAAATGCTTCAAATGGCTCTAAGCACTATGGGACTTAACATCTAATGTCATCAGTCCCCTAGACTTCGAACTACTTAAACCTAACTCAACAGAGGACATCACACACATCCATGACCAAGGCACGATTTGAACCTGTGACCGTAGCAGCGCAGCGGTTACGGACTGAAGCGCCTAGAACCACTCGTCCACAGCGGCCGGCTCACCCCGATCCATTATTTGGTTATTTTAACTGATGTTTGTAGCCCCAGTTCTACAGGGTGAAAAGTATTCAAACCGACAAACTGTGGGAGGTTGTAGGGGACATCAAAACAACTATCTTTCCCTAATGTCATTTTTGCCTATGAGGAGTATTTAAACCGGTAGAGGAAGATTTCTCTGGCGGCAAATTAATTAAACCAACAAACACTTTCCCATTTTTTATAACCAAGAGACAACACATTAACATACCCCAATTGCAATTACAGTAGATTTTCAAGAATACCTCCATTAACACGTAAACAAAGGTTACACCGTCGGATCATGTTCTGTCTGACACGGGCGAAAACCCCAGGAGTATCCTGACTTGCTGTTGCTGCTGCTGCTGCTACTATCCGGGCAACCAGATCTTCTTCTGATGCAACAGGAGTTGCGTAAACACGGTTGCGCATCTCTTCCCACACAAAAAAGTCCAGAGGAGACATATCTGGGGATCGAGCAGGCCATGGTACAGGACCACCTCTGTCAATCCACGTTTCTGGGAACCGTCGGTCCAGGAATCGACGCACACGACGACTGAAATGTGCATGTGCCTCACCATGTTGGAACCACATGCGTTGTATTGTAGGGAGTGGGACGTCTTCCAACAATTCTGGAAATGCTCTGACGAGAAAATTGTAATAGTACCTGCCATTTAATGACCTAGGTAGCAGATACGGCCCAATTAAACAGTCCTCAACAACACCAACCCGCACATTAACGGAGAACCGCACTTGATGAGCGCTACTAACTGTGGCATGTGGGTTATCCTCACTCCACACATGTGAATTGTACATGTTGTAGACTCCATCACGCCCGAACGTTCCTTCATCGGTAAACAACATAGAGGATGGAAATGTAGGATGCATTTCACACTGTTCCAGGCACCACTGTGAAAACTGTGATCTGGGTGGATAATCAACTGGTTTCAGGTTGTGAACACGCTGTAAGTGAAATGGACGTAACAATTGCTCTCGAAGGACTGTTCTTACATTCGTCTGATTCATCCCCATCTTACGTGCAATTGCACGAGTGCTGATTGAAGGATCCCGCTCCACATGCTGCAAGACAGCTTCCTCAAATTGCAGCGTTCTTACCGTGCGACGGCGTCCCTGTCCAGGTATTCTGCTAAATGACTCGATCTCACACAGACGTTGGTACACAGCAGCAAAGGTCGTATGATGCGGGATACGGCGATTAGGATATCGTTGTTGATAAACCCGCTGTGCAGCTCGTCCGTTGTGGTGCGCTACGTAGTACGCACCAACCATATCAGTGTACTCACTCCAGGTGTATCGCTCCATTAGTAAACAGAGGCAACGGACTACTACACTGGTGGACGGCAGTTGCCTACAACTGAAGAGCGTAATATGCCCTCTAACAACTGAAGATTGTAATACGGCCTCTAACAACTGAAGAGCGTAATACGGCCTCCACCGGTTTAAATAATCCTCACAGGAAAAAATGACATTAGGGAAAAATATTTGTTTTGATGTCCCCTACAACCTCCCAGAGTTTGCCCGTTTAAATACTTTTCACCCTGAATTTAATTTGTTTGTATTCTACTGACCCCCAGATATGGTTAACGAACAAATTACTATTAAAGAATTCTAGAGTTAGGAATTGACATTAACAGTTTGGGAATACCCACCATATAAATGTTGTGATTGCTATGTCATGAACTCATATTGAGGGTAAAAATAAACCTTTATAATGAAAAAACCTTCTTCAAATTACTCTTTGCTAACATATAGGAACGCGTTGAACCTGTAAACTAAGTTCTGTTAGCGCCAACGTTTCTTTTACAGGGAGTGTAGTGGAACCGTCATAGAGATCATTGTCTGATTACATTACTGGTCGTACTGCTGTACTCTCCTGAACTCTGCATGTGTGAGAGATATTTTCCACCCTTGCAGGCCATAGATTCAACACTAATTCCCCAAAACACTCACAGAGCATCCTTGCGCAACTGTGGTAGGAAGGTAGGTCAGAATCAGTCTCTCACATGATGGAGGCTAGCAATATCGACTGATAGTGATGTTTTTGTGAAATGGAAAAGCGTAGGAACGACCACATCTGAACCAAAATCAAGTAGTCCAGTCCTCATGTAATGATGGACAGGGAACGTCGAGCATTGCCGAGTTTGGTTGTAAAAAATCGCACGACGTCAGAGGAAGGAATCGATCTTGAGTTCCAAAGTGGTACCAGCAGTCCAGCTAGTACAGTGACTGTGAGCAGAGAATTAAAAAGAATGGAATACAATGGTTGATTAGCCCCTCATAAGCCATCCAGTTCTGTAGTGAATGCTAAGCGGCACTTGAGGTGGTGCAAAGGGCGACGCCACTCGACAATGAAAGACTGGAAACGAGTGATTTGGAATGAGGAATCACGTTGCACCCTGTGTCAGTCCGACAGAAGAGTTTGAATTTAGCGAGCGCTTGGAGAACTTCTCCTGCCGTCATGTATAGTGCCGACAGCGAAGTAAGGAGGAGGTGTTGATAAGGCACGCAGGTGTTTATCGTGGTTAACGTGTGGTCCCCTTATTGCGTTTGAGAAAACGCTAAATGTGCAACGATATGTGCACATTTTACAGCGTCGCATACTGCGTACTGTAGACGAAAAGTTCGAGACGATGACTGTATCGGTATAAGAATGCAACCTTCCACGAAGCAGCATTTGTGAGACAAGGGTTTGTGGACAGTAGCTTTCCTGAAATGCAGTGCCCTTCCAAGATTCCCGATCTGAACTCCATGGCACCCCTTTGGTATGCGTTACAACATCGACCTCGCTCCAGACCCCAGTGCCCAATACCTTCTCCGATTTCGGCTCTTGAGGAAGAAAGGGCTACCATTCGTCCACAGACATTGAAACACCTCATTGAAAAAGTTGGCAGGAGAATTCAAGCCATCATAAAGACAAAGAGTGGATACCCCATATCTTAATGTCTATTAATAAGTTTCCAGCTACTTTTGATCTGACAGTTTATATGTTGAATGTAAAAGGATTAAACAAATAAAATCAAGAATGTAAATGACAAGTAGGTAATACCTACATACATGAGTGCATCTATATCTAATCGTAACTGGCACTTCAGATGGTAAAACTGAAGTGGCTAGTAACAGGTAACAACGTCTTAAAACACAAATGTAACAGGGCCAATAATTCTAAATGAAAATTAAAGGTACATATGTAAAGCACGCACATACAGATGAGTGTCATACCACACATGTGATGTGTTCATGTGAGCATTCTCATTTAAAGCGATGCTAGATGCGTAATTACAACTGACAGAACTTATGCTAAAACTTAAGTAGTCGGGACAAAACCTATAAAATACGATTGTAAAAAAGGGTAAAAAATCTTAGATGTAAATTAAAGGTAGCGGTCCACAGACGTAAAGTAAGCGCATTCAGTCGCACGAGTGCTGCATAGATGTTAACATACCCACGAAGGCAAAACAGCTACTAATTAGTATCATGCGTAATATGGCCTAGAATACAAGGCAAGCGAACAGTACACAAATTCGAACTATATCTGTAAACGCCATCATATAAGATGTTCCTGAAACAGTCTAAGAAGCTCCTTATTTGAGGTCAGTGTCTGGTCCCATAACATCCCTATAAATTTCGATTTCTCCTAAGTAATCAAGCTTTCCTCTTTTCCTGCTTCTATGAAGAATGTCATTCAAACTGTGTTTGGTCATCCGAAGATGGTTCCCAAACGAAGATCCACATTTGTCACTGGTGTTAGTGTGTTCTTTAACTGTAGTGACAAAACTTTACGTGTGTACCCTATTGAAGAGTTTTTACATTTTCCACAGTTAGTTTTGTAATCCCGCAATGTGTGAATGGTTTGTTATGTTTGGATGCTGTGTCGTTTGGTGTTAGCTAACATACCGTTAGTACTGAAGCCTGCTCGAACCTTGATGTTCTGGAACTGTCCAGGTAACCTCTCAGCTACAGATTCGCAATAGGTTAAAGACATGTATTTACTTTTAACCTCCTCTAATGGTTCAAATGGCTCTGAGCACTATGGGACTTAACATCTGAGGTCATCAGTCCCCTAGAACTTAGAACTACTAAAACCTATCTAACCTAAGGACATCACACACATCCATGCCCGAGGCAGGATTCGAACCTGCGACCGTAGCGGTCACGCGGTTCCAGACTGAAGTGTCTAGAACCGCACGGCCACACCGGCCGGCTTGACCTCCTCTTCCTTGTGAAACGCAGTCTCATCGATTGTATTGTACCTATGTAATTTTGTACCTAGCATTTGCGCAAAGCGAGAACGCGGACATTTGAACTCTGCATTTTCATACTATCATTCTACACACCAAATCACTGTCTCACGAGAAATACGGGCGAGAGTAGTCACGTTGAACACAAGAGTTTATACGTTCGTGGTAGATAATTGTGTCGCAATCATGTTCATTCCAAAACGTTCAAAGTTGTAAGTTCAGATAACATTAAGCGATTTTCGGAAAATAGTAGTTATTTTGCTACTTTTGTTCTTGTTATTTTGGATTAAACGCTTAAATCTGAAAAGTAGTTGTGAGTCTTATAAACGTATTCTTAAAAGTTTTATAGTCTCGCTAAGTTACACGAGTTGGTATCAAGTGTCTGTCTCTACGATTCAAAGTTTGAGTAAGGTTCACACTGAGTCGTAGCTGCCAGAATTTCTGGAGCCCCTTCTGCCAGCAAGTCAAGAAAACAACCCGTAGTACGCGTGGTATAGACTATTACGGACTGACTGTCGGTTATCAATCATTTCCTACGTATCAGCATGAAGAGCAATCACCGCTACAGAGGGGCTGGGGAGCGGTTCGTCTTGCTCCAAACTGGGCACTGTGGGTCCGATGGGTTGGCGAGTGCTACCTACGGGTGTTCTTCAGAGCAGGGAGGTGGAACCAACAATTCACAACGCTTTACTGTTCCATCAAGTTTAATGCAGGTACATGTGCGCACTCTCCTCATGTAGCTCAGGCTGGCGTCGATCCATGGTGTCAGTGTTCCACGGGCGTGACCAGACGTCGATTTCAGGAACCTCAGCAGTGAAGCGTTGCCCAGTAGCCTCCGCCAGCTGCTGCTTTCAGTGAGCCCAACAAAAAGCAACCTTGTGTGGTGTCTGTCCTTTTGGATATGCCCGAAGGAACAGACACCATAAATATGCAGGGTGAACATGAATGAAACCGACAAACTGCAGGGACGGATTACTGACTGGAAATGGAGGGAAAGAGGCCCTATGAACATGTATCCGGAAATACATCGTCGCCATGGTAGATGGCGCTGGCGAATAACAGTTCCTCTGACCACGTGCCGTGTGTTCCTTGCGTGTAGCAGCCTGTGTGATTGACGCAGCGTACTGTACGCAGCAGAATGCTCCGGTATTCGTGTCGGGAACAAGCCGAGGTAGTGTTTGTGTACGGCCAAGCAGATGGAGACGGCCGAGAGGCAGCACGACTGTACCAAAACAAGTACCCTCACGGACAGCAACCACATCTCACATCATTTCAAGCCCTTTTTGGGCGTTTGTGCGATAACGGGTCCTTTCACATTGACGAACGTTAAGGCGGTGGACTGTACGTACACCAGCTGTGGTGGACCGAGTTCTACAGAATATTAAGACGAACCGTAGTACAAGGTCCAGGCAACTGTTCCGCCAACACATTGTAAGTGAAAGTACGATTATGTGTGTATCCTGCATGACAAAGGCTGCTATCCCTATCACCTGCAATTCCATGGAGACCACTTTGAACATCTGTTGTGACATTGATGCGTTACAGCTCTGTACTGTGTCCCGGGACGATTTGTTGTCGTTGCCCGCACACCGTCCATTTCCGAACACACGTTCATAGTATCTTTTTCCCTCCATTTCCTGTCAGGAATCCGTCCCTGCAGATTGTCGGTTTAATTTATGTTCATCCCTGTTTAAATACATGTGGCTTGACGGCCATCGAGATCAAGATCATTTCAGTGCAGATGCACTCTCTCTCCTGAACTCTTGCCGGAATCCAGAGTCCGCCCCGATGGCTGAGTGGTCAGGGTGATAGATTGCCGTCCTACGGTCCCGGGTTCGAATCCAGGCTGGGCCGGGAATTTTCTCTGCTCAGGGACTGGGTGTTGTTCTGTCTTCGTCATCATATCATACCCATCTGGCGCGCAGGTCGCTCAATGTGGCGTCGAATGTAATAAGACCTGCACCAAGGTGGCCGGACCTGCCCCGCAAGGGGCCTCCCGGCTGATGACGCGAAACGCTCATTTCCATTTGCCGGAATCCAGAGTGATACGCGGAGCGAAGGGTATAGTGGACAAATGTCGCTACGTAAGTGTTGTGCGAGAAGTTGGCAGTTTGAGTCGGACAAAAAGCACTGTTGGATAGCCGGAGCTGTTAAGGTGACCACTCACGTAAAGTGGAGAGCCGAGTTCGAGTCTACGTCAGGCTAAATTTTCACTCGTCGCTACTAAATTCTTTTCAGTGCCCAATTGTAGCCGATGTCAGAATTTGTCTCTCTTCTCGTGGTAAATATTTCACTATGGCGCTGCATCAGGTGCTGGAGCGTCGATCTTGGCCGTTTTGACATCACTGAGGTACCCGGTACCGGCCCAGCCGTGGCGAGTGACAGACGTCATAGACAACTGGGGTGCAAACTCTGGTCCAGCGTCCGAAGCTGGGAGACGTCAAGTAGCTCAGTGACTAGAACGACCTCAGTTCGAGTCTCGGCCAATTAATGCTGCGGTTGGACCTCCTGGCAGGGAGAGTGAGGCAGTAGCGACCTCACGGCAGAAGCTGACACTCTGACAGGCGCTGACTCAGCAATTACATCACCTACCTGGCCAGATGGGCACTGTTTATACGTACCAAAGGACATGCTTACCAGAGTGTCCCTGGTTTTGGTAACTCGCTCGATATTGACAGACAGGTGGACGACTGCACACAGCAACTGTCATGCCGTGATGCTGTGCCAGTGTACAGGTGCAAGTGTTCTTTAACGGCATCGAGCCCGCTTGCCTGGGCTTGCTGCGCTACACTCTTCCCCTCTTCAAAGAACTAAGTGCTTCTAATTCCCTAGGTGGTTGCATGTGGAACTACAGTGTGGGGCAAGCAAAAGTGCCCCAGAGAATAGAGTTCCCGTGTATAAAGAAACAAACTAGAGGAAAGGAAATACAGTACAAACCTGACTGTTGAACGTGACTACCATTAATCTCTTGGCATTTTTGGGCCCAGGTCAGCAAGTTGCTGAAGACGGATCGAAGCTGGACTACTGGAATTGCTGCAGTTTTATCGGGAAGTCGTTCTAGAAGACTGTGGGTGTTGTTGCGATACCCGTTAGTCTTGAGGGCTCTCCACGCAAAGTAATCGCACACTTGACAGATCAAGTGACCTGAGTGGTCAGCTATGGCCGCGACCGGGCTGACCTCTGCTAACAACTATGTCAGGCGTGAAGACTGTGGAAATGTGCTCCATGTTTCGGCTGGCTGTATGGGCAGTTGATCCATCCTATTGAAAATAACTGTAGGTCTTTTCCTCTTCTGTTAATGCTGCCATATATATGCATACAATCATGTCCAATCGTATGCACTCGCTCAGGGCTACATTTATTTGCTCCACCCTATAGTTAAATCATCCAACTTCATTGGAGGTACATTTGATTAGTCTACACTCAAACTGCATTTTCGTAGTCCTTTTTGTAGCTCTTCATTTGCTAAAACAGATAATGAGATACATTCAGAATCTTTCCACAGTATGTATGCTTTCAGTCACTGGCCAGGCCTGAAAACTGGCATCTGACTCAGGTGAACAATTACCAAAATAGATGAGACGTGTTATCATACTCTGACTTTTGTTCAGTACTTACTCGCTTAAATCCACATTATGTGATTCACTCGCTGCTTGTTGCAGCACTATGCAGGTAATCTCGCTGAGCAGTTCAAAACACGGTCTGTTAGGCAGCAATGCCAAACCTTCTCGAAGGAATGGGGTTTTTGGGATTGTGGAAGGCGTCCCGCAACCGTATTTCTGCTTGAGTTGTGTAACACTATGGAAGTAAAAATTCTCTGTATTTTATTATGTAACTGAGACTTTACATTTTGGTAGTATTTAAGAGGGAACGACCGGGTGACGGACGAAAATATTGCTCAAATTGAGGATTTTCTTTCATTGTACTGGAATGTAGTAGACAAATGGGACTTGATGCAATGAATAAAGCATACGTTGAAGTTTTTATTCTTATTTTCTTATTGAAAAATATTTGTATCTTAACTGTGTAACTGTTGTTTTCCCGAGGCAGTTCTGAAAGGATTTGGTTATCTGGAACATGAAATTAACGTATCACCTGGATCCTTACAGATATAATTTTAGTTCAGCGTAGGGATTTGCAGAAACAATTTTTTGCCGAAATTATAGATATTCGAAAAATGGGCATTTTTGGTCGCCTCTTTTTTGGCCGAAAAAAGTACTAAATATCAACATAAGAAAATTGGTTACGACGACCGGAAGAGAATTCAGTTTGCTGCAAGAGAAATCAAAAATCATTAAAATCTGATGAAAATTGTAGCGTGGGGGACGACACATTACAATCCTCTTCAACTGTCGGCGGTCCCTGTCAGTCAACAGACGAGGTCGGCCTGTACGCGTTTGTGCTGTACGTGTCCCTTCACGTTTGCGCTTCGCTATCCGATCGGATACAGTGGACCTAGGGATGTTTAGGAGTGCCGAAGTCTCGCGTAAATATGTGTGACACAAGTGACCCCCAATCAGCTGACCACGTTCGAAGTCCGTGAGTTCCGCGGAGCGCCCCATTCTGCTCTGTCACGCTGTCTAATGACTAGTGAAGTCGCTATATGGAGTACCTGGCAGTAGGTGGCAGCACAATGCACGTAATATAAAAATCGTATGTTTTTCGGGGTGTCAGGATACTTTTGATCACATACGTGAATTCCAATGCAAAATTTTGTCAAAATTTCAAACCATTCGGTCGAAAACTTTCGGACATTTTGTGATTAGGAACATTTACAGTTTGCACGTAAGTACATACGTAGATGTTTATTTCTTCATAATCTCAAATCTCCTGAGTTCTACACAGATTGCTCTGAAATTTTGACACTACGTTGAATTGTGAAGCCATATAAATATAAGTATGTAATAAAGGGAAAATATTGTTACCAAAAATCTCAAAATGTACGTTTCCGATTTACTTCAAATTTTTGCACGTTACTGTAATAAATGTTTAGACGTATATAGAGTATCTACAATAGTGAAACGTCGGTACCACGCAGGAAAGTTGTATTTACGGCTTACTGGTTTCCGCTCACAATACTGCTCCAGTATCTGAAATTGCAATAACAGTATACAAGGCTCGAGAACATTGGAACATATACTGTATTCGAACATTATGAAGTACCTCGAAGAAAATGATTTATTGAAACATAGTGAGCATGGATTCAGAAAATATCGTGCTTGCGAAACACAACTAGCTTTTTATATTCATGAAGTAATGAGTGCTATCGACAGGGGATGTCAAATTGATTCCATATTTTTAGATTTGCAGAAAGCTTTCGATACCGATCCTCACAAGCGTCTTCTAACCAAACTGCGTGCCTGTGGAATATCGCCTCAGTTGTCCGACTGGATTCGTAATTTTGTGTCAGAAAGGTCACAATTTGTAGTAATAGAGCGAAAGTCACCGAGTAAAAGAGAAGTAATATCTGGCGTTCTCCAGGGAAGTGTTATAGGCCCTCTATTGTTCCTGATCTACATTAAAGACATAGGGGACAATCTGAGTAGCCGTATGAGATTGTTTGCAGATGATACTGTTATTTACAGTCTTGTAAAGTCATCAGATGACAAAAACGTTTTGCAAAAAGCTTTAGATAAGATGTCTGTATGGTGTGAAAAATGGCAATTGACCCTGACTAAAGAAAAGTCTGAAGTTATTCACATGAATACTAAAAGAAATCCGCTTCGATTACGCAATAAGTCACACAGATATGAAGGTTGTAAATTCGACTAAATGCTTATGGATTACAATTACAAATAATCTAAACTGGAACGATCACGTAGATAATGTTGTGGGTAGAGCAAATCAAAGACTACGATCATTGGCAGAACACTTAGAAAGTGCAACAGGTCTATTAAAGAGACTGCTTACACCACGCTTGTCCGCCCTATTCTGGAGTATTGCTGTGCAGTGAGGGGTCCGTATCAGGTGGGATTGACGGATGACATCGAAAAAGTACAAAGAAGGGCAGTTCGTTTTGTATTATCGCGAAATAGGTGAGATAGTGCCAGAGGCATGATACGTGAATTGGAATGCCAATCATTAAATCAAAGGCGTTTTTCGTTGCGACGGGATTTTCTCATGAAATTTCAATCACCAGTTTTCTCCTCCAATTGCGAAAACATTCTGTAGCACCCACCTACATAGGGAGAAATGATCATCACGAGAAAATAAGAGAAATCAGGGCTCGCACAGACAAACTTAAGTGCTCGTTTTTCCCGCGTGCCGTTCGAGAGTGGAACAGTAAAGAGACAGCATGAAGGTGGTTCATAGAATCCTCTGCCAGGCACTTTATTGTTAATAGGAGAGTAATCACGTGATGTAGATGTATATGCAATTGCCGTACATATTAGAGACGTGTGTTTTCTCTTGTCTTTCCTTACATCTAGGCAGAATGAGCCATAGCAAGGCGTGTGCCTGGTACAGCTAGTGCGATAACAACGTAATGTTCACCGTGACCTGCGTTCACAGAAAAAATTAGGCTCTAAGTATTGAACTACGCCTTGTTGTTAATGTCACACCAAAGAGTCAACGTAATTTCATGGGTTATCATGTACAAATTTTCTGTGACCTGCTGTGTTACGTGGGTGGAGGCTGTGTTGGCAGCAGTTACAATAATTATCAAATTTCGAGGCTCTCAGTTCATCTTCAACTCGCCCACAGGCGTGCGAAGTATACAGCCTAACTCACTAAGGCATAGGAAAAAAAAACAGCTAAAATATGCCCAAACAGGACGCGGCACGTCTAGAATTTGTTAAACAGGATGCGGATATTAACGTAAGTGTGGTGTCACCGCCAGACACCACACTTGCTAGGTGGTAGCCTTTAAATCGGCCGCGGTCCGTTAGTATACGTCGGACCCGCGTGTCGCCACTATCAGTGATTGCAGACCGAGCGCCGCCACACGGCAGGTCTAGAGAGACTTCCTAGCACTCGCCCCAGTTATACAACCGACTTTGCTAGCGATGGTTCACTGACAAAATACGCTCTCATTTGCCGAGACGATAGTTAGCATAGCCTTCAGCTACGTCAATTGCTACGACCTAGCAAGGCGCCATTACCAGTTACTGTTGATACTGTAATCATGTACCGTCTAGAGCGACGCTCATCATTAATGGATTAAAGTTAAGTATTCCACCAGCTACGTCCGTTTTCCTAAAGTCTAAATTCCTTGTCCTGTTCCAGACCTCACGCCAGCCTGCGTGAGCTAAAATGCGTGCCTTTCGGCTTCCTCTAATAATACGGTGTTGGCTCTCCTGCCAACCCACAACATTGGCGACAAGGCAACACCACGTACGTAACTATACTGCCCTGATTTACTTGTGTAATGGCTTCGCCACCATCTCCTTATGAACTGTCCAAATTTTATCGCTTACAGAATCAGCAGACGCAGGCCTTACTGGATGCCCTTGGACAGCTCGTTCAGGGTCAACGTGCAATGCAAAACGATGCAGCAGCCGCCGCTCCACCGCTAACGCAGCCACAACACGCAGTTGCACCAACTTTTTGTCCTTTTGATGCGGCACTGGAAAGCTGGATGGAGTGGTCACGCCAATTTGGATTCCACCTCGCCGCCTACAGAATTCAAGGTAACGAGCGGCAGCCTTTTTTATTGTCCTCCATAGGGGTGCACACGTACTGTGTGATAGTCAAATTATTTCTCTGACGCGAAGTAGCAACTCTGTCCTATGACGAAATTTTGTCTGCATTAGATGCATATTTCAAAGAATCAGTCAACGTAGTTGCCAAACGGTATACCTTCTTTCGTACAAAACGTACGGCAGGTCAGACTAATCGGGAGTGGGTTGCAACCTTGCAAGGCCTTACTAGGGATTGTGCTTTTGAGTGTCAATGTGGACTCCCTTATTCAGATACTATGGTATGTGATGCAATTGCACAGAACGTTTCTGATGTCCATATATGGGCACAGATTTTGAAACTAGTCAACCCTCCCTTCAACAAGTAATGGACATATTGGATCGGGAGGACACACTTGACTTTGCTCCAGAATCATTTGAAACTTCGCCACCCCTGTGTCAGGTTAAACGGCCCGCCGGGCGAGCTGCACGGAACAGTAAACAGTCCTTGCGCCCGGCCGCACCACTGCCAACAGGCTCTCAGCCACGTGTACCGCGCTGGCAAGCAAATGCAGTGCTAAAATCATGCCCGCGGTGTGCTACTAGACATTCGTGTCAGAATTGCCCGTCACGCCAGGCTATTTGCTTTTTCTGTAATAAAAAAGGACATGTTCAAAGTGTTTGCCAGAAAAAGCTCAGATCGGAAGCTCAAAACGATTCCAGGCCCTTTGCTTCGCGCCGGAATCGGAATCGAACCAAGGATACTCAGGCTCGCAACACTTCGCCCATGGAAATTCATATAGTTCATGCCACTCCACCCAGTGCCACTCTCTCTAACAGTGACTGTGTTCGTCCCACAAATAGTGTGCGTCGACGTCGCCGGCACTCCCGTCAAGTCGCACGTGATTCTGTACCAGTGTCAGTTCACGTTGCACGAGACAGACGCTCTTGTCGTCAGCAGGACAATAAACTTTTTATGGACTTGGACATTAACGGCAAAGTGATACCATTCCAGCTCGATACCGAGGCACTTACTGTGGTGTCACCGCCAGACACCACTCTTGCTAGGTGGTAGCTTTAAATTGGCCGCGGTCCATTAGTACATGTCGGACCCGCGTGTCGCCACTGTGAGTGATAGCAGACCGAGCGCCACCACACGGCAGGTCTCGAGAGACTTACTAGCACTCGCCCCAGTTGTACGGACGACTTAGCTAGCGATGCAACACTGACGAAGCCTCGCTTATTTGCAGAGAAGATAGTTAGAATAGCCTTCAGCTAAGTCAATGTCTACGACCTAGCAATGCGCCATTAACAGTTGCTATTATTTATAACATACCGTCAAGAACGATGTATACAAATGATGGATTAAAGTTAAGTATTCCAGCCGCTACGTACTTTTCTTTATAGCATTCATTACGTATCCTGTTTCAGACCTCACGCCAGCCTGCGTGAGTTTGACACGTGCATTTCGGCTTCCTCTCTCAGTTAGTGTGCGTAGTGTTGGCTAACTGCCAACACTACACTTACAAACTGCTGGGCACACCTCCCTTGCGTGCCGCAAATGTTAAGCTAACTACATATTCGGGTCACAAAATCCCTGTGTTAGGACAGTGCAGCCTTCTTGCAACATACAAGGGACAAACAAAACTTGTGTCATTTTACGTCGTTCGTTCTTCTTCTGCAGTGAACTTGCTTGGTTTCGATTTATTTCAGTTGTTTAACTTGTCTATAGTAAATCAGGTTCTATCAGTGAACCAAACTGTGCCTTCAGACAGTGTTTCTCGTCTCTGTGAAGAATTTGCAGATATTTTTGCACCGGGCCTCGGTTGCGCTAAGAACTATAAAGCACATTTGGAACTGAAAGTAAATGCGCAACCGAAATTTTTCAGAGCGCGCGATGTTCCCCACGTGTGCAGGCTTCTCTCTGGGCATCACCCTTAGTAATTTTGCCAAAACCTTCCGGAAAATTGAGACTGTGTGTGGACTTCAAGGCAACAGTGAATCCACAACTAGTGACTGCAACTTCTCCTTTACCCCACCTGGAAGATCTTTTTGACAAACTGTGCCCGGGTCAATATTTTTCGAAGTTGGACCTCGCAGATGCGTACTTGCAAATACCGGTGGATGAAGAATCCCAGCGCGTTTTGGTGGTTCACACGCATCTTGGTTTGTATCGATTCAAACGACTGCCATTCGGGTGTGCATCCGCCCCTGCATTGTTTCAGCAATATCTACAAACTGTTTGTGAATCGGTCCCTACTGCAGCAAACTATCTGGACGATATTGTGATCTCCGGAAAGACGGAAGAAGAACATTTAGCCAATCTCAGAACATTATTTCAGGTCTTGCGACGAAGTGGTCTTCGCTTGCGGAAGGACAAATTTGTGTTTTTTGCTCGTGACTTACCCTATTTGGGACATGTACTCAATGCCCAAGGCATACATCCCAGTCCAGAGCACCTCCGTGCCATACAAGACTTGCCTTCGCCGCAGAATTTGAAGCAGCTACAGAGTGTGCTGGGAAAAATCAATTATTATCATAAATATATCCCACACGCCTCTTCCATTTCAGCTCCGCTTCATCGCTTACGCCGTAAGGGTGTTCCGTTCGTCTGGACGACGGAATGCGAACGCGCCTATCGCCAGTTGAAATCGGCATTGCTTTCCAATACTTGCCTTACGCCATTCGATCCCCGGAAGCCCCTTTTGTTGATGGTGGATGCATCGGATTAAGGGATCGGTGCTGTGCTTGCGCACAAAGATGGATCGCACGATCGCCCTATTGCCTTTGCGTCCAAATTGCTCTCGTCTGCGCAAAGAAATTATCCACAGATCGAGAAAGAAGCATTGGCTCTCGTATTTGGTGTTACAAAGTTTCATGATTTCTTGTATGGTCGTCACTTTACCATCATCACAGACCACAAACCTTTGACATCGCTTTTTCATCCGACCAAGCCTGTACCTCCACGTACGGCGCAGAAATTCATTCGCTGGTCTATTTTCCTCTCGCAGTATCTGTCCACTGCTAAGCACGGAAACGCCGATGCGTTGTCCCGTCTGCCTGTTGCTGAGGATAGAGCATTCGATTCCTCCGAACTTGCTTGCATGTCCATTGATTCGGAAACCGATGACGTGGCCGAATCGTTTCCGATTGATTTTCGTCGTGTAGCTACAGCCACAGCTGCCGACCCTGTCCTTGCTACCGTTCTGCGTTTTGTTGCTACGCAATGGCCCCTGTCAAAGCCACGGATCGGGGATCCGTTGGTTCGCCGACTTTTTGCTCACCGCGAGAGACTTTTTGTACGACGTGGTGTTTTGCTGTAGCGTTCTGATAATGAGCAGTCCAGGGTCGTGGTCCCACGTTCGTTACAGTCCTCTGTCTTACGGCTTCTCCACCAAGGACATTGGGGTATAGTGAGAACGAAACAACTTGCTCGTCAGCACTGTACTTGGTTCGGAATCGATGCCGCGATTACCAATATGTGCTCTTCTTGCATGGTGTGTGCCGAACAACAATCAGCACGACCGCGGAAATTCTTTGCATGGCCAAAAGCCACTTCCCCTTGGCAACGCTTACACATCGATTTTGCTGGCCCATTCTGGAATGCTCGATGGTTGGTTGTGGTACATTCATTCAGTAATTTTCCTTTTGTTGTCCGGATGTCTTCCACGACGTCATCTGCCACCATCCAAACGTTATCCACTATCTTTTGCATTGAAGGTCTTCCACATATTGTTTCCGACAATGGCCCACAATTCATGTCCGCAGAATCTCAGTCATTCTGCAAGGCCAATTGTATTCAACATCTGACGTCCGCGCCGTTTTCGCCACAGTAAAACGGTGCCGCTGAACGATTGGTCAGGACTTTCAAGTCACAGATGTTGAAGTTGAAAGAGTCGCATTCTCGGGAGGACGCATTGTTGCTCTTCTTGTCCTCGTATCGCTCTCAGCCCCGAGATGGTCGCTCGCCGGCTGAGTTGCTCCACGGTCGTCCTCATCGAACCTTGATGTCTTTGCTGCATCCGCCGCATCAGGTTCCTGTGCAGCGGCAGACACCTGCTTTTGCCCCAGGCGACGTTGTCTACTGCCGGCCGGTGTGGCCGAGCGGTTCTAGGCGCTACAGTCTGGAACCGCGCGACCGCTACGGTCGCAGGTTCGAATCCTGCTTCGGGCATGGATGTGTGTGATGTCCTTAGGTTAGTTAGGTTTAAGCAGTTCTAAGTTCTAGGGGACTGATGACCTCAGCAGTTAAGTCCCATAGTGCTCAGAGCCATTTTTTGACGTTGTCTACTACCGCAACTATCGAGGTTCACGGCGTTGGCTCGAAGGGCGCATTCTTCGCTGGCTCGGCCGCGCTATGTATCTGGTTTTGGGGGCCTCTGGTGAGGTGCGTCGGCATCTCAATCAACTGCGCCTCTATTGTGGCACGGGATCTGCCGCTGCCCGTCTGCTTTCAGCGACGGTGCCGTCCGGTCAGCGCCCTGGGGACCCATCTACTGGCTCGCCTCAGCCCCAGGTGTTACCGACGCTGCCTTTCATTTTGCCCCATGGCGACGCGCAGCAGCCGCCGCCTGTTCTCCCGCAGGCGACAACCGCAGTGGACGCGTCGCTGCAAGCGCCGGGCGCCTCCCTGGGTCACGCGCCGCCGATCGCTTCCCGTGACCAGTTGTCCTCTGACATGGAACTCTAGCCCGCTCCGGACCATATGTCGTCTTCGCCCGTCGGGTGCCCCGGCCCGATGGAGGTCGACCCTTCGGTCCCTCCTGTCTCTCTACGCGCGCATACACCGCAGGTTGGCGTGCACCCTGGAGCAGGTTTTCGGGCGTTCCCTAGCTCCCCGCGGTCCGAATGGCAGGGTGCGGTTGGCACAGCCTCGCCTGTTGTTGGGCTCCCTACCTCGTCGCATATGTCAACATGGGGTCCTCCCTACGGTGGGCGGAAGCCTTATGCCACAACCGTGCGTCGATTTGCGGGGGAGGAATGTGGTGTCACCGCCAGACACCACACTTGCTAGGTGGTAGCCTTTAAATCGGCCTCGGTCCGTTAGTATACGTCGGACCCGCGTGTCGCCACTATCAGTGATTGCAGACCGAGCGCCGCCACACGGCAGGTCTAGAGAGACTTCCTAGCACTCGCCCCAGTTGTACAACCGACTTTGCTAGCGATGGTTCACTGACAAAATACGCTCTCATTTGCCGAGACGATAGTTAGCATAGCCTTCAGCTACGTCAATTGCTACGACCTAGCAAGGCGCCATTACCAGTTACTGTTGATACTGTAATCATGTACCGTCTAGAGCGACGCTCATCATTAATGGATTAAAGTTAAGTATTCCACCAGCTACGTCCGTTTTTCTAAAGTCTAAATTCCTTGTCCTGTTCCAGACCTCACGCCAGCCTGCGTGAGCTAAAACGCGTGCCTTTCGGCTTCCTCTAATAATACGGTGTTGGCTCTCCTGCCAACCCACAACAGTAAGAGTGTAATGGGAAGCGTAGTTAATGACCAACTAGTTCATATGTACCTATAGAACAATTCAGCATAAAATCAGTGGAAATTCTAACACCCTAGCGGTTGAAGAATGGAAACTGCAACAGTTCATAAAACGTTTGCTAGCCTTAAAGATGTTGACTCTGACCACAATCTATTGGTTATGAACTGTAGAATAAAACTGATGAAACTGCAGAAAGGTGGGAATTTAAGGAAATGGACCTCGATAAACTGAGTAAACCCGAGGTTGTACAGAGTTTCAGGGAGATCATAAGGGAACAATTGACAGGAATGGGGGAAAAGAGGTACAGTAGAAGAAGAATGGGTAGCTCTGAGGGATGAAGTAGTGAAGGCAGCAGAGGATCAAGTAGATAAAAAGACGAGGGCTAGTAGAAATCCTTGGGTAACAGAAGAAATATTGAATTTAATTGATGAAAGGAGAAACTACAAAAATGCAGTAAATGAAGCAGGTAAAAAGGAATACAAACGTCTCAAAAATGAGATCGACAGGAAGTGCAAAATGGCTAAGCAGGGGTGGCTAGAGGACAAATGTAAGGATGTAGAGGCTTATCTCCCTAGGGGTATGATAGATACTGCCTACAGGAAAATTAAAGAGATCTTTGGAGAAAAGTGAACCACCTGTATGAGTATCAAGAGCTCAGATGGAAACCCAGTTCTAGGCAAAGAAGGGAAGGCAGAAAAGTGGAAGGAGTATATAGAGGGTCTATACAGGGGCGATGTACTTGAGGACAGTATTATGGAAATGGAAGAGGATGTAGATGAAGATTAAATGGGAGATGCGATACTGCGTGAAGAGTCTGACAGAGCACTGAAAGACCTGAGTCGAAACAAGGCCCCGGGAGTAGACAACATTCCATTAGAACTACTGATGGCCTTGGGAGAGCCAGTCCTGACAAAACTCTACCATCTGGTGAGCAAGATGTATGAGACAGGCGAAATACCCTCAGACTTCAAGAAGAATATAATAATTCCAATCCCAAAGAAAGCAGGTGTTGACAGATGTGAAAATTACCGAACTATCAGTTTAATAAGTCACAGCTGCAAAATACTAACACGAATTCCTTACAGACGAATGGAAAAAGTGGTAGAAACTGACCTCGAGGAAGATCAATTTTGATTCCGTAGAAATATTGGAACACATGAGGCAATACTGACCTTACAACTTATCTTAGAAGAAAGATTAAGGAAAGGCAAACTTACGTTTCTAGTATTCATAGACTTACAGAAAGCTTTTGACAATGTTGACTGGACTACTCTCTTTCAAATTCTAAAGGTGGGTGGGGTAAAATACAGGGAGCGAAAGGCTATTTACAATTTGTACAGAAACCAGATGGCAGTTGTAAGAGTCGAGGGGCATGAAAGGGAAGCAGTGGTTGGGAAGGGAGTGAGACAGGGTTGTAGCCTTTCCCCGATGTTATTCAATCTGTATATTGTACAAGCAGTAAAGGAAACAAAAGAAAAATTCGGAGTAGGTATTAAAATCCATGAAGAAGAAATAAAAACTTTGAGGTTCGCCGATGACATTCTAATTCTATCAGAGACAGCAAGGGTCTTGGAAGAGCAGTTGAACGGAATGGACAGTGTCTTGAAAGGAGGATATAAGAAGAATCAAAACGAGGATAACGGAATGTAGTCGAATTAAATTGGGTGATGCTGAGGGAATTAGATTAGGAAATGAGACATTTAAAGTAGTAAAGGAGTTTTGCTATTTGGGGAGAAAAATAACTGATGATGGTCGAAGTAGAGAAGATATAAAATGTAGACTGGCAATGGCAAGGAAAGCGTTTCTGAAGAAGAGAAATATGTTAACATCGAGTATTGATTTAAGTGTCTAGAGGACATTTCTGAAAGTATTTGTATGGAAGTGAAACATGGACGATAAATAGTTTGGACAAGAAGAGAATAGAAGCTTTCGAAATGTGGTGCTGCAGAAAAATGCTGAAGATTAGATCACATAACTAATGAGGAGGTATTGAATAGAATTGGGGAGAAGAGGAGTTTGTGGTACAACTTGACAAAAAGAAGGGACCGGTTAGTAGGACAAGTTCTGAGGCATTAAGGGATCACAAATTTAGCATTGGAGGGCAGTGTGGAGGGTAAAAATCGTAGAGGGAGACCTAGAGATGAATACACTAAGCAGATTCAGAAGGATGTAGGTTGCAGCAGGTACTGGGAGATGAAGAAGCTTTCACAGGATAGAGTAACATGGAGAGCTGCATCAAACCAGTCTCAGGACTGGAGGTCACAACAACGACAACAGCCTTAAAACAGAAACGCTCTTAAAAGTCCGAAATGCGGTTTTGTTCGCATGGCGCTTTTATAGCGCGGAAAGGAATGCATACGAAAATATTCATAGTAGCACAATGTAACTCGTCTAATCAAAATTTTATCTTAAGTTCCCACTCGATTTAACTGTGCAAAGTGCGTGAAAGTTAAACCTCACGAGCAGAGTTCGGACTACAAAATGTGTGTAAGTGTCTATTCGGAGCAGGTCTGTAGGAACATATTCAGAAGCTCGCTGTAAAATTTTCAAAGTACTTTCACAATAGACTGTTGACCGGCCGAAAATATTCTACGTCTGTAATTCTGTAACCGTCGGCGGATCAGAGAGTCGGACGACAAGGAGTAGGCGAGGGGCAACTTCGCTGCCGACTGACCATTGTGCGCCTCAACGTCGCATCTTCACCGGGATTTCCTCTTCCTGTGCAATTTCAGGAGGTTAATCTTTGTGGTTACTCCTTAGATTCGTTTTGCTTTTCTTTCTAGTTGCTTCACTATTTTTTTTTTTATCTTCTAGATGATTCCGTTTTCCTCATGTCTTCCCGTGCCTTAGTTGAGGTTCCCAGGTAGCGATCGGCGGTTGGTACCGTATAACGCCGCGTTGGGGGGCCGTGTCGAGCTTTGGCTTTGCATCGAGAGCAGGCTGACGGGTTTTCCGTGAACCTTTCTCGGGATGCCGGCGATTTGTTGCCGCCGCGTCAGACTCTTGTCCAAAGTGGCACGAAGGTGACGCATCGTACCGCCTCAGGGAACTGCGCAGCCGCCAATGCTGATCTGCTGAAGGTCCGCAGGAACTCATCGATGACTGATCTCCTATGCTCTCCTCAGTACAAAGCGTATCTTCCTGTCTATACAACTGTAGCCGTGGAACTTTTCTAAGTGGGAAATTTGTTTCTACGACTTTGTTCAATAAATCCAATGGTGGGCTTTAACGGTCTCAATGACCTCAAAGTTGCAGCAGATTCCAGATTTGAATTGCCTTAAACAGTGCCATTAATAATTTTGACCGCCCACCAAAACCGATGCTAGGATAACGTACAATGATGCGATCGAAAAGTGGAACAACTACGAATAACTGAAAAGCAAATAATCTGATCGCTAAACGCAGTAATCCCGTATCATGCAGACATCTCTGTGCTATCGGGTGGTTTTTCATGGAGTGGGTGATAGATTCTGGGCGATGAACGGTCGCTATCGTACGTTAATCTCTCAAGAGACTTTATATTTCGAGAGGTCCGAATGTAGGACTCTAATATATTCCGCTTGTTTTGCGGAAATGAGGACAGACAGCATGTGAGTTACTATTCCTTGTATCATGTGTTCTAACTTGTAAATCATCATGTTGAACTGTTTCGAGCTGGTGAAAATGTCATGTACTGTGATTACGACATGGACTTCATTTTTGCCTATCTGTTTAGTTTGCTTATTTTTCTACCATTCTAGTTGCGTTCTCAACGTAACTTTATTATATTTGTTAAGGGCATTTTCTGTCTGTATTTTAAATAAATGACGTAGGACCACTTACCGTTTGTTTGAAATGTTCTTTCTTGAATAAACGTTGTTCAACATAATTCTTTGTCGCCTACTTCAAGTACACATTTTACAATAGAACCCTTGTTGCTAAATTATTCATAGCCTCTAACTTTTATTTTGCATTTTATTAATTCGCTATTGCCAACGCATAGACTGTTTGACAGCAGGTTATTATTTGCAGCGAGTTGGCTACATGGCATGAAAAGAGACGTGTGCGGCTCGACTCTATGACTGCATCCAGCTGTTCTTTTTTAAACAGCGCCGTGCATAGCCCAAGAATCTAAAGTACTAGTAATTGCAGGTAAAGATGCATCTGGTTTGCTCATATGGAATACCGCTTAGATGAGCAACTGGGCTAGCTGTAAGCCTTTAACTACCGTAGCACCCATCAATATAATGTGTAGTTACACTATTCCTTACAAGAGCATAAATTTTCCGTTACTCCTCCTGTGGTGTTTAGATATCCTGAACAGAACCCATGGAGTGAGAATGATGCATCATCTAGGAACGCAGTAATACCTTGCTCCTCAGCTGCGATGACTGGGCAGTCCACACACTACTTGGCTTAAACAGACCTCATATGCCCACAGTTTCCTACATTTCAAGCCTAAATGAGAAGAAGGAGTTAGAGTAATTGAGGTTAATGAAATTAAATTGATTGAATTACCTGGAAGAACTATAAAATGTTAATAACAGAACATTAAAATATGATGGTTTACCTTACAAAAATAATACCAATGGATTGGATATGTCTCCAAAATCAATGCTGTACACAAAAATATTTTTTTTCCAAGTATAGGAGTGTTTTTCGTTTTATTGTACTAACCACTCTCCATCAATCCTCGCAACACATAAGGGGGCAGTGAAAAGAAAACCGAACACCAGCCACAACAGTACCATGGTGTGGTTCCATTCAAAAGTAATCACCGCCCGTGTTCAGACACTTACCCCACTGGTAGACGAGACGATGATGACGGATGCATCACGGCAACCACTCTCGCACTTCCTAGCCCAGCTGCATGTCTTCCTTCACATCGCCTAAGATGTAAAAATCACACGGTAATAGACCCGGGCTGTGCGGAAGATATTGCAGTGTTTCCCAACCAAATCGCTGAAGTGTAGCCTTTGTCCGACTGGCGGTCTGTGTGCTGCCTTGCAGCAGAGTGATTCTGTCAGACGGCACTACGGCAGCGACAGGGCAAATGACGAAGCCAACAGCGGAAACATCCCACATATCCTCCCGCCAAACAAATCCAAAGCTGTTCAGACACGTTCCGGTATGGTCAGGATGACCTTCTTTTCCAATTGTAGGGACCCTGTGCTCGCCCAGTTCCTCGAGCGTGGAACCACAATCAGTGTAGAGCGCTACAAGACACTTTGCAGCATAAAGTCAAAACGCCCAGAAATGCTGTCGGACGGAATCATCCTGTTGCACGACAACGGCCCTGACGACGTTCTATGGAACAGGAACTGATCGTCTCGTCCGCCAGTGAAGTAAATGACTTAACGCGTGTGGTGATTGCTCTTGATTGAAGCCACTCCATAGTGATTGGACTGTTTCTCATAATTCCCGCTCTTCAGCTGAGAGAATTTGAGTAAACAGACGTGATTTTAAATTGTAAGAGAGATTTACACATTTTTAAGTTACTAAAAAGGCTCTTTAATGCCATTGATATTTTAAAAAAAAACTTATATTCTTTTTAGAAAAGACTGATTAAATTACTGATAATCAGGTGAAGGACTTGATTACAATGAACAGATAGGATCCGCAGCAGTAAATCATAAACTGATGTATGATCATTTCCATTGTGCGTAAATAACGGGGTACGAATCGAGCAAGATAGATCATATAGGGAAAGAATTTCAACCAGAAGGATCGGTACCACTAAAGGGTAGATACAATTAAGATGTAGCCTGGCCATGGTTATGAAGAGTAATATAAGGAAAAAAAGGATCAGAAAGGATACAAAGTTAGGAGGAAGCCTTCGGGGGGGGGATTACGAGTGTGTTACTGTGGTGTCACCGCCAGACACCACACTTGCTGGGTGGTAGCCTTTAAATCGGCCGCGGTCCGTTAGTATACATCGGACCCGCCTGTCGCCACTATCAGTGATTGCAGACCGAGCGCCGCCACACGGCAAGTCTAGTCTAGAGAGACTCCCCCGCACTCGCCCAAGTTGTACAGCCGAGATTTGCTAGCGATGGTTCACTGATTACAGACGCTCTCATTTGCACAGACGACAGTTTAGCGTAGCCCTCAGCTACGTCATTTGCTACGACCTAGCAAGGCGCCATATTCAGTTACTATGTCTTCTGAACAAATAATATTGTGGCTCATGTACCGTCAAGAGTGACGTTCATCATTAATGGATTAAAGTTAAGTATCAAACTAATTACGTCCGCTTTCTGAATTCTAATTCCCTGTCATGTTCCAGACCTCACGTCAGTGTAGTTCTTCCCTACTCACGCCAGCCTGAGTGAGCTAAAACGCGTGCATTTCGGCCTCCACTAGTAACACGGTGTTGGCTCTTCAGCCAACACAACAGTTACGTCGAAAGGAAAGCGTAAATGCTGGAGTGGATTAGCCGTGTTATGGTGTGAGAGTCGCATTCGGAGAGGATATTGAGGGATAGACATAAGGTCAGGGTGATGCTTGTTTTCACATATCAGTGGTCCAGAGTCTTAGGCCACATTCTCTTCAAAGATAAGTGGTGCAGTAATTATGTAGAGTGTGCTGGTAGTCGCTTGCTACAAGTCTCAGTTCATTTTAAGTTTCTGCCCGTCCACACTTTCTCGCGTAATGAAGTATTTTACTCTTCGCAGCAGCCAGTAGATGGCCAACATCAGGGAGACAGCGACGGCCACCACGCAGGCAGCGACGTCTAGCAGCAGGTACTGGTACCAGGCCAGGTCCAGCGCGGCGGACCTCAAGTGCGGCGCCCCCCGGTGCCTGATGACGTACTCCACCCAGTACACCGCCTCCTCCAGCGGCGGCCGGGGGCGGTCCCGGAACAGCTGCGACAACTGCTTGGCGCGCTCGCGGTACCTTCAAAGAATAAAAAAAAAAACCGCAAGAGCGTACATAAGCTTACTTGTTAAATAAATGAAATTACTCCACTCACTTGTTCTGCTTACTCTTAATACACCTCTGGCCATTAAAACTGCTACACCAACAATAAATGCAGATGATAAACAGGTATTCAGTGGACAAACATATTATACTATAACTGACACGTGATTACATTTTCACGCAATTTGGGTGCACAGATCCTGAGAAATCACTACCCAGAACAACCACCTCTGGCCGTAATAACGGCCTTGATGCGCCTGGGCATTGAGTCAAACAGAGCTTGGATGGCGTGTACAGGTACAGATGCCCATGCAGCTTCAACACGATACCACTGTTCATCAAGAGTAGTGACTGGTGTATTGTGACGAGCCAGATGCTCCGCCACCATTGACCAGACGTTTTCAATTGGTGAGAGATCTTGAAAATGTGCTGGCCAGGGCAGCAGTCGAACATTTTCTGCATCCAGAAAGGCCCGTACAGGACCTGCAACATGCGGTCGTGCTTTATCCTGCTGAACTGTAGGGGTTCGCAGGGATCGAATGAAGGGTAGAGCCACGGGTCGTAACACAACTGAAATGTAACGTCCACTGTTCAGAGTGCCGTCAATGCGAACAAGAGGTGACCGAGACGTGTAACCATTGGCACCCCATACCATCACGCCGTGTGATACGCCAGTGTGGCGATGACGAATATACGCTTCCAATGTCCGTTCACCGCGATGTCGCCAAAGACGGATGCGACCATCATGATACTGTAAACGGAACCTGGATTAATCCGAAAAAATGACGTTTTGCCATTCGTGAACCCAGGTTCGTCGTTGAGTACGCCATCGCAGGCGCTCCTGTCTGTGATGCAGCGTCAGGGGTAACCGCAGCCATGGTCTCCGAGCTGATAGTCCGTGCTACTGCAAACATCTTCGAAGTGTTCGCGCAGATCGTTGTTTTCTTGCAAATGTCCTCACCTGTTGACTCAGGGATCGAGACGTGACTGCACGATCCTTTACAGCCATGCGGATAAGATGCCTGTCATCTCGACTGCTAGTGATACGAGGCCGTTGGGACCCAGCACGGCGTTCCGTATTGCCCTCCTGAACCCACCGATTCCATATTCTGCTAACAGTCATTGGATCTCGACCAACTCGAGCAGCAACGTCGCGATAGGATAAACCGCAATCGCTATAGGCTACAATCCGACCTTTATCAAAGTCGGAAACGTGATGGTAGGCATTTCTGCTCCTTACACGAGGCATCACAACGACGTTTCACCAGGCAACGTCCGTCAACTGCTGTTTGTGTATGAGAAATCGGTTGGAATCTTTCCTCATGTCAGCACGTTGTAGGTGTTACCACCGACGCCAACCTTGTGTGAATGCTCTGAAAAGTTAATCATTTGCATATCACAGCATCTATTTCCTGTCGGTTAAATTTCGCGTCTGTAGCACGTCATCTTAGAGGTGTAGTAATTTTAATGACGAGTAGTGTGCAACATTGGAATGGTACTTTTCCACTAAAAGACGTTCCTCTCACTGACCACTCTAGAACTCGTGCATCGACTCCATACTGTCTCCACATCCTTACCTAATCCGTATTTAAACCACACTTGTATCAGTTCATGCCTGCTCCTGTCTCACACATCAACCTCCACATTTTACTGTAGGCAACTTTCAAAATACTTCCTCATACGTATTCCGATATCAGCAGAACAATTTTTCTGTTGCATTATATTTGCCTACGCTCATTCACCTACATTACCTGTAACGTCACATAACATAAACCGCCTTAGGCTCCAGCTTGTAGCGCAGTCTTATCCAGACTTGCCTACCCGGGATTCCGGTGAATTTCTTCAAGGCCCGACTACCTCTCAATATCAGACCTGTGGTCCAGTTGTTTTTGTGAAAATGTGAGAGATTTAATTACAAAAGAAGAGAACAAAAGAACAATTGCTAATTTGCAAAGATAATTATGGGTAGGCAGGCAACAGCAATCATAGTGACCGCCTGTGGAAACTAAGTGTAGTACAGCACCTGCAGCATCCGGCGCGGCCTCGGACTAAGATTTCGATACGGTCAGCCAAGCCTGCTCAGCGGCAGCGCTGATCACCGGCACCGTTATCAGGGAGTCGCTTAATCTAAAACGTCTCTAATTTCTCCGTCGGATCCGTTGGTGGGTGTCCTAAGCGTGTTCCTGCGACCTGTCTACGGCTAGCTATCCGGCTGGAGTATTCGTTGTTGTTATACTACTGTTGGTGAACCGTTACGTGCTGACGGTATTCTATAAGGGCTGTCACCTGCTCTGGTGTAGAGACTGTTGTTGTTACGCCATTCCGTGATTACACACGTAACATTTTGTACAACTGACACTGAAGTATTAACATGAAAATACAAAACAGATAGACCTGAATATGAAGAATATACAGAGAAGGTTTGGAAGGAACAGGAAGGAAGGATCAGGAAGCCGTGCAGAGTAGTGTAGACGTAACAAAACCTTCACTTTTCGAGGAATGACCCTGTTGTGAAACCAAGCAGATACTCAGGTACAGAAAATGTGCACGCAGAGAAAAATTTTCGCTGTCCACAAAATTCTGTTTTGTTTTCATTTCTCTTCTCTCTAACTTGTCATATGTGTTTTGCTTAAAAACTGTTCACTTTCTGTCATAACAACGGGATTAAGATTGCCACTTAGTTTTATATTCCGGTTTATGCCATCAGTAAGAATTTGCATGCAAAATCCCAGGTTTGGTTTCCGCCCAGAGAAAATAAAGTTTTCGAATGTTCTTTTAGAGGCTAGGGGTAGCGTCTTTGATTAGTAATCAAAACGTTCCCGGTTCCAAGTTCTAACTCCGCAGCCGCTTGAATTTTGAATAAAAATCATCATCGTTGGTGGGAGAAGACTTTTGAAGTAAGAGATCACGCTCATTCTGCCAACGGCCTTGTCAAAGAGGGCGGAGGTGCGGACAGAGTTTCAGGGCACTCTCTTCTCCTTGGGGTGGTAAAGTGCCTCTAAAGGCGGAAGACTCAGCAATGATCAACGCCGTAAGGATGCAGAAGGCAATGGAAACACACTTAATGTGCATCCACAGGACATGTGGCCTGTAAATGAAAAAGTGTCATGATGATTTCTCAATTGGTAAGAGATTCCGGAATAGTCCCCAGTTCGGATCTCCGGGAGAGGACTGCCAAGGTGAAGGTGACCACGAGGAAAACGCTGAATAACCAACGAAAGAATCGGAGTGTGGACTGTCAGAAGTTTGGACGTGCTAGGGAAGCTAGAAAATGTGAAAAGGGAAATGCAGAGGCTCAGTCTAGATATAGTGAGGGTCAATGAAGTGAAGTGGAAGGAAGACAAGGATTTCTGGTCAGATGAGTATGGCGTACTATCAACAGCAGCAGAAAATAGTATAACGGGACTCGGATTCGCTATGAATAGGAAGGTAGGGCAAAGAGTGTGTTATTGTGAACAGTTCAGTAATAGTGTTGTTCTTATCAAAATCGACAGCAAACCAACACCAGCAACGATAGTCATGTACACATGCCGCCCTCGCAAGCTGAAGATGAAGAGGCAGAGAGAGTATATGAGGATACTGAACAGGTAGTTCAGTACGTGAAGGGAGATGAAAATCTAATAGTCATGGGGGACTAGAATGTGGTTGTAGGGGAAGGAGTAGAAGAAAGGGTTGTGGGAGAATCTGCGCTTCGTACCAGGAATGAGAGGCCAGCGGGCTTGTGGCGGTGGTAACAGCGGTTCCCGTCAGATCACCTGCTTAGAACGTTCTTGGGCTTGGCTAGCACTTGGACAGGTTAGTGTCCAGGTCTGCCGAGCGCTGTTGACAAGCGAGGTGCACTCAACCCTCGTGGCGCCGCCTGAGGGGCAACTTGACTGGGAAGTAGCTGCTCCGGTCACGAAAGCCCACAACGATTAGTGGAGCGGTATGTTAACTACATGGCCCTCCATATCCGCATCCGGAGAAGCCTATCACCTGAGGATCACACGCTAGTCGGTTGGCACCGTTGGATCTTCCGAGGCCTTTTCGGTTGGAGTTTAGTGTAGTTTTACTGGGAATGAGAGGAGAGAAAGACTAATCGAGTTCTGCAATAAATTTCAGCTAGTAATAGCGAATACTGTGTCCAGGAATTACAAGAGAAGGCGGTATACATGAAAAAGAGCGGGAGATAAGGGCAGATTTCAGTTAGATTACGTGATGGTCAGGCAGACATTACGAAATCACGTACTGGATTGAAAGGCGTACCCAGGAACAGATATAGACTTTCTCTCCTCCACCCGAACAGCCCATGAAAGTGTAACGGTACCGACCGGCCGCCGTGTCATCCTCACCCACAGGTGTCTCTGGATGCGGATATGGAGGCGCATGTGGCCAGCACACCGCTCTCCCAGCCGTATGTCAGTTTACGAGACCGGAGCCGCTACATCTCAATGAAGTAGCTCCTCAGTTTGCCTCACAAGGGCTGAGTGTACCCCGCTTGCCAACAGCGCTCAGCAGACTGGATGGTCACCCATCCAAATGCTAGCCCAGCCCAACAGCGCTTAACTTCGGTGATCTGACGGGAACCGGTGTTGCCACTGCGGCAAGGCAAATCACAATTTAGAAGTGATGAAGCGTAGGCTGGAGTTTAAGAAACTAGTCAGGAAAAATCAATTACAAAGAAGTAGGATATGGGAGTACTAAGGAATGAAGAGATCTCCTTGAAGTTCTCTAAAGCTGTACATTCTACGATAAAGAGCAGCTCATTAGGCAGTTCAGGTGAAGAGCAGTGGAGATTTCTAAAAAGGGCAATCACAGAAACTAGAAATAAAAAATAGATACAAGCAAAGTAGCTGCGAGGAAACCGTGGGTATCAGAAGAAAAACTTCAGTTGATCGATGAAAAACGGAAATACAAAAGTGTTCACGGAATTTCAGGAATACAGAATATAAGTCACTTAGGAAATAAATAAATAAAAAGTGCAAGGAAGTTAAAGCGAAATGACTGCATGAACAATGTGAAGAAACCGAAAAAGAAATGATTGTCGGAGGGGCTGACTCAGCATACAGAAAAGTCAACAGAACCTTCGGTGAAATTAAAAGCAAGGGTGGTAGCATTAAGAGTGCAAGGGGAATTTCACTGCTAAATGCAGAGGAGACAGCAGATAGGTGGAAAGAGTACACTGAAGGCCACTATGAGGGGGAACGCTTATCTGATGTGATAGAAGAAGAAACAGGAGTTGATATAGAAGAGATAGGAAATCCATTATTAGAACCAGAATTAAAAAGCGCTTTGAAAGAGTTAAAATCAAATAAGCGAGAAGAGATAGTTAACATTTCATCAGAATTTCTAAAATCATTGGAGGAAGTTGCATCAAAACAACTTTTCACGTTGGTATGTAGAATATGTGATTCTGGTGATATACTATCTGACTTTCAGAAAAATATCATCCACACATTTCCGAAGACTGCAAGAGCTGACAAGTGCAAGAATTATCGCACAATCAGCTTAAGAGCCTACGCTTCCAACTTCCTGAGAAGAATAATATACAGAAGAATGGAAAAGAAAACTGAGGCTGTGATACATGACGATCAGTTTGGCTTTGGGAAAGTTGCTGTTACCAGAGAGCAAGTTCTGACGTTGCAGTTGATAATGAAAGCAAGACTAAAGAAAAATGAAGGAACTTTCATAGGATTTGTCAAACTGCAATAAGACAATGTCAAATGGTGCAAGATGTCCGAAATTCTGAGAAAAATAGGGGTAAGCTATAGGGAGAGACGGGTAAAATACAACATGTACAAGAGACAAGAGGGAGTAATAAGAGTGGAAGACCAAGAACGAAGTTCTCGGTTTAAAAAGGGAGCGCTCGGGTTAAAAAGGATGTAAGACAGGAATGTAATCTTTCGCCCATTCTGTTCGATGTATACATCGAAGAAACAACGATGGAAATAAGAGAAAGGTTCATGAGAGGAATTGAAATTCAAGGTGAAGGGCTATCAATGATAAGAGTCGCTGATGAGATTGCTATCCTCAGTGAAAATGAAGAAGTATTACAGGATCTGCTGACTGGAATGAACAGTGTTATGAGAGCAGAATATGGAGTGAGAGTAAACCGAAGAAAGACAAAATTAATGACAAGTAGCAGACATGAGAACAGCGAGAAACGTAACATCTGGATTGATGGTCACGAAGTAAATGAAGTTAAAAGAGTTCTACTATCTATGCAGCAAAATAACCCATGACGGACGGAGTAAGAAGAATATTAAAGCAGGCTAGCACTGGCAAAAAGGGCATTCCTGTCCAAGAGAAGTCTGCCAGTGTCAAACATAGGCGTTAATGTGAGGAAGAAATTTCTGAGTATGAACATCTGGAGTGCAGCATTGGATGGTACTGAAACATGGTCTGTGACAAAATCGGAACAGAAGAGAATCGAAGTATTTGCGATGTGGTGCTACAGACGAATGTTGAAAATTAGATGGAGGATTGAGGAGGTTCTGCGCAGAATTGGAAAGGACAGGAATATATGAAAAACACTGATAAGAAGGAGGGACCGTTAAGATACCAGGTACTAGCGGGAGCTGTAGAAGGTAAAAACTGTAGAGGAAGACAGAGATTGGAATATATCCACCAAATAATTTAGGACGTAGGTAGTAAGTGTTATTCTGCGATGAAGCGGTTGGGACAGAAGAGAAATTCATGGTGGTCCGCGTCAACCCACTAAGAGGACTGGTGATTCAAAAAAAAATTATTATACCACACGGTGTGCTGAAGGGCAAAAGAAACACCTACCCAAATGAATCTGGGTGTGGTAGATCGTCGTACTAGCCACTCATCCATAAGTGTCAGCAACAGTAACAATATTTATCACATAATTACTTACAAAGCAGAGGTAAAGATAAATTGGAAGAGGACATATTTCACAAATTAAAGAAAATGCTAAGGAAGGAGAAACAATAGTAGTACTTTTAATACATTTAGAACAATTTATCATATATTAGGGCTACAACTTTGCTTCCGTTATTTTACAATAATCGCAAGCAGTGTGCAGGTGATAGGTCGTAAGTGTCTTTCAATAAGCTTAGGCATCTGTAAGCATGACGCCATCAAAATATTAATCGATTTGTGATTGCATCATAAAGCTGGTCTCGATTGAAAATGTCAGTTTACGAACCGATTTCTCGTCATTTGCGAGAAGTTTTAATCTTCTCGTTTAACATGAAGAAATCTGTGGTTGAGGTTCATAAAATGCTGGGTAAGACCTAACGTGAGGCATCTACTAGTGAAAGAACGTGCAGAGAGTGGTTTCAATGCATCAAGAACGGCGATTCTGACGTCGAAGGCCGGCCTTAGAAACTAAAACAGACGAAAAACAACCACAGGAGATTGTCGTCGAAAGCGGTTGATGAGTCAGAGCCGAGCACTGGAGGACAAAAGGCCACAATACGGTGGCAGACATGAAGATGTTATTCTGCAGCATGACAGTGGTCGACCCTATGTTGCAAAACCGTTCAGAACATACTTGGAAACGTTCAAGTGAGAAGTCCTCCTATTCCAAATTTTTCTTTGGTTTCCTCTACTGCTTGTTCAGTGTACAAATTGAATACTATCGCGGTAGACTACAACTCTGTCTCACCCCCTTTTCAACGACTCGTATAAGTGCGTCTGGTTTCTATTTCGCTACCAGTATTTTATCCTCGCTATCCTCGGAATCACGAAGAGAGTACTCCAGTCCAATCTGCCTTAGCAGGATCAAGTATGCACGAGATTATTTTGTGATTTTCAGGACAATGAAACCCAGAAACACTCTAAATGGGGTTATCGTTGACTGTAGTAGTTGATCGCAGCAATCTAGCTTCAGAAACATTAGGTACGAGAACACTGGCGGAAACCCAATTTATTGGGTTAGCATCAGTTCTTGTCAACTACAAAATAACTAATAACTAAATAACAAAATTATTACTACTTTGTATTTTCTATGAAACAAGGAAAATTACCACCGTGCAAAATATCTCAAAGCGATTGTCTTGGATGAGAAATTGGTTGCACGTTAACTGTACCATGAGATTCCATCAATGCATTTGTGTAAGACGACGAATTTCTTAGGTTTATTTCACACAGGAGGACATGGAGAGAGTTGAATCGATTCGATTTACTTTCATACGAGAGTCACAGGGCTTCGACTTCGACTATCTGTAACCATCGTGCAGCCTGTAAAGCAAATAAAAACTACAGTAAGCCGCTTGCCACCAGCCGTGTCGTCACTGGCTACACAAGCCTACATTTTCGAAATTATTGTCAGTAGTTTCCTCAAAAGTAGGTGTTCTAGAATAAACTTTTATGCTGATTCTGAAAGCAATTCATTTTGTTCGATCTCGTCACGACTTCTCACAAAACAAGATCTCGTATTTTAAAGATTTAGGTAACTGAAGTTCAAATATCAAATATCAGTCGAGGTCCACATTTTTATGCTTATTGTTTTATTTTTTAGATGCATAAAAAATACTATGGACTGTGCTCTTAGGAATATTGTGAACTCTCTGTTCCATTCAATTTTTAAACTTACACCCAATTTTTAAACTTTCTCTTTTTTTATTCGCAGAACCTCCACCTTTACTGTACCTCTTCAGTATCCAGCTACAGCTCCCATCACACATTCATTCTAACTTTCCAGATACATCTTCTCTATCTTCTCATTATCCTGGTGGATGCATTCTCCTTGCTGACCACTGTTAGGTCCCAGATTTTCAGGGCAGTAGTCAACATGTGAGAGCAGAAACTGGACTTTTACATTCATGTTAAACCACAACTTATCGATATTTTTCAACACTGTTTTGACAACGTACTTGTAATTTCGATTTTTTTTATTTCCCACAAACTTATCAGTAACAGACCTGAAGGGAGTCGACATCTTTTTTCTGTAACATTCATTGCATTCTCGAATTCGGGATCCTTCAACAGTTTGTGAATTTGAGGTCTAACGAAACTTCCAGCTTTATGTTTCTCTTGACCAGACTTAAAATAGATCTCGTGGAAGGGCCCTTACAAACTGCTTAATTAAGCGTAGTTTGTTATGTACTGGAGGAACACATAATTTTTTGTAGCCTACAAGCAGTCCACGCAAGAGGTTTTGTCCCAGGCACAAAATGTTAGCGATTCGGCCGAATCCTTACAATTTAATTCTTTGCCCAGTTACCTTGCTTACATTAAAAGAAAGGCATTTTTGTGTAGCGAGCTTGCTGTCCTTGTGAAATACTTGTAACTAAAACTAAACTAAAGTAATTTACATTCTGAAAATCTTGTTCTTTATAGAAGAAAATCAAGGACAGTTTTGAAAATAGGCATAAAAATTTAGTTAAGGGAACACATTTAAGTTCAGTCTCTGATATCATGCAGATTGATTGTCCCTCTATTTCTGTACACATTCTCAAGTCAGCAGCTATATTGTTTCTACCCGCTTCCCACTGTTAGTCATTAGTATACAGTGTGGTAAAGGGCTGCTGTGCGTATGTGACTTTATTTAACGTAGTAAGTTCCACTGCAGAAGTTTAAAGGAGCCCAGTACCGCGGCACTGTACCACATCTGATAATTCAAAGAAATTGAAAAAGATGGAAGTTTTGGAAAAGATATTTAGAATGTATAAGTGCGATTCGGAGAGCTGCTACAGGTAAAAAAATCAGACGAGAAGAAAGTCCCATATGAAAATATTGCGGCAACAGCCAAGAATTAAAACGTATTGTCGCGTAGAGAGATATGGGGATTGCTGTAAGATCCCCAATTACCTTCTCTTCTGTTCTGAGAAAAACATCTAATCAGTACAAAAGCGCATTATACACCAGTAAACAAGAAGCACAGCGTCACAAAACAATATAAGCAATACACAAAATGAGGACTTACTGTGTTCTCCCTGGATTATTAGGGTGTAACGTTATGGTAGCAGCGAGTCACAGAAACATCCAAGACCACCTCGACTCTCGTCTCTGCCCAGTGTCACATGGCGCCCTCTGTACTCCCCGGCGCACCACTGTTCAAATGTGTGTGAATTACTAAGGGACCAACGAACCACTGCCTCTCCCCGCCATAGTACAGGGTAGGAAATGTACTTTATTTATATTAAAAAATACATGTATCGCAGTCCCCGGCGCCCACGTGGAAGCGGTCGGCAAGCTGGCTGGACAAAGGTTGGCACGACAACAGACCCTACCTGTGGCCTAGGGTCCACCATTCTCTGCACCCTGGTAGGGTAGCAATAAGCAGGCAGGCGGCGAAAACAAGCAACGAACATCACCTGTCCCAATCACTACTAATAATTTATTACAAAAAATCCCTTTTGCTTGAGGATGTTTCGACAAAATGAAACGGTAATCAGCACATACACCAATCGTCCTGATTTGGAAAGAGAATTTGCTTATTGTAGTAATCGCGTCTCTTTCCGGCCAGTTATTTGATGAATGGTTTATAATCACAGACCACAGAAGCTTCTTGTTGAACATCCCGCAGTCCTATGGTTAATAATAAAAGACACCTTCCCCATTAACCTTCGAGGATCTCTGACTGTGTATTCGAATCTGAATCCAGAATATGCATTATACAAAATCACACTACTCTAGGAACAAAACAAACTCGAGATTAGTGGACATAGCATATGTCAGCGAGTTACTGCTATCTAGATATCCCCACGTACAGAAGTAGCAGTGCAGCGAGCAAGTGGCCGTCTACCAGGTTACATACAAAGTGAACCTTATACGCCGGCCGTCGTGGCCGAGAGGTTCTAGGCGCCTCAGTTCTGAACCGCGCTGCTGCTACGGTCGCAAGTTCGAATCCTGCCTCGGGCATGGATGTGTGTGCTCTCCTTTGGTTAGTTCTAAGTCTAGGGGACTGATGACCTCAGATGTTAGGTCCCGTAGTGCTCAGAGCCATTTGAACCATTTTTTGAACCTTATACCTAGGAATAGAATGAACTGTGTGTTTAACCCTATTTAAGAATGCGTAGGTGTATTAGATAGAGACTAGCACTATAATACGACACCCCACTCGTCCAAAATTTGTACACAATGGCTCCAGGAACACTCTTCTGAGTTTAAGTGCTTCCGCTGGCCACCAAACCCTCCAGACAGGAACATTTCTGGGATACCTTACAATGTGCTGTTCAGAAGAGATCTCCACTATCTCGCACTCTTACGGATTTAGGGACATCCCTGCAGAATTCGTGGTGTCAATTCTCTCCAGCACTACCGAAGACATTAGTTGAATCCATGCCACGTCTTATTGCGGCACTTCTGCGTGCTCTCGGGGGGCTGATGTACCAGTTTATTTGGCTCTTCAATGTATGAAGTATGTTGTGGCTGTTCTCTGGAACTAACGTAGGAAAAAATGGTTGAAATGGCTCTGAGCACTATGGGACTTAACATCCATGGTCATCAGTCCCCTAGAACTTAGAACCACTTAAACCTAACTAACCTAAGGACAGCACACAACACCCAATCATCACGAGGCAGAGAAAATCCCTGACCCCGCCGGGAATCGAACCCGGGAACCCGGGCGTGGGAAGCGAGAACGCTACCGCACGACCACGAGATGCGGACAACTAACGTAGGGATATGGATCCGGTTTCTATTAATAGATAGATTAATTCACGAGGAAAGTTGTGTATATAATTTTTATCAATATTTCGTGAAACTTGGCTGAAATATGATGAATTAAAGTATGCCTCTAGACAGCAGCGAAGCTTGAGCAAAATCCACGTTGGTGCTGATGGTCTACCGATAAAATGTGTGCATGAAAACCGAAAGGCTGTTCTGTGGGATGGGATCCGAGCCGGAATACTATTTTCACTGCCTTTTAAGCTAGCTCTTAGCTTTCAATCACGTGGACATTCGTCAGCAGCAGAAAGTGGTTTGCATTCCATGTTGAACTGTACGAGCAGGTGTCATTTTCACAGTATAATTCAAGTTGTAAAGTGCTTGCTTTAGGTGCTGCAGTAAGCCAGCAATCGGCGTGTGCTGCTTAAATCGTTCAGTTTATATGAAAGTTATGATATTCAGGTACCTAACGTTGTGTTCTGATTTTTGATCATAACTCTACGCAGTGTCCCGTGAACGAAATTGCTGTTAGGCCAGATAAAATGTCGGGCCGTAGATACTTGGTGCTACCTGCTGGAAGCCGGAGGGAGAGAGGGGGGGCGGGGGGAGGGGTGGCAGGTCTCTAGTTAGCTTGTAAACCAATGCATATGTTCAGAAAGCCCAATGGTAATTGTAAGTAATACAGAAGAAAAGGAAAAATAGTTCATTACAGGAGCCCGTGGTGTGGGGAGTTAATCCCAGTTCTCGAGGAAACAAGTGTATGGACAAATATGATGCCCATGTAAAAATGAAGTGAGTGCCAGTGGCGTAATACATAGCATCAGTGTAATCGTTTGTGAAATAACTTCGGTCACTTGACTTTTTGAGTCAGTCCTGCACAGTAATAAATCGAAAGTCTTGTTTACATATACGATTTTTCGCTATTTGTTTCACCGTCTCACTTGCCTGCTGTGGCTGATACTTTTGCTGCAGTCCCACAAATGGCGGCGCCACATACAGGGTGGCTGTAATTAAACTTTCACCACTTGCGAGGGCTGCCATGAAGAACGAGTGAGCGTTAGACATTGAAACTTTGTGAAAAAATTTGTAAGAGCAAGTGGAAGACAGATAACAAATAAACCATTGCAGCAAACACATTTTAATTTCCACATGGGAGGGTAACATTTGCCAATTGCGTACCATCTTTACGTTCTAGGCTACAAACGTTGCTCAATGTGACGACCATCTGCAGCCATGAGAACCAGAGAGTTTGTACGGATTTCATAACTGTTCGCAGCACATTTTGAACCGTGTATATTGGAAAGTTGAGCTGTCGAGACATAGCTCGTGGAGAGCTTGAAGATGTCACATTGCGTTCAACATTCTCATCCATGGCAACAGTCACTTCTTCAGCAATTTGTGGCGCAGTTGGCTATCGGCCTCTCGGAAACCACTTTCCAAATCGCCAGTTAATTCGAACTTCGGAATCGTGTTCTTCCACCCCTGTGCGGAAAGGGGATCTCTCCGTGCTCTTTTAGTACCTCGATACTCGCAAAGGGCAGGACCACTGTTACTGCTGTTTCGATAAAACAGCTTTCCGAGTTAAGCCCTTCTCACCATGTTCAGACCACGCTGACTGTCTCCAACTGCAATGCACACTGATGCTTGCGTTGCAACCGTACGACGACGTACCAGTACTGGCGCATCACGAGAAGTCACGACACTAACAGTACTAACAGCGCAAATCTTGAACCGATTTAAGCTGAAAAAAAATAGTTCCAGTTTTGGCCACCAGGTGAAAATCTGGCGCTGTTAATGGAAGAAATATATTCTGGAGGTATGTTGATGATACCTTTGTAGTTTGGCCCCATGGTGAAGATAACTTGCAAGACTTCTTAAGACATCTGAACTCCGTCCACGATCAAATAAAGTTCACAATGGAAATTGAAAAGGAGGGATGCCTTCCATTCTTGGATGTTCTGGTTCGGCGCAGAGAGGATGGCACTTTGGGACTTGAAGTCTATCGGAAGCCGACGCACACGGATTTGTATTTACGTGCAAATAGCTGCCACCATCCTGCCCAGACGATGAGTGTTCTTCGAACTTTGACGCATAGAGCGCATATTATTTCTGTCGAAAGTAGTCTGCAAGATGAACTTTCCCACTTACAAAGAGTGTTTGAAGACAATGGGTACTCCCCACAGCAAATGCAGAAGGCACTGAAAATGAAACCGAAAGAGGCCACAAAGAAAGCAGAAGAAGACGCAACCTTTAAATCGATGGTCTTCCTGCCACATGTGGGTAGCCTCTCATCAAAAATAGGACGGATTCTCAGCAGTCACAAAGTAAAAGTGATTTTTCGTCCTCCACCCAAGACAGCTGCACTCGTGGGCTCCGTCAAAGAAGATTTGCTGCTCCGAAAATCTGAAGTTTACAAAACTCCATGTGAATGTGGCCTTTCTTACACGGGACAAACAACTCGCACTGTCCAAGAAAGATGTACTGAACACCGGAGGTACACACGACTTTTACAACCTAACAAGTCGGCAGTGGAAGCGCACTGTATTGACACTGGTCACAGAATGTTGTATGACAACGTCGAAATTTTGGCAACTACATCATCTTTTTGGGACTCGATAGTGAAGGAGGCAACTGAAATTCGACTGACGACGAATTTAATTAATACAGATAGTGGTTTCAAACTTGATAAATCATGGAATCCGGCACTTGCTGTAATAAACTTACGAAGACGTCGTCACAGTGCAGCTCACAATGATATATCGACATCCCAACAGAGATCGACTGCGGAGTCATAGATGTTACTCGCGCATTGTGCACGTCTGTGCCGCCCACCAACGTCTCTGGAGCATTTGCGTCTGTGGCCGCATGCGCAGTTGCGCGGTACGCGAGTATAAAGGAACGAAGCGAGCACTGGAGCGGCAGTCTTGCGGCTCACTCTGTAGATGGGTGAACGTTATACAGCCGAAATATTAGAAGAAGAAGAAGAAGAAGGAGAATTCTTGCGACTGCACACCCGAAACTTAAGGGAGCAATATAGAAATGTTTCCATATGTAATTGATCCGAAATGAGACATGGGCAGAAAAGGTCAAACACTGGAGAAAGGCATAATGTTCATTTTATTATTAACCGCCGCTTACACAGTTTGAACATCGGATAGGTGGCGTAGATGCTGCATCCGTAAAACGACGCTATCAGGAGTTACCGCAGCAATTCCGGTCGAATCTGAACAACGTGTTCCAGTACACTGGCCTTCACATTAGGTAGAGACTGAACGTGTCCCTGGTAAACGAGTTCTTTTAGTTATCCCCATCCCCAGGGCGAAAAGTCACATGCATTTGGAAAAACTCCGCATACGACACGTTCGTGAAAGGTCGCATTAAGCAGATCTTTCACTGGGCTAGCGACACGAGGTGTTGCCCCTTCTTGCACCAGAAGGGAGGTTTCCACACAGCTGCGCTCATCCAAACCAGGAATCTGAGACTGTTCAAGGAGGTCTCGATAAGGTGCAGACCTCATTGTACACATGACAAGGCGTCTGGGTGTATTCCGTTCGAAGAAGAACGGAGAATGAAGGTGCTTGTAAATCGACACCATTCAGTCGCTTCTGGCGAGAGCAATGACTCTTTGTGCGCAACACGCGGGTTAACATTACCCAAATTCGGCATTTCTTTGTACTCAAAAAATGTTCAAATGTGTGTGAAATCTTATGGGACTTAACTGCTAAGGTCATCAGTCCATAAGCTTACACACTACTTAACCTAAATTATCCTAAGGACAAACACACACACCCATGCCCGAGGGAGGACTCGAACCTCCGCCGGGACCACCCGCATGGTCCATGGCTGCAGCGCCTGAGACCGCTCGGCTAATCCCGCGCGGCTCTTTGTACTCATTTTTCCCTGTAGTGTAAAGTGTGCTCGTCACTCCGTAGGATATTGCCCGGCCACATGTAATACCAGAAACCGAAGAGCAAATTCAGAACGTTGCTGGGGATCATAAGGTTTCTGCTGCTGCACACTCTGGATCTTGTACGGATATCAGTGTAAGCAGATCAGAAAACTTTCCATACTGTTGACCATGGCATGGACAATTCTTGTGTCAGTGTATAAGGGCTAGCACTAGCCGGGGCACGTGCTGCACGGTCAGTAACAGCGGCAGCAAGCTGCTCAATAACTTCCACGGGGATAGGACGACTTCTCTTCCACGAGCCGCACACGTGTTTCAGAATTTCATTATCATCTTCTTTAAACCATTTAATGACATTGGCCTCTCCTCAGGGGTTTAAGCCAGCGATACTTTTTCAATGCAGCACCGTAATTGCTGCCGTTCATATAAAACAACATTAACAGCGCACGGTCACTGTTCTCGACAGCGACACTGTTTACTCACGTCAAATGAGAGCGTAGATGTCATACCGTACAGACCCAGATTCGCACGTGGTGACCAAAATTGAAATTACGCTACTGGCACGTTGAAACTGCTACACCACGAAGATGACGTGCTACAGACGCGAAAATTAACCGACAGGAAAAAGATGCTGTGATATGCAAACGATTAGCTTTTCAGAGCATTCACACAAGGTTGGCGCCGGTGGCGACACCTACAACGTGCTGACATGAGGAAAGTTTCCAACTGACTTCTCAAACACAAACAGCAGTTGACCGGCGTTGCCTGGTGAAACGTTGATGTGATGCATCGTGTAAGGAGCAGAAATGCGTACCACCACGTTTCCGATTTTGATAAAGGTCGGATTGTAGTCTATCGCGATTGCGGTTTATCGTATCGCGACATTGCTGCTCGTGTTGGTCGAGATGCAATGACTGTCAGCAGAATATGGAATCGGTGGGTTCAGGAGAGTAATACGGAATGCCGTGCTGGGTCCCAACTGCCTCGTAGCACTAGCAGTCGAGATGACAGGCATCTTATCGACATGGCTGTAACGGATAGTGCAGCCACGTCTCGATCCCTGAGTCAGCAGATGGGGACGTTTGCAAGACAACAACCATCTGCACGAACAGGTCGACGACGTTTGCAGCAGCACGGACTATCAGCTCGGAGACCATGGCTGCCGTTACCCTTGACGCTGCATCACAGGCAGGAGCACCTGCGATGGTGTACTCAACGACGAACCTTTTGGTGCACGAATGGCAAAACGTCATTTTTTCGGATGAATGCAGGTTCTGTTTACAGCATCATGATGGTCGCATCAGTGTTTGGCGACATCGCGGTGAACAGACATTGGAAGCGTGTATTCGTCATCGCCATACTGGCATACCACCTGGCGTGATGGTATGAAGTGCCATTGGTCACACGTCTCGGACACCTCTTGTTCGCATTGACGGCACTTTGAACAGTAGGCGTTACATTTCAGATGTGTTACGACCCGTGGCTCTACCCTTCATTCGATCTCTGCGAAATCCTACATTCCAGCAGAATAATGCACGACCGCATGTTGCAGGTTCTGTACGGACCTTTCTGGATACAGAAAATGTTCGACTGCTGCCCTGGCCAGCACATTCTCCAGATCTCTCACCAATTGAAAACGTCTGGTCAATGGTGGCCGAGCAACTGGCTCGTCACAATACGCCAGTCACTACTCTTGATGAACTGTGGTATCGTGTTGGAGCTGCATGGGCAGCTGTACCTGTACACACCATCCAAGCTCTGTTTGACTCAATGCCCAGGCGTATCAAGGCCGTTATTACGGCTAGAGATGGTTGTTCCGTGTACTGATTTCTCAGGATCTATGCACCCAAATTGCGTGAAAATGTAATGACATGTCAGTTCTAGTACAATATATATGTCCAATGAATACCCGTTTATCATCCGCATTTCTTCTTGGTATAGCAATTTTAGTGGCCAGTAGTGTAATTTGTTTTCCAGTGTAACTCGGTTCCGCATTAGCGTACCTACTGAGTTTATTTGGCATACGATGATAACAGACCACACTAGAGTCCCGTTAGTAGCTGCCCTTTAATTATAGCCACGCGGCACTCAGCTTTCTTCTAAATATTCATCCGAGTCAAGGAGTTTGCTCACCTCTCGTTGTTTAGCAGCTCGCCGAGTGTGTCTCGAAACGTTTGGTAGTCGAGGTCTCCGTACGACAGCTGCAGCGCGTTGCCCGCTGCGACCACCGTGGCTGCGTTGGACGGCTGGTCGCCAAAGAAGGGGATAGCGAGCATGGGCACGCTCGCGTTGACGGCTTCCAGCAGACCCAGCATTCCGGCGTGCGTTATGAACACTCTCACGTTCGGATGATCTGCAGTGAAGGAGAAGATGTAGTAGGCGGATAAAGAGGAGCGAATCATATCTTAATCGATCTGGCGATCTTAACGTAGCACAATTGGCATATTTTCTGTCAGGAAAGTGTAGAGCGCTTCGTTTGACTAGCAAAAAATACATTATTTGTTTCTCTGTATGGCTGCATGCTGCCGATTTACAGGTGACTAAAAAAACCCTGTGGCTTAAATGTATAAAAATTGACATATTGGTCTTTTAAATTAGTCATATCATCAGTTATACAATCTTAAATTGACGAGGGTGTGCTGAAAAGTAACGCATCCGTATTTCTTTATGTGAAAACTCTTAAAGATTTTAGAAAAAACCAAATTAGAATTTTAAGGCAAGCGACCACAATCACGGCTGAGGGCCTTACACTCCAAGAATGACAATAAATTAAGAATTGTTTAAGAACTCGCTGCAATTTACAATTTACAGGTATTGAAATATTAAAGGTAAGTCGCCACAAACGCAGCAGAAGGCATCAGACGCCAGGTATGGCAGTAAATAAGATTTTAAGGCATACTGCAAGCGACCACAATCACGGCCAGTAATGGTAATAATATAAACAATTTAGAAACCTCCTTTAACACAGAAAATACAATAGCCAAGGATAATTTAAAAAAAAAAAGCAAATGATCACGAAACGGGTGAAATAAGGTGATAGTAAACTTTGTAACACAACCCTTAACATCCACTGCACACTGCACTGCTAGATTTATTCCAGAAGGCGACCAGAACTATTAACCAGACATATATAACCTTTAATGTAGGAATTACAAGATATTGTAATAAATAATGCAACAATACAACACAAGGACCAGTACATAAGTTCCTTAAAGGGTACTGGGGCAGATTATACCCAAAGAAGGCGCGGACTGAAGGAGCGTTACACTGAGCTACTGGCCATCAGACCTCTTTTTAGAACACACATGTCTTACAAGAACCAAGGGACCACAGACGGTGGTCCAGGAATCGACCTCTGAGAAGGTGTGGCAACAAACACCTTCGCGAGCGATGAGATGGGCAGCCAAGAGTTGCATACACTTGACAAGATGGTAACTCAGAATAGTGGCAGTCTAACGAATGACTAATGATAATCTTGCTGAAGCTACCTGACGTCCGATAAACCAAATGCAACGGTGGAACAATACACCAAAACCGGAACCGGTGGTCTGTATTACTTCCCTAGAATACTGTGTTAGAGCGCCCAGAACGAGAAAGGTTCAAATGGTTCAAATGGCTCTGAGGACTATGGGACTTAACTGCTGAGGTCATCAGTCCGCTAGAACTTAGAAGTACTTAAACCTAACTAACCTAAGGACATCACACACATCCATACCCGAGGCAGGATTCGAACCTGCGACCGTAGCGGTCGCGCGGTTCCAGACTGTAGTGCCTAGAACCGCTCGGGAACGAGAAAGGAACCACTACCACCAGAGTAGAAGAATCCCCAACCGACCTACAAGCAAGAAAGCTGTCAAAACTACACGCCTTACGGGACAGCTGCGGCAAGGCGAGGAAACGTACAGTGCCGTTACATACACTAACCCCCTAGGGCAGGGAACTAGGGCGTCAGCGGCCACCAGGCAAGAAAAATTACCGATGGTTGAACTTAACAAATTGTAACAAGTTGAACGCAGTAAATAATAATTAGAAGTGGAGGGAAGCTAATCAGATGCGCCTTCCCCAAGCACTCCACTCGCCGCTCTTCGCCTCGGCGACACTACGAGCAGCATCACGAACCCAAGTCACTGGAGAATCGCGAGATATGACAATGATGGAGGTTTCTCTACTCGGATTGAAATGCACTCATCTTAAAGCTTGCTTGATCCGGTTTACGACGAAGTCGTACACCCTTCCGTGAGACGCATGCGTGCCGCCAGCAGTCCCGGCGTGTTCTGGCACTGCGTGGACCTGGCCCCTCCTGAGTTCCCAATCGAACTGGCCCACTCACACGACCCGGAAAAACAACGACGGCGCCACAAAGATAGGGCAACAGTTACTACATATCGACAACCGCTGCTGCTGCCACTAGCGGACAGACAACGCTTGCGAATCCGAGTGGTGCCAGTCAACACGAGAAGACGACAAACAACCGCAACCATGCCAACTAAACGATACCGTCTGGCCTCCAACAGAGGTCGGGAACCCACAAATAGCACCAACGCGAGCTGCAGCACGTCTCAGATACGTTGATGATTGTAATATGGAAAACATGTTTAAGTGTTGATTTGTTTATTACCAGTGTGGACAATTATACCAAGAGTAAATATTTCTGAATCAAATAATTTGAGAAAATCAATAATTTTTTTCTTCCAGTTGAACAAAGAGAGTGTCAGGAGCTGATGAAATGACGTTGATGAACGGGAATGGTATACGCTGTGAATAGCCGGAAGAGCCGGTGGAGCACAAGCAGACATTTCTTACTTGAGAGGAACGATAAAGGATATGGAAAGAATAGCATTACCAGTACCCATTATTTCCATGTATCTTAAATATAACACTTTCAGTATGAAAAAGGAATGTTCTGGGACATTATATTTATTTGTTCAAAAACCAGCTTTTGGCTTCTTAGGTCATCTTCAGGTAACATCGAAATGTCGCATATACAATAAGGCTGTTTTACAGAAGGCACCACTAATAGCACCAGTTGCGTCTTTGAGAGGTTCGCCTTCTGAAATGTCGTCTAAAGGACATACGGAGTTCTATTGGTACGCGAGGCTGTAATGCCTTCAGCAGCATCACCAGAGATTGATGCAGTGACGAAGCAAAGGGAGAGAAAAGTGGATTCTAATACTGAGACCATCTGTTAAAATTTGGTCAACTGGGCCACATTCAGCATTATTATAGAAAGTCGCAAAGTTATAAATGTAAACAGGTTGTACACTGTGAACGTGATTTATGGTGCTTATGAAAGAGGGAATGTTGCAGCCACTGAGTGGTATTCCCAGCAAATGTTAACGCGAGGCATCTGCATGTGGAAGAAGTGGCAAACTGTGATTAACTGGCTTTATAGGAGGAGTGTACAAATTTTTGCTGTGTATGGGGTCACAGGTATTTTTAGCCAGTTAGGACATACTTAATGTAAGGAATTTGAACCATCCTCAGTGCAATTTGAATGGTGTGTACGGGGATATTATTCACATGCTTGCTTCAGCAGTTTAGGGATTCTGGGTATGGAGAGGGCTTTCAGGGCTTTGCGGACGTTGCCCTAGCGTAGACTTAAGCTTTGATATACTCTGATTAGGTTTTCTGACTGAACATCACTCCTAAGTCGATCTTCAACAGGGCATAATGGAGCCGTTGTTTTCTCTCAGTTCTACTACTGAAAGGACCCAACAGATTCAAGACACACCCTATGTGCAGGGGAGTATAGCTATATTGCATTCAAATCTCTTGTGTGATATAATATAGAGATGTGCAGGAAAGATAGTGTGAGTGGACATAGGAGGAGACAATACTGGATGTGTGGTTGAACCCTTGATGTCAAATGAACTAGGAAAGTCACAGCGTTTTATCGGCCACATTTTACCCTAGATACGAAACGCTGACAGTTGTTGAGTAGTACCGACCAGCATGGGTAATTTAGATTGAGTAGGAGTGGAATTATGACATATACTACTAAGTAACCTGCAAGTTTTGGACGAGGGAGAATTGGATAGAGACTTCAGGAAAGAATAGTTGATGCTAGACTATTGACTTATCTACACTGCAGGAAAAGGTGTCGCCTGTGGAAGGACATGATGGGGAGAAGACGGAAACGTTATCAGAAGAACATGCAAGGTTGTTTAACACTCCCGGTCCATTGGCACTGATGATGTAGGATATGATTTCGACTTTGAATGAACCACCACTGTATAGAAAACCATATCGAATTCTACATCATCCACAACCAGTGATAAAGGAATTTATTGGCCAACAGCTCCATAGTGGAATTATAGAAGACAGTGCCAGTCAATGGTCAGCACCGACAGTAATTGTACCAAAAAAAGAGCCACGAAAGGCATACCCAGTACACAACGCCAAAGAAACACTAGATAACTGAGGAAAATTCCGTTACTTTATGATCATAGTTTTGTGGAGTGGGTACCATACTATAGAGATAGCCCTAGAGTATCGACCCAAGACATCCAGCACTTATCATCACAGAACACTAGGTGTCCTGGAACAATGTCGTTACTTTAAGACCATAGACTTGCTGAATAAGTACTATTTGATAGAGATAGGATCAAACGATCGACCCAAAACTGTGTTTATGGTTCCATCCGATCACATTTAGTACCAGCGAATGCCATTCTGGTTAAAGAATGCGCCAGCGACATTCAAGTACCTGTTGGACAAGTATACTACATGGTATGAAACTAAAACAATGTTTGGTGTTCCTGAAGGATATTATAGTCGTCTCTGAGGACATCCAGAAACACATAGTATGATTATGTGACGTACTTAGTCGATAACAAGTGGTATGACTAACGTATAGTTCAGTAAAGTGCTACTTTGTGCTAAAAGAGCTTCGTTATTTAGGCCATATCATCGGTCAGGATGGAATGTGAACCAACCCTCAGCCTGCATAAGTCATACAGCAAATCCAGGTCAGACACCTAAAACAGTGGAAGATTTACAATCTTGGCCGGGGATAGCTAATTATTATAAAAATTTCTTGCCAAAATTTCCTGAAGAAGAGGCTGAAGTTTCAATGGACTCTGGAGTGTGAATTAGTATGATTAAAGGATTTGGGTCACTGGTCCTGCCCTCACTTCCTGGATTATGAGAAATAATGAATTTTTTATTCGGTAATTCATTTCCTCTCCTAAAGACCTATTCAAAAATGTATCACAGTGTACCATTCACTGAAACACAACGTTATTAATTACGTAACACAACATTGACTTTGAGCCCCGGATCACAAACTCGTCCACTTACTGGAGTTGTCAGGAAACAAATGAAAACCAAGTAAAAACATAACACAAAATTGACTCTGACTCCCCTGTACCATTGTCCAGGAGTAGGTGCTCAAAGTGGTGACCCTGCACACCGATACATTGGTGCACTCGTTGAATGAAAGGATTATTTACTGCTTCCAGTATCGCCTGCTGAGGAGAATTACAAGCAAGCATGATACGTTCCTGCACGTCCTCTGGAATTGTTGGACTATCGCGATAGACAACGTCTTTAATGCATCCCCAAAGAAAAAGTCCAGAGGATTTAAACCAGGAGACTTAGCAGGCCAAGTAACTGTTGCTCCTCGACCAATCAACCTGGCAGGATACCTTCGATTCAGAACACGACGTGCACGCAAGGCATTATGTGCTGGACACCCATCATGTTGATTCCACATAAGCATTCTGGTTCTGAGCGGCACTTCATCCAAAAGAGGAGGAGGAATTCACCTGAGGAAGTTGGCTTACGCTGTGCCGTTTAGATTACCATTGACGAAACACGGCCCAATAATTGTAGTATTAAGCATACCACACCAGACGTTAACTCTCCACTGACGCTGATGTTCCACCTGTCTGAGCCATCATGGGTTGTCGCTGGACCAATAATGCATGTTCCTTCTATTTATCTGTCTTTGCTTGAGAAGGAATATTTATCGGTAAACAAAAAATTGGAGAAGTTCGGATTGGCGAGGATTTGCTGCTGTGCCCACTGACAGAACTGTACACGGTTCTGGAAATCATTCACATGCAATTCTTGATGCGGGTGTATGTGGTAAGGATGGAACCGGTGGCGTGTAAGAATACGAATTACACTGGTTTTAGGAATGCCAATCTCATGTTCAAACTGTCGTGTGCTCACATGTGGATTCATAGCAACGGAAGCGAGAACAGTAGCTTCGGCAGCTTCGTCTGTGAGTGCTGCGACGGTTGCGTTGTCGTAGATTGAAACTATCCGTTTCCTGAAACGTCGCAACAAGACGAGAAAACATCCGTCGGGAAGGTGGGTTCTCGTCAGGATATCGCTCTGTCAACAGTTCTGCTGCCCGAGTAGCATTTCGCCCACCTTCAACAACAACAATAAAAGAAACGTTATGTCGATGCAGTTTGTAGGAAGGACAGCCTTTACTGTATGCCTACTCTACACACCAGTATTTAAAAGGACTAAACTACTGTACTAAATGTACCCGTATATAAAAAACAGTATTGCAATTACTGTTCTGCTAACTTACATTCTCCATAGATGAGTAGCATTTCTACCTTCTCTTCGTTGGTGTACATTCTACTCACGCAACTCTTCAACTGACGTTGGTTGGCGGAATGACGGGTGTGCCTTCTATTTATGTTTACATTTGTCCTCTGTCAACGTCAGCACGTGGATGTGTTCCAGTACCCCGAGTACCTGCACTAAGCGCTTGGAGCGTCATCGTCAGTGTTGTGTTATGTAATTAATAACGTTGTGTTTCAGTGAATGGTGAAGAGGTCTTTAGGAGAGGGAATGAATTACTGAACAAAAAATACAGGGTGTCATTTAAAAAAGTCATACCGCTGTTCATATCTTTATAAAAAACAAAGCTACAAGGAAGGCAATCATGCTGATGTCCCCCTGACGGCTAAAGAACATTTTCTTGAAACATTTTGTAATTTGCATCTGGACAAACAGTTATTTAGTGTGGTCAAGATAAATGGAACACCCTGTATAAAAAAAAAACTGTATACAGTGCGTGCAATGAGCTGCACTGATTCTACGGCAGATTCCATTGCAAACGTTCCCTGTGGGCAGTGGCCGCTCCAAATGATCAGTATGAACATTTTTGTAACCTTTGCACAGAGTATAATCGATCAGTTTTCACGATTTCTGTCCACGATTGTGGCACCGAACCAGCGAGCAGGAACAGTAGCTTATGCGATAGGTAACCACTGGTTATTGAAATTCTAAAAGCTCGTGACCATCATATCATGGGACTAGTTTCATGTCTGACCTGATGCAATAATGTTGACTTCTGCGAATCAGGAAACTGTTGTCCAGTGTACTGCATGTGCAAGCCAATAAGAAGACAGGGAGGATGCACAGAACGATACGAAAGTTTTTAAGTTATTATGTGTGCTAGCGAACTGTAAGTCAAAGGTAAACGAGAATATGAGGTTGTTTTTGAATAAAACTTGTCATACACTTTTGGACTGTGTAAAGCATGCTCTGGAGAAGACGTATCTACCGTACAGAATTTTGCTAAGAAACTGAAGACTATATGGTTCCAGGTTCACAATATGAATACGAAGGCCTTGGAGCGGCGGGAGGGTACGTAAAAAAGGAAAACGAAGTTACCCAAGTATCACACTGGACAATGGGCTATGCTGACTAACTCCTATGTATCGAGAAAAGAAACCAAGAAATTTCTTACATGCTTGCAGAAGCCTTGTCAAGTAATTGAAATGACATTTCCAGTTTATATAAAGCTTCAATTACCAACTCACACCATGTTGTGCATGTAGGAATTGTTTGTCCAATTAAGGGCACTCCTGAAGTGGTACGCATCCATATGCCCTACGATCACAGGATGACCTTGTAAAGTAACTGTTGGTTTACCTTCGTTTCTAAGATGCAATATGTACATGAATCTTATCTGCGTTTTCTTTCTTATTAGTAACTGTGAAAGAGTATAGCGTAAACTTTACGCAATTAATTAGTTTGTTTCGGAAATGTAGTGCATTATACTGATTATTTTTTGAAATGTGTATTTTGTGTAAAAGTAGTTCTCTATCCAGTGCAGACTTGTAGGAAATAGTTTGTAATTGAATGCAAATGAGTACGTGTGTGTGTGTTAGCCTTGAATACTTAGCTTCAGACATTCTTCTCTGAAGTGTGTTGTTGCTGGGGCGATTTATTTATTGAAGGTAATGGAGAAACCATGAGGAAATTCCTATGACAGAGTAGACAAGGTTCTGCTGACAGCACAACATAAGAAGTCTCACACATGCTTACACTTTCAGAGTTGCTACAGAGATGGACCATGCGAATTACCGTCTCCCCCACAAAACTATTACATACCGTACTGAGGTCATGTAAGCCCAACCTTTTCCAGGCCGAGAAATCTGCATTCGTGTCCAAGACAGATAATTGCAGGAAAAACAAGTTCTTCCAAAAAACTGGGTCTCATTGGCTCTTTTTCAGTATCAGAGCCCTGAGCCATCATCGGTACCTGTTTCAACCAAGGACGACTTGGTAGCACGTAGCACTTAGAACTGCAAGGTCAAGAGTTGCAGACCAATGGCACGAGTTGCGATATTACTGGACCTACGTTCTGACTACCCACCACCATTTCTGTAGTCACAGCCGTGAACACTACTTACTCACTTACATTCCTACCACACCCCACGTTCGAAATGTTGCGTAAAGAAAACAATGTTTATCTAAATAATACCCAATACTTGTCCCTGCTAGACTGGATGGACGAGGTGCATGCCGCCCTGAATATCCACATATCACCTGACCATCTTCTGGGACCAAGCATCAGCACCGGTTCCTCACAGGTGAAACAACCACGACAGCCACATTCATCATGTTAATGAAAACAGCCATCGCTGAATGCTACTTCAAGTTTAGTGGGGACCAAATCCCACCTTTATCATCCTCTAACCTGCGGGTTCATACTGGGAACATCGACATGAGTAAGGAAATGAGTGAAGTGTCGTTGAACTGAAGTGAGACAATGCAAAGAAAAGAAACAACGACACGGCATACGAGCCCAAGAAGGTGGAACAGTTGAAACAGTGTAAATATAAATGACGAAACAAAGACATCTGCTGGCGAACTTACAACTTATACATCGAATTAAAGTTTTGTAAAATACGATCCCTTTGTTGTAGCCATACTATAACCACTCAGTCCGGTGGACCGAATTACTCCACGAAGAGAGGAGTATAGTGGTGGCGGCAGAAGCTGGGGAGCGATTTCAAAACGCGAACACTCGCCAGCATGGGCGAGCTCAGCACTTACGCCATTCCAGCAGCTCTGCAATCACGACCAGGGCAATATCGAATGTTCTGAGACATTTCGATTGTGCTTGATGAGCCGCATGTGTGACTTCAAGGAGACTTCCCTTGTCTAGTACACTAATGTCCATCAAAATTGCTACACCAAGAAGAAATGCAGATAATAAACGGGTATTCATTGGACAAATATATTATACTACAATTGACATGTGATTACATTTTCACGCAGTTTGGGTGCATAGATCTTGAGAAATCAGTACCCAGAACAACCACCTCTGATCGTAATAACGGCGTTGATACGCCTGGGCATTGAGTCAAACAGAGCTTGGATGGCGTGTGCAGGTACAGCTTCACCACGATACCACAGTTCATCAAGAGTAGTGACTGGCGTATTGTGACGAGCCAGTTGCTCGGCCACCATTGACCAGACGTTTTCAGTTGGTGAGAGATCTGTAGAATGTGCTGGCCAGGGTAGCAGTCGAACATTTTCTGTATCCAGAAAGGCCCGTACAGGACCTGCAACATGCGGTCGTGCATTATCCTCCTGAAATGTAGTGTTTCGTAGGGATCGAATGAAGGGTAGAGCCACAGGTCATAACACATCTGAAATGTAACGTCCACTGTTCAAAGTGCCGACAATGCAAACAAGAGGTGACCGAGACGTGTAACCAATGGCACCCATACCATCACGCCGGGTGATACGCCAGTATGGCGATGACGAATACAGGCTTTCAATGTCTGTTCACCGCTATGTCGCCAAACACTGATGCGACCATCACGATGCTGTAAACAGCGTCAAGAGTAACCGCAGCCATGCTCTCCGAGCTGATAGTCCATGCTGCTGCAAACGTCGTCGAACTGTTCGTGCAGATGGTTGTTGTCTTGCAAATGTACCCATCTGTTGACTCAGTGATCGAGACGTGGCTGCACGATCCGTTACAGCAATGCGGATAAGATGCCTGTCATCTCGACTGCTAGTGACACGAGGCCGCTGGGATCCAGCACGGCGTTCCGTATTACCATCCTGAGCCCACCGATTACATATTCTGCTAACAGTCATTGGATCTCGACCAACGCGAGCAGCAATGTCGCGATAAGCTAAACCGCAATCGCGATAGGTTACAATCCGACCTTTATCAAAGTCGGAAACGTGATGGTACGCATTTCTCCTCCTTACACGAGGCATCACAACAACGTTTCACGAGGGACGCCGGTCAACTGCTGTTTGTGTATGAGAAATTGGTTGGAAACTTTCCTCATGTCAGAACATTGTAGGTGTTACCACCGGCGCTAACCTTGTGTGAATGCTCTGAAAAGCTAATCATTTGCATATCACAGCATCTTCTTCCTGTCGGTTAAATTTCGCGTCTGTAGCACGTCATCTTCGTGGTGTAGCAATTTTAATTGCCAGTAGTGTATAAAAGCAGATTGTCAAGCTAGGCTGGCAATGTCGAAACATTTGTACTTGCAGTGTGTGTCGGTCTTCACACCATGAGACTGTCAACGCCTGTCCATCATAACGTCAGGACCTCCTGCTGGCTGGAGTCCAGCCACAGCCTGGACGGATTTGGGGACGAGTCATCATCCTCTCAGCTGTAGGCATCGGGGGCCGCCACCGTTGCTAGCGCATCCGAATAGACAGTCCGGGTCTGACCCTGAGCCACCGTTGTCCATCACGGAGGCCTCGTACTGGCCTATTCCGACCGTAGTTACGGGAGCAGGACCGTGCCTACAGACATTGCACGAGGCCAAACGATGCGCAGATGGGAAATTCACCCCTGCTCAGCGTTGACGATGCGCTGACGCTGCCCCCTCCCCCCCCCCCCTTCACTTGCCGTCGCGGTCTGGATTGCCTACCTCCCCCACCATCCACCTCCTCTGGACACTGGAGCGGTTCCTCCGCAACCTAGAAGTCAATATAATCGTCAACACTGGCCGCCTATATTTCCTGTATCTACCCACCACCTCCACCAGTGAATCATTCTCCCCCATATCAAAGTCTACAGCTTTACACAGAAGTAAAATTTTTATTTCTGAACTCAATTTCAAACATAAAACAATAATAACTGCTTGATTTAAGGTTCTGGAACGAATACAATTCGGTTGTGTATACGCGAAAGTGAAAAGTGAATGATGGAAAAGTGTTATCACTAGTGGCTCTGTAAGAGCTATTTGCAAAACTTTCGGGACTATCGCCCTTTGGCTTTTTTATTACTTTTGAACACTCTGTATTAGCCGTCCCTTAGGGTAATGTACATATGGGCCTCAGTAGCAGCAGCTTACCGCTTTTGGTTCTTCTTTGAATATCAAAATGGTTCAAATGTCTCTAAGCACTATGGGACTTAACATCTGAGGTCATCAGGCCCCTAGAACTTAGAACGACGTAAACCTAACTAACCTAAGGACATCACACACATCCATGTCCGAGGCGGGATTCGAACCTGCGACCGTAGCAGTCGCGCGGTTACGGACTGAATCGCATAGAACCGCTTGGCCCCCGCGGCTGGCTTCTTTGTGTATCAGATTATGTTTTAGTATGGCACAAAACTTGTGATTACAACATTGATATGAAATTTTTTTCAATAAATTAACTGAACAAAAGCTATTCATGTACTGAACTTCTGCACCATTATTATCCAATAAACTTTGTAATCGATATTTCGACTTCAGATTCCTGCATTTGTCGTTCTACAAATCTTTTAAATATTAACGTAAATCACGTTTATTTTCTACGTACGCTATGTGATCAAAAGTATCCGGATACCTGGCTGAAAATGACTTACAAGTTCGTGGCGCCCTCCATCGGTGATGCTGGAATTCAATACGGTGTTGGCCCACTCTTAGCGCTGATGACAGCTTCCACTCTCACAGGCATATGTTCAATCAGGTGGTGGAAGGTTTCTTGGGGAATGGCAGCGGATTCTTCAGGGAGTGCTGCACTGAGGAGAGGTATCGATGTCAGTCGGTGAGGACTGGCATGAAGTCGGCCTTCCGAAACACCCCAGAAGTGTTCTACAGGATTCAGGTCAGGACTCTGTGCAGGCATGTCCATTACACGCATGTTATTGTCGTGTAACAGGCACAGGCTGTGCATTATGAATAGGTGCTCGATCGTGTTGAAAGATTCAATCGCCATCCCCGAATTGCTCTTCAACAGTGCCAAGCAAGAACGTGCTTAAAATATCAATGTAGGCCTGTGCTGTGATAGTGACACGCAAAACATCAAGAGGTGCAAGCCCCCTCCATGGAAGTTTTCTCACCTGGCGCCTAACTATCGTAGTACCTGCAGTGGATCCTGAAGCAGTCTGGAATTCCTATGTGATGGTCTGGATAGATGTCTGCCTATTACACATTACGACCCTCTTCAACTGTCGGCGGCTTCTGTCAGTCAACAGACGAGGTCGGCCTGTACACATTTGTGCTGTACGTGTCCCTTCACGTTTCCGCTTCACTATCACATCGGAAACAGAGATCTAGGGATGTTTAGGAGTGTGGAAATCATCTCGCGTACATCCGATCACCTGACCACGTTGGAATTCCGTGAGTTCCGCGGAGCGCCCCATTCTGCTCTCTCACGATATCTAATGACTACTGAGGTCGCTGGTATGGAGTACCTGGCAGTAGGTGGCAGCACAATGCACCTAATATGAAAAGGTATGTTTTTGGATGTGTCCGGATACTTTTGATCACATACTGTATATCACCAGATCTCATCATTGAATTCTGCATATGCAAGTTTTGCAGAAACTGTTGCTGTATCTAACTGGTCATTAGGAATTATCTCTAAAGTGAAGAACAGCGCTCCCGCTTCAGTTACTATGGTCGAGGAAAAGCAACATTGACAGCTGTACATAGAGAAGTTTTCTCACACGGCTTGTTACTTACTGAGCACGTCGTTCTGCGGGAACCATGAGCGGGCCATCACGTTGGGCGGTAGCGGAGGCAGGGATGCCGCGTTCACCTTCCACAGGACTCGCTGGGGCAGCTCAGAAAACACGTCCAGCAGGGCACGCAGCTTCTCCTTGGCGAAGGACTCGCACTGGATCATCGATCCCAGGCTGAAGAAGATGGCACCTTGTGGGCTGCCGTCCAGGAACATCTTCACATCCTAGTTACCAATGAAAGAAAGATGAGTATTCTACCTTTATCACACTATCTGTGGTAAGAACAGACTTTTTTTAACCTGCTTGTAACAGAAATTCTACGTATTTTTTTTCTGTATGGCACCATTATACCATGGAACTCCTTCCACAACAAAAAGGTAGCCATTTGGTGTGCAGCATAATTTAAATGAAACTATTAACATGATCAGTCTTTTGATGAAGAACTTGTGGGTTCCATACCGGTCGTACCACTACTTGTACTCATTAAGTCACATTATTAATTGTGACTGGTGGTTGTTTCTTCCCTATTGTAAGAACTGACCTGTATCTTTACACAGCTGTACTCTCTCCACGTCAGTTTTCGATAGAGTTATTCATTAATAGGATATTTTTAATTTCCACAGCAGGTATTCTAACAACAATGAGCCGTGGTAAAATTTGCTGTTTTGAACAGCGCGCCGCAGCGCGTAGTGTGAAGCAGTCGCCCTCCGTTTCTCGCGGTGGCGCCGCTGTGGCAATCGCAGCTTTGGTGCCTCCCTCTGGTGGAAAAGGGGAAAGGTTGCCTGTTCACGTGCATTTATGGGGCGCTATGAGCTTGGCAGGAGCGTCACGCTTCTACGTTCACTTGTGCCGTCGGATTCATCAGTGTTCTGTGCGCCGTGTCAACGTGTTTTCCGTGTCGTTATCGTCGAGTGTGAACGGCTCCGTGTTTTTTGTGTATCTGTGACCACTTTTTTTGCCCGTCACTTTGTCTTTTCTAATTCTCCATTCTGTGTACTGCTATTGTTACCGCTATGGCTGAAGATCGGCGTAGCATGCCGCTGACAGCCTGCCTGATTGTTCAGGTATTAAAATATCAATAAAGGAAAAAAAAAACTTGGCAGGAGGTCAGTCGTCAGCTAGGGGTGAGTCTGGTGACTTGGTTAGCCGGGTCAGTGTGGGGCAGTTACTGTCTGTTTGTCGTCCGGAGTGCTAGTATGTGTTAGGCCGCCAGTCTGATCGAGCCTGTTCAGGCAGTCGACATTGGCGGTTGGATTGATCTGTAGGTCGGTCTCTTCCCGGGGCAGGGATGTCGGGTAGCCTGAGGGCATGTTTCCCCTGCAGGCGTGGGTCCGACCGAGTGTATCGCTTAGTCAATGTCGGTCTGCCGTCTGGAGTGCCAGCATGTCTGTCGTTCGGATCGACCTTAAGGCCGTTTGCATCGATCGGTTGGTCGGTCGCGCACTGAGGCAGAAGATGCCTTGTCCGGCTTGAGCGTCGGCGTATGCGAGGTCGCCACGTGGCAGCCAGTGGGCCGCGCCGTATAGCGAGGGGTAGTGGCTTCGCGGCCGACAAGAGAGCAACAGGAGTCAAACCACGGCATCGGTCTGGCCGGCGCGAGCTGCGACGCCGTGAGACGGGAGATCGGCGCGCCTTCCTGCGTCCGTTGAAGCGGCTGGCAGCGGACGGGTCGGGAGAGCGATTTGGGGGTGCTGCGCCAGGTCTTCGCCAGACATCGCCGTTTATTAGAAGTTTAGTGATTGCTGATATGTTGTTTCATTTACTTGTTAAATTCTACTTGCTTTCTTGGTCAGTCTCTCTCGTCCCCAGCTTGCTCGCCTGGCTTTCGTCCGCATTTGTTAGGAAGTTAGTGTCTGTCTGTCTCTGTCATATTTGTCGGATTCGGTGTTAACGAATTTATAGAATTAAGGTGCAAAGGCCGAATTGCTGAAATATGTTTTTATCTTGCCTATCATCTTGCGAGCCGGTATTTGTGTAATGTAGAGCATGTTGTACATTTTATGTAAGTTTGAATTTAATGGGTTTTATTTAAATAGTCATTTTTATAAAGTTGCCACCCTTCCACCGTAAGAGTCCTTTTAAAAACAAATTGCACTTTCGGTGGCAAATCATTTCTTAGAGTGAGTGTTTGTACCATTTCCATCCCTCTTACAGGGTACTTAGTTAATATGTTTGTGGGAGTTGTTAAAATTTTTAAATTAATCTGGTGTGTTGCAGATTTGCACCAGTGTAGTCTTTCAGAGGTTCTTGTGAGCGGTCGTGACTACGGCCGTGTCAAAAGGGAGCAGGCAAGCTTCTCAGCCCGAAGGCTCATACTGTCAATATTGTTCTTTCTGCCTCTAAATAAAATTGTAACTTGATATTTCGAGGGTGCTTTTCTGCTCATAAATTTTAAATCTGTTTTGGAAATGGCTTTTACGAATAAAATTCCCATTTGTTAAAGGTAATTTCATTTTCATCAGTTACTCCCTGGCAACTACTTCCACGCTCACCTAGTGTGATTAAATGTGTTAATGTTCTTGATGAATCGCTAGTAAATAAAGTAAATTCTTTAAAAAAGATTTTGAAAGTAAATTCACGGTTCAAACAATTTTTCGGAGATCAGCACTCAGTAACGTGTAAGGTCTTGTAGAATTAAAATACAAGCCGTAGAATCCAGTTGTAAACATGTGAGTAGAAATGCAGTGCTGATTCTAGACCAGACCGGTTATTTTTCCAATCCCAGAAAAAAAAATAGTTCCTAAATAGTTGCTTACATGTTGAGGCAAGACTGTCAACCATATGCATAACGTCATAGTGCTTCCTCTCTCCTTCCCTCCGTATCCTCTCATCCCCCTTCTTCTAGTGCTCTAGTTCAGCAGCCATTAAAATGAGCCAGCCAGTCACAGTGTGGAATCTGAGAGGCTGTTAGACTGAGGCAGCCAATTACAATGTAGCGCCCAAGCCAAGCCCTCAAGATAATTGAAGAGGGTGGTCTCTGAAAAATTATTGCCAAAATAGGTGATGTGTAAACTAAAAATGATCAAACGTACCTGAACGATCTGTCTTGTCTCATGTTCTGAAGCATTTATCCAGAAAATTAAGTAAAGGGTGTTCCTCTGAGTCTCTCCACATCTAAAATATGTAAAGCGCCCGCGCGCGCGCGCGCGCACACACACACACACACACACACACACACACACACACACACACACACACACACACACACACACACACACACACACACAGCGGGCCGCTGTTGCCGAGCGGTTCTAGGCGTTTCAGTCCGGAACCGCGCTGCTACTACGGTCGCAGGTTCGAATCCTACTTCGGGCATGGATGTTTGTGATGTCCTTAGGTTAGTTAGGTTTAAGTAGTTCTAAGTCTAGGGGACTGATGACCTCAGATGTTAAGTCCCATAGTGCTTAGAGCAATTTGAACCATTTTGAACACACAAACACACACACACACACACACACACACACACACACTCACAAACATTGTTTATGTTACGAAGGTGTAAGTTAAGCAGCATTTGTGAATGTCTAGTTCAGTATAAGTACCATGATTGGTGCAAGACACAAGGTACCCTAAATTAAATATATTATGCATCTATTTTTTTCTATAATACTTGTCAAGATCACAATATTAATTCTACACCTAAAATGTCTGCAAAAAATATCAGCAACTCAAAAATCTAATTTTTATGTTCAGTGGCACAAAGTTATTAGACACACACACACACACACACACACACACACACACACACACACACACATGCGCAGAAGGTATACACCATGAACTTATAGGTAAAGCACGACTAGTGAACATCTGTAGGTCGATCTCTGTATCATACATGGTGTAAGAGACAACTCGCCCTCGAATTAAATATTTTCTACATCCATCCTGGTGTGCAAAACGTAAAGATGAAAGGAAAGAAATTTTTATGTGGTGTCATTGCCAGGTAACATAGCCCAAAGAAATTTGGAGTATACATGTAATGAATTGCTACAGTATAATACAGAAAGTAACTGAAAGAAATAGGCAATGAGACTAACAGAAATGACGCTATTATTCAAAGACAATAATTACAATTACGGTATCGCGATTTATGATGGTTGCGTGGACATCAGAAAAGGCGAGACATCATTCTTAACACAGTGTGTGATCACAGACAGCAACGCATGCTCTGCAGTGTGCTCCCATGCTTGTCACGAGGGTGGTAAAGGAGTTTTGTTTGTAGGACAATGGTAGTTGGTGCATGAGGACGTACTGAACTACATTCTACGAATTCATAACACCTGAGCTCGATGAGATTTAAGTCAGAGGAAGGTGCAGTCCGTTCCATTCATAAAATATTTTCTTGTCCCGAGAGCACTTCCACCTGTGCTGTTTCATATGGTTGCACATTACCGTCCATAAAAATGATGTCAGGGCTGAAGACACGACTGGAAAGGCACAAATGGAGGAGCGGTACTGGGTCACAACAACCTTGGCTAGTGGGTATACTGTGTGCAAAGGTTTGGGCGTCAGTACATCCATGCATCATTATGCATCTCTGCAGTTTGCAAGGCACAATGGACCCACAAATTAAGTATTTTCACACCAAAATCGTCTCATTACTTACGAAATAGACACAGCTTGCTTATTGGCACTACTCAGTTAAATTATAGATTAGTTAATGAGTATTCTTCAAGCTTGGACCATATCTTACATTTATCCAAATAAAAGATATATATTCTATAACATTACAAAATATACAGAAGCACAACTGCTGACCTAACTTACATCTAAGTTTGTTAAATAGTCATCTTATTTTGGGTGAACCTCATATCAAAGTCACCTTAACATTATAGTGACCCCATACTAGGGTATTAGATTTGTCTCACAGTACAAAAGTCTGTCATTTTCTGTTGCTAATGCTAAGTTATGTTGTCACACTCTGGAAACTACATGTCACTTTGATGAAATAGCACACTGAACAAAGGTAATACACATTTGCATAGGTGAGAAACGAGGGTTGCTCTGCTTTCAACTACCAACTTTCAAAGTCAGGTAAAGATTATAGTGGTGCTACATGAGGATGCTGACCTTATCTTCCAGCACAGTAAGTTTGTCATCTTGTGCTGCCACTCAGAGGAGACTACATGAAACGTGACCCCAGAATACATCACTTAGTTGAAGCGAAACTCTAAAAAAACGGCCCCATCTTATAGCAAAATTGTAACAAATTGCCTTCCATTTTACAGAAAAATTGTAACGTACTGATGTATGGGACAGTAAATCTGTAGCAAATTGCTGTGTCACAACAAAACTGAAACACACTGCCCATTACGTTGCAATAAAATTGCAACAAAACGATCCATGTTAGAGCGAAAATGTAAGAAATTGTCCTTAATGTTACAGCAAAACTATAATAAATTTACCCATGTTACAACAAACCTGTAACACACTGTGTTTTATGTTACATCAAAACTTAACAAACTGGCCCATGTTACAGTGAAATTATAACAAATTGCTGTCTGTGTTAGAGAGAAATATTAAAAAAGTTAACTTTGCCACAACAAAATTACAACAGATTATCTTACACTTTACAGCAAAATTGTAACAAACTACCTCATGTTGCAGCAAAACTGTAAGAAATTCCCCTCAATTTTACAGTGAAAATATGAGAACATATTTTCATGTTTAGAAAAAAGATGCAACAAATTCCCTGTATAAAAGCAAAACTGGAAAAGTGTAACAACTGCCCTCCATACTACAGCAAAACTGTAAGACGTTGCCAGCCATTTTACAACAAAACTGTAACAAATTGCCCATCATGTTACAACAAAATAGTGACAAATATATCCCTGTTAGAGCGGTACTGTAATAAATTGCCGTCCACATTAAAGTAAAATTGTAACACATTGCCCATATTACAGCAGAATTGTAACAAAATGCCCCTTCACCACCCTATTACTGCAAAACTGCAACAAATTCCTCATACATTATTGACGAAGCAAGTTGAGGCTTTTTCCAGGAAGTTGTGCCTTGTTCCAACACGCAAAATCGATTGATCAGTTAACTAAGACTTGCTCCAACAAGCAAAATGTTGAGTGACATTCATGACATCGAGTACGCAGGTCAGTTCTTTATCCTTGATATAACATGCCACGCACTCTCTACTATGACATCGTGTGCTGAACAAATCCCCGAACTTACAGACCAATTTCCTTAACATCGGTTTGCCGCAGAATTCTTGAGCATATTATAAGTTCGAATGTGTTTTCTTGAGACAGAAAAGCTTTTGACCACAAATCAGCATGAATTTAAAAAGATTCATTTATACGACACTTGGCTCCCCCTTTTCAAACAGGATATCCTGCAAACCATGGATGACAGGTTGATTCAGCATTCCTAGGTTTTTTTTTATGAAAGCGCTTGTCACACTGCCCCAGTGCAAACTGTTAACGGAGGTCTGAGCACACGGAATAGAGCGCCAAAAAATCGATACAGTATGTATCGATATTTTTAAAAACTTTCCCGTCCCTACTGCCACCTGCCAGGCTCTACACTTGGAGCGTTCCGCTGCTACCTCTTGACTACAAACCACAGTACTGCCATCTTCAAGCACCATATGCGAAGTGCAAGTTCTTGGTAATAAGGCACGTGTGATTATGCACAGCGCCCTCAAATTTTTGTCGGAAGAGGCAAATGAGGAAGCAAGAAACTCATTCTAACCTGTGCTGGAAAGAGTTGCAGGAACTGCTAGCTATTCCAGTCGCTCAATAAAGAGAATAAAGAAAGAGGTGAGGAATAGCTACAAGTACTTAGTGAATCTTCGCTTATTAGGAAGGATATTTAAGAAGGAGACTTATTTTCCGCGTTATTGTGCCGAACAGGTTCAAATCGCACTGAGCACAATGGGACTTAACATCTGAGGTCATCAGTCCCCTAGAACTTAGAACTACTTAAACCTAACTAACCTAAGGACATCACACACATCCATGCCCGAGGCAGGATTCGAACCTGCGACCGTAGCGATCTTGCCGTTCCAGACTGAAGCGCCGGTTGCCGAACAGATTGTCAGGGGACTGACGTATAGTTTTCACCTGACACATGTTCTATATTCTGCATTATTAGTATCGCATTAAGTGACATAGTGACGTTGTCAGCATCGCTACATTCTCACTTTCTCTCTCTCTCTTTCTTTCAACTTCTCGCAGCGCGTGGTAGATTTTGTTTTCCTTTGCTCGATCTTCTGTTTATACGTCAATTTCTTTTCCGGTAGTCTATATTTGTCGAATTTCTGGTTTACATTTGTGCAAAGGCTTAAGCTTTCGAACTATACCTCCCTCCCCCTCCCGACAACTGAGCTTGGTCCATGGTCCTCTGTCTTTCATTTCACATCAAACATTTTGTCAAAAAACTCTTGATTTTGTGACGGCTCCCAAACCCAAGGTCCTCGGCGGTACTTTTGGGGCAGCCACCACAAATTGTATAAAGCGTGGGTAGTGACCAGGATGTAGCTATGTCTGTTGGCCGAAAAATAATTAATGACAGGAACTGCGCCAGCTATAATGAAGAGATAACTTATCTTTATTTCTGACGAAACGTGCACCAGCAATACAAGTCCAAGTAATATCCGAGAGTAATCCGTGTACTGAGCCTAGTCGAATACAATAGCAAATATCACACTGCAATGGCTCCGTTATAAACTCCACGAAAGGCTAGCAATAGACAATCGACAATAGACTGTCCGTCTCTGGGCCAGCCCTCCTCCTTATATGCAAAAGGCAGAGGGCGCTGCGGACCAGATCTCAGCCATGGCGCGACCTCTTACGTCGGCGGTAACGCCCTGAGACGCCGACAGCCGCGACAGGAACTGTGGCCAGCGATGTCACGGTCAGGGCACGCGTGCGTGAGTTGGTTGGTTGGTTGGGTCCGTGGATACAACACTTGCTGCAACAATCGTTTTGAGCTACACTGCCGTGCGGTTTGAGGCACCATGTCACGGATTGCGTGGCCTCTCCCGCCGGAGGTTCGAGTGCTCCCCCGGGCATGGGTGTGTGTGTGTTGTTCTTAGAATAAGTTAGTTTAAGTAGTGTGTGAGTCTAGGGACCGATGACCTTAGCAGTTTGGTCCCTTAGGAAGTGACACACATTTGAACACCATTTGATCTACACTGCTCAGCCAGGACATTATGACCACCGACCCATGGTCGATGTAAACTCGTCCAGGCGACAGCAACGTCACCTGGCGTGCAATGACTGCCAGTCAGACACACGTACGGTGCATGCAACATGAGTGAGCGTGCTGTCCATGTGCGTTGAATGGGGAAGGCGCGCGATCTATCTGAGTTTAAGCGAGGGCAGATTGTGATGGCTCGGAGGCTCAGTACAAGCATTTCGGAAACTGCATGACTTGTCGGGAGTTCGAGGAGTGCTGTGGTGAGTATCTTCAACATGTGCCGGTACCAGGGTGGAAACACCTCCAGGCATCGTGGGGTTGGGTAGCCACCACTCATTACACATGTCGGACGTCGTAGGCTGCGCAGACAGGTAAAACATGACAGGCGGCGAAATGTGTCGGGACTAGCATCAGACTTGAGTGGCGGGTAGAGTACAAATTTGTCTGAACACAGAGTGCACTGAACACTCCTAAGGAGGTCCTCCACAGCCCACTACACATGCGGATGCCAGTGTTGACACCACGACGTCGCTAACTACGACTGAATGGGCACGTGACCATCGGCAGTGGACGTTGACAGAGCTTTGCATGGTCTGATGAATCCCGATACCTGTCGTTTTCCAGGTTCAAATGGCTCTGAGCACTGTGGGACTTAACATCTGAGGTCATCAGTCCCCTAGAACTTAGATCTACTTAAACCTAACTAACCTAAGGACATCACACACATCCATGCCCGAGGCAGGATTCGAACCTGCGACCGTAGCGGTCGCGCGGTTCCAGACTGACGCGCCTAGAACCGCTCGGCCACACCGGCCGGCCGTTTTCCAGGGTAACAGCTTTTGTACTGCGTTACGGAGACAAGCTGGCGGCGGCTCCATTATGCTCTGGGGAACATTCACGTCGGTAGCCATTGGCCGAGTGGAGCTCTTCCAAGGCACCATGGCGGCAGAGTAGTACACTAGCTGCAGACACCCCTGCATGAAGATCATGTTTCCCGTCTGCAGAGGGATTTTTCAAAGAAGATAATGCGCCATGTCACAAAGCCATGAGTGTGATGGACTGGTTCGAGGAACACAGTGGCAAATTTCAATTGATGTGGTGGTCCCCCAACGCACCAGATGTGAACCCTATCGAACACGTCTGGGATGTGATTGAACGTGGCGTCATAGTTAATAGTGGTGCTAACACCCTCCAGCGATCTACTAGGGCCTCATTGCTTCCATACTACGGCGCGTCGCCGTTGTTGTGTGTTCCAAAACCGCACATACCAGCTACTAGGTATGTGGGCGATTAGTGTGTTTTAAGTATTTTTAGTACGAAGAAAAAACAATTCTCACACATCAAGAATGATGTGGGTAGACTATGCCAATTTCGTGTGTCCTACGTTACTGGATTTTTTCAGGAAGAGATTGCAACTCTGTGTGGCCAAAGGACTTGCATGTGCAGCTTATCGTCATTCTGACTCTTAGAAAGGCCGAATCATACGCACGAGGGACGTCGGAGCAGTCATAGCGGCTGGCCGCACAAAGTTGCCAATGACAGAGCGAGTGGTGACGACGTGGAAACAGAACAGGTGATGACTAGCTCTGAAGTATAGACGGATGACAACAGCTGAAGTCACGGCAGAGGCTACAGGCAGTGTGTCGCCACGATCGAGTTGACGTACATCGTTTATCGTTGACGACACGCCACAGAGAACAGAGACTCACACTGTGCAGAGCCGGAGTCATCTGGGACGTCCAGCGCCATTCGCAATGTTGCGTCTGTTTGTGCCGGCAAAATCACCACAGAAGGTCTGGTGGAAGGTCAGAGGAAGGAGAGATTCTCTAGGCGAATACATCTCCAGCTGCTGGGATCATTGTGCGGGGAGGAGCTACTGGGTAAGAAGACTGTTGAACTGCGGAGGAAGTTTGGTGGGTGGCGTTCGCACCACAGAATGGAATAAATGTTTATTTATTTAATACCCGTTATGTGATGAACACCTGCATACAGTTCGATAAACATCGTACTGGTGGTTCGTAGGACAACAGGCAAATTTCATGTTTCTAGATTTCCGGAAAGCGGTTGACATGGTGTCCCATATCTGCCAGCTTATTCCATATGGAATAGGTTCACAGATATGTCAGTGGCTCGAAGACTTCTTAAGTTATGGAACCCAGTGTGTTGTCCTTCGCGGCGAATGTTCATTAGAGATAAGGGTATCGTCAGGAGTACCCCAGGGAAGTGTGATAGGAGCGCTGCTATTCTCTATATACATAAATGGTTTGGCGGATGCGGTGGGCAGCGATCTGGGGTTGTTTGCCGATGATGCTGTGGTATACGGTAAAGTGTCGAAGTTGAGTGATTGTAGGAAGATACGAGATGATTTAGATAAAATTTCTAGTTGGTCTGACGCATGGCAGCTAGCTCTAAATGTAGAAAAATGTAAGTTAATGCGGATGAGTATCAAAAACAAACCCGTAAAGCTGGGGGATAGCATTAGTAGTGTCGTGATTGACACAGTCACGTATATCTGGGCGTAACGTTGCAAATCGATATGAAATGGATCGAAGATGTGGGAATTGTAGTACGAAACTAGAATGATCGACTTCGGTTTATTGGGAGAATTCTAGGAAAGTGTGATCCATCTGTAAATAACACCGCATATAGGACTCTAGTGCGACCTGTTCTTGAGTGCTGCTCGATTGTTTGGGATCCATACGTCGGATTAAAGGAAGACATGGAAGCAATTCAGAGGTGCGCTGCTAGATTTGTTACTGCTAGGTCCAAACAACACGCAAGTATTACGAAGATACTTGGGGAACTCAAATGGGAATCCCTGGAGGAAAAGTGACGTTCTTTTCCAGGAACACTACTGAGAAAATTTAGAGAAAGGCGCTTGAAACTGACTGCACACCGATTCTGTTCCGTTCAAGATACAGTGCGCGTAAGCACTACAAATATAAGATAAGATAAATTAGCGCTCATACGGAGGCGTATAGACAGTCGTTTCTCCCTTGTTCTATTTGTGAGTGAAACAGGAAAGGAAATGACAGATAGTGGTACAGCGTACAATCCGCCACGCGCCGTAAGGTAGATTGCGGATTATTGATGTAGATGTAGTTGTAGATGGTGTCACACTTTCCATATCCGTCACTGTATTTTACCTTAATTTATCGCCATAGTACGCTTCAGTAATTTTGAAACATGTTCATGTTCTATGTTTTATCTGTAATACAGTAAAAGTTAATGCCCGCTGCCGCATTCTGCTGTGGCTAATCTCCGGTACTGCAGTAGGCATTTCGATACAGTTTTCGCTAACAACTCACTAACTCCTGAGGAAAGTTTTCGTGTACGTGTGTGATCTATTACGCTATACCAGGCAAGCCTCCAGTCGTAGATCCTGTATCTGCTAGCCTAACTGATATTAAGAAAAAAATGTTCGGATATATGCCACGAAACACGTGGCAGTAAAATATTGATCTCATCTTATCTGTACAAAAACGAATGTTTGTCTCTTCGGAACGAATGATCTCAAAAACTAATGGCTCAATTTACGCGCAATTTTCGGCATTGTCGGGAAAAGGCTTGTAGCTCTGTAGCTTATCGAGCAACGATGTACCGGTTTTCAGCTCCGCCTTTATGATAATTTCATTTACTCTTAAGTTCAAAAATGGCTCTGAGCACTATACGACTTAACGTCTGAGGTCATCTGTCGCCTAGAACTTAGAACTACTTAAACCTAACTAACCTAAGGACGTCACACACATCCATGCCCGAGGCAGGATTCGAACCTGCGACCGTAGCGGTCGCTCGGTTCCAGACTGTAGCGCCTAGAACCGCACGGCCACTTCGGCCGGCTTACGCTTAAGTTCCACAAGAGTTAGTGAAAACTTATCGAGAAAACAAGATTAACTGAATTACAAATTACGTTGAGAAAATGTGACCAGCCGAAGGAAAGAGTGCATGGAGAATGAAGCGTCAATGTATTCTTACACGTTCAGCTTGCGTGAACGAGATTATAGAAACAAAATACAAATTCAAATTAAATGAAAAACAAAGTTACCTTCCGGAAACATAAGAGAACCGAGCTGCTCAGCGAAAACTCACAAGATCCGGAAAGTGTGCTCAGCGGTTCCAGATGGCGGCCAGCTGCTGTCTTCTCTGACGCTCCACCCCCAAATCTCTTCTGACTCAGCTACTCGTCATTGAATGTCCAAAAAGTTCCTTCCTCCCCACCATCTTCTAATCTTTTAAAACTTCAGAACGGAGGGGATGACTCCAGTTGGCAGTGTGACAGACAAGAAATGACTAGAAATTTGAGAAAAGTCCGGGACGGGCAGCAAACTTCTCACTCTGTGAAGAAGACACCCATTTCACTATCACAAGGTTGGAACTCGAGTGGAGCAGTGTACCATGCACTTGGTGGCAGTATGCAGTCTCATGTAATACACGAATTCTATTTATTTATTTATTCGGTGAAGCGATACTGCCGTTCCCAAATGGCTCTGAGCACTATGCGACTTAACTTCTGAGGTCATCAGTCGCCTAGAACTTAGAACTACTTAAACCTAACTAACCTAAGAACATCACACACATCCATGCCCGAGGCAGGATTCGAACCTGCGACCGTAGTGGTCGCTCGGCTCCGGACTGTAGCGCCTAGAACCGTACGGCCACTCCGGCCGGCGGCGTTCCCACACCAGCCGAGTGGCACCACCGTGTCTGGGTCATTTAAGTCATTGCAGAGAAGCGAAAGTGCTGTGCTCACACTATCTGCAGGGGGTGGCAAGGCGGGTACGGCCTCCACTGACCAGCTCGCGGACCGACGCCAGAGTGGGCCACTGCCCGGTTTCCGCGAAACTTGCTCGGTAGCCGAGGGAGGCATGCTTGACTGAAGAGATTCACAGACTGCCTTCTGCGAACAGACGAGACCCGTAACCGTACTGAACTGTTAGGAGGGGACGAACATTCGTCTCCAAGTGCGGTGTCGTCGAGTGTCAAGACCGGCGCAAGAAGTGTCGACAATCGCAGAGGTACTGCACATCAAAGCGGTATCGAGGCGCCAGTGAGATGCTTAAGAAGGAGGCGCGCGCCTCCCGCAGTTCCGAGGCGCCACCGCCACTGTCGCGTCTCTGGCCTGTAGTGGCGTCGCCAGAAACCAGGAGGGCAGTTCTGGTCGGGGTCGGACGCTGCCCACTTCCAGGAAGTTCCTGTCGCAGTAACATCGTTGTGCTGCCTACTCGCCAGGACACAGCGCGTGTCAACCGTCGGGGAATGAAGAGACTTCGATCTCCTTTAAACTGTGTCTACGCGCCAACGCCATCAGAACTGTGTCAACAAGTGTCTACTAGCCTGTCTTTTTTTCTAGTGACTGTAGCAAAGCAACAGTACGGCCATTCTGAACTTGTATCAGCTCACTACTCAGTAATCGTTATCTTTGTCTTGTTTTCTTTTACGGCGCGAAAACAACTAAGGTCGTAAGCGTCCATGTCAGAACCGTCACACGAAAAAAAATGGCTCTAAGTATATGGGACTCAACGAGGGAGCTACAGAAAAATATTGAAGGCGGTTAAATGGTTCAAATGGCTCTGAGCACTATGGGACTTAACATCTGAGGTCATCAGTCCCCTAGAACTTAGAACTACTTAAGCCTAACTAACCTATGGACATCACACACATCCATGCCCGAGGCAGGATTCGAACCTGCGCCCGTAGCGGTCGCGCGGTTCCAGACTGTAGCGCCTAGAACCGCTCGGCCACACCGGCCGGCGTAAGTGATTAAAGAATGAGTATTTCGTCAGGACATGAAGAACGGTCGAAGGTCGAGGACAAGAAGTATAAAGTGCTGGGGGGATCTCCACTCTACAAATGGCTATGGCCAGAAAGAAAGTGCCCAATACACAGCCTAGCTATGATCTCCTCGCGGCAAGAGGGCCGAGAGGAGGTCGTCCAAGCCGCTGGGAGAGGCTTCGTTCCCCGGAGCTTGTTCTCATGAAGGGAAGCATGGCCAGTGGTGATGCCAAAGTGACACCACCTGCTGACAGACGGCAACACAGAGATCAAAGGCCGGAATGAAAGAACTAGCGGGCTGAGGTACGCGGACTGCAGCCTTGGCAACAGCGTCAGCGGCCAAATTCGCCGTTAGACGTGGCCGGGAACCCACATACACATCACGGTGGCTCCATCAAGAGTGAGCAAGTGACAGCTTTCCTAAATCCTTTACACTAAGGGATGGACGGTGTGCAACACACAGACTTTAAGTGGCACTGAGAGAGTCGGAGCAGACGACATACGAGGTGCGAGAATAAAGTAGTGAGACTCATGTGAAAAAAAAGTTTTGCTTACCGTTTTAGTCAAGTTTAGTGTTGTCTCCTTCAACGCAGTTCCCTTCTGATTACACACATTTTTTCCAGCCCGTCTGCCATTGATGGTAAAATTTCTGGAACTCATCTTCTGTAATATCCACCAAGACCCTCATCGCAGCTTTTTGGACATCTTCTGTTATTTCAAAATGGCGTCCCTTGACCACCGTTTTAACTCTTGGAAATAGAAAAGAGTCGCACGGAGCGATATCTGGTGCATAAGGTCGCTGTGGTAGTACTGAAGTTAGTTTCGAGGTTAAAAATTGCTGTACTGAAAGAGCAGTATGGGATGGCGCATTATAGTGATGCAGAATCCAATTACACTACTGGCCATTAAGATTGCTACACCAAGAATAAATGCAGATGATAAACGGGTATTCATTGGACAAATATATTATACTAGAACTGACATGTGAGTACATTTTCACGCAATTTGGGTGCATAGATCCTGAGACATCAGTACCCAGAACAACCACCTCTGGCGGTAATAACGGCCTTTATACGCCTGGCCATTGAGTCAAACAGCTTGGATAGCGTGTACAGGTACAGCTGGCCATGTAGCTTCAAGGCGATACCAGAGTTCATCAAGATTAGTGACTGGCGTCTTGTGACGAGCCGGTTGCCCGGCCACCATTGACCAGACGTTTTCAGTTGGTGGGAGATCTATAGAATGTGCCGGCCAGGCCAACAGTCGAACATTTTCTGTATCCAGGAAGGCCCATAGAGGACCTGCAACATGCGGTCGTGCATTATCCTGCTGAAATGTAGGGTTTCGCAAGGATCGAATGAAGGGTAGAGCCACGGGTCGTAACACATCTGAAATGTAACGTCCACTGTTCAAAGTGCCGTCAATGCGAACAAGAGGTGACCGAGACGTGTAACCATTGGTACCCCATACCATCACGACGTGTGATACGCCAGTATGGCGATGACGAATACACGCTTCCAACGTGCGTTCACCGCGATGTCGCCAAACACGGATGCGACCATCATGATGCTGTAAACAGAACCTGGATTCATCCTAAAAAATGATGCTTTGCCATTCGTGCACCCAGGTTCGTCGTTGAGTACACCATCGGAGGCACTCCTGTCTGTGATTCAGCGTCAAGGGTAACCGCTGCCATGGTCTCCGAGCTGATACTCCATGCTGCTGCAAACGTAGTAGAACTGTTCGTGCAGGTGGTTGTCTTGCAAACGTCCCCATCTGTTGACTCAGGGATAGAGGCGTGGCTGCACGATCCGTTACAGCCATGCGGATAAGATGCCTGTCATCTCGACTGCTGGTGATACGACGCCATTGGGATCCAGCACGGCGTTCCGTATTACCCTCCTAAACCCACCGATTCCGTATTCTGCCAACAGTCATTGGATCTCGACCAACGCGAGCAGCAATGTCGCGATACGATAAACCGCAATGGCGATAGGCTACAATCCGTCTTTTATCAAAGTCGGAAACGTGATGGTACGCATTTCTCCTCCTTACACGAGGCATCACAACAACGTTTCACCAGGCAACGTCGGTCAACTGCTGTTTGTGCATGAGAAATGGGCTGGAAACTTTCCTCGTGTCAGCACATTGTAGGTGTCGCCACCGGCGCCAACCTTGTGTGAATGCTCTGAAAAGCTAATCATTTGCATATCACAGCATCTTCTTCCTGTCGGTTAAATTTCGCGTCTGTAGCACGTCATCTTCGTGGTGTAGCAATTTTAATGACCAGTAGTGTATCAGCAATGTTGGCACGGACACGAAGAACTCTTTTACGAAGTGTTTCTAAAATTTATTTGTAATAATATTGGTTAACTCTTTGCCCTGGAGGCACCCAATCTTTATGAACAATTCACTTGAAATCAAAGGAGCACACAAGCATGCATTTCACTTTTAACTTTGACAAGCGAGCTTTTTTTGGTCTGGGGTATCCCTTTGAGCACCATTGCGAACTTTGTCGTTTTGTCTCTGGATCGTACTGAAGAAACCAACTTTCATCACCACTGATAACACGGCTCAACAATTCCGGATTGATCTCCATTTGCTCTAACAGATCGGTTGCCACATTTTTGCGTGTTTCTCGCTGTTGTGGTGTGACATTTTTGGGGACCATTTTTGCACAAATCTTTCTCATACCAAGATCTTCAGTTATTGTTAGACGAACCGTTTCTCGATATATGTTCAGATCTTCTGCAATCATTTTCACGGATAATCTTCCATCAGATCGTACGAGTTCACGCACCGTGGCCAAGTTGACATCCGTCCGTGAGGCTGATGGTCGTCCACTGTCGTCTTCATCTTCAACATTCGTTCTGCCTACACTAAACATTTTATGCCAACGAAAAACTTGAGCTCTTGACATAACCTCTTCTCCAAAAGCCTTATGAAGCTTACCGTAAGTTGTCGTCGCGTTTTCACCCAATTTAACGGAAAAAGAAATGGCATACCGTTGCGCAATATTATGCGGTTCCATTTCCGTGACGAGAGACACAAACGCGTGTTATCTTATTACAGCACAACTCACGACTGAGCAGTTGCGTCGATGTGCCACGTGGACTAAAAGCAGCTTATAGACCAAGGTCAAAGATATTGTGCCTACGCAAGCCTGCAGGGTTGCCACATCTTGCAAAGAATTATTACTTTATTGTCGCACCTCGTAATTGAAAAGCCTGTGTCGCCGGATAAATTGCGTGGCCTAGTACAGGGCAAAGAGCTTCGCTGAAAATACTGGACTCATTTAGTGTGTTCTGAACTATAAATCTAGGTGTGCATTTGCATAGCTACAGCTGAGACTAGCGAGCAAAGATATGTTTTGTTGTAACTAATAAAGTGGCTACAGTTACTACAAGCCACACCACAAGTTGGGAAACGGGGTCAAATTTCTAGTAGTTTACTGTCAAGTTGAGATTTTCACAAATGTTTTATTCGTATCTTGTTGTTGTTGTGGTCTTCAGTCCTGAGACTGGTTTGATGCAGCTCTCCATGCTACTCTATCCTGTCCAAGCTTCTTCATCTCCCAGTACCTACTGCAACCTACATCCTTCTGAATCTGCTTAGTGTATTCATCTCTTGGTCTCCCTCTACGATTTTTACCCTCCATGCTGCCCTCCAATGCTAAATTTGTGAGCCCTTGATGCCTCAAAACATGTCCTACCAACCGATCCCTTCTTCTAGTCAAACTGTGCCACAAACTTCTCTTCTCCCCAGTCCTATTCAATACCTCCTCATTAGTTACGTGATCTACCCACCTTATCTTCAGCATTCTTCTGTAGCACCACTTTTCGAAACCTTCTATTCTCTTCTTGTCCAAACTAGTTATCGTCCATGTTTCACTTCCATACATGGCTACACTCCATACAAATACTTTCAGAAACGACTTCCTGACACTTAAATCTATATTCGATGTCAACAAATTTCTCTTCTTCAGAAACGATTTCCTTGCCATTGCCAGTCTACATTTTATATCCTCTCTACTTCGACCATCATCAGTTATTTTACTCCCTAAATAGCAGAACTCCTTTACTACTTTAAGTGTCTCATTTCCTAATCTAATTCCCTCAGCATCACCCGATTTAATTTGACTACATTCCATTATCCTCGTTTTGCTTTTGTTGATGTTCATCTTATATCCTCCTTTCAAGACACTGTCCATTCCGTTCAGCTGCTGTTCCAAGTCCTTTGCTGTCTCTGACAGAATTACAATGTCATCGGCGAACCTCAAAGTTTTTACTTCTTCTCCATGAATTTTAATACCTACTCCGAATTTTTCTTTTGTTTCCTTTACTGCTTGCTCAATATACAGATTGAATAACATCGGGGAGAGGCTACAACCCTGTCTCACTCCTTTCCCAACCAGTGCTTCCCTTTCGTGCCCCTCGACTCTTATAACTGCCATCTGATTTCTGTACAAATTGTAAATAGCCTTTCGCTCCCTGTATTTTATACCTGCCACCTTCAGAATTTGAAAGAGAGTATTCTAAATTTTTTTTAAAAACGCAGAAGCTAGCAGTACGGCAATAAACAACCTTTTAAAACACACCGCTAACGCCAATCAAAGTAATTTATAGCAATACAACAATTTTAAAAAATTTAAAGAACATTAGTAAACAGGCTACTAAAGTAAATACAGAACTTTGTTAATAAGGTATGGTGAGGTAGTGAAGCTACCAACACCGCCACTAAAAAAAAATTAAATAGGTCTCAGCAAACACGAGATTAATGGCAATAAAAGGAATTTACTAACTAGGAGGAATTTAAAAAAAATTGAAACAAAAGTGTCCTGGAATATCTTTAGAACATAGCAGATATGACGGACCCGTGTAAGGCGGCCACAAATCACTCACTCAGGGATGCTCAGGCTAGACAGAATACTGACCAATTTAAATACGCCCGTAAACACAATTGCCACTCTCAGGCTGGTCACTGCACCGACTTTTAGCCAGCGAAAACTTGTTATAAGAAGCCTTAACTGCTGACAGAATTAGAGCTAACCTAGTGCAAGGAAAGGTTACACCACACAGTCCTGAATGAGCGGCCACATGATCAACCAACAAGAAGCATGAATTTATTCATAACCCACGACAGAATAGTGAAACAATTAAACTGCCCAAAACTACACCTCCCATCGGACAGTAACGAGAGGAGGAGGAAAGATCACTGTCTTCAATTACACCGGTGCCAGGGACAGGAAACCCGGTCGCCGGAGGCCAAAAGACAGAAGAGACGCTGGTTACACAAAATTATTACTTAATGATTAAACCTCCCACGAACTCAACTTGCAATTATGCTCGAACAGGCAGTACACGACCTCCGATGGCAAGGATCCACACATCCGACCGCGCACGTGTCACCAGTGTACCCAACACGCCACGGTCACGCGACAACACGCTCTGTCACCGGAATTCACGTCTTCTCTACAACGTTGACAGGTAGTGACCGCTCCTTCATGTTAGGTGTCTGCTTTTAAACTCCAGTGTTGAAACGGAGGATTTAAAGAAGCTTGTTAACGTCCCACCAAGGCGAAATGAACAGCAACTACTCGTGGGGCGATTCTGTATACAACCAACATGCGGGGAGCTCTTCCGTCGACTCGACCCGCTTGTTACGCACAACCGATATACATCACGTGGCGACTCGGTACAACCGACCACGCCTGCTTCGCGCTGGAGAGCCACACTACCCTCCCGTGTCCACCACACTCTCTGTGCCCACTCCCCCTCTTCCGCGCCACCACACGAGGTTACCACCGGTCAAAGATCTCACTTTCTCCATAACAGTTGCCCGGAAGCAAAACGCAGATATCGATAGCAGAGGGAAAAGACAACCAAGCAGCCACTTAATGACAGACAACATATCAAACAAACATGTCAGGGGAAGAAAAGGAAAACCAATGCAATCTAAACACGAGGTGTAGCACGATACATGGCTCAGTTACTTATTCAGAATGTTCTAATTAACTGAATTATTACTATCTACCTCAGTTCCCAAGGAGTCAGACGCAACAGCGAGTACACATTTCCAGTGCCCAGAAATGTGACTGCAAAATAGTGGGCAAAGACGGAATCGATACCGCTTACGAGGGAACCTCCCCATTGCACCCCGCTCAGATTTAGTTATAAGTTGGCACAGTGGATAGGCCTTGAAAAACTGAACACAGATCAATCGGGAAAACAGGAAGAAGTCGTGTGGAACAATGAAAAAAAATAAGCAAAATATGCAAACTCAGTAGTCCATGCACAAGATAGGCAACATCAAGGATAATATGATCTCAGGAGCGTCGTGGTCCCGTAGTTAGCGTGAGCAGCTGCGGAACGAGAGGTCCTTGGTTCAAGTCATTACTCGAGTGAAAAATTTAATTTTTTTGGGAGTGATTATCACATCCACATGAAAACCTAAATCGGGCAAGGTAGAAGAATCTTTTTACCCATTCGACAAGTGTACAAGTTAGGTGGGTCGACAACATATTCCTGTCATGTGACGCACATGCCGTAACCAGTGTCGTATAGAATATATCAGACGTGTTTTCCTCTGGAGGAATCGGTTGACCTATGACCTTGCGATCAGATGTTTTCGGTTCCCATTGGAGAGGCACGTCCTTTCGTCTACTAATCGCACGGTTTTGCGGTGCGGTCGCAAAACACAGACACTAAACTTATTACAGTGAGCAGAGATGTCAATGAACGAACGGACAGATCATAACTTTGCGAAAATAAAGAAAGTAAACTTCTCACTCGAGGGAAGTCTTGAACCGAGCAGCTCTCGCTTCGCAGTTACTCACGCTAACCACGGGACCACGGCGCTCCTGAGCTCCCACTCTCCTTGATATTGCCTATCTTGTGCACAGACTACTCAGTTTGTATATTTTGCTTATTCCACAACTTCTTCCTGTTTTCTCGATTGATCTGTGTTCAGTTTTTCAAGGCCTATCGACTGTGCCAACTTATAACTAAGTCTGAGGGGGGTGCGATGGGGAGGTTCACCTGTTAGAGGTACGTGACAGTGATGTCGTAATGTGTCGTTTGTCCTAGTGTGGGACGGGACTCGCACCTGCGGCAGCGGCTGCGGCGGCCGGATGTGCACGCCGGCCACGTGCACCAGGCCGGGCACTGCGGGCAGCGGCTGGCCCAGGCTCCAGTGGCTGTTGGCCAGCAGCAGGCTGGTGCGGCGAGACAGCTGCGCCGTCGGCGGCACGCCCTCCCCCAGCGCCTCGCGCACCACCGCGTCCACCTCGAGGTCCGAGCACAGCCAGTAGCCCAGCCTGGCCGCCACGTGCCCCACACTGTGCACCAGCCGCTGCCAGAAGCTGAAGGGCGGCGTGCCGGAGGAGAAGTACGTCTGGCTGTAGGCAGGGGGCTCCGGGTTCCCCACCTTAAAAAAAGAATGAAAAAAAATGGTTCAAATGACTCTGAGCACTATGGTACTCAACTGCTGAGGTCATCAGTCCCCTAGAACTTAGAACTACTTAAACCTAACTAACCTAAGGACGGCACACACATCCATGCCCGAGGCAGGATGCAGGATTCGAACCTGCAACCGTAGGGGTCGCGCGGTTCCAGACTGTAGCGCCTAGAACCGCTCGGCCACTCCTGCCGGCTTAAAAAAAAAAAAAAAAAGGAAAAAAGGGACGTTTGTTGTACCACAGCTTCTTCACCAATACTACCACTCAGTGAAGACGGGAAACTAAAATTATAATAGCCAATTAGTCTTCCAATGACCGTTAGCGCCGGAATTAATTTTTTCGTGATTTTTTAAAAAAATTTGCGTTATTATGTCTGTTAAAGGCATAAATTACACGACAGAGTTGTTTCGACGGAAGTCATTACCGCCATTAGCAAGATATTTGATGTTGCCATATGGCAACGCTAGGCGCTTTCACTACCTAAATTTATACAGATTACAACTTCAATTAAAATAAGTAGGTTATTGAAATTTCTTATTACACATACAAGTTTTGTGCAAATTTATTATCCAGTTTCCATCATACAATTGATGCTTTATAACACAGTACATTTAATAATCAAAAATCAAATCTTGAACTTAGCATTATTTTACTTGAAATGGAATAAAACAGTCAATACACAATCCCACATTACACTTTGAACACATTGTTCTCACAACAGATTTACAGTCCTTGTGTGCACATCTTTTCTTCTTCTTTCCTTCTGTGTGCTGGACGAGGTGGTCAGTCTTATTAAATCTAATTGAATCTGATATGCGGCTGTCGGAACATTCCTTGATGCAGACGGTCTCTCGGCTCCTTTTGGTAGAGCTTGATGTCTTTCCAAGTACACTGTTGCTATTTCTCTCTTGAAATCAAGCTGAGAAATAGTTTAGTTTCACGCTTTATTATACAAAATCCAACTGTTTTGCATGGTAACATCTAACATCCGTGTAAAGAGACACCAGTACCATTTCTTACTTCTTATTGCAATGTGATAGCATGCTAGATTCTGATCCATCCGATCAGTACCTCCCGTGTATGTATTATATGTGGCTACCAGTTTTGGTCTGGGAATCATTATATTTCGTTTTTTTAGTTGCGAGAATCTCTTGACTTGGCCAACTTCCTGTGCACCACATGAAAAAGAGGTCATTGTGACAACTGAGTAGTCTAGCCACCGCACATACAATAATCCATCATTCTTCTCTATTGCTGTCTCAAAATATCCCCGATCTTTCTTCGAAAATAATTTTGGCGGTCATCAAACACATCACCTTCAATATCGTCACTATAAAGAACCTCCAGCACCTCAGCAAGCGAGAAACCTCTTCTAAAACAAAAAAGAAAAAATTGATCCTTTTACTGAGTACAAGCACCTAACGTAGCCGTATGGCAACACGGACGTTCAAACGGCCTAAATGAACGTACTTTATTTCACAGCAAGCGGTAACCTCCAAAGAATATATATTTGAGTATTTAAAGCAGAACCATACTAAAAAACCAAATTATATATCGTAAGTTACTGTGTAAAACGTACTTACTCGAACTTATACTACATTTTTATTCGTCATTCAGCAAACGAAGACTTCCGACACAGCTTACGACGCAGAATTTAAATGTATTGTTAAAACTGATGCATTGTAGTGATCTTTACAGTCTAGCGGAGCGGAATCCAGTGCTGCCAACACTGTCGCTTCGTTGATGTCGTGGAATCAACAATTTTAAAAAAGTTCTACAAACGTTGCCATATGGCAACGCACAGCGCTAATGGGTTATGGTTCAAATGGCTCTGAGCACTATGGGACTTGACGTCTATGGTCATCAGTCCCCTAGAACTTAGAACTACTTAAACCTAACTAACCTAAGGACATCACACAACACCCAGTCATCACGAGGCAGAGAAAATCCCTGACCCCGCTAATGGGTTAAAGTGACATTGTTTCCAGAAGAAGTTTGGAAGGTAGGAGACGAGATACTGGCACAAGTACAGCTGTGAGCACGGTGCGTGAGTCGTGCTTGGGTAGCTCAGATGGTAGAGCACTTGCCCGCGAAAGGCAAAGGTTCCGAGTTCGAGTCTCGGTCCGGCACACAGTTTTAATCTGCCAGGAAGTTTCAGTGACATTGTTGTTGTTAATCGGAACACGTGAGGCAATATTGACCCTACGACTTATCTTAGAAGCTAGATTAAGGAAAGGCAAACCTACGTTTCTAGCATTTGTAGACTTAGAGAAAGCTTTTGACAATGTTGACTGGAATACTCTCTTTCAAATTCTGAAGGTGGCAGGGGTAAAATACAGGGAGCGAAAAGGTATTTACAGTTTGTACAGAAACCAGATGGCAGTTAAAAGAGTCGAGGGACATGAAAGGGAAGCAGTGGTTGGGAAGGGAGTGAGACAGGGTTGTAGCCTATCCCCAATGTTATTCAATCTCTATATTGAGCAAGCAGTCAAGGAAACAAAAGAAAAATTCGGAGTAGGTATTAAAATCCATGGAGAAGAAATAAAAACTTTGAGGTTCGCCGATGACATTGCAATTCTGTCAGAGACAGCAAAGGACTTGGAAGAGCAGTTGAACGGAATGGATAGTGTCTTGAAAGTGTAAGGTGTCAGGCAAATCCAACACCTTCCATGAAAACCCTGACTTGAGAAGCAAATCCAGTAGTATGTCACATAAATCGTGACATTAAATTAACCAAAGTAATACGAGTAACGAGTCAGCAAATGGAATACCACAGATTAACACAGGAATACCTAAATGCATGTCATACCTTCCCACCGTGAGACAGACGCAGTTCCGAGGGGAGAAACGAGAACAGAAGCTGAGAGCTGAACCGTGTTAAGCTGAAGGCCCTACGATAAGGGACGGACACCCACATCGCCAGCTAACCGCTAGGACCACCCCAGCCGCAAGTTTTAGCGTGAGACTTTTTCGCGTCTGTTACGTCAGGACCACCCCCCAGCCCATGTTAAAAGATAGAGCCCTCCAGAAGAAGAGTATAGATCTTACGATAACACTAAAAGGACCACACCAGCTGCAAGTTTTAGCGTGAGACTTTTTCGCGTCTCTGTTACGTTGCTAACTTTAAAAACATTGCCCCACCACGAAAAGTATTACGTTTCTCATTGGATAGACAGAATTTTTGTAGGCGGAGCTTAAGGTTAACATTGAGACCCTGATTGGTCAGATGAAAACACAGCCAGATAGTTTTTTTTAAACCAACTTCGGTAAATTGTAGTAAGGAGAAGTTAGGAGAGTGTTGCTTCCGAGACGGCGCCTGCCGCATAACAGCGCATAAAGCTTCACTCAGAACTGCAGAAGTCTCATCTGTTACACCCCCTTCTTGCGTAATACTAGTGTCGATCGTCAATTGAAGCTCATGGTGTTCACATTTGCCACTTGAAGTAAAAATCTGAAAAGCGATGATTTTTCCGTTATATAGTTATTGAGAAGCCACATCAGCCACTGTAATTTACGACAAGTTAGATAAGTAATTAAATATAATTGAGGGTCATTGTAGACTATTTTGATAGTTTTCTCTTTTGTGAAACTTAATTTAAACCTAGATTATAGATGTGATATGGCATAGGTCATCCTTCGGTCCATTGTAGAACTTGGAAACCCATTCAGGGAATATTGGTTCACATTTTTGTTGAACGCAGTTGGTTTTTACCATCCTGTAATAAAACATTTCCTTTTATCAATAGTGCAATTTATAAACAATGTATTGTGAGTAGAATAAAATTTCCAATGGTAAACTTAACCGCTTTTTCGACGTTATTTTACCAGCTAACTAAAAATAGGAAAGCCTTGAACCCCTCCCACTAAATTTAGTTAGTATTAAGATTCTTTTACAGGGAGTGCAGTGGAGCTGACGCTGAAATCATTAAGTATTTGGTTATATCATCGCTAGTCTCACTGAACTCTTCTGAATTCTACATGTCATGTGTGGTCTGACGTCTCCTTACCAGCAACAGGTCCCAGGTTCAAACTAGTCAATTCCCTAAAAAACACGCTCAGAGCGTAGTTGCGCGAAAGTGGTAGGGAGACACGATATAGAACAAACAGACACCACACAGAATGTTAGAAAAGGAGGATCTAAGATGAACATCAAAAAAAGCGAAACGAGCATAATGGAATGTAGTCGAATTAAGTCGGGTGATGCTGAGGGAATTAGATTAGGAAATGAGACACTTAAAGTAGTAAAGGAGTTTTGCTATTTGGGGAGCAAAATAACTGATGATGGTCGAAGTAGAGAGGATATAAGATGTAGACTGGCAATGGCAAGGAAAGCGTTTCTGAAGAAGAGAAATTTGTTAACATCGAGTATAGATTTAAGTGCCAGGAAGTCGTTTCTGAAAGTATTTGTATGGAGTGAAACACGGACGATAAATAGTTTGGACACGAAGAGAATAGAAGCTTACGAAATGTGGTGCTACAGAAGAATGCTGAAGATTAGATGGGTAGATCACATAACTAATGAGGAGGTATTGAATAGGATTCGGGAGAAGTTTGTGGCACAACTTGACTAGAAGACGTGCTCGGTTGGTAGGACATGTTCTGAGGCATCAAGGGATCACCAATTTAGTATTGGAGGGCAGCGTGAGGGGTAAAAATCGTAGAGGGAGACCAAGAGATGAATACACTAAGCAGATTCAGAAGGATGTTGGTTGCAGTAGGTACTGGGCGATGATGAAACTTGCACAGGATAGAGTAGCATGGAGAGCTGCACCAAACCAGTCTCAGGACTGAAGACCACAACAACAACAACAACAACAACAACAACATGGTCATCAGTCCGAAGACTGGTTTGATGCAGCTCCGCTTGCTACTCTATCCTGGGCGGACCTCTTCATATGCGAATAACTACTGCAACCTAAATCCCTCTTAATATGCTTACCGTATTCCTCACTTGGTCTCCCTCTACTATTTTCAGCCCCTACACTTTCCTCCAGTACTAAACTGGTGATCCCTTGATGTCAGAATGTGTCCTATGAACCGATTCCTTCTTTTGGTCGAGTTGTACCTCACAAATTTCTTGTCTCCTCAGTTCTTTTCAGTACCTCGTCATTAGTTACGTGATCAACCCAATTAATCTTCAGCATTCTTCTGTACGACTACATTTCCAAAGCTTCCATTCTCTTTTTGTCTAAACTGTTTATCGTCCATATTTCACTTCCATACATGGCTACAAAAATCAAATGGCTCTGAGCACTACGGGACTCAACATCTGAGGTCATCAGTCCCCTAGAACTTAGAACAACTTAAACCTAACCTAAGGACATCACACACATTCATGCTCGAGACAGGATTCGAACCTGCGACCGTAGCAGTCGCGCGGTTCCGGACTGAAGCGCCTAAAACCGATCGGCCACCGCGGCCGGTATATGGCTACACTCCAAGCAGGTTCAGAAAAAACTTCCTTACACTTGAGTCTATATTCGTCGGTAAACAACTTTCTCTTCTTCAGAAGAGCTGTTCTTGCCAGCGCCAGTCTACGTTGTACATCCTCTCTACTTCGATCATCATCAGTAAGTTTGCTGCCCAAATAGCAAAACTCATCTACTACTTTAAGTGTCGCATTTTCTAATCTAAATCCCTTACCATAGCCTGATTTCATCTGACTAAATTCGATAATCCTTGTTTTTTTTGTTGACGTTCATCTCTTATCCTCTTCTCAAGACACCGTCCATTCCGTTCAACGGCTCATCCAAGTCCTTCCTGTCTCTGACAGAATTGCAGTGTCATCGACAAACCTCAGTTTTCATTTTTTATCCCTGTACTTGACTTCCTATTTCGTCCGCCCCCAGTAGCTGAATGGTCACCGGCACGGTAACCAGCGTGTTCGGTCAGAGGGTTAGCTGCCCTCTGTAATAAAAAACTGAGTTAATGGAGCAACGACGAACTGAAACGGGTGTCTTGCGACGTCCGCCCCTAGCAGACACAACGAACGAGACTTTGTAAAAAAAAAAAAAAAAAAAAAAATGGTCAGCGTGACGGATTGTCAATCGCCTGGGCCCGGGTTGTTCGATTCCTGGCTGGGTCGGGGTATTTTCTCCGTCCAGGAACTGGGTGTTGTGCTGTCCTCCTCATCATCGTCCTATCATCCTCATCGACTGCACGTCAAATTGAAAGAACGGCACCCGGCGAACGGCCTGCTCGACGGGGGCCCTAGCCATATGATTAAATAAATAAATTTCCTATTCCAAATTTTATTTTCGTTTCCTTTACTGCTTGTTCAATATAGATGTTGAATAACATCGGGGATAGGCTACAACCCTGTCTCACTTCCTTCCCAACCGCTGCTTCCCTTTCATGCCCCTCGACTCTTATAACTGCCATCTGGTTTCTGTACAAATTGTAAATAGCCTTTCGGTCCCTGTTATTGCCTCTGCTACCTTCAGAATTTCAATGAGAATATTCCAGGCAACACTGTGAACAGCTTTCTCTAAGTCTACAAATGCTGTAAACGTAGGCTACCTTTCCTTAACGTAACTTCTAACAAGGGAACCTCCCCATCGCACCCCCCTCAGATTTAGTCATAAGTTGGCACAGTGGATAGGGCTTGAAAAACTGAACACAGATCAATCGAGAAAACAGGAAGAAGTTGTGTGGAACTATCGAAAAATAAGCAAAATATACAAACTTAGTAGTCCATCTGCAAGATAGGCAACATCAAGGAGACTGTAAGTTGACCAGTGCCGTGGTCCCGTGGTTAGCGAGAGCAGATGCAGAACAAGAGGTCCTTGGTTCAAGTCTTCCCTCGAGCGAAAAATTTATTTTCTTTATTTTCGCAAAGTTGTGATCTGTCCGTTCGTTCACTGACGTCTCTGTTCACTGTAATAAGTTTAGTGCCTGTGTTTTGCGACCGCACCGCAAAACCGTGCGATTAGTAGACGAAAGGACGTGCCTCTCTAATGGGAACCGAAAACAGTTGATCGCAAGGCCATAGTCAACCGATTCCTCCAGAGGAAAACACGTCTGATATATTCTATACATCACTGGTGACGGCATGTGCGTCACATGACAGGAATATGTTGTCGACCCACCTAACTTGTACACTTGGCGAATGGGTAAAAATATTCTTCTACCTTGCTCTGGTTAGGTTTCCTTGTGGATGTGATAATCACTCCCAAAAAAGGTGATGACCTAACTTGTACACTTGGCGAATGGGTAAAAATATTCTTCTACCTTGCCCTGGTTAGGTTTCCTTGTGGATGTGATAATCACTCCCAAAAAAAGTGATGAAAACATAAGAGTTTGTGACATAAATTGAAAATAAAAAATATAATTTTTCGATCGAGGTAAGGCTTGAACCAAGGGCCTTTCGCTCCGCAGTTGCTTAGGCTAACCACGGGACCACGGCACTGCTAAGTTCAAACTGTCCTTCATGTTGCCTATCTTCAACATGGACTACTCAGTTTATATATTTTGCTTATTTTTTCATAGTTCCACACAACTTCTTCCTGTTTTCTCAATTGATCTGTGTTCAGTTTTTTAAGGCCTATCCACTGTACCAACTTATAACTAAATCTTCCCTTGTAAGATAAGTCATAGCGCCAGGACTGGCTCGCGTGTTCCTACATTTGTTAGCTTGGGTAAAGTTCTGCTTCTTAGCTTTGGTTCTCTAATGGGTGTTCTCCTAGTGTACTGTGTAGAATGTCTTTCCTTTGAGATAATCTGGAAGCTACACACAAAGGATTGTAGCACACCAAAACTGTAGTTTCGCACAGCAAGGACTGCTGGAGTTTGAAGTCGATTCTAGGCGAAACTCCCTGGCAAATCAAAACTGTGTACCATACCAGAACTCGAACGTAGGACCGTTACCATTGGCGGGAGGCTGGGCTATCCGTGCACAACTCTCGACCTGCTCTCACAGCGTTACATCCGCCGGTTCCGGAATTCGAGTTGGACTCCCACGACACCAGAAAGGACTCGCGGTGGGCACGACCCTTCCTTCGTCAGCTCTGGTTTCGCAAGTGTAGCCTGTCTGTGCTGTGAAAGGCAGCTGGGACTCTTTACGGCGCACCGCTCCACTCCCTTTAACGATTTGAGTTCTACTTTATTCACGTTCGCAGCACACTGCCATGTTTCAGTGCGCGCCACGTGTAGTCGAGACATTTACTTCCTTACTTATTGAATCTGATGTAACTTAGTTATATGGCCTCACGAAGAAAATGAATTCTCAGAATTTGTATATTTTCTGCACGACATTAATTCTAACTTACACTTCGCAACGGAAAAACGGAGAGGACGTCCAATGTCATTTTTGGATGTACAGTGTGTAACTAACTTGTAGTGGGGATCAAGGCAGTTCAGTTTAGCTGTTTTCCTGTTTCACGCAAAATACCGAGTGTTTATAATTGAAGTGCAGCTACTCACGGATGTCCACTGTGGTCTGTAATTATCGTAGGGTAGCGAAGCTTGGCGGATATGCTAGTGAGTTAATGCGGAACCGATTTAAGTTTGAATATAATTAGTTCTAATTTTCTGCACCAGGCGCAAATCTGGCGCTGTACACCGTTAGTATCGCGGTATGACTTCCAGGTTGTCATTTGACTAGACATAACGTGAGTGAACAGTATGGTTGTCGAGAAGAGATACCGTGCGCTGTTAATGAAAATATTTTTATGTGAGCAGTAGCAATTACAACGCTGCATTGAGAGAACACCGCCGACTAAAAGGTCTGACAGGCCCCATGTCATTTAATGGTTTAAAGAAAATGATAATGAAAGTTGAAAACACGGGAGAGCTTTGTGTGGCACCTGGAAGAGGAAGACGTCCTGTCCCGGTGGAAGTTGTTGACGAGGCTGCTGTTGCTGTTGCTGTACTGGCCACGCAGCACATGCCCCGTGTAGCGCTAGTGCTTGTGCATTGTCACCATACAATGGTCAACAATGCCGAAAGTTTTGCGACGTACAGGGTGAAAAGTATTTAAACCGACAAACTCTGGGAGGTTGTAGGGGACATCAAAACAAATATTTTTCCCTAATGTCATTTTTTCGTATGAGGAGTAGTTAAACCGGTAGAGGAAGATTTCTCTGGCGGCAAATTAATTAAACCAACAAACACTTTTCCATTTTTTTATGATCAAGAGACAACACATTAACACAACCCAATTTCAATTACAGTAGATTTTCAAATATGCCTCCATTGACACGTAAACAAAGGTTACACCGACGGATCATGTTTTGACACGGGCAAAAACCCCAGGAGTATCCTGAATTGTTCCTGCTGCTGCTACTATCCGGACAACCAGACCCTCTTCTGATGCAACAGGAGTTGCGTAAACAAGGTTGCGCATCTCTCCCCACACAAAAAAAGTCCACAGGGGACGTATCTTGGGATCGAGCAGGCCATGGTACAGAACCACCTCTGCCAATCCACGTTTCTGGGAACCGTCGGTCCAGGAATCGACGCACACGACGACTGAGAAATACCGGCGCCCCATCATGTTGGAACCACGTGCGTTGTCTTGTAGGGACCGGGTAGTTGATAAACCCGCTCTGCAGCTACGTAGTACGCACCAACCATATCAATGTACTCACTCCAGGTGTATCGGTCCATTAGTAAACAGAGACAATGCACTACTACACTGGTGGACAGAAGTTGCCTACAACTGAAGAGCATAATACGGCCTGTAACAACTGAAGAGCGTAATACGGCCTCCACCGGTTTAAATAATTCTCATAGGAAAAAATGACATCAGGGAAAAATATTTGTTTAGATGTCCCCTACAACCTCCCAGAGTTTGTCGGTTTAAATACTTTTCACCCTGTATATTATCCATACAAGATCCAGACGGTGCAGCAACTGAACCCCGTGATCCGCAGCAAGGTTCTGAATTTTCTCTTCGATTTCTGCCACAGATCGAAGTTGATGACATGTGGGCAGACATTATTCTATGGCGTGACGAGACACACACACAAAAAAAAAGTTCAAATGTGTGTGAAATCTTATGGGACTTAACTGCTGAGGCCTCAGTCCTTCAGCTTGCGCACTACTTAACCTAAATTATCCTAAGGACAAACACACACCCACGCCCGAGGGAGGACTCGAGCCTCCGCTGGGACCAGCCGCACAGTCCATGACTGCAGCGCCTAAGACAGCTCGGTTAATCCCGCGCGGCTGACGAGGCACATTTTACACTACAAGGTGCAGTAAATACACAGAACTGTCGAATTTGGAGTACTGTTAGACCGCGTGTTGCACTCTGCTTGAATACTGCTCACAGGTGTGGGATCCGTACCAAATAGGGTTGATAGAAGAGATAGAGAAGATCCAATAGATTGCAGCACTCTTCGTTACAGGATCATTTAGTAATCGCGAAAGCGTTACACAGCTGATAGATAAACTCCAGTGGAAGACTCTGCAGGAGAGACGCTCAGTAGCTCGGTACGGCCTTTTGTTGAAGTTTCGAGAACATAACTTCACCGAGGAGTCAAGCAGTATATTGCTCCCTCCTACGTAGATCTTGCGAAGAGACCATGAGGATAAAATCAGAGAGACTAGAGCCCACACAGAGGCATATCGGCAATTTATTTTTCCACGAACAATACGAGACTGGAATAGAAGGGTTAACCGATAGAGGTACTCAAAGTACCCTCCGCCACACACCGTCAGGTGGCTTGAAGAGTAAGGATGTAGATGTAGATGTAAAAGCGATTGCGTTTGCGGTATGTGACTGTCAGGTGTGGACTCAGAAGGATCTTTATTCTCGGTCCGTTCTTCTTTTAACAGAATTCGCTCAGAGTCTGTCAGGTGTGTCGTGTCGTCAGCACGTTATAGAGACCCACTTCTACAACTTGTGATTTCTGCTTTTGAAGAGAGCAACAGTTTGGGAAGCACTGTTTTCATGAAACAGGGTAAATAATAAAATCAAGATTATGCCTTTCTCACTTATTTGACCTTTCCGCAATCTAATAGGTATGGAAATAATTCTATACGTCTTTCTTGCACTGCGGCAGATCTGTACATGCTGGCCATAATTTTAATTATGTTTTCATTTATTTATTTAGTAGCGAAACCGGTTTCATAGTAACACATTAGCATATCTACCAAGTTTCGCTCTCGTACGATAAATACAGCCGCACTGCAACTATGACCCCAGCTACCAAATCTTCCTCATTTTCGGCGCCACTGACTACGATATTACGTATTCACCAATCGACAGATGTCCCATATCCACTACACTGCAGGTTTGTTTACATGCCATTTAGTTGAGTTTGTCAACTGCCCAGAGAGTATTCTACCTGTTGTTGTGCATGTGGTCTTTGTCCATGTTGTTGTTGTTGTTGTGGTCTTCAGTCCTGAGACTGGTTTGATGCAGCTCTCCATGCTACTCTATCCCGTGCAAGTCTCTTCATCTCCCAGTACTTACTGCAACCTACATCCTTCTGAACCAGCTTAGTGTATTCATCTCTTGGTCGCCCTCTACGACTTTTACCCTCCACGCTGCCCTCGAATGCTAAATTTGTGATCCCTTGATGCCTCAGAACATGTCCTACCAACCGGTCCCGTCTTCTGGTCAAGTTGTGCCACAAACTTCTCTTCTCCCCAATCCTATTCAATACCTCCTCATCAGTTATGTGATCTACCCATCTAATCTTCAGCATTCTTCTGTAGCACCACATTTCCAAAGCTTCTATTCTCTTCTTGTCCAAACTATTTATCGTCCATGTTTCACTTCCATTCATGGCTACACTCCATACAGATACTTTCAGAAACGACTTCCTCACAGTTAAATCTATACTCGATGTTAACAAATTTCTCTTCTTCAGAAACGCTTTCCTTGCCATTGCCAGTCTACATTTTATATCCTCTCTACTTCGACCATCATCAGTTATTTTGCTCCCCAAATAGCAAAACTCCTTTACTACTTTAAGTGTCGCACTTCCTAACCTAATCCCCTCAGCATCACCCGACTTAATTCGACTACATTCCATTATCCTCGTTTTGCTTTTGGTGATGTTCATCTTATATCCTCCTTTCAAGACACTGTCCATTCCGTTCAACTGTTCTTCCAAGTCCTTTGCTGTCTCTGACAGAATTACAATGTCATCGGCGAACCTCAAAGTTTTTATTTCTTCTCCATGGATTTTAATACCTACTCCGAATTTTTCTTTCGTTTCCTTTACTGCTTCCTCAATATACAGATTGAATAACATCGGGGACAGGCTACAACCTTGTCTCACTCCCTTCCCAACCGCTGCTTCCCTTTCATGCCCCTCGACTCTTATGACTGCCACCTGCTTTCTGTACAAATTGTAAATTGCCTTTCGCTCCCTGTATTTTACCCCAACCACCTTCAGAATTTGAAAGAGAATATTCCAGTCAACATTGTCAAAAGCTTTCTCTAAGTCTACAAATGCTAGAAACGTAGGTTTGCCTTTCCTTAATCTATTTTCTAAGATAAGTCGTAGGGTCAGTATTGCCTCACGTGTTCCAATATTTCTACGGAATCCAAACTGATCTTCACCTAGGTCGGCTTCTACTAGTTTTTCCATTCGTCTGTAAAGAATTCGCGTTAGTATTTTTCAGCTGTGACTTATTAAACTGATAGTTCGGTAATTTTCATATCTGTCAACACCTGCTTTCTTTGGGACTGGAATTATTATATTCTTCTCGAAGTCTGAGGGTATTTCGCCTGTCTCATACATCTTGCTCACCAGATGGTAGAGTTTTGTCAAAACTGGCTCTCCCAAGGCCGTCAATAGTTCCAATGGAATGTTGTCTATTCTCGGGGCCTTGTTTCGACTCAGGTCTTTCAGTGCTCTGTCAAACTCTTGACGCAATATCGTATCTCCCATTTCATCTTCATCTACATCCTCTTCCATTTCTATAATATTGTCCTCAAGTACATCGCCCTTGTATAGACCCTCTATATACTCCTTCCACCTTTCTGCTTTCCCTTCTTTGCTTAGAACTGGGTTTCCATCTGAGCTCTTGATATTCATACAAGTGGTTCTCTTTTCTCCAAAGGTCTCTTTAATTTTCCTGTAGGCAGTACCTATCTTGCCCCTAGTGAGATAAGCCTCTACATCCTTACATTTGTCCTCTAGCCATCCCTGATTAGCCATTTTGCACTTCCTGTCGATCTCATTTTTGAGACGTTTGTATTCCTTTTTGCCTGCTTCATTTCCTGCGTTTTTATATTTTCTCCTTTCATCAATTAAATTCAATATTTCTTGTTACCCAAGGATTTCTACTAGCCCTCGTCTTTTTACCTCTGCTGCCTTCACTACTTCATCCCTCAGAGCTACCCATTCTTCTTCTACTGTATTTCTTTTCCCAATTCCTGTCAGTTGTTCCCTTATGCTCTCCCTGTAACTCTGTACAACCTCTGGTTTAGTCAGTTTATCTAGGTCCCAACTCCCTAAATTCCCACCTTTTTGCAGTTTCTTCAGTTTTAATCTACAGTTCATAACCAATAGTGTGTGTTCAGAGTCCACATCTGCCCCTGGAAATGTCTTACAACTTAAAACCTGGTTCCTAAATCTCTGCCTTACCATTATATAATCTATCTGATACCTTCTATTATCTCCATGATTCTTCCATGTATACAGCCTTCTTTTATGATTCTTGAACCAAGTGTTAGCTATGATTAAGTTATGCTCTGTGCAAAATTCTACCAGACGGCTTCCTCTTTCATTTCTCTCCCCCAATCCATGTTCACCCACTATGTTTCCCTCTCTCCCTTTTCCTACTCTCGAATTCCAGTCACCCACGACTATTAAATTTTCGTCACCCTTCACTATCTGAATAATTTCTTTTATTTCATCATACATTTCTTCAATTTCTTCGTCACCTGCAGAGCTAGTTGGCATATAAACTTGTACTAATGTAGTAGGCGTGGGCTTCGTATCTATCTTTGCCACAATAATGCGTTCACTATGCTGTTTGTAGCAGCTTACTCGCATTCCTATTTTCCTATTCATTATTAAACCTACTCTTGCATTACCCCTATTTGATTTTGTGTTTATAACCCTGTAGTCACCTGACCAGAAGTCTTGTTCCTCCTGCCACCGAACTTCACTAATTCCCACTATATCTAACTTCAACCTATCCATTTCCCTTTTTAAATTTTCTAATCTATCTGCCCGATTAAGGGATCTGACATTCCACGCTCCGATCCGTAGAACGTCCTCTTGAGTAGTCCCCGCCCGGAGATCCGAATGGCGGACTATTTTACCTCCGGAATATTTTACCCAAGAGGACGCCATCATCATTTAACCATACAGTAAAGCTGCATGCCGTCGGGAAAAATTACGGCTGTAGTTTCCTCTTGCTTTCAGCCGTTCGCAGTACCAGCACAGCAAGGCCGTTTTGGTTAGTGTTACAAGGCCAGATCAGTCAATCATCCAGACTGTTGCCCCTGCAACTACTGAAAAGGCTTCTGCCCCTCTTCAGGAACCACACGTTTGTCTGGCCTCTCAACAGATACCCCTCCGTTGTGGTTGGACGTACGGTACGGCTATCTGTATCGCTGAGGCGCGCAAGCCTCCCCACCAAAGACAAGGTCCATGGTTCATGGGGGGAGGCTTTGTCCATACTGTACAATTTATTACATAGTAGTTATAATTTAGTACTGTACATAATACAAGTTTTACGTACATTTCATTTTTAGTGTACTGCTAGTGAACGACATTTTCGGTATAGCTAGACGTAATGTTATCGTACGGCGAAGCCCGTTTCAATGGGACATGGGAGGGTCACATAAAGTCCTTGATTTACGAGACCACTGTTGCTTCCGAGGAAGAGCCAATGGCACTGGTTATGGCTGTGGCGAACGCAGCAGGACACACGCTATTAGCGAGTCGATCAGGGCTGGACGGCTCAGTTAGTGGTACAAAAAGTACGTTCTACCACACACCATGAGGTGGCTTGGGGTTCAAAAATGGTTCAAATGGCTCTGAGCACTATGGGACTTAACTTCTGAGGTCATAAGTCGCCTAGAACTTAGAACTACTTAAACCTAACTAACCTAGGGACATCAAACACATCAATGCCCGAGGCAGGATTCGAACCTGCGACCGTAGCAGTCGCGCGGTTCCAGACTACAGCGCCGAGAACCTTTCGGCCACTCCGGTCGGCAGTGGCTTGGGGAGTATGGCGTAGTTGCAGATGAGGTGAAACGCGTACGTTTCATATGTATTCATTGCCAGCGATGGCGAGGCATGACAGAATCTCTGACCAGAGAGTTATTTATCGTGGCTAGTCTGCGCTTGACCGCGCGAGTGTTCAGTTGCGAGTTGCACTCTGTCGGCAGTAGCAGTCAGTCGGCAGGAGTTGTAGCGAGTGGACGGTTGTACTGAGCGGCCGTCGGCATGCGTCGGCGACGTGCTCTCCTTGCATCTCTGGTCACGATTCAGGACGAGGTATATTGTTATCGAAGGTAATGAAGCAGCATTGCGCTCAGCTAATAACATAAGTCTTCCCTCGAGTGAAAAGCTAAATTTTTTATTCTAAGACAATTATGAAAGTTCAGGCACTCACACATAATCAACTTCGCTCTCCAAAATACCAGGACATGTTCAGATTTGCTTGGACATGTGCAGGATTTGACGGTCTACACACGAAAATATTTGAAAACGTTAAAAACATATGTTTTGACAGAGCACAGGGAAAACTGAGCGACTGTGAAACTATTGCATTCATTTGTTGCAGTTTATGTGACAAGCTCTTATGTTTTCATCACTCTTTGGGAGTGATTATCACATCCACAAGAAAACCTAAATCGGGGAAGGTAGAAGAATCTTTTTACCCGTTCGCCAAGTGTACAAGTTAGGTGGGTCGACAACATAATCCTGTCATGTGACGCACATGCCGTCACCAGTGTCGTATAGAGTATATCAGACGCGTTTTCCTGTGGAGGTATCGGTTGACCTATGACCTTGCGATCAAATATTTTCGGTTCCCATTGGAGAGGCACGTCCTTTCGTCTACTAATCGCACGGTTTTGCGGTGCGGTCGCAAAATACAGACACTAAACGTATTACAGTGAACAGAGACGTCAATGAACGAACGGACAGATCATAACTTTGCGAAAATAAAGAAATTAAACTTTTCACTTTGAACCAAGGACCTGTTGCTCCGCAGCTGCTTACGGTAACCACGGGACCACGGATTTCCTGAGGGCACATGGTCCTTGATGTTACCTATCTTGCACATGGGCTACTCGGTTTGTATCTTTTGCTTTTTTTTTTCATAGATCCACACAACTTCTTCCTGTTTTCTCGATTGATCTGTGTTCAGTTTTTCAAGGCTTATCCACTGTGCCAACTTATAACTAAATCTGAGGGGGGTGCGATGGGGAGGTTCCCTTGTTAGTGCACGTACTGCGAGAGTCATTAGGCAAAAAGAAAGATGAAAGGTAACTCACCCTGTCGTGCGCCCACGGCAGAGCCACGGAGGAGATGACGCCCACGAGCGGCGCTCGGAACTTGTGCGCGAGCGCCAGCACGCAGTCGCCGAAGAACACCTCGGCGATGACGAGGTCGTAGTGGTCGGCGGACCGCAGCAGCTGCTGCACCTGCGGCAGGGCGTACAGGTCGCGGCACAGCTGCGTGCCGTTCCTCCACATCCAGGCGCTCAGGGCAGCAGGGCTGCTCAGCGCCAGCACCAGCTCCACTGGAACCTGACCACAGTCACAGTGTCAGCTCTCCCAGCCTCACCGCAGTAAGCAGGGCACCATATCAGTACACTACTGGCCACTAAAATTGCTACACCAAGAAGAAATGCAGATGATAAACGGGTATTCATTGGACAAATATATGATTACATTTCCACGCAATTTGGGTGCATAGATCCTGAGAAATCAGTACCCAGAACAACCACCTCTGGCCGTAATAACGGCCTTTATACGCCTGGGCATTGAGTCAAACAGAGCTTGGATGGCGTGTACAGGTACAGCTTCCCATGCAGCTTCAACACGATACCAACAGTTCATCAAGAGTAGTGGGCGGCGTATTGTGACGAGCCAGTTGCTCGGCCACCATTGACCAGATGTTTTCAATTGGTGAGAGATCTGGATAATGTGCCGGCCAGGGCAGCAGTCTAACATTTTCTGTATCCAGAAAGGCCCTGCAACATGCGGTCGTGCATTATCCTGCTGAAATGTAGGGTTTCGCAGTGATCGAATGAAGGGTAGAGCCACGGGTCGTAACACATCTGAAATGTAACGTCCACTGTTCAAAGTGCCGTCAGTGCGAACAGGAGGTGACCGAGACGTGTAACCAATGGCACCCCGTACCATCACGCCGGGTGATACGCCAGTATGGCGATGACGAATACACGCTTCCAATGTGCGTCCACCGCGAGGTCGCCAAACACGGATGCGATCATCATGATTCTGCAAACAGAACCTGGATTCATCCGAAAAAATGACGTTTTCCCATTCGTGCACCCAGGTTCGTCGTTGAGTACATCATTGCAGGCGCTCGTGTCTGTGATGCAGCGTCAAGTGTAACCGCAGCCATGGTCTCAGAGCTGATAGTCCATGCTGCAGCAAACGTCGTCGAACTGTTCGTGCAGATGGCTGTTCTCTTCCAAACGTCCCCATCTGTTGACTCAGGGATCGAGACGTGGCTGCACGATCCGTTACAGTCATGCGGATAAGATGCCTGTCATCTCGACTGCTAGTGATACGAGGCCGTTGGGATCAAGCACGGCGTTCCGTATTACCCTCCTGAACCCACCGATTCCATATTCTCCTAACAGTCATTGGATCTCGACCAACGCGAGCAGCAACGTCGCGATACGATAAACCGCAATCGCGATAGGCCACAATCCGACCTTTATCAAAATCGAAAACGTGATGGATGGTACGCATTTCTCCTCCTTACACGAGGCATCACAACATCGTTTCACCAGGCAACGCCGGTCAACTGCTGTTTGTGTATGAGAAATCGATTGGAAACTTTCCTCATGTCGGCACGTTGTAGGTGTCGCCACCGGCGCCAGCCTTGTGTGAATGCTCTTAAAAGCTAATCATTTGCGTATCACAGCATCTTCTTCCTGTCGGTTAAATTTCGCGTCTGTAACACGTCATCTTGGTGGTGTAGCAGTTTTAATGGCCAGTAGCGTACAAATGATATTCAGCTCAGCTCATACTCTGCCCAGGCGTACCTAAATATTATGTGAAACTTTTCGTCTTTTTGATTTTTTTAAAATCAGAGACGTCAGTGACGAATATAAGCTGGAGCTCAACTTAGATTCTGAACTTTTTTCCTTTCTTTTCTTTTTCTGTCACGGAGACTACAGTGTAAGATATTGCTGGCACGTGAAGCAGGAGCGATCTGCGAGCGCCGCAGCAGAGCAGAGTATAGCAAACATCTAAATCTGCATTACAAGGATACATGGATAAGTGTATGACAGAGCATTCATCGAACCACCTTACAGTAATTCCCTATTATTCCTCTCCTGAACACCGCACGGAAAAAACGAACACTATATTTGTCCGTGCGAGCTCTGATTTCCCTTATTTAATTATGATGATCGTTTCTCCCTATGTAGTTTGGCGTCAACAAAATATTTTCACATTCGAAGGAGAAAGTTGGTGTCCGAAATTTCGCGAGAAGGTACGCCGCAACGAAAAACACCTTTGTTTCAATTATTCCACTCCAAATCCTTTATCATGTCCGTGACACTCTCTCCCCTATTTCTCGATAATACTAAATGTGCTGTCCTTCTTTGAACTTCTTGTATGTACTCCGTTAAACCTATCTGGTAAGGATCCCACACTGCGCAGGAGTACTCCTACAGAGGATGGACAAGCGTAGTGTAGGTAGTCTCCTTAGTAGATCCGTTGCATCTTCTAAATGTTCTCCCAGTAAATCGCAGTCTTTCGTTCGCCTTCCCCACAACATTTTCTATGTGTGCTTTCCAAATTTAGTTGCTCGTTACGGCCTTTAGATTCGACTGATTTATCGTGCGCCTTGTACTTTTCATTTTTTGGGTCAACTGCCAATTTTCTCGCCATACATATATTTTTCTACATCGCTCTGCAGTCTATTTTGATCTTTTGGTGACTTTGGTAGACGATAAACGACAGCACCATTTGCAATCAACGTAGGACGGCTGCTCAGATTGTCTCCCAAATCGTTTATTTAGGTAAGAACAGCCGAGGGCCTATAACGCTGCGTTGAGGAACGCCAGAAATCACTTCTGCTTCACTCGATCACAATTGCTGTCGCATAATTCGGACGATGATCCATAAGCACGCAGATTTATTACAAATAGCTTGTGAAATACGGTGTCAAAAGCCTTCTGGAGTTCTAAAAATACGGAATTAATTTCAGATCCCATATCGATTCCACTCAACACTTCGTGTGAGTAAAGAGCCAGTTTCATTTCACAGGAGTGATGTTTTGTAAATCCGTGTTAACGTGTATAATACACTGTTCTTTTTGAAATTATTCATAGTGTTCAAACACAATATATCTTCCAAAATCTTGCTGCATATTGACGTTAACGATATGGGCCTTTAATTAAGTGGATTACTTCTACTACCTTTCTTGAATATTGATGTGACCTGTACAACTTTCCAGTCTTTGGGTACGGATCTTTCGTCTAGCGAAGAGCTGTAAGTGGTTGTTGAGTGTGGAGCTGATGTATCAGCATACTCTAAATGGAACCTGATTGGTATACAATCTGGACCGTAGGACTTGCTTTTATTAAGTTATTTAATTAGTCTTCTTTGGTGAAGGAATTTCGGAAGGCTGTGTTTAGTAATTCGGCTTTGGCAGCACTGTCATCGATAGTATTTCCATTCCTAGAGCGCAGAGAAGGCATTGGTTGTGTTTTACCGTTAGGATACTTCACACACGACCAGAATCTCTCTGCCTTTTCAGCCAGGTTTCGAAACAAAATTGTTAGATTAATTAAGAGAGGATAGCGCAATAGCCAGTGACAACCAAATATGAACCACACGTATTTCGAAAAGAATTCGGCGGAACAAATAACAACGGAATCTTTGAAATAACGCACAGTGGAAGTGAATTTTTCAAAGGGGATGCGTACAAAATAAAATAAAAGATTCATGATGGTTCTTTAAAAATCGGAGAGAGGTACACTTTGTGATTAATTTAAGAATATTATTCTGGAAACTGAGGAAGTAAGTGAGAACTTTTACGGTTGTATGTTACAAATATGATAACGGTAAAGGGATCAATGTCAGCTAAAGTAATTATCAAATGCTAAGCTACAAAATTTGTATCTTACGTTTATTTATGAGAAAAATACTTCATTTTAGGTGATCAATTAAATAAATGTTTAGTTTTCAGTGTCAGTTTTAAGCAAACTGAATGTTTCTCATAAGTTCATCAACAGTACTTACTGCCAAAGGCACTGGACTGAAGAAACGTTAATATTACTCAGCAGAGATATACGATACGATTAGGTGGGCTGTAGAAGGATAAATAAATTTTGCATTAGTGTGACAGCTACAGAGGCTGAATAATCATTGATTTGATGAAATTCCATTTGCCTGGAGACATATGAGTCTCAGCTTTATCTTCAATAAGGACAGAAGCTGAAGTAATGAATTAAAATTTGTGCCACATTCGGGACTTGATCCCGGAGAGCCTCGGCAGTACTCACGATTAAAGACATATGAGTCTCAGCTTTATCTTCAATAAGGACAGAAGCTGAAGTAATGAATTAAAATTTGTGCCACATTCGGGACTTGATCCCGGAGAGCCTCGGCAGTACTCACGATTAAAGAAAGAGGCAATGGGCTGAAATGAAGTTTGTGTTACGGAGGGCAGTGGACTGTGGTACTTGGTGAAGCCGTGATAGGCACAGTGGTACGATGGTGTAGCGCTGAGCGCATCTGCCTAGTAAGCAGGAGAGGGGGATACGAGGCGCGGTCGTTAATTCGTTAGTTCAGCTTCTGCCCTTACTGAAGCTACCTAATCAGTTTGCAGTGTTAGCTGTCGGCTGAATAAGAGCTGCGAGAGGCACCTTTAACACCTGGTGCTATGACCACTCAAAACTTCGTCAAAGTTGGTACGCCAACAAATGAATTAATAAATGAAGTTTAAATTGTTTATCACGCGAATGACGTGATATGATACTGAATTCCTCTGTGAAAGTCAGAAAGAATTACCAGACTTCAGTGGCATGATCTGCAGGATCAATTTGAAAGTAAATAAAATAAAGACGATAGTATTAAGGGATACCAGAAATGAAATTAGCAAGAAACTTAATGCCGAAATTGGGGACCACGTGGTAGATGATGTGAAGGAATTCTGGTACTGTGAAAGCAAAATAACGCTTGACGAAAGAAGTAAAGAGGCCATAACACGCAGCCTACTACAAGCAAAGAGAACATCTCCCGACAGAGGAAGGATAGTAATACTAAACATTGGATAACTTCAGAGAAACTGGTATCTGAGAATACGCGTTTGCAGTACAATATTGTATGAAAGTGAATCACGGACTGTGAGAAAACCGATAAAGAAGAGAATCGAATCGTTTAAAATTTCCTGCCATAGACTAGACTGATAAGATAAGAAATGGGGAGGTTCTCCAGAGAATGGTCGAAGGAAAGAAACTTGCGGAAAACACTGATAAGAGGAGGGACAGGATAATATGACATGTGTTAAGGCATCGGGGAATGCTGTTACAAGGAGTCATAGGGGCAAAAATTGTAGAGGACGACAGATATTGTAATAAGTACAACAAACAATTGATGACGTTGGAGCAAAAGCTACTCTGAGATTGGAGAGATCGGCATAGGAAAAAAACGCGTTGCAGGCCACCCCCAACTAAGTTTAACACCTAACCAATCTTTGGAGTAATAAAAGCCTTGTTTTTAAAATGTCGAAAGATAAGAAATATTTAGGAGGCGTTCAAACAAATGAAATTAACATGTTTTTCAGCAAAGAAATAGTGAGGCAGTGAAGCCACTGGTACAACTTACTTCTAGAATACTTTGTGCTGATTGGTCTCACAAGGGCATCACGAGGCAATCGCCTTTTTAAATTATTATTTATTCAAGTTTCAGTCACAGTTGCGCAGAATTTCTTGGTGGTGATTAGCTTCGAACTTTAACGTTCATTCTCCAACCACTGCCTACGAAAGATGCAACATTAATAAATACAGAGAATTCAAATTATTACAACAGTAATTGTCAATGTAGTGTGCACAGCTCGTTGTAGTGCAATTATAGAATAAGAAAAACCTGCATTTCAAATGGCTCTTAGAGCCTGATTCCACCGACACACTCCCAAGACATCTACATCAAACAGATTTGCACAACAGATGTGGAATAACTGTGGAGTCACCGCCAGACACCACACTTGCTAGGTGGTAGCTTTTAAATCGGCCGCGGTCCATTAGTATACGACGGACCCGCGTGTCGCCACTATCATTGATTGCAGACCGAGCGCCGCCACACGGCAGGTCTAGAGAGACTTACTAGCACTCGCCCCAGTTGTACAGCCGACGTTGCTAGCCATGGTTCACTGAGAATTACGCTCTCATTTGTCGAGACGATAGTTAGCATAGCCTTCAGCTAAGTCAATTGCTACGACCTAGCAAGGCGCCATTTATCCTTTGCTATGTATCTAATGAAGCATGTACAGTAACAAGACCAATGTCACCAATTGTGGATTAAAGTTAAGTATTCCAGCAGCTACGTACTTTTCTTTATAGCATTCATTACGTATCCTGTTTCAGACCTCACGCCACCCTGCGTGAGCTTACCGCGTGCCTTTCGGCTACTTCCGAGTGGCGTGGCTGTCTTGCTACGCCACAACAATAACCATAATACAGTAGTGTCACATCTAACCAACTAGCTTATACTGAAGGCCGTTACTACAGGCGTGCTTACAGAGGCTCGACAGACGTCACTAGTTGTGGCCACCTACGTTTGTAGCCAATAGTATTCCACACTTTCAAAGTTAATATTTGGTCTTACACGCTGACTCTGCTTAAAATAAATAGTCCGACACAGTTGCTACTTACATTCCTCAATAAAGAATTATCTACATTTTAATTTTCTCCTTACACATCTCCGTTAAAAAATCTTGCCTTACACAATTGTAGTTCTAATGTTACGCTATGATATGAAGCAAATAATAACATGAACAAACAGTACGAATGGAGTCATATTACGTTAGCACCAGCCCAATGAGCTATCGCCTTAACATCTTTACCAGACTTATTTATTCAACCATCTTTTCGCACAAAACATCATGAAAACTGGTGTAATGCGTATTCGGTTAATATGAAAACTGGGATGTTGCCTTTAAAATACTTGTATGACAGCAGTAAGCGCATTCGCAACCAGTTGCTGCTTTTCAAGTTATAGCGTCGTTATACTACGGGCGTCAGACGACCAGTTTGCTTTTAAAAGATCAAACAGTTACAAAACTAATAAAATGCACAAGATATATTGATAATTGTTGCAATAACTGCCATTGCCGGCCGCGGTGGTCTCGCGGTTCTAGGCGCTCAGTCCGGAACCGCGCCACTGCTACGGTCGCAGGTTCGAATCCTGCCTCGGGCATGGATGTGTGTGATGTCCTTAGGTTAGTTAGGTTTAATTATTTCTAAGTTCTAGGGGACTGATGACCTAAGATGTTAAGTCCCATAGTGCTCAGAACCATTTGAACCAATAACTGCCATTCTTTGTCTTTAATGATTTTGCAACTCCCGAAGGCAATGAGTTGAGAATGAACGCAAACGTTCAAAACTAATCACTACGAAGAAATTCTACGCAACTGTGACAGAAACTGAATAAATAATAACAAATTTTAATTACTGGCCCTATTGGAAATAAAACATTAGAATTATGTAAATCTATTTTTTGTAATTTTTTTTATATTCATGCTGCATGAACTTCAGAAATCAAGTATCAATTTACCAAAGCTGTTAGATGCAAGTCTAAAAATTCTCGAGAAACCGACTTTGAAGTTCTCTAAGCAACTTTAATTCATTAAAGGTAGGACAGTTTGTTGACGGCGATAACAACGACGGTTAGTGTCACTTTGGTCATTTATCGCCCTTTTTTCATCCAATTCGAATACCTACGTCATTTAAGTATGGAACATTAAATATATGCCAGTTAACACATGAGTATCGTTTGTATGAAAAATCCACGTCTTCCTACTTCTTACTACATACCACTAAAAATATTTTTCTCGTCCTATTAATTGAACATAATTATCTCTCCACATGGTATAAACTTTCTTCCGTGTGAAGTCTGTAATGTATGATGGAACACGTTTTCTGCTAGTAGTATGGTTTTCTTCGGGAATTACCGCCAGTGATGATGGTGCAACGAGACTATTTTCTGCTAGGAGGTGCTATTAACATACAAGGGAATCTCTCATGCCAAAATCTTAAGCCTTCACTGCATAAGGAGGCTTCAACAACACCTTGTAACGCCAAAGGAGCAATCAACTTGCCGTCGTCCACGTCCGACTTTAATTTTTTTGTCGTACTAGAAGATTTTCACGCACAGCGCTGCAAAATACTACCTGCTGCTTCGGCAACGAACTCTGAAATGCTACTACAGTTTAGCGGTCCCTTGCAAAAGACGTCGCGTCCCTTCCAACCGTTGCGCAATTCACAGAAATCTTTTGTCGTCGAGTTGCTGTGGACCACAGCACGGGTAATTTTACTAGCGTAGGCGTCAACCCAGTAGCATGGGATCTCGGTTCCGGGAACAGTTGTCAACGCACTAAACCAACGGATGTGCGGACTGCAAAATTTCTAAACACACGCAGATAAAAAGAGTTGCTCCCTAGAGTCGGGTGTCCTCTCAATTCCTACGTAATACGCATAAAAATTATATGTATGTTAATTATCGCCTATTTAGTGACTTTTGTATTTAAATGACGTAGGTATTCGAACTGAACGAAAGAAAAACACTGAAGCGAGACGCGAGCTACTGACTCCCAGTCTCGAGCACTAACGATTGAGCCACGCGGTCAAGTCACATAGTATCCTACGTTTAAAAAATTAAAGTTCCTCGGAGGAGTTCAAATTTGCTTCCCACGAGAATTTTTAGAGGCACATCGAACTGCTCTTTACGATTGATTTGTGAGTGCTGAACGCTACATACCACAAAAATTAAAAACTACAAATATCCATTAACCATGCTATCCTATTGTCATCCAATCTTCTAATCTCATTCACTTTCCCACTTTTGGGTTTAGTGCTGCCATATTGGAAAATCCATATTCCGGCCTAGAAGCACTGGTGAATGGAATCAGTATTTTCAAACTTTTCTCCCATAATAATCATTGGTTGTCACCAACATTTCGAACTTGATGGTCGATGATCTCGGAGTGCCTTGTTTCTCCATATTTCTCAGATGGCAATTTCTCTCACATTCTTCAAGCCGAGTGTTGATGTTTGTTTTAGTAGGTCCTCTGTACGCCTGGCAGTAAGTACAAGGAATTCAATGTACCCCTGCCGTTGCTGCAGTGGCCGTAGGTCCTTTGTACTGCTCAAATACTCACGCATATTTCTTGTCAGTTAAAACACAGTGTGTCCTTAGCATTCTGCTAAATATCACACCTGTGAAGATGAGTCAAATAGATATTAACGTCAACTGCGTTGAGAAACAGCTTAAATTGTTAAATATTCCAGGTATGATAGAATCTTGTCAGATTCTGCACTGAATCTTCGGCTGAGTTAGCTCCTCTTTTAACCATAACACACCGTAGGTCATGCGAACAAAATATCACACCACGTAGTTTCTCAAATGACATACTCAAAGCCATGGATCGAGGTAGTCTGGTAGATGCAGTATTTATCGTGGATCCAGAGTCATCGACGGATGTACGAGTAATTCCAGATGTGTCCCAGGGAGGTGTACTGTGACCGTTGCTGTTCGTGTCGTACATAAATGACCTTGCAGACAATATTAGCAGTAACCTAAAAATTTTGCACATGATACAGATATCTACAGTAAAGAACTCTCTGAAAAACGCTGCAAAAATATTCAGTCAGGCCTTGACAAGACATCAAAACAGAGCAAAAATTAGCAACTTGCTTTAAGTGTTCAAAAGTGTAAAATAGTTCACCTCAAAACAATGAAGAAAACCTAGTGTCCTATGAGTATAACATCGAACAGTCACAGTCAACTCATAAAAACACGTTGGTCCAACAGTTTTATCGAAGACGACCTGGAACTATCAAATCAGGCGCCAAGCTTAGTTTCATTAGTTGAACATCAGTGAATGCAATAAGTCTACGAATGTGCTTAAAAATCTGTCGGGTGATGCATCCAAGAATGTTGCTCATGTGACCCATACCAAACAGTGCCTGTAGGCGACGTACTGTCGTATTCAGAGAAGGGCAGCATGAATGGTCACATGTTTGTTTGATCCGTGAGAGAGTGTTACGGAGAAGCTGAAGAAACTGAACTGGCAAACTCCTGCAGACAGACGCATATTATCCCATGAAACAGAACTCAGAAATTTTCAAGAGCCAACTTTAAATGCTGAATCTAGTAATATACTGCAAACCCTATGCAGCGCTCCCGTACTGACTGCAAAGACAGTGTTAGACTAATTACAGCACTCACGCAGGCGTTTACGGTATCAGTCCACCTGCGTCCATAGGCTAGTGGAACAGGAAGAGGCCGTAATAACTAGCACAATGGAAAGCACCCTCTGTCATGCACTTCACAATGGTTTGCGGAGTATGAATATGTAGATGTAATTATATTGATCACCTATTCGTGTGTACACTATTCGCGAATCTATATCTTGTGCAGTGTTACAATGTACTTGTTGTTTCGTCTCAGACATTCATTAGCGAATGGAAGGAACAAAGAAAGTCCTTGAGTACACAGCCGGAGTTCGTATTCTGGAGTGCGAGAGGGGGAAATCGTCTGTACTCTTTTAATGCAATAATCCTGAAATCTACTTTGCAAAATTTACAGAAATAAAGGAAAACTTAAATTAGGAAGGCGAGTCCAGCGCCTGCTGCATCATCTCCATCAGTATGTGCGGCTGAGGCAATCATTCAGTAATAAGCGATACTACTTTTGGTGCATTTTACTGATGTCATATTAATTTTACTATTTACTGTCTGCGAGGACGAACGTTCTCTGTAAATAATGTGACTGTTCTGCCTGCGATTTCGGCAGGCAGTTCAACACTGATCCCCAGAGGCATGGGCGGTCCTGAACCCAAAAAAAACTTGCAAGTGCATGCCGTACTTACTCCAGTTCACTAGCAGCTGGTTCTTGCATGTAGAAGACTTCTATTGAGAGGTGCCCTGCTGTTCTCCACTCGATAGTGGAGATCAAGAAATTAGCATCCGATATCTTAGAAGCTAGATTAAGGAATGGCAAACCTACGTTTCTAGCATTTGTAGACTTAGAGAAACCTTTTGACAATGTTGACTAGAATACTCTCTTTCAAATTCTGAAGGTGGCAGGAGTAAAATACAGGGAGCTAAAGGCTATTTACAATTTGTACAGAAACCAAATGGCAGTTATAAGAGCCGAGGGACACGAAAGGGAAGCATGGTTGGGAAGGGAGTGAGACAGGGTTGTAGCCTCTCCCCGATGTTATTCAATCTCTATATTGAGCAAGCAGTGAGGGAAACAAAAGAAAAATTCGGAGAAGAAATAAAAACTTTGAGGTTCGCCGATGACATTGTAATTCTGTCAGAGACAGCAAAGGACTTGGGAGAGCAGTTGAACGGAATGGATAGTGTCTTGAAAGGAGGATATAAGATGAACATCAACAAAAGCAAAAAGGCGATAATGGACTGTAGTCGAGTTAACTCGGGTGATGCTGAGGGAATTAGATTAGGAAATGAGACACTTAAAGTAGTAAAGGAGTTTTGCTATTTGGGGAGCAAAATAACTGATGATGGTCGGAGAGGATATAAAATGTAGACTGGCAATGGCAAGGAAAGCGTTTCTGAAGAAGAGAAATTTGTTAACATCGAGTATAGATTTAAGTGTCAGGAAGTCGTTTCTGAAAGTACTTGTGTGTAGTGTAGCCATGTATGGAAGTGAAACGTGGACGATAAATAGTTTAGACAAGAAGAGAATAGAAGCTTTCGAAATGTGGTGCTACAGAAGAATGCTGAAGATTAGATGGGTAGACCACATAACTAATGAGGAGGTATTGAATAGAATTGGGGAGAAGAGAAGTTTGTGGCACAACTTGACAAAAAGAAGGGATCGGTTGATAGGACATGTTCTGAGGCGTCAAGGGATCACCAATTTAGTATTGGAGGACAGCATGGAGGGTAAAAATCGTAGAGGTAGACCAAGAGATGAATACACTAAGCAGATTCAGAAGGATGTAGGCTGCAGTAGGTACTGGGAGATGAAGAAGCTTTCACAGGATAGAGTAGCATGGAGAGCTGCATCAAACCAGTCTCAGGACTGAAGACCACAACGACATCGCTGCACAGTCGACTGAGCCTCTGGTTTAGACCTTCCATTCTGCTCCAAATCACAGGACCGACACTGAGTGTGATTCTACAAAAAGTGATCTGTGTTTGCAGCCTGCCTTCACCAAATCAGTGAACCGCCCAAAGGAACTGAGATGGCCTCAGAACCCAAGTGACAACAGTCACTCGTACTGAAATGAGCCACGACTTGCAGCCAGTTGTACCCACTGTGTTCCAAGCCACTTCTTGTAGAGATCTCCCGGCAGACACACTGACTAAACACTGGCATTGTTTCCCTACCTGGCTCCTATTTCCCTTATCGGCTCTGCTACACGTCTAACGCTGGAGCTCCCAGTGACTAGAATACCCGCCCACTTGTTCGGACTGGGCAGGAAAACTGACCACTGCTCCAACAGGAGAGGCTTTCCTGGGTGGAGCGCGAAAGTGGGAACTGCCGGCACGATTGCCACCCTCAAACAAGTAAAGGCGCTGCCCAATGTTTTATGAACATTGGGTAACACCTCGTACCTGTCAGTAAGGCAAGGGTGGCATCCGTGTCGGTAGTTCCCACTTTCGCGCCCCACCCAGTGACTCCGCCACTGTCCGCCACTGACCCTTGAGTGAAGACAGACCCGTCAGGTGTTGCGTACCAGAAGACGCAGTGACAATGGATTTCCAGGGGATTCCAATGGCACTATATGTTCCGCTGCTCTCTGAACTGTCCGATGCTCTGTCCCTTAGAAGGCCTGATCGACTATATTGTGTGCATGAAATAACCAAACTGATCATAGAAAGTAGCACATCTGTGAAATTTGAAGTATGTGAAGTGAAAACAGAGGATATCTTGGATTTCAAAAACTGGTGACCAATTCTTTACAAAAGAAACTGCATATCAGAAGAAACTATACCGAAGTCAGTACCAAGAGACCAGAAAGTAGATTTCGGAATCAGTACAATGACGCACTTTTCATACAGCAGCCAACTATGTGGGTGTATAATAACATCCCAGTGTATTGATGGTATTGTGAAACACATATTCCGTCCGTCTCGACCTGGCCATATGTCACATTCTACTTTTCTACCCAACTGTGCATATTCCACGGAGAAAGCTGCAATAAAAGCAGCAAAAGTAAAGGACGTTACTAGATTACTATCTTATAGACCGAATGAGCATGAAGAATTCTACCACGAACTGACACACGTTGTTAACAGTGAAGAGCAAGATGTCTAAAGAAACTCAAAATGATGTATTGAATTGTTTTCCTTCTTAATAAATTGATTTTCTTCTTAATAATATAATAAATATTGATTGAAAACCAGTTGTTTTGCTTTATCTAATGCTCATGATCCTGTCACATTCCTAAACTATAAGCATATCCTCAAAGTAATAAAGGAATCATTATATTTTCCTCAAGAAACTGCTAAAGGGTGAAAATCTATTGAGGCCCATGCAGAAAGGACTTCAATCCATCACCAAATAACATTCTTTTTTTCCTAAATTAAAACACTTTAAATGCCTGTAAACTCTGTAAGGACCTTGATACTCGGTCGATAAATAACATATATTTTTTCTCTTAGCTTTGATTTCATACTCTAGTATCTACATTATTGGTTTTTTCTTTTTAGTTTTCTCGAAATTAGGTATAATGGACTGAGGTCCCTTCCGCATGGAGCAGTTCAGTTAGGCTGTATGGTATTGGACGACCACGTCTCATCACAAAACATAGTGGTCGGAGGATCCCGCTCTGTGTAATCCACGATAGGCAGCTATCTGTGGCAGATCTGAAGGCAGAGTACAATTCTGGCACACAGGCACAAGTGTTTCGAAGCACACCCTTTCAAAGGTCATTGTTGAACACGGAGCTCCACATCACACGACCCCTACATGTTCCTGTGCTGACCCAACAACATCATCAGTTACGATTGCAGTGGGCGCAGCATCACTCAGTTTTTACCGTGGATCAATAGAAGCGTGTCACCTGTCGAATGAATCACTTGTTATACCAGGTCGACTGTTGGGGCCTTGCAGGTCCTCATCCGGAAAATGGCAGCACGAAACATTACCACGCCATAGATGCGGGCCAGTGAGGGCAGAATTGTGCCATGGGGTGCACTGAGTTGGACTTCCATGAGATCTGTGATGGTAATGGAAGGAATAATCGCAGCAGTGAACTGCGTGGACCACTTGTATTGCTCCATACTTTCATGCTTGTAGTCCCCCCCCCCCCCCCCCCCCCGCGATGACATCTTCCAGCAGGACAACTGTCCGTGTTGCAAGGTCAGAATCGTGCTACAGTGGTTTGAGGGGCCTTATAGTAAACTCACCCTGATGGATTGGCCAGCAAATGTGCCTGATCTGTTGCTTTTTGAGCCTATTTCGGGCGCCTGCTGCGTCACCGTAAACCACCATCCCGTAATTTTTGGGAATTGCTTGACCTCTTCGTAGGCATCTGGTACCACATACTTCTGGAATCATGTTGAGGACTTGTAGAATCCATATTAAGCACAATATCTGCTGTGTTGTGTTTGCATAGTGGATCAACAATCTATTAAACAGGTGGTCATAACGTTTCGGCTCACCGGTGTATATTGAATATATCCTCTGGGGAAACATAGAGAGACAGGAATACACTTACGTTGTTGGTGAAAAGGGGCGCACTGCCGGCGAGGCTGATGTCGTGGTAGTTGGCGAGCGGAGCCCTCTGGGGGTAGTGGCTGAGCACGGTGACGTTGTGGCCCCGGGCCGCCAGCGCCCTCAACAGCGGCTCGTACACCGCGAAGTGGCTCCTCGCCTGGAACCAGATGGGCGCCAGGATGTTGGCGGGCTGCGCGGGGGCCGCCGTCAGCACCAGCAGCGCCGCTGTGAGGGACGCGGCGAGCATGGCGGCCTCCTGCTGCGAAGCACCAGCGCAGCGGAGCGTCAGCACAGTGGACGAGCAAACAGCGCTCAGAGTGTGCAGGAAGACAATAAGAACTGCCTAACAGAAACAGCGAAGCACGCAGAACGCGTGGCCAGTTGTCAGTCTAACACCATTCTTGTACTCTCCATCAGTGGGTGTGTGAACCATTAGAGCTATAAGTCTCTGTAGATTAGATTAGTACTTCTTCCATAGATTATGAATACGACACTTCATAATGATGTGGAACGTGTCAGGCTAATAAAAGGTGTCTATACAAGACATTACATTAGACAAAATAGTACATGACATTAATTTTTTTTTGTGGACGTTGGGAAATTACCCACTTACTATATCCAAAAATTCATCTAATGAGTAGAAGCAGTTGCCATTAAGAAATTCTTTTTAATTTCCTTTTAAATACTATATGGCTATTTGTCAGACTTTTGATGCTATTAGGTAAGTGACCAAACACTTTTGTGGCAGCATAATTTACCCCCTTCTGAGCCAAAGTTAGATTTAACCTTGAGTAGTGAAGATCATCCTTTCTCCTAGTGTTGTAGCCATGTACATTGCTAATATTTTTGAATTCGTTCGGATTGTTAATAACAAATTTCATAAGTGAATATATATATATATATATATATATATATATATATATATATATATATATATATATATATTGTGAGGCTACAGTGAAGATTTCTAGCTCTTTAAATAAGTGTCTGCAGGATGACCTTGGATGAGCTCCAGCAATTATTCTGATTACACGCTTTTGTGCAATGAACACTCTTTTACTCAATGATGAGTTACCCCAGAATATGATGCTGTAGGAAAGCACAGAATGAAAATAGTCGTGGTGAGCTAATTTACTCAGATGTATATAGCCAAAATTTGCAATGACCCTAATAGCATAAGTAGCTGAACTCAAACGTTTCAGCAGATCCTCAGTGTGTTTTTTCCAGTTCAACCCCTCATCAATGCATACATCTAGAAATTTTGAATATTTTACCTTAGCTACCGATTTCCCATCGTAGCATGTAGGAGGGCTGCCAGAGTGCATTATTTTTCTCATGTTTAGTGTTATTAGCACATCTGGTAGGATATACAGGGTGGGGAAAATAAAAGTGGCCCAGACAAGTAAAGGTAATTGGATGTGAATGTATGCATATAACCACATCCTATGTGCGCCCCCGGTAGCTGAATGGTCAGCGCGACAAAATGTCAATCCTAAGGGCCCAGCTTCGATTCCCGGCTGGGTCGGAGAATTTCTCCCCTCAGGGACTGGGTGTTGTGTTGTCCTAATCATCATCATCATTTCATCCCCATCGACGCGCAAGTCGCCGAAGTGGCGTCAAATCGAAAGACTTGCACCAGGCGAGCGGTCTACCCGATGGGAGGCCCTAGTCACACGACATTTACATTTACCACATCCCATGACGTGCACACCACGTGTATGCCCATCACGTGGTCCATGTTCAGCTCATAGTGCGGACTGCGCCAGAGTGAGTGGAGCAGTGTAAAGCAGGTGATGGTACTCACAGTGGAGCAGCAAGTGTTCATTGGGGAAAGTTATCTGAGAAAAAAGTCGTGGAACCGGTGTAGTCAATTGTTTGCTGAGAAGTTCAACGGTGTCTAAGTTCCAGCAAAGAGTGCCTTGCAACACTTAGTCCGAAAATGGTGTCAGACAGGATCTGTTTAGAACAAGTAAAAAAAAAAACATTCAAAAACGTACCCAGTAAACCAGAAACTGTGGCTTCAGTTGAACAGAATGTGCTTTAGAGTCCTACCAATCAACCCGACGCCTGTCGCAAGAGACCGAGATATCACGTCACGTGGAGCTGCACATGCACCCCTGTCATGTGTCTGTTGTTCATACATTAAAACCTGCATATGCTGCTCAGCGCCTCAAGTTTTGTGAGTGACTGTTCACTGAGATAACAGTGAATGGCTTGGGCATGGATCTGTTCTTTATGTCTGATGAAGCTTGGTTTCACCTGTGTGGTTAAGTAAACTCAGAAAATCACAGGTTCTTGGCAGCGGAGAATCCTCATAACTTCCCACAAAGCACCATTACATGATCAAAAGGTTTGAGGTTTGGTGTGCAGTGATTGGACGCCGCATTATTCGTGTCATCTTCTTTCATCGTACGCTGGCTACTGTGTCTTACATTTCCAACATTTTGAAACCATTTGTGGCAGCATTAACGGAGGAGAAAAATACCTACAGGTACATGCAACAGCATGGAGCAAATGCCCATACGGTCGGCCGAACCTTGGAGTACATTTGCACAATCTTCACGCGTGGGAGAGTTGTTGGCAGACGTCAATCTGGTCGTGGCCCTAGCTGGCCAGCCAGGTCACCTGATCTATCAGTGTGCGATTACTCTGTGTGGGGAACCTTCAAGTCTAACGTGTATCGCAACAAGAGTTGCAGCAAAACATTTCGGACTAGACTGCAGAAATTCCAGCGGACAATCTTCAACCCGCCTTCAGCAACTTGCTGAGCAGTCAGGGCTCCATAGTGCCAAGAGATGGATAGCGGTCACTTTCAGCATCTGCTATAGACAGGTGAATAGTGCATTTCCTTTCCTCCTCTGTGTGTTTCTTTGTTCTCTGGAACCTTGTTCTCTGGGCCACTTTTATTTGTCCAACCCTGCACAAATGGCGTGATGTCGATCAGCACAGCGAAGGACATGAAGATGCTGCATACTCGCCCGAGACAGCATTATCAGCGCTGACAGAGGTTCAAAGGGGCCTCTTTGTGGCTGTCTGTTGGGCTGGTCGGTCGAATCGTGCAATATTCTGATTTTTCTAGCATTCGATGTGACAGCTGATTGACGTTGCACTGCATGTGAACGTGAATGCATGCATTACTGGTCGCTGAGGTTCCAGTTGACTGCGTCTGACAACCACAAGGGTGTGTCGCTGTATGGTGCATCAAACGCATCCTCAGCCCTTGACATCTGCTCCTGCCATCCGAGAACAAGTAATGGACTCATAGCAACATTCTGTGTTACCCTGGACCACTGGTCTGAGGCTAGCACCACCTGTACTAGGGAATTTCCGTTGCATGCATAGGCTGCTCTTATCAGCACAACATTAACATTTGCTTTTGGAGTGGTGCGTTGACTGGCAAACATGGACTACTAATGAATGGCGTAGTCTCGTGCTAGCGATGAATCGCGGTCCTGCAGCACCCAAGATGACCACTTTCAGCCAGTATGGCGGCAACGTGGAGAGAGGTCTTATTCTTTCAATGTTTCGGAGAGCAGCAGCGGCGTTACTCCTAGCATATAGGTGTGGGAAGGCATCGAATATGACCTCAGGTTATGGCTGCGCCTGACAGACAATTCCAATGGCACAATGTTACATCACAGGCATCGCCATACGTTACCTCTCATGCGAGAGTAATACGGTGTCATTTTTCAACAGGCCAATGCTCATCCACAGGCGTCAATTGGCTCTGAACTGCCTGCATGGTACTGAGATACTCCTATGGCCAGCAAGATGCCCATACATGTTCGTAACAGAACTTGTGTGCTAGCAGCTTGGTCATCAACTCTATTCCAGTGCAATTATCCGGGGTATCGAAGACCAGTTATAACAGTTGTTGGCTAGATTGGTTCAGGAGAGGATACTGCAGCTACATGACTCCCTGTGTGACTGAACCAGTGCGTGTACGCAGGCTGCAGGAGGTGCAACGTCATGCTGGAAAGGGGGCTCATACTGCCAATTTGGTTTTAAATTTAACTCGATTTTTTTTATTCTGTGCAGTAATATCAAATATCTGCTCAACCCGTGATGTTTTATTTCGTTTCCTCCTCCCCTTCTGAATGCTCCGTTTCTTTGCAGGTGGTGTGGTTTGGTTGAATAAGAAAATATTCGTATTGCATCATAGGTTGCAGCGACGCATTTACGTTGCAGGCTGTGTAGGCTGCAGCGTAGGAGGCGGGATCACAAAAACTTAAAACAAGAAAAGTATTTTTCTTTTAATGCTGTGGTGGGGGCCTTCGCATAATCGTAAAATAGTAAATGTAATTTTTTTTGTGGGAATATTCAGCTGAATTTTTCAGTGGGCAGCTGATACGAGGTAAGTCCCATTTACGTCGCAAAGGCCGTGCAACCTCTCGCCAAAATCCCAGTGTGTCCCAGTAAAACGCATGGATAACAGTTGACAAGTCTGTTAAGACTTTTATAAGCACAGCAAACAAAATTCTGCTAGTTTGAAGTGAGATCACATTTCGTGGAAATCCTGTTTCATGCATATTACATTTCATACAAACCAGGACAAGTAAAAAATGTTTCATTTCCTGGAGCCAGTTGCAGAGCTGTAAAAACCGTTTTTGGATAGCTGTATTCGTTAAGGGAATGTTGCATGAAATTTACCAGATGCCTTAAGATGCACAGCGTCTGAGGCTTGGCATACAGACTCCTTACATCATAGTAAGTTGAAACGCGACAGTAAACTTCAAGCGACCACAGTGAATGTTTTAGTGAGGGGCTCTGGTTCTACTAAAGTGCGCGTCATATATCTTGGCGGCCGAGTTTAGGTTCGTTCTGCGCATCTGACGTCACAAAACACAGTCAGCCAATGAACAGAGAACGACGTTGCCAGATCTCGACTGCAGTGCAGAGCACGGACGAGTGTCTTCAGTTTTAGAAACGTTCAGTCATAAATAAAGTAATAGAACAAAAGCAATGTCTTGATAGCAGACTTTCTTTTATAGAAAGTTTGGAAAAAGCATTCTTTATACCAATTGCTTCATATTCTATTAATTAAACCAAACAAGCAATAAGACTCCTAATTCAGGCGATAGCAAGGAAAGGTGTATGTTTCAATCTCACGAACTGCTTTTTCGCAATAAAGAACAGCAGTAATTGTTTATTTCTTATTGTACTTCGACGAAGCGTGAGTAATTCATAGTCATACCAACAGTGTTTATAAGTAGTTGCGTGAGGTGTTAGACTCATTATGGAGTTAAACTATTTGATGAGCTGAGGTAGCGGAACGATTAAGGTGTTGGGCTGCCAAGTGAAAGGTTATGAATTCCAATCTTGTGCGGTGCGTAAAATTTTCTTTATTTAAAAACAATATTGGAGTGCCTTACTTCACGAATTTTATTCGTTTGAATGAAATTTCTAGTGCTTTCCTCTTCATTAACTATTTCGCTGCTGCAGACACGTGCTCCTCGCATTCCGCGCTGTGCGCGATTTTGTCATCACTGCACTTCTCGCCTGTGCAGACACATGGTGTTCCCACTGCTTTGACACACTTATAATTCGATTTCACAAAAACTATTTGGCCAAAAAATTTGATTTTTACACGTCTTCTTGACTGATACCTTCTCCCCATAAATGACTTAATTTTGTTTTGATGTGCAGCATTAAATGTAGTAAACCATTGCACGAAATTTTGAAGAGTTTGCAGAGGTAAAAGTCCATAGCGTATACTTTCCGTATGGTCGATTTTAGTTGCCACAATGTTGAGAATGCAATGTGGACAAGATACCTAAATTTCATATAATATTTACTGTATAACAATATCTCATTTAATTTAAGTACCACATAGGTGTCGTATGTAATATTGAGAAATATTCCGTCTTTCGCGACTGTAATAAAAGTTTTGTTTACACACGGCGCGTTTGGCTTTATTTTAAAGCACTTCCATCGGTGAAAGGTATGGCACATACACAATGGTATTCATGTTCTATTTCTTGTTTTTGTTCCACAGTCGCAGTTTTACCAATGGTATTGAAATATATCCCTCTTCTGCAACTGTAATAAGCGACTTATTTAGACCAGACGCGTGTCTCTCTTTTGAAGCATCATAAGAGGACTGTATTTGTGTCCTCCATTGCCAAGTCACCTTTCGTAGTTTTGTGCTGCGGTAGCATAATATTCAACGTTCGTGTTGGCTCATCAGTGTTTTAGCAAGTAAATGCTGTTTGTGTGTGCCACACACAAAATGATATTTGACATAGTTCTGAGCACTTCACGGACAGACGGTATATTCAAGTCCTAATGTTTTTGTAAGTCCACAGTTTTGTTTAATGTATTTTGTCTACTTCCTTTTGATTGATTGAAGTGCTTTAAAATAAAGCCAAATGTGCCCAGTGTAAGTAAAACTTCTGTTACAGTCGCGAAAGGTGAAATATTTCTCAATATTACATACAACACTTATGTGGTACTTAAATTAAGTGAAATATATAGGTATCTTGTCCACATTTCATTCTCAACATTGTGGCAACTAAAATCGACCATCTGGAAAGTATACTCTATGGACTTTACCTCTGCAAACTCTTCAAGATTTCGTGCGATGGTTTACTATATTTAATGCTGCATAATAACTGCGTTGAACATCAAAACAAAATTAAGTCATTTATGGGGGGAAGGTATCAGTCAAGAAGATAGGTAAAAATCTAATTTTTGAGCCAAATAGTTTTTGTGGAATCGAATGATAAAGAGTGTCAAAGCAGTCGGAACACAATGTGTGTCTGCACAGGCGAGCAGTGCAGTGACAAAATCGCCCACAGCGCGGAATGCAGGGAGCACGTCTTTGTAGCAGCGAAAGGGTTAACGCGGCCGTGGTGGCTTTACTTCATGAACTGCGCGCTCCCCCCTAAACGTAAGCTTGCGAACTATGCTATACTATGGCGCTGCTTCTCTTGGCGCATGCGTCGTGTGCAACTGGCAACGCAGCAATGTCCCGCGTCTAGGCGAGCATGCGTGAGCCGCCAAGATAAAAGAATTGAACTATAATTATTGAAACAGGTATTTTAAGACAAGTAAGTTATGAATGCAGCAATGTAAAGTATATACAAGCACAGGCCAATTGGTCAAAAAATTATTTGAAACTTTCATTTTAAGGCTGATTTGTTTGAGAAAGTGTTGTATTTAAACTAACTATAAGTAAAATGTAATTTCGTAAAGTACACATGTTGTATTGTAGGGTGATACATATGGCTGGAAATGAAGAACACACTTCATATGATGCAACTGTGGCATAGAAACTTTTATTGCTCCAAGATGACTAATTTCAGCAATATTATGCTACCATCATCTGAAGGAAGGGAAGAACATGAAGATAATTAGAGGGACAGAAAGAGACTACAATTACTTTCACCTATTATATAAAATACAAAATTTTATGTACCCTACGGAACTTGTATAGAAGTGCTACTCCGCACACACATATACGTATCTTGATTAAAAAACATACAGCGGATAAAATGCATACAGTTGATAACATCCTCATAACATCCATGCGTATTGATGTTGAACATGACTCCCCTAAGTTCGCTGCACAGCACTGTGCTGCAGGCTCTCACACCACTGCAGTTTTCTTTGCGTCATGTTGCTTGATTGATTAAAGATACAGGTTAATTGTATGGATTTTTAAATATTGTTTGAATATTCGTTTATAATTACAGTAACTTCCTCACTAGACAATAAGCCCATCCTAATTTTAAATGTACAGTCAGTTGACATTCTGCATTGTTATATAGGGCATTTTGAAAAGTCCACCTTTATTCTGGTGCACCACTATTCATTACATGTAATATCAGCATGTGATTATTTAGCGTGTGCTCCTCACACCATCCAATGGCGAGACAGCTAACTTAATAGGAGATGTGCTGCCTCATTAGCACTCCATGTACAAAGTGTGTTCATTTCCTCCCTAAAATTTGATTAATTGTTACATTCCTTCCATTAACTTGCATTGGCCTAACAAAGATACAAGCTTATAATTGCAACATGTTATTTTCAAAACAGAAATAATGAGTTTTTGCTCATACACAAATCTCAACTTTTAACCTTTTTTTAAAAAAATGTGTACCACTATGATTTTAATCTCATCAGTATATTAAACCATAAATTGCAGCAGAATTATGTCTATAAAATAGTGTATGTGTGTGTCCAGCAACTGCTAGCCCACACATATTACTTTCCATATAAGAATTGGCATAATAGGGGTTAGAACATCGTAACTCCCATAGTAGCAGAGATACAGCCAAAAATTTGTTTTCTTCGCTGCAACATGTAGGCTGCACTGCACAACAGGTATGTCATGCAGGTAGTATCACCACACTTTGCACGGGCTGCATGTCCCTGTAGGTACAGCTCAGTGGTAAGAAGGGGGGGAAGAGATGAGTAGGAGGAAGGGGAGAGGATGTGGAGGACAGAAAAAGTTGAGGAAATGATGGGCAAAGAGAGGTAGTGGAGGGATGGATGGAGAGAGAGTGGTTAATGAAATGGACATCGAGAGTGTGGAGGAGAATGAGATGAATAGATAGATGGGGCAGAGGAGATGTACTGCGAAAGGGGTGAGGGGAAGGCAGAGAAAGAGGGAGATGGACAGATGGAGGGAGGACAAGGTGAAAAAGGGCGAGGGAGGAGGAAAAGATGGACAGAGAGGGAGAGAATACAGAAAGAGAGGGTAGGAGGAGATGGGCAGATAGAGGTGGGAGAATGTGGGGGACAGACAGGGGGATGAAGAGGTGGACACAGAGAGGGGAGGAGATGTGTGCAATGTGTAAGTTGAACACATACATGAGTGAAGCCCTGGGGAAAAGTCTCGTTACACGATAAATGTCAGTTATTCCAGTATAGGCTTTCAATTCGAAAATTGCTGCAAAATTATATTTTTGTGACATGGTTATCATTACACTTCTCGTGATATGGCCTGCACCATAGATTCAACCTAGTGGTCTACAGATGCTAGACAGAAACCTCATTGGCTAGGAGATGTAATCAAAGCGGGTTTTCTTCCTCTCACAAAGGACGTTCTCCATGCAGTGTGGAATAGTTCTGTCATAAGTAGAGGTTGCTGAGTAGAGGTTGCAACACCCGTCCCTGGGGCAGAAAATTTTAGAATAATAATACTCTCTCAAGCGTGGGGCAAATGAACGAGTGAAAGGGATTCATTACGTCAGATACACAGGTGACTATTGAATTGAATCATGTGCCTAAGTCATCCTCTGCACTGCATCGTGTACTTACAGGAGATTATACTCCATGGTTTTTCTGAAATGATAAAAATCGCTCAATTCAAACACAGTTTTTATTCTCCTACAGCAAGATTAAGGGCCCTGATTAGTCTCTTTCTTTAGAACACGACTCATCCTGCTTACCACATATGGCGTCAGACGTGACTGTTCCAAGCTCGTGGCACAGCGAGTAACAAAGGTGACGTGATCCTGCCTAGCTGCTTTGTTCCGCTACATCTCTGCTGAATTCCTGCGTCTGTCATGCCAAAAGCGCCAATGTCGTGTTTTCCCCTGACCCACTTTCGGTGCTCAAGTGTTTATTCTTCACACTGCCTTGTGTCGGCACTATCTTAATGTAAGCAGGGTAGCTTCGCTCAGTGAGTATGAAAATTTTAACCATTTGCTGCCATGTACAAGGCTGGCATGTAACAATATCAGTGACTTTCCTGAGTAAGAAATAGCGAAACAGCTCTCTTTGCTGGTGACACCAACATCATAATAACTAACAAAGCATCAGAACACCTATTGGAGAAAGCAACCGGTCAAGGATGTTTAAAATTAGGCAGTATATAATAAATTAACGTTGAACATAAAGAAAACAAACTGTATATACTTCACCATAAAGAGAAGAAAAATTCTGTCACTTTCAGCATACATGAAAAATCTGTAGATCGTGCAACAAATACAATTTTTTTAGGGATGAGCATAGGTTTGTAGCTAACATGGAATAAACGGGCAAAGATACTGGCAAAATGATTGGCATCAGTTCTTAGGTATTGGCTTTCAATCTGTAACAGCCAATATCTTTTGGTGACATACTGTTCCGATGCACACTCAGTTTGTTATGGGATTCTGTTCTGGGAGAAAGGCACAAAAGATGAACACCGTTTTTAAACTACAGGAAAGGGCCATAAGAATAATAACTAGAAGTAGCAGCCAGGCTCACTGTAATGAGCTATTTAAAAAATTGGGCATCCTTACGGCACCAAGTGAGTACATCCACCAATATGTGGCGCACACCAATGTATTACTAAATTATTAAATATTACTAAATACTTTACTAATTGTTCTGCACATAATCATAGTGTAAGTAGGCTGTTTATGTTTTCTTATTGGCAACGTTACGTAGCGCTCAGTATGAAAATCACTGGCTGTGCTGTGGGCAGTCTGTGTCTGCTTTGCATTGTTGTAATACTCGCCATTGTAGTGTTAGGCAGCTGGCTGTGAACAGCGCGTAGCGTTGGGCAGTTGGAGGTGAGCCGCCAGCAGTGGTGGATGTGGGGAGAGAGATGGCGGAGGTTTGTAATTTGTCATGAACTGATATATATATTATGACTTGTGATGATATCAAGGTAAATACATTGTTTGTTCTCTATTAATATTTTTCATTTGCTAACTATCCCTATCAGTAGTTAGTGCCTTCAGTAGTTTGAATCTTTTATTTAGCTGGCAGTAGTGGCGCTCGCTGTATTGCAGTAGCTTGAGCAGCGAAGATTTTTGTGAGGTAAGTGATTTGTGAAAGGTATAGGTTAATGTTAGTCAGGGCCCATTCTTTTGTACGAATTATTGAAAGTCAGATTGCGTTGCGCTAACAAAATATTGTGTGTCAGGTTAAGCACAGTCATGTAGAAATGTTCAAAGGGGAAGTTTCATATGTCGACCCTTAGCCGAGGATACCTCACTGGAATCTTCTGATTTTTTCTTGTAGTTTGTGTAATTGGTGTAGCTATTGTTTATTGGTAGCGCGTAATCATAGAGAGAATTTCCTTTGTAGTTGTAGTTTTTCATTGTTGTACAGTAAAACAGTTGTGGCATGCATGTAGATTTGCACCAAGTATTTCGCAGCTGCGCTTGCAATTAACTAGATATTATTTTCAGTGCTATGTTAATGTGTTCTCTTATTTTTGATCTTCAAATTGTGTTTTTCTGTGTTGTCGTGTGAAATACTGTGACAATAATGGCGTGTGAAAAACGTAATACTAGGCTCCAAAGTAAACTGAGAAATGACAGTGAAAATGAAAGCAGTGTGTTAGCGCCACCGAGTAATGAATTAGCTGATGTTCAAAGTAGTAATTTGGTAACTGTTCATAGGGAAATGGAGCAGGCGGCAAACAATGGCGTGGACAGTGAAACAATTAGTGAAGAGGGACGCATTATCGATCGATCGGTCGGCAACAGCTTGCCTCAGGAATCGGGAATGTCAGGACACAATTTTGCGAATACTGTAGACTCAGGTTTTGGGTTCTCGCCGTTTTCTCAAATAAGTCAAGACACATTTTCTGCATGTCAAAATGTCAATGTTGCCGGTGCAAATTCACTGCCGAAAAGCACTGAGGAACATGTTTCAGACACCAGTGCATTGTTATTACAGTTAATGCAACAAATGGGACAAAAGCTACAAAAGTTAGACACAACACTTGAACAAAATCAGAAACAAATGGGACAAAATCTTAAAAAGTTAGACACAGTGGAACAAAATCTTAAAAAGTTAGACACAATGGAACAACACCAGAGACAAACACAGCAACAGCTTCAAAAGTTAGACTCATTGGAACAAACTCTTGAACAAACGCGTGAAGATTTAACTACTGAGTTACATAACATTGAATCGAAATGTCAAAAAGTCTGTAATGACGTAAAAACACAAATTTGTGAGCATTTTCAACCTATTTTTTCGCGGCATGAAAATGCATTACAGAATCACGAAGCAGCCATAAAAGAGCTGCAAACCATTGTTCATGAAAATCATGAGACCTTGTGGGCTAAATTTGACTCAGTTGCATCTACCGATTCGGTTACGCAACTTGCAAAAGCTCAGGAAAACTTAAAGGACAAAGTAGATACTCTGAAACTTGGTTCAGAAAAACACGCTGAGGAAATAAGTACACTATCGGAGAAAGTAGCCGAACTTTCGGATCAATTCACTAACTTATCTACAAAGGTAGATGATGATCTGAATGACACAAGACCCGTAGCCTTCACTGACACAGAAGAGTATGAACAAATAAGAAAATTCAAACAAAATCAGAATCAAATTAATACACAACACCAAAGAGAAATCCGGGAAGTACAAGATCAGCTGACACAGGTAATACAAGAATTACGTATTTCAGAGGACACTCGCGCTCCAACACGGGAAGAGGGACTTAGAAACACGGAAAAGCTGCAAAATAATAACACAGGGCATTTCGGAAGTAATGAAAGAAATTGGGAATGTGCACCGAATTTTGAGATGGAACGGCCGACACGACCTAACAATGACCGATATGCGACTCGCCGACATGATGATTTTGACTATAAGCTGTTCATTACTACACGTAAATTCAAAACATTTAAGAATTCTGGCAACGACATTCATCCACAAGCATGGCTCCATCAATTCTCTCATTGTTTTCCTCCCAACTGGTCATTGGAGCACAGATTAGAATTTATGTGTGGCTACTTAGAGAATGAACCAGCTGTAAGAATGCGATCGGTCATTCACGATTGCCACAGTGAAGGAGAATTTTACCATGCCTTCCTCTCAGCATATTGGTCTCAAGCCACACAAGACCGCGTAAAACATGGCATCATAATGATGAAACATTTCGAACAATCTGAATTTTCCAGTCTTGTGAAATATTTTGAAGACATGTTGCACAAGAATCAGTACCTGTCAAACCCATACAGCCCCTCAGAACTCATCCGCATTTGCTTAATCAAATTACCTGAACATTTACGACACATTATTTTGGCAGGGCGTTGCAAAGACGACATTGAAGCATTTCAGGGACTGTTACAAGAATTAGAAATTGACACTGACAATCGCGGAACGCGAAACCAGGAACACAACAATTACAGGTCACATCCGTCGCAATTCCGCGATGAAAGAAGTAATAACTTGACACGACAAGGCTATTCTCACAACACAAATCGTGACCAAACCAGACACCACCCGTATGACAACCGTTGGCAGAGTAGTAATAACTACAGGGAAAGATCACCTCTCCGTGGTAATGACTATCACAGAGACAGCCATAGAAACAGACAATATGGGAACCAAAATAATTATTATCAAGGGAGACAGAATAACTTTAGACGCAACGGACCAGCGCGCAGTTACGATTCAGGGAGAAATTCTCCACCATGTGACCGACAAGAAAGAAACTATGGAATCTACCGACATGACGACAGACGATATGATCGTAACGACAGACCTGAATTGCATCAGAACTGGCGGGATTCAAACAGAGCAGGGCCCTCTCGTCACGGTGAATTTGTAGAAGTTAGGTCTCCAAATCCCAATAACGACGCGCGCCAACAAAGAGACAGACAATGACTCGCACAGCAGGCAGCCGCGTGCGCCTGGTGGCTCAGAGAAAAATAACATAGACGCTAACCTTGAGAAAAATTCCAGTATTCTTTACGGACGTATACCGCCTGACAATTGCATTCAAGTTCAAACTCTGAGTACTATGAAGAGTAAAGGTTTACACCACATTTCACATGTAAAACCATTTATTGACAGATAATCTGCCTTTTAACTTTGTCTTTGCCATAAAACGTTTCACTTCACGTTACTAGTATGCTTAAGAAACTGTTAACATGCAACAATGTTTGAAGTTAAATATCCAGTCTAGAACCTAGGGAACATTTTTAAACAAAAATTACGAATGCATTGTTATAGTGAACAGACGACACAGTGCTGTATTTGTACATTCTTGCTTGTTAGTTGCACGATTACGTAACGACTATCAGGCTTACATACTTAGGACACATACTATATTGGTACTGCTAATGAGATTTTAATGCAACATTTTGGTTTACTTGAAAATGCATTCTGGATTTAAAGTACTTTCTGTGGAATTAATGATGACTTAGCATTTGGTTTCTTTGACAGCTACACGATTTTTATCACGACGCTACTAATGAGTGACAATTTACAATGTTGCTTTTGCGGTGTATCTGTTTTATATCTGCACAGTTTTTCTGTATTATTCCGGAAAGTAAAACATGTTTTAGTAGTAACTTTTATGGTGTAGCTACAAGGAGACAGCCTTTTCCGTAGCACAACAATACGTTACAGCACAGTAATTTCTTCATCACAACAATAAGCGTAATAACTAAGATATCTATACGCAAAGCATTTCACTTTTGTTTATCATGAGGTAAGTACATTGACTTCTGCAGAACTTAGCTTTCGGAGGACGATAAGTACGACACTTCCACAGAATTATCTTACAGCAAGACGCACATTTAGCGCTACAGGACACGTATTAGAGTGATTAATTTTGTACTTAAAACATTTATTTTTAAAGATTTTTTGAATTACAAAGAAAGTTTTCAGTGATACATTTCATTTCATTGCTGTAATCTGTAACACCTGAGGGTATAATTACATTAATCCTCAGGGGGGTACACGCTTACTTTGTGTACCATGTGTGTGGCAACCACAAGGAACCCTAGCTAATATGGTATTTGCTTATACAACTTTACACATCGGTACCATATTTCTCTAACACAGAATTACACAGCTATCTGATTATTTGACAGAGAAACAAACATTCTTTTTACTACGTCAGTGACAGACGTTTACGCAATTACAGTTGGATAACTTAACACTTATGAAACTGTATTTTGTCTGTACTTTGTGAAATGTTCATATTTTTTCGGATTCATTGTGATACTATGAGAGCTTTGAGATATTTGGTATGGGATCATGATTTTGAAGTACGTTTGAGGTAGATGACACTATTGAAATGAGCAGAGAATTTTTTTTACGTTTTGAAATTATTGGAGGAAGTTACGACGATTTTAAGATTTGACTGAAGTGTTATGATGTTATTATTACGACGACGATGTGTACTATGCTGTTGAGGTATGTTTATGATAAATAAGCTGATGCTATATGAGGAATCTGATTATGCTATGTAGCTATTATGATGAAATATTGAAGACGTGTTGATGAATATGAATATGTATATGTGTAATAAGGTAAGGAATAAGGAGTAGGGGTTAGGGACTCTGATTTATGAAAAGGTTGTTGGAAACCAAGAATCGTACTTTAAGAGTTATGAAATGTGTGTGTATATGCATGAATGTATCACAATGCCACTGAAAATTTTTTTGGACACTGTTATATTTATAGGGTTTTGTTTCTACAGATTTGCAACACTAATTCTTGACCTGTGAAATATTTTTATATGAGACTACCACGGTAGCAGAATCTCCTGTCGTAAATATTTCCGTACGAAAGTTAAGTGACCACCTGCACGTAATGCGTCGCGGGCACCCAGCTGTGTCAGACGCCTGGAGAAAAAGCCATTATTGCAAGCCCTTTTCAGCGGCTCAGGTAGCACAAAAAAAAAAAGGGGAGGCCATTATCCTTGGAAATATTCTTACATCTGCAAACCTGATAACGACAAGCGTCTTTCTACGAGAGTTGAGAGCTACTAACTTATGAAATGTCACATGACTACTGAATGATATTTTTATGCTTTGCTTTTCATAGTTGCTTATTTCATTTGACATCTGTTTTCCAGCTGTGTTGCAGCATTGCTTTTATAAAATTAAATGCATTTGCTAATGTGAACACTTTCTGTCAACAGATTTATTAAATAATTATTTTCTGATCCACATTCTTCGAAAAAGGAGCTCTTGGAATGGAGAGAACAATAAGAAGGAACTAATAACTGCATTCATAATTTTCTTTTCAAGTAATTGGTAACTTTTTGGTAGAATAACTTCTTGTGGTGCACCACTTTAATTACATAGACATTAAGATGTGAATATGCATTTCCCTTATCTGCATTGTTGTTTAGTGTAATATTTTTTCTGCTTGCGCTATGTCATGTTTAGGTATAAGTTGCTGCCGTTTGCCAGGCATAGTGTTATTGAATTTGACTTTTGCTCATTTATGCTGCTAGCTTTGCCAATTTGCATTTTTTGCATTGCTGTTTGTGTTGATTTGTTATGTGATGCTGCATTGCCTCGTCCCTTAGTTTAGCATCTGAGCTCAGTAGATTTAAGTTAGCTTAAGAGGGGGTAGCCTCTAAGAGAATGAGTTGCGATGAATTGGAAGAAATGCATTGAGAAAACAGGTTTAGGTAGGATTTTCTTGGAAATAAATGTTGAGGTAAGAAATGTGTGAACATATAAATACAGAAAGCATGCTTAGATAGAATTTTTTTTGGTGGAAACAGAGGATGAAATAAGAGGAAAGATATATGAAGTTTTGGGTTGGACTGCAGTACCAAATGTTACACTGAAAACGAACCCTGTCCTTTCCTATTGGTGTTATCCCACTATGTGTTTGTGTACCCTTGAGTATTTGTTTTCTTCCTGTCTCTGTGTACTGTTTCATAGAATTTTTTTTCTCTTCTAATACTAAGCTATATTCACTATGAGGAGGAATACTGTTATCCTCAAATATAAGTTGCATTAATAATATGTTATTTTCTTTGTAAAATTGTTTACAATTCTGTTCTGTTTCAATGTTCATGTGTGAAATTAATGTTTCGAAAACTATTCTCATTATTTTATGTATGTACTTATGTCACTATTTTTGTAACACTGATGTATATGTTTATTTCTATTCTTTTGTAACGCCTGTTTTACTACAAATGTTGTCTGTATTGTTATGTTTTTAATGATGTATTTTGTACCTTTGTAATTGTATTCTTATGTTATAAAATTGTAATTGTCACCAGTTCATGACATTATTAACTTGTTAGTTACATTTCACTGCACACGTTTCTGTTGGTCATAGTATGTGGACAATATGTGAGAAGTAGGGACTGTTAGTGTTTGCACGTGTGTTAATAACTCAGCAAGGGACTGGATAACAGCATTGCTGGTTCTAAGGACAATTTCAAAAACTTTGTGAGTGCACAAGTGGTGGTTTATGGACTTGCTATATTATCCGCAAGACTCTTCAATGGTGATTGTGCACCTGCACAGTCACAACAGATGGCTGCTGGCCATCTCTACAAGGACTACAGTGGGTCTGCATCTTTGATGGCCCACCAATACCGTAATCTCTACAAGGACTACAGTGGGTCTGCACCTCTGGTGGCCCACCAATACCACAATCTCTACCAGGACTCCAGTGGGTCTGCTCTGTGATGACCTACCTACCAATCTTCTTCAAACCGTCGAATGACTCTGCTGTGGGTTTGCTCTGTTGTGGCCCATTACCTGTCAGCATGTCAAGAGTCAAGACTGCATGGAAATCCACTACTACCGTGTGCATTTTCTTCTACTGCTCAGACTTTGAGAAAAACACTACTATTTTACCGTGATGAATGATCAGGACTGTCTTTATGGACTGTGAGAAAATTTTAGCTTTTGACCAACATTGTATCAATAAGTGTGTGCATTTGATATGTTTGTTATTGTAATTATGAAAAATTTTATCAAATCATTATTGGCCACTGCCCAAAAATATTTTGTAAAATTTTTTGTGAGGAGCATGGGGGCTATGTAAGTAGGCTGTTTATGTTTTCTTATTGGCAACGTTACGTAGCGCTCAGTATGAAAATCACTGGCTGTGCTGTGGGCAGTCTGTGTCTGCTTTGCATTGTTGTAATACTCGCCATTGTAGTGTTAGGCAGCTGGCTGTGAACAGCGCGTAGCGTTGGGCAGTTGGAGGTGAGCCGCCAGCAGTGGTGGATGTGGGGAGAGAGATGGCGGAGGTTTGTAATTTGTCATGAACTGATATATATATTATGACTTGTGATGATATCAAGGTAAATACATTGTTTGTTCTCTATTAATATTTTTCATTTGCTAACTATCCCTATCAGTAGTTAGTGCCTTCAGTAGTTTGAATCTTTTATTTAGCTGGCAGAAGTGGCGCTCGCTGTATTGCAGTAGCTTGAGCAGCGAAGATTTTTGTGAGGTAAGTGATTTGTGAAAGGTATAGGTTAATGTTAGTCAGGGCCCATTCTTTTGTACGAATTATTGAAAGTCAGATTGCGTTGCGCTAACAAAATATTGTGTGTCAGGTTAAGCACAGTCATGTAGAAATGTTCAAAGGGGAAGTTTCAATAGAACAGGAGCCAGTTGGAAGTTACATTTACCCAGGAAAAAACAAAAAAAAAATTCAAAACATCATTTTCCTCAAGGGATAAAATTGCATAATAATAAAGTGGCAAAAGGAATAAAAAGTATTAATGACACACATTTGTTTCGAAAGGCAATTAAAACGTTTTTAATGAATAATTTATAGCACACTGTTATAGATTACTTTGAGGATTTAGGGTAGTGGGTACTAATGAAAGTGGATAACTACAGTACCGTGTCGTATTTCAATACATGACCATAGTTTACTGCTTTCACAAGGGTATCGTGTGTCATGATGTAAACTGCATGATAGCAATGTCTACTGACTAATTTTTCAGGTGGACTGAGGGGCATAGTAGAACGTGGCGGGATTGGAATCTGGAGTTATGCAAGAGGCATAGCAGCGTATTCACAGCCTAGGAGCCATCAGTGAGTGTCTTTAGTGTTGTGGCAATGAAGAGAGGAACTGTGTTCTGTATTACCAGTTACCTAAAACAGTCCTGGAGTCTGCAACGGGTGTCCTTAGTGTGTGCAGCAATGAAGAACAAAACTATGTTTTGTATTACAAGCTACCTGAAAAAAATTCTGTATCAATCAAGGGACATTATACAATATTATGGATTTATGAATGAGGCTGTCCAGTTGTTAAAACGCAGGACTCATATTGAGAATAATCGAGTTGCTCCGTGTGGCCTTAACGATTTGGGTTTTCCCTGGTTTTCCTACATCGCTAATACAAATGCCGGGACGGTCGCTTAATCAACGTCATGGTCGACCACCTATCTTATCCTCATACACTAATTATCCTATAGTCATAAATCATGTTATGTGTGTCGTATGTTGTATATTTTGAGCCGGCCGAAGTGGCCGTGCGGTTAAAGGCGCTGCAGTCTGGAACCGCAAGACCGCTACGGTCGCAGGTTCGAATCCTGCCTCGGGCATGGATGTCTGTGATGTCCTTAGGTTAGTTAAGTTTAACTAGTTCTAAGTTCTAGGGGGCTAATGACCTCAGCAGTTGAATCCCATAGCGCTCAGAGCCATTTGAACCATTTTGTTGTATATTTTGACCTACTGATTTGCAGTGCATTACCTTCGCAAATCCTTCATCACTGCGAGATGATCCTTTGACGAATAAATAAATAAATATATCAGCATCAGGAAGGTTGCCCTCCAGCGTGAGGTAAGCCAGACGACAGTGTAGGACATTCTCCAAGACAGCTGCCTCTAACCGTACCACTTATACCGCTTGCATGCCGTATTATCTATGGACTTGTCTCTGCGGCGACTATTTTGTCCTGATTTGTGCACAGGCAACCATGGTGCTAGGAATTCTGTCAGCCATCCTATTAACAGATGAGGTTATCTTAACGAGGGGTAAGATCATCAACCTCCACAACACCTGCCTCAGGGTCATTGGGAATCCCCAAATTATGGTGACAGCGAATTATCAACACTGGTTCAGCCTCAGTGTGTTGGGGTGAACTATTGGCGATAGGGTTGCTATCAGGTGAACTGGTTGATAAATGTAAGAAAAAATTGCATTATATGAAAATAAAGTGTTATTTATTTTGCAATATTACTTTGTTTAAAATATGTTTATAATGGCTTTTGACAATATTTAAGAAATAATTGTCACTGCTAGACAGCTTCACGGCATCTTTGCAGGCTTTGTTTGCGTTAGAATACATAAATAGCTCACTTTTTATTAAATTCAGAGATGATGATTCTTTAGTTTCTCCCGGCGTATTTGATAATCAAAATATCCAGGGGTGTACTGCCGGTCTACAGTGTCCAACGGGCACAATATTTCGGCGATCATACATGTCGCCATCATCAGGTGACTGACGGACTGAGCTCATGTGAACGTGCCGGTACGGAGATCCGTACGCTATGGCTGCTCAGGGGGAACTGGGTTCGGTCGCGGCGGCGGCCGATTTAAATACCCTCCGCCCGCGGCGCACTCCCTCCGCCGTCCGCGCCCCGCGCCACGGTCGCGCGGTAGAACAGATTGCGTCGGCGTCTGAGATGACGTCGGTGTGATGGCTCTGTCCGCCGTGGTCGTCACGACCGTGGCGCGGGGCGCGGACGGCGGAGGGATTGCGCCGCGGGCGGAGGGTATTTAAATCGGCCGCCGCCGCGACCGAACCCAGATCCCCCTGAGCAGCCATAGCGTACGGATCTCCGTGCCGGCACGTTCACAGGAGCTCAGTCCGTCAGTTCACCTGATGATGGCGACATGTATGATCGCCGAAATATTGTGCCCGTTGGACACTGTAGACCGGCAGTACACCCGTGGATATTTTGATTAAATTCAGAGATGATTTCTTTCGTTCTGCCACCTAATATTCATCATACAAAAGCTCTCTTTGAATGCTTAAGTGGCGGGAATAGCCTATAGAAATGAAATTAATTGTACAAGTTTCTGAAATCATCATCGGTCTTACTAAATATTTGTTGCCATTTTTGCGCAGTGGATGATTCTGAAAAGTCTTAAGAAATATATATTTGATCACATAATTTGTTTAATAATGCAATTTCGCATAAAGTTCATCCACATTCAATTTGAGATTTTGCAGCTTTAAATTTCCAAGAATTGTTAGCAAAAAGGTCGAATTTAACATTGCTGTCTGAATTTAAATTACTTAGTGTAAATAATCAACATGTGTCACTAAAATCAAACCATTTATTTAGGTACTCTAAAGCACTGTCAACAAATAATAACAAGCTGCTGTGAATTTTACTAGTCATTTCAGATGGATACAACATTTTAATGATCTTGTCTCTTTCATATCCAAAGAAGAGTTCTTTTGTTTTCTTCTTTAATCCATTTTTGAAATTATAAATACTGTTACAAAAATCCAGATATGTTATGCAGTTCCTTCCAGACATTTTTGAATTGTATTAATCAAATTTAAAATATGGGAGGGCCATCTTTTCCCCATATGACGTTCCATTTCACGAAAGTTTCTATCCACTGGTTTTGTAAAGTTATTCAGTTTTTGTCTTTTTACAGCAGAATGGGAAAAATGAGCAGAAATTATTAAAATTATGGAGTCTTTGTCATATAACAAAAAAAGTGTGGCATGTCCCATGCAGTTGTGCAATTTTCTTTAATCAAATGTGGTACCAAATATCCCACATTTGAAAATAAGAATAGTTAACACCGAAATTACCACCCATGTTGCCAGCACGTAGCCCAGATGCAATACGAAAAGATAAGTTGTATTTTCCATTTACTTTTTGAATTGCTTGTAAGATGCCATCTCCAGTCTCATAACTATTTCATAAAAATATTAACTTATTTGGAATTTCATTTTTGTCTGTTGAACATTGTATCATTAAAGGAAACGGTATGTGTTTTTCTTGTTAGAAGAACCAGTCAATATTTAATAAAGTAAATTGTCTGTGTTTGGATAATTTTTTACAGTCTGAATAGCATATTGCTCTAGATCCCCGTAAAACAGGGTTTCCAGTTTGGTTCTAGCCAGATGAATACTTGAAGCTGTTCTTGAATTAAGATGTATAATTTTATTCAGTGTTACAATACAGTCCATGAGTCCATATTGTTATAGGACAAATTACGTTCAACACTTCGATATGTGAAAGTTAATTCAGCTGCAGTAACATTTCCTTGGTCACTTCGATACGAACTGTTAGACGTGGCAACAGAAGCAGGGAACAGATATTTCATAAGGATGCAAGGTGCTTTTTCATTTCTGATTTATATTTATGCTATTTTCTTGCCCAGTGTTGCCTAGCCCCAAAATAATAATAATGATCTCTTCACATGACCCATCATAAACCAACAGTCCAGCCAACGATCATAATCAAAACAAAACGCGCACACCACATGCAGTGCACATAACGCATGGAAGCACAAAAGATTTTCCCACTGACCTGTCTTATTCCAGTACAAGCAATTGTAATTTCGCATACTTTGCATTTTCCATTATATTACTTCTGTGGATCATTAATTAACTAATCACGCTGTTCGATTTCTCATTGTTTTCTATACGTCTGCAAAAAATGGTTCAAATGGCTCTGAGCACTATGGGACTCAACTGCTGTGGTCATCAGTCCCCTAGAACTTAGAACTAATTAAACCTAACTAACGTAAGGACATCACACACATCCATGCCCGAGGCAGGATTCGAGCCTGCGACCGTAGCAGCAGCGCGGCTCCGGACTGGAGCGCCTAGAACCGCACGACCACCGCGGCCGGCTTATACGTCTGCAATCGTATGTTCTGTACCTTCTTATCTACCTTCTTGGTGCATTTTTTGTGTGTAGTTTATGAACTATCTACTTCATTCGTTCCAAGTCTAAGCTTGTGTTTTGTCTCCGTGCAGGGAGTATCCAGTCTACTAAAGTTGCCTTTATCTATGATTCGCTATTACATAACGCTATAAACCCGAATAATCGAACTTTATTGGATTCAGTGCGCCGCTCAGGTTGGTGGAGATCGTCTCGTGAAGACTCGAAATGTTGCGACTAGTGCCGAAATGTGATGAACAGTACATTGGACGCTGTCGGGTAGCTTTTCATTAAATAATAATCCACAGATAGTTGTTTACTTACTTCACAAGGTGTAGCAGCCTCTTACTACTCGCAAAGAATATGAAATTAGTGGGTTGTAACTCTTTCTCAGTTGAAGATCTTACAAGAAACTTTGACATCGTAAATACTGACATTTGAGTGCTCAGTTCGTGGTCCAGTTACTCAGCCGATCCGTTAAACGCTAAATTAGTGTCAATTTCTATAGTCTTTTAATGATTTACGTCAAATGGATCACATAAAAAGCCGTAGTAGGTGAAATAAAGTATGAGGACGCGCTGAAAAGTAATGTCTCCGAATACTTTATGTGAAAACGCTCGAAACTTTTTCAAATAAGACCAACGATCTTAACGTTCTACATCTTCATTTTTCATCATATTTCATTCTCGGCATTGTAGCCGTGGCGACGAACACATTCCTCCCAACGAGAGACCAGTTTGTTGATACCACCCCTGTAGAATGTTTGACTCTGTTGACGGAGCCACAGCCTCACGTCCACTTCCACCGCTATCCGAGTGGAGACCTCGGAGATGTCCTTTAAGTTTTGGAAAAAAATGAGAATCGAGTGGGTCCAAGTCGGAACCACATGGTGGATGATCGATGACAGTGAAGCCAAGGCGTCGGACTGTTGCAGGTGACGCAGCGCTCGTGTGTGGTCTGGCGTTATCGTGCTGAAGGAGACGCTGCTCCATGTGCGAACGGACTCTTCGAATTCGAAACTAGGTTACAGCACGTTGATTTCCGTGCACCGACATGGTTACGTTACACACCGCCAAGCACCGCTACCGTTTGGAATCCTGTCGTGGCAGAGGGCTGCAAATATGTAGACAGGAAGAAAAAAGTTGTGAAGTGTAAATAAGTTTAGTTTTATTTAAAATGTTTTAAGAGTTTTCACATAAAAAATTCGGAGGCATTGCTCATCAGGGGGCCTACGTGGTTCATTATTCTCATGAAGTACAGAGAGCAATTGCCCGAAATAACGTACAATATTTTATTAGAAGGTAGAGGTGCCAAACCTAATTGGCGATTGCCTTACGGGACCAGACATCCTTCCGCAACTCCCGACACTTTGTGCGGGGCACTCTTGAATCCAATGTTGCGAGACGTGCCTTTGGAGGTATGCGTCTGCTACGTAGTGGTACGCCGGCTCTGTCCTTGCGTGTGTGCGTCTGAAACAGTAGCACGCAGAGACGATTCCAACTTGCATGGTGTGTTTGTCACATGTACTTTCAATGACTTGAGCCTGCACTATCTCCAAGAGAGTGTACCTCGCTCGGGACGCATTTCCGGCCGTGCGTACATATGACCTTCCTTTTGCTCTCATCCTCTCCGAGCTGGTACCGTGTAGTTTGTACCTACTTGGCAATATCACCATGTGTACCGGTGGCGTGCGTCTTTTCGCATACCAGCACAGAAAATCATAGTGGAAGAAACACTACACTGCGGCAGATTTCAGGATGTTCCAAAATGCTTTACAAATTTCATCACGTATGTTTCTCAAATGGGGATGGGTAGAAAGTTGCACTCTGAGATGTAGTATTCACACGCACATAAGTTTTTAGTAGCCGTTCAACAGTTTATTCTGTGCACCTCGTGTAGCAAGCAGGATGTCTAAGCGTTATTCCAGTTCCTCCCATGTCCGCCCTAGCGTATCCTGATTAACATATGCAGTTGCTGCTCCAATGCCAGAAGGCAGTTCTGGATCTGATAGACAATATAGACAATATCCTTCATAAAAAAAACTCTTTGGGGCTCCGCTGTATCACGGTGTCAGACTTCGTATTCATCATCCATTCCGCAAACTGTGCCTTCTACTGGAGAATGCCATTTTCGTCGATAATCAACTGGGAAAAAATTTAAAAAATAAAAAAGAAACCTTCAGTGCACATAAACATTATATCACAAACCACACTTTCTACCAACCAAATTTCTGAAATATACGAGCTCAAAGTTGTAAAGACCATTTTGAACCACCCTGTATATGCTACGGTGACTGTCTAAGAAGGAAATTTCGTCTCAAATTCTGGCGTTCAAGGGAAAAGTGACGCCTTTGAGAGCTAATTATTGCCAGTGCCGGATTCAACTTTTGTCAGTCGAAACCGTTAATTAATTCAGTCGTCAAACATAACACATTTCAGTGGATTCGACGAAAACATAATCCCAGTAGGGTGGCACAAATATTAAAATCTCGTCATTCTCGTACTCCACATCGTTAGCCAGCAGGACTACAGGGCTCGCCCACGGCACATCTGTCACGCTGAAGAAGGTGGCTGTGGTGTCAATGTTACACGCAGCGGTCTTGAACGGTAGATCAAGAACGTCCAGTGTACCACAAACCACACTGGCAGCGAATCTTATGCACGCCTGCCTTCCGTAAAGCTAACAAGACCGCGACAGCGTTGTGTGTGATTTATTGATTTATAAACTGTCCGGATTGCTTTTTGCATGACCGCTGACTATTGCGTGGATATATTTCGTTACCAGCAATGGACGTTGCACAGTGGGAAACACAATCGTCTCGCACAAGTACTAAGCTTTATCTCTATGTCTTGTCATTAGACTCGAGGAATTCCACAGTTAGCAATGATCACTAAAGCCCCCAGCTGATTCTTTTCCCGACCTTTTTTCAACTAACGAGGGAAATATCACGGCTACAGCCCCTAAAAGCGATTAAAATATTGTAAAATACATAGATGTTTTCTGACGTACCGTCAATGAAGGACGATTGTCTGTAAAACTCTGCATACACACATATGCGTTGTTTGAAGGTTACCGAATATAAAGACAACAGAAATACTTTCTAACAGTGTTGCAACAATCATCAAACAGTGGGTATCGGACGGAATGAGTGTTATCCGATACTAATAAGTTCATGCAGCCTTATCAGAATTGACTCCATTTCGTACATTTGTGACAGGCGTACATGAAATAGCAAGAGAGAACAAAATTTGACGGAATCTCGAAAAACAACAGAAAATGACTACCTCTAGGTAAGGAACGCAGTACTTCACTTTAGATTAACTGGTTGCTTTTTAGTACCTGGTGACGTGCAGGAACACAGGATGAATGCATTAAACAAGGAGGACGATTTCTAACTTACGGAACTGCACTACTGATACCTGCGTAGAATCACGTTGACTTCTGGCACTGTCCGAAACAAACTGTACTTGTTTAACAGACACAACTGCGAACGTTAAACATGAAGGGGCGACACCACAAATGCTCGTTCGTTCAGATGCCGAGAACGTGTTGTGTCTATCCGGTGGCCACTGGAAGGTGTGGAGTGAGATAAGGCATGAAATTTAACTAAGAAATACGGGCGCCCACGTTAGGTTGCTCGTCACACACGGCACGACGCGACTTTAGGGGATAACGGCGACGTGTGCTCCGAACTACTGACTTGTAGCCGACTGAAAACAAAGAACATGTGGCGTACTAAAACGAACAAGTAAATGGAGAGCCGTGGATCAAACAACAAACTGCGAAAGACATGTATACAAAAATGAATTTTTATGCAGTAAATGGTGAAACCAACGTGCCAGAACGCTTGTCAATGCAAATGTGTGTGTGTGCTCTTTGTCTCGGGAAAGCACTACAAGTAACGTAGTTTCCATGGGATATGAGAGTAATCTACCACGTCTCATTCATGAAACAGAATTGGTACCTTTTGCAGACGATACTAGTAACGAAAGACAGAGAAAATATCGAAAGATATTCTTAATGCTCTTTTTCAAAGAATTATTAATTGATTCTATGAAAATTGACACTCCTTCAGTTTTGAGAAAACACACTACATTCAGTTACGTAGATCAAACAGCTACGACAAGAATTGACGCAGCATGCGACAAGCAGCCAGTGCAGAACGCAGAATGTCGCAAGTGTTTCGGTGGACATATTCGTGATATTTTAACTGGAACATGCCTATTACTTAGTTGCTCAAACAACTACTTTAAGCTATTCTTTGTATAACTGCTAGTATTGGAAACAAACAAATAAACCAGCTAGAAAATTTTGCATATTGCCACTCAATAATGGGTTGTGGAATAATTTTTTGGGGTAACTCATCACTTAGAAAGAAATGGATTTCACAAAGCCAAGGTGTAAGAATAATATGTAGTAGTTTACTCGTAGTCGCTTTATGGGTTCCTCTTCAAGGAGTTATGCATTTTAACTGTATTTTCACATCAAATTACTCAAAGCGATTCTTAAATCTAATTTAAAATAGTTCATTTTGAACAGTCATTCTGTTTGATAGCTGAATTTTATTCAAATCCTGGTAGCCAGTAAAAAACCTACTTTCAAGTATAGTTGCATGAGTGGAACTGAAAAATAATGTTCTGATTATGTTAAATGCAGCCCAGTGTGCCATTTTAGAAGATAGTAAACGGCCAGCGTGTAGGGTGACTAATATTTCGTCTAGTCAAGCTTATTAGCTCCTTGGGTCTTTTACGAGCTAAAAGGATTGTTTGGCAAGTAGATGAGGGGTCTGCATCAATCGTACTTTGTAGTTCTAGTCATGAGAAGCGTGGAGATGGCTAATAATGTATCACTTCCTTCATATTGTGTGGTCAAAGGCTTAGCCGCAGGGAATGGGAGAAACGGGGGCTTGTTGCACTCCCCACGTATAGTTTACATCAATATATGGAAGTTATTCACGCATTAGAGGTTGGAAATATTTTGACATGTACAATTAGAAGTACAAAAGTGGTGTTTGTGGTTTGAAGGCTTTGCTCAGTGGTGCTACAGAAGTAACAGAGTGTCTGAGAAAACGGCAGATGCTCAAAGCAGAGCGCTGAGTTTCATGGCACGGCGTACATCTTTTCTTCTTCTTCTTCCCCCTCCCGCTCCTCCTTTTCTTTTTAAATGGCGGAAAGTAGGCTATAATCTAAAGAAGACTGCCCTCAGCACAGCTGCATTTTTAAACCACGTGTAGCGCTTCATTTGGGATATTTAGTTCTGTAAGTTTCCATGGACCTTGCCGTTGGTGGAGAGGCTTGCGTGCCTCAGTGGTACAGATAGCCGTACCGTAGGTGCTACCACAACGGAGGGGTATCTGTTGAGGGGCCAGACAAACGTGTGGTTCCTGAAGAGGGGCAGCAGCCTTTTCAGTAGTTGCAGGGGCAACAGTCTGGATGATTGATCTGACCTTGTAACATTAACCAAACCGGCTTTGCTGTGCTGGTACTGCGAATGGCTGAAAGCAAGGGGAAACTACAGCCGTAATTTTCCCGAGGGCATGCAGCTTTACTGTATGGTTAAATGATTATGGTGTCCTCTTGGGTAAAATATTCCGGAGGTAAAATAGTCCCCCATTCGGATCTCCGGGCGGGGACTACTCAGGAGGACGTCGTTATCAGGAGAAAGAAAACTGGCGTGGAATCACAGATCCCTTAATATGGCAGGTAGGTAAGAAAATTTAAAAAGGGAAATAGATAGGTAAAAGCTATAAATAGTGGGAATTAGTGAAGTTCGGTGGCAGGAGCAACAAGACTTCTGGTCAGATGAATACAGGGTTATAAATACAAAATCAAATAGGGCTAATGCAGGAGTAGGTTTAATAATGAATAAAAAATAGGAGCGCGAGTAAGCTACTACAAACAGAATAGTGAACGAATTATTGTAACCAAGACAGAGTCCGCAGACGATGAAGAGATTGAAGAACTGTAAGATGAGATAAAAGAAATTATTCAGATAGTGAAGGGACACGAAAAATTAAGTCATGGGAGACTGGAATTCGATTGAAGAAAAGGAAGAGAAGGAAAAGTAGTAGGTGAATATGGAATGGGAGTAAGGAATGAAAGAGGAAGCCCCCTGGTTGAATTTTCCACAGAGCATAACTTAATCATAGGTAGCGCTTGGTTTAAGAATCTTGGAGATACTGGAAGGTTCCAGATACATTATATAGTGGTAAGACAGAGATTTAGGAACCAGATTTTAAACTGCCAGGCGTTTCCAGGGGCAGATGAGGACAATGAATACAATTTATTGATTTTGAACTGTAGATTAAAATTGAAGAAGCTGCAGAAAGGTGTGAATTTAAGGAGATGAGACCTGGATAAAATGAAAGAACCAGAGGCTCTACAGAGTTTCAGAGAGAGCACTAGGGAACGACTGACAAGAACGGGGGAAAAAATACAGTAGAAGAATGCGTAGCTTTCGGAGATGTAATAGTGAAGGTAGCAGAGAATCAAGCAGGTAAAAAGACGGGGGGTAGCAGAAATCCGTGATTAAGAGAAGATATATTGCAGTTAATTGATGAAAGGAGAAAATATAAAAACGCAACAAATGAAGTAGGCAAAAAGGAATACAAACGTCTGAAAAATAAGATAGACAGGAAGTGCAAAATGTCTAAGTAGGGATGGCTAGAGGACAATTGTAAGGATGTAGAGGCATATATCACTAAGGGTAAGATAGATACTATCTACAGAAAAATGAAAGAGACCCTTGGAGAAAAGAGAACTACTTGTATGAATATCAAGAGCTCAGATGTATAACCAGTTCTAAGCAAAGAAAGGAAGGCAGAAAGGCGGAAAGAGTATATAGAGGGCCTATATAAGGGCGATGCACATGAGGGGAATATTATGGAAATGAGAGAGGACGTAGATGAATATGAAATGCTAGATATGATACTGCGTGAATACTTTCAAAGAGTACTGAAAGATCTAAGTCGAAACAAGCCTTGGGGGAGCCAGCCGTGATAAAATTCTACAATCTGGTGAGCAAGGTGTATAAGACAGGCGAAATGCCATCAGACTTCAAGAAGAATATAAAAATTCCAATCCCAAAGAAAGCAGGTGTTGACAGATGTAAAATTACCGAACTATCGGTTTAATAAGTCATGGCTGCAAAATACTTACAAGAATTCTTTACAGACGAATGGAAAAACTGGTAGAAGCCGACCTCGGGGAAGATCAGTTTGGATTCCGTAGAAATGTTGGAACACGCAAGGCAATACTGACCCTACGACTTATCTTAGAAGAAAGATTAAGGAAAGGCAAACCTACGTTTCTAGCATTTGTAGACTTAGAGAAAGCTTTTGATAATGTTGACTGGAATACTCTCTTTCAAATTCTGAAGGTGGCAGGGGTCAAATACAGGGAGCGAAAGGCTAATTACAATTGTACAGAACCAGATGCCTGTTATAAGAGTCGAGGGGCACGAAATGGAAGCAGTGGGTGAGAAGGGGAGTGAAACAGGCTTGTAGTCTACCTCCGATGTTAATCAATCTGAATATTGAGAAAGAAGTAAAGGAAACAAAAGAAAATTTTGGAATAGGAATTAAAATCCACGGAGAAGAAATAAAAACTTTGAAGTTTGCCGATGACATTGTAATTCTGTCAAAGACAGCAAAGGGCTTAGAAGAGAAACTGCACGGAAAGGACAGTCTCTTGAAAGGATGATATAAGATGAACATCAACAAAAGCAAAACGAGGATAATGGAATGTAGCCGAATTAAATTAGATGTTGCTGAGGGAATTTGATTAGGAAATGAGACACTTAAAGTAGTAGATGAAATTAGCTATTTGGGGAGCAAAATAAAAAAAAATGGTTCAAATGGGTCTGAGCACTATGGGACTTAACATCTGAGGTCATCAGTCCCCTAGAACTTAGAACTACTTAAACCTAACTACCCTAAGGACATCACACACATCCACGCCCGAGGCAAGATTCGAACCTGCGACCGTAGCGGTAGCGAGGTTCGAGACTGAAGCGCCTAGAACCGCTCGGCCACCCCGGCCGGCTGAGGAGCAAAATAACTGATGATGGTCGACTAGAGAGGATATAAAACGTAGACTGGCAATGGCTAACAAGGGGAGGACGCCAATTGTGAAATTCAGATTCGATTCATTCTGCGCATAATAAAAGCTCATGGCCAGATGTGTAATGTGGCAAAGCACCAAGATACACTTCTCAGCCGTTGTCGAGAAAATCGACAGTTAAAAGAAACAGTTGCGGTGGAATACTCTCAACGATTAATAATTTTCCAAAGCGTCGTGGCGCAGCGGTAAGCGCTAGGGTGTGTAATCCGAAGGTTGCCGGATCGAATCTCGCACCATACAACCTTTTTTTTTTTAGTATTGAAGAAATGTATGATGAAATAAAAGAAATTATTCAGATTGTGAAGGGAGACGAAAATTTAATAGTCATGGGTGACTGGAATTCGAGTGTAGGAAAAGGGAGAGAAGGAAACATAGTAGGTGAATATGGATCGGGGGACAGAAATGAAAGAGGAAGCCGCCTTTTAGAATTTTGCACAGAGCACAACATAATCATAACTAACACTTGGTTTAAGAATCATGAAAGAAGGTTGTATACATGGAAGAACCCTGGAGATACTAGAAGGTATCAGATAGATTATATAATGGTAAGACAGAGATTTAGGAACCAGGTTTTAAATTGTAAGACATTTCCAGGGGCAGATGTGGACTCTGACCACAATCTATTGGTTATGACCTGTAGATTAAAACTGAAGAAACTGCAAAAAGGTGGGAATTTAAGGAGATGGGACATGGATAAACTAAAAGAACCAGAGGTTGTACAGAGATTCAGGGAGAGCATAAGGGAGCAATTGACAGGAATGGGGGAAATAAATACAGTAGAAGAAGAATGGGTAGCTTTGAGGGATGAAGTAGTGAAGGCAGCAGAGGATCAAGTAGGTAAAAAGACGAGGGCTAGTAGAAATCCTTGGGTAACAGAAGAAATACTGAATTTAATTGATGAAAGGAGAAAATATAAAAATGCAGTAAGTGAAACAGGCAAAAAGGAATACAAACGTCTCAAAAATGAGATCGACAGGAAGTGCAAAATGGCTAAGCAGGGATGGCTAGAGGACAAATGTAAGGATGTAGAGGCCTATCTCACTAGGGGTAAGATAGATACCGCCTACAGGAAAATTACAGAGACCTTTGGAGATAAGAGAACGACTTGTACGAATATCAAGAGCTCAGATGGAAACCCAGTTCTAAGCAAAGAAGGGAAAGCAGAAAGGTGGAAGGAGTATATAGAGGGTCTTGAGGACAATATTATGGAAATGGAAGAGGATTTAGATGAAGATGAAATGGGAAATATGATACTGCGTGAAGAGTTTGACAGAGCACTGAAAGACCTGAGTCGAAACAAGGCCCCCGGAGTAGACAATATTCCATTGGAACTACTGACGGCCGTGGGAGAGCCAGTCCTGACAAAACTCTACCATCTGGTGAGCAAGATGTATGAAACAGGCGAAATACCCTCAGACTTCAAGAAGAATATAATAATTCCAATCCCAAAGAAAGCAGGTGTTGACAAATGTGAAAATTACCGAACTATCAGCTTAATAAGTCACAGCTGCAAAATGCCAACACGAATTCTTTACAGACGAATGGAAAACTAGTAGAAGCCAACCTCGGGGAAGATCAGTTTGGATTCCGTAGAAATGTTGGAACACGTGAGGCGATACTGACCTTACGACTTATCTTAGAAGAAAGATTAAGGAAAGGCAAACCTACGTTTCTAGCATTTGTAGACTTAGAGAAAGCTTTTGACAATGTTGACGAGAATACTCTCTTTCAAATTCTAAAGGTGGCAGGGGTAAAATACAGGGAGCGAAAGGCTATTTACAATTTGTACAGAAACCAGATGGCAGTTATAAGAGTCGAGGGGCATGAAAGGGAAGCAGTGGTTGGGAAGGGAGTAAGACAGGGTTGTAGCCTCTTCCCGATGTTGTTCAATCTGTATATTGAGCAAGCAGTAAAGGAAACAAAAGAAAAATTAGGAGTAGGTATTAAAATTCATGGAGAAGAAATTAAAACTTTGAGGTTCGCCGATGACATTGTAATTCTGTCAGAGACAGCAAAGGACTTGGAAGAGCAGTTGAATGGAATGGGCAGTGTCTTGAAAGGAGGATATAAGATGAACATCAACAAAAGCAAAACAAGGATAATGGAATGTAGTCTAATTAAGTCGTGTGATGCTGAGGGAATTAGATTAGGAAATGAGACACTTAAAGTAGTAAAGGAGTTTTGCTATTTGGGGAGCAAAATATCTGATGATGGTCGAAGTAGAGAGGATATAAAATGTAGGCTGGCAATGGCAAGGAAAGCGTTTCTGAAGAAGAGAAATTTGTTAACATCCAGTATTGATTTAAGTGTCAGGAAGTCATTTCTGAAAGTATTCGTATGGACTGTAGCCATGTATGGAAGTGAAACTTGGACGATAAATAGTTTGGACAAGAAGAGAATAGAAGCTTTCGAAATGTGGTGCTACAGAAGAATGCTGAAGATTAGATGGGTAGATCACATAACTAATGAGGAAGTATTGAATAGGATTGGGGAGAAGAGAAGTTTGTGGCACAACTTGACCAGAAGAAGAGACTGGTTGGTAGGACATGTTCTGAGGCATCAAGGGATCACCAATTTAGTATTGGAGGGCAGCGTGGAGGGTAAAAATCGTAGAGGGAGACCAAGAGATGAATACACTAAGCAGATTCAGAAGGATGTAGGTTGCAGTAGGTACTGGGAGATGAAGAAGCTTGCACAGGATAGAGTAGCATGGAGAGCTGCATCAAACCAGTCTCAGGACTGAAGACCACAACAACAACAACGAGAAGGGAAACTCGTCTTTCCGCAACAGATCACAGCAGCGTTCTAATTGTAGCAACATTCAACAAATATCTTGAAATAATGACGGGTCGGGTAGCTGTGGCATCAGGTGTCTCTGAAAAGTTCGCGTAATTGAGGAATAAATATTTTATTTATTAAACGCACCCCTACGTCACTCCGTGAATTTAATTACAAACAAAACAGAATCTGATCACAAGTGTAAGATAAAAGAATAATAGGAGGTGACTGAATAACAGGTCATGATTCCAGTTAATAGACGCAGAAACAACAAAACGCCAGAAGAAGACGGAATAATAGGAGAATTTACGAAAGCAGGAGGTGAGACCTTGCACTTAGAGACCTGTAACCCGATCTAGGTGATGTGGAAGAATAAGACGTGGCAAGGACAATGCAAATTGGCCGTAATATGCCCGATATACAAAAAGGGAATCAAATACGAATGTGGTAACTACAGAGGCATCAACTTGGTGAATGTAACTTACAGCGTGCTGTCTGTGATTATCCTCATAAAACTACAGACATTCGTAGAGAACAACATATAGGGATATGGTGCTGGCTTTCGACCAGATCAATCGAGAATGCACAACATTTGCGCCATAAGACAATTGTTTGAAGAACACTGAGAATATGATTAATATGCATGTATGGTTTCTCGTCGATTTTGAATGTGCATACGATAGCATCCACAGGAATAGCCTACTGCGTGACATCAGAATCCCTGAGAAGCTAGTGGGAATGGTGGAAACTTATAAATGGATAGATGAAGAGCACCAGTGCCTTCCAGAGGGGACATGTCAGAAGCGTTCGGGAGTGAGCCAGGAGTCAGACAAAGTGATGCTCTTTCATGGCTTCTGTTCAGTGTAAGTAATAAGGAAATGTAGGCAACAGGAGTGTGCTGGACTACAGACTGATGATAATTTCGACTGTCTAGTAATGCAGTTGATATAGTGCTACTAAGAGAATCAAACCATTAGTTGAAAGAAATGTACCAGAAAATGGAAAACTACGCACAGAAGGTTGGGCTAAACTCGAATCAAACCAAAACAGAGTTCATGCAATTAGGAAGAAGACAAGAACAGGAAGAATTTCTCGAGACAGAAGACGTGAGCTTCAAGAGGGTTTTTCAGATACTTGGGATCTTGGTTTATCCTTAAGCCGACGGCACACGGACCGTGCATCCGAGCGTTGAGCGTGCCGAGTTTCTGACGTCATAGCGTGGAATAGCACGTTCGGGTGTCTTTCCGAACGTGCAGAGCAATATCTGGCATGTCAGATGTTCTGAGCGTGCGTCTGAGCGTTGACCAATGAGATGGCACAACGCCACCTACGTCACTCGCACGCTGTCTCTCTTCAGCACAAAGTTGTGAGGCGCCATATTGGCATTCATTTCAAGCGTATATGTATATATGCCGTTTCTGAGCACCAGCAAATTGAGAATCACTGGAAAACGCGTTGTTAACTTGAGATTTGTTCGAATAAAATAATGAGAAACATCATATTCGTGGCAAAAGAATTATGAGAGGAGGCTATTTGAAGGCAGTGGCACGCTGAAGATCCACCGAAAACGCATTGTTCTCGGTAAAAATTGTTATAATTATATTTCAGCTAGTAACATATCTACGATTAAGGTTTCCAGCAAGGAGTAACATACTATCATTAGAAGCCAAAAGTGTGTCATTGGCTTAGCGTAATGAGTAGAATCGCCGTCTTGTAGCAAGTTGCTTATCAGGCCGATGGTTCGCGTCTTGACACTTCCAATTTAATTTTTGCTAACATTCGCGTTTTTATTAGGTTCTGATACTTTATTATTAGTTTAACATAAGTATATACTATAATATTTGATGTTATGTAAATATAAGGTCACCTTTTTTTGAGGGGTGACTTCGTTCGATTATCTTAATCTACTAGACAGCTTGCGCTACTTGTATAAAGATTTTTTGCTCCTTTTTCTTTTACGCTTTGTAATTCACATGTTGCAAAGATTCTGCTACTGGGTAGGAACAGTGATCAAGTAAGACTGACCTTGTGGTTTTACTAAAATGTGGAAATGATGAAATAATAAACATTATTTATTATTCTTACGCGGAGAAGTATTCCAAATTTGTATCGCACTGTTTGTAATGGAACATTTATTACCCTGTGTCCTTATTGATTGGACATGGTACTTTCCTTTTCGTGGACGATGAAGGAAATGTGCGTTTTAATAGAGCTAACGTGGGAATTTTACGCGGGCCCGTTGAGTAAACAGTGTGATTTACGAACTAGAAACATTCCTCAACTGCCGCTGGAGTGCGTTGCGATCGCCTGTACCACGTTGGGGAACACGTACCGTATGCACAAGTCGCATCGTTCCTGAGCGTTCAGCAACACGTTGAACTTCGCACGCTCAACGTTAAAGTTTGACAGCACGGTCCGTGTGCCGACGGCTTTACCTGCTGCACGCAGACACAATCTGCACCAGGTGCTGTCTGCGCGCAAAGGCGACCCCGCAAGGGGAAAAGAGGGGGAGACGGGGGGTGCAAGATGATTCTCTCAGATTTATAGTTTTGCTATCTGCAGCTTACCCAAACAACTGCACGTTTAACATTGCCGCCCGTGACGAAAAATACTGCAGCCTTAAGAATCCCTACAAACACTGAGGTAACAAACGTCATGGGATACATCCTAATTTAGTATCGGACCTCCTTCTCCCCGGCACAGTGCAGCAACTTAACGTGGCATGGACTCAAAAAGTCGTTGGAGTCCGCTGTAGAAATAATGAGTCATGTTGCCTCTATACATGCCCATAACTGCGAAAGGGTTGACACTGCAGGATGTTGTGGACGAACTGATCTCTCAATTACCTCCCGAAAAAGTTCGATGGGATTCATGTCAGGCGATCTAGGTGGCCAAACCATTCGTTCGTACTGTCCAGAACGTTCTTCAAACTAACTGCGAACAACTCCAAGTCCATTGACATGTCATCGTTGTTTGGGAACGTGAAGTCCATAAATGTCTACAAATAATCTCCAAGTAGCCGATCGTAATCATTTCCAGTCAGTGTTGTGTCAGTTGGACCAGAGGGTCGGTCCATTCCATGTAAACACAGCCCTCACCATTGAGGATCCACCATCAGCTTGCACAGCACCTTGTTGACAACTTGGGTGCATGTCTTGCATGGGAACTACGCCACATTCGAACCCTACTATCAGCTCTTAACAACTGAAATCGGGATTCATCTGACCAGGTGGTGGTTTCCTAGTCATCTAGGGTCCAGCCGATATGGTCAAGAGCCGAGGAGAGGCGCTGCAGGCGATGTCGTGCTGTTAGTAAAGGCACTCGCGTCGTTCGTCAGCAGCCATAGCCCATTAGCACCAAATTTCGCAGCACTGTCCTAGCTGATACGTTCGTCATGCGTCCCACATTGACTTCTGCCACACTGACTTATTTGACGCAGTCTTACTTGACTGTTAGCAACGCAACGGCGCTGCTCTCGGTCGTAGGGTGAAGGCCGTCGTCCACTGTATTGACCGTCGCGACAGATATTGCCTGAAATTTGACATTTTCGACACATTCTTGACTCTGGATCTCTGAATATTGGATTCCCTAACGATATCTGAAGTGTAATGTGCCGTGCGCTCAGCTCCAAGTACCATACCGGGTTCAAAGCCTGCTGATTTGAGCTGTGGGGCCATAGTAATATTGGCAGGCTTTTTATGTAATCATTGGAGTACAAATGAGAACTCCTCAAATGAAGTTAGCTTTTATACCTTGTGTACGCGATACTACGCCATATGTATACAAGGTGAGTTACTAACTACTACTACCAAGAATAGCTCCGAAAGTATGATAGTTGCTGAAAAGTCTGTGGGACAAATGTTGCATGACGTTGGTTTTTTGTTGCTAGGTGCTAGGTGGGGTCGTGTCGGAGATATGAAGGTAGACTTTTTTTTTACAAAAAAAGGGATGCTATAGCTTTGTACTTATCTTCATTTACAGGTGTTCGAAGTGATGACCATTGGTATCAATGCAGTGCTGCAATCTCCTTATCATGGACTGAGTGGTATTCCTTATCACATCGGCACTTATCGAAGCACATGCTCTGACAAATCTCTCTCGCATAACGTGCAAATAGGAAATACTCGCTTACAACACTAATAGAAACGGTAAGACTAGTATCGTCGAATCAAGCGAATGTGAATGATGTATTCATTCGAAGAACAGGTCGATATGCTTCTCATTTACGGAGAATGCCAACGAAATTTAGTGAGAGGTAGAGACTTATACGCTGAAAGATATCCTCAACGTACTCACCCTACAAGTCGTGCATTTAAATGTGTGTATGATAAATTGAGGACAAGTGGATCTTTAACGCATCGGAAACGTATCCGGCAAAGGAAAGTTACTAACGAGGAAACGCAAATTGATCCTATTGTGACTGTGGTTCGAGATCCTTGTGTTAGTTCGCGTCAAATCGCAAGGGAATGTGGCATGATCCAGAATAGTGTTGTTCGTGTTCTGCATCAGCGTAAGCATCATCCTTACCATATCAGTCTCCACCAAGAATTAACTGGCACGGATCGTATGCGTCGCACTGAATTCTGCCAATGGCTTCAGCTTCAGATTCAGACGGATGACACATTTATTAATTTCATTTTATTTACTGATGAGGCTACATTCACGAACGATGGAAGTGCATAACATGCATTATTGGTAAACTGAAAATCCATGTTGCTGAATGTATGGTATGGGATCCTGGAGGACAGAATTATAGGGCCCTATTTCATTGAAGGAAATATTAACGGTAGGAAGTACACCACATCCCTGCAAGAAACATTAGGTCTGTTATAGGAAGAAATACCTTAGGAACAAGGAACAGAATGTGGTATCAACACGGTGGGTGTCCGGCACATTTTTCGCTGTTGAGTTGCAGAGACAATTCCCAAATCGTTGGATTGGACGCGGAGGAGATGTGTCGTGGCCGGCCCGTTCGCCGGACTTGGCGCATCTGGATTTTTTGCTTGTGGGGATTCGTAAAAGACATTGTTTATAAAGAGGTTCCAACTACATCTAAAGACATGCGGGAGAGAATGGTCAGAGCTTGTGCTTCGGTAAGTGCCGAAGTGATAAGGAATACCTCTCAATCCATTATAAGAAGATTGCAGCACTGCATTTATACCAATGGTCATCACTTCGAACACATTCTGTAAATGGACGTTCATGCCACCTTTGTGACCTTCGTTGACCTTCAAAGAACTTACTTTTACACTCTGGATTCGTCTCGATAGCCGCTATCAGAAAATAAGTACCAAACTATAGCAACCCATAAAAAAAAAGAAAAAGTTGACCTTCATATCTCTGACGCGACCCCACCTAGCAACAAAAAACCAACGTCATATTACGGCCCCCGCTCTCCCATGCAGTATTTGTCCCACAGACTTTTCGGATACTATTATACTTCCGGAGTTATTCTTGGTGGCAACACTCAGTGACTCACCCTGTATACTCATACCCCCATCCGATGACTTCTGTCACCTCAGCGTAAGTTACCTTAAGTTTCTTAGTTGTTACCGCGTTCACGGGAAATTAAGCACACTCCTTGGTGTGGTTGCGGTTAAGGTGCTGATCTGCGCCCAAGACGGATTTGAAGCTTTACAGAACCGTTGCTAAATAACGCCTTCAGTATTTTTCTGTCGCTCCCTCGTTGAGCAGCTACCGAGCTACAGAAAAGATCCGCTTTAACACGTAGCGGCACGGATGACGTCACTGACTCCCAAGACATAAGCACGGCTACAGTTTACGTGCCAGTCATCCGTCCCCAAATCCCATAACGACACCCCCCTATCCTTGATGCACAACGGAATCATAAAAGTAGTTTACTGTTTATCTGCGGAAAAAGGAAACAGATGACGGCTTTTTGATTCTCTTTCCAGCTTTACATGACAGAGCTGTTGCAGTGCAGTCGGAAGCAAACAGACAACCCATATAATTACTCTCTGCTGGTACACCTGTACAGAACCCCAAACGCGTCATTCGCAAGACAAAAATACCATTTTCTGTGCTAGAAGGAAGAGAAAAAGTGTGAGGTTTCAAGGTCGAAAAAATATGCACTCCAGGATTAGGAACTATCTACGCGTTCAACACAACGCCACATGCAGTCGCAGAGCTATGAATTCTGCATTGGCAGGCAGCACAGTAATGTGACAAAATGGGCATGTGAGTATTACCTTGCTGCGGTTCTATGGTGCTAAATTCTGATTCTACCGGCCAATTCGAGGATGATTTCGGGAATTCATCTAACGTGTTTGACCCTGCACTACACTTTAACTAATCAACTCAAAAAATGAAGCTTTCAAAACATATTTTGTTCATATTCAGTTAGGCCAGTCACTACTGAAAAATGGTATGGAGTTTTAAAAGCAATGTATCTAACATTATAGGAATATGAATAAATTATTGTTGCGAATATTGTGATACAAACCAACTACTACATCTGCCCTCTATGATGCGTGCCTCAGCACAACGATGAGAAAATGTTTTTAATGAATGTGACTTTCTGTTATGGTTTTTAGTGTATGAAATCCTAATGCGATAAATAAACAGCTGATCGCCCAACATCTTTTTTAGCAATCAGCGCGTAATATTTAACCAACTGCATATCTAGTGTGATTCATCTTCACCAATGGAACGTTAACGGTGTTCAGTTGTATTTCATTAAAATACCTAGTGTTACTGGATAACCAATACAGCGGTTTTATTGGTGGTATAAGATTCACATAATCGATTTCGAAATTATATATCTCCAGGAATCCTTCTGGCAAGTCCATCTAAGTAGAAACACTGAACAATTTTAGCGCTGTCTTGAATTATGTAAGCTATTATGATTGGTTCCAGACACTGTGATCGTCTTAGGTTCAAAAAAATGGTTCATATGGTTCTGAGCACTATGGGACCTAAGTTCTGAGGTCATCAGTCCCATAGAACTTAGAACCACTTAAACCTAACTAACCTAAGCACATCACACACATCCATGCCCGAGGCAGGATTCGAACCTGCAACCGTAGTGGTCGCGCGGTTCCAGACTGTAGAGCCTAGAACCACTCGACCACCCCGGCCGGCCCCTAGGTTTCTGTACCTAGTTCACAGAATTAAATCCGAGGTTTTATGCTAATCTATCTCCTTCAGTAACTCTGCCAACTCAGTGTTTAGTTTGCATTTCTCATAGTAAGGTACGCCTTTGTTATCGTCAACATAATTGTATTTTGTTGCTTTATTCTATATGTATCTTTTGTAATAAACCATTGTGTTACTTAAATCTTGAGTTCATTATCACAAACATTTCCTTTAAGTAATGAATATTATGCCAATTCTCGAACTTCAGATTCACTAGTAGGGCCAATGAATTACAAGTTAGTAATTCTGTAATGTTCATTAAATTCACCACTGCATCTCAAGGGTATGCTTGACTCTTAATTAATTTCAGATTCAGTTAGATTTCACGTTCTCACACACACGGGATTTTGCATCCTCTGACGGCGCTTGGGTTCTGTGACGTGGGCTGTCAGTGTGTACCAGCAGTGCAAACATGTGTCTGCACACACCCAAAATCTCGATTAAGTAATTTTATTTTTTTCGAGGAGATAGTTAACACTTTATGTCTGCCCTCGTGTGCATCGTCATAAGGAGGTCCCTGGAGCTGATCCCGTGTGTTACGCTGAAAGACACAGTTCGGCAGTTGGCTCGCTCCTGGCGACGGCTGCCGCAAAGAGTCCTCACCGACAACACACCAGGGTCTGCTCTCGCCACTAAATGCAGCTTTGCGCTGTTAGTTCCCCTAATTACGTCTCTCCTATACTGTTTTCAGAAACTTGGGAAGCTTCGTACTCGATGGGTTCGAATAAGCCGGGGATTCACAGAATGGGTAGCTTCATACACATTAGGAATGACCCTAGTTGTTTAAGGTTTTTATAACATGGCTGTCAATCAGCGACTGTTGTAGAATACAAAATTTTGAAAAACACAGCCCTCATTCGAGAACACAATTAATTTGTAACCTAGGTTTCGGTGTCACAAGGGACACCTTCTTCGGACAAAATTATAACTAAATGTTACAGCATAACGTACCAAAAAATACGAAAGCTGCGGTCATACCTGACAACGTCAGATAGTCAGAATTAAAATAAAATGCAACAGAGGTGCAAGCCACTAGGTGTTGCCATGTGTCCTCTGCTGCAGTCAACACAAAACTGAAACATCATGTGACTTGTGCGCCACGGAACTTTAATACAATAGCGCCATCTGGTGGCTAAATGGTAAAACAAGCTATTTTGTAAACCTTTCTCGTAACTGGAGAGAGGGAAATAAACAAACACCTGAACGGTGTACATGAAGTAATTACAATAGCGGGATACTGCATGATATAAAATACAACTAATGAATGACTGGCTGTAGTACAAAAATTCCAGAATAAATGCATAAAGAAGACACATACGAAATAATCCATTAAATGACATTACTGCTTGCTATAATAGATACGTTACAAAAACCAAAAAAGTTTTTTTAATTTATGTAGATGAGCCGTAAGAAGTAGAAAGAAAAGGTATCTCTGAATCTGCAAGAAGTAGTTGCTACATCAAAGTGTTAGATATTGCCAAGCAGCGGCTTTATACCACTGAAATAACTTCTTCCGCGCAACTGCAGCTGCTCGTTGAGAAAAAGTCCGTCAAAATTTATGCTTGAAAATTTCCAGCTCCTCCAATATATCGAGTTCACCTGTTAATCACAAGGCACTCTTCTAAAGGGGTTGAAAAGTTGGAAATCTTGCATATTGAAAAAAAGGGCGCAAACTTGATATTTTGGAGTAGCTGGAAATTTTCAAGCATTTACTTTCGAATGACGGACTTTCTCTCAACGAGCAGGTTCAGTTGCGCAGAAGAAGTTATTTCAATGGTATAAAACCGCTGCTTGACGAGATCTAACACTTTGATGTACCAACTACTTCTTGCAGATTCACAGATACCGCAGCTTTCGATTTTTTGGTACTTTATGCTGTAACATTTAGTTTTAATTTTGTCCGTGGAAGGTGTCCCTTGTGACAGCGAAGCCTAGGTTATAAATTAATTGTGTTCGCGACTGAGGGCTGTGTTTTTCAAAATTTTTGTTTCTAGTTGTTCAAGGTCTATACGGACACCCAACCAGTGAAAATTAATTCCTTAAAAAGTAAAAAGAACTGGCCAGGTGCGAGTAGGACTCGCGCCATGAGGGTTCCGAATAAACTTAACTGTGTGTACGGTCAGTTCGTCCATCCCAGGAACCGGGAGTCTCGAGGATTTTTGCCTGTTATCATAATTGATACTGCCAAGATATCGGTTCCGGGATTTCCAAGACTTTCGATAATGTTTGACTTTTAATTTGAAGTCGAATAACAAATGGCAAATTAAGGACTTCCTGATTTTCATCTTTACTTGTACTGTGAAACCTCGCTTCTTGCCAAATTTCATGATTCCATACCACCGGAAAGTGCCCAATAGACTTTAACGAGTGAGTTTGCGAGTGTCAAAATATGTGACGTAACTGACCATTTCTTTTGTTTTCGTTGACTAAGAAGCTTAACGTTTTTACAACACGATGGACACTTGGACCTTAGCATGTGTCACAAATTTCAATTTGCAAAAACAGACATAATGTCTTATGGGATAACAGCAATCAGTGAGTAACCCGTCCAATTCAGCAACTTTCACATGCTACGTGACGTAGCATGTGAAAGTTGCTGAATTGGACGGGTTACTCCTGTAAGTTAAATATCAGATCTGAAGATGGTTCTGAATGAACCGAAACCGGTCATATGAATAATAAAAAAGTTTGCAATCAAGACGGATTTAAAGTAACATTATAATTTCAATTTGATACATCTACCTGTGCGTGAGAAAAAAGCGGTCTTAACAGGCTGATAGACAATCAGATAACAAATGACAACGAAAGTTTTTTTGAGCGATACAATTACAAATTAACAGTTTTGAGGTTTTTTTTCCTGTAGATGTATGTGTAACCTTTCTTATTGCCAGATTACCCTATAGGTTTTGATGAGTGAGTTTGTGATTATCAGAACATGTGACATAAATGTCCGTATCTTTTAATCAAATTCACTTAGAAGCTTCAATTTTTTTACACCGCCCATGACACGTAGACCTTAATAAGTGACATATGGTTCGGCTTATACGCCTACTCGTTCCTAAGAAAAAGGTCGTTAATAATCGGACAAACAGACAGAGAGAAGGACAGATGAACAACAAACTAATCCCATAAGGATTGCGGGTTAACGTATGTACGGAACCCTAAAAGGTGAAAGGTGGCATGCCTTTACGATGCACACAGTGACTTGCTCCCTCTCATATTTATATCTTACTCTGGGTAATTCGATTTGAGGAAGTATAGCCGAGTATGGTCATTACAAGGCTGGTATTGAGAACTCAGAAGATATGAATATTCTCCTCTCTAATTGCTTGCGGTGAAAAATTGCTATTCGTTTACACACTGACTTCCCACGCAGCATCTCTCGTCACCCTGCTGGTCCAGTGACAGGCGGCTTCTGCTGTTCTTGAAAGGGTTATGCCGAAGGGTGTGAGGGAGCAGAGCGGATGCTGTCCAGACGCCAACATTGTCATAAGAGCGGGGGCTACACGCCCACAGGGGCCTGAAGGAGCGGCTGGGGTTACTTCGTAGAAACTTAGTGAAAACGCTTTTTGACGGGTTACGAGCGAGGCGTGGGAATGACTTGTGTTCCCAGGCAGTCTTGGCGGGCAAATTCCCGCGTTTTCTGAAAAATCCTAACTGTGATTGGCTTGATCAGGGATAGCTCCGTAACGTAGCAAAATCGGGCAGAAATTTGAGTCAAGTATCTCCATTGGTGGAATAGTAGTCCTTCGGCAATAGAAGGGAATTTTCTACCGGTTTTCGAGTTGCTGATTGGCACGTTTAACCACGGCCACTGTCGTGGAGGCGGTAATGTTCTGTGTTCGGCTTGTACGGGTGCTCTTGGGAGAGTCGGCTCTCGCATTTCGGTCAGAGTAGGTTACAAGACTGAGCTCTCGCTGCTCTGGACAGCGTGCCTTCCGTTGGCTGTCTAATATACTTTCATTTAATTATAACTGTTTGACGAAGTTGCTGAAGTTCTTACTGCAACGTAACTTTCCGAGTACAGTTGGCAGATGAGCGTTCTGCGTACAAGCAGCATATGTTGTCCGTCTTCAGCAGTTTTGGCTAAAGCTGACTGTATCGGAGTTACTGTGTGACTTCACTTGTTAAAATCAATCACTATACCGTCAGTGACTGTGTAGCGAGCCTTCTTCGTCTCCCTCAGAGGTCCATTTGTGTTGCTAGGAAGTCTTTAAAATAACTTCCGGGAATTCAGTTTGCCTTGAAAATGGCGGGGTGTCCTCCCGCCAAAATATCGGCGGTCGCTGAAGGTGTTACCTGGCTGAATTCCCGGAAGTTATTTGAAAGTTATACACGCCAGGAGAAACTCAGGTCTCACAGGAAGTCATTAGTCTGGAACAACCAGACCAGGATAATTTGTTTTGGGCTATACTCGCGACATTATCATCACCACGACGGGACGTCGAAGCAACCAGCCGTCGCCTCCGGTACACCATATCGTGTCCTTGCAGTTAAGAAGACAGCTTGGTAACGTATGTCCGTAGCACGGGCAGATTAGGGAATTTTGTTATGTGATAATCAAAGCTCAGCAGAGCGCGCCTGTTCCCATCTTTTCTAACGTGGTTCTGTCTTGGGTGTTCATTGTCTGAGCTCTCACTACTGTAGCAGCAATTAATGTTGGGTTAGCTGGGTGTTTCTCTTAAGATTTGAGTTGCAAGGAATTGGCTCCACATACCACTTCGTCATAAATGTCACAATCTAGTATACGGACAACTTCACTTTCACAGTATTTATTTGAGTATCCAATTTGACGTATTGTAAATGTTTCATGTGTTTTGTTTATTATTTTGGGGTTAGTCATAATAAATGAAATTGTTCTTTTGGACAGAACTGTCATTCTGTAGATCGGCAGAGCAACCCTTTCATTTCTCACTACGTTAATGGATCTTTCCCTTATCGAATTAATTTCTATCAAATTAAATCATTGCAGGTGCCAGATTCTTCTCTACTCCACTTTCAGGGTCGATTACAGTCAGTTCGCGATTCTTCTTACTCCATGTGCAACAGCAAAAGTCGGAGTTAGAAAAGGGAGGAGGGGGGGGGGCTTAGAGCATCATTTCCATATGAAGATTCTAGAAGAATTCGGTGTTAAATACCTCGCAAAGGTACACTGAAGAGCAAAAAAAACTGCTACAACAGCCTCATTTCGTGTACGGTCTCCGTCAGCTCGCAGAAGTGCAGCAACACGACGTGCCATGTACTCGACTAATGTCTGAAGTGGTGCTGGAGGGAACTGACACCATGAATCCTGCAGGGCTGTCCATAAACCCGTAAGAGTACGAGGGGGTGGAGATCTCTCCTGAAGAGCACCTTGCAAGGCATCCCATATACTCTCAATAATAGTCATATTCGTGGCCAGGGGAAGAGTTTAAACTCAGAAAAGTGTTCCTGGAGCCACTCTGTAGCAATTCTGGTCGTATGGGGTGTCGCATTATCCTGCTGGCATTGCCTAAGTCCGTCGAAATTCATAATGGACATGAATGGATGCAGGTGATCAGACATGATGCTTACGTACGTGTCACCTGTCTGAGCAGATCTCGACATATCAGGGGACCCATTTCACTCCAAGTGCACACGCCCCACACTATTACAGAGCCTCCACCACCTTGTACAGTCGCTCTTTGTTAAAACAATTTCATAATTGTAAATGGAAAGTACGAAATAGTGAACGTTCTACAGTATTAATTTATTTCGTTAACTGTTTTTAGCTTACGAGGTCACCATCAGACGTTAACTAACTATCCTCGTCAAAGAAGGTTCAATGCTGATCAACAACACAGAAAGTGATGTTACACGTCGAGAATGAGGTGAAAAACAGTGCTAACGTAATTGAAAATTTTAGAGTTAACAATAAATAACTGAGAACAAACCACAGCCAGCCGTGGTGGCCAAGCGGTTAAAGGCGCTACAGTCTGGAACCGCGCAACCGCTACGGTCGCAGGTTCGAATCCTGCCTCGGGCATGGATGTGTGTGATGTCCTTAGGTTAGTTAGGTTTAAGTAGTTCTAAGTTCTAGGGGACTGATGACCTTAGAAGTTAAGCCCCATAGTGCTCAGAGCCATTTTTTTTAACAAACCACAGAAACATTAACATCAAACCTGCCACGCAGACTCTTTTTCAATGTTCTTGTGTTAATGTTTTTCTGGTTTGTTTCCTTTGTAATTATTTACTCTTTAACTTTCTTATTTTCAATTACGTTCGCCGGCAGGTGTGGCCGTGCGGTTCTAGGCGCTTCAGTCTGGAACCACGTGACCGCTACGGTCGCAGGTTCGAATCCTGCCTCGGGCATGGATGTGTGTGATGTCCTTAGGTTAGTTAGGCTTAATTAGTTCTAAGTTCTAGGCGACTGATGACCTCAGCAGTTAAGTCGCATAGTGCTCAGAGCCATTTTTTTTTTCAATTACGTTCCCACTGTACTGCCAAAGATGACATCAACGTAATAACAGCCTTCTTTCGTACAAATGCGCCATTACTTTTGTTAAGCAGACACGTAACTGATCATCTAATAACCGTCCGCTATTCAGCAGACCGGCTACAATGGAAAAAATGATGGTATGGCGTTTGATAGCCGGGAGTCCACACCTGGAGAAGTTCGGGTGCCTAGTCGCAAGTCTTTTTAGATCGCACCACACTGGGCGATTTGAATTTCGCTGATGACGAAATGGTGATAAGGACAACACAACACCAGTCCCCGAGCGGAGAAAATATCCGATCGGACCAGAAATCGAACGCGGGCCCCCTGCGTGGCAGTCAGACGCACTGGCGACTCAGCTAAGGGGACGGACACAGCAGTCAATGTCCTTGGTTAACAGTTTCTTATAACTCCATGGAATGGAAACGTAAGGTTTACATTCAGGTGAATCCTATTTGTTTGCAGTACGTTCACTGTATAACTTTTTTTTTTAGTGACCGGTATGAGTTCGGCCGTTTTGTAGAGTGAAGTGGTGCTATCATTGTTGCCGGTGGATTTGCCATGTAAATCAGACAGTACTTTCTTGAAATGTACTCACTTTCTGAACGATTTGTGATTTGTTGACAGGAAACGAGGAACTGTTTCCAGCTAGACGTGCGGTCCTCCTGCTCCGGTGACAGCTGCAATTCTTCGACTGATCTTATCGCGTTCCGTCGATCTCACAGATACGCGATTTTTGCTACGGCCGTCCGGCACGTGGAAGCCTCTTATCTGAAGTATATCACACACACAGACATACTTTAGTCATTCTATGTGCATAACGTGCCACGTGTTCAAGAAGCAATCATCCAGATTACGAAATCACGACCACAACTTTTCATATTTTTTTCTTTTCATTAATTTAATCCTATGGTTTTGCGACTTTCATTACCTGTAATGATTATCTGTAGCTTTAAGACTGTAACTAACAACATGATATAAATAGTAGTCAATAAGACCTGAATTTAAAACTAAGAGTCTCTTGTAATTACATGCGATGCTTAGATGATGTTGTTGGCATTCCAGTACAAAATACTCACGTGAAACTGTTTTGCACCAGATATGGTTCAAATGGCTCTGAGCACTATGGGACTTAACATCTGAGGTCATCAGTCCCCTAGAACTTAGAACTACTTAAACCTAACTAACCTAAGGACATCACACACATCCATGCCTGAGGCAGGATTCGAACCTGCGACCGTAGCAGTCGCGCGGTTCCAGACTAAAGCGCCTAGAACCGCTCGGCCATACCAGCCGGCTGCACCAGATATTTAAGTTACTTACATCATATTATGTACAAGTTCGATAGCATTTTTCCGAACAAGTGACATATCGTTTGGCGCACCCTCCCCCCTACCCAAGATATTTGTTGCCTGTCCTTGGTTTGTTTGTAAGACCTTTAAAAATAAGTCTAGAGATCGTGGAAATGGCTAGTTTTCACTTCTAAAATTAGTAGGCTACTATACACAGATTTATCTGTAACAGAAATAAATAAATTTGTGAATCTTGTTCTAATGCTAAACACATAGTTCAATTCTGTTTAAGGTAATTCCTGAGATCTTAAAAAAGATTTTTAGAGGAAACAGAACGAACTAGAGCTATTCTGTTGTTGTAACTTCAATAAAAATGTGCTGTCTATTAAACTGAATGGAAAGAATGAAAATGTAAAATTTATGTTATTTTAGTTTAAAAACAACAGTTTTAAATTCTGTAAATTAAGAATCATTTTACTTTCCATAGGGAAGAGTGGGACAGCAATCTACAAACATCATCTAATTTTATAACGAATATTAAACGCAAGATAGGGTTGAGCAACGCAAGTTGTGTGTGACATGTGAAGAAAATTCATTCGTAAGAAGCTGAATTTTAGAACATTTTGCATGAAAGTACGTGTAAATTGACAAACGAGGACTAAATTTTTATGTAAGCATCTGGAGAGAAAAACACAAATTTGTCATGCCAAATAGAAATATTCTATTTACGAAGTCCCGTATAATTCCTACAGTTCTTCAGTAGATATAGCTAGAATTTTCGCCTTTGCATAGAAAAAATTATGCTGACATTCTTTTAGTATTTATTTGCACAATCTTTCAGAATTGAATCTGAGTCTAATGACTTCAAGATATCGATTTGAATGGCTAATGCTGAGTGTTTACTCAATCGTCCTTAAGAGCATGTTGACCGAAGGTATTTCCGTATTAAATTTTGAAACACTCCTTTCATCACTACCTACAGGCATAAGTGAAGTCAAGCGGACCCGGAAGCTTAAAAAGGTACTAGAAAATACGACGATAAAATTACTTTTTCTAATACGAGGTAATGATATTTGCGACTTCTCAGCTTGGCGCGACAAGCTGCCACTCTTGTCGGTTGCGCCATAAACCAGCTCTGGCCGTTGCACTGTCAAAATACAGGGCTATTGTAAATGACTCGTTACTTTTCAAAATTGTATATTTTTCGAAGTATTTCGTGTGCAAATGTGACTGATGCGTGAATAGAACCGTGAACTCGCCGAGTTGGCGTTACGAGTTGAGTGTCTTGACAAACTGGCGTGAGAGTAAGGAAAGAGTTTTTGTGTGTTTGAATATGCGAGATGTTTATCTGACATAACAGTGCAACGTGCATTCAGGAGGAATTACGGGAAAAGACCGCCAAGTAAAGAGAGTACTGTGCGTTGGTATTGATACGTTACAGTGGCTGTCTCTAGTAAACCCCCTCCACCCTCTTCCATTGCTCCCCCCCCTCCCCCTCTACACACACACACATACACAAACAAACCAACTCCGCGCCCCCCAACACTCAATTTAATTTTACTGACTGCCGGCAAAACTTGAATTCTACTGTCCAGTAGGACACCGTTTCCAGCAACACGAAGTGATTTGGGTTCTTCATAAATTTTCTTGTGTTTTGAAGTTATTATCAGATTATTTTGAATAGTTCATCCTAATGGCTGCGTTATGGGAGACCTTTTATATTTACAAAGATTTCTATTCCAGGTTTAACAAATAATAAATAATTAAGCTATCAAGTTTTGTCTCACATACACCATCGCAGCAGCCAATGTTGAAACGTCCCCTTAGAACATTTTTTAGAATTACTGTGCTGATAAACCTCTTACATTATTTGCTTTTCAAACAGCTGAGCAAGTCTGAACGTACTCAAACATTGACTAAAGTGACACACAATATTTTTAGCGCAACGCAATCTGACTTTCAAAAATCCCTACAAAAGAATGGCCCTGACTAACATTAACATTTCACAAATCACTTACCTCACAAAAATCTTCGTTACTCGAATTACTGCAATACAGCGAGTGCCACTACTGCCAGCTAAATAAAAGATACAAACTACTGAAGGCACTAACTACTGATAGGCATAGTCAGCAAATGAAAGATTTTAATAGAGAACAAACAATGTATTTACCTTAATAGTCATAATATATACAGCAGTTCATGACATCCATTTTTACAAATTTCAAAACTACGCCATTTCTCTCCCCACATCCACCACTGCTGGCGGCTCACCTCCAACTGCGCAATGCTACGCGCTGTTAACATCCAGCTGCCCAACACTACAATAGCCAACAACAATGCAAACCAGCCACAGACTGCACACAGCACAGCCAGTGATTTTCATACAGAGCGCTATGTGGCGTTACCAATAAAAAAACCTATACAGTCTACTTACATAGCCCCCATGCGCCCCACAAAAAATTTTACAAATTGTTTTGGGCAGTGGCCAATACAGATTTGAAAAAATTTTTCATAATTACAATAACAAAGAAATCAAATGCACACACTTATTAATACAATGTTGGTCAAAAGCTAAAATTTTCTCACAGTCCATAAAGACAGTTCTGATCATTCATCACAGTAAACTGCCGTTTCTTTTCTCAAAGTCTGAGCAGTAAAAGACAATGCACATGGAAGTAGTGGATTTCCATGCAGTCTTGAAGAAGTAGTGTTGTCCTTCCAACGGAATACAGTGCTGACTCTTGACATGCTGACAGGTAATGGGCCACAACAGAGCAAACCCACAGCAGAGTCATTCGACGTTTTGAAGAACATTGGTAGGTAGGTCATCACAGAGCAGACCCACTGTAGTCCTGGTAGAGATTACGGTATTGGTGGGCCACCAGAGGTGCAGACCCACTGCATTCCTTGTAGAAATAATGGTACTGGTGGGACATCAAAGATGCAGACCCACTTGCTGAATTATTAACACATGTGCAAACGCTAACAGTCCCTACTTCTCACATATTGTCCATATACTATGACCAACAGAAACGTGTGCAGTGAAATGGAACTTACAAGTGGAATGGAACTTACAAGTTAATAATATGATGAACTGGTATCAATTACAATTTTATAACATAAGAATACAATTACAAAGGTACAAAATACATCATTAAAGAACATAACAATACGGATAACATTTGTAGTACAAGCTTTACAAAAGAATCGAAATAACATATACATCAGTGTTACAGGAATTATGACATGAGTACATACATAAAAGATCAGAATAACTTTTGAAAAATCAACTTTACACATGATGAGCATTAAAACAAAACAGAATAAATAATGTCTAAGCATATAAACAAAACAGAATAAATAATGTCTAAGCATATTTACAAGGTACATAACATATTATTAATGCCAATTGTATTTGAGGATAACAGTATTCCTCATCATAGTGAATGTAGCTTAGTATTAGAAGAAGAAAAAATTCTATGAAACTACACAGAGACAGGAAGAAAACAAATACACAAGGGTACACAAACACACAGTGGGATAACACGAAAGGAAAGGACATGGTTTGTTTTCAGTGTAACATTTGGTACTGCAGTCCAACCCAAAACTTCATTCCATAGATCGTTCCTCTTATTTCGACATTTGCTCCAGCCAAAAAAAATCCTATCCAAGCATACTTTCTGTATTCTGTTCACATCCTTTTTCAAAAATAGTTTTTCTCCACTGTACACTACTTTTTTTGGCCAAACCATTTTCTTATAGCTTCTCAATGCATTTCTTCCAATTCATCATAGTTAGTTTCTTATATAGCCTACCCCATCTTAAGCTAACTTAAATCTACTGAGCTCAGATGCTAAACTAAGGGACGAGGCAATGTAGCAGCACAAAATAATTAATACAAACAGCAATGAAAAAAATGGAAATTGTCAAAGCAAGCTGCAATAAATCTAAATTACCAAGCAATGCAACATTACAACTAATATGAGCCAATGTGCAGCAACAAGAGAAATAAATCAGTAGTAAAACTAGCTTAACAGAGTAATACAAAGTGAAATTTAGTAGCACTATGCCTGGCACACAGCAGCAGCAAATGTAAAAACTTATATCTAAACATGACAAAGATCAAGCAAAAAAAATATTACACTAAAGATGGCCATGTCTAATACCTATGTCACATCTTAACACTAGGGTGATGCATCACAATAAGTTACTGTAGCAGACAAGTTACCAAATTGTTTAAAAAATTATTTATGCAGTTCCTGTGAAGGGAAATGTCTATTTGTGCTCTCTTTTATAAGAAAGTACATCATAAATTTATTCTTTCCTGGGTCTGTAGACAGAAAATAGTGATATTAGTATATCTATTAAATTTTATAATAACCAATGCTGCAGTGCAGCTACAAACTACATATTAAACGAAATGAGCAAATATATATAGCCTATATAGAGCAAGGCATGAAACGTCATTCACTAGGCAAATGGCGTCTCCAAAGGCAAAAGAATCTCTCAACTAGAAAGACAATAAATGTAAAATGTTTCTCATCATTTCATAAGGTATTTCAGTAAATATCATAAATTAAGAGCTCCACAGTGTAATCATATGTTTTCAGGTTTGAGTGTGTCGTATTTGCGATGCTTTCTACAAAGAAATGCCAATAGCGAGGGTAATGGCATCTTTTTTTTTTTTTACTTTTGCCTCTGAAAAGGCACACACTAATGGCTTTTTCTCCAGGCATCTGACACAGCTGGCCGCTCAAGATGCATTACATCAAGGTCACTTGGCTTTCTTACCGAAATATTTATGACACCAGTTTGCAGTACACTGACAGTCTCATATAAAAAATTTCACTGGTCGAGAATTTGCGTTACAAATGTTTAGAAACAAAATCCTGTAAATATAACAGTGCTCAAAAAATTTTCGTCGGCATAGTGGTACATTCACACATATACACACATTTCATAACTCTTCAAGTACGATTCTCAGTTTCCAACATCCTTTTTCACAAATCAGAGTCCCTAACCACTACTCATTATTCCTTACTTTATTACACATTTACATATTCGTCGACACTTGTTCAATGTTTCATCATAACAAATACGTAGCATAATCAAATTCCTCATTTAGCATCAGCTTATTGATCATAAACATACCTTAACAGCATAATACATATCGTCGTCGTAATAACAATACCATAACACCTCAGTCAAATCTCAAAATCGTCGTAGCTTCCTCCAATAACTTCAAAACCTAAAAAAAATTCTCTGCTCATGTCAAAAGTTTCATCTACCTCAAATGTACTTTATAAATCATGCTCTCTTACCAAACACATCATTCAAAGCTCTCATAGTATCACAATGGTTCTGAAAAATATGAAGGGTTCACACAGTACAGACAAAATACAATTTCATAAGTGTGAAGTTATCCAGCTGTGTAATTGCGTAAACATCTGTCACTGACGTAGTAAAAAAATTTTGTTTCTCTGTTAAATAATCGGATAGCTGTCTACTTCTGCGTTAGAGAAATATGGTACCGATGTGTAAAGTTGTATAAGCAAATACCATATTAGCTAGGGCTCCTTGTGCTTGCCAAACACATGGTACACAAAGTAAGCGTGTACCCCCCTGAGGATTAATGTAATTATACCCTCAGGTGTTACAGATTACAGCAATGGAATGAAATGTATCATGGAAAACCTTTGTATCATTGTACTTCAAATATCTTTAAAAATAAATGTTTTAAGTACAAAATTAATCACTCAAATACGTGTACTGTACCGCTAAACTGTGCGTCATGTTGTAAGATAATCTCTGTGGAAGTCTCGTAGTTATCGTCCTCCGAAAGCTAAGTTCTACAGAAGTCAATGTACTTACCTCATGATAAACAAAAGTGAAATGCTTTGCATATAGATATCTTAGTTATTACGCTTATTGCCGTGATGAAGAAAGTACTGTGCTGCAACGTATTGTTGTTCTACGGAAAAGGCTGTCTCCTTGTAGCTATACCACAAAAGTTACTACTAAAACATGTCTTACTTTCCAGAATAATTCAGAAAAATTGTGCAGATATAAAACAGAAACACCGCAAAAGCAACATTGTAAATTGTCACTCATTAGTAGTGTCGTGATAAAATTGTGTAGCTGTCACATAAACTAACCACTGTGTCGTCTGTTCACTATAACAATGCATTCGCAATTACTTTTGTAAGTTACCTATGTTCTTGACTGGATAGTTAGTTAGCTTTAAAACATAGTTGCATATTAACAGTTTGTAAGTGTGACAAAGAGTACTAGTAATGTGAAGTGAAAATTTTTATAGCAAAGACTAAATAAAAAAACAGATTATCTCTCAATAAACGGTTTTACAAGTGAAATGTGGTGCAATCCTTTACTCTTCATAGTTCTCAGAGTTTGAACTTGAATGCAATTATCATGCGGTATACGTCGGTAAAGAATACTGGAATTTTTCTCAAGGTTAGCATCAATGTTATTTTTTCATGAGCCAGCCGGCGCACGTGGCTGCCTGCAGTGTGAGTCATTGCCTATTGTCTCTTTGTTGGCGCGCGTCGTTATTGGGATTTTGAGACCTAACTTCTACAAATTCACCCTGCCGAGAGGGTCCTGCCCTGTTTGAAGCTCGCCAGTTCTGATGGAATTCAGGTCTGTCGTTTTGTCGGTAGTTTACATAGTTTCTTGTTTGTCGGTCATGTGGTGGAGAATTTCTCCCAGAATCGTAACTGCGTGGAGGACTGTTGCGTCTGAAGTTATTCTGTCTCCCTTGATAATAATTGTTTTGGTTGCCAAATTGTCTGTTTCTATGATTGTCTCTGTCATATTCATTACTACGGAAATGCGATCTTTCTCTGTAACTATTACTCTGCCAGTGGTTGTCATACGGGTGGTGTCTGTTTTGGTCACGATTTACGTTGTAAGAATAGGCTTGTCGTGGCCAGTTATCGTTTCCGTCGTTACGGAATTGTGATGGATGTGACCTGTAGTGATTGTTTTCCTGTTTTCACATGCCGCGACTGTCTGCGTCAATTTCTAATTCTTGTAAGAGTCCCTGAAAAGCTTCAATGTCGTCTTTGCAACGCCCTGCAAAAATAATATGTCGTAAATGTTCAGGCAATTTGATTAAGCAAATGCGGATGAGTTCTGAGGGGCTGTATGGGTTTGACAGGTACTGATTCTTGTGCAACATGTCATCAAAATATTTCACAAGACTGGATAATTCAGATTGTTCGAAATGTTTCATCATTATGATGCCATGTTTTACTCGGTCTTGTGTAGCTTGAGACCAATATGCTGAGAGGAAGGCATGGTAAAATTCTCCTTCACTGTGGCAATCGTGAATGACCGATCGCATTCTTACAGCTGGTTCATTCTCTAAGTAGCCACACATAAATTCTAATATGTGTTCTAATGACCAGTTGGGAGGAAAACAATGAGAGAATTGATGAAGCCACGCTTGTGGATGAATGTCGTTGCCAGAGTTCTTAATTGTTTTGAATTTACGTGTAGTAATGAACAGCTTATAGTCGAAATCATCGTGTCGGCGAGTCGCACATCGCTCATTGTTACTTCGTTTCGGCGGTTCCATCTCAAAATCCAATGCGTCATGCCAATTTCTTTCATAATTTCTGAAGTGTCCTGTGTTATTATTTTGTGGTTGTTCTGTATTTCTATGTCCCTCTTCCTGTACTGGAGCGCGAGTGTCCTCTGAAATATGTAATTCTTGTATTACTTGTGCCAACTGATCTTGTACTTCCCGGATTTCTCTTTTGTACAGTGTATTGATTTGATTTTGATTTTGTTTGAATTTTCTAATTTGTGCATACTCTTCAGTTTCAGTAAAGGCTACAGGTCTTGTGTCATTCAGATCATCATCTACCTTTGTAGATAAATTACTTAGCTGATCCGAAAGTTCATCTACTTTCTCTGATAATGAACTAATTTCCTCAATGTGTCTTTCTGAACCAATTTTCAGAGTATCTACTGTGTCCCTTAAGTTTTCTTGAGTTATTGCAAGTTGCGTAACCGAATCGGAAGATGCAACTGAGTCAGTTTTAGCTTGCAAGGTCTCATGATTTTCATGAACAATAGTTTGCAGTTCTTTTATGGCTGCTTCGTGATTCTGTAATGCATTTTCATGCCGCGAAAAAATAGGTTGGAAATGCTCACAAATTTGTGTTTTTACGTCATTACAGACTTTTTGACATTTCGATTCAATGTTATGTAACTCAGTAGTTAAATCTTCACGTGTTTGTTCAAGTGTGGTGTGAAGATTTTGTTCCATTGCGTCTAACTGTTGCTGTGTTTCTCTCTGGTGTTGTTCCATTGTGTCTAACTTTTGAAGATTTTGTCCCATTTGTTTCTGATTTTGTTCAAGCGTTGTGTCTAACTTTTGTAGCCTTTGTCCCATTTGTTGCATTAACTGTAATAACAGTGCACTGGTGTCTGAAACATGTTCCTCAGTGCTATTCGGCAGTGCATTTGAACCGGCAATATTCGCATTTTGAAAAGCAGAAAATGTGTCTTGATTTATTTGAGAAAACGGTGAGGACGCAAAACTTGATCTACAGTTTTTGCAAGATTGTGTCCTGTCATTTCGGAATCCTGAGGCGAGATGTTGCCGACCGATTGATCGATAATGCTTCCCTGTTCACTAATTGTTTCACTGCCTACACCATTATTTGACGCCCGCTCCATTTCCCAATGCACAGTTACCAAATTACTACTTCGAATATTTGTTAATTCATTACATGGTGGCGTTAACACACTGCTTTCGTCTTCACTGTTATTTCTCAGTTTGCTTTGGAGCCTAGTATTACGTTTTTCACACGCCATTATTGTCACAATATTTCACACGACAACACAGAAAAACACAATTTGATGAGCAAAAATAAGAGAACACAATAACATAGCACTGAAAATAACATCTAGTTAATTGCAAGCGCAGCTGCGAAATACTTGATGCAAATTTACATGCGTGCCACACCTGTTTTACTGTACAACAATTAAAGGCTGCAACTACAAAGGAGATTCTCTCTACAATTATGCACTAGCAATAAACAAAATCTACACTAATTACACAAACTACAAGAAAAAAATCAGAAGATTCCAGTGAGGTACCCTCGGCTAAGGGCCGACAAATGAAACGTCCCCCTAGCACATTTTTTAGAATTACTGTGCTGATAAACCTCTTACATTATTTGCTTTTCAAACAGCTGAGCAAAACTGAACGTACTCAAACATTCACTAAAGTGACACACAATATTTCTAGCGCAACGCAATCTTTCAAAAATCCCTACAAAAGAATGGCCCTGACTAACATTAACATTTCACAAATCACTTACCTCACAAAAATCTTCGTTACTCAAGCTACAGCAATACAGCGAGCGCCACTACTGCCAGCTAAATAAAAGATTCAAACTACTGAAGGCACTAACTAGTGGTAGGTATAGTGAGCAAATGAAAGATTTTGATAGAGAACAAACAATGTATTTACCTTAACAGTCATCAAAAGTTATAATATATACAGCAGTTCATGACATCCATTTTTACAAATTTCAAAACTCCGCCATTTCTCTCCCCACAGCCACCACTGCTGGCGGCTCACCTCCAACTGCGCAACGCTACGCGCTGTTAACATCCAGCTGCCCAACACTACAATAGCCAACAACAATGCAAACCAGCCACAGACTGCACACAGCACAGCCAGTGATTTTCATACAGAGCGCTATGTGGCGTTACCAATAAAAAAAACCTATACAGTCTACTTACAATGTGAGCGCTGGAGCGCTCCGCGGGCACAACGTCAGCTAAATAATAGAGCCCACCAAACTGTGATATTACTTGTAGAACGACGGGTGTTGGATTCCACATTTGCATATACTCATCAGTACTTTCCAGTGACGCCAGCACGTAGAATGCTTTGAGTAATAATAAAGTAACAACAGCTGCAAGAGCCAGAAATGTTAGAAGTTGCATCTTTTCAGATCGATTTCCTGTACGGGCAAGCGTGATCACGAATTACCATTGTTATAGAAAACTAGATCAAACGATGTGACTCGAAGAACATGAAGTGATCGGTCACCAGTCTGACTTTTTTCGCTGACATGATCTTTCTGAAACTATTATGCGACGAATTTTGTGGACAATTGGCAAATACGTTAGAGACTCCATAGATTTAACAACTTTTACAAGAGAATGTTATAAAGCAGTCATGATGTTTACAGCTATGGGCTTGAACACTGCAACACCAAACGGTTTACTCCAAGAACTTTCAAGAGAGGTTGTCAAGCAATCGCTAACTTTTTACTGAGCCGTGTTACAAGTTCAACAGCACATCCAGACGCATAATAAATTCTTCAAAGTGGAAAAAGACTGCAAGTTTTGCGTATAAATTACACATGAATATCTCTGTTCTCACCTCCCTGCTGGTGATGGCAAGGCCTTGTTCCGCACAAGGAATGCTAGAAGGCCTTGGTGCCTATTCTCTATCTTTCCGCCATTGTGCCGATCGTTTCGGTACTCAATAGCACCGAACGCTCTAGTACTCGAATTAGAGTCCCTGCGTTATTCAGTATGCATTTCAGTAGAGATACCGTTCGGGTGTAGAGAACCGAAGCGCTGTTGTCGGTTATTGTCGCGCAAGCCAATCAAAACCAAGTGGCGGCAGATCCGCGCAAGCGCACTGCAGCGCGCACAGCGCCACGAACACAAAGCGGCTAGCAGGCGACACGGACGCGTTATTCTTCCAAGTACCAAAAATTGCGTTTACGTTGCCATAACGCATGACGCCGCATTCCATCGAGCTGACGTACCAGCCTTCATCGGCCTTGCCTCCTCCTTAACTGTATCAGGCGCAGTATATCCATTTCCATGATTCTCAGCTGAAATGCATAAAAATTTTTACAGTTTTTCTGACCGAATGTTTCCATGCATGCATAATAACGATAGCGTATTTGACTGTATTCTGCAGATTGTCGTAAATGCCGCATTATGTCATCTTATTCTCATTCACACTGACATCGTGTTTTGATTTTACGTTTCGGAAAATGAGCTAGGAATAATGTGTAGTACCACATTGTACTAATACAGCTATAAAAACACCCGAAAATTGATTCTGAGAGTTTCAAAGAATAAGAAGATAAACAGAATGTGGTTATAACTCGCTCCTAGAGATCCAAATGATTAAGTAGCCCACTTCCCTATATGATACGTCAACGATTTGGATCTTAAAAATTGAAAGAAAAAACGCATTTTCGAGAGCTCTTGCAGTTCGTCGAAGTTAATAACGTGCATCTCATGAATGAAAATGTTTCTTATATGATGCTATAGTCTAAAAATATTACGGCAGAGATCTTTCATCTCTGTCTGCTGTGGTTGAGGATTCGATTGCAGATAAATACTTGTGACAAGCAAGATTATGGACATGACTGCTGCTAGTTACATTCCCAGTCATTTAAGTTGTGCTCTTGGATTCCTGTCTAACCGCATACTCGGAAATTGCTACATATTCGGAAAAAATGGTGAATTATTACTGACAAGAAAAAATATAAAGGTCACTGTCGGTTGTTTCACTCACAGCAATTTCATCTCCAACAATTTCATATTTCGTATTCTAAACACACAGAAATCACGAAATCATTACTGAGAAAGTGGCCTCTTACATGAAAGTAATAAAGAATATTGCAGAAAAATCTTAACTTACACGAGTAAAAATGTCTTAGAACGTGTTGCATATACACTCCTGGAAATGGAAAAATGAACACATTGACACCGGTGTGTCAGACCCACCATACTTGCTCCGGACACTGCGAGAGGGCTGTACAAGCAATGATCACACGCACGGCACAGCGGACACACCAGGAACCGCGGTGTTGGCCGTCGAATGGCGCTAGCTGCGCAGCATTTGTGCACCGCCGCCGTCAGTGTCAGCCAGTTTGCCGTGGCATACGGAGCTCCATCGCAGTCTTTAACACTGGTAGCATGCCGCGACAGCGTGGACGTGAACCGTATGTGCAGTTGACGGACTTTGAGCGAGGGCGTATAGTGGGCATGCGGGAGGCCGGGTGGACGTACCGCCGAATTGCTCAACACGTGGGGCGTGAGGTCTCCACAGTACATCGATGTTGTCGCCAGTGGTCGGCGGAAGGTGCACGTGCCCGTCGACCTGGGACCGGACCGCAGCGACGCACGGATGCACGCCAAGACCGTAGGATCCTACGCAGTGCCGTAGGGGACCGCACCGCCACTTCCCAGCAAATTAGGGACACTGTTGCTCCTGGGGTATCGGCGAGGACCATTCGCAACCGTCTCCATGAAGCTGGGCTACGGTCCCGCACACCGTTAGGCCGTCTTCCGCTCACGCCCCAACATCGTGCAGCCCGCCTCCAGTGGTGTCGCGACAGGCGTGAATGGAGGGACGAATGGAGACGTGTCGTCTTCAGCGATGAGAGTCGCTTCTGCCTTGGTGCCAATGATGGTCGTATGCGTGTTTGGCGCCGTGCAGGTGAGCGCCACAATCAGGACTGCATACGACCGAGGCACACAGGGCCAACACCCGGCATCATGGTGTGGGGAGCGATCTCCTACACTGGCCGTACACCACTGGTGATCGTCGAGGGGACCCTGAATAGTGCACGGTACATCCAAACCGTCATCGAACCCATCGTTCTACCATTCCTAGACCGGCAAGGGAACTTGCTGTTCCAACAGGACAATGCACGTCCGCATGTATCCCGCGCCACCCAACGTGCTCTAGAAGGTGTAAGTCAACTACCCTGGCCAGCAAGATCTCCGGATCTGTCCCCCATTGAGCATGTTTGGGACTGGATGAAGCGTCGTCTCACGCGGTCTGCACGTCCAGCACGAACGCTGGTCCAACTGAGGCGCCAGGTGGAAATGGCATGGAAAGCCGTTCCACAGGACTACATCCAGCATCTCTACGATCGTCTCCATGGGAGAATAGCAGCCTGCATTGCTGCGAAAGGTGGATATACACTGTACTAGTGCCGACATTGTGCATGCTCTGTTGCCTGTGTCTATGTGCCTGTGGTTCTGTCAGTGTGATCATGTGATGTATCTGACCCCAGGAATGTGTCAATAAAGTTTCCCCTTCCTGGGACAATGAATTCACGGTGTTCTTATTTCAATTTCCAGGAGTGTATGAAGAGGAAAAAAATATTTTTTGCATCCACCCATGTGCGAACCAATGACCTTTCGTATTGCAATCTCGCGCGCTAACGACGTAACATAGGGGAACGTAAGCTGACTTGGTTGCCAAACGGTGCTGTGTAAGTCATAAATGCGTGATAGTTTGGAAGGTTTCCAATATCAGGCGTCCAATAATTGCTTTCCATTGTTAATTGAAAGTTGTAAATACGTTTCGATAATTACTAACTAAACCATTTGTGGGAAACAATACACAAAGTCACTAGTAATGTCAGCTCACACTCACATAATATACGTAAGCAGAGCCGATGTCTTTATATTTAATGATCTTTAATCTCTTATTTGCATAAAAATAACACGTATTTTGAGAGAATATTTACCGAAAACTTTTTTTTTATGTAATCATTCACCGTAACAACCTAAAGTAACCATATTTCTAACAAAGGAAAATAATCTACTGTGAACTCACTTTCCAACTGGATGCATCCTCTGGTGATTCTTTAGTAACACAATCACTAAATCCAAAGCTGAAACCGCTAAATATGTTTAAAATAGCAAATTATAGGTGTACATAAACCACAGCTCACCGATCGACAGGGCCAGACCGAAATCCAAAACCCCTCAGTAGAATTGTCGTAAAAGTGGTGGGAGCACCGTTGGGTAACAAGTCTCAGAAGCTTACTGAATAGGATATTTCGATAAAGAACCGAAAATGACGTCACTACCGAGACTAACCTACTACACCGACCGGTCCGCCCGTGCGGAGCACCCGCACGTCTGCGACCTTGAGCCGTGGCGGCAGCCAGCGACGTTGAAATTAGATATGGGCAAACTCGTTCATCCTTAGGAACTAGTTCACTGCTTATCGTTCCTTTTTGGGAACCGTTCATTTTACTCGTTCACCGTTCATTTGTGCTTGGTATAGAGTATAGAGTTTTTATTCGTTACAGAAGTCTTACACACTTTTAGCAGTAATTTCCGTGATTCTGCAGAACCTCTCGTTTAGCCAACTGTAGCGATGTATGGCTGATCGCAGGGAAATAATACAGGGTGGCGCACGGAAAACCGTCCCGAGTACAGACTGCTCGCCAATTACGGACGATGCGTTGCCCATTACGAGCAGATACAACAAACAGACAAACATGTAATAATTAGGCAGTGATGAAATAACAAGGTAATGCAAGCAACAATTGCGAAACGATCGATGACGATGTGTAGAGAAACTGGAGAAGAGAACACGAAAATCTCATGCGACGTGCACGGGCTATAGCTCATGTAGTCTTGTAAACCTATTGGTGGCTGTTTCCCAACTTAATAGATCACAAGTGACTTGTATAAAATTCTTCGTTTCGACTTCCATTACATAGCTATGCTATGTTGTAAACAATAATCGTTTACACCCTATATATACTACACATTGTCTCTGAGTTCGTAGGCGAAGTAGAGACTTTATGGACGCATAAAATAAAATGTGGTTTTCTCATCATACTTGCATTACTTATTAAAGTTAATGCAGCAATAATAATAATAATAATAATTAAGTTTGCTGTAATTAAGTTTTTGGTTTGGAAGCTCCTTCTGAACAAATGTTTTTTAGATAATAAGTAAATACGATTTTATGGCACTCTATGTCTTTTCAAATGGAGGGGCACCGCTTTTGCTACTGAGCCAAAATAACTATCATCCTTCCCCCCCCCCCTTTTTTTCAAATAAACCTAACTAGCAGGTAATGCAAATTGGAAACAACAAAACTTAAAAATAATTAGAGCCTTGCTAAATGTAATGTTTTGTATATGAAAGATACACGAAAATCGTTTTACATGAATTTTCTTACACTAAAAATTAAGCAAATTATTGTAAGTTGGTTGTTAAATCAAGTCGATGAAACCAAAAAATATATGAATAACACAAAAACTTGCCTTGTTATAAGTATGTCTTCTGCTGTTCATCGATATAATGAAGTGAGCTGATATGCCCTTTTGTTACCTGAAAAGATGTACCTATTACATACAACGTAATTTTTATGTAATTTACGTGACTATAAAATACTTTTTGATTACCGGTCGTGGACGGTGTATAGCCAGAACCAAGTGCAAGAACAGTTTGGAACACATGTAAAATGGGCGAGCGCAGTGAACGAAACGAACAACTGGATACTGAATAACTAGGAGCAGTCGGCAGTGGAACTGAGACAGGTGGTCATGCGAAGAACGACGAATGCGGCCGAGGGAGACCGAGATTGAGACGAGCACGCGGCCGAGGCTGGAATGAGAACTGCCGAAGTGACCGCCGTAACCGAAGTCAGCTACAGAACTATGAGCGGATCGTTCCTCGTTGCCGGGAACTATAAGTAGACCGCCGCGACCGAAGTGAACCATGAACCGATCGTCGCTTGGAATTCGTTCCTCGGTCCTTTCGTTCATCTTGGTGAACCGTTCCTTTGCAACCGTTTGTTCGCGAACTACCCATCTCTAGTTGAAATGCGTTTTGCTGCACCGTCGTGTCCGTCACACAGAGGACGGTCTTGCCGCCGCTGCCAGCGCCAGTCTGTCTGTAAATACAGATTCGCCGCCTCGGACGTCGGCTGCGAGCGCCTACAGCCTCATTCTTCTGACGTTTTCTCACACCGACGGGTAAGGCTGAGCCAGTAGTAGCCGTAGGCAGGTCTGCCGTACCGCTGAGCGTACACTCCACACAGTGGAACTCACGCAAACAGCAAAAATTTATCCAACAGGTGACGAAGTACAGCCCCCTGTACTATACGAACATTTTACAATTTTAATTTTCACACATGCAGTATGCAACATAAAAAGTAAGTACAGTACAACGTTAAGTCTGAAAATCAGTTAGTGTATATTAAATCTTAAAGCGTCGAAAGATATTACTGCAAGAATGTAAGCAACCCCTGACATGGTATTTCTGATGTCAAAACGAATTATTTCCATACTTGTTTCTAACAGTAACGACAGACGATGATACCCCATACACATATTTTATAATAATATTTCAAGCAATCTGCTTAACATTCGCAACCAGTTAAGAGTTTGGCTACTCGTTAAAATTGACAAAAAGCCCCAGCGACGAATGGAATCGCTGTCAAATTTTATATTGCGGCTGAGTTAAGTGCACTACTGACCATTAAAATTGCTACACCAAGAAGAAATGCAGATGATAAACGGGTATTCATTCTTCTTCTTAAGTTGCCAATCCTACGATTGATTTGCAGCAGCTCTCCATTCAGTGCGATTGTCGGCCAGCCTCTTCAATTCCGTGAAACTTCCGCATCCTAGGTCCTGCATTATCTGGCTTATGTACTTTCTTCTAGGTCTGCCTCTTGCCCTTTTGCCCTCCACAAGGCCTTCCGTTATAGTGTGGAGAAGACTTTCATGTCTCAGAATGTGTCCCATCCATATATCTCTCCTCTTCTTGACCGTCTTCCAAAGAACTGGAACTTCCTCCGCTCTCTGCAGGACTTCTTCATTTGTCATCCTGGCCGTCCATGGAATTTTTAACATCCTTCGCAGACACCACATTTCGAATCCTTCGATCCTTCTTCTTTCGTCCTCTCCAAGTGCCCAGGTTTCGCTGCCGTAGAGAAGCACACTCCCAACAAAGGTCTTTATTAATCGCTTCCTTAACGACAGACTTATTATATTTGATGTGAACATTGGGCAAATGAATTATACTAGAACTGACATGTGATTACATTTTCACTCAATTTAGGTGCATAGACCCTGAGAAATCAGTACCCAGAACAACCACTCTACCGGCCAGGGTGGCCGAGCGGTTCTGGGCGCTACAGTCTGGAACCGCGTGACCGCTACGGTCGCAGGTTCGAATCCTGCCTCGGGCATGGATGTGTGTGATGACCTTAGGTTAGTTAGGTTTAAGTAGTTCTAAGTTCTAGGGGACTGATGACCTCAGAAGTTAAGTCCCATAGTGCTTAGAGCCATTTGAGCCACAACCACCTCTGGCCGTAATAACGGCCTTGATACGCCTGGGCATTGAGTCAAACAGAACTTGGATGGCGTGTACAGGTACAGCTGCCCATGCAGCTTCAGCACGACGCCACAGTTCACCAAGAGTAGTGACTGGCTTATTGTGACGATCCAGCTACTCGGACACCATTGACCAGACGTTTTCAATTGGTGAGAGATCTGGAGAATGTGCTGGCCAGGGCAACAGTCGAACATTTTCTGTATCCAGAGAGGCCCGTACAGGACATGCAACATGCGGTCGTGCATTATCCTGCTGAAATGTAGGGTTTTGCAGGGATCGAATGAAGGGTAGAGCCGCGGGTCGTAACACATCTGAAATGTAACGTCCACTGCTCAAAGTGCCGTGAATGCGAACAAGAGGTGACCGAGACGCGTAACGAATGGCACCCCATACCATCACGCCAGTATGGCGATGACAAATACACGCTTCCAATGTGCATTCACCGCGATGTCACCAAACACGGATGCGACCATCATGATTTTGTAAACAGAACCTGGATTCATCCGAAAAAATGACGTTTTGTCATTCATGCTCCCAGGTTCGTCGTTGAGTACAACATCGCAGGCGCTCCTCTCTGTGATGCAGCGTCAAGGGTAACCGCAGCCATGGTCTCCGAGCTGATAGTCCATGCTACTGCAAACGTCGTCGAACTGTTTGTACAGATGGTTGTTGTCTTGCAAACGTCCCCATCTGTTGACTCAGGGATCGAGACGTAGATGCACGATCCGTTACAGCTATGCGAATAAGATGCCTGTCATCTCGACTGCTAGTGATACGAGGCCATTGGGATCCAGCACGGCGTTCCGTATTACCCGCCTGAACCCACCGATTCCATATTCTGCTAACAGTCGTTGGATCTCGACCAACGCGAGCAGCAATGTTGGGATACGATAAACCACAACCGCTATAGGCTACAATCCGATCTCTATCAAAGTCGAAAACGTGATGGATGGTACGCATTTCTCCTCCTTAGACACAACAACGTTTCACCAGGCAACGCCAGTCAACTGCTGTTTGTGTATGAGAAATCGGTGGGAAACTTTCCTCATGTCAGCACGTTGCAGGTGTCGCCACCGGTGCCAACCTTGTGTGAATGCTCTGAAAAGCTAATCATTTGCATATCACAGCATTTTCTTCCTGTCGGTTAAATTTCGCGTCTGTAGCACGTGATCTTCGTGGTGTAGCAATTTTAATGGCCAGTAGTGTATAATCCGTCGTAAGATCCCTTTAACAAAAGACCGCGTCCAGTAGTTGGAAGGAAGGAGAGGTCACGTCCATCTAAAAGAACGATAGTAGAAGTGATTCACAAAACTACCGTCCAATATCCTTCGCGTAAATGTGTTGCATCTTGGAACAAATTCTAAGCTCAAACATAAAGAGATATCTCTAAGAGAATGGTCTCCTCCATAGCAACCAGCACGAAAACATCGATCATGTGAAACCTTTCTCACATGACATACTGAAAGCATAAATAAAGGCGATCATGTAGACAGAGTATTTCTCGATTTCGGGAAAGCTTTTGACTCAGTACCACACCTAAGCATATTACAAAAAGTGTGATCTTATGAGGTATGAAGTGAAATTTGTGACCCGATTGAGGAGTTTGTGTTAGAGAAGATGCAGCAAACTATCTTGGATGGAGACTCATCAAGAGATGTTGACGAAAATTTGCGTTTATGATCTTACAAACAATATTAATAGTGTTTTCAGATTTTTGCTAGCCATGAAATTATCTGTTGTGAAGTACTGTCTGAAAAAACCTGCGTAAATGTTCATTGAGGTATTGCTAGAATTTCAATGTGGTGCACGCACTGGTAAGCTGCTTTAAATGTTCAGAAATGTAAAATTGTGCCCTTGACGAAATGAAAAAACCAAGTATCTTTCGTACAAAAGCGTGGCTATAATACCATGTAGGGATACGAAATTGAACGTCCACATATGCCCAGCCATGGGTAGAGCAGGGCAGGTATGCAGGTATCAGACTTTCGTTTGTTGGTAGAATACTGGGGAAATGCAGCCAGTCTACAAAGGCGATTGTTTACAAATCAGTCATCCTACTCATTCTAGAATACTGTTCAGTGCGTGAGACCTGTACCAAACGGGACTAACAGGGGATGCTGAATGTATACAGACAAGGGCAGCAGAAATGGTTGCAGGTTTGTTTGACCTGAGATGTTGAAGGAACTCAACTGGCTGACACTTGAATATACAGCGAAACTAGACCGAGAAAGCCACTTACAAAGATTCAAGAACTGGTTTTAAATGATGACTCTCTCCCATGTGGATGGTGTGGACTAGAGATGGGGGATCCGCTCCTGAACTGATTCATAGAGTTGAATCTTTCAAAGGAGTGAACAATCAGTGATTCAGAAAACAAGAACGGTAGCTCCAAACGTTTCACACAGCAGAGAGAGATAGAGAGGGAGAGAGAGAGAGTCGGAGCAGGTCAGTGGGGCCTCTGCTGGTCAGAGCACACTGCACGCCACACAACACAGCCGGCGCCGGCCTCTGGCCTGCTTCTGTCTTGACTGCCTGCATTGTGCAGTGCCCCATTGGATTTTGTGTTTCACATATGCCGTGCTGTCTCTGTGCTTCCTCTGCCTCGTGCAGTGTCTGGCGCAGCTTAACTTAGCATTGCACTCCGTCGGCGATCGTTTCAGTCGCATGTCCTGCCCTCTGGGCAGTTGATGCGAGCAACAGGACAGAGAGCCTCCTAGCGGAGAACATAAGAACTACTTGCAACAACCTGCTCGCAAGAGAACGGACGATTTGTCTCGGAGCGGGTGACTGGTGGCCGTTCACCGCTCCCCCCACCCTCGGAACTCGCCCGCTCAACGCTCACCCCACCGTTCTCGACTCTAGCCAGAGCGTTGAGCAAAGCAACTCAGGTGTCACTCTGGTCTCTGCAGTCATAGCTCACGCAGCAATACAGCTCGCGGCTCGACCAGCTTGACTCAGCGCCTCTGCATCGGAGTTCGTCTATACTGGATATTGTTCTTCGTACTAATACCGATATGTACATTACATAATTATGTTATGTATACATCATTTGTTTTCATTTTATTTTTATTTGTTTAAACTGATCAGATGATGTTCCTGACGACTCCTCTTACTATAGGATTTTTTATTATGGACACTCGAATTTACACATTAATTACGAGCGAACCAATAAACGTATCGCAAAATGTGACACACCAATATTTTCCTTGTTTTATTCTGCGTAAGGCTATATGCAGCACTTTGGTCTTACAGTCAAATTTACATTTTTTTCTAATTGTAGTACGGATTTTGCGATTTTGGGCGTCTTCGGAAGGAAACGTTCACTTTAAAAATATATGGCTTGGGATGTATTTGTACGAGGTTAATGAAATTTTAATACATTATAGCCAAATACATTGTTAATGTAAATCTCAAGTTGCAACATTTTCTGATCACCCAAAAAACCACGATAGTGCAAAATAAATCGATAATCAAAAACTTTGTCATATCGTGGAAATTTCAATAAACAATACAAAATTCTTACTCATTATCTGTGTTACTTCAAAATAGGATCAAATAAGAACAAAATACAGGTATAGTACTGGAATAAACCAAGTTTAAAGGGCAATATGCCTTCCATTTATTTTCTATTCTGAATGAGTGGTGAGTCATGAAAAAGACCTAGTTCATTTCAGGGAGTGAACAGTTCTGATCCGATCTCTGAAAAGAACAGTTTTGCCCATCTCTAGTGTGGACAGCGTTAGACTAATTACAGTGCACACGAAGGTGTTTAAACAGTCGTTAGCCGCGTGGTTTAAGACGTGATGTCACGGACTGCGGGGCCCCTCCCGCTGGAGGTTCGAGTCGTCCCTCGGGCATGAATGTGTGTGTTGTTCTTAGCACAAGTTAGTTTAAGTAGTGTGTAAATCTAGGGACCGATGACCTAAGCAGTTTGGTGTCTTAGGAACTCACACACAATTGAACATGTTTGAAATAGCCGTTTCTTTCTGCCCTCCATACATGAATGGAACCGGAAACAGCCCTTACAACTGGTACAATAGGACATATTCACTGCTGCGCACTTCACAGCAGTTTGCAGAGTGTAGATGCAGAAGCAGAATTATGTCTCGATACACAAAACAAGCCAGCCGGAGTGGCTGAGTGGATCTAGGCGCTACAGCCTGGAACCACGCGACCGCTATGGTCGCAGGTTCGAATCCTGCCTCGGGCATGGGTATGTGTGATGTCCTTAGGTTAGTTAGGTTTAAGTAGTTGTAAGTTCTAGGGGACTGATGACCTCAGAAGTTAAGTCCCATAGTGCTCAGAGCCATTTGAACACAAAACAAGAAATTACTCGTAGATCATGGATACAGTTTCGCAGAGGTGTCGCTCGGTTCTCTTTCCTTTAAAGTTATTCATTTATTCAAATGTAAGACTGTAGTAGTCTACGAAACATAGCTAGCTCTGCAGTTAATTGCGTTTTGAGATACTATAGAGAATGTTTCTGGGGCTATGACAGTCTCAGCTTGATAAGTGTTGACACAGTGTAAGGTGTCAGTCAAATCCAACACCTTCCATGAAAACCCTGACATGGTAAGCAAATCCAGTAGTATGTGACATAGCTCCGAATAAATCGTGACATTAAATTAACTAAAGTAATACGAGTAACGAGTGAGCAACTGGAATACCACAGACTAACACAAGAATGCCTAAATGCATGTCATACCTTCCCACCGTGAGACAGACGCAATTCCGAGGGGAGAAACGAGAACAGAAGCCGAGAGCAGAACTGTGTTAAGCTGGAAGGCCCTACGATAAGGGACGGGCACCCACGTCTCCAGCTAACCGCTAGGACCACCCCCCAGCCCATGTTAAAAGCTAGAGCCTTCCAGAAGAACAATATAGATCTTACGATAACACAAAAAGGGCCACACAAACCGCAAGTTTTAGCGTGAGATTTTTTCTCGTCTCTGTTACGTCAGGACCACCCCCCAGCCTATGTTAAAAGATGGAGCCCTCCAGAAGAACAGTATAGATCTTACGATAACACTAAAAGGACCACACCAACTACAAGTTTTAGCGTGAGACTTTTTCGCGTCTCTGTTACGTTGCAAACTTTAAAAATATTGCCCCACCACGAAAAGTATAACGTTTCTCATTGGATAGACAGAATTTTTGTAGGCGGATCTTAACGTTGACATTGAGACCCTGATTGGTCAGCTGAAAACACAGCCAGATAGTTATTTTTAAACCAACTTCGGTAAATTGCAGTAAGGAGAAGTTAGGTGAGAGTTGCTTCCAAGACGGCGAGGAGAGCGGAGCTGTGCTGCCTGCCGCCCCCTGACGAACACCGACAAGGTAATGAACGCACGCGATGCCGCATAACAGCGCATGAAGCTTCACTCAGAAATGCAGAAGTCTCATCTGTTACACCCCCTTTTTGCGTAATACTAGTGTCGATCGTCAATTAAAGCTCATGGTATTCACATTTGCCACTTGAAGTAAAAATCTGAAACGCGATGATTTTTCTGTTATATAGTTATTGAGAAGCCACATCAGCCACTGTAATTTACGACAAGTTAGATAAGTAATTAAAGATAATTGAGGGTCACTGTAGACCATTTTGATAGTTTTCTCTTTTGTGAAACTTAATTTAAACCTAGATTATAGATGTGATATGGCATAGGTCATTGTATAACCTGGTCATTGTATAACATTTTTGTTGAACGCAGTTGGTTTTTACCATCCTGTATTAAGACATTTCCTTTTATCAATAGTGCAATTTATAAACAATGTTTTGTGAGTAGAATAAAATTTCCAATGGTAAACTTAACTGCTTTTTCGACATTATTTTACCAGCTAACTAAAAATAGGAAAGCCTTGAACCCCTTCCACTAAATTTAGTTAGTATTAAGATTCTTTTACAGGGAGTGCAGTGGAGCTGACGCTCAAATCATTAAGTATTTGGTTATATCATCGCTAGTCTCACTGAAGTCTTCTGAACCCTACATGTCATGTGTGGTCTGACGTCTCCTTACCAGCAACAGGTCCTAGGTTCAAACTAGTCTACTCTCTAAAAAACAAGCTCAGAGCGTCGTTGCGCGAAAGTGGTAGGGAGACACGATATAGAACAAACAGACACCACGCAGAATGTTAGGACAGTTCAGATAATTTTTTATGTAGTTATGCAAAACGTGCCATGTGTTAGTGCGTATTTGCTTTACTGTCTTGAAAACGATAAAATGTTCTGCCTGAAGCGCAAATGCAACTGCTCTGCTTTTGCTCGTATTTGCCAGGTATATGGCAAACACTATTTACAACACAATAACTGATAAGTAAACTACCGTACTTTTCAAAGTTTTTTAGCTTGTCTTGCACTAGTGTTACGGTTAATTTCACGTCTGCTGTTATGGATTCTTCCCGAGCCGGCCGCGGTGGCCGAGCGGTTCTAGGCGCTTCAGCCCGGAACTGCGCGACTGCTACGATCGCAGATTCGAGTCCTGCCTCGGTCATGGATGTGTGTGATGTCCTTAGGTTAGTTAGGTTTAAGGTTAGGTTTAACTTGTTCTGTGTTCTAAGGGGCTGATGATGTCAAATGTTAAGTCCCATAGTGCTCAGAGCCATCAGAATCATTTTGATTCTTCCCGAAAGCTTTCTTAACCAGATCTAGGAAATATTTAAACTGGGAAACATTTAACCTGAAAAACGCACAGAACTTTTTCTTCCTTTAATAAATGACGATCGATAAGTGCCGTAAACGAAGATTTGGTCAAACCTTGTCTGAAAGATAGGACGTGTTTCAACTTTTCCATCATGCAACTGTTGTAGCAGAATGTCTCCTTCTGCATCATTTTCTTCTGATAGTAAGTACAATAACAATTCACGATCACCAATTTGAAAAAGTGCGAGTATTTCCACGAAATGTTCGCGACTGAGCTGCAGGCTATGCTGCTTGCCCATGACGCTGCCAGGCAGCGCGCCCGGCGCCAGCGAGTACAAATAAGGTACTTTAAGGTCTATTTTTTCCATCCTGTACTGAGATGTAGATCCCAGCCTACGACGTCCGACATCTGTAATGAGTGGTGGACCCCCAAACCCACGATGTCTGGACGTGGTTTCAACAGAGCACCCCTCGAACATCCGAGAAGTTATGCCGTTTCCGAAATGTTCCTGCCGAGCCTCTGGGCCATCACGATCGGCCCTAGGTCGAACTCGTGCGCCTTCCCCATTCTGCACATGGACAGCGTGCTCAATGGTACTACTTGCACCACGCGTGTTTTTACTAGAAGTCATTCCTCGCCAACTGCCGCTACTGTTGCCTAAACGGGTTTATATGGATAGTAGTGCGGTGATCGTAACGTTCTTCCTTATCAGTGTATGCAAATCATTTCGTTAATGGTCATAGTTATTATGATATTTGCGTTTAAGTAAGACACTGCTCAAAATTCGAAAAAGTTTGCAAAGAAAAATAGGGGTTGCAATGATTCTGCATTTGGTGCATATTACATAGTATGCTGCCGCATATGAAATGTAACTAACATATTGAATTTTTCTTTAGAGTTGGGTAGAGCCCTCTTTCTGTCAACATGTAACGTCCCCTTAGAAAAATTTAAAAATGACGTTATTTGACTTTCAAACAGCTGAGTAAAACTGAACGTACTCAGACAGTTCTCTCTTTACTTATTCTGATCATCACTAAACTGACACACAATATTTTTTTAGCGCAACGCAGTCTGACTTTCAATAATCCCTACAAAAGAATGGCCCTGACTAACAATAACCTATACTTTTCATGAATCACTTACCACACAAAAATCTTCGTTACTCGAACTACTGCAATACAGCGAGCGCCAATAAATAAAAGATTCTAACTACTGAAGGCATTAACTACTCATAGTCATAGTTAACAAATGAAAGATTTTGATAGAGAACAAACAATGTATTTACCTTAATAGCGCACAAAAGAGTCATTATATATATAATTTTGTGATATACAATTGAACAAATTTCCTGTATCTGACGGACACACGTCCAGATCGTCCGCTCAAAATTCTGCCATCTCTCTCTCTCCACATCCACCACTGCTGGCGGCTCACCTCCAACTGCACAACGCTACGCGCTGTTCACATTCAACTGCCCAACACTACACAAGCGAATATTCCAACAATGAGACCAATCAGCCACAGACTGCACACAGCACAGTGATTTTCATACAAAGCTCTACATGGCGTTACCAACATAAAAAAACAGCCTACTCACAACCGCTCTCGAGAAAATTGACCTGATGTAGTATTTTCATTTACGATCGCGCACGCTAGCGATAAAGCCAAAATGAAATATCTACAACATTCTTCATATTTCATAAACGGCTGGCGATATCCAAATGACATTTTGGAAAATGATAGCGTGTAAAGACGAGAGTATTTTTCCATATAGTTATTACCCAAAGCTTCATTATCTCCCATGTTATTCCACTAACTACAAGCTGTTTCGATGAATGAATGTAATTTTAAACGTCATTGATTGCTGGACAAGCGAAAAATGCTATGGGTTTTGGAGCAACGTAAGTGAATACATTACAGATTTATTTTTGTACCGAGGTTGTACTTTTTCATAAGCTACTGACCTTACTTTTCCTCAATTCCTCACTTAATAGACTTTATAAATCACTGTTTCAGAATTCCCTTGCAATTGCGTTTGTACAATATTTTAGTGAAGTGATTCTGGGAAACCCGCTATGTTATGACAAAAGAGGCAAATTTTCAAGTGGCAACAAGAGAAATCTAGATTTTGCTCAAAAATCGTCACTCATGACTCTTCTCTGAAAGTTACAAATGGTCGACATGCCAGGCAAAAAGAAGAGAGTGTCATGGACATGATACAGGATGTCCGGTGGACATAACTGAAACAAAGGCGTTTCTCGTTGCGGCTGCATCTTCTCACGAAATGTCCATCAGCGACTTTCTTCTGTGAATGCCACAATATCTTGATCACACCAACGTACATAGTGAGAAACGATCGTTATTGTAAAATAAGGGACATCAGAGCTCGCACTCACTGATATAGGTAATCGTTTTCGCAGCATGCTGTTCGAGAGTAGAATAATGGAGAATTAGTGTGAAGGTAGTTCGAAGAGCCCACTGCTAGGCACCTAAGTGTGATTTTTCAGAGTATCCATATAGATGCACATGTGGACAGGCGTGATACCGGTTCACAAAGTACATTTCACCACAAACCGTGGAGCACTGTACTGAAGCGAATGAGCCTGGGTGCCTATTCTGTATCTTTCCGTCATTGTGCCGATCGTTTCGGTACTCAAGAGCACCGAACGGTCTAGTACTCGAATTAGAGCCCCTGCATTATTCAGTATGCATTTTGGTAGCCATACCGTTCGGGTCTAGAGAACCGAAGCACTGTTGTCGGTTCGTGTCGCGCAAGCCAATCAAAAGCAAGCGGCTGCAGATCCGCGCATGCGCACTGCAGCGCGCACAGCGCCACGAACACAAAGCGACTAGCAGGCGACACGGGCGCGCTATTCTTCCAAGTACCGAAAATTGCGTTTACGTTGCCAAAACGCATGACGCCGCATTCCATCGAGCTGACGTGCCCGCCTTCATCGGCCTTGCCTCCTCCTTAACTGTATCAGGCGCAGTATATCCATTTCCACGATTCTCAGCTGAAATGCATAAAAGTTTTTACAGTTTCTCTGACCGCATGTTTCCATGCATGCATAATAACGATAGCGTATTTGACTGTATTCTGCAGATTGTCGTAAATGCCGCATTATGTCATCTTATTCTCATTCACACTGACATCGTGTTTTGGATTTTACGTTTCGGAAAATGAGTTACGAATAGAGTGTAGTACCACATTGTACTAATACATCTATAAAAACACCCGAAAAATTGATTCTGAGAGTTTCAAAGACTAAGAAGATAAACAAAATGTGGTTATAACTCGCTCCTAGAGATCCAAATGATTAAGTAGTCCACTTCCCTATATGATACATCAACAATTTGGCTCTTAAAAACAAAACTAAAACAAAAAAACGCATTTTCGAGAGCTCCTGCAGTTCGTCGAAGTTAATAACGTGCATCTCATGAATGAAAATGTTTCTTATATGGTGCTACAGTCTAAAAATATTACGGCCGAGATCTTTTATCTCTGTCTGCTGTGGCTGAGGATTCGATCGCAGATAAATACTTGTGACAAGCAAGATTGTGAAGATGACTGCTGCTAGTTACATTCCCAGTAATTTAAGTTGTGCTCTTAGATTCCTCTCTAACCGCATACTCGGAAATCGCTACGTATTCGGAAAAAATGGTGAATTATTTCTGACAAGAAAAAATATAAAGGTCACTGTCGGTTGTTTCACTCACAGCAATTTCATCTCCAACAATTTCATATTTCGTATTTTAAACACACAGAAATCACGAAATCATTACTGAGAATGTGCGCTCTTACATGTAAGTAATAACGAATATTGCAGAAAAAACTTAACTCACACGAATAACAATGTCTCAGAACGAGTTGCACCGAGCGAGGTGGCGCAGTGGTTAGACACTGGACTCGCATTCGGGAGGACGACGGTTCAATCCCGCGTCCGGCCATCCTGATTTAGGTTTTCCGTGATTTCCCTAAATCGCTCCAGGCAAGTGCTGGGATGGTTCCTCTGAAAGGGCACGGCCGACTTCCTTCCCTGTCCTTCCCTAATCCGATGAGACCGATGACCGCGCTGTTTGGTCTCTTCCCCCAAAAAAACCAACCAACCAACGAGTTGCATATATGAAGAGGAAAAATTTTTTTTGCATCCACCCATGTGCGAACCCATGTCTTTCGAATTGCATTCCCGCTCGCTAACCACTTTGCCACCCCACACAACAGACACGAAGTGCTCATTTCTTGTAGTATTGCGTAGAGGAACGTAGGCTGACTTTGTTGCCAAACGGTGCTGCATAAGTCATAAATGCGTGATAGTTTAGAAGGTTTCCAATATCAGGCTTCACATAATTGCTTTCCATTGTTACTTGAAAGTTGTAAACATGTTTCGATAATTACTAACTAACCCATTTGTGGGAAAACGTGCACAAAGGCACTAGTAACGTCAGTTCACACTCATGTAATATACGTAAGCAGAACAGATGTCTCGTAATGATCTTTAAAGCCTTATTTGCATAAAAATAATGCGTATTTTGAGAGAATATTTACTTAAAAAGTTTTTTTTGATGTTATCGTTCACAGTAACAACCTAACCTAACCGTATTTCTAACGAAGGAAAATAGTCTATTACGAACTCACTTTCCAACCAGATGCGTCCTCTAGTGATTCTTTAGTAACACAATCACTAAATACAAAGCTAAAACCGCTAAATATGTTTAAAATAACAAATTATAGGTGTACATAAACCACAGTCCACTGATCGACAGGACCAGACCAAAATCCAAAACCTCTCGGTACAATTGTCGTAAAATCGGTGGGAGGACCGTTCGGTAACAAGTGTCAGAAGCTTAGGTGAATAGGATATTTCGATAAAGAACCGAAAATGACGTCACTACCGAGACTAACCTACTACACTGATCGGTATGGCGCTGCTCTTGTTATAGCGATTGCCACTGTCTGGATGCTCCGTACGGTGGCGCAGTGCAGGGTGTGGGGTGGCAGCACTGGCCCGCTGCTCTGCCGTCGCGTCTTCGGCCCCGTGCGGCAGAGTCCCTGGCGGACGGATTTATTCACGGCGGGTCGTGGCAGCGGCTTCCTGCACGGGAAGTCCCCGACGCAAGCCGTCGCTATTAATTCAGGAGCGGCCGCTGCAGCGGGGCGGCGACTGCGCGGCGAGACACTCGCTGTGTGTGTGTGTGTGTGTGTGTGTGTGTGTGTGCTGCTGATTTGCTCAAGTCCGTGACGACATGACAGCTTGTTCGTTAATCACGAACCGACAGACGTCTCTGCAGTCTGCAATCTACCATCAGTCGCAACACTTCGTCTCGTCTTTGTTACCCATAACCAGCACAGCGCCCCAAGCGGCTGGCAACAGAGGCTTCTGAATATGACATCGGATGACTGCGTGTAATAACGTTTATATTGATTTGTAACAATTTTTACCCCCCCATGAACCATGCACCTTGCCGTTGGTGGGGAGGCTTGCGTGCCTCAGCGGTACAGATGACCGTACCGTTGGTGCAACCACAATGGAGGGGTATCTGTTGAGAGGCCAGACAAACGTGTGGTTCCTGAAGAGGGGCAGCAGCCTTTTGAGTAGTTGCATGGGCAACAGTCTGGACGATTGACTGATCTGGCCTTGTAACACTAACCAAAACGGCCTTGCTGTGCTGGTACTGCGAACGGCTGAAAGCAAGGGGAAACTACAGCAGTAATTTTTCGCGAGGGCATGCAGCTTTACTGTATGGATAAATGATGATGGCGTCCTCTTGGGTAAAGTATTCCGGAGGTAAAATAGTCCCCCATTCGGATCTCCGGGCGGCGACTACTCAAGAGAACGTCGTTATCAGGAGAAAGACAACTGGCGTTCTACGGATCGAAGCGTGGAATGTCAGATCCCTTAATCGGGCAGGTAGGTTAGAGAATTTAAAAAGGGAAATGGATAGGTTAAAGTTAGATATAGTGGTAATTAGTGAAGTTCGGTGGGACGAGCAACAAGCCTTTTCGTCAGGTGAATACAGGGTTACAAATACAAAATCAAATAGGGGTAATGCAGGAGTAGGTTTAATAATGAATAAAAAAAATAGGAGTGCGGGTACGCTACTACAAACAGCACAGTGAACGCATTATTGTGGCCAAGATAGACACGAAGCCCATACCTACAACAGTAGTACAAGTTTATATGCCAACTAGCTCTGCAGATGACGAAGAAATTGATGAAATGTATGATAGGATAAAAGAAATTATTCAAGTAGGGAAGGGAGACGATAATTTAACAGTCATGGGTGACTGGAAATCGCTAGTAGGAAAAGGAAGAGAAGGAAATGTAGTAGGTGAATATGGAATGGGGGTAAGAAACGAAAGAGGAAGCCGCCTGGTAGAATTCTGCACAAAGCATAACTTAATCACAGCTAACACTTAGTTCAAGAACCATGAAAGAAGGTTGTATACATGGAAGAAGCCTGGAGATACAGGAAGGCCTCAGATAGATTATATAATGGTAAGACAGAGATTTAGGAACCAGGTTTTAAATTGGAAGACATTTCCAGGGGCAGACGTGGACTATGACCACAATCTATTGGTTATGAAGTGTAGATTAAAACTGAAGAAACTGCAAAATTGTGGGAATTTAAGAAGATGGGCCCTGGACAAACTGATTAAACCAGAGGTACAGAGTTTCAGGGAGAGCATAAGGGAACAATTGACAGGAATGGAACTACTGACGGCCTTGGGACAGCCAGTCCTGACAAAACTCTACCATCTGGTGAGCAAGACGTATGAGACAGGTGAAATACCCTCAGACGTCAAAAAGAATATAATAATTCCAATCCCAAAGAAAACAGGTGTTGACAGATGTGAAAATTACCGAACTATCAGTTTAATAAGTCACAGCTGCAAAATACTAACGCGAATTCTTTACAGACGAATGGAAAAACTGGTAGAAGCCGACCTCGGGAAAGATCAGTTTGGATTCCGTAGAAATGTTGGAACACGTGAGGCAATACTAACCCTACGCTTTATCTTAGAAAATAGATTAAGGAAAGGCAACCCTACGTTTCTAGTATTTGTAGACATAGAGAAAGCTTTTGACAATGTTGACTGGAATACTCTCTTTCAAATTTTGAAGGTGGCAGGGTAAAATACAGGGAGTGAAAGGTTATTTACAATTTGTACAGAAACCAGATGGCAGTTACAATGGTAGAGGGGCATGAAAGAGAAGCTGCGTTGAGAAGGGAGTGAGACAGGGTTGTAGCCTGTCCCCGATGTTACTCAATCTGTATATTGAGCAAGCAGTAAAGGAAACAAAAGAAAAGTGCGGAGTAGGTATTAAAATCCATGGAGAAGAAATAAAAACTTTGAGGTTCGCCGATGACATTGTAATTCTGTCAGAGACAGCAAAGGACTTGGAAGAGCAGTTGAACGCAATGGACAGTGTCTTGAAAGGAGGATATAAGATGAATATCAACAAAAGCAAAACGAGGATAATGGAATGTAGTCGAACTAAGTCGGGTGATGCTGAGGGAATTAGATTAGGAAATGAGACACTTAAAGTAGTAAAGGAGCTTTGCTATTTGGGGAGCAAAATAAGTGATGATGGTCGAAGTAGAGAGGATATAAAATGTAGACTGTCAATGGCAAGGAAAGCGTTTCTGAAGAAGAGAAATTTGTTAACATCGAGTATAGATTTAAGTGTCAGGAAGTCGTTTCTGAAAGTATTTGTCTGGAGTGTAGCCACGTATGGAAGTGAAACATGAACGATAAATAGTTTGGACAAGAAGAGAATAGAAGCTTTCGAAATGTGGTGCTAGAAAAGAATGCTGAAGATTAGATGGGTAGATCACATAACTAATGAGGAGGTATTGAATAGAATTGGGGAGGAGTTTGTGGCACAACTTGACAAGAAGAAGGGACCGGTTGATAGGACATGTTCTGAGGCATCAAGGGATCACCAATTTAGCATTGGCGGGCAGCGTGGAGGGTAAAAATTGTAGAGGGAGACCAAGAGATGAATACACTAAGCAGATTCAGAAGGATGTAGGTTGCAGTAAGTACTGGGAGATCAAGAAGCTTGCACAGGATAGAGGAGCATGGAGATCTGCATCAAACCAGTCTCAGGACTGAAGACCACAATAACAATAGCAGTTTTTACAATAGGAAGTCTGTGTAGTACCATGTTAGTCTACAATAACTTCTAAATCACATCACATTTGTCGTTTTTAGTTTCCTAACAACCATGGAAGGTACGAAATGTTGCATCATAAGATAGTTTATTTACGGTTTCTTGTAACGTAGATATTTCCAAAATAAAGTCGTTTTCCGTTAATAGCAAAAAATTGATAATAAACACTGAAAGACCTGATCTTTTGCAAAAAGACGTTGTATATCTACGCAACAAAGTGAGGTTTTGTTCGCTACACGTACAGCCACATAAGTCGATTTGGAACGTAGAAAAACCTATATGATATGTAATAGGTTCATAATTTATATGCGAAATACGCCACCACAGCTGTAGCTTAGGATAAAACGACACAGAAGTGATAATAAATAGTCAGAAGCAACAAAACTGTTTCCCAACACTGAAGAAACCAATTTCACATTAATAGTGTTGCTAAATTTGTGCCACAAACGGCAAGAATCTTCAACACATTCGTTTTTGAAGCGGAAGTAATTATATTTACAAAATTATTCTTGTTGTTAGAAGGCTGAGTCAAGTGTAAGAATGGGCGAATCATTAGACTCCATAAAAAGTTTTAGGTGTCAAGGAAAAGACTTATGAGAATAAGATTAAACTACAACAGAAACATGAGCTTCAGATTTATGAAATACGTGTTTACAGTGCCTTTTTTTTTTTTAGTGGACTAATATACACATATTCGAAAGTATTTGTTCACAGGCCGGCCGAAGTGGCCGTGCGGTTAAAGGCGCTGCAGTCTGTAACCGCAAGACCGCTACGGTCGCAGGTTCGAATCCTGCCTCGGGCATGGATGTTTGTGATGTCCTTAGGTTAGTTAGGTTTCACTAGTTCTAAGTTCTATGGGACTAATGACCTCAGCAGTTGAGTCCCATAGTGCTCAGAGCCATTTGTTCACAAATAAGTTATAGCTGATTTTACATAGATTTCACGGTCATTCATGTCTCTTGGCAATTTATTAACGCAAGGAACGCATAATTATAGCAACTATTTCGTTAGTTAAGAAGAAAATAATTACAGAATGTTTTATATAGCTTAATAATAATAATAATTTGTTAGATAAGTGCTTAGTACATTGTTATAAGGTAATTTGCTAGAAATTACAGTTTATAGAGAGATACTTACTAAATTCCAAAAGCATTCATTGGGGAAATTGCAATTTATATGTGACATGCCACAGATTCAAGAACTGTGATAGCTACAATTGCCAGAACTTTGACAAGACATATGAACAAATTGGAAATGTGCGCTGACCGTTTTCAGTATATCACGAGGGACAACAAGTACGAACAGATGTTTAACAGGTTACGGGTAAGCTAGCATGTGTATACGGCGCAAATGCTCTTTCTTTGAGTCGCCTCCGGCGGCATTCGGCAAAGTCGGCCTGGTTGTTACTTCTTCCTTAGGGGAGACGTTTTTACTTTATTGCTTGCTTTAATCAGTTTCTCATGGTTTTCCGATTCTTCCTTTTTACTCACGTTGCATATGCGGCTTATGGTCGGCAGTAGTTAGGGTCGGTCTGTGGTGCGCACAGCCACCTCTACCTGGCTGGGATGTGCCCTCTGGACGAGCAGCTGCAGAGTATTGTCCTCCAAAGTTACCTCGAAATTTTATAGAATCCTTGTCATGTTTTAGACTCTTTTCATGTTTCTTTATTCGCCGAACGTTGGCTGAGTTATAAAAAAAGTTAAAGTAACAGAAACATAACTCTTTTAGTAAAATTTTCTTTGTGGAAGGAGCTGGACAGATGAAGGGAGTACAAGGGATTATGACCGCCTTGAATCTCACGCCGCTACATCTTTCCTAGCCTCTGAGGGAGTGACCGCCGCCTAATGCCTAATACCTAATACCAAAGAAATTATATTCCCAGAGAAATTAGTATTAATACACCCTCCTGATAGTGTAATAGCCAGCCGCTGTGGCCGAGTGATTCTATGCGTTACTAAGAAATCTGCTCCATGCAAACTGGTAACTCATACTTTTCGTCCGCAATGAAATTTACTTGATATCGGTCAGTGGTAACGCCCAGTTTTTTATTTTATTGTGACGTAACCGATTCCTGTACTTATACTTTTTAAATACAAATATAACTGCCATAGTTTTGGAGAGTATGACATACGGCAGCTGCACTTTTAGTTTTGGAGCCGAAAGTCAAGTATAAACAGTATAGCTGACAATGTCAGTTTGAAATTTCTAGTGTAGGGACGTTCGTACGTGCCTTCTGACTGAGAATTTGGCATAACAGAAAAGAGAAAGAAGGTTTCACAATCAATAACTCCTGACGAAATAGCTAATACGATTAGAGAAGCAAAGAATATAAAATAATTTAATATTGTAAAGACGATGGAGGAAGATTTCTATGATTTCGCCACAGTACGCGATCCATTACTGCGTACAGCACCAGTGAAGGTCAGTTTCGCTTCCTGGATTGGAATTGTGAGGAATAAGCTGTCCATAACAGAAATAAAATATTTGTTCAATGAAATGGAACCTTGGAGGGAGCACAACATTTTGAAAAAGGGTAAATCTGTCAAGAACATCTCTGCAGTTCGTTCTCTACCACCAGCAGGACGAAAGCCGATTATTAGTGATGCGAAAAAAAAATAAACAGCTCCTCTGGTGTTGGACTACATAGAGATCAAATATCTTGATATCTTGTGTTTCATCGCAATCTTTGTACACCATAATTATATTTCTTATACAAACGTGACAGATTGCTGTAAACACTCTGATGAGCCATAAAATTATGACTGTCTGCTTAATAGCTTCTTTGTCCGTCTTTGCAACTGAGCACACCAGTGATTCTGAGTATCTGACAGTTTGTTGATAGATTTGTGGACGTACGTGCCACCAGATGTCTCCCGACAGGTCATGTAATACGCGTAAATAAAAGGCCACTGATTTGCGTATGCGGAGATACCCGATAGCGACCCAGACGGTTTCTATAAGGTTTTAATCTGATGAATTTGATAGCCGAGACAACAAGTTGAGTTCACTATAATCTCAAACCACTCTAGCACGGTTCCGGCTCCGAGACACGGTCAGTTATACTGCTGAACGATGATATTGCCTTTGAGAAGACATCAAGCATGAAGGGACGCAGGTGGTTCACAGCTGTTAGTGTGTCTTCGATTACTACAAGTCCCGTGCAAGCGCAAGAGAATGTCTCCCACAGCATAATAATGCTGCGTCCGTGGCGCGCTGCACGTTTCGAGCCGCCGTTCACCTCAGTGACGCTACTTGTAGAGACGAGCATCGACCGTGTGCAGCAAAAATATTATTCACCCAAAAAGCCGACGGGTTTCCATTGATCGACGGTCTAATACCCATGATTCCGTGCCCACTGAAATCATAATTGGCGATGTCGTTGCGTCAGTACGCAAGGGTGGCCTGCCGCAGAGCTCTATGTTCAACAATGTACCATGAACGGTGTGCTCCGAAACGCTTGTGCGTGCCCGGCATCGTAGTCTTTCTCCAGAACTGGCAAAGATCGCCACCTATCCTACTTTACAGAGCAGACAAGCCTCCGAACACCACGTTGCGTGAAAAGTCGTGGACGTCCAACCATTTAGCGCCTTGTGGTAATTTCACTGTCTCTCCGCAGATGCTCACGACAGTAGCACGTGACCGTTCGACCTGCTTAGCCGTTTTCGAGATCTCGTTTTCAGGCTCTGCGTAATAATAATTGTCAAAGGCGCTTTTCTCAATGTATTTCATTTCGAGCCCGTATCTTCGCTAGGGTGATGCCCCATACGTGTCTGCTCCGCTTACATACTTTTGTTAGCGCATCACTTGCCCGAAACGCCACTAGGTGGCATCCAACGTCGTGGTGGGCAGTAGCCGTAATGTTTTCGCTTATCAGTGTTATTTCTAAGTTAATTTGAATTTCTGGAACCATTTTCAAAACACAACTTCGTATTTCGTTGTGTCAAAACCGTTTATTGCTTGTCCCGTTAAATCTGCTTTTCGTGACGTACTCCCTTCCCCATGTCAACGCCTCAGCCTTCAATGGCGGCAGCAGCAGAAGCAGCATGCCTGGCGTCCCCAGGTTGCGGTGACTCGCCGCTGCCGGCAGAGACTTTGTGGCCTCCCGTCCCGCCCTGGTCTGCGGCGCACTATTCATGCGCGCCGGCGACGTAAAATTATGCGAGCCGCTCGTCACAAAGGCGGTGCTCCTCCGCCAGCGGCAAGTTTCCGCGCGGGCCGGGCTATAAATACCTACAGGGCAGGCCGGGCCCGAGTCTGCCCTCGCTCCGCTGAACGTGTCTCGTCAAATGCGATTTAACGCTCGGAATAATATAACGAATCGCCGCCCGCAGTCGGCAAGACCCAGTGCTGTGGCCGCGGATTAACTTTTAATGATCCATTCAGCGTGGCCAGACCGGCGGGATGCGAAGTTGTGTCTTGTCGTTACATTTCTGGGGCGACTGTGTCCTAGCAGCGCCTTGGGGCAATGTCTACATCAATAGAGAAAGACTGCAACTGGATGGATCGCAGTAACCGTATTTGTGGAAAGATAACGTTTACGTCGTGCATACGTAATGCCCAGCGGTGATAGTGATAAACTTTAGAGCGTCTTTCTGTAATTGAGAGTTAATTACATGTGGTGTTCCTCAAGGACCCGTGTTGGATCCGTTGCTTTTCTTTGTACACAGCTGACAGCAACCCTCGCACCCTCAGATTGACGCTGGGACACAGAAATTGCTTCGCTGTCGCAGTATTAAAGGCTTTCTGCAGCCGCTTCACAGTAACACTAAGGCCGTGTCCTACGTGAGCCACAGAAGTGAGTGACAGTGAGCGACTTCTGGATATGCGACACTACAGCCACAAGCAGCAACATCAGGTGACAACCTTGGGTGTCCTGCATGCGAGCGACCATGTCACGCTACAAGATGACTGCTTAGAGACAATCAGCTGTTTCTATAAAACGGCGTCCTTAACCTGTAGAGTACTGTAGCTGGAGAGTAAGGCTACAGAATTAGGTTTACTTAAGAAAACAAAGCGAAAAGAAATGCTCTGCATGAAATTTACTAATGGAGGAATCTCCATGGAGAATTTCTTAAGTATCATCAACTACAAAGATCACCAGAGAAGTTCTTTGAATACACGTGAATGAGCAAAGGAGCATTCGACTATCTCATCAATAAATTAAATACGAATGTTTTTTTACATGATCAAGAACTTTCAACAGCCAATAAATGCAGAGGAATGACTATTACATGACTAACTAAGCTAAATACAAAGATAAGCACAAAGAATGATATGTGGACATAGTGGGTAGCTGTGGTGTAGGGGTAGCGTATACCGTTCGTTTTTACATGCGAGGATAAGGTCCTGAGTTCGATTCCTCTCAATTCTTATATTTTTACTGACTCAATTACGATTCTGTATACTAAGTTTTATGTATACTGTTTACACTGCATCGATAAGTATATTTATAAGGTTTTGCGAAAGAACTTGGTCTTCACACCTATCCCAGTATATCACACACATTTAATTACAATGAACCATGAAATTTTACAGATATTTCATGTTGCAAATGTAATTCATCAGCAGTTAGTGTTAAGGCCAAGCGTTTCAATTACTCTAAATAGTCTGTGAAAGTAAATCTTATACATTTTTTTAAAAGAATGTCAAACGTTTGTGTAACGATTTGTCTAAAAGTATGAAATAAAAAATATTGCACCTAATTTTCTGCTCATGATTTCGAGCATCATGCATGTGGTGTCACCGCCAGACACCACACTTGCTAGGTGGTAGTTTAAATAGGCCGCGGTCCATTTAGTACATGTCGGACCCGCGTGTCGCCACTGTGTGATCGCAGACCTAGCACCACCACAAGGCAGGTCTCGAGATACGAACAAGCACTCGCCCCAGTTGTACGGACGAGCTAGCTAGCGACTAGATGTACGAAGCCTTTCCCTCTCATTAGCCGAGAGACAGAATAGCCTTCAGCTAAGTTAATGGCTACGAACTAGCAAGGCGCCATTAGCCTTACAGTGATTGTAATTAAAGTCTCCTGTGTATAGTCAAGAGCAATGTACCACAATGATTGATTAAAGATAAGTATTAATCCAGCTACGTACTTTTCTTCATAGCATTAATTACGTAGCCTGTTCCAGTACTCCACGCCCGTCTGCGTTAGTCTAGCGTGCATTTTCAGCCATCTCGTTCTACAAGGTGTTGGCCCAGCTGCCGACACATCAATGCAAAGGCACGTAGAACGTTTCTCTGATCTACTTATTTCTTTCACACAAATAATTTCATAAAATACACTCCTGGAAATTGAAAAAAGAACACATTGACACCGGTGTGTCAGACCCACCATACTTGCTCCGGACACTGCGAGAGGGCTGTACAAGCAATGATCACACGCACGGCACAGCGGACACACCAGGAACCGCGGTGTTGGCCGTCGAATGGCGCTAGCTGCGCAGCATTTGTGCACCGCCGCCGTCAGTGTCAGCCAGTTTGCCGTGGCATACGGAGCTCCATCGCAGTCTTTAACACTGGTAGCATGCCGCGACAGCGTGGACGTGAACCGTATGTGCAGTTGACGGACTTTGAGCGAGGGCGTATAGTGGGCATGCGGGAGGCCGGGTGGACGTACCGCCGAATTGCTCAACACGTGGGGCGTGAGGTCTCCACAGTACATCGATGTTGTCGCCAGTGGTCGGCGGAAGGTGCACGTGCCCATCGACCTGGGACCGGACCGCAGCGACGCACGGATGTACGCCAAGACCGTAGGATCCTACACAGTGCCGTAGCGGACCGCACCGCCACTTCCCAGCAAATTAGGGACACTGTTGCTCCTGGGGTATCGGCGAGGACCATTCGCAACCGTCTCCATGAAGCTGGGCTACGGTCCCGCACACCGTTAGGCCGTCTTCCGCTCACGCCCCAACATCGTGCAGCCCGCCTCCAGTGGTGTCGCGACAGGCGTGAATGGAGGGACGAATGGAGACGTGTCGTCTTCAGCGATGAGAGTCGCTTCTGCCTTGGTGCCAATGATGGTCGTATGCGTGTTTGGCGCCGTGCAGGTGAGCGCCACAATCAGGACTGCATACAACCGAGGCACACAGGGCCAACACCCGGCATCGTGGTGTGGGGAGCGATCTCCTACACTGGCCGTACACCACTGGTGATCGTCGAGGGGACACTGAATAGTGCACGGTACATCCAAACCGTCATCGAACCCATCGTTCTACCATTCCTAGACCGGCAAGGGAACTTGCTGTTCCAACAGGACAATGCACGTCCGCATGTATCCCGTGCCACCCAACGTGCTCTAGAAGGTGTAAGTCAACTACCCTGGCCAGCAAGATCTCCGGATCTGTCCCCCATTGAGCATGTTTGGGACTGGATGAAGCGTCGTCTCACGCGGTCTGCACGTCCAGCACGAACGCTGGTCCAACTGAGGCGCCAGGTGGAAATGGCATGGCAAGCCGTTCCACAGGACTACATCCAGCGTCCCTACGATCGTCTCCATGGGAGAATAGCAGCCTGCATTGCTGCGAAAGGTGGATATACACTGTACTAGTGCCGACATTGTGCATGCTCTGTTGCCTGTGTCTATGTGCCTGTGGTTCTGTCAGTGTGATCATGTGATGTATCTGACACCAGGAATGTGTCAATAAAGTTTCCCCTTCCTGGGACAATGAATTCACGGTGTTCTTATTTCAATTTCCAGGAGTGTATTTGAGTGATTTCTTCCATTTTTTAATTTCAAGTTTCATTCAAAAAGCATGATCTTACTGACTCCTTGTTTGCCTTCCTGATGTACTTGATTCGAAGGATGCCTTTTTGACATTTACATACCGCACCAACGTATATTTTTATGTGCGTAATAGCTAGGACTTGAACAGACGACATTTTTGACACTTCATTTAAACCAGCTTTTTGTAAAATATTTCAATTTTTCCTCAACTTAATTAAGTTTTCGTTCATTACCCTGATGACTTTCAAGTAGTTAAATATTTTCATGCCAAACTAGACCTCATTCTGGTCACTTTGGTATCCCGTTTATCTGTTTCTCTCCCTTTGTTTGCCTATGAAAATTTGGACGAAACCTCATGGTGTAAGTTATAGTGAATATTGTTTTCGCTCTGCTCACACGTTTACAAAAACGTATCGAGTGTTAATCATATGACAAAATAGTCCTTTCTGAAAACGTCGTTTCGATATCTTGAACCTTTTATGAGATACGACGATTTTTACGACCACTTGATTCCGGAAACGCGGAAACGGTTCGGACGCGATGCGAGCGACCCGACAGCGGATATAACAACCAATATCTCAAGAATGAAAAGAGATATCTTTCCGGTCTCAACTTTAAATACAATTTAGATATATTGGTTACATTTCATATGCAATAATGTATGGCCTTAAATGAACTATATAAAAAGTTTACACAATGTGATTTTACCTCTGCAAATTCATAAAATATTTCGTGCAGCCATGTGCTCAATTTCGTGCAGCACAGTAACTATGACGAATAACGAAAATAAATTCTGACCTTTATCATTTAAGGATATCAAGCTATAGGTTGCGGAAGAACCAAATTTTTTCACCAAATAGTTTTCTTAAAATCGGATGTTAAGTAATTCATAGCTGCCGTCGCGTCCGCTCCATTGCTTTGCCAAGAAGACATATGGCTGTCGCTTTGTGTCGCGCTTGCTGCAGCGACAAGATTCAAACACGTTTAAATTCAAACGTCGCCTGTTGCAGCGGGAGACAGGCAGCGACACAGATGTCGCTCACTTAAGACACTTCCATAACTACACCTACGGTTGTGTTTTGTCGCCTGAAGCTGTTGCGCGCTGTCGCTCGCTTCTGTCGCTCACGTAGGACACGGCCTAATATGCTGCCCCTCAGCAATTGCCTCTCCATCACACAGGTGTTGGGCCACTGCAATAGTCTCTTTCACACTGCTAGAATCTTTCTGCTTGTGTGTTTCTATTACACTGCTGCTGGCATTAGGTTAGGGTAACACCAAGGAACCTCTTCCGGCTATCCAGTACTCTTTCTGTGAAACAATGCCGACGGTTTTCTGTAACTCTATCTTTGTTGCATTGCTCCTGGGAGACAGTAATCGCTTCACCATTGCAATACAATAGGCATTATGCAGACGCCTTAACATGACACTCGTGCTGCTGCTCTGTTATAACTCACCAAAACACGGCTTCTGGACTATGGCATGTATCTCGTCGACAATGTTGGACTATTTCTGCGAGTGTCTTTCTATGAGAATGCTGCTGGTCTCACCTTGGGATCTTTCTGGGTGACCAACAATCTGTCTCTGAGGCACAGTTGCTAATTTACCTCTCGTGAGATCTAATTGTTGCTTCGCCTTTGCACTACGATAGCCATTCTGCAGATGTCTCTCAACAGACACTCCTAAGGCCATTCTAGAAATGCTTCTCCATCTCACCGTTTCTGGGCCAGTGCATATGACAGCCCATCACACTGCTGAATTCAGCGACCGTTTCATTCAATCTGTAAAGTTCCCATAATCAAACTACGTCTGGGTATCTAGTAGTTTGTAGCTTATGCACAGTGGACACCTTACTGTACCTCTCGCTCCTTCACATTGACGCTGCGAGTCAGAAGTCTTAAGTAATAGAACCTAGTTCGTTGTCCTCGATGGTGAGTGTTCATCGGAAGTGAGGGTATCATCTGGAGTGCCCCAGGGAAGTGTGGTAGGTCCGCTGTTCTTTTCTATCTACATAAATGATCTTTTGGATAGAGTGGATAGCAATATGCGGCTGTTTGCTGATGATGCTGTGGTGTGCGGGAAGGTTGGGTTGGGTTGTTTGGGGGAAGGAGACCAGACAGCGAGGTCATCGGTCTTATCGGATTAGGGAAGTATGGGGAAGGAAGTCGGCCGTGCCCTTTCAAAGGAACCATCCTGGCATTTGCCTGGAGCGATTTAGGGAAATCACGGGAAACCTAAATCAGGATGGCCGGACGCGGGATTGAACCGTCGTCCTCCCGAATGCGAGTCCAGTGTCTAACCACTGCGCCAGCTCGCTCGGTGCGGAAAGGTGTCGTCGTTGAGTGACTGTAGGAGGATACAAGATGACTTGGACAGGATTTGTGATTGGTGTAAAGAATGGCAGCTAACTCTAAATATAGATAAATGTAAATTAATGCAGATGAATAGGAAAAGAATCCTGTAATGTCTGAATACTCCATTAGTAGTGTAGCGCTTGACATAGTCACGTCGATTAAATATTTGGGCGTAACATTGCAGAGCGATATGAAGTGGGACAAGCACGTAATGGCAGTTGTGGGAAAGGCGGATAGTCGTCTTCGGTTCATTGGTAGAATTTTGGGAAGATGTGGTTCATCTGTAAAGGAGACCGCTTATGAACCACTAATACGACCTATTCTTGAGCACTGCTCGAGCGTTTGGGATCCCTATCAGGTCGGATTGAGGGAGGACATAGAAGCAATTCAGAGGCGGGCTGCTAGATTTGTTTCTGGTAGGTTTGATGATCACGCGGGTGTTCGGAAATGCTTCAGGAACTCGAGTGGTAGTCTCTAGAGGAAAGGAGGTGTTCTTTTCATGAATCGCTACTGAGGAAATTTAGAGAACCATCATTTGAGGCTGACTGCAGTACAATTTTACTGCCGCCAATTTGCATTTCGTGGAAAGACCACAAAGATAGGGTAAGAGAGATTAGGGCTCGTACAGAGACATATAGGCAGTCATTTTTCCCTTGTTCTGTTTGGGAGTGGAACAAGGAGAGAAGATGCTAGTTGTGGTACGAGGTACCCTCCGCCACGCACCGTATGGTGGATAGCGGAGTATGTATGTAGATGTAGATGAAGTTTCTTACCCATCAGACTGCTCCCGTTCAGGAACTGCCTCTCCACCTACGTCTGCTGGTCTACAGGAACTGTCTCTATGACACTGCTGGAGTCATCCTCCAACTGCGTTTCTCCGAGACTGGTTCTGGCATTATGCTACGGTCTCGCCATGGAACGTCTCCTGGGTACCCTGTAGCCTTTCTGCGAGACAAATCTAATGGCTTGCTGTAACTCTCCCCCCAACACCTTGCTGCTGGGGCACAGTAATTGCTTCACCATTGCAATAGAAGAATCATTCCCCAGACGCATTAATTTGACACTCCGACTACCGTTATATTATTGCATCTCCATCTCACGACTGGTGGCCTACTACAAGTGTCTCTAAGACACTGTTGGTGTATTTTTGTAAGTGCCCTTCTATGTAATGCTGCTGGCAATCAGGAAGGGTCTCAGCATAGCACCTCTTCTGGGTCTCCAATAATCTGTCTCCGAGCTAAAGCATTTACCTTACTGTAACACTCTCTCCATCACGTTGCTGCAGGGACATGGAATCTGCCTTGTCGTTGTGCTACTGTAGGCATTCCGTGACGCTTCACCAAAACACTAATGCTGCCCCTCAGGAATTGACTCTCCATCACACGGGTGCTGGACTACTGCAAGAGACCCTTTCCCTTGCTAGCGTCATTCTGCTTGTCTATTTCTATTACAATGCTGCTGGCATTATGCTACAGTCACACCGCGAAACCTCATCTGGATCCCAGTACACTTTCTGCGACACAAACCTGACTGCTTTCTAAACCCATCGCATTGCTCCTTGGACATAGTAATCGCTTCGCCTGTACTACACAATGAACAATCTGCAGTCGCCTTAATGTAGCACTCGTGCTGGTGCTCAGTTATGCCTCTCCATAACACGAATGTTGGCCTCCTTTAAGTGTCTAGATGACGTTGCTGGAGTATATCTGCGAGTGTTTTTCGGTGAGAATGCTGCTGGAATTTAACACTGGTCTTGTAACCTCCCCGCAGAGAATGAAAACGGAAATAAAAATGTGAGCCACGAACCAATATCCTCCCCACAGAAATATTTAAATGAAAATGAGCCAAGTGTAACCTCCCAAAGAATTGTTTATATTTAAAATATGAACCATGCATAAACTCCCTACAAAATAATAATTAAATGAATTTTTTTTTAATATTGTGATCTCTGAACAAAATTGGCTCCGATTTATAGTCTCTGTGCAAAGAATGCATTCACACTTAATATTCCCACAAAATTCTTTTCTCATTTAATGTCAAGTTCGAAATAGAAAAATTCCTAAACACCAAAATAAAAAAAAAAGTTCTGTAACCTGATAAATTTTATGAGGACAGCAGCGCTGACCTTTGGCCCTGTATTCTGAATAAAAAAGGCAAAAATTCTTACCTCAATAAAACTGCAATTATATCTGCTCTTAAATTAGTCATTTTTCGACACAGTTTCGTGCAATGCTGGCGTATATATATATATATATATATATATATATATATATATATATATATATATATATATATATATATATATATATATTTAATTATTGGAAGGAATGGTCATGCATTTGAAATATTCTTTAAATTGAAATGAATGCTTTTCTTTAAAAGAGTTGCTTTATATTATAAAAATTATTATTGGGGCATTCTTTGGAACAAATTAAATTAAAATTAACATACATTATTAAATATGCGCAAGGCTGCTTCTTTACCTTCTACAACAATACTCATCCTCCAGAGTCCTGACCAGAGTCACGAGCATAGCACACAGCCGACGCATGCCGACTCCCGCCGACTAGCACGGACTGAAGACTACTGTCGACTGACAACTACTACCGTCGATTCGCGCGGTCAAGCGCAGACTAGCAACAGCTAACGATAAACTACTCTCTGGTCAGAGATTCTGTCATGCCTCGCCCATCGCTGGCAATGTATACGTCTTTCATAACCCTCCACTGGGGGGGGGCCCAAAATTTGGCAGCGATGGTGAGTCAATTGGACTTGCCATGAGCAACAAATTTTTCTTAATTATCTAACTTTACAATCACAGAATATATACATATATATAGGTGCAGAACATGAAATAAGATACAGTGCACATGCACTGAGTATAGAACATATCAAGCAAAGACAAAATGTATACACAATGAGTACAAATCACATTAACAAAATGACATAAAGTGCACACGCACTGTAGTTCAGAACATATCAGCAAATCACAAAAATGTATATGCAATGAATAGAAATCATGTTAACAAAAGGACGAAAGTGCACACGCACTGTATTACAGAACATATCTGGGAATTACAAAATGTATACGTAATGAGTACAAATGGCATAAAGTGCACACACTGTAAAACTCTTTAGCATTTTTACAATAAATAAACATATCAAGAACTGAAATAAAGTGCACACGCACTGTAGAAGTCTTTAGCATTTTCAGGACAACTAATGTTATTAACAAATGAAATGAAGTGCACACGCACTGTCTATGTCTTTATCATTTTACAAGAATTTAAACGCATTGTATAAGTGTTTACCATTTGACAAGAACTAGGAAAGGAATGGGAAGGATTGCGTCATGGTTGTAGAACTTTAGGTTGCACGCAGCTTCACTGAAAGTCCATATCTTTCTATAGAAGCACAACACCAAGTGAGACAATCTGAAGTTCTTTTCCTTGAAGTATTAATCAGTGTAGCCAAGACACTGAAATGTCGTAGTAATATTCATGTTATCATTTTGGTAGTACATTAGGTACACCAAACAGTGGGACTATTATAACATCTCCATCGCTCAAGGTGGTGGACGGCATGTCGTGTCAACACTACGTTCTTGTAAGGTACACCAACGTAGAATTAGTGCAAAAACCAAATATAGTGCTCCATGATCATGAGGATAGACAGGACAAACGGATATTGCAGTAATTTCTGGTAATTAGGTCAGAAGGTGAAGGACATTAAGTCACATAGTAGTCTTCATTGAGAATTACACTAGTCTAACAACTGATTTGAGTAATTGGTGGCACTCATCACCCAGTTACTGAACATTTCTGTACCATGTATGTAGTATTACAGAATAATGTTCATAAATCGTTTGTTTACAGAGAACATTGGCACTCATTGCCCAGCTACAAACCATCAGAAGTCATCATTCAAAACAGGAGCTAATAAATGGCATAGTATTACAGAATAATGTTCATAAATCGTTTGTTTACAGAGAACATTGGCACTCATTGCCCAGCTACAAACCATCAGAAGTCATCATTCAAAATGAGTTAATTATTGGCATAGCATTTGTACATAATTAATCTAATTGTAGTAATCATTGGCATCATAGGTCATCTTATTACAGTAATCAATGGCATTCATTGGCCAGTTACAAAGCATTTTCTTTTTTTTGTGCTAGCAATGCATTGCATTGCGATCGATAATTAATAACAATATTTGCTTTTGAGTTATTGCTGCAAATGAAGATGTGTAACGTCATTCGTCAAGAGTCAGCTGTAGCAGGGTTATGAAACAAGTAGAGTATATGTGATCACATTCATAAATGACATAGGTTTAATGAACAACTGCTTATAGCACATTAATTTCATGAATAATTTCTCCTACAAAATATACAAAAATGGATTATTAAACTGAAAGAAGAAACGCATATTATGCTGAAAAGTAGTGAACCTCGAATTAACAGGTAGTGAAATGTGTATAAAAATATATGTGTTTTCTAGCTGTCCTTTCCAAAACCTTCAGTCATCATACTATGCGATATAAGACATACTGTCAAAACGAACTGCAACAAATACTTAAATAACTACATAGCATAAATACATAAACTTCAACATTATCCTCATCTGTAAAGAAAAAAAAAACTTCATTATTCATATTATCATAACTCCATTATTATCATCACCTGTAAAGAAAAACTTCATTATCCATAGTAGCATATTCTTCATCATTATTCATCACCATTCATTATCATTTGCAAAAACGTCACTTCATTATTCATTATACAACTATTCCTTATTTCTAGCATATTTCATCACTAAAACTAAGATGTGTTGTTCTGTCTGACAGCCTGCATCAATCGCCTCGTATTCTGAAAGAAAAAAATTAGTTAAGACTGCTATTCTACGATGTGTATAGTATATTCTTGTTAATGCTTGTTAATTCTGATCCATTTACTCTTCCTCACGAGGTATTGCATCTTCTTTCGTTCATTCCAAAGGTGAAATTCCCATGTCTGTTTAATTAATTAATTTTTTTTTTTACACGTTATTGCTTTCTGAAAATGATGAACAAAGATTAATGTCTTGCATTTAAATCATATATCCACTAAATAAAAACTGGTTTATAGTAACATAATTGAGCATACAGCATAGCATCACAGAAAACGTAATATGTCAAAAACATAGACAGTGTTCAGAGGCAAAAATGTACACAGTGTATCACAATGTAGCAGCAAAAAAAAAAAAAAAATGTAAAATAATCACGATGTTGAGATATCATAGGGCAAAAAGTCAAAGTCAACTGGTGTTTGTTATATCTTGAATATTTCATAGTGCATACAAACAAAACAGGAAAACAATCATACATACATGAAAAAGTGGAAAATGTGCACAGTTTGATGTGTAACGACAAGAAGAGCGACCTGCTAACCTTACCTTGCCGGGCATTTGCCAAGAAAAAATACGATAATCATCAATAAGTAATCGCATAAATATAATTGCATAAGTGGTCATAAAATGTGTAAGTTCATCTGGAAAAATATGCACGGTCTGATGTGTAACGACAAGAAGAGCGACCTGCTAACCTTACCTTGCCGGGCACTTGCCAAGAAAAAATACGATAATCATCAGTAAGTATTCATGTGAATATAATTGCATAAGTGGTCATAAAAAAATTAGGAAATGGCATTACAGTATGATAAATCATAAAGGATGTTCATTCAATAAAAGGTTTGACGTTGGAGACGTGATGGTTCCCTTTGTTTTTTCTGGTTCTCAGAGTTTCGACGTGTACTACATTGGGGTGAGGAATGCTGCGAATCCGATATGGACCTGCGTATAGAAGCTCAAACTTACTGCATCAACTCTTTCCTCTGTTGGATAAATAGTGTATCTTCTGTCCAATGTAAAAGTCACGACGTGTATAAACCTGTTTTTGCTGTCCTCTCCGGCGCTCTGCGGCACGTTTGATGTTGTTCAGCGCAATGTCAATTAATTCATGGTGTCGTAGTCGACGAGATGTAGGAAAAGTTACTAATTCTTTAATTTTGTTAAGTGGTTCAACATTTTTCAGTATAACAGACGGAGATAGCATAGTAGATTCATTTGGTATGGAATTAATTACATCCTGGAATGACAGTACGTGTGTGTCCCAATCAATATGTTTTTTATGGCAGTATATTCTACACAGTTTACCAATTTCTTTCATTAATCGTTCACAAGGGTTCGAAGAAGCACGGTACCTGGATATATAGATCGGAGAAATGTTTCTAGCTCGTAACAAACGCGTTCCATATAGCAGATCGAAACTGTGATCCATTGTCGGAAATTACTTTCAACACATGTCCGACATGAAATAGAAAATGTTTTACAAATGCTTTCGAAACAATTTTAGCAGTAGCTTTGCGTAACGGAGTGAAGGTAACAAATTTTGAAGTGAGTTCAACAGCGACAAAGATGTAGCAAAAACCTCTATTAGTTCTGGGAATCGGTCCAAAAATGTCTACAGCGGCCATATGTCTCAATTTAACAAGTACAATTTGATGTAATGGAGGAACGTGTGAAGTCGTGTCTGATTTAGCTTTCTGGCGTATACGTTTCTCCATGTTGGTAAAATAACAGTTCTGTCTCAGAATAAGAAAACATTTTCTGGCTCCGTAATGTGCGTAACTTTGTTAACAAGTTCGTCAGAATTGCATAATAACCAATTGTTGCTGTCAGGATGAGAAAGGCGAAACAGAATGTCATTGCGTACAGTGTAATGGTTTCTAATGGTAACATTATTCCTATCTTGCCAAAGGTGTTTAATTTCTTTACATACGTTGTCTTTATTCTGCTCTTGTGCTATGTCTTGTAATGACGACGAAATGAAATTTTCAAATGCAACTTGTTGAATGTACATGACGCTGAAATTTGCTTTGCAGAAGTTGGTTGCGATGTCTTGCTGATTGTTGCTGAGAGAACGGGATAGTGCGTCTGCTACAATATTTTGTGTGCCGGGAATGTGAACAACTGTGAAATTAAATTCCTGCAAATAAAGTTTCCATCTACTTAATCTGTCGTGTGTAAATTTTGCCGAAAGTAAAAATTGTATAGCTCTATGGTCTGTGTAAACGGTGGTATGTCTTCCATAAAGAAAATGCCTAAATCTGGTAAAAGCCCATACAATACATAATGTTTCAAGCTCGGTAACAGAATAATTTCATTCAGCAGGTGACAAAATGCGACTTGCAAAAGCGATGTTTTTAATTACTGTACAACCATCTTCTTCAATTTCCTGAAAAATATGTGCACCTAAAGCGGTGTTAGAACTGTCGGTGGCAATGGAAAAATTTCTGGTAAGATCTGGGTGCGATAAAAGTGGTGCATTCAACAAGGCATGTTTCAAATAACATCATCGTGAACAAGATTCTGCGTGTCAAAAGTATTGCTTGCGTTACTGGAAGATGCAACCTGTACTGTATCTAGTCAAATTCTATCTGACGTGTTATTATTTTCAGGAGGATGCTGTGGCATTTCCACTATTTGTACTGTTCTGTTATTTCTTCCTGACGTATTACGTTCTGGATGATACCTACTGTCTGGTTCCTTCATGATAATATGTTGTTGCTGATGTTCTTGCTGCTGGTAAGATCGACTGTTATTAAATGTACGCTGAAAATTGTGCTCATTATTTTTACATCTGTCATGATAATCATTGCTATACGGCGCGTTGCGATACGAGTTGAGATGATGTGTTTTCTGTACGTACTGATTTCCTTGTTGCGGTGCGTTACTATTTGTTGAAGCTGATGCTATACGTGTACGCGGCGAAACATTAAAGCTGGTTGACCTTGTACATTACATTGTTGGTTGGATATGCTAACCGGTTGGTTTTGTTGCTGCTGCGGATAAAAACCTCTATTGTTACCAAAAATGTGTTTGCGACTGCTGAAAATTTTGTACATACTGATGATTAAAAATTTTTTTTGTCTGTTATTAAAGTTCTCGTGGTTGTCATTTCTGGAGCGTCTAATGAAAAATTGTCGCTTTCGGTAAAACTTGTCTTATCGGGTTTTCTTGACTCATTCTTAATTCTGTATAGAGCGATAGTTGAAGAGCTGTTTTGTAAGATATGAAGGATAGTAGAAGAGAAGGCAGCAGTGCAGAAAACTAAAGATGAAACAGCACTACTACGGCTCAGGACCCTGTGCACGCTACGGCACATATTCATTAAAGTGTAATGAATCCCCTGAGGTTAATTACGCGCTACAAACAAATTTTAGCTTCTGCGTTACAGGCAATGCCGGTGAAAATTCAAAAACAAATTGCTGTATCCATGCTAATTCTAGTTTCTGCATTACAGGTAATGGAGGTGAAAGTACAAAAATAAATCGACGTATCCAGTTCAAAGCGTGTACCTGTGCTCTGTCATTTTCAAATACCTTAAATATTCTTACAGATAAAAATTGCTTATAATCGACGTTATCGTCTTTGACTTTGTGAACAGGTTCAGGATTGCATGAGAATCTGTTTGTCTGTGTCACTTCAGATTCTACATCGCGTGGTGTCTGTAAATTACTTAAGTTACACTGGCTGTGTGAGTGTGACAAATGTTCGCAACGTGGCGTATGCTGTGACGTGTAAGTGAGTGAAACAATTTTCATTTCTGTCACTTTAAAACATTCGTCAATTTGGCTATTCTGTTGTTCAAATTTCTTATCGACTTCCGTATCCAGAGTGTGTGAGACTTCTGCTGACATTAAATTAAACTCGTCGCGTAACTGTGTCGCATTTTCAGAACATTGTTCAGCGACCGCACTACTTTCATCTCTAAATGATTCTGTTGTCGCTGCATCCGTATTACTTAATTCACGTGCAACAGATGTAATTTCTTCACTACTGTTACCAGCACAACCCTTAATTTCCTCACGTAATTGTTCTTCAGTATCATGACGTTGCACGGTAACAGCTGTAACCTGTTCACTAAGTTGTTTGTTCTGTTCGTTAAGATTGTCGTGTTTTTCGTTCGACTGTTTGCAACTTTCATACCACTGTTTGAACATTTCAATAAGTTTGTCGTATTTTTCATTAAGTTGTTTGTAATGGTTGTCTTGTTTTTCACTGAATTTTTTGAAATTTTCATTACGTTGTTTGTACGATTCATTACTTTGTAGCAATAATGCCATAACTTGATCCATGCCAATATTAGCTACGGTGTTCTTTGTGCTGTGTGATGGTGTATGTACATTTATCACGTTTTCTGTAAACATTTGGGCATTTTGTAATTCTTGAAAAGGTTTGCCAATCGGATGTGCACTGTTAGTCACTACCTTGGAATCAAATAAATCTGTCCCACTTTGCGTATACTGTTCATTTTCATTGGAAACAATTATCTGTTCGCTACGTAAATTTTGCAAATCGGGCGTGTCGAACTGGGCAGCGTTCATTGTAACAGAACGTCCCGCGTCATCAATTGTCGTCAAATTAACAGAGGACACAATTGAATTCGTTTGTTCATCATTAAGATAAAAATCATTACTAGTGGTCGGTATGCACTGATTGTCAGTAAACGGAGGATTGTCATCATTACACTGAGTGTCGCAAATATTATCGGTCAAATTATTAGAGTCGGCTATTTCACTCATTGCACATCGCGATGTACTGTTAACAGTTTTTCGCGGCTTTTTTCACAAATCAAAATTATTCACAAATGAAACAAGCACAATGCAAAATGTAACAAACACTATTACAACAAAGAGCAACAAATTGCCGATGAACTGTGAAAGAGTGACAAATTAGTAAATGCGTTGCGCCAGATGCAAACTACGTTTAAGTAAATAAGAGCAGATATATGACTACTTCTCAGAAGATTCACAAAGAAATACGATCCTGGCCGGATGTCGCCAAGTGTAACCTCCCCGCAAACAATGAAAATGGAAATAAAAATGTGAGCCACGAACCAATATCCTCCCCACAGAAATATTTAAATGAAAATGAGCCAAGTGTAACCTCCCAAAGAATTGTTTATATTTAAAATATGAACCATGCGTAAACTCCCCACAAAATAATAATTAAATGAATTTTTTTTTTTAATATTGTGATCTCTGAACAAAATTGGCTCCGATTTATAGTCTCTGTGCAAAGAATGCATTCACACTTAATATTCCCACAAAATTCTTTTCTCATTTAATGTCAAGTTCGAAATAGAAAAATTCCCAAACACCAAAACAATAAAAAAAGTTCTGTAACCTGATAAAGTTTATGAGGACAGCAGCGCTGACCTTCGGCCCTGTATTCTGAATAAAAAAGGCAAAAATTCTTACCTCAATAAAACTGCAATTATATCTGCTCTTAAATTAGTCATTTTTCGACACAGCTTCGTGCAATGCTGGCGTGTGTATATATATATATATATATATATATATATATATATATATATTATTGGAAGGAATGGTCATTCATTTGAAATATTCTTATATTCTTTAAATTGAAATGAATGCTTTTCTTTAAAAGAGTTGCTTTATATTATAAAAACTATTTTTGGGGCATTCTTTGGAACAAATGAAATTACAATTAACATACATTATTAAATATGCGCAAGGCTGCTTCTTTACCTTCTACAACAATACTCATCCTCCAGAGTCCTGACCAGAGTCCCGAGCATAGCACACAGCCGACGCATGCCGACTCCCGCCGACTAGCACGGACTACTACTACTGTCGACTCGCGCAGACTAGCAACAGGTAACGATAAACTACTCTCTTGTCAGAGATTCTGTCATGCCTCGCCCATCGCTGGCAATGTATACGTCTTTCAGTCTCACCAAGGAGACTCTTCCGGGTGTCCTATGAACTGTCTCCGAGGCAAAGTTGCCGACTTAGTAACTCTTGTGCCATCTTATTGCTGGTGGGACACTAAAATTGAGTCAGTTTTGCACTACTATAGGCGTTCTGCAGATGCGTCACCATGACACTATTGCTGCCTATCAGGAACTGGTTCTCCATCATACGAGTCATGCCATACTGCATATGTCTCTGTGACACTGCTGGAGTAATTCTGCAAGTGCGTTTCTCATTTATTTATTTAGCTTATGGCATGATACACTAATTGGAAACAGCATAAAAGAGAATATACGTTGTCAAAATATAGGGTGCAATCATAATAAAATAATGTAAATTGAACATTGGCACGTAACAATAAATGTAAAACTATGTTACAAAACAATAAGATTACATGAAGTTCAGATTCCAGTATCTTCAGCAATCACAATTCCACACTTACACTCTGCAGCCACTCCACAGCTTGTGGCGTTGCCCTCAGGCAGTGCCGGTGAACGCCGTCAGGGGACACTCGCTGACGATGTGGTGGAGGGTTTGTTCTTTGGCGCCACAGTCGTACCAGGGTCATATCTCAAGTTCCATCTGTACATCAACGATCCACATCGGCCATGACCTGCCCGTATTCTGTTCAGTGTTACCCAGGTTTGAATTCTGTAACCCAGGTTGAATTCTTTTAGCAAAACTCTTGACTGGACTATGTGGGAGTAAAATGTCGTCTGCCATTCCTTTGCCTTTGGTCCACAGTGTTAGGAACTCTCGGTGTATGTTGTCGAGACCAGGGGCCTTGTCTTACAGGGCCTGTAGCGTTTCTGTGACTGTGAACGGTTTTGTCAAGTCTTGTTGTTCTCGGCTGTTTCTCTTTAATGTATTTAGTTCTTTCTTTGCTTTACGTGACTGTGCTTTACGGACAGGTGCTCTAGACGTTTTGACTATATTGTTGGGAATTTGGTCTGGTGTTTAGTTTGTGGTACTTGTAAATTAGCTCCTAGTTTCTGCTAGAATGTCTAAAATCCAGTTTTTCAATGGTGTTCCTCTACTTGACCCTCCTAGCTTCGTCCAGGCTATGCAGGAGGTCATATGCGACTTCAGGTCTTCCGCTCTTCTCGTAGTCCTCATACAGCCGTTCACCAGCTTCACTCCATCCTGGTATATACTGCTTTCTAATGCCCCTAGAAATGTGTTTTTTATCGGTCTTTATAACAGTGTCAGCAAATTTTTGGTAATGCTGAGGATGGGTGGCTATGAATCGTATGCTAAAGTCCAGGTCTCTAGAAAAGCCAGACCAGTCAGCTTTGGAGAAATTCCACCGGGGCAGTGGAGACGCAAGGATCACGGGGATATGTATGCCCACCTCAAGAAAGATTGGTTTGTACCGGCTGTGCGAAAAGTGTTTGACGATGTGACTGTTAACAGGGATTGGCTTAGCCCTCGGGTCGGTGGAAACAGAACACAGGTCGGGGTTTGTCTCCGACTCCCGTCTGGCTGATCTGAAGGTTGCCATGCCTTTACGGCTATAAAATAGGTGCATGTTCTGCATCTCAGCCCATTCCATAATCCTTAGCCCCTTTGCGTCATTTTCCCTGTACTTCCATTCAGTATGGTGGCTATTGAAAACACGTGCAATTACGGCAGGGTGGCCGACGAGTGGAGGCTGGTCTGCTGGCCAGGAAACGGCGGAGGGTTTGTAGATGTTAATGATAGTTAAATCTCCCACTTTTATCGTAGTGTTATGGATGTTTTCGCTGTCAGATGTAGAGACAAGCTTCACATTACCAATACTTGTCCTTGCGTAAGTAGCGGTGGGTATGTTGTGCCAGTCAATCTGTACCCTGGGATTTTTCCTCTCGACTGGAGCTGTGCTTCGTCTGCAGTGTGTGTTTCTTGATTAAAAGGATGTCAGTGTCATGGTCTAAAAGAAACTTTGATAAGCATTCACTCTTTGATCAGCTTATGTTTTCTACATTAAACTGGCAGACGTGCAAGATTGGTCCCACGGTATTTGTCCTAGGGTCTTGGGGAAGGCCATTCGCTTGTTTCCCTTGCACTGTGTCCGGTTATCCTGGAGGTCGTAAGACAGTCTAGATTGCCTAGGTTTTTAACTCTTTAGCCGTTTGACAGAGTTGCTCGGAGTTTACCACGTGGAGACGAGTCAGAAATCACATTCCAGTGTGTTTCTCATAGACTGCTGCTTGCATCCTGCTAACACACCATGGAACGTCATCTGGGTGTCCAACACTCTTTTTGCGGGACAAAACTCTTTTCCCCATCATCTTGGTATTCGAACACAGTAATTGCTTCGTCATTAGAACAGTCATTCTGCAGACGCATTAAAATGGCAGTCTTACAGTTATGCCTCTCCATAACACGGCTGCTGGTCTACTGCTACTGTCTCGTCGCCATTGTTGGAGCATTTATCCCAGTGGCTTTCTAAAAGAAAGCTGCTGTAAGTTATCACAGTTTTCACCATGGAACCTTTTCTGGGTATCCAATAGTCTGTCTCGAAGGCACAGTTGCTAATTTACCATAACTCTCGTGCCGTCTTATTGTTGATGGGACACTAAAATTGCTTCGCCCTTGCATTACCATAGGCATTCTGGAAGTGACTCTCAATGACACTCCCAAGGCCGTTCTAAAAATTCTTCTCCACCTCTCCTTTTCTGGGCAACTGCAAATGTTAATCCGTGACTGCTGAAGTCCACGATGGTTCCTATCATTCCCCAACGTTTCATACTGAAACCACACCTGGGTGTCCAGTAGTTTGTAACCGAGGCCAAGAAGCTCTCTGTAACCCTCGTCCCCTCACATTAACGCTGGGTCACTCAAGTTCATTCGGCATCAGACTAATGCAGGCGTTCTGCAGAAGCCTCACCATGACACTCTGGCTGCCCTTCAGGAATCGCCTCACTAGCAACGTCTGGTGGCATACAGAAAGTGTCTGTATGATACTGTTGGAGTGATTCTGCAAGTACGTTTCTCCGAGGCTGCTGCTGGCATCCCCCTTGGATCTCACCATGGGATGTCTTCTGGGTGTCCAGCAGTTTTCCTGCGAGACGAAGCTGATGGCTTGCTGTAACTCTCTCCTCATCATCTTGCTCCTGGGACACAGTAATCGCTTCGCCATTGCAATGCAATAGGTATTTTGCAGACGCCTCAATATGACACTCCCGCTACCGCTATGCTATTGCGTCTCCGTCACACGCCTGCTGGCCTACTATAGGTGTATCCACAACAATGTTGGCGTATCTCTGCAAGTGCCTTCTATGCTAATATTGCTGGCAATTAGGAAGCGTTTCACCATGTAACATCAACTCAGTCTCCAACAGTCCGTCCCCGAGGCAAGGCATCTAGCTTACTGTAACTTTCTCTCCAGCACATTGCTGCAGGGACACAGAAATTGCCTCGCCATTGCACTGCTATAAGGCATTCTGTGACACTTCACCATGACACTAATGTTACCTCTCCGGAACTGCCTCTCCATGAGACGGATCATTCCCTATTGCCGGACGCTGATAACCTCGTTGTTGTGCGCCCTCAAACACTAATCATCATCATCATTCCCTGTTGCATATGTCTCGATGACACTGTTTGAGTTTTTCTGCTGGTGTGTATTTATGATACTAACACTGGCACTCGGCAACGGTCTCACCATGTAACCTCTTCTGGGTGTTCAGCAGCTTGTATCCGAGGTACAGCTGCCGGCTTACTGTACCCTCGCACCCTCAGATTGACGCCGGGACACTGAAATTGCCTCGTCATAACGCTAATATATGCTTTCTGCTCACGCCTCACCATGACACTAATGCTGCCCCTCTGGAACTGCCTATCCATCAAGTGGGTGCTGCGCTACTGCAAGAGAGTCTAACACACTTCTGGAGATATTCAGTATGTACAGTGTGTTACAAAAAGATGGAAACATTCCTCACACACAAATAAAGAAAAGATGTTATGTGGACATGTGTCAGGAAACGCTTAATTTCCATGTTAGAGCTCATTTAGTTTCGTCAGTATGTACTGTACTTCCTCGATTCACCGCCAGTTGGCCCAATTGAAGGAAGGTAATGTTGACTTCGGTGCTTGTGTTGACATGCGACTCATTGCTCTACAGTACTAGCATCAAGCACATCAGTACGTAGCATCAACAGGTTAGTGTTCATCACGAACGTGGTTTTGCAATCAGTGCAATGTTTACAAATGCGGAGTTGGCAGACGCCCATTTGATGTATGGATTAGCACGGGGCAATAGCCGTGGCGCGGTACGTTTGGATCGAGACAGATTCCCAGAACGAAGGTGTCCCGACAGGAAGACGTTCGAAGCAATTGATCGGCGTCTTAGGGAGCACGGAATATTCCAGCCTATGACTCGCGACTGGAGAAGACCTAGAACGACGAGGACATCTGCAATGGACGAGGTAATTCTTCGTGCAGTTGACGATAACCCCAATGTCAGCGTCAGAGAAGTTGCTGCTGTACAAGGTAACGTTGACCACGTCACTGTATGGAGAGTGCTACGGGAGAACCAGTTGTTTCCGTACCATGTACAGCGTGTGTAGGCACTATCAGCAGTTGATTGGCCTCCACGGGTACACTTCTGCGAATGGTTCATCTAACAATGTGTCAATCCTCATTTCAGTGCAAATGTTCTCTTTACAGATGAGGCTTCATTCCAACGTGACCAAATTGTAAATTTTCACAATCAACATGTGTAGGCTGACGAGAATCCGAACGTAATTGTGCAATCACGTCGTCAACACAGATTTTCTATGAACGTTTGGGCAGGCATTGTTGGTGATGTCTTGATTGGGCCCCATGTTCTTCCACCTACGCTCAGTGGAGCACGTTATCATGATTTTATATGGGATACTCTGCCTGTGCTGCTAGAACATGTGCCTTTACAAGTACGACACAACATGTGGCTCATGCACGATGGAGCTCCTGCACATTTCAGTCGAAGTGTTCGTACGCTTCTCAACAACAGATTCGGTGACCGATGGATTGGTGGAGGCGGTTTTGTGGCGGTGTTCGTAGCGACAAACACTTGGCTGTAGAAATGGCTTACGAAGTCACCGCCACACTTTTAATAGCGGGCCGACCGGTCCGCTGGAACAGTGAACAGAAAGATGAAAGCCCAAACACTCATATTAAATAAAAGTCGGTACTTATCTTTTATTAATGAAGATACAGTAACACAGTAGTGAACTCGGTGTCTACAGAAATCTGTCTAGTTCGAGTCGGAGCGGCTAGGTCAGCGTCGGCTGACGACAAACAACAACTCTGCTGCGATGAACACACAACTGACTACCAAGTACACAATTCGGAGGCGAGTATACAACTGAGCGGCGAATACAGAACTGCCCTAGCGCTCGCGACTCCAGCGCTTAAGAAGCCAGAAGCCAGCGGTGGCGCGCGCAGACTTGCGGCGATTTCCTCTCTCGCTGGCGCTGCTTGTGCGGACGGCGTCCGAACTTTGATGCTGCCAACCTTTTGGCAGCGGGCTCGGGTGGCATTACTGGCTAGGACATAACAGGCGGACCAATTCCATGCCCTCCACGCTCTCCTGACCTCAACTCTCTTGACTTTCGTTTATGAGTGCATTTGAAAGCTCTTGTCTACGCAACCCCGGTACCAAATGTAGAGACTACGTGCTCGTATTGTGGACGGCTGTGATACGATACGCCATTCTCCAGGGCTGCATCAGCGCATCAGGGATTCCATGCGACGGAGGGTGGATGCATGTATCCTCGCTAACGGAGGACATTTTGAACATTTCCTGTAACAAAGTGTTTGAACGCTGGTACGTTCTGTTGCTGTGTGTTTCCATTCCCTGATTAATGTGATTTGAAGAAAAGTAAGCTCTAACATGGAAAGTAAGCGTTTCCGGACACACGTCCACATAACGTATTTTCTTTCTTTGTGTGTGAGGAATATTTCCTGAATGTTTGGCCGTACCTTTTTGTAACACCCTGTATATTTCTATTATACTGCTGCTGGTTTTAGGCTAGGGTCACACCATGGAACCTCTTCTTGGTGTCTAGTACTCTTTCTGCAACACAAAGCGACAGCTTTATGTAGCTCTACTGGTACATAGTAATCGCTTCACCATTACAATAGGCATACTCCAGACACCTTAATATGACTCTCGTGCTGAAGCTCAGTTATGCCTCTCCATAACACGGCTGCTGGCCTACTGCTAGTGCCTCAGCGACATTGTTGGAGTATTTCAGTGAGTGTCTTTCTATGAAAATAGTGCTGGAATTTATAACTAGTCTCCCATGGAACATCTTTTGCGTGTCTAATAATCTCTGAGGCACAGTTGTTTACTTAATGTAACACTTATGTCATCGTATGGTTGCTGGGACGCTAAAATTGCTTCGCGTTTGCACTAGTGTAGGCGTTCTGCACATGTCTCTCAATGACACTCCCGAGGCCATTCTAGAAACGCTTCTCCATCTGACCATTACTGGGCCGGCCGGGGTGACCGAGTGGTTCTAAGCGCTACAGTCTGGAACTGCGCGACCGCTACGGTCGCAGGTTCGAACTCTGCCTGGGGCATGGATGTGTGTGATGTCCTTAGGTTAGTTAGGTTTAACTAGTTCTAAGTTCTAGGGGACTGATGACCTTAGAAGTTAAGTCCCATAGTGCTCAGAGCCATTTGAACCATTTGACCGTTACTGGGCAACTGAAAATGTCAATCCATCACACTGGTGATGCCTACTACGGCTGCTATCATTCTGCAACGTTCTCAGTATCATACCACACTCGGGTTTCCAGCAGTTTGTAACCGACGCACTGCTGCTGGCTTACTGTAACCATCACTCCTTCACACTGACGCTGGGACACGGAAGTTTCTTCACCATCAGATTGCAGCACGCATTCTGCAGACACCTCAGCATAACGCTGTCGCTACCCTTCGGAAATCACATCTATCTCACGTGTGCTTGCCTACAGTAAGTGCCTCCATGACACTGGTGGAGTCATTCTGCAAATGCAATTCTCCGAGACTGCTGCTGGCAACTTGCTAGTGTCTCACCGCGATACGTCTTCTGGTTGTCCAGATGTCTTTCTGCGTGACGAAACTGGTCGCTTGCTGTAACTACTTCCTCATATTCTGTGCAACATTGGCTCGGTTTCAAATAGCGCAGTTCATGACATAAGTTCATGGCTGGTAGAAAATAAACTAACGCTAAATCACTGTAAGACTCAGTTTTACAGTTTCTAATACACAATTCAACAAATCCTGACGTCTTAATTTCTAGGTGTTCATATAGACAGTAAACTATCGTGGAAAGCCCATGTTCAGGATCTTATTCAAAGACTTAATGATGCTATTTTTTCTCTTCCCAGTCTAAAAGTATATTTTTGGCTCAGAAGCGGGCGGTTCGGGTAATATGTGGTGTAAATTGGCGAACCTCTTGTCGACCCCTGTTCACTAATCTGGGTATTTTGACATTGGCCTCTCAATATATACCGGGTGATCAAAAAGTCAGTATAAATTTGAAAACTCAATAAACCACGGAATAATGTAGATAGAAAGGTAAAAATTGACACACATGCTTGGAATGACATGGGGTTTTATTAGAACCACCTCATATTGCTAGACGCGTGAAAGATCTCTTGCGCGCGTCGTTTGGTGATGATCGTGTGCTCGCCGCCACTTTCGCCATGCTTGGCCTCCCAGGTCCCCAGACCTCAGCCCGTGCGATTATTGGCTTTGGGGTTACCTGAAGTCGCAAGTGTACCGTGATCGACCGAGATCTCTGGGGATGCTAAAAGACAATATCCGACGCCAATGCCTCACCATAACTCCGGACATGCTTTACAGTGCTGTTCACAACATTATTCCTCAACTACAGCTATTGTTGAGGAATGATGGTGGACATATTGAGCATTTCCTGTGAAGAACATCGTCTTTGCTTTGTCTTACTTTGTTATGCTAATTATTGCTATTCTGATCAGATGAAGCGCCTTCTATCGGACATTTTTGAACTTTTTTTTTTTTTTTTTTGTTCTAATGAAACCCCATGTCATTTGCAAGCATGTGCGTCAATTTGTACCTCTCTATCCACATTATTCTGTGATTTAATCAGTTTTCAAATTCATACTGACTTTGTGATCACCCAGTATATTCTTTACAGTCATTTCTTGATAACAATATCAGCTTATTCCCAAGAATAAGCAGCTTTCACTCAGTTAATGCTCGGCAAAAATCAAACCTGCATTTGGATCGGACTTACTTAACTCTTTTGCAGAAAGGTGTGTAGTGTACTGCTGCATCCATTTTCAGTAAGCTACCACAACAATTCAAACACCTTAGCAGTAATCCACGCGTTTTCAACTCGAAACTGAAGGGTTTCCGCATGGGTTACTCCTGCTATTCTTGTTGTATTGTTGATTGTGTTTACTTAATCTTATGGCTTCACTTGTTTTTGGCTTCATAACCTTTTTATTTTCATCTGTTATTACTTGTACTGACACGTTCCATGACCTTGCAGATATGCTCCTCAATTTGGTCCTACAGAACTTGACGTGTAAATAAACAAGTAAATCACCTCGCTACTGGGACACAGGAATTGGTTCGCCATTGCAATAGAATAGCCATTCTGCAGACGCCTCTATATGACACTCTCACTACCGCCATGTTATTGCCTCTCCATCACACTGTTGCTGGCCTACTACAAGAGCCTCCCATGGCACTTTTGTGATTTTCTGGAAGTGCGCTTCTATGCTAACGCTGCTGGCAATTACGAAGGGTCTCACCATGGAATCACTACTGTGTCTCCAATAACACAGGCCAATGATAGAAAAACTTTTTTCTGAAAGTACCCTATTCTCGTGTTTTTTAGGGTGGTAAATCCAAGTATGATACTTAAAAAACTATATCACTCACCATTTCTTCACATTTTACAGTTAAATTTATTAAATTAAACGATTTTTTAAAGAATTTAACAAATTTTATACAGTTAAAATAATTGTAAAAGGAGGTGTAATGAATGTGGATGACGTTGGTAGCACAGCTGAAAAACATTTGCTGGCAAAAAAAGGTCGATTCTATTTTTGTGTTAACAGATGGTGTTTTGTTTACTGTCAGCCTAACCTCACTTTCCCGTTTCTTGTACATGTGCTCAGTACAATGTCTAATCGTGGTTGTAAAAACTCTGCTGACAGTTTTTGTTATATCTGTGGTGAATTTGTGTTTTTAAAAACACCAAAGAAACATTACAGACTTTGTGAAAAAGGTTTTATCTATCATACTTTGGATCTAAACTTGGTGATCGAGATAAATCTTGGGCGCCGCATAAGGTACGTTATGTGTGAGCTGAATATCTGAAAAAATGGTCCAAAAACGAGAAAGAAACCTTTAGATTTGCTGTACCTGTGACATGGAGGTAGCCAAGAAATATTTCAGATGATTGCTACTTTTGCAGTGTTGATATTAGTAGTCATAACCTTCCGTCCGCCATCTGACCAGTAGCGCATGGTGTAGATTTGCTGGTTCCTGAACCACCAGATGATTTAAATTCTACTCCAGCAGAAGAATTTTCTGATGTACAATGTGATTTAGATGAAACAGATGATGATGAATTCCATTGTAATACAGAACGTCTAGAGCCCAAATTGTTTACTCAGACCGAGCTTAACGATTTGGTTAGGGATCTGGGCTTAATGAAAGAAAAAGCTAAATTTCTTGGCTCTAGATTAAAAGAAAAGACGTTATTGGCAGTTTGAACCAACGTGTTTATGTATAGAAAGAGAGAGCAGCAATTTTCCAAGTATTTTCAACAAGAAGGTGATTATGTGTACTGCTCAGACATTCCAGGTCTGATGAATGAGTTTGGTATTGAATACAAAAAACTAGACTGGAGGCTGTTTACTGATTCATCCAAAATCAGTTTAAAGGCTGTTTTATAACACAATGGTAACATGTATGCATCTATGTTGGACATTCTGTACGTATGAAAGAATGCTATGAAAACCTAGAAATAGTGCTAAATAAAATGGGCTACTCTGCTCATGGTTGGATGATATGTGACGATCTAAAAGTAACATGCATGCTCCTTGGTCAGCAAGGTGGCTTTACCAAATTTCCATGTTTCTTGTGCGAATGGGACAGTAGGGCTAGGGATCAAGACTGGTGCAGAAAGAACTGGCCTGTGGGGGAGTCTTTAAAACCTGGTGAGAAGACCATTTTACGCTAAAACCTCGTAGGTCCAAAAAACGTACTCCTACCACCTCTACATATAAAGTTAGGCCTAATGAAGCAGTTTGTAAAGGCTTTGCCTAAAGATAGATCATGTTTTAAGTATCTCTGCCAAAAGTTTCCACACCTTTCAGAATCTAAACTAAAAGAAGGTGTCTTTGTCGGACCTGATAATAGAGAATTGATGTTTGTTGTTAGCTTTGAATCCACAATGACCTTATATGAGAAAAAACATGGGTATCATTCAAGCAAGTCGTTACAAAGTTCTTAGGACATGAAAAAGACCCAGAATATATTTCTATTACAGTTACAATGTTAAAGAAGTTTAAAACTTTAGGATGTTTAATGAGCCTGAAATTTCACTTTTTGAACAGTGACCTTGATTTCTTCCCGGACAATATGGGAGATGTTAGTGAGGAGCAAGGAGGGCGTTTTCACCTTTAATCCTCTCCCCATCGCATTGCTCCTGGGACACAGTAATCGCTTCGTCATTGCAATACAACAGGCCTTCTTAGTTATGCCTCTCCTTAACATTGTTGCTTGGCCTGCTGAACGTGTTTCGTGTACATTATTGGAGTATTTCTGCGAGTGACTGAGAATGCTGCTGAAATTTTGCATCGGTCTCACGTAATCTCTACTGGGTCCTGTAGTCTGTTACATTGCCACTTGCTAAGTTTTTTTATTGTTTGCAGATGATACAAATATTGCAAGAACTGGCATGTCAAGTACATATTTAGAACTTGCTGTTAATCAAATTTTCACTTACTGTAATAAATTGTTTAAAGGTAATTCACCGTCATTAAACTTTGAAAAAAAAAAAACACTATATGCAGTTCATAGCCTATAAGAAATTTCCTCCCAGCACGTAATAACATACAAAGACATACAGATAGAGGAGGGTGACAGTGTTAAATTTGTGGGATTTCAATTCAATAATGAATTCAGTTGGGAAGGGCATACCACAGTACTGCTGAAGCGCCTGAATAAGTCTGTATTTGCAATGCGAATGATGTCAGATGCAGGAGATATAATTATAGAAAAACTTGCGTACTTTGCTTACCTTCATTGACTATGTCATATGGTGTGATATTTTGCGGTAACTTATCAAACCTAGGGGAAGTTTTAAGAGTGCAAAAGCGTCTAATAAGACTCATTTGTGGTGTAAATTCAAGAATATCATGTAGAAACCTGTCCAAGGAAAAAGAAATTTGTTGCAGATAATATATCTCTATTTCCAACCAACGGCTCAATACGTAATATCAATGCTAGGAATGAGAAAAATCTACACTGAGATGTAAAACCACTTGTCTTGTTCTAAAAAGGGGTCCAGTATTCAGGAACACACATTTTCAATAGACTGCCAACAACCATTAAAAACTTGGTTTCAGATAAAGCACAGTGTAAACAGAGATAGAAAGACTTTTTGGTGGGCAGTTCGTTCTGCACTATAGATGAATACCTTAACAGGGAGTGTTAGACCAGCTAAAGTAAAAATGACTGTAACATTTCAGTTTTGACAGCACTTGATCACAAGAGTCAAGATTAAATATTTTATGTATGATAAATTTATTAAAAGTACATAACTATGTTTCATTCCGATTGCGTATTAATTCTGTAAGTATTAACAGTTCTACTTTACTGTAATCTATTAACAAGTATTGACAACCCCCTGGCAAATGAACAGGGAAGTGAGTATTATATTCAAATGTTCTATATTTTTGTGTTATACTTCCTGACGTTTTCACACCCAAGAGTCATCTCATTTTGGATGTATGAAACGAGAAATGAATCTAATCCAAACATAAATTCTATAAACACTACACAATACGGTGTTAAAGGGTCTCTTATTTGGAACACTTTCATTTTTCCCATTGTGAAGCAAAACTTTTAAATTTGGCTCGAAGGAGCTAACAACCTTCCTCGCAAAGTTCAAAAGCGTTGCGCCCTGCGACGACATCCTCCGACTCGGGGATGCTTCTAACAGCAAGGTGTCGACACGTGCAGAAGAAAGATCAGTGCTCAGAAGTTCATTTGAGGTGTGAGGTGGGTTAATGATGTCACACTAACTTTCACCACACTTCCGCCCAACGCCACGGTGGACGTCTCACAAGATGGCAAGGTCTCAACTTCATCCTCCCTGTCCTCTTGCACCTCTGCGATGGAGGTCAGAACCGTGACGCAAGACGAAAGAACAGACACCATGCAATCATGTAAGTTATCCGCATCGATTGGTAGTAATACACCGTCTTCACATCTACATCGTACTCCGCAAGTCACCTAATGGTGTGTGGCGGAGGGTACTTTCAGTACCACCACCCTGTTACACTCGTGAATAGTGCGCCAGAAAAATGATTGTCGGTAATCCTCTGTGTTGGCTGCAGTTTCTCGAATGTTCCCCTCGTGGTCAATACGCGAGATGTATGTGGGGGGAAGTAATACGTTGTCCTACTCCTCCTGAAAAGTGCTGTCCCCAAAATTTCAATAGTAAATCTCTCCGGGAAGCACAACACCTCTCTTGTAATGTCTGCCATTAGAGTTTGTTTAGCACACTCTCTCGCCAGCTAAACGATCCCGTGACGAAACGCGCCGCTCTTCGTTGGATCATCTCTATCTGCTCTATCAGTTCTACCTGATAGATGAAAAATACTCAAGAATCGGGGGAACAATCGCCTTATAAGCCACCTCATTCGTGGATGAGTTATATTTCCTTAAGATTCTTCCGATGAATCTGAATCTGGTATCTGCTTTTCCCAGTATCTGTTTTATGTGGTCATTCCACTTAAGGTCGCTCTGGATATTTTAGACTTAGATATTTTACGGCAGACCCTGTCTCCAGCTGTTTGTCATCAATAGTGTGTAGCCTCCCAACAGATATATATATATATATATATATATATATATATATATATATATATATATATATATATATATAAGTGTGTGTTTGTGTGTGTGTGTGTGTGTGAAACTTCCTGGCAGATTAAAACTGTGTGCCCGGCCGAGACTCGAACTCGGGATCTTTGCCTTTCACGGGCAAGTACTCAGCCATCTGAGCTACCCAAACACGACTCACGCCCGGTCTCACAGCTTTACTTCTGCCAGTATCTCGTCTCCTACCTTCCAAACTTTACAGAAGCTCTCCTGCGAACCTTGCAGAACTAGCACTCCTGAAAGAAAGGATATTGCGGAGACATGGCTTAGCCACAGCCTGGGGGCTGTTTCCAGAATGAGATTTTCACTCTGCAGCGGAGTGTGCACTGATATGAGACCGGGCGTGAGTCGTGCTTCGGTAGCTCAGATGGTAGAGCACTTGCCCGCGAAAGGCAAAGGTCCCGAGTTCGAGTCTCGGTCGGGCACACAGTTTTAATCTGCCAGGAAGTTTCATATCAGCGCACACTCCGCTGCAGAGTGAAAATCTCATTCTGGAAACATCCCCCAGGCTGTGGCTAAGCCATGTCTCCGCAATATCCTTTCTTTCAGGAGTGCTAGTTCTGCAAGGTTCGCAGGATAGCTTCTGTAAAGTTTGGAAGGTAGGAGACGAGATACTGGCAGAAGTAAAGCTGTGAGACTGGGCGTGAGTCGTGCTTCGGTAGCTCAGATGGTAGAGCACTTGCCCGCGAAAGGCAAAGGTCTCGAGTTCGAGTCTCGGTTGGGCACACAGTTTTAATCTGCCAGGAAGTTTCATATCAGCGCACAACATTCACATTTAGTGTAACCTTCCAACAGGTTATTATTACGTAACCTCGCAATAATAAAACCTTTCAATAATTAGCTGACTGTGAATTTAAACTGGTGAATTTTGGATGTCAGCAGTGCTGTGTCATGGCCCTGAAAGATTATTCTGAACAAATTGAAAATTCTTACATCAATGAAGCCGCCGGATAGCGCGTATATATCTGCTCTTATAAGAAATTTTTCTGGCACAGCCAAGTGCAATGCTGGCCGCTAGATTTGTCATGTATAAAAGGAAACAACTGATCTTTCTTTACGATAATCGGGATGACCATGGATTGCAGAAATTAGTAAATTCTTTAAATTCAGATGAATGATTGTCAAAAAGTTAATTTTATAAAAAAGATTATTATTAAAAGATTTTTTGGAACATTTGCATGGACCTTGATATAACAATAGTATAAATTTAGTTACAACAAATTAAATATGTGCGCAGCTGTCTTTACCTTATACTACATCACTCAGGCATGACCGCCCCAACCGGCCGACTGGGAGCTACCACCACTATTGCCGACACTGCACTTACTGTAGCCGACACTGCTCTTTGGTCTGCGATTGTATTGCAGCTTACATACCGCAGGCAGCGCGTGAGCAATCCATCGAGATTATATCTGTTCGAGTGCGCTAGCAATAAATTCCTTAGTCATGGATCTCTTACAAGTGTAGCTGTACAGTAGTGGATTTCTTTTCCTATGTATGCGCAATATGTTACATTTATTTACGTTCAGGGTCAACTACCAGAGCCTGCACCATTCATCAATTCTCTGCAGGTCGTTTTGCAAATTCTTAATATCTTCTGGCGTTGCTACTTTGGTGTAGACAACTGCATCATTTGCCATTAGCCTTAAAGAGCATCCGTCGCTTTCTACTAGATCATTTAAATATACTGTAAAGAGGGTACTGATGACCTCACATGTTAAGTCCCATAGTGCTCAGAGCCATTTTTTATACTGTAAAGAGCAACGGTCCTATCACACTTCCCTGTGGTACTCCAGATAGTGCGGCTGCATATTTTATTCGACCTTCGTGGGAATTTATAATTGGCTAGCATGCAGGACGTGGACGGGAACTGAGGATAGGTGGCGGTAGGTGGGAATGTGGTTCGGCAGGGGAGCATGCCGAGACAGTCCGTCCATTTGCGATAATCACTGTGCGCGGACGTCGTAGTGGTCTACGCAACTGCCTTGTAATCAAGAAATTCCGGTTTCGAGTCCCACTCTGACACACATTTTCGCTCATGGCCCAGCTGGTATCATCAGTTCCTTCCTTTTCCTCTCCTTTCTCTCTCCCCCCTTCCCCCCCTCCCTCCCCCCCCCCCTCCCCACACACACACACACACACACACACACACACACACACACACACGCTCGCGCACACACCTCCAGTTAGATAATATTTATCGCAGTTGTGGATTCCGACATGTCAGAAAAAACAGACAGCACGTATTCATATTATCATTCATGAATGACTACGTGCCGACGGGATAGGCAGCACTACTCACACAACGTCAGTTCAGTGTCATTCTACAGTGGTATCAGCGCCTGCTGGCTCGATGCCAAGTCTGAGTAGTGTCGCAAGGGGTTGCCTTTCCTTCAACGGCGCACGCGCTTTGGTGAATGCATGCCCGCCTGTGCACGGGGCCACTTCTAGAGCACTCGTCACAGGTGCGCACGTGGCACCGGAACTGGTGGGTCTCGGAGGGCGCCTTTGCAATTTTATTCACTTGTTTGTCAATGTCGCATTTTCCCGTGATTGTGCCACAGAATGGCACGAACAGGAGGGCCGAAAAGCAAACACAACCTGAAACGTCCCCTTAGAAAAATTATACATGACTGTGCTTAAACTGACACACAATATTTTTTTAGCGCAACGCAATCTGACTTTCAGAAATCCCTACAAAAGAATGGCCCTGATTAACATTAACCTATACCTTTCACAAATCACTTACCTCACAAAAATCTTCGTTACTCAAGCTACTGCAATACAGCGAGCGCCACTACTGTCAGCTAAATAAAAGATTCAAACTACGGAAGGCACTAACTACTGATAGGCATAGTTAGCAAATGAAAGATTTTGATAGAGAAGAAACAATGTATTTACCTTAATAGTGTTCAAAGGTCATAATATATATAGCAGTTCATGACATCCAGTCTTACAAATTTCAAAACTCCGCCATCTCTCTCCCCACATCCACCATTGCTGGCGGCTCACCTCCCAACTGCCGAACGCTATGCGCTGTTAACATCCAGCTGCCCAACACTACAATGGCAGACAACAACGCAAACTAGCCACAGACTGCACACAGCACAGCCAGTGATTTTCATACAGAGCGCTAGCACACAGCACAGCCAGGGAGTTTCATACAGAGCGCTACGTAACGTTGCCAATAAGAAAACGTAAACAGCCTACTTACATAGCCCCCATGCTCCCCACAAAAAAATTTTACAAATTGTTTTGGGCAGTGGCCAATAATGATTTGATAAAATTTTTCATAATTACAATAACAAAGATATCAAATGCACACACTTATTGATACAATGTTGGCCAAAAGCTAAAATTTTCTCACAGTCCATAAAGACAGTCCTGATCATTCATCACAGTAAAACTGCAGTGTTTTTTTCAAAGTCTGAGTAGTAAAAGGAAATGCACACAGAAGTAGTGGATTTCCATGCAGTCTTGAAGTAGTAGTGTTGTCCTTCCAACGGAAAGACAGTGCTGACTCTCGACATGCTGAAAGGTAATGGGCCACAACAGATCAAACCCACAGCAGAGTCATTTGACGTTTTGAAGAATATTAGTAGGTAGGTCATCACAGAGTAGACCCACTGTAGTCCTGGTAGAGATTACGGTATTGGTGGGCCACCAGAGGTGCAGACTCACTGTGGTCCTGGTAGAGATTACGGTATTGGTGGGCCACCAGAGGTGCAGACCCACTGCAGTCCTTGTAGAAATAATGGTACTTGTGAGTCAGCAAAGGTGTAGACCCACTGTAGTCCTTGTAGAAATAATGGTATTGGTGGGTCCTTAAAGCCACAGACCCACTGTAGTCCTTGTAGAGATGGCCAGCAGCCATCTGTTGAGACTGTACAGGTGCACAATCACCATTGAAGAGTCTTGCGGATAATATAGCAAGTCCATAACCACCACTTGTGCACTCACAAAGTTTTTGGAATTGTCCTTAGAACCAGCAATGCTGTTATCCAGTCCCTTGCTGCATTATTAACACACGAGCAAACACTAACAGTCGCTACTTCTCACATATTGTCCATATACTATGACCAACAGAAACGTGTGCAGTGAAATGTAACTTACAAGTTAATAATATGATGAACTGGCATCAATTACAATTTTATAACATAACAATACAATAACAACGGTACAAAATACATCATTAAAAACATAATAATACAGATAACATTTGTAGTAATAGGGGCTTTACAAAAGAATAGAAATAAACATATACATCAGTGTTACAGGAATTATGACATAAGTAAATACATAAAAGATCAGAATAATTATTGAAACATCAACTTCACATATGAGCAATAAAACAGAACAGAATTAATAATGTCTAACATCTTTACAAAGTAAATAACATATTATTAATGCAAGTTATATTTGAGGATAACAGTATTCCTCATCATAGTTCATGTAGGTGAGTATTAGAAAAATTCTACAACATAAGTCTTATCAGATAAACATATAAAGACAGGAAGAACGTAAATACACAAGGGTACACAAACACATAGTGGGATAACACAAGGAAAGGACGGGGTTTGTTTTACTCCAGTATTTTGCAAACAAAACTTTCTTTACTTCTCGGAGATCTCCCTTCGTTCTTCATTATTTCCAAAAAGTCCTATCTATACCTGCTCTCTGTACTTTTCTCGTATGGCCTCTCAGTGCATTTCTTCAAATTCATCGCAACTCATTCTCTTATAGGCTACCCCCTCTTAAGCGAACTTAAATCTACTGAGCTGAGATGCTAAACTAAGGGACGAGGCAATGCAGCAGCACAAAACAATTAACACAAACAGCAATGACAAAAAAAATGGAAAATTGCAAAGCAAGCTACAGTAAATCTAAATTACCAAGCAATGCAACATTACAACTAATATGAGCCAATGTGCAGCAACAAGAAAAATAAATCAGTAGTAAAACTAGCTTATCAGAGTAATACAAAGTGAAATTTAGTAGCACTATGCCTGGAAAACAGCAGCAGCAAATGCAATAACTTATATCTGAACATGACATAGCTCAAGCAGAAAAAATATTACACTAAAGACAACAATGCAGACAAGGGAAATGTATATTCACATCTTAATGTCTATGTAATTAAAGTGTTGCACCACAGGAAGTTATTCTACCAAAAAAATTACCAAGTAGTTGAAAAGAAAATCCCGTATGCAATTCCTGTGAAGAGAAATGTCTTTTTATGCTCATTCATTTTTTGAATAGATCATAAAATTATTTACTGGATCTGTAGGCATAAAATATTTATATTAGTACATCTATTAAATTTTACTTTAGCCAATGCTGCAGTGTAGCTAGAAACTAGATATTAAACAAAATGAGTAAATAAATACATAAAGCAAGCCATATGGCATTTCTCTCAACTAGCAAGACAATAGCCGTGAAATGTTTCTCATCGTTTCATTAGACATTTTAGTAAATATCATAAATTAAGAGCTCCACAGTATAATCATATGTTTTCAAGTTTGAGCGTGTCGTATTTGCGATGCTTTCTACAAAGGAATGTCAATAGCGAGGATAATGGCCTCTTTTTTTTCCACCTGTGCCTCTGAAAGGCACACGCTAATGGCTTTTTTCCAGACAACTGTCGCGCAGCTGCCCACAACGCATTATGTGCAGGTGGTCACTTAACTTTCTTACGGAAATATTTACGACAGCAGTTTCCGCTACAGTGACAGTCTCATATAAAAATATTTCACAGGTTAAGAATTTGCATTACAAATCTGTAGAAACAAAATCCTATAAATATAACAGTGTCCAAAAAATTTTCGCCGGCATTGTGATACATTCACCGATTTACACACATTTCATAACTCTTAAAGTACGATTCTTGGTTTCCAACATAGTTTTCCCAAGTCAGAGGCCCTAACCACTACTCATTATTCCTTACCTTATTACACATATACATATTTGTCGAGACTTCTTCAATATTTCATCATAATAAATACGTAGCATAATCAAATTCCTCATATAGCATCAGCTTATTGATCATAAACATACCGCAACAGCATAATACACATCATCATCAGAACATCATAAAACCTCAGCCAAATCTCAAAAAAGGTGTAGCTTTCTGCAATAATATCAAAACCTAAAAAAAATTCTCTGCTCATTTCAATAGTGTCATCTACCTCAAACGTACTTTAAAAATCATGCTCCCTTACCAAATACATCATTCAAAGCTCTCATAGTATCACAATGGTTCCAAAAAAATATGAACAGTTCACAAAGTACAGACAAAATACAATTTCATAAGTGTGAAGTTACCCAACTGTGTAATTGCGTAAACATGTGCCACTGATGTAGTAAAAAAAATGTTTATCTCTCAGTTAAATGATCAGATAGCTGTGTAATTTGTGTGTTAGAGAAATATGGTACCGATGTGTAAAGTTGTATAAGCAAATACCATATTAGCTAGGGCTCCTTGTGCTTCCCAAACACATGGTACACAAAGTAGGCATGTACCCCCCTGAGGATTAATGTAATTATACCCTCAGGTGTTACAGATTACAGCAATGGAATGAAATGTATCACGGAAAACCTTTGTATCATTGTACTTCAAATATCTTTAAAAATAAATGTTTTAAGTACAAAATTAATCACTCAAATACGTGTACTGTAGTGCTAAACTGTGTGTCATGTTGTAAGATAATCTCTGTGGAAGTGTCGTAGTTATCGTCCTCCGAAAGCTAAGTTCTGCAGAAGTCAATGTACTTACCTCATGATAAACAAAAGTGAAATGCTTTGCGTGTAGATATCTTAGTTATTACGCTTATTGCCATGATGAAGTAAGTACTGTGCTGTAACGTATTGTTGTGCTACGGAAAAGGCTGTCTCATTGCAGCTATACCACAAAAGTTATTACTAAAACATGTTTTACTTTCCAGAATAATTCAGAAAAATTGTGCAGATATAAAACAGAAACACCGCAAAAGCAGCATTGTAAATTGTCACTCATTAGTAGCGTCATGATAAAATCGGGTAGTTGTCACATAAACTAACCACTGTGTCATCTGGTATCTCACAGAAAGTACTTTAAATCCAGAATGTATCTTCAAGTAAACCAAAATGTTGCATTAAAATCTCATTAGCAGTACCAGTATATGTGCTAAGTATGTAAGCCTGATAGTCGTTACGTAATCGTGCAACTAACAAGCAAGAATGTACAAATACAACACTGTGTCGTCTGTTCACTATAACAATGCATTCGTAATTTCTGTTTAACAATGTTCCCTAGGTTCTAGACTGGATATTTAACTTCAAACATTGTTGTAAGTTAACAGATTCTAAGTCTGACAAAGCATAATAGTAATGTAAAGTGAAAAATTTTATAGCAAAGACTAAGTTAAAAAGCAGAGTATCTCTCAATAAACGGTTCTACATGCGAAATGTGGTGCAATCCTTTACCCTTCCTAGTACGCAGAGTTTCAACTTGAGCGCATTTATCATGCGGTATACGTCGGTAAACAATACTGGAATTTTTCTCAAGGTTAGCGTGTATGCTATTTTTCCCTGAGCCAGCCGGCGCTGGTGGTTGCCTGCGGTGCGAGTCATTGTCTGTTTCTTTGTTGGCGCGCGTCGTTATTGGGATTTGGAGACCTAACTTCTACAAATTCACCTTGTCGAGAGGGCCCTGCGGTGTTTGAATCCCGCCAGTTCTGATGCAATTCAGCTCTGTCGTTACGATCATATCGTCTGTCGTCATGTCGGTAGATTCCATAGTTTCTTTCTTGTCGATCACGTGGTGGAGAATTTCTCACTGAATCGTAACTGCGCGCTGGACCGTTGCGTCTACAGTTATTCTGTCTCCATTGATAATAATTATTTTTGTTCCCATATTGTCTGTTTCTATGGTAATCTCTGTCATATTCATTACTACAATGCGATCTTTCTCTGTAACTATTATTACTCTGCCAGTGGTTGTCATATGGGTGGTCTCTGTTTTGGTCACGATTTGCGTTGTAAGAATAGACTTGTCGTGTCCAGTTATTGTTTCTGTCATAGCAGAATTGTGATGGATGTGACCTGTAGTGATTGTTTTCCTGTTTTCGCATCCCACGACTGTCTGTGTCAACTTCTAGTTCTTGTAACAGTCCCTGAAAAGCTTCAATGTCGTCTTTGCAACATCCTGCCAAAATAATATGTCGTAAATGTTCAGGCAATTTGATTAAGCAAATGCGGATGAGTTCTGAGGGGCTGTATGGGTTTGAAAGATACTGATTCTTATGCAACATGTCTCCAAAATATTTCATAAGACTGGAAAATTCAGATTGTTCGAAACGTTTCATCATTATGATGCTATGTTTTACTCGGTCTTGTGTAGCTTGAGACCAATACGCTGAGAGGAAGGCATGATAAAATTCTCCTTCACTGTGACAATCGTGAATGACCGATCGCATTCCTACAGCTGGTTCATTCTCTAAATAGCCACACACAAATTCTAACCTGTGCTCCAATGACCAGTTGGGAGGAAAACAATGAGAGAATTGATGAAGCCATGCTTGTGGATGAATGTCGTTGTCAGAATTCTTAGATGTTTTGAATTTACGTGTAGTAATGAACAGCTTATAGTCAAAATCATCGTGTCGGCGAGTAGCATATCGTTCATTGTTATGTCGTGTAGGCGGTTCCATCTCAAAATTCAGTGCACCTTGCCAATTTCTTTCATAATTTCCGAAATGCCCTGTGTTATTATTTTGTAGTTGTTCCGTATTTCTAAGTCCCTCTTCCCATGTTGGAGCGTGAGTGTCCTCTGAAATATGTAATTTTTGTATTACTTGTGCCAACTGATCTTGTACTTCCCGGATTTCTCTTTTGTGTTGCGTATTAATTTGATTCTGATTTTGTTTGAATTTCTTAATTTGTTCATACTCTTCTGTGTCAGTGATGGCTACAGGTCTTGTGTCATTCAGATCATCATCTACCTTTGTAGATAAGTTAGTGAACTGATCCGAAAGTTCGGCTACTTTCTCCGATAGTGTACTTATTTCCTCAGTGTGTTTTTCTGAACCAAGTTTCAGAGTATCTACTGTGTCCTTTAAGTTTTCCTGAGTTTTTGCAAGTTGTGTAACCAAATCGGTAGATGCAACTGAGTCAATTTTAGCTTGCAAGGTGTCGTGATTTTCATGAACAATGGTTTGCAGTTCTTTTATGGCTGCTTCGTGATTCTGTAACGCATTTTCATGCTGCGAAAAAATAGGTTGAAAATGCTCACAAATTTGTGTTTTTACTTCATTACAGACTTTTCGACATTTCGATTCAATGTTATGTAACTCAGTAGTTAAATCTCCTCGCGTTTGTTCAAGTGTGGTGTCTAACTTTTGAAGATTTTGCTGTGTTTGTCTCTGATTTTGTTCCATTGTGTCTAACTTTTGAAGCTTTTGCTGTGTTTGTCTCTGATTTTGTTGCATTGTGTCTAACTGTTGCTGTGTTTGTCTCTGGTGTTGTTCCATTGTGTCTAACTTTTGAAGCTTTTGCTGTGTTTGTCTCTGATTTTGTTCCATTTGTTGCATTAGCTGTAATAACAATACATTAGTGTCTGGAATCTGTTCCTCTACGCTTTTCGGCAGTGCATTTGCACCGACAACATTCACATTTTGACAAGCAGAAAATGTGTCTTGACTTATTTGAGAAAACGGTGAGGACGCAAAACCTGAATCTACAGTATTTGCAAAATTGTGTCCTGTCATTTGGATAGGCGAGCTGTTGCCGAGCGATCGATTGATAGTGCTTCCCTGTTCACTAATTGTTTCACTGCCTACGCCATTGTTTGCCGCCCGCTCCATTTCCCTATGCACAATTACCAAATTGCTATGTTGAACATTAGTTAATTCATTACACGGTGGCGCTAACACACTGCTTTCGTCTTCACTGTCATTTCTCAGTTTACTTTGGAGCCTAGTATTACGTTTTTTACACGCCATTATTGTCACAATATTTCACACGACAACACAGAAAAACACAATTTGAAGGACAAAAATAAGAGAACACATTAACATAGCACTGAAAATAATATCTAGTTAATTGCAAGCACAGCTGCGAAATACTTGGTGCAAATTTACATGCATGTCACAACTGTTTTACTGTACAACAATGAAAAACTACAATTACAAAGGAAATTCTCTCTATGATTACGCGCTAGCAATAAACAAAGGCTACACTAATTACACAAACTACAAGAAAAAAATCAGAAGATTCCAGTGAGGTATCCTCGGCTAAGGGTCGACATATGAAAAGTCCCCTTAGCAAAATTATACATGACTGTGCTTAAACTGACACACAATATTTTTTTAGCGCAACGCAATCTGACTTTCAGAAATCCCTACAAAAGAATGGCCCTGACTATCATTAACCTATACCTTTCACAAATCACTTACCTCACAAAAATCTTCGTTACTCAAGCTACTGCAATACAGCGAGCGCCACTACTGTCAGCTAAATAAAAGATTCAAACTACGGAAGGCACTAACTACTGATAGGCATAGTTAGCAAATGAAAGATTTTGATAGAGAAGAAACAATGTATTTACCTTAATAGTGTTCAAAGGTCATAATATATATAGCAGTTCATGACATCCAGTCTTACAAATTTCAAAACTCCGCCATCTCTCTCCCCACATCCACCACTGCTGGCGGCTCACCTCCCAACTGCCGAACGCTATGCGCTGTTAACATCCAGCTGCCCAACACTACAATGGCAGACAACAATGCAAACTAGCCACAGACTGCACACAGCACAGCCAGCGATTTTCATACAGAGCGCTAGCACACAGCACAGCCAGTGATTTTCATACAGAGCGCTACGTAACGTTGCCAATACGAAAACATAAACAGCCTACTTACAAACCTTTACTGCTTCGGATCACGGTCGAACCACGTCGAATGGTTTTGTGCGGTCCCAATGTTTCCTCCCTGTACACTTGAGCGATGTCAAGAACCTCGTCCTGCCCTCAATGCCACTTCCTGAGGCTTTTTTTATGTCTATTCTGAGTGGCAATGTGTCAGAAACGTTGTTCTCGGCCACCTGTAAGAGAACCGCGGGATTTTAACGTAGGGTGCCGCGGTTCTGACCTCCAACTCAGATTTGGTACCAGTGTGACAACGTTACCCCACCTCACACTTCACGTGAACATCTGAGGTGTTGTCTTATTTTCGCTTGTGTGACAACTTGCTGTTTAAAACGTCGCCGCCGCGCGGGATTAGCCGAGCGATCTCAGGCGCTGCAGTCATGGACCGTACGGCTGGTCCTGGCGGAGGTTCGAGTCCTCCCTCGGGCATGGGTGTGTGTGTGTTGGTCCTTAGGATAATTTAGGTTAAGTAGTGTGTAAGCTTAGGGACTGATGACCTTGGCAGTTAAGTCCCATCAGATTTCACACACATCTGAACTTTTGAAACGTCGCCATGCGCTGGTTACGTCGCAGACCGCCACGCTTTTGCACCATTACAGGGAAAGTTGTAGCCACTTTCCAACCATGGTGGTTGTAGACATCTTCCAGAGAAATTTGAACTTCTGCGTCGCAATGCGAGAAAATAACTGATTTCGAAAAAGTGACGCTTTAATTGTATTGTGTGTGGATACAAGTATATTCCGCGAACCACTGCTCTACCTTGAGTATTAGTAACCGCTTCAGCTGTATTTAGTCTTTTATTATTGGATTACTGTCGGTTTCGTGGCACTAGAAGCCACATCTTCAGGTGAACCTACGACTAAAACATTAGGTTCACCTCTGCCACGAAACCGACAGTAATCCAATAACAAAGTACTAAATACAGCTGAGGCGATTATTAATACCCAAGATGACTATTCATATCTGCGGCTGCCCTACCTACAAAGTTGTCTGCACTGCTCTAGGTATGGCGGAGAACATCCTGTACTAATATTAGTCGTTTGTACTCGCAAATGAGAGAAGAATGACTGTGTCTATGTATCTAGGAGCGCCCTACTCTGTCACCACATTCTGGACATCCCTGCACGGGATACACGACAGCGCTAGCCAAGTGGTCCCGCAGGTTCTGTCGTATGAGGTATCCCTCGATTTACTCAACAGGGTGCTGGTCCTATTACGTCAATACCTTTCAATGATTTCGATTTCAGATGAGTTCTCCATACATTGCTATTACACTTCTACGTGAAAGATACCGACCTGTTGCTACCCTGTCAGTGAGCTTCTGAATACGTTCGATGTCTGTTATCATACTCAAATGGTTCAAATGTCTCTGAGCACTAAGGGACTTAACATCTGAGGTCATCAGTCCATAGCTCACCCGATCATTGCCGCCACACATAACGTGAGCCGGGGACGGTCTTCGTGTATCGTCGGTCGGTCGTCCTACCAAACGACGTGAACTGGCTCGCCGATCGCTTATGGGTTGGCTGTGTGTGTGAATCGACTCCCGATTTGTCTTCGTGATTGCACAGCCACTGCTTAGTGACGTTCAAGTCTTCCTGCAAGCGCTCGTCAAACTGTGTGTGTAGTTGGTGTCATTTTCACTGACAACTTGTTTTAAATGTTGTCGGCGTACTGGCACTGAGTCGGACGGTTGGAGCGGATCAGCAAGCAAGTCTCCACAATGCGTAGTCGACCGGGCCCGCTGGTAGTCTCTGTGCAGTGTTGCAGCATGTGGGGGCGGTTTCGAGTGCCACGAAGTTCGTGGCTCACCAACCCACGACATGAAAGTTGAGTGGTGATTTAATTACGGAAGCCACTTTTGTTCACGTTTTCCCTTTGGTTGGTGGTTCGCTGTTGTCGGTATTCCTGGGAGCAACAGCGAGTGTTCGAGTTGGTGAAGATTTAGCCGCTAAGTGGTGGAATTAACTATATTTGCTGGATTGAAATTCAAGCGCACCAGCGGGATTTTCTGCCTTGTGGCCGTTAGTGCTCCGGTTACCTGCCCTGGCCGATGACGTAAATTCAGGCAGTGTCCTTTCCTGACCTGTTGTCGCTGTCCAACGTGGTGTGTAGTTTTTGACAGCGTAATGTATTTTTGGTTGTGGGTGGCTATGTCTCTACCGTTTTGGCTTTGGAGTTCTCGTACACTGTTCGGTGGTTAGCAAGTCGTCTTGTCGGTGGGTCCCTGACTGTCTCTTAGTTGTGTTGCCGGCGGATCGAGTATAGTTGGGCTGACTTCTTGTCTCACCTAAGCGAACATTAAGATTTCAAGGGCAGACCGAGCCCCCTGGAAACTTCTGAGCGCCGTTGCCTATACTGCCTTTCTTGTGTATTATTAATGTCTCATAGCCGATGGTTGGAATTTGTATGCTTGTAGTGTATTTTTAAAATCAAAGGCCGTCAGCCGTTTTAAAGGTAAGTTTTTCTAAATTGTACAACTTTTACATTGTCTGAAGATAAAGCTTGGGCCTTCTGCCTCTTGAAAACGTATCGTATTGTTCTTAAAATGATAGGCCTTCAGCTGCTTTAAAATTTTGGATTTTTGCTTATCAAGTCTTACATCACTTGGACTTAAACATTATTTAAGGTTAAAAGCTTTCGACCTTCTGCCTTGGAAAATTGGTTGCAGATTTTTTAAATAAAGGCCTTCAGCTGTTTTGGAGTAAGGTTTTTTATTGGTCATAAAGCTGGGGCCTTTTGCCTATTGAAAGGTCATTGTAGTTATGTTGTTTTAAATTTATCGGCCTTCAGCCGCTTTTAAAAAAGTTAATCTATCTGACTACTCAAGTGTTTCATCACTTGGCCTTAGATACTATTTAAGGTTGAAGCTTAATGTACTGTCTGCCATCGGGTTCCCCTAAATGGCAGGCAGCACCGCATAACAGCCATGCTATGAGGGAAACAAACCAACAGCGAAACAGGCGAAGACATCAGGTAAACAAGGCGAAGATTCCAGTCGATTAATAGGAACCTTTCCTTGCAGAGGTCGCCGCGACATAACCAGCCACGGATTCCTACACCGGGTTTCTATTGGCTCCAGCTCACTATATAGGCCCGGCCGGTCGAAGGCAGACCAGTCTTCGTCTGCTGCTAATGGCAACCACTATAGCAGAGTCTCCAAGAAGATATCACCGAAGCCTCTGTACTGCACCGCATCTCTGGCTAGATCGACGGACGTCTACATCTAATGTACAGCCAGCTATTATATTGTAGAAGAAGTTACGTTCAATAAACTGTTGGAGAATACAACAGTGGCGACGAGTACGGATTCGACAACCCAAAGAAGATGGAACCACAACAACAACAAGCACAACCACAACTGCAACAGCAGAATCTATCGGTGCAGCAGGTATTGAATCAACTTTTTCAACAGTCTGCGATACTGCAGCAGCAACTTATTGCCGAAATTCAAAGTCTTCACTGTCCACCGACACCGCCAGCGTTCCCGGCATTCGATGAAGACGCTGAAGATTGGGAAACATACGAAAAGTGGATTCGTCAACATTTCCGGATTCATCAGGTATCCCAGGAAAATGATCAGAGAGCCTATTTTCTTTCTTGGAATGTCTTCCGTATGTCTGTGCTCCTGACGAAACTCCAGCAATGTGATCCTGACAGTCTTACCTTCACCGCCATATGTGTCTCACCTCCTACTGTCGCCGCAGATATCACGTTATGGCAGCAAGAGTGGAATTTCACCAGAGTCGAAAGAAACCCCGACAATGGGTTGCTGAACTCCAAGGTCTCGCTCGGAAGTGCAACTTTGTCACCCACATATCCCAGGAATCTTACACAGATGACATGGTCCGGGATCACCTGAAGCAAGCAGACCCAGACGCGGCTTTCCGCCACGACGCCTTAAAGTTGGAGGACCCGTCGCTAGATAACATCATAGAACTTGCATTCAAGTGTGAAGTTTCCACTGCAGCTGGCCGCAGATTGGAAACATGGGCCAACGTCGCAGCCATCCTAGAAGAGACTTCCGACGTCCAGGAGGACGACGCGGCCATATACGCAACTTCACGCCGCACTCCCCAGCGCAACACCCTGGCATCTTCTCGGCGTACGGAAAAGAAAAAAAGACGGTCGTTCCAGGAAGACAGCCAGCAGCCGCCGCCGGGCCAGCAGCGCCGCCGCAGGGAACCCCTGCGCCTTTCATCTTGTACGGGATGCTACTTCCAGCATGAACGCGAGGATTGTCCTGACCGCTGGGCGACGTGTCGCCGTTGCGGTCGGGACGGCCATCTTGCATCTGTCTGTCGCTCTGCCATGGCGTTGATCTCCAGGCGCTGCGAGACCGAGGTGTCCATGGACATCAACCAAGTTGTGTCTTCGACGTCCCCCAAACTGTATATTGATGTCACCATATTGGGTAAGCCAGTTCGAATGCAGGTCGATACAGAGGCTTCGGTATCCCTGCTCAATTACACTACCTACACCGTTATAGGAGAGCCAAGCCTTCAACCGGCTCCTCGACGCCCCCTTACGTACAACAAACAGGAAATCGCTTTGTTGGGGCAGTACACGATGGTGGTTTCTTACAAATCTGTCAGTCGTACAATTTCTTTTCTGGTAGTCAACAGTTCCAATGCATCCTATCAGTTTGGGTTGAATGCTTTCACAATCAATGATCATTTACATCTGGTTTCTCCACAGGTGCCTTTTCCCAAAGTTGACTCTCTATGCACCGAATTCCAGGATCTCTTCTTCCCCGGCATCGGGTGCGCCAAGGGGTTTGCAGCGACCCTCCACCTCCGGCCGTCAGCCCGCCCTCGATACTTCTGGGCGAGGCAGGTCCCCGTCGCTCTCCAGCAGCTGCTGCGCGACGGATTGGACCATCTGCAACAGGAAGGGGTGCTACGGCCTGTTCAGTTCAGCCCCAAGGCCACACCTCTCGTCATCGTTCAGAAGCCAGGCAGCGACTCTGTCTCTGTGGGGACTTTTCGGTGACCCTCAACCCCCAGCTCCAGGTGGATGACTTTCCTCTCCCTCGGCCTGATGATCTCTTCCGTAAATTGGCTGGTGGTCGTTACTTAACCAAAATTGATCTCGCTGAGTTGTACCTCCAGGTTCCTTTGGATGAAGCTTCTCAAGCCCTCACCGTTATGAATACGCCTGCTGGCCTGTTCCAAGTCGCACACCTCATGTTTAGCCTGGCTAGCGCACCTGCCATTTTGCAATGCTTCTTGGAACAACTTCTGCAGCACATTCCGGTTGCGTTAATTACCTTGACGACATTGTCATTACGGGCCCTACTGCTGCAGCCCATCTTACCAACTTGCGTCAGATGTTTCTTCACCTCCTCCAGGCTGGGCTAAAATGTAATAAGGAGAAGTGTTCTTTCCTTCAACCTTCTATTTCCTATTTAGGACATGTTATTTCACATAAAGACATTTCGTCATTTTCCTATGTGAATGCCATACACCACCTGCCTCCCCCATGGGACATCCATCAGCTGAAATCCTTCCTTGGAGAAATATCGTATTACTGGAAGTTCCTTCCGTCGGCCACTCTCGTGCCGGCCCCCTTATATCACTTATGCCGCAAAATTATCCCCTTCAGTTGATCCCCGGCCTGTGAAACGGCCTTTTTCCACCCTCAAACGCCAGTTGCAATCGGACTCCTGCCTGATGCCGTATGATCCGTCTCTGCTGTTGCTCATGGCCACGGACGCCTCTGATTACAGAGTCGGGGGTGTCGGGGGTGTCCTCTCCCGCAGAACGTCCGGTGGCTTTTCTATCCAAGGCCCTAACTGCCACCCAGCTGAAGTACTCTCAGAACGAAAAGGAGGCATTGGCTATCGTATTCACCTGTTCCAAACTGGAACTGACCACAAGCCCCTCCTCTCCCTGTTTTCCCTGGAGGCCCGGCTTCCTACGAAGATGTCTCAGAGGCTTCAGCGATGGGCCCTGTTCCTCTTGCAATTCCGTTACACCTTGCATTTTAAGTCCACCTCCCAAAAAGCCAACGCGGATGCTCTTTCCCGCCTTCCTCTTGGTCACAACCCTGCGTTTGACTCTTCAGACATCCTCATGTTCCAAGTTGATGAAGCGATCCACTACACTCTGCGCAGGTTTCCCATCACGGCCTCCACGGTGGCAATTGCGACCATGCGTGACCCATTGTTGCGCCGTGTCCGCTCCTATGTTCAGCGCGGGTGGGGGCACAGCTGGATTCTTACTTATCAAGTCTTACATCACTTGGACTTAAACATTATTTAAGGTTAAAAGCTTTCGACCTTCTGCCTTGGAAAATTGGTTGCAGATTTTTTAAACAAAGGCCTTCAGCTGTTTTGGAGTAAGGTTTTTTATTGGTCATAAAGCTGGGGCCTTTTGCCTATTGAAAGGTCATTGTAGTTATGTTGTTTTAAATTTATCGGCCTTCAGCCGCTTTTAAAAAAGTTAATCTATCTGACTACTCAAGTGTTTCATCACTTGGCCTTAGATACTATTTAAGGTTAAAGCTTAGTGTACTGTCTGCTATCGGGTTCCCCTAAGTGGCAGGCAGCATCACATAACAGCCATGCTATGAGGGAAACAAACCAACAGCGAAACAGGCGAAGACATCAGGTAAACAAGGCGAAGATCCCAGTCGATTAATAGGAACCTTTCCTTGCAGAGGTCGCCGCGACATATCCAGCCACGGATTCCTACGCCGGGTTTCTATTGGCTCCAGCTCACTATATAGGCCCGGCCGGTCGAAGGCAGACCAGTCTTCGTCCACTGCTAATGGCAACCGCTATAGCAGAGTCTCCGAGAAGATATCACCGAAGCCGCTATACTGCACCGCCGATCGAAGTAACAGCCGACCGAGAGGAACCACATCTCCGGCTAGATCGACGGACGTCTACATGTAATGTACAGCCAGCAATTGCATTGTAGAAGAAGTTACGTTCAATAAACTGTTGAAGAATACAACACTTAGAGACTTGTCTAAAAATAAAAATAAAATTATAGCAGTTGTATTTAATTCATGGGCCTTCAGCCGTTTTACAATTAATGACGTTTACTGTCGATAGTCAAGCTTATAAGTTGCGCTGTAGTGTTTGGACAACTAAATAAAGTGTTGTGTTTGGAGTGTAAATGACAGCCGTTGATTCTGGCCCCCTTCCACTACTACTTATCCTGTCCTGCGGGTTTAGCAGGGCGTATCACTGGTAGCAGAGCGTGGTTACGCTTGTGCTCGCCATTCTAGTTGCTGTCAGTTTCACTCTTGTTTGTTTGTATTTGGTAGTATCGTATAGCTCTGGGTGTGACTTGTTTCAGGTGCTTGTCAAAATGGCAGTCAGACAGCGTCCAGGGATCGGCCTGCTCAGGAAAGACCACCTTGTGTACGAGCTGGCAATAAGGCGCCAACCGATTGAGGGAAGTGTTCTGGAATTGGTGGCCCGTTTGCATGCTGCCGTGCTGCAGCCGGCTGACGTCACGTTGGTGGTGGTCGGTGAGACAGGAGCGGTGATTAAATTTCTGTGTGAGGCTACTAAATGCCTTGAGGACACTATTTGTCTTCTAGAGGGAACCCAACCTAGTGACAGTCAATTAAACAGGGTGCAGGCACAGGTAGTCTGTTTTCGGTAGGTGGTCAACCTTTGATGGCCTTTAAAATTCTCGTAACTCCTTTGGGTGATTCAGCTTCGAATTGTTCTTTAGATTGGTGAGGCTTAGCTCGGTGCCTTCTTCGGTGTATGGATGTCGGGTTGCCTGGGGCATGTTTCCTCTGCATTTTCTTTTCTGACTAAGCAATGGTTGTGGGTTGGTCGTCTTGGGGGGACTTAGCTCACAAGGGAATGGTCAAACTTGTCATGTCGAAACCTGTGTTGCTTTTCTTACCACTGTGAGATAACATTCCAAGAAGTCTGTATGTAGAATTTTAGCTGCTGACATGACCTGGAAGTCTGTAAACAATATTATGAAGTAAGACATTATTGTCGCATGGTTTCCGCGCTTATAACTGCCTCTTGTACAACCCTGACCTCCCTCGCTACGTTATACCGACGCCATCTAGGGACAAGGTGGCGTTAGCCACGCGCCGCTCTCTTGCCACAGCAGTGAGAGAGCTGATTCCCCCAGGGAAAGCGATCGTATGATAATTAAACATTCGTTGACAAATATGGCTGATGTGTTATCTACAACATTCTTTCCAAATAGCTATGAAATAGACACAAATAAATATACGGTTTAGAACACGTCCAAATTTTATTTCTTGTAATTACCGCAAAAATGCGAAATATTGATACAATGTTCAAAATATAGGTTTTTCTGTGCACCAAGAACACACAAGCAAAGACGACATATGACAGCCCTGCGAATCACAGACGTTGTTAGATGTCCGTAGACAAAACTGGGCTCGTGTTAGGAATGAATCAGGCCTAGTATCAGTATATTTCGAGGAGTGCCACGCATATTTAATCAAATTTCGAAACCGTGGGGAAGAAAATTGATAATGTACTACTGATTGCAGCTTGAGAATATTGTCACGGTGATAGACAGGAAATTGCAGTGATCTGCACACAATAATTTTCTCTGTTAGTTTTCTGTAAAATGCCTTCCACTGACGGAAAAATTCTCTGTCTAAAGGTTGAATTACGTTCGTCGTGCCGGGTGGAATCTGAAGTATCTCTACTTCTTTGTCAGGTGGGCTCGAAATACAGCTTTTAATGAATCAGACCTTTTATGACCTGACCACGAAGCTAGAAGGAGAAGAGATTTGTTCCCGCGGAACGGAAGAAAGGCATGACGCATGAAAAGTGTAACGTTTTCATTTCCCATTTTTTTCCAGACTTCGATGCGTCTACCACAAGATTGTTTGCGTAGAACATTGTTCTTTTGACACGTGGTCCGAAACGTCCAGTTGGTTCTTGAAGACACACATATAGTTTAGGTAGCAATGAACCATCCAGACTAATTATGGGCATTATAGTGTATCAATGGGTGAGTGCAGTCGTGGACTGCGTAATCGCCTCAATATGTTTTTCCCCTTTGAATGACAGTGTTCTTTTCGCACGCATTTCTTTTTGAAAAACTGATCTGCATTGTACACGCACGATTCAGTAAAACTAGCGATCTTATTTTTTGCATTCGTAAGAAAAGCTTCTATCATTTCGATTTGTGTCACTTAATTTTCCGACCTGTTTCTCGATACAAATTTTATTATTTTTCTTGTCACAATTTTATGTGATCTTTTGAAGCGACTAATCCAGCTTTGAGAATCTGTAAATTCTTTAGCGCCTATCGCGTTGGCAATCTCTAACGCCCAATTACGCAAAGTTGTATCGCTGACACTAAATGACTGTTGTCTGGCATCGGTAAATAGCTCAAAAAGTCGCGCATTTATCTCCGTCGCAATTTCCAGTCGACTCTTACGTCGTCCAGCGACTTCCTTTTTCCATCTATGCAATTCACGTCCAGAACGGACAAAGCGATACTTATTTTGAACAGTACTGACACGTAGGCGTTTCTCACCACTTTCGTTCAACCAATACGGCACCGCTTTTTCTTTGTCTGATAAGGTAATTGTAGTTGCTGGTGTTACTTTCGGAGATAATTGATGATGGTACGTGGCACTATCACTCGAAGAGTCTTCATGAGTGCAACTTTCGTCGGTGCCTTCGCCGTCTGTAAATTCACAGTCTGCAATATCAAGTGTTTCAGTTGTTTCTAGCCACATGTCTGCGCCATTTACATGCTCGTCTAGAAGTTTAACAACCATGTCGCACAACACACAGTCTTCACGCGTGTTTTCTGTTGTTTGCTTCATTTGGCGTCTGTGGTATATCTCCATGGCAAGCAGCAAAACATTTACAGGGTTCGGCATCACCTGTGAGGGGAGATTGAATGTTCACCGTAATGTGGCTTGCTGAGTATAGATGAACATGTACAGAACATCTTTCACATCTCTAACCAGTTTCAGGACGGTATGTTTCGAAATACGTACCAGAAATTAAAAGGACGTGCATGCCACAGAAACGAATATTCGTTTCCCCTTTCCACCAAAACCGTGCAGCGATATTCCTCTTCAGTGAACGCCGCGATAAGACGGCCGCACTTCCCGATGTAGTGTAACGACGTATTAGTTTTTCGTTTGATATATGTATGACCATGTGCAGACTTTGTCACCTACGTCAGTTACAACCCACTTCAAAAATAATTCATATTCTTTTAAATTGTCATAGAATGGTTCTTGAACGAAACTGTAAAACATCAGTTGAGTCGTGTGCAAAGAATTACATCACTTGGGCCAATTGGTTTTTGTAACTTTTTCGAATTTAAATTTCGTTTTGTTTCTCCTCAGAAATTATATCGACACACGTTTCGTTATCTTGATCTAATCGATATCAGAATCACACATTAAATAAACTTTTTAGATTCAAAGTTTCGGTGAACGCCGTAAGAATCACGAATCTTGTCAAATATATTATTAATCTGTTCACATAATTCTTCATAAATAAATCTTCAAGACACGTGTTTCAACTTTAGTAGCATACACTATTTTATTAGCTTCCTACACATACAGATGTGAACTTGAGCGTTGAGAGTTAGTGACTGACATTTCAATAAGATTAAGCTCTATATGACGTCATTGTTGTACAAAAAGAGTATAAAACTTCATTTTTAATTTTTAGAAGCACGACGCAACAACTCGGTTCCAGGATCTTCTGTTGCTCCTTGGCTGTCGACCCGCGACGTATAGCGGCCAGCAATTTCCTCTCTGGTCGCGGCACCGAAGATGCTGTCCCCGTTCGTTGCGCCGCCCTCTCCGTACATGAAACACATAAAAAAAAATACAAAACTTTTAGATAATTCACATCTATTACAAATAATAAGAAAACACATAAACAAAACTAAATTAAACTTATAGTCACCTGCAAACTGGGCTGACTTTGGTGGATGGGTGACGCTTAATTTCGTCCCACTACACCGACCGTGCGCACAACGCTCGTGACTCGCCATTTCCAGGGGCGGACAGCCGTCACGGCAAGCGCCAACCAGGAAACACACCCATGTTCGTGATTTTTTTTTTAGGTGACTTCCAGTTCATGTCAGCAGCTACAATTTTGCATACAGACCTTTTGCACAGTTAAATAACAGTGCTAAAAAAAGCAATACATGTTTCGGCATGACAAATCTGACCATTCCCTTGTCAGTCACGTCCAGGGGCAGGGATGTCTATAGCCAGTGGGCGTATTCCCTCTGTAAGGGTGGACCCGAGAGAGTGTTTCACTATCGGCTTTTCTCGGCCATTGTCTTTGCCGTCAGTAGGAGCTGCTGGTTATTTTCATTTCTGTATGTGACCCCCCCCCCCCCCCCCTGTTCATGTTTGATGGGGAGAAGGTTGAGCCGTGCGTGGCTCGCACTCGTACCGTCTCTTACTTTACATCCTGTTTTTTTTTTTCGTGTTGTCACCTCGTTATGCTAGTTTCAATTTCTGTTGTCACTGAGTTGCTGCTTTGTCTGCCCGTCAGCGGCAGCAGCAGCGCCGATCTATATAGCCCTCATGTGTTATCTTTGCTGTACTGCTATTGCTTCCCAGTTATCGTCTGTCGTGGAGGCAGTTCGTGTGCAATTCGGACCTGTCAGTCGGGGAGTTGGAACGTGGCCCTGGTTCAGTCAGCTGGAGCAGCAGTGAGACCCACATGTCTAAGCTTGCCCTACCGTTGCCGCCACACATAACGTGAGCCGGGGACGGTCATCGTGGATCGTCGGTCGGTCGTCCTACCGGACGACGTGAACTGGCTCGCCGATCGCTTATGTGTTGGCTGTGTGTGTGAATCGACTCCCGATTCGTCTTCGTGATTGCACAGCCACTGCTTACAAGGGAACCTCCCCACCGCACCCCCATCAGATTTAGTTATAAGTTGGTACAGTGGATAGGCCTTGAAAAACTGAACACAGATCAATCGAGAAAACAGGAAGAAGTTGTGTGGAACTGTGAAAAAATAAGCAAAATATACAAACTGGGTCGTCCATGCGTAAGATGGGCAATATTAAGGGGCATCTAAGGCGAGGAGCGCCGTGGTCCCGTGGTTAGCGTAAACAGCTGCGGAACGAGAGATCTTTCGTTCAAATCTGCCCTCGACTGAAAATTTTGCTTTCTTTATTTTCGCAAAGTTATGATCTGTCCGTTCGTTCATTGACGTCTCTGTTCACTGTAGTAAGTTTAGTGTCTGTGTTTTGCGACCGCACCGCAAAACCGTGCGATTAGTTGACGAAAGGACGTGCCTCTCCAATGGGAACCGAAAACATTTGATCGAAAGGTCATAGGTCAACCGATTCCTCCACAGGAACACACGTCTGATATATTCTATACGACACTGGTGACAGCATGTGCGTCACATGACAGGAATATGTTGTCGACCCACCTAACTAGTACACTTGGCGAATAGGTGAAAAGATTCTTCTACCTTGCCCGGTTTAGGTTTTCTTGTGGATGTAACAATCACTCCAAAAAAAAGTGATGAAAACATAAGAGTTTGTCACATAAACTGAAAATAAAAAGTTAAAATTTTTGGTCGAGGGAAGGTTTGAACCAAAGACCTGTCGTTCCGCAGCTGTTCACGCTAACCACGGGACCACGGCGCTCCTCGTCTCACATTTCCCTTAATATTGCCTATATTACACATGGACGACCCAGTTTGTATATTTTGCTTATTTTTTTTCATAGTTCCACACAACTTCTTCCTGTTTTCTCAATCGATTTGTGTTCAGTTTTTCAAGGCCTATCGACTGTGCCAACTTATAACTAAATCTGAGGGGGGTGCGATGGGGAGGTTCCCTTGTTAGTGTCGTTCAAGTCTTCCTGCAAGTGACAGCCTCATAGGCCCATGGACTTCCCTCTTTCACGTTATACACAGTGGGAAATGAGGAGCATTTCGCGCCCAGAGAGCCCATTCAGCGCCAGCTTCTAATCGGTTTATGAAAGGGCTTGTGAAGAAAATTCTGCGGGTTCCCCCCTGCACTTCGGAAGGTGGTGAGAAATTCTCGGTTGCACTGTGGTAAAACGTGCTACTCCTCTTCTCCTCCGGTAGCGTAGCAGAGCTGCTTCGGGTTTGTTGTTCGGGATTTGGGGCGACTTTTTGCCTCAGGGACATCGAGAGGTGTCCGGCCTCAGGCTTGCGCTTCTCTCCACTACTTTCGTGTTAAGTGTCGCTTTTAGCATTACTGCTACTTTTGTTCTGCGGAGCTCACATTTCATTCTGTGACATGAGTTTGCTCTTTGTACGGAAGTTTTAGTACTCGATCGTGAGATGTTCTTCTCCAGCATTTCTGCATTTGTGAGATGCTCAGGCTTGAAGTCATTTTCTTCTTTGGTGGCAGGTTCCCATACAACATTAAGATGCATTCTGTATTTATTCACTGTTTCGGAAATGTTTTGAAAAATTCGCCCTGTTGATTATTGTAAATCGTTTCATTCCATGCTCAATCTACTTAACCCTCGACAAAGGAATTGTAAAGTTGAAGTACCTTGCTCTGACAAGTAATTTTGAGGGTAAATAAATTAATATTCTAATTAAAAATTTTAAGTTTGATCATTTTGTCCAGCAATTGTGTGTTGAGGCGACTCTCAAATTGCTAAATATAGTCAGTTGGTTCTGTATGACTGGACTGTGGTCTGACTGTGACGATGTTTTCGAAGTAAAGCATGTGCCATTACAAACAACTTTCCTGACTATTCACGAAAGTTAATTGTTTCATTTTCCCATTTTTAATGAGTTTTTGCGATTTTTTTCCGACTCTTCGTAATTCGAGTTTACCTTCATGTGCAATAAGCAGCGTGACAGAATGTCACTGCCAATGCCATTATGTCAAACATCCTCATAGAAAAATTTACAAATGACAGTGCTGAAAAACCTCTTACGTTATTTGATTTTCAGACAGCTGAGCAAAACTGAACGTGCTCAGACATTTCTCTCTCTACTTATTCGGATCAAGCGCAACACAATCTGACTTTCAATAATCCCTACAAAAGAATGGCCCTGACTAACAATAACCTATACCTTTCATGAATCACTTACCTCACAAAAATCTCCGTTCCTCAAACTACTGCAATACAGTGTGCGCCAATACTGCCAGCTAAATAAAAGATTCTAACAACTGAAGGCACTACCTACTGATAGGCGTTGTTAGAAAATGAAAGATTTTGATGGAGAACAAACAATGTATTTGTCTTAATAGTGTTCAAAAGTCAGAAGAGCGTACGATCTGGACGTGTGTCCGTCAGAAAAAGGAAATTTGTAAGACTGGATTTCATGAACTGATTATATACACTCCTGGAAATGGAAAAAAGAACACATTGACACCGGTGTGTCAGACCCACCATACTTGCTGCGGACACTGCGAGAGGGCTGTACAAGCAATGATCACACGCACGGCACAGCAGACACACCAGGAACCGCGGTGTTGGCCGTCGAATGGCGCTAGCTGCGCAGCATTTGTGCACCGCCGCCGTCAGTGTCAGCCAGTTTGCCGTGGCATACGGAGCTCCATCGCAGTCTTTAACACTGGTAGCATGCCGCGACAGCGTGGACGTGAACCGTATGTGCAGTTGACGGACTTTGAGCGAGGGCGTATAGTGGGCATGCGGGAGGCCGGGTGGACGTACCGCCGAATTGCTCAACACGTGGGGCGTGAGGTCTCCACAGTACATCGATGTTGTCGCCAGTGGTCGGCGGAAGGTGCACGTGCCCGTCGACCTGGGACCGGACCGCAGCGACCCACGGATGCACGCCAAGACCGTAGGATCCTACGCAGTGCCGTAGGGGACCGCACCGCCACTTCCCAGCAAATTAGGGACACTGTTGCTCCTGGGGTATCGGCGAGGACCATTCGCAACCGTCTCCATGAAGCTGGGCTACGGTCCCGCACACCGTTAGGCCGTCTTCCGCTCACGCCCCAACATCGTGCAGCCCGCCTCCAGTGGTGTCGCGACAGGCGTGAATGGAGGGACGAATGGAGACGTGTCGTCTTCAGTGATGAGAGTCGCTTCTGCCTTGGTGCCAATGATGGTCGTATGCGTGTTTGGCGCCGTGCAGGTGAGCGCCACAATCAGGACTGCATACGACCGAGGCACACAGGGCCAACACCCGGCATCATGGTGCGGGGAGCGATCTCCTACACTGGCCGTACACCACTGGTGATCGTCGAGGGGACACTGAATAGTGCACGGTACATCCAAACCGTCATCGAACTCATCGTTCTACCATTCCTAGACCGGCAAGGGAACTTGCTGTTCCAACAGGACAATGCACGTCCGCATGTATCCCGTGCCACCCAACGTGCTCTAGAAGGTTTAAGTCAACTACCCTGGCCAGCAAGATCTCCGGATCTGTCCCCCATTGAGCATGTTTGGGACTGGATGAAGCGTCGTCTCACGCGGTCTGCACGTCCAGCACGAACGCTGGTCCAACTGAGGCGCCAGGTGGAAATGGCATGGCAAGCCGTTCCACAGGGCTACATCCAGCATCTCTACGATCGTCTCCATGGTAGAATAGCAGCCTGCATTGCTGCGAAAGGTGGATATACACTGTACTAGTGCCGACATTGTGCATGCTCTGTTGCCTGTGTCTATGTGCCTGTGGTTCTGTCAGTGTGATCATGTGATGTATCTGACCCCAGAAATGTGTCAATAAAGTTTCCCCTTCCTGGGACAATGAATTCACGGTGTTCTTATTTTAATTTCCAGGAGTATATATATATATATATATATATATATATATATATATATATATGTATATACAGGGTGTTTCAAAAATGACCGGTATATTTGAAACGGCACTAAAAACTAAACGAGCAGCGATAGAAATACACCGTTTGTTGCAATATGCTTGGGACAACCGTACATTTTCAGGCAGACAAACTTTCGAAATTACAGTAGTTACAATTTTCAACAACAGATGGCGCTGCGGTCTGGGAAACTCTATAGTACGATATTTTCCACATATCCACCATGCGTAGCAATAATATGGCGTAGTCTCTGAATGAAATTACCCGAAACCTTTGACAACGTGTCTGGCGGAATGGCTTCACATGCAGATGAGATGTACTGCTTCAGCTGTTCAATTGTTTCTGGATTCTGGCGGTACACCTGGTCTTTCAAGTGTCCCCACAGAAAGAAGTCACAGGGGTTCATGTCTGGCGAATAGGGAGGCCAATCCACGCCGCCTCCTGTATGTTTCGGATAGCCCAAAGCAATCACACGATCATCGAAATATTCATTCAGGAAATTAAAGACGTCGGCCGTGCGATGTGGCCGGGCACCATCTTGCATAAACCACGAGGTGTTCGCAGTGTCGTCTAAGGCAGTTTGTACCGCCACAAAATCACGAAGAATGTCCAGATAGCGTGATGCAGTAATCGTTTCGGATCTGAAAAATGGGCCAATGATTCCTTTGGGAGAAATGGCGGCCCAGACCAGTACTTTTTGAGGATGCAGGGACGATGGGACTGCAACATGGGGCTTTTCGGTTCCCCATATGCGCCAGTTCTGTTTATTGACGAAGCCGTCCAGGTAAAAATAAGCTTCGTCAGTAAACCAAATGCTGCCCACATGCATATCGCCGTCATCAATCCTGTGCACTATATCGTTAGCGAATGTCTCTCGTGCAGCAATGGTAGCGGCGCTGAGGGGTTGCCGCGTTTGAATTTTGTATGGATAGAGGTGTAAACTCTGGCGTATGAGACGATACGTGGACGTTGGCGTCATTTGGACCGCGGCTGCAACACGGCGAACGGAAACCCGAGGCCGCTGTTGGATCACCTGCTGCACTAGCTGCGCGTTGCCCTCTGTGGTTGCCGTACGCGGTCGCCCTACCTTTCCAGCACGTTCATCCGTCACGTTCCCAGTCCATTGAAATTTTTCAAACAGATCCTTTATTGTATCGCTTTTCGGTCCTTTGGTTACATTAAACCTCCGTTGAAAACTTCGTCTTGTTGCAACAACACTGTGTTCTAGGCGGTGGAATTCCAACACCAGAAAAATCCTCTGTTCTAAGGAATAAACCATGTTGTCTACAGCACACTTGCACATTGTGAACAGCACACGCTTACAGCAGAAAGACGACGTACAGAATGGCGCACCCACAGACTGCGTTGCCTTCTATATCTTTCACATCACTTGCAGCGCCATCTGTTGTTGAAAATTGTAACTTCTGTAATTTCTAAAGTTTGTCCGCCTGAAAATGTACTGTTGTCCCAAGCATATTGCAACAAACGGTGTATTTCTATCGCTGCTCGTTTAGTTTTTATTGCCGTTTCAAATATACCGGTCATTTTTGAAACACCCTGTATATATATATGGAACGTGGCCCTAGTTCAGTCGGTTGGAGCAGCAGTGAGGCTTGGCCTACCGTTGCCGCCACACACACACACACACACACACACACACACACACACACACACACACACACATATATATATATATATATATATCAGTTCATGAAATCCAGTCTTACAAATTTCCTTTTTCTGACGGACACACGTCCAGATCGTACGCTCTCAAAACTCTGCCATCTCTATCCTCACATGCAGCATTGCTGGCGGCTCACCTCCAACTGCCCAACACAACAATAGGGAATATTCAAACAATGCCAACCAGGCAAAGATTGCACACAGCACAGTCAGTGATTTTCATACAGAGCGCTACGTGCCGTTACCAACATAAAAACCTAAACAGTCTACTTACATCTGTTACGTTGTAGACTTATCAGATATTAATCGTATGTTGAGTTCGCAAGTGTCGCAAGCAGTTTGCACTGATTACTGTCGAATCCCGGTAGACTCAAACGCACCACACACACCATAACACACATTAGAAGTACAAACATTACAAACATTATCTTTGATACGTCCAATTAAAGAGAGTTGCCACTCCTTGCAACATGTGAAAATTTAGTTCAAATGTTTCAACATCTTCTTAAGATCATCCAATGACAATACTTTTTGCACACAAGAGCATCATGAACGAACGATCTGACAGTGTCGCTGAGCATACGTGATAGATCGTGTGGTTGTATTGAGAACGAAAACTGAGGTGACACAAAACGTGGGACAGCGATGTGCACATATACACTTATGGTACTGTTCCGTACGTGAGGTATAAAATGGCTGTGCAGCGGCGGAGCTGTCGTTTGTTCTCAAGTGATTCATGTGACTATGCCGGGAATTAACAGACTTTGAACGCGGCATGGTAGTTGGAGCTACAGGCATGGGACACGCCATTTCAGAAGTTATTAGAGAATTCAATATTCGGAGATCCACAATGTCAAGAGCGCGCGGAGCATAGTAGGTTTCAGGCATCACCTCCCACCACAGATAACGCAGTGGCCGACGAACTTCAATTAACGACCAAGAACAGCGGCGTTTGTTTAGAGTTTTCAGTGCTAACAGACCAGCAGAGCTGTGTGGAATAAACGCAGAAATCAATATCCGTTAGGACAGTGCGGCCAAATTTGGCGTTAATGGGCTATGGCAGCCGAGTCCCCCTGCAGCGCGTCTCCTGGTCTTGTGACCATATCGGCTGGACCCTAGACCACTGGCATACCGTGGCCTGGTCAGATGATTCGCGATTTCAGTTAATAACAACTGATGACAGGGTTCGAGCGTAGCGCAGATCCCAAGATGGCGTCGACCCCAGTTGTCTACAGGACACTGTGCAAGCTGGTGTTGTCTCCATAATGGTGTGAGCTGTCTTTGGATGGAATGGACTGTGTCCTCTGGTCCAACTGAATCGATCATCGACTGGAAATTGTTGGATTCGCCTACCTGGAGACCATTTACAGCCATACATGTTCCCAAACAACGACGGAATTTTTATGGATGACAATGCGCCATGTCCCCATGCCTCAACTGTTCTGGACAGTTTGAGCAAATGATTTAGCCACCCGTGTCGGCCGACATGAATCCCATAGAACATTTATGAGACATAATAGGAGGGTCGGTTCGTGCGCAAACTCCTGCATCGGCAACACATTCTCAATTATTGCTTCAGTATTTCTGTGTGGGACGTCCAACGACTGGGTGGGCCCATGCTGCATCGAGATGCTGCACTACGCCAGACAAAAGGAGGTCCGACACGATACTAGGCCGAATTCTGTGACCTCTGTCACCTCAGTTTAGATGGTCCTACTACGCTTCCTTGAAGCACATCCGATGCTTTATTCGTTTTTGTTGACCATAAGCCGTTCCGTTTTATGTACTGGGTGGGTAGAGCAGTCACTCACCAAACCAATCACATATAAGTGACGATACTCTGCGTGGTGGTATCTCGGTCAGCGGTGAGCAATGCAGTGGAGTTTCGAATGCTTTGCCTGTACCAGCGATAGACATCGTCACTGCGCGACGTATACTATTATTGTGGTTTGTTAGTATGTCGTAAGGTTTGGTCTTACACCGCTGCTCTAAACATCTCGTATTTTTTAAGGGGACCAGACCCTACCTATTTAACCCATGTTAATTAGGGAAGTATTTGACCCATTTCTGCAAAAAACTATTTGATGCAGGACCTTAATATTTTTACTGTATGTTACATGAAGGTAGTAGTCAACTGTACTAAAATCTACTTTATCCATTTCATAGTTTTTAAGAAATACTTTTTTAAATTTATTAACAAAAAATATTAAGGTTTTCTGCAGAAAATATTTTTTGTGAACTTCCTCATGGGAGAATATTAATGAATGTAGTACCAAAGGTGGCTTTTTATGTTATGCAGAGTTTCTGAAAATTTCATTCATTTATCTATGATAGTTCTGATATTACGGGGCATATGCACTGAAAATTTTAGTTTGCGGGCAATTGACTTCAAAAAACTTTTGAAATTTGTTACTTACAGTTAATTAGAACTGTCCTGCTGCATATGGTGGCCCTTCTCAGGCCTCTAGCAGGTATTCCAGCTTCTTTTTCACCTTCCTGGCCATATTAGATGCGGACCTGTCTGCATCGGATATCCTCATTTTATCGCAATGTTGCAGAGCAGTGATCATATTTTCACCAGGATTAATTTCCAGCTTTTTCAGTACCCAACACTTTCCAATATTACCACAATTGAATGTAATAACAGCATCATGAACTCCTAGTTTCATTGAATGCATGCCTGCAAATACAATTTTAAGAAGGCGGTTCCAAATTATGCTGTTGAAACATTCATTTTGGCTCCTTGTCTGCCCATGCAGGCATTTCCTTACAAGGTCAGGATGAGCCAAGCCTCTGAAAATAGGTTTAATTGCTGTAATAACAGCAGCAGGAAGAGAATGCTGGCTAGAATAAGATTCTCCAGTTGCCTGAGCCCTATTGTATTTGCACCACGAATTTTCTCCTGATGGACACAACCCATGACTTGGGTTATCATCAGCAGAGGACTTATGGAAGAATATTGCCCAAACATCTCTCTTCATTGCCTCCAGATTTTCTTTATTTCTCCTAATTACCTGCCCATAGTATACCTGCAAGTTTTCTATTTCAGTTTTCGTTAATTGACCCTGTCCAGTCAACAATTTTCCATCTTCTAATTTTTTTTCCTCTCATATCAACATTTAGTTTTCTCAGCCTTGTTCCCAATGCTAATAATGGCATCTCCATATGGCTTAGAGTTCACCACTTTGTTGCATGCCTCACTGTCACCATCGCCCAAATATTTGGTGTACCGTACGCCTCTTGTTTCTACAGAGCGATGAAATATTTGTTGTACTCTATGAACTTCCATACCACCATTTCTTTCTCTAAAATCAGCCACACAGTTGTGTTCTTTATGTTCATTGAATTTACAACATTTGCAGTATTTAGACATTATCTCCACATCTAACACTTTACTGGTGTCTACACTCGTGGCAGTCTCTACTCCATTCAGAGAAGTATATCCTCTTTTCTGCCAACTTCCATCAAGTACAACTGCAATATCCGAACATCCATCACTTTCTTCCACAGCTTCCCTAGCAGCCAGTTTCATGCTTTCCTCACTGACCTCACATACAGCTTTCTCTAATATCGCAGTCGGTTTTTCAAATTTATTTGGCAGTTGATGTAAGTTGATCACTGAACAAAATGTTCTCCCTGCAGACATGCCCTTGCCAATGGATCGTAAGGCATAGACTAATCTAGTATTGATTTCATAAGGGCCACTTGCATCTGGTTTTGAAGAACTCACAAATGAAATCACAACTGAGCATTTAGTGCAAATTAAATCCAAAGTAATTGCTAGGCCTTTTCTCTCACTGGCATTCTCACAAATTTTCACACTCTGTGACTCACCACACAGTTCACATTGCACAAATTCAGAAATTACATCTGATAATATTCTGAAATTTATTATAATGTTGCTGCGTCCCTTGTCACTTACAGTAAATTCGTTGTAACTTTATTGAAATGGTGAGAGCTTCTTTGATGATGCACTTGTTGAAGAATTACAGTTAGAAACATCGTTGACAGGCGACATAACCTCTTGTACAGAAAATCGTTTCTTCTAAATTATAATTTCTTGAAAATGCCTTTACGTTTCGTCATCTTCAATAAACACAACAAAACACACGTAAACAAGCACTGCAAACGTAAGTATAACAACTACTCGCAACCACACTTGAACAAAACTAACCACGTGTTTGAAAGCGTGCTGTTTACAAACAGCAGAAACAAAAGAATACCGACCATTGCATTCCAAGGATAGCAAACACACTCGGGAGTAAAAAAAAATCCCTAACGTCCAATGTAGCGGATATAAAGATCTAAAACATATGCAGAAAAGGGGTGACAGAAAAGTGGGCGTTTCAAATAACACACGTGGTAGGAAAATGCTCTTTAAATGCTCGAAAAAAACTTTTTTCAACAAAATCCTTTTCAGAGTACTTGAATAAAACCTTAATCTATCGAAATATGATGAAAACTGAAAATCGATTTTTTCGACCTAAACCACGGTGTGGTCCCTTTAAAGTACTTACCTTAGATCATCACAAGTTAGTACTGAGACTAGTGAAATCCATACTATCATAAATTGAACTTAACTCTCTCTGTTTACTTTTACGCTACTGAAGTGCCCAACAAAATTGATGAAATCTGGTATGGAAATTACTTGAACCCTGAGGAAGAAGATAGGTTCATACACAAAGCAAAAAAGTCGGCCTCTAAAATGGTGAAGTAGGGAATGGAAAACTTGATATATCACTACCATCTTAAAAACTATTACATTTCCTGAATAATTTTCTTATTTATATAAATGATATACCCTCTATAATTACATGTAATTCTAAAATATTTCTGTTTGCTGATGACACTAGCTTGGTAGTAAAGGGCGTTGTGTACAACAATGCCTCTGTTTCAAATAATGCAGATCATGACATAAGTTCATGGCTTGTAGAAAAATAAACTAAACTAAAATCACAGAAAAACTCAGATTTTACAGTTTCCGAGACACAATTCAACAAAACTCGACGCTTTAATTTCACAGACTTGGCAGATAATTAGTGAAACTGAACGGTTCAAATTTCTAGGTGCTAAGATAGATAGTAAACTGTCGTGGAAAACCCACATTCAGGATCTTGTTTAAATATTAAATGCTGCCATTTTTACCATTCGAACGATCTGAAGTAAGTCATCATTCGACACGAAAATTAGTCTACTTTGCCTATTTTCGTTCTATTATGTCGTGTAGTATTATAAAAATATAATACCATACGACATAAGCGAACGAAAATAAGCAAAGTAGACTAATTTTCGTGTCTAACGATCACTTACTTCAGATCGTTCGAATGGTAAAAATGGCAGCATGGCACGATAGTTGCTCTTGTGGTCTTCAGTCCTGAGACTGGTTTTATGCAGCTCTCCATGCTACTCTATCCTGAGCAAGCTTGTTCATCTCCCAGTTCCTACTGTAACCTACATCCTTCTGAACCCGCTTAGTCCATTCAACTCTTGGCCTCTCTCTACGATTTTTACCCTCCACGCTGCCCTCCAATACTAAATTGGTCATCCCTTGTTTCCCCAGAACATGTGTTACCAGCTGGCCCCTTCTTCTAGTCAAGTTGTGCCACAAATTTCTCTTCTCACCAATTGTATTCAGTAACCCCTCATTAGTGATCTACCAATATCACGCAGTATCATATCTCCCCTTTCATATTCATTTACATCGGCTTCCATTTCCATAATATTGTCCTCAAGTACATCGCCCTTGTGTAGACCCTCTACATACTCCTTCCACCTTTCTGCTTTTCCTTCTTTGCTTAGAACGGGGCTTCCATCTGAGCTCTTGATATTCATACAAGTGGTTCTGTTTTCTCCAAAGCTCTCTTTAATTTGCCTGTAGGCAGTATCTATCTTACCCCTAGTGAGATGAGCCTCTACAGCCTTACATTTGTCCTCCAGCCATCCCTGCTTAGCCATTTTGCACTTCCTGTCGAACTCATTTTTGAGACGTTTGTATTCCTTTTTTCCTGCTTCATTTACTGCATTTCGACGCCATACCAGAAGGCTAGAAAGTAGGATTTATATCAACAATCCACAAGAAAGGGAGAAAAAAGTCACTGCGAGAATTACAGAGGAATAACTGTAACTAATGCACTTAGCAGACTTTATGTAAGGATTATCAGACGTTTTTGGAAACAGAATCTAAGGAAATAGAGGCAGAGGAACACTCTGCCTTCAGAACAGGGAGATCAACTGTAGATCATACATTTTGCGTGCAACAAATAATTGAAAAAAGTTAGAAATCAATCCCTTCATTTAGTATTTGTAGACTAAGAAAAATCGTGTGATAATATAACCACATGTAACATGTGGAAAGCTTTAAATGCGTTTAATAGTAGTTCCATCATAATTAAAGCAATTCGGAACCTTTACAAAAACTCTGTATCAGGAATAAAAGTACAACATTATCTCTCACCTGGATTTAAAGTTGCAAAATGATTACGCCAAGGACGCATTCCGTCACCAACACTCTGCAAAATATATACAGAAAAAGCCCTGAAAATACTGGAAAAGAAAATGCAAAAACATGGGAATCCTGGTAAATGGTATTACGGATATTTATTGCAATTTGCTGATGACCAAATAATTTTGGCACAAGATAAAGAAGACACAGAGTACATTACAAGGAAATTAATAGAGGAGTGTAAAAAATGGAGATTTCAGATCAACAGCTATAAAACAAAATATATGGTAATAGTAGACACACATCAAGATTTGACACCTGAAGAAGGGATGGAACTATTACGCAACTGCAATGTCTAGCAGTCTATATCACACAAGATGGACAACAAGACAAGGAAATTAATTTAAGAATAAATGCTAGAAAGTTTACTATTCGAACAGTTAATGGTATTTTATAGGACCAACAGATTAGAAAGGAAACAAAGAGTAAAATCATCAACACAGTTATCAGAAACATTATGGATCAGAATTATGGACAGTTAAATAGCAAATAGAAAAAGGTTGATGGCAATGGAGATGGACTTTTAAAGGCGGCCCGCAGGGATATCTAGGCAAGAAAGAATCAGAAATGAAGTCATCAGGAAGAAAATGGACGTTATAAATTCAATTGCAGATATTATAGTAGGAAAAACAGCTGTTATGGTATGAACATACAAATAGAATGTCAAAGGAGAGATTACCACAGAGAATTATGGAATGAGGGCCACTAGGAAGAAAGAAAAGGAGGAGACCGCTGAGCACATGGACTCAAGGAATTCAGACCTCTTTCAGAAGAAGAAATATTGAAGAAAATTTATGGAAAGATAGACAAAAATGGAGGATGAAAATCAAATTTGTTGTGTAATCTTGGGGTACCGGAAAGTGTAAAATGTTGCATAGTGAAACCGCATGATAATAATTGAAATATTTATTACTTAATGCAACAGATTTAACTGATTACAACTTTCGTTCAGACGATTATTGAGGTGTACATTTGACGGTTCGAGTGAAAGATGCGGTAAGTGCCAAGATGGCCGCCGAGTAAGTGACGCCAGAAACCATTTCTAGAAAGTTAAGTGATTTAGACAGGAATATAATTTAGTTTAAGGCCGACAACAAATTAAATACGTGCATTAGTGTATCGTTTAGTCTTGCCATTAAAGGTTTGACTTTTCTTTGCGTATTTTTTCAGAAAACACGAAAAGATCGTAACTTCGCGAAGTCGCGCTTAGGCTTAAATTTTGTAAACGTGTTTGTTTCTTGTTTCACGGTAATTTAATTAGTTTCTCGGTAACAAATAAGTAAACTACCGTAAATAGCGTATAACTTCATTGTTGTAATACAGATTTCAGAAAAACAGCGTAACTTTATATCAAAAACTTGCCTATATACATTTGTTTATAGGCCTAATTCTCGTAACGTTTTTGGAGAATCAAAGTTAAAGTATCTCGTTTAATTGTCCTTTTTTTCATTCCATCGAGTAAAATATATAATAAATAGCGTATACCTTCATTGTTTTAATACAGATCTCAGAAAAACAGCGGAATTTTAAATCAGAAACTTGCTTATATACATTTGTGAATAGGCTTAATTCTTGTAACGTCTTTTTTGATTTTCGGTAATTTAATTGATTTATTCTAGCTAAAGTATTATTTTTGCCATGAGTGAGAAGTGCCTGACTTGCCGTAGAATTGTTAGTTCCGGGGTTTGGTGTGATGGATGTAGTAGTTTTTTTCACTGGGGGGACTGCAGTGGCGTGGGTGTTGGGAAAGTGGAGCAGGCTCATCAGTGGTTATGTAGGATTTGCAGCAGAGATAGGAAGATAGTGGAACGGGAGGGGAAAATTGCTGCCCTTCAGGCTGAGCTAGATCAGGCTAGGGAAGATCTGGACAGGTTAAGGAGGGAGAAGGGCAAAGAGAGGTGGGAAGTGGCAACAGGTAGCAGAAGGAACAGGCCTAGAACTATGTCTGACAGTTTTGTGGTGAATGTCAAAAATAAGTTTGACCTGTTGCTTCAGTTAGAAACTGATGGGCCTCAAGCAGAGGTAGGTGTAGACAGGACACAACAAACTTTCAATAGGAAATTGAGAAAGAATGTAGGAAAGTCATCGAAAAGGAAGAAAGTTTTGTTGTTAGGCAGTTCTCATGCCAGAGGTGTAGGCCAACTTCTGCAGGAGGAATTAGGACCAGAATACCAGGTCACAAATTTTTTCAAACCAAGTGCTAGTCTGGATCAGGTGACAGAGGATTTAGGTTCACTCTGTAAAGGATTTACCAGGGAAGACACCGTGGTTATTGTGGGAGGGCCAGGGAACAGCATCGACAGAGATCCTGGGTACAGTATAGAGTGTGACCTGGTAAAGATTGCGTCGGCATCGAGACACACCAATGTTGAATTTGTATCTGTCCTGAGACGCCATGACCGGCCTCATTTGAACTCTTCTGTTGGGAGAGTTAATTTGGAGTTGGAACAGCTGCTTGGGTCGGGTGCGGGGGCTCATATTGGTGTGGTTCCTGTTGATTATCTCAGTAGGTGGGACTATACCAGGCACGGCCTACATCTCAACAGGAAAGGGAAGGGGAAACTGCCTGGGGTAATAGCAGGAAATTTAAGGGGGGGAGGCACTGCCATGAATGGTAAAATACCAGTGGTTACAGGTGTTGGAGCAGCACCTTTTTTAGGATAGGTAAGACAGAAAGATGTCAAGTTCTACGAGAGGTCAGGATTGAAACAAATCTTCAGTTTAGTTAAGAAATTAAACAGCACAGTTCTAGCACATTTGATCACCAATCACAGCTATCAATTATAAATTTTCACCAATCACCAGAAATTTTATCTCCACCAAGTTGTATCTCAGTCCTAGGTAATTGCATTGATGAATTAAAGTCACCCAACCCAGTTGACATAATTTGCCTCTCTGAACACCATGTGACCACTGGTATAGGAACTAGGTCTAAGCACAATGAGAAACTCAGACAGGAGAGTACTGCAAATGTTAGAATAAGGGAAGGTTCTCATAAAAGTATAATTAAAAATAATGTAAGTATATTTCATCAAAATATTGGGAGTTTAAAGAATAAAGTAGATGAGCTTCTGGTTTGTTTAGAAGATTTAGAAGCTGAGAATGAAATAGATATACTATGCCTGTCTGAGCATCACATTGTTACTGATATGGATAAGGTAAATGTAAGTGGATATAAGCTCTCTGCACATGTAATGAGAGAAAATATGGAGAAAGGAGGAGTTGCCATCTATGTCAAAAGTTATCATTGTGCAAAAAGTATAGAAACAAAAAAGTTTTGTGTAGAGAAACATATAGAAGCATGTGCCTGTGAGCTTAAATTAAATAAAGGCACATTTATAATTGTAACTGTATATAGGTCCCAATCAGGAAATTTTCATCTATTTCTGAAAAATTTGGACTCCTTGTTGTGCTATCTGTCAGACAGGGGGAAGCAAATTATTATTTGTGGGGACTTCAATGTAGATTCTCTGAAAGAGGGTAATAGGAAAAATGACCTTGAAGTATTACTCGGTTCTTTCAATTTGACACCCGTTATTGATTTCCCTACTCGGGTGGTAAAGGATAGCAGCTCACTGCTAGATAACTTCTTTATAGACCAAGATAAGTTTAACCAGATAAATGCTCAGCCTGTTGAGAATGGTCTTTCTGATCATGGTGCACAGCTAGTTACAATATATGACATAGCTCCATTCAGCAATTACTAAACAGTCCTCCAAAGTAGTTCGTTCAGTCAACGATTTAACAATTGCAAATTTCAGGGAAAGCCTACAGCAGTTAGACTGGGATGAGGTGTACCGTGAACCTGATGCCAATTTAAAATACAATTTATTTCATGACATTTTTGTAAATGCATTTGAAAACTGCTTCCCCAAGAAAATAGTTAAATATACTCGTAAGAAACCTTGTAACAAACCATGGCTTACTAAGGGTATAAAAATATCTTGTAACCGGAAAAGGGAAATGTATCTGACAGCAAGAAAGAGTAGTGACCCAGAAACTATCAAAAATTATAAAAACTACTATGTTATATTAAGAAAAGTTATTAAAAAATCCAGGAGTATGTGTATTATGTCTGAAATCAGCAACTCTGATAATAAAATTAAAACAATTTGGAATATTATTAAAAGAGAAACAGGTCAACCAAGAGCAGAGGAAGACAGTATTACCATCAAATTGAATGAAAACTTTATGAACAAAAAGTCAGAAGTTGAAAATATTTTTAATAATCATTTTCTAAATGTTGTGGATATAGTAGGATCCAGGTGTTCACTAGAAGATGCTAGGCTGTTAATGGAAGAGGCCATACCTATGCAATTTGATACAATTGAAATCTCACCCACTTCTCCCTCTGAAATTAGGAAAATAATAAACTTGCTTAAAAGCAAAAACTCACATGGAATTGATGGCATTTCCAGCAAAATACTAAAAGCTTGTTCTCAACAGATAAGTAAGATTCTCAGCCACCTGTGTAATAGCTCTCTGGAACAGGGCATTTTCCCTGATAGACTGAAATATGCTATTGTTATACCTTTGCATAGAAAGGGGGATAGATCTGATGTCAACAATTACCGTCCAATCTCCCTTCTAACAGCTTTATCCAAAATTTTTGAGAAAGTAATGTATTCAAGAGTAGCTTCATATATCTGTAAAAATGAAGTACTAACAAAATGTCAGTTTGGTTTCCAGAAAGGTTTTTCAACAGAAAATGCCATATATGCTTTCACCAGTCAAATTTTGAATGATCTGAATAACCGAACACCATCCATTGGGATTTTTTGTGATCTCTCAAAGGCTTTTGATTGTGTAAATCATGAAATTCTGCTAGACAAGCTCAGGTGTTGTGGCATGAGTGGGACAGTGCACAAATGGTTTAATTCGTACCTAACTGGAAGAGTGCAGAAAGTTGAAATAAGTAGTTCTCGTAACATGCAAAGATCAGCACATTCCTCAAACTGGGGAACTATCAAGAATGGGGTTCCACAAGGGTCAGTCTTGGGTCCTTTGTTGTTCTTATTATATATTAATGACTTGCTATTCTATATTCATGAAGAGGCAAAGTTAGTTCTCTTTGCTGATGATACAAGTATAGTAATCACACCTGACAAACAAGAATTAACTGATGAAATTGTCAATACTGTCTTTCAGAAAATTACTAAGTGGTTCCTTGTAAACGAACTCTCACTGAATTTTGATAAGACACAGTACATACAGTTCCGTACAGGGAATGGTATGACGCCATTAATAAATATAGACCTTAATCAGAGGCATATAGCTAAGGTAGAATATTTCAAATTTTTAGGTGTGTCCATTGATGAGAGATTAAATTAGAAGAAACACATTGATGATCTGCTGAAACGTTTGAGTTCAGCTACTTATGCAATAAGGGTCATTGCAAATTTTGGTGATAAACATCTTAGTAAATTAGCTTACTACGCCTATTTTCACTCATTGCTTTCATATGGCATCATATTTTGGGGGCATTCATCACTGAGGAATAAAGTATTTATTGCACAAAAGCGTGTAATCAGAATAATAGCTGGAGTCCACCCAAGATCATCCTGCAGACATTTATTTAAGGATCTAGGGATATTCACAGTAGCTTCTCAGTATATATACTCTCTTATGAAATTTGTTATTAACAACCAAACCCAATTCAAAAGTAATAGCAGTGTGCATAACTACAATACTAGGAGAAAGGATGATCTTCACTATTCAAGATTAAATCTAACTTTGGCACAGAAAGGGGTGAATTATACTGGCACTAAAGTCTTTGGTCACTTACCAAATAGTATCAAAAGTCTGACAGATAACCAACAAGTATTTAAGAAGAAATTAAAAGAATTTCTGAATGACAACTCCTTCTACTCCATAGAGGAATTTTTAGATATAAATTAAGAAAAAAAATATTTAAAAAATAAAAAAATAAAAATAAAAAAGAGAAACAAAAACACAAAAAAATAAAGTTGTTATATTAACTTAAGTATGTTGTTAAATTAACCTAATTATGTCATGTATTAGAAAATTCGACTCGTTCCACATCATTACGAAATATCTTATTCACGATCCATGGAACTAGTATTAATCTAATCTAATCTAATCTGGACTGAAAGTGTTCGCGAGGCGATTGAAGAGGAAATCGATCAGATAGTTGGATATGAAGCTTGTGCATTATTATAAAAAGTAGTAATAGCCTGCAGGCTCGAGTGAGTGGAAACGGAACCAACTATTGTCCAAAGAGAGGAAGAAGGGAAGATTTGGGTTAAATTCTTTCTGTCGTTGACTTCATTAGAACTGAAAAATAAGCGCAGGCGATGAAGAGAAAACTCCATCATGCGCTTTTAAAAGGAACCAAGTCAGTTTTACCACATTCCATATAGGAACCACAGAAAACCTGCGTCAACACGGTCTAGTGGTGATTTCAACCCCACCGAATCCGAATTAAGTATCGGGGCCACTATATCGGTCCGGGAAGCTACCTGCAAGAGATACCTGTGTGGCAGTGTTGCCAACTCATTTTCAACCATGTTGCTACGCGAGATGTGAGAAGCCCAACGTTCACCTTCAAAGTCCCTACTGACGCAAGAAAACTCTAGGCTGATGACAAAAAAAGAGCTAATCACGTATTGAGTAGTAACATCATCCTTTTATCAACAATTTTCTACACTGAACGGTCAATGTTTTCCAATAAAATATACGCTGCGCGGGATTAGCCGAGCGATCTAGGGGGCTGCAGTCATGGACTGTGCGGCTGGTCCCGGCGGAGGTTCGAGTCCTCCCTCGGGCATGGGTGTGTGTGTTTGTCCTTAGGATAATTTAGGTTGAGTAGTGTGTAAGCTTAGGAACTGGTGACCTTAGCAGTTAAGTCCCATAAGATTAAAAAAAATTTAAAAAAAACATACACAATGGTAATTGGGGAGCTAGCTCCTGTTAGTGTTTTGGGGAATTTTTGAATCGACGAAAAAGTCTTTTATGAGCTTATCTATACGATCCATTGTTGACAAGGATTCTCAGTGTTCAGCAAATGCTGTCGCCAATCTTATTTCAGCAGCCTTGGCGTCCTCTTCGAGCTTAAGACTTGCGATGCTTGCAGTAGATTGATGCATCCACAATGAAAGCACTGATGGTTTTATAAATCGTGACATTAGATTTTTGTTCGAATAGCGATTTGTATTTTTCAGTAGTTCGCTTCTTCCAGCGCACAGACTAATGCCACACACCCTGCAACGGGCACGATAATTGTCTTTGGTATTACCACCCTTTACACTGTTCTTCCTCTTGCCACGCTTCCTTAAATTTCTGTTTTCGACTTTGACTGTCGCTGTTTTGTAACTCTCTGTTTATTCGCTGCTAAAGCCATAATAATAAAAAAATGCTAGTATTACAGTTACACACTCCAGAAAACGGAACTTTAGGCTAAAGTAACTGAACATCCAGGCGAGATCTTTACCCTTTATTTATTTTATTTATGTTGAAACATGTGGACGCACAGTAAAGACAGAAATTCAAACGTCGCCGTGGAAGTTAAGAATGTAGCTGTGGAAGTTGTGCAGAGATTACAGTAGCCACACTAAAGGTTGCCTGATGGGGGGGGGGGGGGGGGCCTGGTTTCTGTCGTGCCGGCCGCTGTGGCCGAGCGGTTCTAGGCGCTTCAGTCCGATACTACGCTGCTGCTACAGTCGCAGGTTCGAATCCTGCCTCGGGCATGGATGTATGTGATGTCCTTAGGTTAGTTAGGTTTAAGTAGTTCTAACAAGGGGAGGCCACGACGTTTGGAACGCGGATTCACTGTAAACTTCGTACACTCGTAGTTCTCCATGAGGACAACAAAATGTGTAAGCAGTAGCGCGTACTTCTCAAGCGTTACTGAGAAAATCTCAAGATAATTTCGGTTGTCAGATATACAAGTATATCTGTGAGTGACCATTTTAACCATAAAGCGGCTGCAGTGGAGTGGTTACACTCTATTATAAAAGAACTGAAAGAACGGATGAACGAACAAACAGAACCGGTGTCATCGCACGTCCGCCTTAAACAAATTCAACAAACAATATAGAGCAAAATGTTTTTTTTTTTTTTTTTAAGTGGTTGGTGTTCAAGCCGCTGGATCGCTGCATCGAGTTCCGTTCGTCAGTTTTTTTATTTTTTATTTTTAACACAGTCATTTTCTTTACTATTGATATTACAATCGACATAATGGGAAAAATACGCGTAATCGGATGAGCTTTTATTAAATTTACAACGTTATTTGGCAGTCTACTAATTTTTATTATCACAAATAATATAATATTCATAACTATCGACTAGTAAGCGGCCAAACGCATAAAGTGATACCGAAAATGTGTGCTCGTCCGTGTCTTCTAGGAAGACGCTATTAAAATACACTCGATACTGCATAACCAATTATTCAGCGCCGATTTTTAAGGAAATACTGCGCTATGCATGGTTTGCTTCCAAACTATCGTCTGCAAGAGAGGTTTTTGAAAATGTTAACGAGGTTTGTTTTTCCACGGAAAACGTCAAAAGACCTTGCGTATGCGGAAACATAGCATTTATTCAGTGCAGCTGGTGTCGTTTAACTTTATGTTTTCCATGTTTCTACGAAAAATACCACCGTGCAACTTGTAATGTCGAAAGCGACGACTAATTGTACATCATTCGAAAGCCGTCTGTGCCGGTCAAAACTTGGAGGTAACAAGTCGTTTCGGGCTCCTTCCAGGTATAAGGGATTTCTCAAATCGCGAACAAGTATACATTTTCAGTATCACTTTATGCGTTTGATCGTTTACTAGTCGATAGTTATGAATATTAGATTATTTGTGATAGTAAAAATTAGTAGACTGCCAAATAACATTGTAAATTTAATAAAAGCTCATCCGATTACACGTATTTTCCCAATTATATCAATACTGCAATAACTATAATTTCCGTCCTTTGATACAGTTAAGTACTGCATTTCAAGATGATTGTGCTGTAATGTGCACTGCCGAATCTGTATTGCTTCCGAGCGAAATTTGTACTTCAGGAGGCAGCAGGTCATAGCCACGACGAGTGCTAAGCAACAAACACGTCAGTATTTCCCCCGACACGTACCCTCTCCAGATAGTGACTAACATACTTTCCTTCTGCAACTTGTTTCGCCACTGCGGTAGCACCTTCTACATCAATTTTCCGTACGCATAGTAACAATGACTAAAATTCATGCCGTTTGGCAACTTTTTCATTTTCAATTTTTTATTTTGTAATTTTTCTTTCTTGGATACTACTTAAACGTAATTAACCTAAGGACATCACACACATCCATGCCTGAGGCAGGATTCGAACCTGCGACCGTAGCAGTCGCGCGGTTCCGGACTGAAGCGCCTAGAGCCGCTCGGTTGGCTTGGATAAAAAATCCGAAAATTAGAAGAAAGAGCCAAAAGTCCCCACTGCAGACTGCTAACTAAGGTACGAACATATGGGATTGGTTCCCAAGTATGTGAGTGGCTCGAAGACTTCTTAAGTAACAGAACCCAGTACGTTGTCCTCGATGGTGAGTGTTCATCGGAGGTGAGGGTATCATCTGGAGTGCCCCATGGAAGTGTGGTAGGTCCGCTGTTGTTTTCTATCTACATAAATGATGTTTTGGATAGGGTGGATATCAATGTGCGGCTGTTTGCTGATGATGCTGTGGTGTACGGGAAGGTGTCGTCGTTGAGTGACTGTAGGAGGATACAAGATGACTTGGACAGGATTTGTGATTGGTGTAAAGAATGGCAGCTAACTCTAAATACAGATAAATGTAAATTAATGCAGATGAATAGGAAAAAGAATCCCGTAATGCTTGAATACTCCATTAGTAGTGTAGCGCTTGACACAGTCACGTCGATTAAATATTTGGACGTAACACTGCAGAGCGATATGAAGTGGGACAAGCATCTAATGGCAGTTGTGGGGAAGGCGGATGGTCGTCTTCGGTTCATTGGAGGAATTCTGGGAAGATGTGGTTCATCTGTGAAGGAGACCACTTATAAAACACTAATACAATCTATTCTTGAGTGCTGCTCGAGCGTTTGGGATCCCTATCAGGTCGGATTGAGGGAGGACATAGAAGCAATTCAGAGGCAGGCTGCTAGATTTTTTTACTGGTAGGTTTGAACATCACACGAGTGTTTCGGAAATGCTTCAGGAACTCGAGTGGGAGTCTCTAGAGGAAAGGAGGCGTTCTTTTCGTGAATCGCTACTGAGGAAATTTAGACAACGAGCATTTGAGGCTGACTGCAGTACAATTTTACTGCCGCCAACTTATATTTCGCGGAAAGACCACAAAGATACGAGAGTTTAGGGCTCGTACAGAGGCATATAGACACTCATTTTTCCCTCGTCCTGTTTGGGAGTGGAACAAGGAGAAAGATGCTAGTTGTAGTACGAGGTACCCTCCGCCACGCACCGTATGGTGGATTGCGGAGTGTGTATGTAGATGTAGATGTAGATGTAGATGTACGCGTAGGTAGACGTCCCTGCAGTTGGCAAGTACGCGGTGTGGCTGCTTTGGAACTTAGCGCCTGTTGTGATTCCGCCTGGCGCCAGCCCAGCCGGTGGTCCAGCGGCAGCGAACGCAGTTGCGGGGCGGACGGGGCTTCCCCGGAGCGACGTCAGTGCCGCCTGCAGACCGCCACTCGTTAATTAGCGGGCCATTAATAGCGAATCAGCGAGCCGCGCGCCGCCTGTCGCTGACACGCGTCCTGTTAGCCGGCTCAGTTGCGCTAGATGACGCGTGGCGGCGCTGCCATCACTCACAGCCCTTCCCGCCGCGTAACAACGCGAGGGGAGCGGCGTCCGCTGCCGAACCGACGCTCCCCGTTTGTGAACCGGATGACTGGCCTGTCACAATGCGCGCTTGCAAAACTTGGGTGTTACAATAGAGGCGCTCTTCTCGCTGAGAAAAAGTTCGTGTTGTCCTGACAGGAAATATGCCCCTCCAACCATGACTTCGTGGACTCTGCTCATGTTTTACGTGGTGGCGAGGAGTAGCAAAAAATGCTGCGTAGTACACAATCTCACTTGCACAGTCAGATTTAAAATGTTCGACTTCGACAAAACCTAAGACAATGACATTAATGTCCAAAATCCGCTTTTTTATATAATTCGATTTATTCTTTACCCTGAAACGCAGAGTGCGATATTCGTTCTGAGTTTTATTGAAGGGGCAGCTGATAGCAAGACAGAGGGAGTCCCAAATGGGAATATACGACAGGCGGTTTTCAGTTCCATCTTTTTTTTTTCACAAGCAATAGAATTGCCCGTAAAGCCTTGATAAGAACCACCAGTGAGAACTATTTTTAGTTCATGTATAGGATAACATGTCCCAGGTTTAAATATGGAAGTCTAGCATAATTACGTCAGTATTCCTGAATATATTTGCTTAACACACAGAATGCCATAGCCTTAACAGACAGTATACACTAAGGCACTTAGGTGAGAAAAGTTACGGCACACCTCCTAGTATCGTGCCGCAACTGCTTTCGTCCGGCATAATGCAGCAACTCGATGCGACATGGACTGAACAAGTTGTTGGAAATCCTCTGCAGAAGTATTGGCCCATGCTGATCCCTCTGTAACCATCCGTATTTGCGAAAATGTTGCTGGTGCAGGATATCATGCACAAAGTAACCTCTTGATTATGTCCAGCCAGCCGGTGTGGCCGAGCGGTTCTAGGCGCTTCAGTCTGGAACCACGCGGCCACTACGGTCGCTGGTTCGAATCCTGCCTCGGACATGGATGTGTGTGATGCCTTAGGTTAGTTAGGTCTAAGTAGTTCTAAGTTCTAGGGGACTGATGACCTTCGATGTTAAGTCCCGTAGTGCTCAGCCATTTGAACCATTTTTTGATTATGTCCCATAAATGTTCGGTGGGATTCAAGTCGGGCGATCTGGGTGACTAAATCATTCCCTCGAATTGCCCATAATGTCCTGCAAATGAGTCGCGAACAACTGTGGTCCACTAACATGGTGCATTGTTACCCATAAAAAAATGGCTCTGAGCGCTATGCGACTGAACTGCTGAGGTCATTAGTCCCCTAGAACTTAGAACTAGTTAAATCTAACTAACCTAAGGACATCACACACATCCATGCCCGAGGCAGGATTCGAACCTGCGACCGTAGCGGTCTTGCGGTTCCAGACTGCAGCGCCTTTAACCGCACGGACAGTTCGGCCGGCTTGTTACCCATAAAAATTCCATCATTATACAGGACGGTAGTATCTGTTCCCGACAGAACAGTTACTGTTGATGACCATGCAGCTTTGCTAGAATTAAATGATAATTAAATAGACACCCTCGCGGCAAACAGGCGTTTATATACTTCATTGGGGACATGTTGAAAATGTCTGCCCCGACCGGGACTCGAACTCGAGATCCTCCTTACATGGCAGACGCTCTATCGTTTTTTTTTTTTTAATTTTATTTTGTTCGCTTTTGTTCGTTGCATCTGCTCGGGGCGGACGTCGTAAGACATCCGTGTAAGTTCGTTGTTGATCGATTAACTCAGTTTTTTTTTTTATTGCAGAGGGCAGCTAACCCTCTGACAGAACACGCTGAGCCACCGAGGGCACAGAGGATAGTGCGCCTGAAGAGTCTTATCCCTTGCACGCTCCCCGTGAGACCCACATTCCCTACATGCCCACGCCACTACATTCGTAGTGCGCCTAATAGTTTTTTGCCCATCATACTTATTGCTCGTGGCAGATTAATCTACCAAGTCCCGTACGAGTTCGGGCATAGAGCGTGCGTTCGCACAAGGTCAATGGCACTCACGTGGCTCAGATGGATAGAGCGTCTGCCCTGTAAGCAGGAGATCCCGGGTTCGAGTCCCGGTCGGGGCACAAATTTTCAACATGTCCCCAATGAAGTATATAAACGCCTGTTTGCAGCGAGGGTGTCCATTGAATTATAATTCCATCATTGTTTGGGAAGTCTATGAATGGCTACGAATGATCTCCAAGTAGCCAAACAAACCCATTTCCAGTCACTGATCCATGTAAAAACAGCCCGCATGGAGCTTGGACAGTGCCTTGTTGACAACTTGGGTCCATGCCTTCGTGGGGTCTGCCGTTAACTGCAACTAACAGAAATCGTGACGCATGTGACAAAGCCACGGACTTCCGGTCCAACCGATATGGTCACGGTCCCAAGATGCGGCGTCGTGCTATTAGCAATGGCACTCGCGGCGGTGACATAGCCCATTAACGCAAAATTCACCTAGCTGCCTTACACGGATATTTTCCTCGTACGTCCCACATTGATATCTACTGTCAGTTCGCCCAGTGATAGATGTCTTTTAGCACTGACAACTCTACGCAAACGCCGCTGCTCTCGCTCGTTAAATGAAGGCCGTCAGCCACGGTGTTGTCCGTGGTGAGACATAATGAATGCCTAAAATTTGGTATCCTCGGCACACTCTTGACACTGTGAATCTCGAAGTATTGAATTCCCTAACGATTTCCGAAACGGAATATCTCCTCCGTCTGGCTCCAATTACCGTTCCGTTTTCAAAGTCTTTTAATTCCCGTTGTGCCACAATAACCACGCCGCGCATCTTTTTACGTAAATCACCCGATTACAAATGACAGCTGCGTCAATCTACTGCCCTTTTATACCCTGTGTACGCGATACTACCCCATCTGTATGTGTGCATCTCGCTGTCCCATGACTTTTGCCACCTCAGTGTACTTCAAGCAGTATCCAATATCTCTTTCATAGCGCTTAAACACAACAGAAATAAACGAAAAAGAAACAGGCTGGGAGAAAAGGATCTGCGTGTGATGTTCCAGATGGCGTGGGAGTCGAAAATTTCGTTTAAATGCTTATGGGTTACGAGGAAGTACACTATTGGCCATTAAAACTGCTACACCAAGAAGAAATGCAGATGATAAACGGGTATTCATTGGACAAATATATTATACTAGAAATGACATGTGATTACATTTTCACGCAATTTGGGTGCATAGATCTTGAGAAATCAGTACACAGAACAACCACCTCTGGCCGTAATAACGGCCTTGATACGCCTAGGCATTGAGTCAAACAAAGCTTGGATGGCGTGTACACGTACAGCTGCCCATGCAGCTTCAACACGATACCACAGTTCATCAAGAGTAGTGACTGGCGTATTGTGACGAGCCAGTTGCTCGGCCACCATTGACCAGACGTTTTCAATGGTGAGAAATGTGGAGAATGTGCTGGCCAGGCCAGCAGTCGAACACTTTCTGCGTCCAGAAAGGCCCGTACAGGACTTGCAACATGCAGTCGTGCATTATCCTGCTGAAATGTAGGGTTTCGGAGGGATCGAATGAAGGGTAGAGCCACGGGTCGTAACACATTTGAAATGTAACGTCCATTGTTCAAAGTGCCGTCAATGCGAACAAGAGGTGACCGAGACGTGTAACAAATGGCACCCCATACCATCACGCTGGGTGATACGCCAGTATGGCGATGACGAATACAAGCTTCCAATGTGCGTTTACAGTGAAGCCGCCAAACACGGATGCGACCATCATGATGCTGTAAACAGAACCTGGATTCATCCGAAAAAATGACGTTTTGCCATTCGTGCACCCAAGTTCGTCGTTGAGTACAGCATCGCAGGCGCTCCTGTCTGTGATGTAGCGTCAAGGGTAACCGCAGCCATGGTCTCCGAGCTGATAGTCCATGCTGCTGCAAACGTCGTCGAACTGTTCATGCAGATGGTTGCTGTGTTGCAAACGTCCCCATCTGTTGACTCAGGGATCGAGACGCGGCTGCACGATCCGTTACAGCCATGTGGATAAGATGCCTGTCATCACGACTGCTAGTGATACGAGGCCGTTGGGATCCGTATTAGCCTCCTGAACCCACCGATTCCATATTCTGCTAACAGTCATTGGATCTCGACCAACGCGAGCAGCAATGTCGCAGTAAGATAAACCGCAATCGCGATAGGCTGCAGTCCGACCTTTATCAAACTCGGACACGTGATGGTACGCATTTCTCCTCCTTACACGAGGCATCACAACAACGTTTCACCAGGCAACGCCGGTCAACCGCTGTTTGTGTATGAGAAATCGGTTGGAAACTTTCCTCATGTCAGCACGTTGTAGGTGTCGCCACCGGCGCCAACCTTGTGTGAATCCTCTGAAAAGCTAATCATTTGCATATCACAGCATTTTCTTACCCTCGGTTAAATTTCGCGTCTGTAGCATGTCATCCTCGTGGTGTAGCAATTTTAATGTCCAGTAGTGTAGCTCCGAGCTTCCATTTTTCTCATGTGTTCGACGTATGTGCTTGTATTGGTTGTACCCACGTCTGTAATTGCTCTCAGTTACGTTCGCTCCTATGTAGCACATCTATTGTTGAGGTGAAGAGCAGCTGTATCAATTCGCTTTTCATTGAAAATACACAAAAAAAGAAAAGTCAAACAGATGATCGTTTCAAGAAGTTAAACAGCGTTAGTGAGTGTTCAGAACACGCATGTGGGTGACAGAAGATGAAAATGGTAATCTTATCTGTGACAAGAAAGAACCAATGGGTTCGTGGAAACTTAATACTGTGAAATCCTGTACTGCAAACGAAATAACGTCGAGGAAAAGAACAACTGCAAGCAGTCAGACACCGAACCAGATCGAGAACGCCATCAACTATATGAAAAACAACAAAGCCCCAGGTATAGACGCTATTTACAGAGAAATGTTGACTGCGATGGCAGAGGAAGGCAAGCCTGAGTTTACATTTAATATGTATACGGCGCGGAAAACTGCTGAGTGGCCTAAAGACTAAAGCGTCTGTTCTAATTCCTCTTCACATAAAAGGATCAGTTAGCGATTGGTCCAGGAAACGGGCTCAGCACTAATACCTCATGCTCTCAAGGTCCTCCTGTACATGGTGAATCAACGCATAAGATCTTGCTGCAATGTCAAATTTCTGCAGGATCAAAAGACAGCCTTTCGCTCTCTGTATTTTATTCCTACTATTTTCAGAATTTCAAAAAGTGTATTCCTGTGAACAATGCCGAAAGCCTTCTTTAAATCTACATACGCTGTAAACGTATGTTTCGTTTCTTTAACTTCTTTTCTAAGATAGGTCATAGGATCTCATTGTCTGACATGTTCCTACATTTCTCCATTATCCAAAACAGAGCTATCTCGCGGTCGGCTTCTACAGGCTTTCATTCTACTGTAAAAAAAAAAAAAAAAAAAAAAAAAAATCACACATAAATAAATAAAAAAAGACCTCGTCTCACTATTGGCGAACCATCATTTATTAAACTGATGGGGGGGAGGGGGTTTGGGTTGGGTTGTTTGGGGAAGGAGACCAGACAGCGAGGTCATAAGTCTCATTGGATTAGGGAAGGACGGAGAAGGAAGTCGGCCGTGCCCTTTCAAAGGAACCATCCCTGCATTTGCCTGGAGCGATTTAAGGAAATCACGGAAAACATAAATCAGGATGGCCGGAAGCGGCATTTAACCATCGTCCTCCCGAATGCGAGTACAGTGTCTAACCACTGCGCCACCTCGCTCGGTATTAAACTAATGGTTCTGTAGTATTTGCAGCTGTCAACCCCTGTCTTCCTTGCAACTGCAGTTACTACATTCTTCTTGAAGTCTGCGGGTATTTCGCCAGCCTCATATACCTTGCACACAGAGTAGAGTAGTTTTGTCATTGCTAGTCCTATCAAGAAACTCAATAATTCTGAGGAAATACCGTTTACTCCAGGGGCCGTGTTTCAACTCAGGTCTTTCAGTGCTATTTCATATTCTTCTCACAGTATCACATTCCTCATCTCTTCTTTATTTACTTCTTTTCCCATTCTATGGTACTGCCTTCAAATTCGTTTCCATAGTATAGAAGCTCTATACACACTGAGGCGATAAAAGTCACGAGATACCTCCTAATTTCGTGTCGGGCCTCCTTTAGACCGGCATAGCGCTGCAACTCGACGTGGCACGGGCTCTATAAGACGTTGGAAATCCTCTGCGTAAATATTGACCCATTTTGCCTCTATAGCTCTCCATGTTTGCGAAAGTGTCGTCAGTGCAGGATTTTGTGCACAAACCAAACTCTCCAGTACCTCCCACAAATGTTTGATTGGATTGAAGTCGGGCGATATGGGTGACCAAACCATTCCCTTGAATTGTTCAGAATGTCACTCAAACCAGTCGCGAACAATTGTGGCCCTTGGCACCGCGCATTGTCATCCATAAAAATTCACCAACTTGCATAATGCCTTGATTGACAACTTGGGTTCAGGGCTTCTTGGAGTCTGCACCCTCTGAGATCGTCATTCATCTGGCCATGCCATGGTTTTCCAGTCGTCAAGAATCCAACCGATACGGTCACAAGCCCAGAACAGGCGCTGCAGGCGATGTCGTGCTGTTAGCAAAGGCACTCGAACCGGTCGTCTAGCCCACTAACGCCAGATTTCGCTGCACTGTGCTGACAGGTACGTTCGGCGTAAGCCGCACGTCGACTTGTGCGGTTAGTTCACGCAGTGCTGCTTGTCTGTTAGCACTGACAACTCTATGCAAATGCCGCTGCTCTCGGTCGTTAAGTGAAGGCCGTCGGCCACTGCGTTGTTGGTGGTGAAGGGTAGTGCCTGAAATTTAGTATACTCTTCACCTTCTTGACACTGTGAATCCAGAAATATTGAATACCCCAGCGATCTGGAACGTTCCATGCTTCCAGTACCAACTACCATTCCGCATGCAGGTCCTGTTAATTCCTGTCATGCGGCCAACATCATGTTGGACACCTTGAGAGGCACCCACATGCCTTGCTCATATTGTGGCATCAAGCAGTCAGGCCTGCAAGATGAGTGGTCTGCCAAGCGAGTGGATTCATTCTTATTTATCGAGTAACATGAACTCTCGTACTCACAATTAAGTTACAAATTATCCTCCTATATGAATAATACGCAACGGAAACGCACTTCTGACTATCAGTAATTTACAGAACTCTGGCTGTTCACTACGCACTGGCAATACCACATTTTCTTTCTTTTTTTATTTAACGGCTTTTATCAACACGTGGCCATCGCACTGAATATGAATGGCGCACACATTATAAATTCTGGATATCATGACAACATACAATTCGAAGGAAAAGGCCACCAATCTTTTTCTTTTCACTATCTTATTTATTCCGATAAATTCTATAACCTAAACACACAAATTCTATAACCTACAACAATAACACGTGAGAAATTCCGCCCAGTGGGCATGGCTTTACATTGGTGAATCTCTATCTTATGGTCTCGTAATTATTTAACGCTACAGTGCACTTTCTGGATAGGATGGTGGATCTTTTGCTATATCTCACACTTCGACTCTCACAACCATCATCACGAAACTTTCCTCCAGACCGAGCGGTACAAAAGGAACATGCATACCCACTACCTCTGAAACTACCTTGCTACTCTCCCATGCAAACCACACATACTTAAATTACATGACATACACCACACTGCAACATGAAATACAAGACAGGGAATAGTCACAACATTATCACTTTCAGCTTTCCCACTTCTTTAATATTTATCCTAGTTTCACACAACACTGCCCCACTTCGTAATTCTACTTTCCTACTATGAACTCTGGAGATATATGCACGTCTTCCTGTGCAATGCAAGCCAAGTGGCGTTGCTGGATAGACGGCTGACTCACCTTGTTTCTCTCTCAGAGTGTTATAGTTTGAATCAAGCGTCACACAGAAACATATCTCGCAAAGTAATATTAAGAACATATTCATCACACAAACGAGTCCTCAACTGATACCATGGACGAGTACTTCTCGTTATCCTTTGTCTCATACACAGATTGAGACTCACACAGTACTCACCACGTGGAAGTACCCGCCTCTAATTTCAAGTCCTGCACACGCTATTTCTTGAATATTTCAACTTATAGTACACACGCTAGTAATTCAGCTCAACTTAAGCACACGGAAGTATTTCAACTTATTGCTACACGTGGTTTCATTGTGACTATCAATATTACCTGCCTGACATTTAATTCTCCCCACAAAAGTTCCTGAAATAGAGAAAGTATTATTTCAAACTACTCTTAAATATTCCACATGCGTACCATGTCTCCACTCTTTTGTCTTTACGGAGCACAACTAAGACAACAGGTCTTAACAGCACAAGATCCAGCGGCAGAGTGCTGAAACATGGCTGTTCTTCAGGTCCTCTCGCACCTCTGCTGAAGTGGGGAAGCACCTTGCTACCATATTGGTCAGCCACATTTCAGGCGCTCAAAGCTCAGGTAAATTTCATCTCTTTGGTGCCACCAAAGGTGGCCAAAGGATCGTCTCAAAGATGATCATATATTCATATTCACTATCTGCGGTTAGCAGACGACCATACATTCATTCATTTCACAGATCTCACCAAACTGGATGTAGGGATTTATTTTGAGGGAGTGCACATGTGATCAATTAAATAAATAAATTGTCATTCTTTCCCACACTGGTATCCGGTTTCGCTGCATTAATTGAAATTGAGTTATTTTACCAAAAAAATGTGTTGTTCTGACAAAAATAATGAAGTATGTTGTACCTATTTTCAATGTCGTGCGGTACTGTACCCTTTCAACCTGTCCACATGAACCACCTGAGTACAAATGACAGGCCCGCCAATGCACTGCACTTTTATACCTTGTGTACGCGACACTACCGCCATTTGTATGTGTGCACACAGCTATCCCATGTCTTTTGTCACCTTAGTGTGTTCATTCTGCCTTTCCGCCTTCCCTTCTCCGCTTAGTACCAACTTGTCATATGCACTCTGAATTGTCATATATTTGCTTCTCTTTTCTCAGTCTTCCCCACAGTCATGCACGCTTGTACAGCTTTGTATATCTCCTTAAGCCACTCCTACTTTGCTGTTTTGCACTCTCTATCACTCTCAGTTTTTATATTTCAGCTGTGGCACCTCACATGAAACTCAATTATCACTTCTTAGAAGTCAGTATTTTCTTTTGCTGCTTGAATTGCTACTTTTTATATTCTCGCCGTTCTTGAACTAAATTCAATATCTTAAGTGTTATGCAAGGATTTTTACTCGGCTTTGTACTTTCGGCTAGTTGATCCTCTGCTGGCCTCACTATTTCGTTTATCAAAATAATCCATTCGTATTCTGTTCCTTCCATGCCCCCTATTTCTTTCAGTCAATTATTCGCTAGTTCTTCCTCAAAAACTTCCAACAAATTTTGGTTCTTTGAATTCATCGTGATTGAAATTTCTTAAATTCGTACCTTTCTGCAAAATCCAGTTTTAGTTTGGTGTTACGACTCGGTCCAGAGTCACGTTGCCAGCTTGTGTGGCCGAGCGGTTCTAGGCGCCACAGTCTGGCACCGCGCGACCGCTACGGTCGCGGGTTCGAATCCTGCCTCGGGCATGGATGCGTGTAATGTCCTTAGGTTAGTTAGGTTTAAGTAGTTCTAAGTTCTAGGGGACTGATGACCTCAGAAGTTAAGTCCCATAGTGCTCAGAGCCATTTTTGAACCAAGAGTCGCGTTGCTACCAGGAGGTCGAGCCAAGAGAGCGATCCCGTAGAGCTCCGCTGCGCTAATGAAACATAATTTATCTAACAATCATTTATTAGCGAGGTTTTACAGTCACTCTGTTTCCTTCCCGGGGCTGCCTAGCATCGACCGTACTCAAAGGCGTCCATACACAGGGGCTAGCCCGCCCCTCCCAACCCCCCACCCCCACCCCTTGCCCTCCCCAAGCTCTTGTTGTTGTTATCGTTGTAGTCTTCAGTCCAGAGACTGGTTTGATCAGCTCTCCATGCTAAACTATCCTGTGCAAGCTTCTTCATCTCCCAGTACTTACTGCAACCTACATCCTTCTGAATCTGCTTAGTGTATTGATCTCTTCATCTCCCTCTACGATTTTTACCCTCCATGTTTCCCTCCAATAATAAATTGATGATCCCTTGATGCCTCAGAACGTGTCCTACCAACCGATCCCTTCTCCTAGCCAAGTTGTGCCACAAATACCTTTTCTCTCCTATTATATTCAGTGCCTCTTCATTAGTTACGCGATCTACCCATCTAATCTTCAGCATTCTTCTGTAGCACTAAATTTCAAAAGCTTCTATTCTCTTCTTGTATAAACTATTTATCGTCCGTGTTTCACTTCCATACATGGCTACACGCCATACAAATACTTTCAGAGAAGACTTCCGACACTTAAATCTATACTCGATTTTAACAAATTTCTCTTCTTCAGGAACGTTTTCCTTGCTATTGCCAGTCTACATTTTATATCCTCTCTACTTCAGCCATCATCAGTTATTTTACTGCCCAAATAGCAAAACTCATCTACTGCTTTAAGTGTCTCATTTCCTAATCAAACTCCCTCAGATCCCCTGATTTAATTCGACTATATTCCAGTACCTCGTTTTGCTTTTTTTGATGTTCGTCTTATTTCCTCCGTTCAAGACGCTGTCCATTCCGTTCAGCTGCTCTTCCAAGACAAAATTACAATGTCATAGGCGAACCTCAAGGTTTGTAATCATTCTTCATGGATTTTAATTGCTACTCCGAATTTTTCTTTCGTTTCCCTTACTGCTTGCTCAATATACAGATCGAATAACATAACATAGCACCACTGCTTCCCTTTCGTGGCTATCGACTCTTATATCTGCCGTCTGGTTTCTGAACAAATTGTAAATAGCCTTTCGCTCCCTGTATTTTACCCCTGCCACCTTCAAAATTTGAAAGAGAATATTGGAGTCCACATTATCAAAAGCTAAATCTACAGTTGTTATAAAGGTAGGTTTGCATTTTCTTAATCTATTTTCTAAGATAAGTCGAAGGGTCTGTATTGCTTCACGTGTTCCAACATTTCTACGGAACCCAAAATGGCCTTCCCCGAGCTCAGCTTCTTATAGTTTATCCATTCGTCTGTAAAGAATTCGTCTTATTATTTCGCAGCCGTGACTTATGTTAGCGTTTTGTCAGGGCTAGCTCTCCCAAGGCTACCCCAAGCTCTTACGGAAAGGAAAAAATATAGTGTCTCCAGTCATTTTCCTAAATTTTAAATATATTCCACAGCCCAGTTCTAGCGCCCTCCTCCCGCGAACTCACACATGGGTGCCCTTACTGCTTGAAAGCCCGAGGTGGCACTTACAGAAGATACAGTCGCCGTCGCCGTGCAAGACAGACTATATATAAAACAATTGAAGACGTGGAAATGACCACATCTGCCGCCGACAAGAAAAAGAATACCATCAAATCTGTCGCTGCACACTCTCTACTGGACGGACCTGCAGTGTTTTGTGGTTGCAGACTGAACTTCAGCATCGACATCAATGATTCGTTTACCCACGGTAACGGATGGTTAACAGTCGCTGTTGTACGTGGTGGTACAGGCGTACCCAATGTATCCGGACTGGAAAGCTTCGTTGATCGTGATATCATAGCCTATCGAACATATCATGTCACCGAAAATGCAAATAAAGACTTTCGGAAATCAACATATATGTCAGCCTCACCCTTTTCCTTGTATACACGTAGTAGACGTAAGATATCAGTGAATGAAACTGTTTTTATATGGATTATGTTAGCGTTTTGTCAGGGCTAGCTCTCCCAAGGCTACCCCAAGCTCTTACGGAAAGGAAAAAATATAGTGTCTCCAATCATTTTCCTAAATTTTAAATATATTCCACAGCCCAGTCCTAGCGCCCTCCTCCCGCGAACTATCACATGGGTGCCCTTACTGCTTGAAAGCCCGAGGTGGCACTTCAATGCATGGCGAGGAACTTGCTGAGCGCAGCGTCGGTGCTTCGCAAGACGAAGCGGCAGCCGTGCCTCCCAGGGACCTGGCGTGGCTGTGGACGTCCGTCAGAGCGTGAGAGCTCTGCACGAGTGGCAACGCTCGGCCCCAGATACCAGAGTGCCCGTGTTGCCGCTTGTCGAGACCCAGCACCAACACGAAGGACAGCCCGAGTGGCGGTCCCAGCCTACAGCCGGAAAGGCGGTGCTCGTACTGCTCCAGTAGCGGCGACACAGGCGCCCAGCGTCCAAGTTGAGCAGCTTGCAGACTGGCAGATCGGTTCTTCAACAACAGAAAATCGGTCTGGACCCCATTCTCTGTCACCTTCTGACCGGCAGCAATGCGGTTTGCAGATCAGAAGTCCCCTCCACGGCCAGACGGTTGTGCATTTTGCAGCAGTGGACTCCCAAGTTGGCGGCAGCTCGTAGACATTTATTGAATTCACCAAAGCATCCTTCAACTAGAGCCGGTCTTCCATCGGTATCCGTAGTGTAGCTGGAATGGTATAATTCTGAGAATGATTTTGAGGAGGGCGGAGGTTTTATAGCAGGCGATGACGTAGTGATCCTCTTCCCGCGCCCCTCCTCCCCTTCCCCCACACACACATACTCTGGTGATCGAATGTGTCCGCAGCACGTGGTCTCGCGGTAGCGTTCTTGCTCCCCGAGCACGAGGCTCCGTGTTTGCTTCCCGGCGGGGTCAGGGATTTTCACCTGCCTCGAAATGACTGGGTGTGTTATGTATGAGGCGGAGATATGGGCCTCATGGAAAAATGGTGACCCGGTTGAGTCACACAATTTGACTCTTAGTCTGAGAAAGAGGTGTGGCCATTAATTGCACGCGTTGATAAAGTAGGCTGACATGAGGATCAATGGACTATACTTGACGGGATGTATCTGGAACATCTTAGCTGATTAGAAAGTTAGTGGACAGTAATACAATTAAATACTTAGCTTTAATGCAGCATCAGCGGTGAACGTCGATCTTGACTTTGTACAATAACGTTTACAAGTGCAGTTATAGACTGCACTGCGAATACTTCTTTACAATTCTGATTGCTTCACACATATACACTCCTGGAAATGGAAAAAAGAACACATTGACACCGGTGTGTCAGACCCACCATACTTGCTCCGGACACTGCGAGAGGGCTGTACAAACAATGATCACACGCACGGCACAGCGGACACACCAGGAACCGCGGTGTTGGCCGTCGAATGGCGCTAGCTGCGCAGCATTTGTGCACCGCCGCCGTCAGTGTCAGCCAGTTTGCCGTGGCATACGGAGCTCCATCGCAGTCTTTAACACTGGTGGCATGCCGTGACAGCGTGGACGTGAACCGTATGTGCAGTTGACGGACTTTGAGCGAGGGCGTATAGTGGGCATGCGGGAGGCCGGGTGGACGTACCGCCGAATTGCTTAACACGTGGGGCGTGAGGTCTCCACAGTACATCGATGTTGTCACCAGTGGTCGGCGGAAGGTGCACGTGCCCGTCGACCTGGGACCGGACCGCAGCGACACACGGCTGCACGCCAAGACCGTAGGATCCTACGCAGTGCCGTAGGGGACCGCACCGCCACTTCCCAGCAAATTAGGGACACTGTTGCTCCTGGGGTATCGGCGAGGACCATTCGCAACCGTCTCCATGAAGCTGGGCTACGGTCCCGCACACCGTTAGGCCGTCTTCCGCTCACGCCCCAACATCGTGCAGCCCGCCTCCAGTGGTGTCGCGACAGGCGCGAATGGAGGGACGAATGGAGACGTATCGTCTTCAGCGATGAGAGTCGCTTCTGCCTTGGTGCCAATGATGGTCGTATGCGTGTTTGGCGCCGTGCAGGTGAGCGCCACAATCAGGACTGCATACGACCGAGGCACACAGGGCCAACACCCGGCATCATGGTGTGGGGAGCGATCTCCTACACTGGCCGTACACCACTGGTGATCGTCGAGGGGACACTGAATAGTGCACGGTACATCCAAACCGTCATCGAACCCATCGTTCTACCATTCCTAGACCGGCAAGGGAACTTGCTGTTCCAACAGGACAATGCACGTCCGCATGTATCCCGTGCCACCCAACGTGCTCTAGAAGGTGTAAGTCAACTACCCTGGCCAGCAAGATCTCCGGATCTGTCCCCCATTGAGCATGTTTGGGACTGGATGAAGCGTCGTCTCACGCGGTCTGCACGTCCAGCACGAACGCTGGTCCAACTGAGGCGCCAGGTGGAAATGGCATGGCAAGCCGTTCCACAGGACTACATCCAGCATCTCTACGATCGTCTCCATGGGAGAATAGCAGCCTGCATTGCTGCGAAAGGTGGATATACACTGTACTAGTGCCGACATTGTGCATGCTCTGTTGCCTGTGTCTATGTGCCTGTGGTTCTGTCAGTGTGATCATGTGATGTATCTGACCCCAGGAATGTGTCAATAAAGTTTCCCCTTCCTGGGACAATGAATTCACGGTGTTCTTATTTCAATTTCCAGGAGTGTAGATCAATTATCAATGCATAAACTGTAGGTGGCGCCTGGCTAGGTCGTAGCTACTGACTTAGCTGAAGCCTATGATAACTAATTTCTCTGCACATGAGATCTCTGAAGCTATAACAAGTGAACCATTCCTTTTAACGTCGGCTGTAGAACTGGCTAGCGCGCTAGCTTGTCTCGTAAGACCAGCCGAGTGGCGGCGCTCAGTCTGCTAGCGTCGACAGTGGCGACTCGCGGGTCCGATGTGTACTGACGGACCGCGGCCGATTTGAAGCCTACAACCTAGCAAGTGTGGTGCCTTGCGGTGACGCCATAGGGTGTTTGTGCTGTCATCGTTTCATCATCATTCATGAAAGTGGCGAGATTGGACTGACCAAAGATTGGGAATTTGTACGGGCGCTGATAACCGAGCAGTTGAGCACCCCACAAACCAATCATCGTCATCAACATCATCGAATGTGCTCTCGTTTTCTCAGCCTGTTACGGCAAGTTGAAAACGAGAGAGTAAGATAGAAGAGAGGATGATACATACCTAAGTATGATAAACCCCTTTCCTCAAAAACATTTCTCTTCTTCATACCGGCCGGCCGCGGTGGTCTAGCGGTTCTGGCGCTGCAGTCCGGAACCGCGGGACTGCTACGGTCGCAGGTTCGAATCCTGCCTCGGGCATGGGTGTGTGTGATGTCCTTAGGTTAGTTAGGTTTAAGTAGTTCTAAGTTCTAGAGGACTTATGACCTAAGATGTTGAGTCCCATAGTGCTCAGAGCCATTTGAATTTGAATCTTCTTCATACCTCCTCTGCGTTATCACATCTGACGTGTCACTGACCCCATTTGTACTAAGATTGCAGTACAAGCGAGTTGCCTATTTACGTCCAACGCCCTGGGTGGAATGCGTAAGTGCTAATCAATGTTCACTAACCTGCGGTCTTCTGTAGTTGTCCCCTGCGCAGAAAACAGCACGTAGGTCGTGAATCCGTAACCTTGAGGTTGTAAGACACTTCTGACACTGTTGTTTTAGAAATGATTAAATTTCCAATCAGTTTGTTTATACGGGATGCAACTCGCTTTTTACTAGCAGAACACGAGAAACTGCACAATTACACTCCTTTTTAGTCACAAATGATTTTTATTCTTCAGCAAATTAATGAACTGCGTATTTCCGTAGTTAGTATTACACTATCTGTCTAAATAACCATACATTGCTTATAAAGTCTTAACTAACTTTGACCGCGGCAGACTACATGTCTGTCTTCCGACACTGCCGAACCAGCTATGATTTACACACTAGACATTGCTAAGTCTGAAGTGATACCGCGGTGCCGGCCGGTGTGGCCGAGCGGTTCTAGGCGCGTCAGTCTGGAAGCGTGCGACCGCGAAAGTCGCAGGTTCTAATCCTGCCTCGGGCATGGATGTGTGTGATGTCCTTAGGTTAGTTAGGTTTAAGTAGTTCTAAGTTCTAGGGGACTGATGACCTCAGATGTTAAGCTCCATAGTGCTCAGAGCCATTTGAACCATTTTTTGATACCGCGGCGGGCAACTTGCCCGTCCTCCGAGACTGCCGAACGAGCTCTGATCTTATAGCCGAACCACTTCGCCAGCCATCCAAGTTAGGCGCGATCCGAAGATCACCGAAGTGCTTCGTCTGCCTTTTTGTTTTGCAATTGTTTGTTATTCTGCTGGTTATTAATACTTGTGAAATAACACCATTTTGGGGAAGAACTTCCGAACGCAGCAACCAATCGCGGAGAAGGACCACAATTTAGGCGGTCTTTCTCACGATACTCGTACCGAACAAACCATCTGTGATGGGTACCTCACACCACATTACGTCATCTTGCCGCAGCTGCCTTCTCAGTTGCTCTATAAAGAGCGTCTTGTAGCCGAATATGATGGCTGCAAAGCCAGAAATATTACACTGCCAGTCTAGTGCTTAACTTTACGGGTTCAGAGCGTTCCTTTATACGAGGTTTTCGTCCTGAATGGCGTTCTTATGACTTATGGTGAAGTTACTATATGTAGCCTCTTTACAGCAGCACTTTCGCTATTCTGCGCTGTTGAAGCGCTCAGTCTGATGTTCTTGGCTGTCCTCTCGCATAGCCTGATGAATTGTGCTTAGAGCTCGTTTGTACTTCAGGCACCCCCCGTGTTGACATTTAGTTATGACACCTTTGCGTATCTGACAGACGCGCCCGACTTAGCAACATCTTCGTCTGTTCTTAAAAAAAAAAAAATTGTTTCCGCTGTTAGTTCTTATTCTACTGTGTGACCATCGCAATTCACAACCAATAAATTATGGCTAGTATCCACATCACCATATGAACATGTTTTGCAGTTTAAAATGTGGTTTGTAAATTATTATCTTACCATTATAAAATCTTTCTTAAACTTTCTCGTCCCCCTAAATCTGTTCCACGTTGTATGCAACCATCTTTCTTGATTGTTAACTCTAAGAATGATTAAGTTTTCCTCTATGCAAAACGCTATCAGACGGCTTCCCTATCACTCCTTTCACTCAGTCCATATCCGCCTACTGGTAAAGGCGCTAAGACTTTAAGAAATGTTTAACGGAACTTTGACAATTTGAAGTGAATTAAATTTTGTGAAGAGCTGATTTCCTCCACACCTCATTTCACCGACACCAGCACCCAAGATAAGCAAAGACGTTTTCGCAATATATAGGTCGCTTCAAGAATGTACTCGTCAGTTGTGATGACAGACAGCAGGGAAGAAAGATCGTTTTCAGAATTAGAGCCTCCATGTTGTAAGACAGATTCAAAATTCAGGCTTCACTCAGTATTGAAAGTTATATTTCAAAACAAGTAAGTCATGAAGATATTATAACTAGCTCCATCAGTACGAAAGCAGTAACCCATCCACACTCGATTCGTTAAAGATTCAGAATGTCACGCACAAAACAGAAAAACTAGTTTTCCATGCATCACAGTGTTTGTGACGTCATGTCTTCTGAACTACGTGTGGTACAATGATACAGTCCTCGAGGTACAGTCTGCAGATACTTTCTGTGAATGTGTTATGAATACAGTCCGTACTAAAGAGGTATTAAACTAAAATGTCATGTATTATGTTTTAGTGTTCGAAAGGTGAAAATATAGTACCGATAAACCTGATTCGTTCCTTTTTTCGAGGAGGTGTCAGTGAGATAAAGTTTCGAAAATGTTTGAAATTATGTTAGCATTTTGCTGTAAGTTGCTAAGTGCTCTCATGCTCAAATACTGGAAGAATATAGTCTGTGTAATTTCAGCGCCGTGAGTTAGGCTACCCCAGGACATGTGCACAGATTATAACTCTGACACTCTCTGTGATGGAGCCGTAACGTAACAGTCTGCCTCTTAATGAGGAGGGTACGGTAACATTTAAATTTTTTAAATTCGGTCAATAACCAAAAGAAATGCGGAAAATCGTTTTCTTTTTTTTTCCTCTGGAAACTATTAGACAGGCTACTTGCAGCTGGTACAATGTGACTATTTTAGTCGTGCACTGGTACAAAACAATCAGCCAACAGAATTATTTAAAACTTTTGGGTTAAGGCTGATTATTTGCGAAAGTATTGTATTTGAACTGAATATAGTTAAAATTAGATTGCTTTTGGTACCTGGCATTTGCCTAAGAAACATACCTTTTAATTCTGTTTGATCTCGTCAGTTCTGGAATTCATAAACTGTACATAAAAATTTAGAGAAGTAAAAAATGAACCTTAAATGCTGCGTTATAGGATTTTAATTAGAAAAGAATCGTTGAAGAGTGTAAACCCATCGAGCAAAACGGCTTTATGCCAGGGACAAATTGCTGCGATCAAGTACTTTTCCAGACCCCTCACGCCGAAAATGACTTTTAGAGGGAGCTCAAGATGGCGCATCGATTGAGCTAATATGTGACTACGACACGGTCTGGAAGGAAGGCCTATTTGTAAAACCCTGCAGCCTAGTCCCCTGCGAAGCTTTTCTACAGTTCATGAATGAAAAACTCAGCGACAGAAACTTCCAAGTAACGTTAAACGGAAGATAAAGCAGATTCCGAAGCCTGCAGAACAACCTTCCTCAGGCGTCAGTTCTGGCCCCACTTTTGTCGGACGTCCTTACCAGAACGTCGCGAAAGTTCATGTATGCAGATAATGTAGCCGTAACCGCAAGAAGGGCGAAGTTAGCTCAGACAAAGAACACACTCACTGAAGACCGCCAAATGATAAATGGATATTTTCGAAAATAGGGAAGTCGAATAAAACAGAAGTTTCATCCTTCCGTCTAAATAACAGACAAGCCCACGCTCATCTGATAATATGTTCCGAAGGAATCATCTTAAAACGCAATCTGTATCCTAAACATCTAGGAGTAATGTTCGACTGAACGTTCTCCTACAAGCAACATCGGGAGGATGCCTCAGCTAAAGTAAAAACACAATCCGAAAATTAGGAAATACGTCTTGGAGATCTGATGCCAACACCTTGAAAACCAGCAGCATCTCTTTTTGGTTACCCTGCTGCTGAGTGCTGTGACCCCAAATCTTGTTGACGTCCAACTTAGCCACGCAGTGAGATTAGTTACGGGAACGTTCGGGACAGCTGCCACTTATGGGCTGCCTGCTCTGGACGACATAGCACCGCCCCAGAGCAGACGTTTTGCCGTTCTAAAATATCAGCTTCAAAAATATGTTAAAAAGAAAAGTCGTGTAACGAGAGCCTCCCGTCGGGTAGACCGCTTGCCTGGTGCAAGTCTTTCGATTTGACGCCACTTCGGCGACTTGCGCGTCGATGGGGATGAAATGATGATGATTAGGACAACACAACACCCGGTCCCTGAGCGGAGAAAATCTCCGACCCAGCCGGGAATCGAACCCAGGCCCGTAGGGCTGACAGTCCGTCGCACTCAGCTACCGGGGGCGCACCAAAAACATGTTAATAAGTCAGAATTGTATAATCTCGCGGATTCTGTCCACTTTGCGAACGGACATATAGAATTAAGACTGAAATCAATAAATTCGCCAGTGGGAACAGCAACACAACTTCGGACTTTTACACACTGACGAGCATTGGCGATCGCAATGTACAGGGCTATTACAAATGATTGAAGCGATTTCATAAATTCACTGTAGCTCCATTCATTGACATATGCTCACGACACACTACAGACACGTAGAAAAACTCATAAAGCTTTGTTCGGCTGAAGCCGCACTTCAGGTTTCTGCCGCCAGAGCGCTCGAGAGCGTAGTGAGACAAAATGGCGACAGGAGCCGAGAAAACGTATGTCGTGCTTGAAATGCACTCACATCAGTCAGTCATAACAGTGCAACGACACTTCAGGACGAAGTTCAACAAAGATCCACCAACTGCTAACTCCATTCGGCGATGGTATGCGCAGTTTAAAGCTTCTGGATGCCTCTGTAAGGGGAAATCAACGGGTCGGCCTGCAGTGAGCGAAGAAACGGTTGAACGCGTGCGGGCAAGTTTCACGCGTAGCCCGCGGAAGTCGACGAATAAAGCAAGCAGGGAGCTAAACGTACCACAGCCGACGGTTTGGAAAATCTTACGGAAAAGGCTAAAGCAGAAGCCTTACCGTTTACAATTGCTACAAGCCCTGACACCCGATGACAAACGCTTTGAATTTTCGGCGCGGTTGCAACAGCTCATGGAAGAGGATGCGTTCAGTGCGAAACTTGTTTTCAGTGATGAAGCAACATTTTTTCTTAATGGTGAAGTGAACAGACACAATGTGCGAATCTGGGCGGTAGAGAATCCTCACGCATTCGTGCAGCAAATTCGCAATTCACCAAAAGTTAACGTGTTTTGTGCAATCTCATGGTTTAAAGTTTACGGCCCCTTTTTCTTCTGCGAAAAAAACGTTACAGGATACGTGTATCTGGACATGCTGGAAAATTGGCTCATGCCACAACTGGAGACCGACAGCAGCGACTTCATCTTTCAACAGCATGGTGCTCCACCGCAGTTCCATCACGATGTTCGGCATTTCTTAAACAGGAGATTGGAAAACCGATGGATCGGTCGTGGTGGAGATCATGATCAGCAATTCGTGTCATGGCCTCCACACTCTCCTGACTTAACCCCATGCGATTTCTTTCTGTGGGGTTATGTGAAAGATTCAGTGTTTAAACCTCCTCTACCAAGAAACGTGCCAGAACTGCGAGCTCGCATCAACGATGCTTTCGAACTCATTGATGGGGAAATGCTGCGCCGAGTGTGGGAGGAACTTGATTATCGGCTTGATGTCTACCGAATCACTAAAGGGGCATATATCGAATATTTGTGAATGCCTAAAAAAACTTTTTGAGTTTTTGTATGTATGTGCAAAGCATTGTGAAAATATCTCAAATAATAAAGTTATTGCAGAGCTGTGAAATCGCTTCAATCATTTGTAATAACCCTGTAGAAAAGAAGACAGAAACTGTATGTAACTCCAAAAAAGTCGCGACAGTCAAAGTAGCCGGTTTCGACCAGAGCTTCTACTCTGCTTTCAGAGTTTCTTCCTTGGTACGGTGCAACATTAACAGAATCCACACCGGACACGGAATACGCAGAAAAATCACTGCTTCTATGGATGGCCAAAAATCCTGTTGAATCCTGCCTAGTCATCTAATATACGGTGTCTAGCAAACCTGTTTTCTCGGATCGGTAGTCAAACAATTCAAATAAATCGTATTAATGAGTTTTATTACGAAAAGTAAATGATTGAGCTGTGGTAAAAATTGCTGTTTTGAAGAGCGCGCCGCAGCGCGTAGTGTGAAGCAGTCGCCCTCCATTTCTGGCGGTGGCGCCGCTGTGGCAATCGCAGCTTTGGTGTCTCCCTCTGGTGGGAAAGGGGAAAGGTTGCCTGTTCACGTGCATTTAAGGGGCGCTATGAGCTCGTCAGTGGGTCAGTCTGGGTCAGTCTCTCGTCCCCAGTTTGCTAGTCTGTCTCTCGTCCGCATTTGTTAGGCAGTTAGTGTCTGTCTGTCGTTCCGTGTGTTAGTATGTCTGTCGTTCGGATCAACCTTTAAAGCTGGCAAAATGAGAGTCTTTCCACTGCGTCAGTAAGAGATCTCAGCGAGTGGTCGCCCTGTCGGGGCTTAGTTCCTGCATCTGAGTCTGCGTGTTAGGCCGCCAGTCTGCTCGAGTTTGCTCAGGCAATGGTCATTGGCGGTTGGTCGACCGGTTGGTCGGTCGCGCACTGAGACACAAGATGACTTGTCCGTCTTGAGTGTCGGCGCATGTGATGTCGCCACGTGAGTCCAGTGGGCCGCGCCGTATAGCGAGGGGTAGTGACTTCGCGGTCGACACAAGAGCAACGGGAGTCAACCCACGACATCAGTCTGGCCGGTGCGAGCTGCGACGCCGTGAGACGGGAGATCGGCGCGCCTTCCTGCGTCTGTTGAAGGGGCTGGCAGCGGACGGTTCGGGAGAGCGTTTTGGGGGTGCTGCGCCAGAAATTCTCGAGAAATCGCAGTTTATTAGAAGTTAAGTGATTGGCGAGATCTTGTCTGATTTACTCTTGTTAAATTCTACTTGTTTTCTTGGTGAGGCCACCAGCCGTTTTGCTTTGGGGTCGTCCCACCATTCTTCTCCGTTTGTCCACACATGGGAAGGTGGTTGTTTATAAATTGGGTGGTCCGTTTTTTACCTTGTGGGGTAGGGGCGGGTTAGAGCAACCTGCAGTTCGGGTTGTTCGGTAATCTCCCTATCAATCTACCGTACGTTAGTAGCTGCCTCTGTCGTGTTTGTCGGATTTGGTGTGTTAACGGATTTATTGCTTTGAGTGTAACAGCCTAATACCTGAAATATGTTTTGATCTTTGGAAACTTTGATATTATTGCCTATGATCTTGAGAGGCGGTATCTGTGTACTGTAGAGCATCTTAACTATTGTTTGGCCAACCTTGTACAATTTTGTATAAGACTGCATTTCATGGGCTTTTATTTAAATGATCATTTTAGTATATAAAGTTGCCACCCTTTCACCGTAAGACTTTTCTTAGAAGTTAAAATCAAGTTGCACCTTCGGTGGCAAGGTTAATATTTTAATTGTTAGTGTTTGGTACTATTTACATCCCTCCTATGGGGGTGCATAGTTTGTGTGCTGGTGTAAACGGTTAAAACTCTTAGTTTAAAGTTATCTGGTGTGTAGCAGATTTGCAGCAGTGTAGTCTTTCAGAGGCTGTTGTGAGCGGTCGTAACTACGGCCGTGTAAAAAGGCAGCGGCAAGGTTCTCTGCCCGAAAGCTCATACAGTCAAAACTTGTTTCTTTCTGCCTCTGAATAAATTGTAACTTTGATACTTAGAGAGTGCTTTCTGATTATAATTTTAAATGTGTTTCTTTAAATAAAAAGTGCTTTTAGGCACTATTAAAGTGAATAAAATTCCCATTTGTTAAAAGGAATTTGGTTATGATTTCATCAGTTACTCCCTGGCAACTACTTCCATGCTTATATAGTGTGATTAAATGTGTTAATGTTGTTGATGAATCGCTAGTAAATAAAATAAGTTCTTAAGAATATTCTTTGAAAATAAATCACGGTTTAATGATAATGCTTAATTTAGAGAAATACCATAGATGTGTCGCAAGCAAAGTGCGACATTAGAAATAAACAGTCTCTACACTATAACAATTCCATATCTGAGCTACATAGAATGTACGAGCAAAGTAATGAGCTTTGACGCTTCTGTGTAGTTGCTAGTCTTGAAGCTGGTGTAGAACTGGGCCGCGACCAATTGCTTATGTTCTCTTCGCATAGAGGCCGGTGCTGTCCCGTTGTCATCCTGGAGGGGGTCGGTCATCGTGCAATTGTCTGACGTCTTCTTCACAGCCCTCTCTGCTCTCTCGTTCCCGACTGGAGTGCTGGAGCTTGATTTTACGCCTGGACAAATCCTTCATCTCGAAACTGTGAAACCAAAGAACATACAATCTTCCACATACGCTTCGATTACCCAAATACTCGCCTTAAAGGGTCGCTGCAACATATCTACGGCCTGCAGCGCTGCATCAGCAGCCTGTGTTTGTGATACATTTTATTCATTTTTTAATTTTAAAATTCTGGTTTTATCCATACCTTACCATGTTTGTACAGTTCTGTTCATCTGTATGTTATATATCTGTTATTCACGTGTAACAGGCACACGAAAATAAATAATAATTCGAAAAGTGCTCTATTGCTTTTCTGGTGGGTTAGTTACCACAAAATTTCCTTTGGTACTGTCGTAACACATGTTCAGACCAGTTGTGTATAGATCCTAAGTTCCACCCTGGTCAACAAGCCTCACCTTTGAAAAATGAGTGTGTGAATTCTTAAGGGGAGCCGGAGGTGCCTATGCTGCCCATGTTAAAATCACTAAGTTTGAGGAACATTTATGAATAAACTACCAAATAGAAAACTTTGAATTTTTTTTACATATAGAGTAGTTTAGTATTGCAGTTATGACAGAGGGATTTTGGTGTATCTTTTCTAGTTTCCTTCCAATTATTTTTTTTATTAATGACCCAAATTTTTTTACAAATAATTGCTTTATAATCAAACTGAAATGAAACTACTGAACATATTGCCAAATGGCTGTGTTAAATGTAAGTTTGACCACTAGGAGTGCTGTATAAAAATTTCATCTCTCTAGCTTAAGTGGATTTTGAGAAAATGTTCCTTATTTTCGAAAAATTCTAATTTACGGGAAATGGCTATCAAAGTTTCTCAATACATTCCTACACTATAGGATGGATTATCAGGGTCTTCTTCTTCATCCTCCAAAAGCTTCCTCTTCTGTCTTCTTTTCTGGCCTGTTGTTCCATCATACTTCATATGCCTTTCTCTTCTTTCTGCTCCTCTTATCCTTTCTCTGTCAATATTTCTTGGTGCTCGTACAGTGTTCACCCCAGCTGTAAATCCTAATGCCTTCAGAACTTCACACTGTTCCCTTGGTTGTAGGTAGCTATTGCATCATAAATGACAAAGTGCAGTGTTTTTATGCTTACAAACACCCTTTTAGGAATCACTTTCCAAATCAAATTGTTTACGCTCTCATTAGGATTCTGCGTCTTCCCGTGTAGACATTTGTGTAACGATTCTGGCTGTGCTAAGTCATGAAAAATTGGTTTTATTGTTCCCTCCTGATTCTTGTACATACTGCATATTACCCGCTTTACACAAGAAGTATAATACTACCAAGAACAGGCGCAACACTGAACTAATTCCAAACGGTAAACAGCAAAGAGACGATGTTCCGCACTCTTATTCATTGTAGTATCGCAACTTGGTATTAATGTTAAATTTCTTTTCCCTACGTTCTTCCTCTTCTTATATACACGGTTACTAAAACGTGGCATCGTAACCAGAACAAAAGTGTACGACAATATTAAATGGAGCAAGATGTTCGAAATTCTGAGGAAAATAGGAGTAAGCTGTAAGGAAATACTGGTAATATTTGTCACAGAAAACAATGTAGCCAACCCTTGCACACTCGCTGTAGATGCATTCAGCGGCCGCCCATTTCCTCTGCAGGCATGGGGGGAAATGGTAATAACTCCACTTCGAGGGCGAGTAGAACAATAATTCAAAGTTTACATTAAAGAGGAATGTTCCAATTAATTTTCGGTAGCAAAAAAAATCGTAATTTTTTGGATTTGACCACCTCCGGCTCCCCTTAACGGACCAAACTGCTGACGTCATCGGTCCCTAAGCCTACAGACTACTTACCCTGACTTAAACTAACTTACGCTAAGGACAACACACACACATCCATGCCCGAGAGAGGACTCGAACCTCCGACGGGGGCATCCGCCCGGAAACATCATTGGGAAAGCTCTTTCACTGACAGATTTTCTGTTGCTTATATCCTTCACATAACTGCTCTTTTTTTTTCAGCAGACCTACAAAGTACTTAATAGGTTTTACTTGTTCCGAGGTATTTCTTCCCAATGTTATTTTGACAGAAACTTCAAATTTGCTGATTTCGTCGTTTTGGTCTGTGTTACACTTGTTATCATTCCATTATCTTTTCACACTTTTTAGATACATACTTCTCATTATCTTCTTTGGTAGATTATTAAGACACTTGCTTTTTCTAGTGCTTTATGTTTAGGTTTCTCAGAGCAAATACTTAAAAGAGTTGATGACACGTAGCAACCCCATTAATACGAAAAGTTCGAGATTGGTCTGATGAGTATAACAATGGCGTGGACTAGATAATGGGACAACTGTAATGCCTTTTACATTAGTACAGAGACATTGAATTGTTGCGTAAATGAATATATGATCATTTCCAAACATAGGACATCATCGTCAAATGTTACGATATATCATAGCATCTGTGATACTCATATGTTTGTAAGCTCTTTGTATGTATCAAAACATGTGGTGCGTGGTAGAAATCTTCTCGGTTACAAATGTAAAGTGTTCAGTAAGAACAATTTACGTGTCCAACAATAATAATGCAGTGGGAATACATTTACATCTGTTGGACGAATGTTATGAAAACAAACACTCCAAACCGACGTTTCACGTAAGTCACATGCAACGAAAATCTGTAACGCAACCATTTGTGTGTGGCGTGTTTATAATTATGTATTACTTATATTTTAGGACAATTAATCTGTAAAAAACACACCACATGTCGTAAAGACAGCGTGTAAACCGTCTGAGGATGAAACACAACGATTCGAAACCGGTAACGGTACCCTTTGAATAAAGGAACTGAAAGTAAATTTGTGGCTGGTTGCTGTCCTAACACCATCAACATTTGTCTTCAAACAACAGCCATAGTCTCCATCATGTCATTATATGACAAAATTGCATGGGACAACTGTTGTCGCCGTAAACTCTGTAACTGAATATTATCGAACCTTTTTGGTTTCTAATGCAGAACGACACAGTATTCGAGATGTTTTTTCAACATCTCCCACGAAAACGAAAGTTTCTTTTAGGGGAATGGTTTTAAATCCCGCAGATCATCATTCAAGGTTAATGTGGCATGGATCCACAGGAGAATCCAGCCTGTTTCGAAATCCAAAGGCGATCCCACACCGTGATAAGCGTGTGTTTACGTTCCTTTCCGCAGCCCCTGTAGATAATACGACAGGGAAATAAACTCCTTCAACTGTATGCTTTAAAGCAGAAACTGTAACGCTACAGCGAAGGAAAACCTGTTTCTGCCCGAGTTTAGTTTGTAGGAGATCCACGCACAGTTCGATTTGAAGACGTCGCTCCTGTTGGTTGGGAAACTCACTTATCTACCGCCCTCCTTGGCCCGCTGCCCTGACGAACTGATAGCGCCCTGCTCCGCCAATGACGGTCACAACATTCACGCTCGGCGCTCTGGTTTCCGCGCAGAGTTCCATCAAGTGAAAAGAGTGGCGTCCCGGGAAATGTTGTCGCAGGCAGTGAAAGCTGCGGTCTTACTACTCTCTCATACGATGGAAATATTCACGTACTAGATTTCACGGCACGACATTACTGCGAATGCGAGTACTGTAGCTTTTCTGCGTGTCACTTTATTTTACAGGCCCGTCTTGATCACTCAAACTTTTACACTTCACTATTACCGGTTTCGGCGCCTGCCATCTTCAGATCATAAAATATTCCGATGTAGGTATCAAAGTCAAGTTGTACACGTAGGTACGTAGTAAACACTTACTATGTAATACATGTAAGTACATAGCAAACACTTACTATGTACCTACATGAATAATTGGACGTTGACGCTTACATCAGAATATTTTATGATCTGAAGATGGCAGTAGCCGAAGCCGATAATAGTGAAGTGTAAAAGTTTGAGTGATCAAGACGGACCTGTAAAATAAAGTGTCACAATAGGATCACGGACTCATTTTCAGGGTTCTTGGCTTCTACTGATTTTCTGTGTGTAAATGTGAATAAAGAAGTTAGTAAAGTTATTTTATACCTTGCTTCATTCGTACATCAGTCTGCCAGATGCCGCACAGAACGAAGTGGCTGAGGCAATGAACTCGAATTCGGGAGGACGTCGGTGCAAATCCCGTCCTGCCTTTCTCGCCCTTCCTCAGTCCGAGTGATCTCGTCATTGAAGTATGGTTAAACCATAACCATCCTCCTTCTACTTGTTTGCCGTTACAGTCCAACATTCCTTCCTTCCTTTAATTTAGAAATATCGTGAGGCTAGAGTAAACACTCCATTGTCTGTAGTTCGTCCTCCGTATTCTAGGTGAAACAGGCACTGGAATAGAGAGGAAACATTGTATTACATTATCGGTTCTTAATCCTTCGATAATTGGAACAACTTTTAACGCCAGTTTTGATCGTGGAACCGTTGGTGTGTTCTTATAGTATTTTATTATTACAACAATCTGTAAGCCGAAATGGAAAACGTTCTAAGTACCAAGCCCCCACGTTTGTCAGGAGAATCAAAACTCAATATGTCTGTCTCTTTTTGTACATAACTTATTCCTATCAGAAGAATTCAGAAGGTATGCAGCTAACACAGAATTATACTGCCTGCCTCAACACATTTAAAAATAATGAGAGAAATTAGGAAATAAATAATTTATTAAGAACTTTGTAACTGCCATACCAAGAAACTGATTGGTTCTAAGTGCAAGTAAGAAAGTTTTTGTTTCTAGCGCCATTAATACTCAGGCACTAAGTATTATATGTGATAATACACGTACAAAATACACTCAAAAGAAAAAAGAAAGTCCCACCACGAAGAAAGTATCTGAAAGGGACGGAAATCGGTAGATGTGATGTACATGCACTGACAAATAAATACAATTTCAGAAAAAAACTGGATGATTTATTCAAGAGAAAGAGCTTCACAAATTGAATAGCTCACTAACACGTTGGTCCACCTCTGGCCCTTATGCCCTCGGATTGCCCTTGATTGTCAGAATTGCTGGATGTCCTCCTGAGGGATATTGTGCCAAATACTGTACAACTGGCACGTTAGATCGTCAAAATCCCGAGCTGGTTACAGGGTCCTGCCCATGACGCTCCAAATGTTCTAAGTTGGGGAGAGATCCGTCGACGTTGCTCACCAAGGCAGCGTCTGGCAAGCACGAAGACAGGTAGTAGAAGCTCCCGCTGTGTGCGGGCGGGCGTTACATTGCTGAAATGCAAGACCGGAATGGCTTTCCACGAAGGGCAACAAAGCGGGGCGTGGGATATCGCCTACGTACCGCTGTGCTGTCAGGATGACGCGAATGACAACCAAAGGAGTCCCGCTATGATAAGAGATAGCATCCCAGACCATCAGCCCTGGCTGTTGGACCGTATGACGGGCGACAATCGGGTTGCGATCCCTTCGCCTTCCGGGGCGTCTACAGAAACGCCTTCGGCATGGAATTTTATTGACTGCAGTATGTCTTCATTGATGAGTCCCGCTTCGAACTGAGCCCCAGTGATGACACTATTTTTATGAAACCCAGTCTCACACGTACCAGGTGTCACTCCTAAGAGTTGTCAGGCGTATTTTATCTGGTGTTTCGGCAGATGTTTGCAAAATTTTGCAGAGTGCAGTCGGAGTCAGCTCAAATAAGTGCTACTCATCACGTCGTTTATGCGACTCCCAGTGCCAAAGCGAAGCGTCGTTTAGTTTTCCGTTGTAAACAAAATGATTTTTGTACCGAAATCCCATTTGACAGAGCGGTCCTAAATTAGTCCCGCGCAATATTCGTTTGATCGATATGTGTTAGCAGGGACGGTAAACACGGAGAATGGGCACGTAAAATTTCGCTATAAAAGTAATTTTGTTTATAACGGAAAACTAACCGACACTTTCCTTTGGCACTAGGCATAGCATGGAACATGTGATAAGCATTAATTTTTTTTTTGCCTAAGCTTCTACACAGTGCAAAAAAAGCAAATATGTCCTTAAACACCAGAGAAAATGCTCCTGGCAATTTTTAGAAAAGACCCTGTATACGTACAGGGAACGATCAAAAGTTTTCCATTCAAAGGCCATACAGTCCTGAATCGATATTCCAGTCAAGCAAAAGCGCATTGAGGCAATCATCTCAGCTATGCAAAATGTTCAAGGTAACTGTTCGTTACACCACTGTGTTTTGCTGCCTGGAAAGGCCGTAATTGGCTGCTGCACATCCTTCTCCCACAGGAATCATAAAGCCTTCAGCGGCTTTTTTAAGAGACCAAATGCGTGGTAATCGCATCAGGTGAGGATTACACGGCGGGTGCTCAAGTGCATCCCCTTGAGTTAGCGTAGCTTCGCCGTTACAGTGTTTGCGATGCGGGGATTTATGTTATCATGAAGCAGCAAGACCATTTCTCGCAGTTTCCCCGGTCGTTTTGCCTTGATTGCATACATATTCTTCATTCACCGACGGATGACTACCTGGGTTTGTCCTTCGGCCGCCAAGGAAAGAATAATAGCACGTTAGTCCTGTCTGGACGCATTTTTGTTTACTTTTCCGCATTCACCACACGCACGTCTGAAAGACAGAAATGCCACATTAGGACCTTCCCGACATGTCGGTGCTTATGTACTCGCATTGGAATCGCGCTACGTTTCATATATGCTGCTGCACCTCCTTCAAAGGGACATTTTTTGATCATCCCTTATAGCTGCAAATGACAGAAGTACGAATGCGGTCTTCTGCGAGAGCCTTCTTTTAATTTGGTGCAGAATTACGCTAACGCCATTAATCTGTAAGTGGGCTGCTTCTGTGTTGGCAGCGCTGTGTAGCGCTTTGTGTTGGATCTCTGACTGCGCTTTCTTTGTAAGAGACTCTGTGGCTGGTTGGACTCGTTGAAAGTTAATCGCCAGTAGTGTTGGGCAGTTGGAAGGTAGTCGCCAGCAATGATGGAAGTACTGTTTGGCAGTTGGAGGTGAACAGCCAGCAGTGGTGGATGTTAAAAGTGAGAAGTTAGCATTGATAGAGGCTAGAGATCTGAAGTGTTAGCGTAGGCTAGCGATCTGGAAATAACCGACTTGGAGACTGAAAATTATTCGTGATTATATATCTTTGTATTGGATGTCAATGACGATTTATATTCGTGTTTGAACTGGATGTCACATTATTAAGGTAAAAAATACATTATTTGGTTTGCAACAAATTCTTTTCTTTTGCTAACCACATGCCTATTAGTAGTTAGTGGCTTTACTAGCTAGAATCTTTTATTTAGCTGGCAGCATTAACACTCGTTGTATTGCAGTAGTTCGCGTAATGAATGAAAAAGTAGAAGTAGAATGGTTATGGTTTAACCACATATCAATGACGAGATCATTGAGAGGGTATACTCGGACTGAGGAAGGGCGAGAAAGACAGGACGGTATTGGGCTGTTATTAAGTTTTCCTGCTGAGGAAGTGAATTTACTTGAAACGAAGTTTTAATTCCACACTATTGACTAGTTTCAACTGTTCTCTGCATTTCAAGTGCACGTTTTCATCTTCTAGCACGTATGGCAATATGCCAAAATAAAGAACCAAACATGAGAAGCTGTTAATAGAAATAGTACCCAAGACTGGTGTGGTTCTGGTACTCCACGAAAATTTACGTCCCGATAACCACAATGAAAAGCTTCATATCAGGTCGAGGCCTATGTCATAGGGAATCTGGACATGCACTGTAAGGCGAACTATGCGTTTTAGTATGGTTCACGAAATTCTGATGCTCTTACAGTATCCTCTGATGTCTTGTTTCTTTTATGATGTAATGTAAGATCTTGTAATGTTTTGCACGTACGAACATACGGGCTTCCTACGTCACCGTAGCTGCGCAAGCGCAGTGACGCTCTCTGGCAACTGCTGAAATGAATCTATTTCTAACAGGTTGCGGGAAAATATTGCGAATTGTTGTTCTAAAAGCGTTATTTTCAAAGTAAATTTTCCTTTTATGCAAGATGAACTATGTGCGAAAATGTATGATGAATTTCTTAAATCACAGAGCGTTTGCTCTCTTTTAAAAATCAACTCTTTTATGACGAGCCATTTAGAAGAATTTCGAGCCCAGATCGGAGATTTATGTCGCTATTAAAAATTTTACTGGCGTATTTGTGTGATGTGTCATAAAGTGTAACATGCGCTAAACAGATCAACATTATATGTGAAAGCTTAACTTCTCTTGTAGCTTATTAATCTTCGAGACAAATATTATATGCGAAAGCTTTGCTTTTCATTTAGCAACACCATGTGTATTAATTTAAATCATTAACTTTTCCTGTTGGTGGAATTCGGATTTATACTTTCGTAATACGAAAATATGCAGCGTACATGTTGCTGCACATCAAAGATCTTTCCAAAACGTGTTTTTTTCTGGGTTTCGTTTCCTAAAGTGCCGGGAAATTCTGCGCTGCTGTATAAAACCATATCCATTCAAAAGATAAGTTTTACAGTTCCGAGGGAAAGTATACTGTCACTTAACACGGAAAAAATGTCATTCTTTTGAATTAATTATTTGAAGTCAGGTGTAATTTTTTTCTTTCTTTCCAGATTGCGTTGCGCTCCAATATTGTGGGTCAGTGTTGACATGATAAGAAAAAGTAAAGAGAAAGTAAGCTCAGTACGTTCAGTTTTACTCAGATGTTTCAGAATCAAATAACGTAGAAGATTCATCTTCTCAGTCATTCAGCAATTTATGTACAGACACACACATATAAATAAAGAAGTTTCAAATTTAAATTTTTGTTCCAACGCTGAATCGGATTTCACTTCTCTAAAAGTTTCGCCCCACTGCGGAGTTTGTCGTCTGTAAGGTTGGTGTACAGTCGGTGATGAATACAGCATTATTCACTGTTGGTGTCAGATTCGTACAAACTATAGAAATTAGTGAGTGGAAGCGGTAATTACTTGTTATTCTACTTTCGGGGAGGCGTTGATTTTTATTGTTTTTTTAAGTCACTTTGTTGAATTTTATGATGGAAACATTTAAATTTCGGGGAATCTTTGAGTAATCTCCACATAAGTTTAGGAATCTGGAGAATGTATTTTCAGTTGCACTATTCTAGAGCAAATGTTTTATTATGACCTATTTATTTCATGCTGTAGGACGTATATGAAAGTACTTTTTATGAGAGGCATTATCGGTAATACTCATTACTCTCACACAGAAACATTCTAAAATAATTGTTCGGTTTTTCAGTCGGCTATGACGTAACACATTAAAACAAATTCTCTTAGCAGAAAATACATTTGCGGTACAATAATGGAGGCGGTGTAGCTGAAGACGTGTGCCTCTCATTAAGTATTACGATTTCTGCAGATATCTTAACGTCATTATTTTACACCCGCATCCAAACTTGTACTCCGTGAGACACTGTACGATGTGTGGGTGCATTGTGAATCTTGACATCTTCCGTCCTTAATTGCTCAATTCGCGGGCAGGGTGTTGGCAGAGAGATTGTCAGGACCCTTGTGTATGAGTCCGAATACTTCTAATACTTTAGTGCCCTGGTCATTACGCGAGATGTATTTTGGACAATTTATTATCTTCTTGGCTAATTTTCTTGGTGAGCTCTTGGATTTTTTTGAGAAACGCGTGGACGAGGTACGTTTTTCTTGCAGCATCACCGACTGCGGCCTGTGATAAGTCACACGCTGGTTTAAGAAACCCATTGGCAGTCGTGGATCTCTCCTTTGAATCTCTTCTTTCCTTTAATCGAACTGAGCCTACACAGAATACACACACAATATATATATTCTGTGTAGGCTCTCTAGCGGCTATTAAAGTGAAGACACATAATTACACTGGTGTCCAAAATTAAAGCAACAACCGCTGTTTTCCCGTCCTGTGTCTAATTCACGATATTCATACAAACTGTCAGCAGGTGTCGGTACGATAGTGTTCTGCGGAGAAAATGGCATTCTGGTCAACGGACAACCACGCCAACGATGACGTCAAGGCACCTATCAAAAGGGGTAGCGTTTGCCGGGACATCCACAGTCGCTGTGTTCACAGTTACAGACGGTGCAGTATGGCACAGAGAAGACGCCTGCCAGACTCTCTGCGATGGAGGAAGAGTGGAAGTAGGATAATCCCAAACTGGAGTGGCCCGGTGGCTTAATTCGAATCGTTTCGTTGTTTCTCGGATGTGTCAACTGTTTGTAGAGACCGAAACTGTATCCCGAAGACCAGGGCAGGGCCGACCACATTTGACATCAGAAAGAGAGGACCGTTATTTGGCTGTAAAGGCACGACGGTACCGCCTCAGTACTGCACGACAACTGGCATCTGGCCTCGCAGCATCCACTGGGCGTTTTGTAACGAGCAAACGATGTGCAGAAGGCTTTGGAAGAGTGGACTTTATTGTAGGGACCTGCTGTATGTATACCTCTGACGCATCTTTAGAGAAGGGAACGTCTGGGATGGTCGAATATGTTCTTTTCACGTATGAGGCCCGATCTGGTCTGGAGAGAAATTCTAGACAGATTCGCATCTAGAGGGAACATGGAACACGATTTCGGAATCTAAACATTGTGGAAAGAGACCAGTATCGAGGAGGTGTGGGTGGGCGTTATGTTAACCACTCAAAACCTTCTTCATGAAATTGTTGGGTGAATCGGCAAGGTTTAACTGCTGTCAGGTATCGTGACGAGATCTTCGGACCTCGTTTGCGGTTGTTGCGAGGTGCTGTGAGCCCAGACTTAGTACTGATGGACGATAATGCTCGATCTCATAGAGCACGGGCGGTTGGTGTTTTCTTGGAAACGGAAGATACTGCACGCATGGCGTCGCCTGCTCGCTCTCCTGATTTGAATCGCACGCAGCACGTCTGGGATGCACTGGGGAGACGGGCTGCATTACTTCAGCATCCGCCAGCCACTCTCGAAGACTTGTGAACAGTTCTGCAGGAAGAATGGTCGTTATTGCCTCAACATGAGACCGACGAGGCATGCCGTGAAGGATGTCGTCATTGTCAAATCTCTACTGCTGACAGAGGCGATCACATTTCATACGGAGCACATTAATCGGTTGTGGGAATGTATGTGGAAATCCGTTAAGTAGGGAAAAACGAAGAACATTTTTGTCTACCTCTATGCATGTTGCAGGTGTTTACGTTCTCCATATTGTTCCCACGTTACTGTTACCTGTTTATACTGTTTCGTGACAAAATACATGCAACCTTGCAAAATTTCCTTTTACTGCTTTAATTTTGGACACCGGTGTAGTAACCAGCTGGTACGACAACACTGAATTCTCAGTAACCAGTTATTTGCAGCTGAGTAGAGTTCTAGAATCTGACTGTGAAGTAATTAAGCGATATTAGCATTAAATTCTGAACAGTGATGTTTTCTCTGTAAGAGCATAAACGTTCCATTTACCAGAGATCGTCAGCTGATACTTACGAATGATAGAGAAGCCCAAATACAGATGCACAACTTGGCTACAAGCACGTGGGCCATAGCCAAACGGTCACTTCACGAGAAACGTATATATGTAGCACTCTAGTCTCAACAGCGCGAGGTGGGCAGAACGTACGCCGCCGGCCAGAGTGGCCGAGCGGTTCTAGGCGCTATAGTCTGGAACCGCGCGACCGCTACGGTCGCAGGTTCGAATCCTGCCTTGGGCATGGATGTGTGTGATATCCTTAGGTTGGTTAGGTTTAAGTAGTTCTAAGTTCTAGGGGACTGATGACCTCAGAAGTTAAGTCCCATAGTGCTCAGAGCCATTTGAACCATTTTTTAGAAAGTACGCCGCTCCGAATACTTACAGCAATGGAAGAAAACCATCTCAAGCAAAAATCATATCTATAACTTTCTTTCTTTTTAGGGTGTTTTCAGAAGAGCAGTGACTGGACTGGAATATTGAACCTTTTGCCGTCTGTTTGTAACAGTATGACCTCTACTTTACCTTTCATAAAGGACGTCATAAAGCCTGAGATCCTGCGAATTATCCGTCGTAGTAAATAGTTGTACCTGTCATCATTTAATATTTAACTATTTTTCTATTGCACTAGGCATGTCATGTTTTAGAATCTGTATCTTCATTTTCAACTGTTTATTTTTTATTCTCCGTTCATATTTTATTTTTTATGATGGTATGGCACGAGTTCGTTACTGTCTCCAGACACCCACATCTGACTATTCAGTTACAGCGAAATCCCAGCACTTAAAATAATTGTGAAGTACACGGTCCCATCAGATGCTATGTTTCTACTGCATGTACCAAGTATTTTAGGTGGAAAAATGTCGCCTCTAATCAGAAAAAATACTTAAACTAAACTATACAGCCCTATGGGTTTCACGACACACGTTAATGTCCACTGTATTTTCCTCATCAGCAGTGACATCCGTCCGTCTATCTGGCTCACCCGGTAAAAATAGAATTTGAAAGGAGTGTCCACTACACACAAAAAAGTAATAATGAACGTGACTGAGCACTTACCGATGCAGTGTCGGAAATAAAAGAAAGATCCAGGAGTGGGGCTAAAATTGAGGGTGAAATAATATCCATATAAGTTTCGCTGGTGACACTGTTATCGTCAGAAAAAGTGAGGAAGTTTACAGGACTGTTGAGCAAAATGGAAAGTCTTTTGAGTACAGAATATTGATTGAGAGTAAATGAAAGGAAGTGAAAATAATGTTGAGTAGCGGAAATCTGATTAAACTGAAAATCCAAACTGTGGTCCACGTAGAGGATGAAGTGAAGGACATTTGCTACCTTCGAAAGACAATAATATGTGACAGATCGAAGTACAGAGGATATAAAGAGCACATAAACACAGGCAAAGAGTACATCTCTCGCTGCAGGAAGTTTAGCAGTATCAAACATTGGTCATAATGTGAAGAAGATATTTCTAAGAAGGTGCGTCTGGAGCACTGTGCTGTAGGAGCAAATCATAGACTATTGCAAATCGAAAAAACAAGAGAATCGTAGTGTTAGAGATGTGGTGTTACAGAAGGACGCTGAGAATCACGTGGACTAATAAGAATGGAATCAGTGAGGAGAGGAATATAGGAGTAGCACTAATTACGAGAAAATACATGATTAAAAGACGTGTGTTAAGACATGGAGTAATGTCCATGCTGCATTTTGGAGCCACACGGCAAGACAAGAGTTTGGAATGTGTCCAACATTATATTGTGGGTGTTGGGAGTAAGTGCTAGACAGAGATAAAGAGGTTGACTCACTAGAGGAAAACTTGGTTACCCGAATCAAACCAGACAGACGACTAAAGGAATGATTCTGTAAATAAAAATATACCACGTTTCTAAATCGCACTAAAAAGTATAAGGGGCACTCAAATGAAAACGACACAGGAAGTAATCGCCATAACCGTTAATACGCTTATCCCACTGTGAGACGTCATTGTCTTCATGGAAAAACGTTTACGGTTGCTTACTGAACCATAATTGTACCCAGGCATGCACCTCTTAGTGCGAAGCAAACCGACGGCCACGAATGTATTTCTTCAGGGCTCCAAAAATACGGAAATCGCATGGGGAGAGATCGGGACTGCGTGCAGGATGTGTGAGCGATTCCCAGAGTAACTTCTGCAGGGTACTCGAAACAACACTTGCAAGATGTCGGCGGGCATTATCCTGCAACACAATGTCGACCGCCAACATTACTGGTCGTTTGGATTCGACGCGGCTATCCAATTTTTGCTAAATTGTCCACGTACCCGCAGTGCGTTAATTACAACGCCGTGTTCCAGAGAGTCAGCGAGCAGTGGGTTGACAGACGGCGTCGTGCTGTTACGGTATAACGCCCGCCCACATATAACCAAGCCTGTTTCGACTATGACGCAGACGTTTCGCTGGGAAGCCCTTACACATACTCTATACACTACCCATCTCTCCCCTTGTAACTTCCATATTTTCGAAGTTTTGAAGAAACACATTCGAGACTGCCGATTTGTTTCGGATAAAGATGTGCAAGTCTGGGTACAATCGTGGTTCCTTAAGCAACCGCAAAAATTTTTCCATGAAGACGTTGACCGTCTTGTCTCACAGTGGGATAAATGAATTACGGTTATTACTTTTGAAACAATAAACAGTTTACTCATTTTTTTCCATCTGTCTCATTTCCATTTGATTGCTCCTTATATAAAATAATCTCTGTTGATCCTATACAGACTGCAACCTCATAGATATAGTCCTCAAACTTCGTGATTTATGACAATACTTGTAGGGCACATGCAATAGATACAAATAAGAAAGTGGACTATTCACGTATCAATTATGTATGACATGTACGCTACGTGTTTCGTTTTAAAACCTTACAATTATTTTCACAGCTATTAAAGAGGGGTCACTAACCTGTACGGGATTAGGAGAAATAATTTATACTTTTAAGTCTGGTTTAAGACGTTGGTGTATTAAAAATTGAATTTTACTTAAATAATTATTTTCTAATTTTAGTCTTTGAGTGTGAAATTTTTCAAGCGATTTCATACATTTTATGAGATTACAACACAGCCACGTGATAAATTTCATGTTTATTTTAGTTTCTCTTCACCTGACTCCATTGCTATATTGCTTCCCACATACAGACGAGAAGGTAAAAATCAGAGATATTCGAGCTCACACAGAGGCTTTCCATCAATCGTTCTTCCTGCGAACCATTCCTGACTGGAACAGAAAAATGGGAGAACACACCACACAAAAAGTGAGTTAATATCGCACTCTCATCCATTTTGTCCTATGTTTAAAATTTCAAGTCTCTAGTTCATTGAGAAATTAGGTTCAAATCAATTGCAAAATTTGCGATATTCATCTCCTCTCGCCCCTCCCCCCCCCCCCCCCCCTCCTGAGTCGTGCTCGTCTGCTCGTTTACAGCCTGGAGAGCATTCTGACACCACCTGCACAACATAAAGGGCAGCCTAGCTGTCAGGCATTACGAATTTTATCCACCTCCACGCCCACCCCTACCGAATAGACCGACAAGAAAGTGACTTAATATTGCATTTTTAACCACTTCTGAGCTATGTTTATTACTTCAACTCTCTAGCTTATCAGGGAGTTATTTTAAAATCATCTTTAAAAGTTGTATCGACCAGACAGAAAGGCAAGAAAGTGGCCTAATAAAACGTGGCAAAAATAAACTTTGTGATGGAAATACTTCCCTGGGATGAAAAATGACCTCTTACTGAGGAATATATATTAAAAACTAAGAATTATAAGACATTGGAACATACATGTTGAGGTGTGGAGCATTATTAGAAGACAACATCTCCTGGTCAAAGAATCGAGAAGGCAGAGTGGCAGAGCTACCATTCCACAGACAGCAGTGAGGGGGCAGATGGTTGGTGGAGTCTCTTCAGACTGCACCAGTTGCTTCTTGTCAGTGTCAGGAAGCACCAGTACTATGTTTTGAGTTTTAAAAAAATGTTCAAATGTGTGTGAAATCTTATGGGACTTAACTGCTAAGGTCATCATTCCTTAAGCTTACATACTACTTAACCTAAATTACCCTAAGAACAAACACACACACCCATGCCCGAGGGAGGACTTGAACCTCCGCCGGGACCAGCCGTACAGTCCATGACCGAAGCACCTTAGACCGCTCGGCTAATCCCACGCGGCTTTGAGTTTTATTTTCAATGCATGTTCATTTTCAGTTCATGAACATTATCCGTGTTCACTGTGTCTTGTCTGAAGGGAGAACTGTAGGAAGTTCAAATTATGAAAAAACAAAACAAACAATAAGCAGGTGGACTGTAAATTGCTAAGGAGAAAACTGTTAGACGTTCAGCTGCTGCTGCTGCGGAGTAGGTAATTCGTACATTAAAATCTCTGCCTTCACCTCCATGTCTTATTAGTAGCAATGATATACTTGCTGTTCCGCATCATATTACTTCCCCATCCCCCCGTCCTCAAAACGCCGGAAACCATAAGTTTCCTGTTGTGACAGGAGGAGAAAAGCATGATATATAACACAGGAAATTCGTCATTCGTTGATCTAAAATACTTCTTTCAAGCTGGTACAGATCTTTTAAATAACATACACAGAATAAAACATTTCACACCATAATATACAGTTAAATGGTCCATTAAACTACCAGTATCTCATAGCACTTCTTTTTCTTGTCTCAAAGTGTACTTTCATCTTTGGCTGAATAATGTTACGTCGCTGCTGTTGTTGTTGTTAAAGTTCATTCACAACAGATTGCAACACGATTTCCCTAATACACTAACTCATTGTAGCTTATATTTGTTACTCGAGTGCAGTGATTCCGCAAAATAAATTCTACTTTTTGGTGATCTATTACTCGATAAAGCCAACTGTGGTCCCACACTAGCAGGAGTCAACTTGGTACTTGGCTACCAATAGTCACACACCAGTTCAGTTGTTACCACTGCAGGAGAAGGCAATGGAACGTATTGCAAAAGCGTTTGAGTTGAATAAATAACAGTAATATAGAGATTCGGCATTAGATAGAGGTGAGTGGAGAACACGGGGGTGGCGAGCGCTGGGGGTGGGGGGGGGGGGGGGGGGGGGGAAGAAGAGTGATGAGATTTCACCACGACCAACAAAGAAACAAAGAAGCATGATCAACATTCATCTTGTAGTAAGTGTGATACTGAAGATATGGTAAGAGTGACCTTTTTCCCCCAGTGCAGTGCACACCCGCATGACATATGTGGATGAATTCACCTTACAGTCACTTGCACAGTTGAACATTCTGTGCTCAGCTGTCTAGTGCTCCATTCGAGAGGCCGTTGGCCACTTATGGATACTTAGAAGCAGAGACGCTACAGTCTCCCTGTCGACCGCGATGTAACGCAGATGTATAGACGAACCAGTGGTATGGCCATACCTGAGTGTGTGTCGGTGTGAATAGCAAAAGACATGCAATATTAATCGACATACTTTCGTAGGCAGCAATCACTGATTCACAGTACGTGTCTGTTATGTCTTCAGGAAAAAAATGAAGTATGCTGACCACTGAAATGAAATTTATGAGGCACCCAGAAGGGTCCCAGTGTGAGATATTAGATAAAAATGGAGACATCAGAGCTGGGGGGAGGGGGGGGGATTTATTTAGTTGACAAACGAATAAAAAGAAGGGGCCTAAGAATGACTAGAGGATATTGACTGGATGACAGGAGGAAGACTAACAAAACAAGTATTGAACGACAAACGACAAGGAAAACGAGACCCCAGAAGACTGTAGAAGAGATGGCTGGCCTTAGATTGGAACAGGCGAGGTGCCCACTACTTTAAGGGGGGTAGGACGTCAAACGGGCCGACTTGGAGCAGGACATTTCAATTTCCACTGTCTATACTTTTACAAATAAATTTATAAAACTTTGTCAGCATGACCAGGAAGGATTCAGAATTCACACTCTTAGCAGTGGCAATTGTAAAACATAACGAAATAATTTTTTTACATGTGAAATTTCATCATTTTTTCACTTACTAATGGCTGAATTTGTTGTTATAGGTACAGTTTTATTCATAAGTTAGAGAGATTCTTCGATGAATTTTGCACAGCATACAAACCATACTTATAGGTGTACGAAACTCTAGAATTTTCCAAATCTATTAAAAACTGTGCTAAAAATTGAGGTAGTTAACTACAAAATTTATGTTTTTTCTAAACATGAAGTTTAAAATACAACAACTCATTCGTTCTTTCATAAATTAAATAAATTCTAGAGTTTCATGCACGTGTAAGTGTGGTATGTATGCTGTGCAAAATTCATCGAAGAATCTCTCTAACTTATGAAGAAAACTGTCCCTATAGCAACAAATGCAGCCATTAGTAAGTGAAAAAATGATGAATTTTCACACGCAAAAAATTTTTTATTTTGTTATGTTTTCGAACTTCCACTGCAATGAGTGTGAATCCTGAATCCTTCCTGGTGATGCTGACAAAGTTTTACGAATTTATTTGTAAAAGTATAGACACTGGAAATTAAAATGTCCTGTGATGTCTCCTGCTCCAAGTCGGCCCGTTTGACGTCCTGCCCCCCTTAAGTGGTTTGTTTAGACCAAACTTAGATTCACACTTACTACCAGAGAATAAATGAAGATCAAGACACAGTATGCAAAAAGTATCGTCGATGGCGTGGGTACAGCCAATGATTGAAAGGTTGCTAGACCTTTAGCGCACTATGATGTTCCCAGAATATCGGACAGTGCGCTCCTCGGTCACGAACACCCTCTGGCTGGGACCCCAGTTGGCCTCGTCGGGTAATACGTGAGCCCACTGTCGGACAGCCTCGCTGTCAGTGTCACTGTTGCGGGGGGCCTGTCTGGAGCAGACGGTCGCCTACTGGTTTCGCTCCTGCTGCAGCTGGGAGAACACCTGGTCCATCTCGGGCAGGCGACGGCGCAGCTCTCGGTCCACGTCCATGGAGAGCAGCTCCTTCTGGACGCGCAGGCGCAGCGGCTCGGCGAACGCGGACATGATCTGCTGGCGCAGCAGGTTGGGCAGCACGTTCACGATCAGCTCGGCCACGTAGTCGGCCGTGCCCAGCCCGTCGATGCGCGCCTGGATATTGCCGATGCGGACCAGCAGGCTGTCCAGCGTGGGCCGCTTGCGGGTGTCCAGCGGCTGGCTGACGCTCACCGTCACCTGTGGGGGAGGGCAACGTCGTCACCGAGCGTGCACTCACTCACGGCACCAGCGGATCAACGGGCAGGATCGGGTTAAGCAGGCCGGAAAAGGCAAGTACAAACATTCATGCAGACTTGCCCAGGTTTGCCTGCGGGAAAGATACATCTTCAGTGAAACCGAGACGTACCCAGATCCTTCGTATGGCAGCCACACTCATTAACCGCCATTAGGCACTCAGTGGGAGAAATGAGACGGGGTTGCAGGCTGTCCCCGATGTTATTCAGTCTGTACACTGAACAAGCAGTAAATGAAACAAAAGAACAATTTGGAGTGGGAATTAAAGTCAAGGGAGAAGAAATATAAACATCGAGGTTTGCGATGATATTGTAATTCTGTCATGGAAGAGCAGCTGAATGGAATGGACTAGGTCTTGAATGGTTCAACAGAAAAATGTTGAAAATTAGATAAGTAGATCACAAAACTAATGACGAGGTACTGAATAGAATTAAAGAGAAAAGAAATTTGTGGCACATCAAAAGCGAAACGAGTATAATGGAACGTAGTCAGTCGAATTAAGTCAGGTGATACTGAGAAAACTAGATTACGTAATGAGACAATTACAGTAGCAGATGAGTTTTGCTATTTGGGCAGAAAAATGCTTGATGATGACCAACAGAGAGAGGATATAAGATTAGGTAATGAGACAATTACAGTAGTAGATGAGTTTTGCTATTTGGGCAGAAAAATGATTGATGATGACCGAGGTACAGAGGACATAAAATGTAGACTGGCAATGGCAAGTAAAGCGTTTGTGAACAAGAGAGGTTTGTTAAGAAAGTATTTGTATGGAGTGCAGCCATGTATGGAAGTGAAACATGGACGGTAAACAGTTTAGACAAGAACAGAATAGAGGTATAACGGAAAAATGTTGAAAATTAGATACGTAGATCACAAAACTAATGAGGAGGTACTGAACAGAATTAAAGAGAAAAGAAATTTGTGGAAAAACCTGACTAGAAGAAGGGATCAGTTAGTGGGGCACATTCTGAGACATGAAGGAATCACCAATTTAGTACTGGAAGAAAGTGTGTGGGGTAAAACTCGTAGAGGGAGACTAACAGATACTGTAAGCAGAGAAATGCAAGTTGCAATTTTTACTCGGATATGAAGAGGCTTGCACAGGATGGAGTAGCATGGAGAGCTGCATCAAACCAGTCTTCGGAATCAGGACCACAACAACAGCCACTCAGCTTCATAGGAGTTAGACTCTTCATTGCTGGCTAATGGTTACTGAGACATTTAGCTTTGATTTAAACTTTCTTGGGTGATCTGTCGGACTGTATTATTGAAACCTAACAAAGTTTCTGCGAGTTAGCTGCTCAACGTCTTCAAGTGTTACTTAACTGTTGCTGTGTTAGTGCAGTACCGTCGCCATTGATAATCCAGACTTTTATGTTTCATTCAGGGTTATCATCTTTGGGATATACTTCTTTAGGGCCTTTTTGTTCGTCTGTAAGTTACCTTCTACGTGTAGTGTAGACTATCCATCTGATTGTACTATGACACGTAGGACACGGTACCTTTACCAGGTTTGTGATACACTTCCGTTTACATTATTTATGTCTCTAAAAGCCCCTATAGATATGGAAACCATTTGTCAAATTTTACTATACTTGTTAAATATGTGACGATTACAGTAGCGTTTGATGTCTTTATCAGACATATAGCGCGTTTGACAGAAATTTTGATTGGCGGAAAATGTGACAAGATGGCAGACGTTACTTTTGTTGATGTTTCACCGCATGTTTGGTGAAATATAGTTTTATTAAAATTTATCTCACCACATCCGGGGTTTCCATAACCATGGAAACTACGATCAAGGATGAAGACAAAATAGCACCGGAAATTACCAAAATAGCAGAGGTATCTAAACTTTCCCAGCCTAATATTGCCCTGGAAAACCTTAAGAATAAAACCAATATTCTATACACAACACATCCACCCACCCACCATCCACATCCATACTCCGCAAGCCACCAGACGGTGTGTGGCGGAGGGTATCTTGAGTACACAAGCCGCAGTGCAATAAAATAGAAAAAAAATACTGGTTCTCCGGTTCTTCTACGGTCCATGTTTCCACAATGTGGTACTTTACAATGTGGTACTTTAATGAACTATGTTTAGAGGAACAAGTATATGAGAATAAATTTTCGATCCTTGTGTCTTCTTTTATAATGGGAGGGCCATTTACGAGTTTCACTGTCATTCACAGAAAGTTGATTTAATCATTAGGTTCCGAGTATAACATTTCTTTTAATTGGTTTCCATGTGTATATTTCTCTCTCAATTTAAATCATTCACTGGACCAGTATCTTGTTTTTTACATCTTCTTTAAACACAGTGCCAGAGAAAATGTCAGAAACACTTTCTCTGCATTCGTAGCCATTTCCACTAGTGTAAAAATACATTAGACACGAACAGCGTGTGCTTCAAAAGTGAAGTTAAATTGAAAAACTTTGTTAGTATGTGTAAGGGCTTGTTTGTGAAATATGTGGCTAGAGAAGGTAGAGAAGAGCGAATTTGACAAACAAGCTTGATCGTCTGCGACGGCCTTAACGGAGCGTCTAAAATCGTCTATTTTCCTATGCGTCTTGTGCTTGTTTTGCTGATGGCTATTTCATACACTGGTTCGCCAGAAAATAGCAATCGGAAAGGGCGGGCTATAACTTTCTCATAGGGGACGTCGACGTCCAGAGGCCCCTGCTGGAGAAAAGCATGTAAGTGTGGGCGAAGTGGTGGTGCCCGGCTTAGCTGCCCTAGTTTTGACTCCCCATCGGCCTTATCTCGCCTTGTGCGTTTGTGTGTTGTCGACGATTCCTTACTGCTGACAATGCTTTGATAACACGAAATCCTGTGTTTGTTAATTACATTGCTAGCCACAAGTATTTCTACAGCTTCTTCAAACACGGAGTCGCAATTACATCGAGGCAGACAAGAGGCTCTTGGTCTCTCTGTAGCTCATGACGTGGTCAGCAACAGCAGTTTTTTCTTACTGACTTAATCTGTTGTGACATCTATGTTCATCACTTCTGTCTGGTCAATGTATGACTTCCAGGATCTTGTGTGTTGCTGACCTCCTTAGACGCAGGTCGCCTTTTACGAACCCAGCTCGTCTTCACACGCATCAGTGAATGGAAAACACGTTTTATTGAATGTTTTTCGTTGAGCCAGCCAATCTTGAAGGACATGCTGAGGAACGCTTGGCCACAAAAAACGAATTCAGCGACACAACACGGATGGGGAATCGAAACCTGGACAACCATGTCGCCAACCGTCAACTTGCCTGTGCACTTTCAATGGAGTCTACAGCTTGCGACTAGGCATTCTGGCGCCTCGCACACAGAGCATGCAGATCTTTTGTCCAGAAGAGGGCTCTGGCAGTCAATGTTCCCTGTGATGACGTTAGAGCCTGGCTTTTATCAATGCGGTTTTCTAACGAACAAATGAAGAAAGTGGGGATACACAATAACTAGCCACTCCTTCACTCCACTTCAGGTGTGCTCCAGGACTGTGTCCTGCCCCTCCCCCCCCTCCCTTCCCCTGCCCTGCATGATTTACATCCTTTACACTGCAGACATCACCAACCTAGCTACGTAAGACACCGTCCAACTCTCGCATGCCTCCCTCCAATGTCACTTGAATCTCCTGGTTGAGTGATGGAAGCATCAAGTAAATTCACAGACAAGGCAAACCACCACCCATGATCCCACCAGTAAGCGATACCGTCATCCAGGTTTCCACTTCTCGATCGACGACAGACCCACCACTCCAACACTTCACAGAAAACTAACATGGAATGCACACCTCCTTACCTTCCAACACAGAGCCCATAACCAGTTGATAGTATTGACAGGCGTCACCTGGGATCTGCATCCTTCTACCTTCTACCTCGTCCATATATCCCCTCATCTGCCCCATCTTAGCATAATCCAACATTATCTGAACCTCTGTCTGTCATAAGTTCTCCAAATCCCTTGATATGCTAGAGAGACACAAACTCAGCCTCACTTTCAGCGTCTGCCTCCTACTTGCGTTCTACGCCTAGTGATCCAGTTTTCAGACCTCCTTCTACATACGGATCCAATACATTAACCACAAAAGTGGCCCCAATAACTTGTTCACTAACCAGTATACCAGATACCTGCTGTGCCACTGCATCCATATCCCTCCTATGTACCTTCATGCCTTATTGATCCTCTCCAGTTGAAATTTCAACCAGCTGCCATTATAAACAGAATAAATCTGTTCTGCGGTATATCCTTCTCTCCAGGCCTAATCACAATGGCCCACTCCATAGGATCCTTCCGCTATTTTTTGCTCCTCCTCCTTAACGATTCTTAGTCACCACCTGCAGTTCCACAAGGCCGCATAGTTACACTCAACATCCCACCTCCATCGTGAACACGATCGTCTCCGTGCGTCATCAGCATAATCATCATACCAAACAGCTTTATTATCATCGAGCTGTAGTAAAATTTGCTGTTTTGTAGAGCGTAGTGTGAAGCAGTCGCCCTCCGTTTCTGGCGGTGGCGCCGCTGTGGCAATCGCAGCTTCGGTGTCTCCCTCTGGTGGGAAAGGGGAAAAGTTGCATGTTCACGTGCGTTTAAGGGGCGCTATGGGCTCGGCAACGGACAGTCTGTCAGTCTGAGTGTAGTCAGTGAATCAGTCTGAGTCGGTTAGTCGGATGAAGTCAGTCGGAGGCAGTTGGTCAGCCAGTTAGTCTGGGCGAGTGTGGTAAGTTGGTCAGTCAAGTTAGACTGGGTCTGTCTCTCGTCCGCATTGGTGAGGCGGTTAGTGTCTGTCGGTCGTCCGGAGTGCTAGTATGTGTTAGGCCGCGCCGTATAGCGAGGCGTAGTGGCTTCGCGGCCAACACGACAGCACCAGGAGCCAACCTACGACATCGGTCTGCCCGGTGCGAGCTGCGACGCAGTGAGACGGGAGATCGGCGCGCCTTCCTGCGTCCGTTGAAGTGGCTGGCAGCGGACGGTTCGGGAGAGCGTTGGGGGTGCTGCGCCAGGTCTTCGTCAGACATCATAGTTTATTAGAAGTTAAGTGATGGGAGGTACGTTGTTTCAGTTACTTGTTAAATTCTACTTGTTTTCTTGGCCAGTCTCTCGTCCCCAGCTAGCTCGTTTGTCTCTCGTCCGTATTTGTTAGACAGTTAGTGTCAATTTGTCTGCCTGTCGGTCTGCTGAACGTTAATAGCTGCCTCTGTCGTGTTTGTCGGATTCGGTGTTAATGAATTTATTGTTTAAAGGCCGAATTCTTGAAATATGTTTCTATCTTGTCTATCATCTTGCGGTGCACTTGCGGTGGCATATAATTTGAGGGTTGTACCATTTCCATTCCTCTTACAGGGTCCATAGTTTACATGTTTGTGTGAGTTGTTAAAAATTTTTTTGTTTAAAGTAATCTGGTGTGTTGCAGGTTTGCACCAGTGTACTGTTTCAGAGGTTGTTGTGAGCGGTCATGACTACGGCCGTGCTGAAAGGGAGCAGGCAAGCTTCTCAGCCCGAAGGCTCCTACTGTTAATATTGTTCTTTGCCTCTAAATAAAACTGTAACTTGATATTTCGAGGGTGCTTTTTTGCTTGTAATTTTAAATCTGTTTTGAAAAGGCTTTTGGGAATAAAATTCATATTTGTTAAATTGTGACTTGATATTTCGAGGGTGCTTTTCTGCCTATAATTCTAAATTTGTTTTGAAAAGGCTTTTAGGAATAAAATTCACATTTGTTAGAAGTAATTTTCCATCAGTTATTTCCCGGCAACTACTTCCACGCCCACCTAGTGAGATTAAATGCGGCAATGTTCTTGATGAATCGCCAGTAAATAAAGTAAATTCTTTAAGAAAAGATTTTGAAAGCTAAAATTAACGGCTCAATTATCATCGATTATATTGTAACAGCAACAGAGAATCGATATAAGACCACAAACTCCACGAGGCACGGACGAAAGGAACGTTTGCCTGTAGGTCTGATCTCGCGAGGCAGTGCGCTGCCGGACGGCCGCGGCAGAAGCGGCCCCACCCGCGGTGTTGGGGCGCGGCTCACCTGTATGTAGTCGACGGTGAAGCTGGCGAGCCCCGAGCTGGTGACGAGCCCGGCCAGGCTGGCGTCCCAGTGGCAGGAGCCGCGCAGCCGCTTGGTGCCGACCTGCGCGTGCGCGGTCAGCACGTTGCTCTCCTCGATGAAGGTGACGGCCGGCTCGCGCGCCCACTTCTCGTCCTCGCGGTCGACGCGGCGCTCGAACACCACCAGCTCCTCCACCTCCTCCTCGAACTGCGCCGCGTTCGCCGTGCTGTTGTCGGCCGCGTCGTAGACGGCCGTGTCGCCCGACGTGCCGTTGGAGGCGGCCACCACGCGCCGGCGCACCTTCATCAGCTTCTGCGCGCTCACCACTTTGCGCTCCATGTCGATGGTCACCTCACCCACTCGGTGGAAGGTGGCCAGGCCGGTCATCATCATCCCGGAGAGATCCACCTGTCACCAAAGAACAGCTGCACCTTATCCGTCACAGTACTGGCTGTACGACTTGTTCCTTTTTATTTTATACAGGGTGGCGCAGGGAAACAGGAAATTTCGAAATAACGCCATTTCCATGAATAAATTCGTGAAACTAGTAATTTATTAACGAAAGTGAATGTATTCAGTATGCCATTATTCAGTATATCTTTACAATCAAAATGTACAAAAGTGTCTCTTTACTTTTTAAACATGACATCGGAAAGATGTGCTCCTATTCGGCGTCCACACTCTAACAGCCTGTTACGAAAACTCTGGAATGCGCGGTGTAGCAAATCTTGGGGAATGGCAGTGAATTCGTTTTCAATGTTCTCCTTCAGTTCGTGGATTGTTGCAGGACGTGTACGGTACACCTTGCCTTTAAGATATCCCCACAGGAAGAAGTCGCACACACTAAGATCAGGGGATCTCGCAGGTCATGCAATGTCACCGTTACGTGAAATAATGCGTCTTCCAAACAACTGACGAACTGCTGCCATCGATTGTCGAGCAGTGTGTGACGTGACTCCGTCCTGCTGAAACCACATGTTTTCGACGTTAAGACTAAGCTCGTACAGTCTCGGTGTGAAGAATGTTTGAAGCATTTCAACATATCGAGCGGATGTTACTGCCACTGCACTACCATCCTCACGTTCAAAAAAATAAGGGCCGATAACACCATGACATGGTACAGCACACCATATTGTGACCTTGGCGCTATGTAGTGGTCGCTGGTGAAACTCACAAGGGTTGTCCTGTGCCCAATAACGAAAATTCTGTTTGTTCGCGAATCCGTTCAGGTGTAAATGGGCTTCGTCTGATATCCATAAGTTACCAAGGAAATTCGCGTCCTCGTTGATTTTAGCCAATATCTGGCTACTAAACTCCATACGTGACGCTGGGTCTCGTTCATGTAAGTGTTGCACAATCTGCAACTTATAGGGATGGAAGTCTAATTCGTGCAGTATTCTTTGTAAGCTCCGTCGCTTAATCCCTAGCGAAGATGCATGCTGTCGAACGGAGCGGCGAGGAATTCTCTCGATTGCAGCTCTAGCAGCTGCAATGTTCTCTAGGGTACGTACCGTTGGAATGCCACCTGGAGGTTTCTTTTTCAAGGCAGATCCTGTTTCTTCAAAATTACGCACCCACGTTGCAATCGCATGCGCAGATGGGACACGTCCATGACGTCCAAGCTGATAATGCTGTCGAAATGTTCTCTGCGCGGCAGTCGCACTATCATCATTTTTGTAAAACGCTCTCACAGCTACTGCACGTTCCGTACCAGTCCAATTCTCCATGATTACTAAATGACAATGCGTTCACATCAATTGTGCAAAGTTTCTAACACCTGCCGCCGCTACAGTGCTGCCAACTGTAACGTTCAAAATTTCCCGTTCCCCTGCGCCACCCTGTATTTACACGTCTACTTCCGTAGGACCAAATTGAGGAGCAAATCTCCAAGGTCATGGGAACGTGGCAGTACATGAAATTACAACATAAAAGTAATAACAGACAAAATAAAATGTTTATGAATCCAAAAAAGACAAGTCCTAAGTTTAACTAAACGCAATCAACAGTATATCATAGGAATCACCTTAATTTTTCAATGAACTCCTCGACAAAGTAGAAAGAGTGACCCATGAGGAAACTTTTCAGTTTCGATTTGAAAGCGCGTGGATTACTGCTAAGATTTCTGAATTCTTGTGGTAGCTTATTGGATGCAGCGGTATACTGCACACCTTTCTGAACAAGAAGTCCGATCCAAATGCAGGTCAGATTTCTGCCGAGTATTAACTGAGTGAAAGCTGCTTATTCTCGGGAACAAGCTGATATAGTTAACAAGAAATGACCGTAAGGAATATACAGGGTGGTCCATTGATAGTGACTGGGCCAAATATCTCACGAAATAACTATCAAACGAAAAAACTACAAAGAACGAAACTCGTCTAGCTATAAGAGGGAAACCAGATGACGCTATGGTTGGCCCGCTAGATGGCGCTGCCGTAAGTGAAACGGATATCAACTGCCCTTTTTTAAATAGGAACCCCTATTTTTTTAACATATTCATGTAGTACGTAAAGAAATATGAATGTTTTAGTTGAACCACTTTTTTCGCTTTGTGATAGATGGCACTGTAATAGTCACAAACGTGTAAGTACGTGGTATCACGTAATATTCCGCCAGTGCGGACAGTATTTGCTTCGTGATACATTATCCGTTTTAAAATGGACCGTTTACCAATTGCGGAAAAGGTCGATATCTTGTTGCTGTATGGCTATTGTGATCAAAATGCCCAACGGGCATGTGCTGTGTGTGCTGCTCGGTATCCTGGACGACATCATCCAAGTATCCGGATCGTTCGCCGGATAGTTACGTTACTTAAGGAAACAGGAAGTTCAGCCACATGTGAAACGCCAACCACGACCTGCAACAAATGATGATGGCCAAGTAGCTGTTTTCGATGCTGTCGCGGCTAATCCGCACATCAGTAGCAGACAAATTGCGCGATAATCGGGAATCTCAAAAACGTCGGTGTTGAGACATCGATTGCACCCGTACCATATTTCTATGTACCAGGAATTGCATGGCGACGACTTTGAGCTTCGTGTACAGTTCTGCCACTGGGCAAAAGAGAAATTACGGGACGATGACAGATTTTTTGCACGCGTTCTATTTAGCGACGAAGCGTCTTTCGCCAACAGCGGTAATGTAAACCGGCATAATATGCACTATTGGGAAACGGGAAATCCACGATCGCTACGACAAGTGGAACATCAGCAACCTTGGCGGGTTAATGTACGGTGCGGCATTGTGGGAGGAAGGATAATTGGCCCCCATTTTATCAATGGCAATCTAAATGGTGCAATGTATGCTGATTTCCTACGTAATGTTCTACCGAAGTTACTACAAGATGTTTCACTGTATGACAGAATGGCGATGTACTTCCAACATGATGAATGTCCGGCACATAGCTCGAGTGCGGTTGAAGCAGTACTGAATAACATATTTCATGATAGGTAGATTGGTCGTCCAAGCACCATACCATGGCCCGCACGTTCACCGGATCTGACGTAACCGGATTTCTTTCTGTGGGGAAAGTTGAAGGATATTTGCTATCGTGATCCACCGACAACGCCTGACTACATGCGTCAGCGCATTGTCAGTGCATGTGCGAACATTACAGAAGGCGAACTACCCGCTGTTGAGAGGAATGTCGTTACACGTATTGCGAAATGCATTGGGGTTGACGGACATTATTTTGAGCATTTATTGCATTATTGTGGTATTTACAGGTAATCACGCTGTAACAGCATGCGTTCTCAGAAATGATAAGTTCACAAAGGTACATGTGTCACATTGGAACAACCGAAATGAAATGTTCAAACGTACCTACGTTCTGTATTTTAATTTAAAAAATCTACCTGTTGCCAACTGTTCGTCTAAAATTGTGAGCCATATGTTTGCGACTATTACAGCGTCATCTATTACAAAGCGAAAAAAGTAGTCCAACTAAAACATTCCTATTTCTTTACGTAATACACGAATGTGTAATAAAATATGGGGTTCCTATTTTAAAAAACGCAGTTGATATCCGTTTGACTTATGGCAGCGTTATCTAGCGGGCCAACCATAGCGCCATCTGGTTTCCCCCTTCAAGCTAGACAAGTTTCGTTCATTGTGGTTTTTGCGTTTGACGCTTATTTCGTGAGATATTTGGCACGGTCACGATCAAGGACAGGCCAATGTAAGAATATCCAGACTAGTCAACAGGATCGATAAGAGGTTCGCGAACTTACACCACTTATTGCCCTAACTGCCCGTTTCTGAGCCAAAAATATCCTCAGGGTTCCCGATCGGATATCAATGTTTAAAGTACCTTAAGTATCGTGGTATTTCAACACTTCCACCAGGATGGAAAACAGAGAGATTTTTATCAACATTTACAGTGCTGTATCGGTATGTCGGTTCTTTGTTTCAGCACTGTAGAATAGTATTGAATAATAGCTAGCAAGGGTTGTCGTCGTTGTCTTACACTGTGCCTCGCAGCTCGTTGAGAGAGATAAAAACCATTTGATAGAATAATTACTTTTGCCCATTGCAAGTGGTTACGTAAAGTGAAGGCCCTAGTAAGTCACTGCTCTCGTTACTATATGGAGCAGCCTTCATTTGTCTGTACTTACCAATCTGTACGCGTGTTAATGTAATCATTGCAAACGCTTGGTAAAGAAAAAGACTGGTCGGTGTCAAATTCTCCACAGACTACATGCTGCCACGTGCATGGGCGCCCGCAGAAATTTCTGCATGGCGAGTGTTAATATGAGTTAGTCAGTTTAGAGGCATCTCGTGACACTAAAATTATGGTAACGTAATGCAATAACCGATTAAAAGAGAGTTTTTCCAGAATCTCTTCTAAAAAAGAATGAGAATTCTTCTGTTGTTCTTATTGTCTTTAGTCCAAAAACTGTTTTGATGCAGGTCTCCATGTTACTCTCTCCTGTGCAACACTCTTCATCTTCAAATAACTACTGCATCCAGTATCCTTCTAAATCTGCTTGCTGTATTCATCTCTTGGTCTCCCTCCTCTATTTTTACGCTCCGCATCTCCCTCCAATACTAAATTGGTGTTCCCTTGAGATCTCAGGATGTGTTCTATCAACGTATCTCTTCCTCTAGACACCTTATGTCGCAAATTTCTTGTCTCGCAGTTCTACTTATTAGTTACATGTTCTACCTTGCTAATCTTCAGCATTCTTCTGTAGCACCACATTTCAAAAGCCTCTATTCTCTTCTTATCTGAACTGTTCATCGTCCATATTTCACTTCCACACACGGATACACTCCAGTCTTCCGAAAAGACTTCCTACCACTTACATCTATATTCGATGCCAAAAAATTTCTCCTCTGCAAAAATGCTTTTCTTGTCATTACGAGTCTATATTTTATATTCTCTCTGCTTCAGCTGTCATCAGCTGTTTTTCTGCCCAAATAGCAAAACTCATCTACTACTTTAAGTGCCTCATTTCCTAATATAATTTTCTCAGCGTCACATGATTTAATTCGACTACGTTACATTATCCTTGTTTCGCTTTTCTTGAAAAAATGGCTCTGAACACTATGGGACTTAACATCTGAAGTCATCAGTCCCCTACAACTTAAAAGTACTTAAACCTAACTAAACTAAGGACATCACACACATCCATGCCCGAGGCAGGATTCGAACCTGCGACCGTAGCGGTCGCGTGGTTCCAGACTGAAGCGCCTAGAACCGCTCGGCCACACCGACCGGCTTGCTTTTGTTGATGTCAATCTCATACCCTCCTTTCAAGACACTGCCCATTCCGTTCAACTGCTCTTCCTAGTCCTTTGCTGTTTCTTGACAGAATTAAAATGTCATTGGAAAACCTCAAAGTTTATATTTCTTCTCCCTGGACTTTAATTCCTACGCCAAATTTTTCTATGGTTTCCTTTACTGCTTGCTCAATGTACACATTGAATAACGTCGGGGATAGGCTACAACCCTGTCTCATCCCTTCTTAACCACCGCTTCCCTTTCATACCCCTCCACTCCAATAATTGCCGTCTGGTTTCTGTACAAGTTGTACATAGTCATTCGCTGCCTGTGTTTCACCCCTGCCGCCCTCAGAATTTCATTGAGAGTATTCCAGTCAACTGTGTCAAAGCTTTCTTTATGTCCGAGCTGATCCTTTCTCCCCTTGTAGGTGAGCGACAACATAATATTTTCACACTCTGAAGAGAAAGTTGGCGATCGAAATTTCGTGAGAAAGTCCTGAGGCAGTGAAATACGCCTTCATTTCTGTCCACGTCTATGATAGGGTTCTCGGAATCTCTTTATCTCAGTGATTTGCGTTTCTCCCTTCTCCAAGTCATCCATATCGCGACATTAGTTCACAGTACACTTGTTTCTTCTAGGTAATTCGTAACCTGTTTCCTCACATCCATCTGTCTGATACCTTCTAAGAATGTGCATTCCTGATTAATTTTAATGTTGAAAAATGCAACACGATGATGCCAACAGCGTCCATATCCTGAAACTAAGTGCAATAGAAAATAAAAACGCGAGCATTAAATTTTCATCATTAGTGACGCAAAAAATATATGTCATTAGGAAAAGAATATACTACAGAAATAAAATCATAATTTCTCAACACGAGGAAAAAATATTGCAAAAATAGATCACAACAAAGAAAAAAGAGGTAATTTACTATACTGACACTGCAAGAATAGTCGCGGTAACACTAATGACAACAATAAACAAGCAACCACCAGCCCAGTGCTCTCTCGATCCGCAACCCCTCTTGAGTTTAGTAGGTAGTTTACTTACCACAACTGTTCCGTGTCCGCCCTCCCAGGTGAAGTTGGGCACTCCCATGGGATCGTAGCCCATCTCCCGAATCTTCTTTCGGACGTCGAACATGGCCGTGTCAAACGGAGAGATAGAATTGGGGAAGCGCTGCGGAATTTTGGCGACATTCTTGTTGATGTCGCCACGCACGTTCTTGTTGACCTCTTTCAAGATGAAGGGCTTGATGCTGTCGAAGATGAACGTACCCACTGAGTTCAGGATTCCCTGCGGACAAATTCATAAGACAGAATCCCAGGTGAAACGATTTCTAGTATCTAATGGCGACATTACAAACATGGGTAATACATCTTCCTGCGTCGCCCGATCTCGAACAACGCATTAGACGATAAACTTCTATTACTGCCATAAGCATCTCGTTTATACCGGGTGATCAAAAAGACAGTATAAATTTGAAAACTTAATAAACCACGGAATAATGTAGATAGAGAGGTAAAAATTGACACACATGCTTGGAATGACATGGGATTTTATTAGAACCAATGAAAAAAACAAAGTTCACAAAATGTCCCACAGATGGCGCTGGACAGCAAAACGTCAGTGACTGCGCATGACGATCGTGTATAAAAGGAGCTGCAATGAGAGAGAATCAGATGCGCCAGCAGTCGCAGCATGTTGACATTACCTGCAAAGGCGCTTTTGGTGAAGCTGTATTATCAGAATGGGGAATGTGCTAGTTCAGCGTTACCATCCTATCGCCATAGGAAGGGGATTCGAACGTGTAAAGGTCCGTTGACAAATGCAGCTGTGGCGAGAATGATTTCGAAGTTCGAAGCCACGGGGTGTTTAGACGATAGACCCGTAGTGGCCGACCGAGCACAAGGCGTAATGCTGCTCAGACAGTTCAGGAAGAAATGGAGAGTGTAGCGGGTTCGTCTATGCACGGGGAAGTCAGCGCTCGTGCAGTCGCACGTCGCACCGGCATTCCATACACTACTGTTTGGTTGCCACTTAGGCGTACCCTCCGATGCTATCCGTACAAAATCCATCGGCATCATGAACTGTTACCTGGCGATTTAGTGAAGCGGAGGGCATTTGCGGTGGGGGCGTTGCAAAAGATGGCGGAAGATGACGATTGGTTGAGTAACGTGTTGTGGACCGACGAAGGTCTGTCAACGCCCACAACTGCAGAATTTGGGCTACCGCTAATCCTAGAGCTGTCGTGGAAACTCCACTGCACGATGAGAAGGTCACGGTATGGATTGGATTTACCACATCTACCGTTATCGGGCCTTTTTTTCTTCGAGGAAATGCGTGATTCTGGTTTTGTAACTGCTACCGTAACGGGTGAGAGGTACGCCGGTATGTTAAGAATCGCATCATCCTCAGCCTGGCTGATAAACACCTGCTGGAACGTACGATGTTTATGCAGGATGGCGCTCCACCCCATATTGCTAGTCGCGTGAAAGATCTCTTGCGCGCGTCGTTTGGTTCAAATGGTTCAAATGGTTCTGAGCACTATGGGACTCAACATCTTAGGTCATCAGTCCCCTATACTTAGAACTATTTAATACTAAAGACATCACCCACATCCATGCCCGAGGCAGGATTCGAACCTGCGACCGTAGCAGCAGCGCGGTTCCGCACTGCAGCGCCTAGAACCGCTTAGCCATCGCGGCCGGCGTCGTTTGGTGACGATCGTTTGCTCAGCCGCCACTTTCGTCATGCTTGGCCTCCCAGGTCCCCAGACCTCAGTCCGTGCGATTATTGGCTTTGGGGTTACCTGAAGTCGCAAGTGTATCGTGATCGACCGACATCTCTAGGGATGCTGAAAGACAACATCCGATGCCAATGCCTCACCATAACTCCGGACGTGCTTTACAGTGCTGTTCACAACATTATTCCTCGACTACAGCTATTGTTGAGGAATGATGGTGGACATATTGAGCATTTCCTGTAAAGAACATCACCTTTGCTTTGTCTTGCTTTGTTATGCTAATTAGTGCTATTCTGATCAGATGAAGCGCCATCTGTCGGACATTTTTTGAACTTTTGTATATTTTCGGTTCTAATAAAACCCCATGCCATTCCAAGCATGTGTGTCAATTTCTACCTCATTATCTACATTATTCTGTGATTTGTTCAGTTTTCATATTTATACTAACTTTTTGATCACCCGGAACATCTCAGTGAAAATGTTGTATGACCACTGAATGACCTTATTAATACTTAGTAGGTTATTCAATATTTTACAATACGTAATCAAGCGAATACAAAAATTTCACCATTAAATTTATATAATTCTGCAAGCAGTTGTTTCGTAGTCATTTGAGTCTGAGGAGAGTAATTTATCTTTAAATACTGCTTTGAATTATTACAAAACTCGCCCGTTATTTCCGCTTCGGCTTCCGAAATTAATAATTTCTTGTGCTCGGTATTTACGCTGCTCTGAAAGACGTTAATATGGTTGGTATCTGATGGCGATTTTGACAAATACTTATGACTTCAAATCCTGAAGCACGGAATGAAAGAATCTGAAAATAAAATTTCTTTAGTCTAAAATAAAAAACAAAACAATAAGCAAAGTAAATGCAATATGTTCTAACGTGCACATCTGCGAAATGAAAATATGCTGCTATGTATACATCTTGCAGCTCTTTCCTGTACTATATATCAAAAACTTTTTCACGAAAGTTCTGCAATTTCTTAAACCGTTTTCATTGCGGCTTTCACTTCAACGTACAATATGACCTTGAAATAACCCCTACACATGCACTGATAAATTGAACAGTGTACGCAAGACGAATTGCCCCGTTCACGACTGGAACCACTGTGCTTTCTACTGGACTGCGCTGAGAAAGCAGGTTATATACAAACGCCGCAGAACACCAGCACAAGCAGTCTGGCCGAGTATAGCAGCTTCTCTAGCAGCCAGAAAGGCACACAGTGGAAGACCTCGCTCAGTCCTCACGCCTGTGATTGAAGATCATGGGCTATATTCAACTGATGAAAGTTCTAAATTCTGGAACCAATGCGTGATTATTGGCAGCAGATGGTGAAATTGCCTTAACCTACTATATCATGTCCTTCAGGCCACAAGGTCACCGTGGCAGATTGCGGTTTGTCAGTGGCACTTGTAAAAAGGTGGTGCAGATCCATTGTTTTCGTCTCACTTTCTATTTACAAATGCAGTGCCATTTACAAGAGATTGTTTGTGAATTTTCATAATCATCGTGGGTTCTATGATGAAAACAGCCGTGCAATCTCAATCAAAATATAGGCAAGCGTTCTTGGCGATATCTTAACACTGCATTGTGTACTACCGCAGATGTCGATTTGGGTCAATTATCAGGATTTTTCATTAAAGTAATACCTACCTTGCCAGAGGATCTACTATGTCAGCAAAGACCGCAGATATGATTCAAGCGCAATGGTGCACCAGCACATACTCACAACATATGCATCAACTTTTGACCATGACATTTCAGGATCACTGGATTGTTTGACGCAGCCTCACACCTTGACCTCCACCGTTCCCCATTCCTCGTCATTCAGATCAATTTGCCAGCGCTTTTCCATTCAGCGTTACGCATATAGCAAAGATCGAGTCCACCGTGTATGCCTGTAGTCCACCGTGTATGCCTGTGCATAAAATTACAACCGAGTCACCTTCAATGAGTGTTGAGTGTGTGATTCCTTACTGTGAAGGGCAGAAGGGTGCATTGCTACAGCTGGAAGTCACGCTGAGCACCCATGTGAACAACTTTCACGAAAGGACCTCTCACTCTTGTGGCCAACTGGTTGGATCTCATAAGTATACATTTCCACATTCATGTTTATTGGCCTTGTTTTTATTGTAACGATAGTATCATCTCTCAGTATATTCCACACTTTTTTGACACGATACATACAGAGAGCTTCAAAAAAGTGTCTCATACTCTTACAGCAGATAGTAGGGTCACTACCAGAAAAAAGTCCCACAAACATATATGCAGAAACATACACTTGTTGAGATAAGCCATTTTGCCCCATCACAACTAACTCTCTGACGTTGTATGTGTCCAACGTGATTGCCACTCATTGCAACACATCCTTCGTTTACTGCTCGAGAAGGATTGACCATATGATTGACATGTCACACTGATCACCTACCTCTCGCAACAAAGATTCTTCCATATCCAGTGTGTAAAGTGATCAATGTCTACGGAGAAACCTTGTCCTTGTTGTGAATTATTCGGCCTGCAAGTTAGGGACAACTTGTTGGACCATTTTTTAGATGGAATGTGTCATTAACGATATCGTTATGTGTACATCCACATTCAATGACGTTGAAATCGTATTCTGATAACAGCACAGAATCAAAATTTTATGTTCGGAATGGCTGATGTCAGGGACAGATGTAAGGGCTATGTCCGTCAAACAGCATTACAGACTGGGATATAGTAGATACAGAAACAAATTCTACCGATTAGCCACGACCCTGAACTTGAACAGGGGCAGAATCTACACCATACCTAAAAAAAGTGTGACAACTCTTTCGAACAGGCAGGCAGAATTCCAATTTAAAAACCATTTTGTTTGTAACAGGAAAGAAATCAACACCTTCTGTCCCACTGGGTTTCGCATGAAAGATGTATTTGTTTGGGGTGACTGCAAAAAAAAAAAAAAAATTTGCAAATATCTGCCAAAACATCACAAAAATCGCGCGTCACAGACTGACAGGAGGGACACCCGGTGTGTGTGTGTGTGTGTGTGTGTGTGTGTGTGCATGCCCCAGATGACCTGTGAGTAGGCATTGCTGCTTTACATTACATTTCTTGCACAAAAGACAACCATGTTACCCGATTATCACTTCAGACAGCTGTTCCACGAGTACTAGTACAGAACAGTGAACGCCTCACTTACCTGGAAGACAGTGCCCATGAAGCCGAGGTTCTCGAAGTTCATGTCGATGTCACTGAAGGAGATGTCCATCTGTATCTCCTCGGCAGCCAGGCTGCCGTCACGCTGCACTTCCAGCATGGCGAGGCCCTCCACCTGGACTCCAGTCATGGTGACTGTGTAGGGGCCATGCGAGCCCGACAGCCAGGCGCGCAGTGTGTATCTGCCCACCACCTCCAGCTTCTCGATGCTCACACCCACCGACATCTGCCACACAAGCGGACAGGGACTCATTTAACTTCTACTCTCGGGGACCAATAGATGCTGAGCCGTGCCTGGCTCGTGTTCCCTCCATCATGTATTTTATTTATTTATTTATTTAACCTTATCAGATTAGGGTCATCAGGCCCTCTCTTACATCGGACCAGTGTGCCACACATGCAGCATTTCACACATCAGAGTTACATCATGACAATAGTTTAAATAAGAAAATTAGATTACTCTAGTGACAATATGAATAAAGAGAAATGACTAAGACCTAATAAAGTAAATGGTGGCAGTATTTTTACAACAGGTGCTATACATACAATTTATGATAAAAGCAATAATAATAGCAATAAAAAACAAAATCAAATAATAATGATAAACATGAGAAAAATTGGCAATAGTAATGAAGATTTGTGCAGATGTACATTAATATCTTGGTGTGTAAAGTAGATGTTTACTAGTATAGCGAGTTTTGGGGAAGGGAGATTGTAGGAGGGGGAAAGAGGGAAGTAATGAGGTGAAGTGCATTCATGTACAGAGGAAGGCATTACTGTTGCTGAAGTAGATACATCATTAACTGTTCTTTGAAGCCGGACATGTTTTTAAGTTCTCTAACATAGCGAGGGAGGTTATTCCAGAGTCGGGTTCCTGCTACTGTAAAGGACTTGGAGAAGGTGATTGAGCGATGCAGTGGAACAGAGAGGATTTTATTATGATGGGAACGTCTGTTTCTGTCATGTTATTCCGACATAAGCGTTAAGGACGAGGAGAGATATGAGGGACAGTGCACATTTATGAGGCAGTAGATGAGACAGAGTGTATGGAAATGTCTGCGTTTGTCTGCACGCAGCCAGGACAATTTTGCATATGCTCGTGAAAAGTGATCAAAAAGTCGAACGTCACAGATATATCGGACGCAGGCGTTCATGACCAGTTCCAGACGTCGCCAATTTTCCTGAGTGGCCTTGTAGGATAATATCGCTGTACTCAATGATTGGGAGTATAAACGTTTGTACTAATTTCTTTTTCAGATCGAAAGGGAAGAGTTTTTTATATTTTTGTAGGACATGAAGGGATGCTGATGCTTTTTTTGCACACTGCAGTTACATGCTCTGTCCAATTTAGATTTTCATCTATTATTACTCCCAAGCTCTTTGCTGAGGGAGAGAAGTTAATATTTGTTCTATTTAGGATAAGAGATGGTACGGATTCCCGATGTTTTGGGCTAATGAGCTTAGAGTGACCAACAAGTACCGCTTGGGTTTTAGATGGTTTTAGTTTTAGTCCTATGTCCTGTGCCCATTTTGATAGTGCATCGAGGTCAGTATTGAAATTTTCAATAGCTTTCTTAAGATTGCTTGGTTTCGCACTTAGATACAACTGAAGGTCATCAGCATACATATGATATTTGCAATACGTCAGAACCGATGACACATCATTGACATACAGAGAGAAGAGTATAGGACCTAACACTGAGCCTTGGGGAACGCCTGACACTACCTGCCGCCATTGTGACTTTATATTCCCAGACAGGACGCGTTGCTGACGAGACGTCATGTATGAGCGAAGCCATTGCACTGCACTTGGTGAGAAATTTAGACCGCTAAGTTTGGCTAGTAGGATGTTTTTAACGTACTTCCACCTCACTACGTTAATTTGAATTACTATTATCACTGAGTTACTGCATCGCCTGACCGTGACCGGCGCTAGCAGCACATATCGATATATCCCCTTTCGTAGAATCTTTGCTCGACTGCTATTACTTCCCGGTCGTTGTCTGTCTTAAGCGAGTTCGGGTTGCGAGTTCGCGTCGCGAGTTCGGGCTGCCAGTCAGCTGGAAAGCGTCTGGAGCGCAGTCCGGACCTGCCAGTTTGGGAGTTGCAGTGCTCCACTAGTGCACTCGGGTTGGAGCAGCAGTGAGGTCTGCGTAGACATGGCTCGCCCGATCATTGCCGCCACGTATCACTTGAGCCGGGCCACGGTGTTGGTGGATCGTCGGTCGGTCGTCCTACCGGACGACGCCTTTTGGCTCGCAGATCGTTCATGAGTCGGCTATATGTGTGCGTGTGTGTGTATGTGCGTGCGTCGACTCTCTGTTGTGGATTGGCAAGAGAGCCAACCCACTATGAGAGGAAGCCGAAAGGAACGCGTTTTAGCTCACGCAGGCTGGCGTGAGGTCTGGAACAGGTCAAGGAAATAAGACTAACAATAAACGTACGTAGCTGCTGGAATACTTAACTTTAATCCATAATTGGTGAACATCGCTGTTGACGGTACATGTTTTACAGCATCAATAGTAACTGGTAATGGCGCCTTGCTAGGTCGTAGCAAATGACGTAGCTGAAGGCTACGCTAACTATCGTCTCGGCAAATGAGAGCGTAATTTGTCAGTGAACCATCGCTAGCAAAGTCGGCTGTACAACTGGGGCGAGTGTTAGGAAGTCTCTCTAGACCTGCCGTGTGGCGGTGCTCGGTCTGCAATCACTGATAGTGGCGACACGCGGGTCCGACGTATACTAACGGACCGCGGCCGATTTAAAGGCTACCACCTAGCAAGTGTGGTGTCTGGCGGTGACACCACACTCTCGATTTGTCTTTGTGCGTGCTTAGTTACTGTTGGGTATCGAACAGGTCTTCGTGCAAGTGTTTGTCAGGTTCTGTGTGTAGTTGTGTGATTTGATTGACAAGTTATTTTAAATGTTGCCTGCGTATTGGCTCTGAGAGGTCGGTCGTCTCATTGGGCGACGTGTAACTGGTTCTCTGAGCGCTTCTGGGCCTCTTCAATTACCATCTTGGGGAACTTGGGTCGGTCCTTTCTTGGTGCAGGGATGTCGCTTAGCCGGTGGGTGTGTTTCCTCTGAATGGCTCGGTCCGAGCCAGTATTTGATAATTTCCAAGAATGATTGTCTATCGAAGTGGCGGGGTCCGAACGATACATATCGAACGTGCGATCGTAAAGCGATTATGCGACTCTGGTGGCGGGCGTTATGAGTATGTTTACGGTGGTCGCTACAGCAACGACAAAAGAAGAGCGTTACAAAAATACTTTTAATTGCAAAGGAGACAACTTACTTCACTCGTCGTCGGTGTTGGAATCATGTGAAAGTTCATTACGGTGGTCTGGATGGATAATTTGGAAGAGTCGAACCATGTATTCTTCCTGATACTCGTTCGTTTTCCGCACTGTCCGCAATGAAATTGTAAACGGTATTTCAGCATCGGCACTGTTCTTACGAAATTTTAAACACTTCGCACCGCCACAGTCTACACAGTTCCTCCTTTCCTCGTCCAATAGTACTCCATAATTGCGAAAAAAAGTCAAACTATTTCCTACGCTGGATAAACATGGAATTAGATTTTTCCATGTGAGAGAATCCGCCGGAGAAACGTCAAGAATGCCAGACAATCAAACTCACTAACCACGTAAGTCGTCTGGGATTCCCTAGCAACTCACAAATAATACGCGGAGGTATGTAATTTAGAGCAAATAAGGGAGCGACGGGAAACAGGTAAAAATGACGATCACAAGTAAGTCATCACAACGCCCGCCACCAGAGTCGCATGATCGATTTACGATCGCACGCTCGATATGTATCGTTTGGACACCGCAACTTCGATAGGCATTCATTCTTGGAAATTACCCAGTATTTCCGCCGTCGTGTGTCTGGAAGTGAGTGGGAGACGAACCAGCAGTGCAGTCGCGACGGAGCAGCAGTCGCGGACCGACCAGCAGGCAGTCGGTCGGTTGGTGCGGACCAAGGAAGATATCTCCGCGGGGTGCAGTCGGTTGGGTCCACTGCCGGTCCCTGCGCAGTGTCGGAGCGTGTGTGGAGCTGTCCGATCGCTACGAGCTTCGTGGTTCACCGGCCCAGGTCGTCAAAGCTGAGTAGTGGTTTCAAGTACCCAAGCCACGTCCATTCATGTTGTATGGTTCGTTCCGGTGGTTCGCTGTTGGAGAGGGTTTCGTGTGAGCAACACCGAGTGTTTGTATTTCCGTAAATTATCCGCCATGCGGTGTAATTAACTATTTTGGTTGACTACAATTAGAGTGCACCAGTGGAATTTTCTGCCTTGTGGTCGTTAGTGTTCTGGTTACCTGCTCTGGGCACTAACGTAAATTCAGGCAGTGTTCTTTTGGGTGAAGTTAACTATATTACCGTGTTTCAGATTCAAGTGTACTAGCAGAATTTTCTGCCCAGTGGCCGATTACCTGCCCTGGCCACTAACGTAATTTCAGGCAGCGTCCTTTCCTCACCTGTTGTCGCTGTCCAACATGCTGTGTAATTTTGACAACTAATACATACTCCACTGTGGATTATCACGTTTGTAACTCCTGTACCGATTAATGGGAAGCAAGCCGTTGTGTCGGTCGTTCCGTGGCTGACCTAGAGATTACCTGGCACCAGGCATTGGATATGTAGTTGCTGTGGTCTTTGGTTCCAAAGACTAAATTGATGAAGCTCTCTACACTAGACAGTGCTGTGAAAAAGTGTCAACCCTGTGTAGCTACTCCTCCAACCAACCATTTTAACCATCTTACTTAAGTCAAGTGTTGCCCCCCCCCCTGCACTCTACATTTAGTTACCCCTACACTTCCCTCGATTACCATACTGACAATTTCTTGATGCCTCGTTATCAGTCTCTCCTTTACTCAAGTTTCCCATACATTTATTTTTCCCCAGTTTTATTCAGTACCTCCTGATTAGTTATTCAGTGTAACCATCTAATCTAGAGCATTCTTCTCTAGCACCACATTCCAAAAGCTTATATTCCCTTCTTGTCTGAACTGTTTACATTTCACTTCCATAGTAGCCAACACACCATAGAAAATACCTTCAGAAGAGACTTCCTAGCATTTAAATTTATATTCAATGTTAACAAGTTCCTCTTTTTCAGAAATTCTTTTCCTTTTAGTGCCAGTCTACATTTTATAACATCTCATATGTCTTACGCAGTGAGGAGGGATGGGGAGGGGTGGAAGGGGCTGCAGCTACATGATCTCGGGGAGGCTGTGCTGAGATATGTAGTGTATAAACTCGATAACTAAGCATTCTGGTTGTTGGAAAAGGTATTGACTATGCTGGCAATGACAGGTATTAACTTGCTGTATTATAACTTTTGCTTGTCAGAACAAGCCACAGCCTGTTGGAATAAGTCACTCAGTGGGTGATGTGTGGGCAGTTTGTTACCAATGTTGTGTAAAAATTGTGATGTATGGGACAATTTCCAAATATTTCATGTAGCAATGGATATATATGGAGTTATTTGTTACAATCTCATGCAACAACAGTGATATCTGGGGTAATATCTTACAATTTTGTATAATGCTTGGGGTGCTATTTGAGATCTAGTAGCTGACACCCACTGCCATGTTATGGCACACACACTGCTGGATTCTGGTGTTTTAATACTATCTGAAGTGTAGCAGCTGACACTCACTGTCAGCATACTATTTTTCTTTACTATTTAACAAACCAGTGGTATTTTTGAAGTAATAGAAATCACCACGATTGAAGGGTGGTGGCAGTCGCCACATTAACTTAGCATCATTGCCTCACAATAGTAACCAAGTAATGGTAGTAATCATGTCCCACCTTTGCCCCACAACACCATCTTATCTCCAGCAATGGTAGTCACCTTGTCAACTGGCCCAGCAGTATTTGGTTATGGCAGTCACTGACTGTCAGTACCCCACAATAGTATCTAGGATAATGGTAGGCACAATAGTCAAAAGAGTTGTGTCTGGTGTTGTGGATATTCCAGTATCAGACAGAGAGGCTTTGATTGCCATATATTCTGCAGCCTGATGATAGGACTCTGACTGCGGTTGTATCAATTTTAGCCAAGCTAAGACCTGACTTTTATTGCCCCAATAGTATCCATCATGCATTCATGATACATAGGGCAATTTGTTACAGTTTTGTGTAACATGGTGTCATATTGGATACTTTGTTTCAATTCTGCTGTAACTTAGCGATGTATAGGTCAATTTGTTACAAATTCTGTTGTAATATGGCGATGTATGGGGCAATTTGTTACAAGTTCATATAACAATATTGATGTTTGGGGCAATTTGTTGTAAGTTCATGTAAAAAGGTGATGTATGGGGCAAGTAGTTATAATTTCACTGTAATATTGCGATGCATAGGGCAGTTTATTACAATTTCATGTAACAATGGTGCTGTATGGGGAAATTTGTTACAGTTTGGTCTAACAATGGTGATGTGTGGGAAAAGTTGTTACAATCTTGTTGTAGCAGCGAGACAACATCAAATTTTTTTTAATCATACATCGTTTGCGCTCGAGAATTTCTCGAATTTTACCCGGGTACGGAGAGGCCTGTTCCTGATCCCTCCTCCACGAGAATAACCCGGCCCACAGAGTGAAGACTGTGTGCGCGTTTTTGGCCAGCAGATAGATTGCAGTCGTGGATCACCCACCGTATTCCCGCCGGGCGGGGTAGACGTGCGGTCTGGGCGCCTTGCCACGGTTTGCACGGCTGCCCCCGTCGGAGGTTCGAGTCCTCCCTCGGCCATGAGTGTGTGTGTTGTCCTTAGCGTAAGTTACTTTAATTTGGATTAAATAGTGAGGAAGCCTAGGGACTGATGACATCAGCAGTTTGGTGGAACTTATCACCACCACCTCACCACCACCACCGTATTCGCCGGATTTGGACCCAGAATATTTCTTGTTCCCCATACTGAAGTTGGCAATGGAAGGGAACAGTTACGATACAATAATTGAGGACATCCAAGAAACTATGCTGCAGCACTATATACAATTCCAAAACCGGACTATAATCCAAGAAAATTGAACTGCAGTACTAAATGCAGTTCCAAAAACGGACTACAGTGTCAGTTTCAAAACACTTTTAAAACGATTTTAACCTTGCTTTGATTCAGGGGGAAACTATTTTGAATAAATACAGTGATTTGGTGAAGATAATCCATGGCTTTTATTTTCCATAACCACAATCCTAACTGAACTGACACACACATCGTAAATATTTCAACTGTGACATTGATTTGACATTTACGAGCACAGAGTAAGATTTAGATAATATGCCAAAGGCTGAATCGTTGGTGATAATGGAGGAAAGAGAATATCCTTCACATCTGATTGCAGCATTTCAATGCTCCTGCTATAACGCTACTTATAGGATATCTTGCAATGAGATAAATTATGACTAACAAAAGGGTGAAGCAAGATTGCTGCCCAGTTCTCACACTCTGCAACATGCGTACAAATTTGGGGTGGAAGAACGGAGTAACGACTGGATTCTATTTCAATTCTTACACAGTTTTATGTTTTAAATGCTATTCTACAAGGAAGTGAAAATGACTCCGTCTGCTCTTTCAAGACTGTGGTGGACTGTCGATATCAAAAAGGCAAGACAACATCTAACGCCTTACCGGATAAAGACCGTGCGCAATCCAAGGTATTCTAAAAATGCCACGTTTCAAATATTTGGAAAGTACACAAATTCTTTACACTGATACGAAAACCGTAACAGAAGCCACTAAGTGCAATAAGATTTATATTACAATACAAAAACTTCTGAGCAACAAGACAAGGAAAGGAAACAAGGATAAAATTTTGCAGAATAATGTTGATTCCCACACTGCTATACGGAAGCGAAACTTGGACATTTACGAAGAGGAAAGGACCTATTTTGCAGTCCATTAAATTATATTCGAAACGTAATGGGCTGCTGTAGGGAAGACTTGGTTATAAATGAAGACCTACACGAGGAACTAAAAGTATACAGCGCAATAAATAACGTAAGGGAGTATAGGAAACACTGGAGCGATGCTTTCACATTTGTGTAGCCAAGCTGCCCCCACTCTGAAAACGGGTCGGGCGAGGTCCTGAAGGTGTGTGACGACAATGGTCACAGAACAGGTTAATAAGAGCAATTGTTGGTAAGGAAACCTTTTAATGAGGATTGTGTCTTTTGGCTACTCTTCACGTACATACTCTCCTAAAACATATTTGTCACAGGATGTCGCCCTTTTCTTCACCCCTTCAAATAGGCTCTGCCACGATACCGTGAGTCCAGCACCTTTCGAAGGAGAAAATGTGGCATACCTACAGCCTTAGACTTGTTGTTGAGACAGTACGAGCGATACTTAAAGACCTGATCGGTCGTGAAATTGAAATCATAGTGAAAATAAAAAATGTTTAGTTTGCAACATTTAGCTATACCTTCCAGCTACGTCTTTACAAAGTAGCCGTTCCGAGTTAGACAATTGTCACAGAATTGTACCAAATTCCAAACACTCGTCATAGAAGGCACCTGCTTGTGCTTTCCGCCGATCCTCTTTGCTCGTCTGCTGCTCATTATCTGTGCCAAAATGATGTTCTCTTTGCCAGTGATTCATGCCAGCAATGAGTTGAAAATCAGAGGGAGCCAAGTCCGGGCTGTACACTGATCAGCCAGAACATAACGAGAACCTACCTAATAGCCGGAATGTTAAAATGGCTGTGAGCACTATGGGACTTAACATCTGAGGTCATCAGTCCCCTAGAACTTAGAACTACTTAAACCTAACTAACCTAAGGACGTCACACACATCCATGCCCGAGGCAGGATTCGAACCTGCGATCGTAGCGGTGCCGGAATGTCCACCTTTGCCACGGATAACAGCGATGAACCGTCGTGGCATGGAAGCAATGAGGCCTTTATAGGTCGCTGGAGGGAGTCGGCATCACATCTGCCCACATACATCGTCTATTTCCCGTTAATTCCGGTGAGGGGAGCAATGAACTCTAACGCCACGTTCAATGACATCCCAGATGTATTCCGTCACATTCAGATACGGCGAGTTGGGGGACCAGCACATCAGTTGGAACTCGCCACTGTATTCCTCAAGTTACTCCATCACGCTCCTGGCCTTGTGACATGGCGGCGCATTATCTTATTGAAAGAAGTCAGGAAAAAAGGGGTGTACATCTGCAACCATTGTTCTGTACACCTTGACCATCACGGTGTCTTGCACGAGCTCCACTGGACCCAAGGATGTCCACGTGAATGTTCCCCAGAGCTTAATGGAGCCGCCGCCACCTTGCTTCCGTCCTGCAGTACATGTGCCAAAAGCCCGCACGGCTAGCCGTGCAGTCTAACGCGCTGCTTCCCGAGCGGGAAGGCGTGCCGGTCACCGGCAAGAATCCGTCCGGCGGATTACTGGCGAGGTCCGGTGTGCCGGACAGCCTGTGGATGGTTTTTAAGTCGGTTTTCCATCTGTCTCAGCGAATGTGGGCTGGTTCACCTTATTCCGCCTCAGTTACACTATATCGGCGATTGCTGCACATTCACTGTCTACACGTACGCATACACCATAGTTACTCTATCACACAAACATTTGCGGTTACACTCGTCTGGTATGACATGTTCCAGAGGGGATCCACTCGGGGCCAAACTGCACAATAACCCTGGGTTCGGTGTGGGGCGGCGGTGAGGTGGGTGGACTGCTGTGGCCATTTGTGGAGTTGTGAACCACTGAGGGCTACAGCGGGAGGAAGCTTTTCCGTCGTTTCTAGATCCCCGGTTCAATACACAATACACGGGTGTCAAGGAGTAGTTCCCCTGGATTCGTGCCGTCCCACCGACATGATGAAGAAGGTATCAGGATTCATCAGACAATGTAACGCTCTGCCAATGCGCCAACATCCACCGCCAATGGTCACGTGTCCATTTAAGTTGTAGCTGCCGATGTTATGGTGTTAACATTGGCACACGTATGGATCATCGGCTTCGGAGGCCCATCGTTAAGTGTGTCGGTGCACTATTTGTTCAGACACACTTGTATTCTGTCCGCCATTAAAGTCTAACGTCAGTTCTCCACAGTTCGCCGCCTGTGCTGTTTTACCAGTCTGCCCAGGCTACGACGTCTGACATAAGTAATGAAGGGTGGCTCGCCAATGCCACGAAGTATGAAGTGGTTTCACTTTGGTTTGCCCAGGTGTTGAAGAGTCTCACCACAGCACTCCTCGTGTTGTGTTGGCAGAAGAGCCAACACCGTGTCACTAGTGGAGGCCGAAATGCACGCGTTTTAGCTCACGCAGGCTGGCGTGAGGAGGGAAGAACTATACTGACGTGAGGTCTGGAACATGACAAGGAATTAGAATTCAGAAAGCGGACATAATTAGTTTGATACTTAACTTTAATCCATTAATGATGAACGTCACTCTTGACGGTACATGATTCACAATATTATCTGTTCAGAATACATTCATAGTAACTGAATATGGCGCCTTGCTAGGTCGTAGCAAAAGACGTAGCTGAAGGCTATGCTAAACTGTCGTCTCAGCAAATGAGATTGTATGTAGACAGTGAACCATCGCTAGCAAAGTCGGCTGTACAGCTGGGGCGAGTGCTAGGGAGTCTCTATAGACTAGACCTGCCGTGTGGCGGCGCTCGGTCTGCAATCACTGATAGTGGCGACACGTGGGTCCGACGTATACTAACGAACCGCGGCCGATTTAAAGGCTACCACCTAGCAAGTGTGGTGTCTGGCGGTGACACCACATCTCGAACACCCGACAAGTCGGGAAGTTTCCGAAATGCTAGTGTCGAGTTTCTGGGCCGTCACGATCTGCCTTCGGCCGAGCTCAGATAGATCGCTCGCCTTCTCATGGACAGCATGCTCTCTAATAATACGTGTACCACGCATGTGTCTGACCAGCACTCATTCCTCACTACGTGACGCTGTTATCGCCTGGCGGGCTACTACCGATAGTAGATCGGTGGTCATAATGTTCTGGCTGATGGCTGATCAGCGTGTCGTTGGTGCTGAAATACTTCCCTTCGGAAACGCTGCAGGAGTGTCTCTGTGGCAGTTGCTGCGTGCAGCCAAACGTTCTCATGAAGGAGGATTTTGTTGTCACACGTGACAATTATGTTATACTGGCTGGACGAAAACAGGCGGAAGCCATAAGCATGATCTAATGACAGCACGTCCTTATCACTTGGTCTAGGCATTTGCACGTGTTCACTGTGCACTCAGACTGTAAAGTGCGAAGTGATACGACCGATGGGCACACTAGACACACATCGTAATTTACATGCCAAAGTTTCATCGGTTTTCTTTGTAGTTTTAATTTGGCGACCGATCAGACAACGAAAAAATTGGCCCTCGTATTTTGATAAGACAAACACTTCGCTATGAACATTCTGTTTGTAGCTGCAACTCTGCGGAGTGTGAAAGGAAACATTTCGCTTGGCAGATTGACATTGTTGGTGCATTGGTAGTGCACCGTACGGCTAATCCAGCGTTCCATTCCGACAACGACGAGCTGAGAAAGTAACCCTTACACGGCTTCGAATAGGACATTGTCCGTTGACACATGGTTTTATGTTACGTCGTGAGGAGCCACCAACGTGTCAGACATGTGGGACACAGCTGTCGATACGACATATTTTAACTGAGTGTGTTTTATATGCGGGTTTGAGGGAAGATTTCAGTTTCCCACCAGACCTGCCCTCTATTTTAACTAATAATGAGGCGAGTGTCGCTAGAGCTTTAAGTTTTCGTGTGATGTCTGGACTTCTTCCCAAAATATTGGGATTGAGATCTTAATGTGCTGTAAAGTGGTTTGGTCACCCATTATTTGTAAGTGGTCACTCAGCCACCGTTAATTATTTTTACCTGTTATGTACTGCTATTTTATTTTTAGTTTTATCTAGCTGTTTTGATGTGCTGTGTCCAATCTTGAAATTTGAACATTTACAATTCTCGCAAAGATCGGCTCTGAATTGGTCCTTGTTTAACGGATCTTGGCTGCATTCGTCAGCATTTCTTTTGGGAACGGGCGCTGATAACCTCGTTGTTGTGCGCCCTAAAACACTAATCATCATCCAGCATTCCACATCCCCATTGTAGTACACTGTTGCTGTCTCTGACATACAGACTAGATAGCATAGTGTCTGGATCGTGTAAAAAATGTAAATGTCGTGTGACTAGGGCTTCCCGTCGGGTAAACCGTTCGCCGGGTGCAAGTCTTCCGATTTGACGCCACTTCGGCGACTTGCTCGTCGATTGGGATGAAATGATGATGATTAGGACAACACAACACCCACTCTCTGAGCGGAGAAAATCTCCGACCCAGCCGGGAATCGAACCCGGGCCCTTAGGATTGACATTCGGTCGCGCTGACCACTCAGCTACTGGATCCGGCCAGAGCTGAGTTGGGTCTGGTCACGCCTGAAACTCACCAACGGTGAGGCTGACTGACCTGCGTGTCCTTGAGGTTGGTGCGGACGTGCTCGATGCGGAACTGCGACAGGCCGTAGACCTTGGACTCCTTGAGCGTGATGCGGGCGCCGGTGAAGGACTTGGTGTTGTCCGGGATGTCCATGGGATCGGGCACGGGCGCGCCCGGCAGCCCCTTGGGGTCCTCCTGCCGGAAGTGGTCCAGCAGCGCCAGCACCTGCTCGCTCATCACCCGCTCGCCCTGCTTCTGCACCAGCGACGACGGCGTCGACGACTCGTCTTCCGCATCATCAGCTCCGTCCTCGTCATCGCTCGCTGCAGGACAATTTACATCTCAGTTACTACTGCTCCAAAGTATCGAGGGAACATGATTCGAAAATACACTACTGGCCATTAATAATGCTACACCAGGAAGAAATGCAGATGATAAACGGGTATTCATTGGACAAATATATTATACTAGAACTGACATGTGATTACATGTTCACGCAATTTGGGTGCATAGATCCTGAGAAATCAGTACCCAGAACAACCACCTCTGGCCGTAATAACGGCCTTGATACGCCTGGGCATTGAGTCAAACAGAGCTTGGACGCCGTGAACAGGTACAGCTGCCCATGCAGCATCTACACGATACCACAGTTCATCAAGAGTAGTGACTGGCGTATTGTGACGAGCCAGTTGCTCGGCCACCATTGAAAAGACGTTTTCAATTGGTGAGAGATCTGGAGAATGTGCTGGCCAGGGCAGCAGTCGAACATTTTCTGTATCCAGAAAGGCCCGTACCTGCAACATGCGGTCGTGCATTATCCTGCTGAAATGTAGGGTTTCGCAGGGATCGAATGAAAGGTAGAGCCACGGGCCGTAACACATCTGAAATGTAACGTCCACTGTTCAAAGTGCCGCCAATGCGAACAAGAGGTGACCTAGACGTGCAACCAATGGCACCCATACCATCACGCCGGGTGATACGCCAGTATGGCGATGACGAATACACGCTTCCAATGTGCGTTCACCGCGATGTCGCCAAACACTGATGCGACCATCATGATGCTGTAAACAGAACCCGGATTCATCCGAAAAGATGACATTTTGCTATTCGTGATGGTACGCATTTCTCCTCCTTACACGAGGCATCACAACAACGTTTGACCAGGCAACGCCGGTCAACTGCTGTTTGTGTATGAGAAATTGGTTGGAAACTTTCCTCATGTCAGCACGTTTTAGGTGTCGCCACCGGCGCCAACCTTGTGTGAATGCTCTGAAAAGCTAATCATTTGCATATCAAAGCATCTTCTTCCTGTCGGTTAAATTTCGCGTCTGTAGCACGTCACCTTCGTGGTGTAGCAATTTTAATGGCCAGTAGTGTATGTTGCAGTGAAGACAATTACATAATTATGCTTTTCAGATATGGTGCAGAAAACTATTACTAGACCTTCATTCATTTCCTTAACGTCAAGACTGATGCCGGCGTCATGAGGTGGGAGTTGTAGTTCCTCTATGGTTATTGTCATCAGAAATGGAGAGGATCAGTGACGTAAACGCAGTCTGGGAACGTGGGATGCTTCAAATACGCCTGTGGAACTAACAATGAAGTATCTGCTCATATCCCTCGATTCCCTGGACAGGAACCCGTAAGAGTGCCTGGAGAGCAGATGGTCTCTCAGGAAGACCATGGACATATTATCTGTCACATGTGTCGATGATGTTGATCTCAGGACTCATGCTGTCATAAGATTGTTGCCACTTCCACAATGACACAATGCAATGTATCAACTATGTCCGCCTGGTACTCTCACCATCGCCTGAGAGACGGCTCATAAGTAACATTAACACGCAAACTATTGTTTCCAGAATGAGATTTCCACTCTGCAGCGGAGTGTGCGCTGATATGAAACCTCATGGCAGATTAGAACCGTGTGCCGGACCAAAACTCGAACTCGGGACCTTTGCCTTTCGCGGGCAAGTGCTCTACCATCTGGCAACGTTTAAGCCACTTACGTGGGATGCTTCAAATACACCTGTGGAACTAACAATGAAGTTGTTTCTCCCTCCACGTATTGCACATTCTGTTAACGCGAAAAAACTAGTAAGGCAGTGTGAGAGTAAAAATTTTGCTGTGTTCTAACATCCGGCGTTACTCAACCGTGCGGAAGTGTCGCCAGCCGCCATTCGGGAATGCTAAACATTTCAGCAACGTTACTGGGTCAGGCGAAAACAGCCGCTCGCCACTCTTAGCAGAGATGCGAACAAACCGACCGCAAAATGGTTTGAACAATACAGACAGAACCGCCTACTTTTCTACCGTAAAGTTACACTAGACAAAGTAAGTAGGTTGCAACAAGGCCTAGTGGCAGTGTCACTAAGCTGTAAAGACCCTGTAACGAATCCGTTGTACAAGTGTAGCGCAACTGAAGACCGCTGACGACTCGGGAAGAACAGAAGCAATTTGATCATTCCGAATAGAGCAGAGCCTCTTCTCAAGTGACATATACACACACACACACACACACCCCTTGCTTCCAGCACATAACAAGTAGGATCCATGCCGTTCACGTCGCTCGCATTCGATTCTCTGGTTATGGTTTGGTAACACCCAGCGCTTGAGACTATTATAGAGTTGATCTTGCACTTGCTGCCCTGTGAGACGATCAGCGATCTGAAGCTACGTCTGAAGGAGTCCAGCATCCAGTACTGACGGCAGAACAGCAGCCAGCGCTGACGGGTAAACCGAGAGTCCGACAAAACCACTCCGGTCACACGCGTCTGAAGGCCTACCGTTCCGGCGGGCCAGATTCAGCATTCAGCACGACTACACAGCATCCGACATCGTGGTCCATCTGAGGTGACAACGTGGGCACCGATGCGGGATCGATAGAGAACTCCCAGACATGGCGTGTGAATCGAAACACACACACACGTCATAGCCGGCCGAGCGGTTCTAGGCCCTTCAGTCCGGAACCGCATTGCTGCTACGGTCGCAGGTTCGAATCCTGCCTCGGGAATGGATGTGTGTGATGTCCTTAGGTAGGTTAGGTTTAAGTAGTTCTAAGTTCTAGGGGACTGATGACCTCAATGTTAAGTCCAATAATGCTTGGAGCCATTTTTGAACACACGTCATTGTCACCGCCTTCTCTGAGAGCAAATCCTGCCCCGCCAGCAGGTGGAAAAACTGCCGCATCACAGAGTTCTCGACTTCCACGCCAAGTTGAACCAACGCCCTCAGCGGCGGGGAGTTGGCTATTGGATTTAGTGGATTCTTCTCCGGATTACGTAGCTGCCAGTAGGTGCAGAAGAAGCAATGTTTTTACGAGGGCAGTTCAATAAGTAATGCAACACATTTTTTTCCTCGGCCAATTTTGGTTGACAAAACCGGAAATTTCTTGTGGAATATTTTCAAACATTCCCGCTTCGTCTCGTATAGTTTCATTGACTTCCGACAGGTGGCAGCGCTGTACGGAGCTGTTAAAATGGCGTCTGAAACGGATGTGCGTTGCAAACAACGGGCAGTGATCGAGTTTCTTTTGGCGGAAAACCAGGGCATCTCAGATATTCATAGGCGCTTGCAGAATGTCTACGCTGATCTGGCAGTGGACAAAAGCACGGTGAGTCGTTGGGCAAAGCGTGTGTCATCATCGCCGCAAGGTCAAGCAAGACTGTCTGATCTCCCGCGTGCGGGCCGGCCGTGCACAGCTGTGACTCCTGCAATGGCGGAGCGTGCGAACACACTCGTTCGAGATGATCGACGGATCACCATCAAACAACTCAGTGCTCAACTTGACATCTCTGTTGGTAGTGCTGTCACAATTGTTCACCAGTTGGGATATTCAAAGGTTTGTTCCCGCTGGGTCCCTCGTTGTCTAACCGAACACCATAAAGAGCAAAGGAGAACCATCTGTGCGGAATTGCTTGCTCGTCATGTGGCTGAGGGTGACAATTTCTTGTCAAAGATTGTTACAGGCGATGAAACATGCGTTCATCACTTCGAACCTGAAACAAAACGGCAATCAATGGAGTGGCGCCACACCCACTCCCCTACCAAGAAAAAGTTTAAAGCCATACCCTCAGCCGGTAGAGTCATGGTTACAGTCTTCTGGGACGCTGAAGAGGTTATTCTGTTCGATGCCCTTCCCCATGGTCAAACGATCAACTCTGAAGTGTATTGTGCTACTCTTCAGAAATTGAAGAAACGACTTCAGCGTGTTCGTAGGCACAAAAATCTGAACGAACTTCTCCTTCTTCATGACAACGCAAGACCTCACACAAGTCTTCACACCCGAGAGGAGCTCACAAAACTTCAGTGGACTGTTCTTCCTCATGCACCCTACAGCCCCGATCTCGCACCGTCGGATTTCCTTATGTTTGGCCCAATGAAGGACGCAATCCGTGGGAGGCACTACGCGGATGATGAAGAAGTTATTGATGCAGTACGACGTTGGCTCCGACATCGACCAGTGGAATGGTACCGTGCAGGCATACAGGCCCTCATTTCAAGGTGGCGTAGCATTGAATGGAGACTACGTTGAAAAATAGTGTTGTGTAGCTAAAAGATTGGGGAATAACCTGGTGTATTTCAATGCTGAATAAAACAACCCCTGTTTCAGAAAAAAAATGTGTTGCATTATTTATTGAACTGCCCTCGTACTAATAAATGGCGTAATTTTGAATATTTTGCTATTGAGTCTAACGACGCCGCGCAGGTCATCAGTCTGCATCTGGCGAATTAGCAGCGATTCCTAGGCCGGCATATGGTGACCCCTACAAATCCCTCTAGAGAAGTGCTCCAGTCCAACGCCAGTAAGAGTTGGATGGCCTCCAACGATCCGGCACACGAACATCAGTGACAATCAAAGAGGGTGTGACGGAAGGAAGACTGTGTTATTTGTTCTCAAAAGAACACTGTCCAAGTTATATCTTAAAGACTTTTAAGTGCGGATTTATCGCGGTTCAGAGGTAACAGTCTGCTAGAGTATCTCATTCCGGTACTTTGCAAAATCTGCAATTTAACGGGACACCGCTAATCTCTCATAGATTTGTACCAGGAAGATGTATTACTTGTAGAAATACTAGTGAGATGGTAGGTGCTCTTATGGACCAACTTTCTAAATTGTTGGAGGATTGTTGGAGGATTACAGCAAAAATATCACTTAACGAAGAGCTAACGCAACAAGTGCAATCGTTACTGCTAGAACAACAGTCTCAAACACGTTTGTGCGAGACTAAAACTGTAATAAGTGCTCCTTCGTCATTTGTTGATCCTTCAGCTGCAAATCTAATATTCGCTTCTCCGGGAAAGCATCAGGGCATGTTACTGTGTTTATAAGGGACGGCCACCTTAAGTCGCTGGTCGGATGAAATGTGCTTGCCGATGGTCGGGTTACACATCACGGAAGAGGCAAAATTCCGTATCTTATATCATTAAGTGCTTAACGAAGTACCCACATTCAGTAAGTTAACAGAGGCTTTTGCGTCAGACATATAGAAAAGAGAAAATACACGATTTCGTAGGGAGAAACTTAACAGTTTAACACGAAAGTCTAATGAAACAGTGGCATCATTTTCCGACAGAATACGCAAAATAATTAATGCACAGCCTTATGAACTAATGCAAAAACCAAATGTGGACAGAGTGTTGCTAAAACAAGCACAAAAAATAGAGAGTTGCTCATGCTTCTCAGAGGTATCGACCCAGATGTTTCCTGGCGGGTACAAACGGAAAATCCTGAGGATCCAACCGCAGCACTTAGCGATGTATCGCATTTACAGGAACTGGACAGTGCAACTAGGACGCGCACGGAACGGAAAATAGTCACATCTGGTAGAGAATGTTACCTCTGTGGTCGGCAGGGGCAATTAAAAGTACAGTGTCGCCAACAGTACGGGCATAAGACTTGGGAATGTGGATCTAGGGAACAGGGCAACGGGTGTCGGTGCATGAGGAAGGAAGAGACTCCTGTCATTCCAGCACAAAGCGGCTGGTATAATGTGGTCATCGGTCTGCATGAGATTCTCCCTGGTATCCTTGTGAACTTCGAGTATGGGTGTGTCCGGCTGGAAATTAAGTTCGTGGGTGGAACAGCCAGTGGTAAGATGCTGTGATGCCTACAGTTATGTCAGTACTGGGAGATGGTTATGAATTTCATCTCTTGAGGGCTTGCCGTACAGTGGCACTGCATATGTGAGTGGAAGGGCAGTTGTGGTTCGATCGGTCTTCGTGTCATCGTGCTGGCAGGCGCGTGTTGCTGCGTTGCAGGCATTCACTACGGGCGAGGCCTTCTTTGCCACAACCGGAAGACGGTTGTGGCAAAGAAGGCCTCGCCCGTAATGAATGCCTGCAACGTAGCATCACGCGCCTACCAGCACGATGACACGAAGGCCGATCGAACCACAACTGCCCTTCCACTCACGTATACAGTGCCACTGTACGCCAAGCTCTCAAGAGATGACATTCATAACCATCTCCCAGTACTGACACAACTAGAGGCGTCACAGCACCTAATGAATACGTGCAACGTGTGTTCGAGATTGCCTGTAGTAGCTCACCACTGGTCGGCAACCGCCTACAAAAATGTAGGATGGGATATGGAGTCTGAGGTCTATTTAGACCTGTCTCACACAATTAAGCACAGGATACGTCGCAAATTGTGCCCATGTTTTGGTTACATGACTGTGGACTTTTCCGTATGGGCTTATATACACAATGACTTTATCTTCCTAGACGTCTAAAGGCATTGTGCGAAGGCCAAGCTCAGCGTGATCCACGTCCATGGGCCAGTGTTGCTATCGGTGGAGGTTCGAGTCCTCCCTCGGGCATGGGTGTGCGTGCTTGTCCGTAGGATAATTTAGGTTAAGTAGTGTGTACGCTTAGGGACTGATGACCTTAGCAGTTAAGTCCCATAAGATTTCACACGCATTTGAACATTTTTTTTTTTGTTGCTATCGGAGTGTCAAAAATTTGAGTGTGCGTCGCGTTTGTTGGATAATCTCGCTAGAGGCAGCGTCAGAACTCATCTTAACAAGAACGACGTCCCTGACGAGCGATAAATCAATGCCAATGAAATAATCATGAGGTATCTTCACATCAACACGTAAGGAGTGCTCAACTACCAGTGCTTTGGGTCGCCCCTACTCATTCGAAAAGGTGCTCTCCTGTAAGAGTCGGTCATGATACTTTGTTCGACTTAGAAGCGCGGCAACGCTGAAATAAACAAACACGACACGCACACAGCAGCACAAATGGTTGAGCACAGTTCGCACTGCGGAACTACCAAAGACAGACTGATTGACTGAGCTACCCAAGCACGACTCACGACCCCTCCTCACAGCTTTGCTGTCGCAAGCATCTCGTCTCCTACATTCCAAACGTTACAGAAGCTTTCCTGCGAACCTTGCAAGACTAACACTTCTAGAAGAAAGGATATTGCGGAGACATGACTTAGCCACACACTGGGGGATATTTCCATAAAGAAGTTTTCACTCTGCAGCGGGTTTCGCCCCTCAGATGTCATCGCTTCCGACATTCTCCACGGCTGGGGCAGGCCTGCAGACTGCTTCGCTACCTGCATAGTGGTGCCTTACGCAGCCTGCTGTCAGCCTGGGTCACTCTGATCTTGATGCCAAACCGAATATGGCGGCCTTAGCTAACTAAATAACTACACAACAACTCACCGCAACTGAGGACTGTGGGTTTGGTTTCCCGCCACCCCCCCCTCCCCCCCTCTTCCTTGCCACCACTGCAGGGAGCGAACATTAAGACTTATGTGGACTACGATCAAATAAATAAATCGACTAATTTCGAACTGAACGTGACTGTATCTGCCCTTGCCCACCAACTAGAAACCCCATGAACCCCTGATCCTTACAGGGATGGCATTCTTTTGACTTCTATACTTACATCTACTTACATGCTCTGCAAGCCACCGTGGGAGAAGGCAGGCGGCAGATGGTAAATTGTACCAGTGCTTAATCATTTTTATTCCTGTTCCACTCACAAATAAAGCGAGGACAAAACGATTACCTATATTCTTCTTTACACACTCTGATTTCTTTTACTTCCCTTCGAACTTCTCATATGAATATTGGCAGCAGTAGGATTGTTGCACAGTCTGTCGTAAATGTCGGTTCTCTAAATTTCCGCAGGGATTTCCTTTTGAGTTCACAGAATATTTCCATAGAACTTGAATTTTGATCAGACCTACCAGTAACAAACCTAGCAGCACGACAATGAATTGCTTTGATCTCTTCCTTTAATTTGGCCAGGTGGTTTTTCCCAAAAACTTGAGCAGTTCTCCATAAATATTCAGACAAGTATTCTACACACAGCCCCCTTTATGTATGAGTGGCACTTTCGTAGCATTCCCTCAATAAACCTTCCCTACAACCGACCTTGCTTGCTCGTTCCATTTCATCTCAATTAACAAATTTACGCCTAGATATCGAACCGACATGACTGTAGCAAGTAGCGCACCACTGATCCTGTATTTCGGACTCTATAGGAATTATTTTCCTACTCATCTACATTAAATTACACTTTCTCGTATTTAGAACAAGCTGCCATTCATCACACCTAATAGAAATTATATCCAAGGCATTATGTCCTTCTACAGTCACTTAGAGGCGGCACTTCCTCACACACTATAGCATCGTCAGCATATAGCGGCAGAGTGCTGCTCTTGCTGTCCACCAGACCGTTGTCCGCCCCGGTAGCTAGGTGGTCAGCGTGACAGACTGTCAATCCTAAGGGCCCGGGTTCGATTCCCGGCTGGGTCGGAAATTTTCTCCGCTCTGGAACTGGGTGTTGTGTAGTCCTAATCATCATCATTTCATCCCCATCGACGCGCAGGTCGCCGAAGTGGCGTCAAATCGAAGACCTGCACCAGGCGAACGGTCTACCTGACGGGAGGCCCTAGCCACACGACATTTCCATTTACCAGACCGTTAATGTATACAGAGAACAAGAGTGGTCCTAGAATGAGATTTTCACTCTGCAGGGGAGTGTGCACTGATATGAAAATTCCTGGCAGATTAAACCTGTGTGTCGGACCGAGACTCGAACTCGGGACCTTTGTCTTTCGCGGGCAAGTGCTCTACCATCTGAGCTACCTAAGTACGACTCACGACCCGCTCTCACAGCTTTAATTCCGCCAGTACCTCGTCTCCTACTTTCCGAACTTCACAGAAGGTCTCCTGCATACCTTCCAGGAGTGCGAGCTGTGCAAGGTATGCAGGAGAGCTTCTGTGAAGTTTGGAAGGTAGGAGACGAGGTACAGGCGGAATTAAAGCTGTGAGAGAGGGTCGTGAGTCGTGCTTGGGTAGCTCAGATGGTAGAGCACTTGCCCGTGAAAGGCAAAGGTCCCGAGTTCGAGTCTCGGTCCGGCACACTGTTTTAATCTGCCAGGAAGTTTCAGGAGTGTTCCTGTCACACTTCCCTGGGGCACTCCTGACAATACCTTTGTCTCCAACGAACACTCACAGTCCAGGACAACGTACTGAGTTGTTATACTTCGAGTCTTCGAGACATGCAGATATCTGACAGCCTATTTCGTATGTTCTGTCCTTCTTTAATAGTCTGCAGTCCCTTTCCGACATTTGAAACGACTTTCCGAGCCAACTATAGGAAAGATCACAATTTATGACGGATTTCGATCCGTGATATAAAAAATCCTAGATGGACTGGGTATTGATACCCGGAAGTTAGTGAATATAAAGAAAACAGGAAGAGCATACTGAAAGCATGTCAACCGGCAGAATATCTGCTTGAAGTTGGAAATGTAAACCGTATGGCAAAGCTGATGTGTACGCTTTGAAACACTGGATTTCTAGGATAAAAACAGACGAAAAAGTCCACACATTGTGTTGTACATAAGAGGTTTTAACACGTAATCTTCATGTTTAACGCTACTGGTATTTGGACAAGTCTTGCTGATTCACTTATGGTCATCGTCGTCATAATCACTATGATAATTATCATCATCATTGTCGTCGTTGTCGAATTTGAAATCTAGTTCTTGGTAGAGACCTCTTCTTGATTTATTTTCAGGAGGTACTATTAGTTCATAAAAATATTCACAGCATCATGTTAGGCGAAACACCAAATCGTTATCGTCAGTTGATAAAACCGTGAATAATACATAATGTTAAAGCTGTAATCGGCGTTAACGCTGTGAACAGATTCATACCACACAAAAGGGACTGAACAGCTGATCACTGTCTACTGGCAGAGCCAAAGATGGTCACAGAGGTTGATCACTACGAACATCTTTGGTTCAACCAGTAAACAGTGCTGTTCAATTACCTCTGTGTGGTATGAGTCTGTTCCAAGCGTTACCGCCTATTACGCTGTTAACATTATGTATTATTCATGTCTTTATCACCTGGCGATAACGATTTAGTATTTTACCTAGTAAGATGTTGTGAGTACTTTTATGAACCTGATGAGGAACAGACGACTGATACTGGTAGTGTAAAGGAAGTATTGTACCAGTAGCTCAATGCGGTAATGACATTCCTCAGAACTCTTCTTGGGTTTCCGTGCATTATGGGCTTGAGCCAAACGCACCCACGCCACATTCATGATTTCTAATGCTAACCGCCCACGTCTTTCGTTAGTCCGTCGTCTCGGTCTTTACTTAAAACCCAGATCACGTAAGAAACAGATTGACCGTCCTTACGGCGGAACAGGCAACCGTAAAAATAGTTTTCCAGTCGGTCAACAGATGTCACAGGCGACGCTACAATGCTAACTGACCTGTCCATGTCGCGGAATTGGCAACGCTGTATCTTCGGTGACGTGAATGACGCTCATTTGCGTTCGGCTAGAGCGCTGCGCGCGAAATGCATTCGTCATACTGCTGACTGTACCTCATTATCGGCTCTGGTTTTTCCCGAGTTTTCAATCGAAGAATGTAGATTAGCTCCTGTAATTCTACAAACCAAGTTTATTTCTCACAATCATATGCGAAATGAAATAAATGAAAAGCAACACACAAACATTTCTCGCGAGTTACTGTTTAAATGCAGACTGTATTGCAGTCGCAAGGGTTTTACACTCGCCTTCCATGCCGTCGATTTCCTCTTTGCTATACAGCTCTTCTGATTCGGATTAACCACAAGACCGCTACGGTCGCAGGTTCGAATCCTGCCTCGGGCATGGATGTTTGTGATGTCCTTAGGTTAGTTAGGTTTAACTAGTTCTAAGTTCTAGGGGACTAATGACCTCAGCAGTTGAGTCCCATAGTGCTCAGAGCCATTTATTTTGATTCGGATTATGGTGGTAAAAAAGATCTCCACGTGCAGGTTAACACTAGAAAGTTTTCAAAATCCGCACTCGGTTATGATGCGAATTAAGGCTGGACATATTTCAGTGATAGTCATTTCAAATTTAAATTCTTTTACTTTGCATGTAACTTATCGTAAATGATATAAGAGTGGCACAAAACGATGAATTTTAGATTGTTGTTGAAAGGGGCTGCAAACGCGGTAATATACAAGTGAAAGCGTGTTTTTCGAGCATATTTTGGCGGTGTTAACTTTGAAGAGCCACAGACGGCAAGCCATAATTATGTTAAAAATTTACTTTGTACAGTTTAAAGATAACTACTACCACCGGTGTGTCAGAAACAGCTGTACTTCACTGACGCCAGATAGTGGAAAGCTGCACACATTTGGCCAATGTTGCCACATATTTCACAGAACGGAGTGCCATCTAGTGGTTGATTCCAGAAGTAAGGGTGTGACGCTGTTGCCGCCTGGTGGCCGTTCCCTGACAAGGGTTGCCTGCTAGACCAAGCGATCGGGCAATCTGTTCCTTACGTGATCTGGGCTTAAATATTGGAATACAGGCCAATCCTCCCTGGGTCCATCCGCCAGCCATTCGCCCAGCTATACGCCCTGTCGACCTCTGTTTCATTTCCACTACAGCCGCACATACACCTCCCACTCGACCCTATCTGTTCACGAGCCACACGTTAGTTTTCGTGTTCCTCCCAGTAATTTCGACATGCGTATCTCCCCATCGCTCGCTTAACAACCTTCAGTCCATAACCAATTTTCGCATTAAAAGTCCGCGGCTGAATGCAGCAAGTCAAAACTGGTAACACACAATGAGAATGGCTTCCCTTTGTACGCCCACGGTAAGCATAGTTTGAAAGCTTTGTCTAGATTACCAAAAGCACTCCAACCATTTCTACGCTTCTGTTCACTTCTTTTCCTGTTCATCAATTCACTAGTTTCAGATGCCCTGAAAATTACCGAACTATCAGTTTAATAAGTCACAGCTGCAAAATACTAACGCGAATTCTTTACAGACGAATGGAAAAACTGCTAGAAGCCGACCTCGGGGAAGATCAGTTAGGATTCCGTAGAAATGTTGGAACATGTGAGGCAATACTGACCCTACTTCTTATCTTAGAAGAAAGATTAAGGAAAGGCAAACCTACGTTTCTAGCATTTGTAGACTTAGAGAAAGCTTTTGACAATGTCGATTGGAATACTCTCTTTCAAATTCTGAAGGTGGCAGGGGTAAAATACTGGGAGCGAAAGGCTATTTACAATTTGTACAGAAACCAGATGGCAGTTATAAGAGTCGAGGGGCATGAAAGGGAAGCAGTGGTTGGGAAGGGAGTGAGACAGGGTTGTAGTCTATCCCCGATGTTATTCAATCTGTATATTGAGCAAGCAATAAAGGAAACAAAAGAAAAGTTCGGAGTAGGTATTAAAATCCATGGAGAAGAAATAAAAACTTTGAGGTTCGCCGATGACATTGTAATTCTGTCAGAGACAGCATAGGACTTGGAAGAACAGTTGAACGGAATGGACAGTGTCTTGAAAGGAGGATATAAGATGAACATCAACAAAAGCAAAACGAGGATAATGGAATGTAGTCGAATTAAGTCGGGTGATGCTGAGGGAATTAGATTAGGAAATGAGACGCTTAAAGTAGTAAAGGAGTTTTGCTTTTTGGGGAGCAAAATAACTGATGATGGTCGAAGTAGAGAGGATATAAAATGAGGACTGGCAATGGCAAGGAAAGCGTTTCTGAAGAAGAAAAATTTGTTAACATCGAGTATATATTTAAATGTCAGGAAATCGTTTCTGAAAGTATTTGTGTGGAGTGTAGCCATGTATGGAAGTGAAACGTGGACGATAAATACTTTAGACAAGAAGAGAATAGAAGCTTTCGAAATGTGATGCTACAGAAGAATGCTGAAGATTAGATGGGTAGATCACATAACTAATGAGGAGGTATTGAATAGAATTGGGGAGAAGAGGCGCTTGTGGCACAACTTGAGTAGAAGAAGGGATCGGATGGTAGGACATATTCTGAGGCATCAGGGGATCACAAATTTAGTATTAGAGGGCAGCGTAGAGGGTAAAAATCGTAGAGGGAGACCAAGAGATGAATACACTAAGCAGATTCAGAAGGATGTAGGCTGCAGTAGGTACTGGGAGATGAAGAAGCTTGCACAGGATAGAGTAGCATGGAGAGCTGCATCAAACCAGTCTCAGGACTGAAGACCACAACAACAACAACAACATCATTTATAAAACTCATCCGCTGGTTCTACGACATTATTATTAATTTGTAGAACCTAATTTTCGATATGTTGGTTATAGTTGCAGAGCGGAAGTGCTGTAACAAATATATTTGAAAATTGCGTTTGGGGGCGGGGGGGCAGGGTTTTGTGTTCGGTTCCTATTGGACCCAGGAATGTGGCGTAAAAAGTGTTTCATTTATCCCGGTTAGCGTCCAATTAGAACATCTGTCTTACTGTAGCTATGTTGTAACACATTAAGGAAGGTCAGAGTGACGAACCGGTGTTGGCGCGCCGGCAAATTGCACGAATCGATTCATTTCTTTTGCAAAGGATTTTAATTTGCCTGAAATTCACGCTCAGCTTATGACACCAGATTATACGTGCAAAAAATACTTTTCTCTGGGAGGATTTTGAAGCACGCCACTCCTTTATTTTACATTTTTCAAATTTTGCACCAAGTAGATAAATGGATAAACTTCAAACGATTTTTGCAACCTCATAACCTTTATCCGATGTCGAGATACGATGCTCTAAAGTCGAGCTAAAAGTGGCGAATAAAATTAATTACTACGTGAACTGAATGCGCGGAAACGGTTTAAAGTGACTCAAATGGTTCAAATGGCTCTGAGCACTATGGGACTCAACTTCTGAGGTCATCAGTCCCCTAGAACTTAGAACTACTTAAACCTAACTAACCTAAGGACGTCACACACACACATGCCCGAGGCAGGATTCGAACCTGCGACTGTAGTGGTCTCGCGGTTCCAGACTGTAGCGCCTAGAACCGCACGGCCACTCCGGCCGGCAAAGTGACTCAAATAAATAAATAAAAAACTATGTAAAACTTGCTTTCAAAAATCTAGCTTCATTCTGATTTTATGTGGGAAAAGCACGTTTTTCGTGCTATGACAGGAACATTTTTCATTGTGGTGCATTGCTACATTATGTTATGAAAAGTATCCGGACACCTGGCTGAAAATGACTTACAAGTTCATGGCGCCCTCCATCGGTAATGCTGGAATTCAATATGGTGTTGGCCTACCCTTAGCCTGGATGACAGCTTCCACTCTCACAGGTACATGTTCAATCAAGTGCTGGAAGTTTTCTTGGGGAATGGCAGCCCATTCTTCACGGAGTGCTGCACTGAGGAGAGGTATCGATGTCGGTCGGTGAGGTCTGGCACAAAGTGGGCGTTCCAAAACATCTCAGAGGTGTCCTATAGGATTGAGGTCAGGACTCTGTGCAGGTCATTCAATTACACGGATGTTATTGTCGTGTAACCACTCCGCCACAGGCCGTGCATTATGAACAGGTGCTCGATCGTGTTGAAAGATGCAATCGCCATCCCCAAATTGCTCTTCAACAGTGGGAAGCAAGAGGTTGCTTAACACGTCAATGTAGGCCTGTGCTGTGATAGTGCCACGCAAAACAACAAGGGCTGAAAGTTCCCTCCATGAAAAACACGACCACACCGTAACACCGCCGCCTCCGAGTTTTACTGTTGGCACTATACACGCTGGCAGATGACGTTCACCGGGCATTCGCCATGCACACGCCTTGCCATCGGATCGCTGCAAGGTGTAGCGTGATTCGTCGCTCCACACAACGTTTTTCCATAGTTCAATCGTCCAATGCTTACGCTCCTTACACCAAGCGAGGCGTCGTTTGGCATTTACCGGCGTGATGTGTGATTTACTATCACATCGGAAACAGCGGACCTAGGGATGTTAAGAAATGTGGAAATCTCGAGTACAGACGTATGACACAAGTGACACCCAATCACCTGACCTCGATCGAAGACCGTGAGTTCCGCGGAGCGTCCCATTCTCCTCTCTCACGATGTCTAATGACTACTGAGGTCGCTGATTTGGAGTAGCTGGTACAAGGTGACAGCACAATGTACTTGATATGAGAAACGTATGTTTTTGGAGGTGTCCGGATACTTTTGATCTCATGGTATATATCTGTGTTCAGGAATTCATCGTTCTCCTTTATAAATTGAGAGGATATGTGTTATTCTGAAATAGTTTACTTTCAATTAATTACAGTGCAGTGTAATTTACTTTTTATTTAGTAATTGCTATGCTATTATATCCCGTTATATTGTATTAGATTCTTTTCAATGCTTACATCCACGAAGCTGGAGACCAACTCCACTGATCTACCGAGGAGTAGATCAGAATTAATGGGCAGAGAATTGATATACTGAGTGCATGCAAATGATATTTCTGAGGTCACGGAGACGAAAGAAACCCTAGAGAAGGTACTCAGCACAACGGAATGGATTTTCTGTAATCAGAATGGTACGAAAATAAACAAGTCTAAAGTGACGGTATGCAGTATTGAAGAAGAGTATGAAACTTTAAGAATAAGAATTGGAAGGGAGACCTAGAAGACGTGGAGGAATTTACGTAAATAGGATGAAGGATCACTAGGAAGGGTAGAAGCAGTAAAGAAATTATGAGCAGAATACAACAAATCAAAACTGAATTTAATTTGAGAGAGAATGTACCAGCAATAATATCACCCTGGAAACATGGAAACGGATCACGAAATATTTGTCTAGAATGTGACACTGTACGGGTGTGAAACTTGGACAACAGGGAAGCAAGAGAGAAGACAGCTAGGAACCCAGGGGATTTGATGCTAGAGAAGGATGATGAAGATCACTTGGAGAGGCACAGTTACCAATCAAAAGGTGCTGGGAAGAGAACAGGATACCAAATCTCTGTGGAGGCACGTCCACCCTAGAAGAGACAAACCCATAGGTACTGAAACACATTTCAACATCATTGGAACACTAGTAGAGGGAGATGTTGAGGGAAAGAATCACCTGGGACGACCAAGGATGGTATACATGAATCAGGTTGTGTATGATGTGGGATGCACTACATACGTAGAAATGAAGAGGACGACAGACAGAAGAGGGAAATGACGTACTGCTGCAAACATACCTCAAGATTAAACACTAAGAGAGAGGGGTGGCGGGGGGAGAGAATTGCTACAGAAGTTCGCTTATTTTAGCCACACCAGGAGGAGATTTGTTCTGGAACAGACAGGATATCATGGGATGTTTTCGTTAGACTCCTAATAGACTGGACTCGAGCTATTAAATTCAGTCGCTCGGTAAAAGAACAAAACCATAGCACAATGTTGAAATTTATCTGTACTACACGCTTTCTTTCTTTCTTTCTTTCTTTCACTGGTGCCATGTCCCGCGCTGACGCATGGTCGGCATTGTTAGGAACGGATTTGGCAAGGTTAGTGGAAAAGGGTGGCCGGATGCCCTTCCTTCCCTCACCCCCTACCCCCCCGGGACGGAATTAGTGTACCCCTGCTGTCTGTGTCGAGTGTAATTAATGGAATAGTGCGAGCGTGTTCAGAAGTCTGCGAGTCGTGTAACTGAGGCTGAGCGTGGGGACAACCTGGTATTCACCTAGCGGGATGTGGAAAGTCGCCTAAAAACCACATCCAGGCTGGCCAGCACACCGACCGACAGCGGTAATCCGCCGGGCGGATTCGATTCGGGGCCGGTGCGGCTACTCGAGTCCAGGAAGCAGAGCGTTAGCGCTCTCGGCTAACCTGGCGGGTTTATCTGTACCACACGCAAACAGAACGAAACAAAGGTGGCTGTGGTACGCTCTATTACCAAGCGCTCCTTCTTCGTTTCCCCTGGATAACGTTTTGAAAAGATCTTCTAGGACACCTGAAAATGGTTTAGGCGACGTGAAATCTCCTTCACTATCTAGTTTTTCAGTTCTAAGTTTCCGTCTATCCTAAAGAAAACCAGTGGAAGCCGTAGCATTGGTGTGTGTTTATTCTTCAATATAATTTCATAGGTGAAATTGGTGTCTCGTTTCTCGACTGTTGTGAAAACAGACGTGATCGACACTGAGTCAAAAGATTTCTCAAGCTCAATGAATTGCTCCGTTGTAAAATTTGACTCATGAACTGTAAATGGTACGTTTTTCTATAGCCACTACATCTGTTCCTAATGTTTTCATTTGTAAAAACATTAAAAGTTCTGGGATGACAAACTCTCAATGCGTAACAGCTGAGTGTCAGACACATCTCGCAGACCACAATCACAGAATTTTAAAAACACCATTAGGGAATCATATCAACGTGTGCAACATTTTCGCTGTTTGCTTTAGACAGGGGCGGTACGATGCTTGTCCCTGTTGTTCTGCATTCATCTCGGCAGTGACTCAGTTCGCCACCAGACGCCGACGGAGTCTTCCCGGGGCGTTATCGCGCTAGGGGCTGGACTTCAGACCGAAGCAGAGAGAGCGCTAATCGCTCCCGGATGTTGCTTGCCATTTGCGCTGGCCCAGGAACACGTACTGTACAACGAGATGGATGAGCTGGGCGGCGCATCTGTCCGCGTATGCCTACATCGCTTTCCTGGATTTTTCCTCTAGCACATTTGTGGGAACCGCTCTTTACTTTCTTACTACTGCTGATAATATTTCTAACTTTAACAATACACCAAACAACTGCTTACTTGTAGGTAAGCCAAGCAACTTAACTGCACAATTAGTATAGTAAACAAAACGTATCCGGTCGCCTTTGCATTCAGAAATAGTTTTTTACTCGGTTTGTAAATGACAGATTTCGCTCATGCGCACTAAATTTCGGTGCACGGGTTGGAGCCGAATTTCCATTCTGTATACTTTCTGTTCTGTGGTGCTGCCGCGTTACTCATCTGAATGAATACCGACTACCAATAATTCAGTCTAGAAATATTCAAGTAGAAGGCTATGCGTTTTACAAAAAAATCTACCAGTTCCGGACTGATGCCAACAACATCACCTTCATCACACACAAGCAGTAATGGGTTTGCTTCTGTTCTGCAAGTACACTAACTGGTCGGTCTATCGATTATATGGTCTTTCTAAATCCGTTCTTTGTTGTGGTTTATATTGGAGCATTTTATGTGTCAGCCTAATGTAGGATATCGTAATAGCATGCCGATAAGCAGGCATATACACACTAGTTTTCTCTCGCTATATTTTCTAGTGAACAGGGAAGGAAATGAGCAGTAATAATAGCAGTTCCCCTCCGCCGTACACCCGACGGTAGCTTGCGAAGTAGGTGTATAGTTGTACAAGTAGCTGGTACTATGTAGATTGTTACATCACTAAATAACGTATCATTTCTTCTAACTGCTACAGCTATCTTATTCTTTCGGTTCTCACTCTGTCTCGAAAAACAGACGCCAGTTTTGCGACATATAAATCTCATCTGTGCTCTGTTTATTCTAATTTTATCATTCCGGCTACGTGTTATAATGAAACTGGACTGACTTCATCGCGTTTTATGTACTAAGTGTAAGTTCCAATACGATCCATTTTGCGATAACCTTTTTAAATTGTCATAAATTTTGTAAATATTTCTTTAAAAAAATTGAATGAATTTAAACGTCAGAGAGATATGTAAGCAAGGAGAAATTTAATAATCTTTAAGGAATGTGTTGTTATCTTTCTATTTAACAATCTGTGGACTACCAGTGGGTAAAATTGGAAATCTGTGGTAAGGTCTTATGCGACCAAACAGCTGATGTCATCGGTCCCTAAGTTTATAAACTACTGAATCTAAGTTAAACTAACTTAACGCTAAGGAGAACACACACACCCATGCCCGAGGGAGGACTCGAACCTCCGTCGGGGGGAGCCGCGCTGACCGCGATAAGGCGCCCAAGACCGTTCGGCTACTCCTACCACTGCGTAAAGTAAGTTCGTTGCTGTGGGGGTAGTATAGCGAGAGAAGCTGTGTATGGCCGCATGTGGTCAAATTTGGGTGGGTTTTACCATTATGTCTAAATTACAATGCTCTAAAGTATCTCTTTATAATTGTGAACCACAAAGAAAAAGTATTACTTTAAATTTGGAACATGATTTCAAGAATATATCAACAAAGTGAAAACTGAAGCGTGTTCATTGTTTAGATTAGAATTGATACAAGAAGATGAAACCCATGAACTCCTACAAATCCAAATTTTTTGTCAGTATTCTACAGAAAGCGAGAAGGTAGAACCTTAGAAGTCAGCGACGAGGAACAACGAAGAAGAATTTTACCAGCTAAGTACCAATTATTTTGATCAATCAGAATTACTGAACTTTCCACCATGTTTGCTCAGAGTGCTGTTACGAAGGACGAGGTATATGTCCTAAAAATCAGCAAATTTTAATGGAACTAGGATGGAAGTCGCATATTTAGCAATAATGGGAGTTTCAATCAAAAGGCAGAAGGCCTTGTCTTAAAACATTTCATGCAAATTGGGCTGAGGGCCCCATTCAAAAGCATAACAATCTTATGCCTTAAGGGCAAGACACGAAGATTAATTTAAGAGATATTAAAACTCGGCTGAAGGCTGCTCACCAACAAATAATTTAACGGCTTAAGCCCTAGAAAGAAAAGTTTCAATTTTAAAGGGCAAAAGGCCGTATCTTACAACATTTCACATGAAATAAAGAAAAACAATCTCATGCCTTAAGGGCAAGACAAGGACATTAATTTAAGAGATATTAATACTCTGGCCGGCCGCGGTGGTCTAGAAGTTCTAGGCGCTGAGTCCGGAACCGCGCGACTGCTACGGTCGCAGGTTCGAATCCTGCCTCGGGCATGGATGTGTGCGATGTCCTTAGGTTAGTTAGGTTTAAGTAGTTCTAAGTTCTAGGGGACTGATGACCACAGATGTTGAGTCCCATAGTGCTCAGAGCCATTTGAACCATTTTTTATTAATACTCGGCTGAAGGCCACTTATCAACAAAATATGTTTAACGGCTTAAGGCCTAGAAACAGTTTCAATCTAAAAGGCAGAAGGCCTTATTTTAAAACCTCTCCAGTAAAATTCGGCAGAAGAACCCATATAAAAGTATAACAATCTCATGTCTTAAGGGCAAGACAAGAACATTAATTTAAGCGATACTGATACTCGACTGAAAGCCACACATCAACCAAATGACTAAAATCGAAACAGGGAAATTACTACATAACACACAAGGAACGGCGCTCAGAAGTTTCCAATGGTCGGCCTGGGATTGTAACACTAATTCCCGTTTAGCTGAGACAGGCAGCCTGTCCAACGACTTCTTAATCTGGAGGCAACGCAACTGATAGACAGCCGACTGCCCTATCAACCTAATCAGTTCCGCTCCACGCAACCAGCAAAACGACCACAAGATTTCAATACAGGACACAATATTGGCGCCCACAACGAGCAACAACACCTCAGCTGTCGAACTACATGCGGCACTGGACAGCAACAACACGACAAGGAAAATACACTGCCTAAAATTACGTCAACGACCAGGGCAGGTAACCAGAACGTCAGCGGCCACCGCTGGTGAACTTCCATAACAGGGAATAAATTAAGTTAAATTTCACAGGAAGACGGCTTGAATCTAAGCCGACTTAAATATACACATGTTGTTGCTTGCGGGAATGTCCCAAAAGCGACAACCAGGATCAAACGAAGAAATGTAAACAGTTCAGGCTCGGTAGTAAGTTGAGTGAGGACTCAACTTTCATGTCCAAGATCGGTGGGCGACGAACTTCGTAGCACTCGCAAGCAGCACCTCACACTCCAACCACGCGTGCACGCCGCCAGCGGCTCCAGCCCGACACCGCGTGACGGGGGCTTGCTTGCTGCTCCACGCCAACCGACCGCCTGGACTGCTGGTCCGTCCGCGACTGCTGCTCCGTCGCGACTGCACTGCTGGTGCGTCTCCCACTCACTGACCACCCGACACTCGACGACACAGAAATACTATCGGTCGCTCCAGAGATGGTACGACAGTGCCCTTATCGATACACACTGCTGCTGCCACTCACGGGCAAGTAAGGCAGGAAATTAGTGACGCCAGTAAATGAAATAAGAAAACGAGGCGGCACTATCGTAATAGGAGATGACGAACAATTAATGGGATGAACACGAGCCGTGCACGGCTCACTAATGGACAAAAAAAATATCTGTCCCGAACGACGTTTCTGCGAATCAGTTGATTACCTGAGGGAGACGGTGCAGTATTCAGGACTGCAGACTGGCATTGAGATCCAGCAAGCTCCAAGTCCCGTGCAACTATTGCGGTTTCCTTAAAGTACACTGGTGTGTAATATTTAAGAACGAAAGTAACTTTCGCATCGTGTCTCATTGGCAAATAACATAGTTCGATGAAACTTGAAACATACATAGAAAGAACTGCTGCACTATAGTCCAGAAGGTAACTGAAATAAACAGTGAGATGAACAAAAATGACACTTTTATTCAAAGACAATACTTACACGGAAATTACCGTGTAAGTCGCTTACGATGGCCCTCCGGACATTACAAAATCCGGTACGGGCGGCTGTGCATGGTCTGCAACGTGCTCCAGTGCTGGCCAGAAGGTTACTTCCGTCTTTGTTCTGGTGGGGCGTTCCGTGCTCGACAGGGTTTGAAGTTGGCAGAGCGGGCACGCCAGTCCAGTCGGCGAATATTTTCTCGTTCCAATAGCTCCTCCAACTGTGCTGTTCGAGGCGGTCGCCCATTCTCATCCAAAAAATGAATTCAGGGCCGAATGCACCATGAAAAGACGCACATTGCCTAGGAGTCCAGTGTCACAATGACGTTGACCGAAGAATGTGCAGTGTTTAAAAGTTTGGAGCTGAGTGCACGCACGCAACATCATACCTCCCTACACAACACCTGGGACACCAAACCGATCACATTTGACAATGTTCCAGGGTGTATTACGTGCTCTGACCTCTCGTCATATGAGAGTACGCCCAGCACTGTAGTTTTGATGGTCGAGGAGTTGTGGTGTGGGGAGGCGTGTAGCTGTGTGAACTTACTCTCCTCCAAATCTTTGAACACACTACACTCAACGGTCAATGACATTGTGGAACTTACCCCTCCATTCGGCGCTGGATCAATTTTCATATATGGAGATGCACAACTGCATCGAATAGCGCAGTTGTAGGAGCTCTTGAAACGAGACGATATTTTGCGAATGGACTCGTCCGCCCGTTTTCACCACCTAAGTCCCGGCGAGCAGGTGTGGGATGCGTTGGAGAGACATATTGCAGCCTGTCCACATGCACCAACGATCATATACCAGTCGCCAACCGCGCTGGTGGAGGAACGGAAAGCTGTACCACAAGAACTCCTTAACAACCTTCTAGGTGACATGGGTGACGTTGCAGAGCATGTATTGTCGTCCGTGGTGATCACACACCCTATCAAGAACCATGTCCTCCCTTTTTTAATGTCCAGGGACCATCGTGAATCGCTGCGACACCAGTGTCGTTATTGTCTTTGAATTAAAGCGTCATTCCCGTTCGTCTTATTGCGTATTTCTTTCAGTTACCTTCTATACTGTACTATACTATCCTGTAGCGCTTCTTTCTACTGTAGTAGTTCTTTTTATGCGTAATCCCAGCTTCAACGAGCCGTGTCAGTTGGCACCGGCACGGGATGAGAACGTTACTTTCGTCATTAAGTGTTGCACACCGGTATATGCCCGAGAAAAACTAGGATACACCTTCAAATCAGACCACGACATTTTTCAAGACCTATCCTTGTTTAGTTGAGGCTACGGTCCTCATCTTATCACCTCGATGTCATTGGGACAATCTAACCTTTCATCTCTCTCTGAGTAACCCGACTGTACAGTTCCCACTGTGGCCCGTTCTGTTTCTTCTTCAGATCTGAATCTGGAGTGGCAAGTAAAATCCGACCTGTTGGAATTCGATCACTGAATAATGATTACTAACGTAAGTTGAATACTCGAAACCAAATATATTTCTAATCAACTAACAAAGGACCTAACAACAAAAGTTTTTGAAACTACCTTTACAAAGACCCAAATTATTGGAGGTAACTATGTAGAAATTAACTTCTGGAAGAAAGAGCAAGGTGGCACCAAAAAGGAAGGATTTTACAAAAAAAATTTCGCACTCTTCAGCGTAGTTGTGAAACGTTCCTTTTGTCGCAGGTCCTAGGATGCACGGCGTCACGTGACATCACATTCACGGCCATGGCCAGAATTAAACACACCCTTGCGCGACGTGCAGCGCGCAAGGCAACTTGCTTGAAATACTGCCCACGGATTTAATTTTTAACATTTACTGGCTGGCCCGGATTAATACTTTCTTTTGCTACACTACCAGGTTGCTAATCTCGCTACGACCCACAAAGCAGGGTTACATTTCTCACAACTCCAACATAAATAATCAAAGCCCTGTAGAACGCATCTGTTTTCACAAGCATTCCGAGATCCGACCACTGGACTATGTACATCGCTAACAGTTGTTTCAGACGACTTAAGTGGTAGCGCAAAAAGCCAGGTGATGGAGGAGTACTGTATAATGCCCATGTCCAGGGCAGTAAACTATTTGGCGCCAATGCAGCTAAAGGTCGTCGTAGGGAGAGAGGTTTGGTGACCACACACGATGACCAAGGACGCATAATTCCGATGCACGAGTAACTATTCAGTACTTGACAGTGCAGAAAGGATCAGCCATATTGCCTGTAATGTAAAGTTGGGACGTCACGGAGCGCCCAGGACAGCTGATCAAACGCCTACATCTACATCTACATCTACATGGATATTCTGCAAATCACATTTAAGTGCCTGGCAGAGGGTTCATCGAACCACCTTTACAATTCTCTATTATTCCAAGCTCGTATAGCGCGCGGAAAGAATGAACACCTATATCTTTCCGTACGAGCTCTGATTTCCCTTATTTTATCGTGGTGATCGTTCCTCCCTATGTGTCAACAAAATATTTTCGCATTCGGAGGAAAAAGTTGGTGACTGGAATTTCGTGAGAAGATTCCGTCGCAACAAAAAACGCCTTTCTTTTAATGATTTCCAGCCCAAATCCTGTACCATTTCTGTGACACTCTCTCCCATATTTCGCGATAATACAAAACGTGCTGCCTTTCTTTGAACTTTTTCGATGTACTCCGTCAGTCCTATCTGCTAAGCGCAGCAGTATTCAAAAAGAGGACGGACAAGCGTTGTATAGGCAGTCTCCTTAGTAGATCTGTTATGTCCTGCCAAAAAAAACGCAGCCTTTGGTTAGTCTTCCCCACAACATTTTCTATCTGTTCTTTCCAATTTAAGTTGTTCGTAATTGTAATACCTAGGTATTTAGTTGAATTTACGGCTTTTAGATTAGACTGATTTATCGTGTAACCGAAGTTTAAAGAGTTTTTTTAGTACTCATGTGGATGACCACAGACTTTTCGTTATTTTGGGTCAACTGCCACTTTTCTCACCATTCAGATATCTTTTCTAAATCGTTTTGCAGTTTGTTTTGGTCTCCTCGTGACTTTATTAGTCGATAAACGACAGCGTCAACTGCAAACAATCGAAGACGGCTGCTCAGATTGTCTCCCAAATTGTTTGTATAGGTAAGGAACAGCAAAGGGCCTATAACACTACCTTGAGAACGCCTGAAATCAGATCTCTCCCACCGCTACCCAAGTCTGTCCGAGCCAGAGGAGTGGGAAACGGGAAAGCTGCCAACACGCCGCACGTAAGTGGCACCGCAGCCACACTGCCTAAAGGTTGGTTTTGCGTTTCACATTTTCCAACAATACAGGTAAAAAGAAGAGGCCTAATAGAAATCCTTGGGTAACAGAAGAGATATTGAATTTAATTGATGAAAGGAGAAAATATAAAAATGCAGTAAATGACGCAGGCAAAAAGGAATACAAACGTCTCAAAAATGAGATCGACAGGAAGTGCAAAATGGCTAAGCATGGATGGCTAGAGGACAAATGTAAGGATGTAGAGGCGCATATCACTAGGGGTAAGATAGATACCGCCTACAGGAAAATTAAAGACACCTATGGAGAAAAGAGAGCCACTTGTATGAATATCAAGAGCTCAGATGGAAACCAGTACTAAGCAAAGAAGGGAAAGCAGAAAGGTGGAAGGAGTATATAGAGGGTCTATACAAGGGCGATGTTCTTGAGGACAATATTACAGAAATGGAAGACAATGTAAATGAAGATGAAATAGGAGATATGATACTGCGTGAAGAGTTTGACAGAGCACTGAAACACTGAGTCGAAACAAGGCCCCGGGAGTAGACAACATTCCATTAGAAATACTGACAGCCTTGGGAGAGCCAGTCCTGACAAAACTCTACCATCTGGTGAGCAAGATGTATGAGACAGGGGAAATACCCTCAGACTTCAAGAAGAATATAATAATTCCAATCCCAAAGAAAGCAGGTGTTGACAGATGTGAAAATTACCAAACTTTCAGTTTAATAAGCCACGGCTGCAAAATACTAACACGAATTCTTTACAGACGAATGGAAAAACTGATAGAAGCCGACCTCGGAGAAGCTCATTTTGGATTCGGTAGAAATGTTGGAACACATGAGGCAATACTGACCCTACGACTTATCTTAGAAAATAGATTAAGGAGAGGAAACCTATGTTTCTAGCATTTGTAGACTTAGAGAAAGCTTCTGACAATGTTGACTGAAATACGGCACTCTCTTTCAAATTCTGAGGGTGGCAGGGGTAAAATACAGGGAGCGAAAGGCTATTTACAATTTGTACAGAAACCAGATGGCAGTTATAAGAGTCGAGGGACATGAAAGGGAAGCACTGGTTGGGAAGGGAGTGAGACACGATTGTAGCCAATCCCTGATGTTATTCAATCTGTATATTGAGCAAGCAGTATAGGAAACAAAAGAAAAATTCGGGGTAGGAATTAAAATCCATGGAGAAGAAATAAAAACTTTAAGGTCCGCCGCTGACATTGTAATTCTGTCAGAGACAGCAAAGGACTTGGAAGAGCAGTTGAACGGAATGAACAGTGTCTTGAAAGGAGGATATAAGATGAACATCAACAAAAGCAAAACGAGGATAATGGAATGTAGTCGAATTAAATCGGATGATGCTGCCGGAATTAGATTAGGAAATGAGACGCTTAAAGTAGTAAAGGAGTTTTGCTTTTTGGGGAGCAAAATAACTGATGATGGTCGAAGTAGAGAGGATATAAAATGTAGACTGGCAATGGCAAGGAAAGCGTTTCTGAAGAACAAAAATTTGTTAACATCGAGTATAGATTTAAATGTTAGGAAGTCGTTTCTGAAAGTATTTGTATGGAGTGTAGCCATGTATGGAAGTGAAACGTGGACGGTAAATACTTTAGACAAGAAGAGACTAGAAGCTTTCTAAATGTGGTCCTACAGAAGAATGGTGAAGATTAGATGGGTAGATCACATAACTAATGAGGAGGTACTGAATAGAACTGGGAAGAAGAGGAGCTTGTGGCACAACTTGACTAGAAGAAGGGATCGGATGGTAGGACATGTTCTGAGGCATCAAGGGATCACCAATTTAGTATTGGAGGGCAGCGTGGAGGGTAAAAATCGTAGAGGGGGACCAAGAGATGCATACACTAAGCAGATTCAGAAGGATGTAGGCTGCAGTAGGTACTGGGAGATGAAGAAGCTTGCACAGGATAGAGTAGCATGGAGAGCTGCATCAAACCAATCTCAGGACTGAAGACAACAACAACAACAATGCGCTGGTAGTATTATATCGTATGGACGCCACACACATGAGCGTTATTGTAAGATGGTGTTTTGTAGGCAATGTCATTTGCAGACCGACTGCGTTTTACAATATCCTGTAAATGAAACCACCATACACAGACGGAAATATTTGTTGTGATGTTACGAGATAATTTCAAGAACGAGATCTACAAATGAAGATTTTAAACTGATGATTATTTCAACCTGTTTTAGATGCAAGGCTGTCTGGAACTCTTGGCATACAGATCATCCAACCTGTTCATAGCGAACAACATTATGTGTAATAATTTTTGTAATGTTGTTTCACCTGATTTATCGTTTTATTTTTACCGATCTACTATACAAAGCAGGTGTAGGACATGAAGTAGATAAAAACTGTCGAAATATTGTGAGTAGCCCTACGAATCGCTCTTCGAATATTCTTGTCTTCTCTCTGGACAAATAATATTTCAAATAAACTGGAAAATTTGTTGCGGCATTCGTTGTTGTTGTTGTTGTGGTCTTCAGTCCTGAGACTGGTTTGATGCAGCTCTCCATGCTACTCTATCCTGTGCAAGCTTCTTCATCTCCCAGTACCTACTGCAACCTACATCCTTCTGAATCTGCTTAGTGTATTCATCTCTTGGTCTCCCCCTATGATTTTTACCCTCCACGCTGCCCTCCAATACTAAATTGGTGATCCCTTGATGCCTCAGAACATGTCCTACCAACCGATTCCTTCTTCTGGTCAAGTTGTGCCACAAACTTCTCTTCTCCCCAATCCTATTCAATACTTCCTCATTAGTTATGTGATCTACCCATCTAATCTTCAGCATTCTTCTGTAGCACCACATTTCGAAAGCTTCCAAACATTCGTACCTGTCTGAATAAGTGCTCTGGATAATTTTTGAGCTGTTAACAGAGCAGACGAAAGTGTCTACAATGTGGAGAGTCTACATTCAAATGGTGCATTCATATCTCTCCTTTTTAATAACCCCATTTTTGGCGCGACGAAGCACCATTACTGTCGCCAGATGATGCTGAGAATATGTTTTGCGTCACACTGCAAGTAATTCACACGAGAGAAATAAGTGTTGCCAATTCTAGTGGTGAGGGAAGCACATCGCTCACGGGCGCACGGCGGATTCACAGTGGAGTGTGTGTGCTAGTTAGTGCGAGCGCATGAGACCCGCGTAGCTGTTGTCAACCGTTCATTCGCTCAGACCAGAGGCTTCTCCGGCAACTTAAGCTGACGTTTGCGCAGTGCTATCGCGCTGTCTCCCGATCACCTGCACGTGCAGATCACGTGCACGGGCCACGCGCTTACAGGGCTCTACCGCTCAACGAGGGGCAGTCAGACACGGCACCGCCAGAGTCACCTGCAAGCAGTCAATCACAGCCGAAGCTTCAGAACGTGCGGCGATGGTCGCAGCTCGACACGCAAACCAGCTCTGTATCTTTGCCTGGCGAGAAGCCTAGCGAGCAACGGTGTAGGTTAAGTGGAGCCATGACACGCAGTGCGTTTGATTCATCATTGCGGCGAGCAGCGAGCACCGGGGTGGCAGCCTATACCCACCCTTGGTTTGAACGTCGTATCTGCAAACCCATGTTCACCTGCTGTGACACATTTCAATAGTTCTACACCGTTTAGCGACTCCTGAGGAATTTCCATACGCCTCTGCTTTCGTCCGACAATTTTTGAATAAATTTTCCTGCCATAAGTTTCACACCCAAAACATCCGAAAAAATGGCATGCAGTGGGTCATCTGATGTGCCTATATCATCGTGAGGCGTAGCGCCGTATACCGATCCTGCCTTGGAGGCGGTTAAGTGGGAGATGTGTCGCAGAGCTGGATGGTGACAGATGGTGACGCGAGACTGGACGCGCACGTAGTTTATGTATCAGCCGATAGAGGACAGATTGGATAGTCGACTGTGATTTAGTTTCGATTGTGTCCACTAGAGTGCACTAAAGTAATCGATTGTTTTTCATAAACTGTTCTAGTATTTTGATGAAGTGTTATTATGTCTTTCTGTGTATGTAAAATGTTATAAATGTGTTTTAGCAGTATGAATGATGCGTGAGTGTGGTTTAAGGTTAATATGAAAATAACTGTTTAACGAGTTATGTAGTGGGATTTAGTGTGGGAACATTTCGAAGAATTATGGATATGGAAAAAGGGGATTTTTGTAGAATAGATTTGTAAAGTAAGTTTATGGTAACGGGAAAGTTAATTCAGGTATAAATAACATTAGTAAATAACTTTATGCATAAACAAAACTTCAGCATATTAGATAATTACGCCGGTAAAAAGTGCAGTCGTTAGGTTTACTATTTTGCGATTGGTTATTGATGAAAAGCGCGGACTGACGCGGGAGAATGTTGTTCTGCTATTGGCTGTTGAGTATACCGACCAATGGTAAAGCAGTATTCTTCGCGCGCCTTTGGCCGGTATTACACTATCAAATTTCTTTGTCGAATATCTTTGTCAAATATATTTGATGGTGTAATAGGGAACTTCGTCAAATGTCGTCCAATATTTGATCAAATGTAGGGCCTCGCTGTAGATTTGATCAAAGAAGTCGCTTGTCTTCTGTTCACTGTAATGTGACATGTTACCACATGGAGCGCTAGCATCGCTGCATTATGTCATCTGTAGTGTTTTTATAAACATTGCAGGTAAATACAATTGGTGTGTGCCGACAACTACAAAATTAATAGAGATGTATGATGCTGATGAGGCGCTTTACAACGTGAGGCACTCTGAACACAAAAATAGATTACGAATGTTGGAGACCTGACCTGACCTGACCTAACCTAACCTAACCTAACCCTCTCCTGTAGCAAGGAATCGGGAGTGTTACAGTGAGCCTGTCTTCTGCAGATGTAGCAGTTCTTAAGTGAATATTGTGCTTTGTGATATGAGGATACACTTCATTGAGCACATACAGAAACGTATGCTCATCCATTCTTAAGTAATTGATGTACGACTTGACGTCCTCCATTATAAGCTCACGTAACAAGTTTTGTTGAATGCTTTTATCGTGTCGTCGTAAAACCCACGGCTTTACCCAGGTTTGTTTCCTTTTTTTTCCGCCGCTTCTCTTCCGCATATGCACACAGTGCAACTATGGTACATGCAACTGCTGCAGGTAATGACAAGTTGTTGTTGTCAGCCATCTTGAACTTTGACGAATATGTCAAAGATCTTTGTCAAATATATTTGACGGAATACTTGATCAAATCTTTGATCAAATCTTTGACAAATAAATTTGATAGTGTAATACCGGCCTTTCTCTGCTGGTGGAGAAGACTTATTAGAGTTTTCTAGAGAGGAGTCGGAGCCTAGCCATGACACAGTTCGAACGTGTGCAGTGCTAGTTACGATGGAAATGATAAGTTGCCGGATCTAGCAGTGTTTCATACATCAAAAGTGTTGTAAAGTGACGGCATAAATATTCCGATGGGTGTGTAGAAATTTCGGAATTTTTAAGTGAATTTTGTGACGAGAAAAGATATAAATTCCGCGTGGCGTATTGAGCAGGTCGGTGGCTAAAAACTGTAACTGCATTAGGTACCGACAGACTTAATATTTGGCGACCGTTCTCAATCAAAAACAATCCGTATTTTTATAGCTATTACGTTTTCGAGAAATGCAACACCATAGACTTGCTAACGTGAGTGAAAGGGATTGTGAGTGACAGTGTTAAGACTAGCACGGGCTTGGCAGTGATACTTGTTCACCTAAGTTTCAGAATGTATTAATTAAGGACAAAATTTCCAACCTTTCATTTCGTGTGAAAACTTTCTCCCGAAACGTAGATTAGTGACTTTAATTGCAGCCTGTTTCACGCCGAAGTACAGTAGGTTTCTCACGGCGTCCCTACCGATGATATGCTGAGACAATGTTCACAGGTAGGTGCAGGTTCGTTGTAAAGGGACGGGAGGAACCGCACCGCCGTAATCAGTCGACTTCGGTTCATTGGGAGGATTTTAGGAAAATGTGGTTCACTTGTGAAGGAGGCCGAGACGCTAGTGCGACGTATTCTGAAGTGCTGCTGAACTGTTTGGAATCCGCACCATATAGGTTTAGGGAAGACACTGAAGCAATTCAGGGTCGAGGTGGTAGATTTGATATCCGTAGGTTCGATCAACACGCAAATATCATGGAGGTGCTTCGGGAACTCAAATGGGAATTCCTGGAGTGGAAGCGACGTTCTATTTCAGTATTTGAAGCTGACTGCATAACCATTCTGCTGCCGCAACATACACTTCGCATAAGGAACACGAAGAGAAGATGCAGAGGCATACAGACAATCTTGTTTTCGTCGCTCTAAAAAAAAAAATGGTTCAAATGGCTCTAAGCACTATGGGACTCAACTGCTGAGGTCATTAGTCCCCTAGAACTTAGAACTAGTTAAACCTAACTAACCTAAGGACATCACAAACATCCCTGCCCGAGGTAGGATTCGAACCTGCGACCGTAGCGGTCTCGCGGTGCCAGGCTGCAACGCCTTTAACCGCACGGCCACTTCGGCCGGCTTTCGTCGCTCTGTTTGCAAGGAGAACAGGAAAGGAAATGGCTAGTAGTGGTGCAGGGCACCTTCCGCCACGCACCGCACGGTGGCTTACTGTGTATGTATAGATGTAAATATAGATATAACATTTTTGACAGCTGGCGACAGGTTACCTTCCGATATGGCCAACGCTGTACTTCTCCGAGATTTTTATAAACACAACAACGAAAAAATCGTGCAAATCTAATACAACACGTGAAACTTCAAAATTCCCGTCAATTTTTGAACACACTTTGTATAGGCCTATCTTTTTCCAAACCGCACAACTAATTTTCAGAGAATAATGCAGCATGGAAACTAAGCATCGAAAATGGTAACTAAGGCCTCTGACATCGTTACGAGTGGATTCTAATTAAATTGTGCGATTATTAACTCTAGCAACAGCTAGGCATTTTCCATAACGTGCATTACCAACACAGGGTGTGTTTAATTTATACCCACTCCAAAAAACAATCTTAGCAATACCAAGGTACTTGCAGTAACTTTATGACAACCACGAAAAAAATGTAAAATGCAAATTTCATTCTTTTTAGTCGAAGTTTGCTCTCAACACATATTTTAAAGAGACAGTGATGTGTAAGTAAGGCTCTGAACCTGAAAATGTTGAATACGACACTTACTTTGGAAAGTGACATCTGCTACTGAGACTTAAATTTCTAGGTTAAGTTTAAATGAAAAATTTAAAACGTACCTAGAATGTGGTAGAAGAATGGTCGCAGTTAGTTGTAATCTAGTGAAACAGACGTGATACTTATGGTTCTCCAAGGAAGTGTTACAGGCCCTTTGCTATTCTTAATCTATATAAATCATTTGGGAGACGATATGAATAGCCCGCTTAGATTGGTGCTGCCCTTTAACGCCTAAGATAATAAGTACTGGCAAAATGATATAGAAAAGGTATCGACATGTGTGGCTATTGACCCAAATAATGAATACTAAAAAAGTGTAGTTACATTTGGAAGACTTAACTAAATTTCGATTACACCATGAATCACACAAATTCAAGTATTCAGCTTAGTACTTAGGGATTACAGTTACTAAACAACATAAACTGGAACCATCACGTGCCAAAGACTTCGTTGTATTGGCAAAATTCTTAGAAGATGCCGAGTTAAATAACTTTACTGTTACCAGTCACTGTTTATTTATTTTCACAATTCGTTTAGAAGGTTTAAACCTCCATCATTTGTGTGGATTAATATGGCATGTACGTGTTGGTTTACAATTTTCGAATAACATTTGGCTCTTTCTGCGGTGGTCACGGACTCCTTTCTTTGTTGTATTAACGTCACATGCACCGTCACCCTTTGTAAACACTCAGTTTGACTGACGGGTTTTACTCAAATGGGCAAACTTTAAACTCTGAATAACACTAGAAGGAAAGATGACTGTGTTATCCGTTTATGAATCTAATTTAGAGAGAGAAAGTGGTAAGACACGCAGCTATAAAATTCTTTGACAATGTACCCATGGAAATAAAATGTATGTCAGACAGCGGAAATATCTATTTTGAACTGTAGATTAATGACATTTCCCCGCAACAACGTCTCCTGTACCATGAAGGAATTCTTGAGTAGGAATAGTTAGCCATTTATATAGAAAAATACCTGTAAATGTCGGCACGCGGCCATACATATATTTCTTATTTTTTAAAAACATATGTTCTATTTTTGTTCAGATGACACGTTCCCCATCATAGCATTTATTGCGTGTAAGATCTTTAGAACAGGTAGCTAACAAACTGCTAATTTGGGCTTTTGAAAACATACAGTGTGCTGTCGAAACAGTAAATATATGAAAAGGAATTATCAGATTACGAGAATGCCGCTGACCAGTACTGTGATAACGCAGGGTAATCTTTGAACAGTGCCACAGCACACAGCATGGCGTGTGGTCCTTTAGTCAGACCCCAGAGCGACGGAGAAGTTCCAGAACAAACCGATTTGTTTTACCTACGTCTACATCTACATGATTACTCTCCAGTCCACAGTTAAGTGCCTGACATAGGAATCTTCGAACCACCTTCAGACTACTTCTGTACCGTTCCACTCCCTAACAGAGCGTGGGAAAAACGAACACTTAAATCTTTCTGTACGACCGTTCCTCTCTCTCTCTCTCTCCCTCCCTTTCTTCATTTCTCTCTCTCTTTTTTGATTAATAATATTATGTGCGATCCAAACATACTTGACTTCTTCCAATATGGACACCTCTGTTCTAAGTATTCTACCAATAGAACGCAAGCTTTGGTTTGCTTTTCCCACCAAAATTAACTATGTGATCGTTGCAACTCAAGTTTTTCATAATTGTAATTCCTAGATACTTAGTCGAATTGACAGCATTTAAATTTATGTGATTTATCATGTAATCGAAATTTAACGGATTTCTTCTTGTACTCATGGAGATGATTTCAACTTTTCCTCGTTGAGACATAATTACCACTTTTCGCACCATTCAGACATCGTGTCTAAGCCTTTTGCAATTGGTTTTGATCTTCTGATGACCTTACTAGACTGTATACGAGAACATCATCTGCAAACAACCTAAGAGGCCTGCTAAGATTATCTCCTAAATCGTTTATGTAGATTAAGAATAGGAGAGGATTTGTAACACTTGAGGAGCGCCATATATCACTTCTGTTTTGTTCGATGATTTCCCGTCCATCACTAAGTACGGTGACCTTTCTGAGAGGGAATCACGGATCCAGTCACACAAGTGAAGCGATACTCCATGGACACGCAATACGATTAGAAGTCTCTTGTGAGGAACGGCGTGGAAAGTAATCTGGAAGTCTAGAAATACGGAATCAGTTTAAGATCTCCTGTCCATAACATTTATTACATCGTGCGAATAAACAACTAGCTGAAGATATTTTCTGAATTCGTGCTGACTGTATGCCAATAGATAGTTACCTTCAACGTAATTCATAATGTTCAAACACAGTATACGTTCCAAAGTCCTACTGCAAATCGACGTTAGTGATACGGGTCTTAAGTCAGCGGATTACTCCTATTTCCTTTGGTAGGTATTGGTGTGACTTGCACAACTTTCCAGTGTTTTGGTACGGATCTTTCATCGAATGACCGGTTGTATATGATTGCTAAATATGGGACTATTGTATTAGAATAGTCCGAAAGGAACCTTATTGGTACGATATCTGGACTGGAAGACTTGAAGTGCTTTAAGCTGTTTCACTACACCGAGGTTATCTACTTCTAAATTACTCACGTAGGCAGTTGTTCTGGATTCGAGTTTATAAAGAAATGACCACAATCTATTGGTTATGACCTGCAGATTAAAACTGAAGAAACTGCAAAAAGGTGGGAATTTAAGGAGATGGGACCTGGATAAACTAAAAGAACCGGAGGTTGTACAGAGATTCAGGGAGAGCATAAGGGAGCAATTGACAGGAATGGGGGAAATAAATACAGTAGAAGAAGAATGGGTAGCTTTGAGGGATGAAGTAGTGAAGGCAGCAGAGGATCAAGTAGGTAAAAAGACGAGGGCTAGTAGAAATCCTTGGGTAACAGAAGAAATATTGAATTTAATTGATGAAAGGAGAAAATATAAAAATGCAGTAAGTGAAACAGGCAAAAAGGAATACAAACATCTCAAAAATGAGATCGACAGGAAGTGCAAAATGGCTAAGCAGGGATGGCTAGAGGACAAATGTAAGGATGTAGAGGCCTATCTCACTAGGGGTAAGATAGATACCGCCTACAGGAAAATTAAAGAGACCTTTGGAGATAAGAGAACGACTTGTATGAATATCAAGAGCTCAGATGGAAACCCAGTTCTAAGCAAAGAAGGGAAAGCAGAAAGGTGGAAGGAGTATATAGAGGGTCTATACAAGGGCGATGTACTTGAGGACAATATTATGGAAATGGAAGAGGATGTAGATGAAGATGAAATGGGAGATATGATACTGCGTGAAGAGTTTGACAGAGCACTGAAAGACCTGAGTCGAAACAAGGCCCCCGGAGTAGACAATATTCCATTGGAACTACTGACGGCCGTGGGAGAGCCAGTCCTGACAAAACTCTACCATCTGGTGAGCAAGATGTATGAAACAGGCGAAATACCCTCAGACTTCAAGAAGAATATAATAATTCCAATCCCAAAGAAAGCAGGTGTTGACAGATGTGAAAGTTACCGAACTATCAGCTTAATAAGTCACAGCTGCAAAATACTAACACGAATTCTTTACAGACGAATGGAAAAACTAGTAGAAGCCAACCTCGGGGAAGATCAGTTTGGATTCCGTAGAAACACTGGAGGCAATACTGACCTTACGACTTATCTTAGAAGAAAGATTGAGGAAAGGCAAACCTACGTTTCTAGCATTTGTAGACTTAGAGAAAGCTTTTGACAATGTTGACTGGAATACTCTCTTTCAAATTCTAAAGGTGGCAGGGGTAAAATACAGGGAGCGAAAGGCTATTTACAATTTGTACAGAAACCAGATGGCAGTTATAAGAGTCGAGGGACATGAAAGGGAAGCAGTGGTTGGGAAGGGAGTGAGACAGGGTTGTAGCCTCTCCCCGATGTTGTTCAATCTGTATATTGAGCAAGCAGTAAAGGAAACAAAAGAAAAATTCGGAGTAGGTATTAAAATTCATGGAGAAGAAATAAAAACTTTGAGGTTCGCCGATGACATTGTAATTCTGTCAGAGACAGCCAAGGACTTGGAAGAGCAGTTGAATGGAATGGACAGTGTCTTGAAAGGAGGATATAAGATGAACATCAACAAAAGCAAAACAAGGATAATGGAATGTAGTCTAATTAAGTCGGGTGATGCTGAGGGAATTAGATTAGGAAATGTGGCACTTAAAGTAGTAAAGGAGTTTTGCTATTTGGGGAGCAAAATAACTGATGTTGGTCGAAGTAGAGAGGATATAAAATGTAGGCTGGCAATGGCAAGGAAAGCGTTTCTGAAGAAGAGAAATTTGTTAACATCCAGTATTGATTTAAGTGTCAGGAAGTCATTTCTGAAAGTATTCGTATGGAGTGTAGCCATGTATGGAAGTGAAACATGGACGATAAATAGTTTGGACAAGAAGAGAATAGAAGCTTTCGAAATGTGGTGCTACAGAAGAATGCTGAAGATTAGATGGGTAGATCACATAACTAATGAGGAAGTATTGAATAGGATTGGGGAGAAGAGAAGTTTGTGGCACAACTTGACCAGAAGAAGGGATCGGTTGGTAGGACATGTTCTGAGGCATCAAGGGATCACCAATTTAGTATTGGAGGGCAGCGTGGAGGGTAAAAATCGCAGAGTGAGACCAAGAGATGAATACCATAAGCAGATTCAGAAGGATGTAGGTTGCAGTAGGTACTGGGAGATGAAAAAGCTTGCACAGGATAGAGTAGCATGGAGAGCTGCATCAAACCAGTCTCAGGACTGAAGACCACAACAACAACAAAGAAATGATGGCAGGGAGCGGACATTAGGAATACCGTGCGCTGTTCGACAGCTGCTGTAGATCAAATGTGCCGAGATATGTGAGCCAAGACGAGGAAAAGACAAACGACGGCACACTGTCGAGGGCAGCGGAAGGTCAGTAAAACTGACGAGTGATTAGATATCTACCTTATACGCGCCAGAGGTCAGATCACTGTCAACTGACCCATGGCTTTCTACTCCGGCGAAAGGACTCACCAGTTTGTGTCGTTAGAGCACTAGGCATTTGAGTACACCACATTTTAATTTAGTGTGTTTAGTATTATGGCTAGAGAGCAACAGTAAATTTATAGGATGACCTGCTCTCTAAGACGAATGTGGTACACGTTTCTAAATTTTATGAATTCCCCAGGCTGCAGCCTAAACCGTTAGGTTGGACGTTTCAGTGTGTTGCTGCAAAGTAACTGCCTCATTGAATTTTAGTCCACTAATCAGCCAGACTCGTGACCAAGGCCACCTATAAAAATCGTAACAGCAACGAGGACAGCAGCTTTACTTATTGTGTGTGTACAGCATAGCAGGACGATTATTTAACTAATTTCAGAATAAAAACACTCTTGGGTACGAAATTATTTAATGTCAGAGACGCGTTTCACCTTGTGGAGCATCATCAGATTGTCTATAAAAACAAGAAACCGATCAATTAGTAACAAGTAGTACTAGTATGGTATTCTGCCTTACGGCAGGTCTTGTCATGGGTTAAGGCTCTTCCACTTTTGTCCGTCCATAGCCAGTCTTTTCATTTCGACATATTTGTCTCCTTTGATAATGTCCAACATTTGATATCTTCTTTTTCCCCTTCCCCTTCCTCTTTTTTCCTCCACCATTCCTTCTATTGCTTCCTTCAAGAAACAGTCCCTCCTCAAACAATGTCCAGTTCCGTTTTCTCTTTCTGATGACTTTCAACATGTTTCTTTCTTCTCCAACTCTTCTTAATATTTCTTCATTCGTTACTCGCTCTTCCCATGCCACTTTTTCCATTCTTCTCCATATCCACATCTCTAGTGCCTCCAGTATTTTTTCATCTTCCTTCCCCAATGTCCAGATCTCCGTACCATACATCTCTAGATTCTCACACAGATGACAAAATGGTAGATATCGAAATAGATGACAGAGGGATAGAAAAACAATTAAAATCTCTCAAAAGAAGAAAGGCCGCTGGACCCGATGGGATAACGGTTCGATTTTACACAGAATACGCGAAGGAACTTCCCCCCCCCCCCCCCCTTCTTGCAGCAGTGTACTGTAGGTCTATAGAAGAGCGTAACGTTCCAAAAGATTGAAAAAGGGCACAGGTCATCCCCGTTTTCAAGAAGGGACGGCGAACAGATGTGCAGAATTATAGACCTATATCCGTAACATCGATCAGTTGTAGAACTTTGGAACACGTCTTATGTTCGAGTATAATGACTTCTCTGGAGACTAGAAATCTAGTCTGTAGGAATCAGCATCGGTTTCGAAAAAGACGATCGTGTGAAACCCAGCTCGTGCTATTCGTCCACGAGACTCAGAGGGCCATAGACACGGGTTCCCAGGTAGATGCTGTGCTTCTTGACTTCCACTAGGCGTTTGATACTGTTCCCCACAGTCATTTAATGAACAAAGTAAGAGCATATGGACTATCAGGCCAATTGTGTGATGGGATTGAAGAGTTCCTAGATAACAGAACGCAGCAAGTCATTCTCAATGGAGAGAAGTCTTCCGAAGTAAGAGTGATTTCAGGTGTGCCGCAGTGGTGTGTCGTAGGACCATTGCTATTCACAATATAAATAAATGACCTTGTGGATAACATCGGAAGTTCACTGAGGCTTTCTGCGGATGATGCTGTAGTATATCGAGAGGTTGTAACAATGGAAAATTGTACTGAAATGCAGAAAGCTCTGCAACGAATTGACGCATTCTGCAGGAAATGGCAATAGAATCTCAATGAAGACAAGTGTGAGGTGCTGCGAATACATAGAAAGAAAGATCTTCATAATTTACCTACAATATAGCAGGTCAGCAACTGGAAGCAGTTAATTCCATAAAGTATCTGGGAGTAGGCATTAGGAGTGATTTAAAATGGAATGACGATATAAAATTAATCGTCGGTAAATCAGATGCCAGATTGAGATTCATTGGAAGGATCCTAAGGAAATGCAGTCCGAAAACAAAGGAAGTGGGTGACAGTGCACTACTTGAATACTGCTCACCGATGTCGGATCCGTACCAGATAGGGTTGATAGAAGAGTTTGAGAAGATCCAATGGAGAGCAGCGCGCTTCGTTTCAGGATCTGAAATGCATTTAGTAATCGCGAAAGCGTTACGGAGATGACAGATAAACTCCAGGGGAAGACTCTGCAAGAGAGACGCTCAGTAGCTCGGTACGGGCTTTTGTTGAAGTTTCAAGAACATACCTTCACCGAGGAGTGAAGCAGTATATTGCTCTCTCCTATGTATATCTCGCGAAGAGACCATGAGGATAAAATCAGAGAGATTAGAGCCCACACAGAGGCATACCGACAATCTTTCTTTCCATGAAAAATACGAGACTGGAATAGAAGGGAGAACAGATAGAGATATCAAGGTACCATCCGCCACACACCGTCAGGTGGCTTGCGAGGTATGGATGTAGATGCAGGTGTAGAAATCTTTCATATTTTGAGAAATAATGTAATTCCATCTTGAGATAATTGTCATAGGGATCTGGAGTTATACTTCTGACATCTCTGTCACCTACCTATGACATGTGAGCATAAACAAAGCAGTTGATCTCCATTTTAGGTAATATATCACAGTAAAGCACCTTATGCCTTCCTTCTTACATCAGTGTTTGTGTGTGTTGTGTGAGTGTGTGGTGTTTTCATTACATGTTTGTGTTGATTAGAGGAAATGCTGTCTGTAAATGTGTTTCTTTGAGACATTGCCTCGACTCGGTAATAATCGCAATCTTCAATATGATCTATTATCTTCACCCTTCCTAAATTGGCGCTACTCCACAATGAGTTGGCTCAATTATACATTCAAAAATGCGTGTTCGTTTTTTGTACTCAAATAGTACTTATCTTGGTTAGAATAGTTTCGATGTTGTAGGCCTAACTTAGAACGTGAACTGTCTTACTTTTCATAAACGACATGTATTTTTGGCGTGGAAATAGTATACTTATGATTCACAATAATGATTTGCCAACCCGTATGACAAATACGTGTGGGTAATAACAGTGTGACAATTAATTTAGACATTGTGTGAAACACAGCTCGCGCTATTCGTCCACGAGACTCAGAGGGCCATAGACACGGGTTCCCAGGTAGATGCCGTGTTTTGTGACTTCCGCAAGGCGTTCGATACAGTTCTCCACAATCGTTTAATGAACAAAGTAAGAACATATGGACTATCAGACCAATTGTGTGATTGGATTGAAGAGTTCCTAGATAACAGAACGCAGCATGTCATTCTCAATGGAGAGAAGTCTTTTGAAGTAAGACTGATTTTAGGTGTGCCGCTGGGGAGTGTCGTAGGACCGTTGATATTCACAATATACATAAATGACCTTGTGGATGACATCGGAAGTTCACTGAGGCTTTTTGCGGATGATGCTGTGGTATATCGAGGTTGTAACAATGGAAAATTGTACTGAAATGCAGGAGGATCTGCAGCGAATTGACGCAAGGTGCAGGGAATGGCAATTGAATCTCAATGTAGACAAGTGTAATGTACTGCGAATACATAGAAAGAAAGATCCCTTATCATTTAGCTACAATATAGCAACTGGAAGCAGGAAATTCCATAAATTATCTGGGAGTAGGCATTAGGAGTGATTTAAAATGGAATGATCATATAATGTTGATCGTCGGTAAAGCAGATGCCAGACTGAGATTCATTGGAAGAATCCTAAGGAAATGCAATCCGAAAACAAAGGAAGTAGGTTACAGTACGCTTGTTCGCCCACTGCTTGAATACTGCTCAGCAGTGTGGGATCCGTACCAGATAGGGTTGATAGAAGAGATAGAGAAGATCCAACGGAGAGCAGCGCGCTTCGTTACAGGATCATTTAGTAATCGCGGAAGCGTTACGGAGGTGATAGATAAACTCCAGTGGAAGACTCTGCAGGAGAGACGCTCAGTAGCTCGGTACGGGCTTTTGTTGAAGTTTCGAGAACATATCTTCACCGAGGAGTCAAGCAGTATATTGCTCCCTCCTACGTATATCTCGCGAAGAGACCATGAGAATAAAATCAGAGAGATTAGAGCCCACACAGAGGCATACCGACAATCCTTCTTTCCACGAACAATACAAGACTCGAACAGAAGGGAGAACCGATAGAGGTACTCAAGGTACCCTCCGCCACACACCGTCAGGTGGCTTGCGGAGTATGGATGTAGATGTAGATGTAACATCTGGCAAGTCTTTTCCTCAGATCTTTGTTTAGTGGTCCGCAAATTAATTTCTCTTTCCTCTTGAATCTTTCTTTTGCCATTGCAATCCTTTTCCTAATTTGAGGAATACATATCATCCATTAGAAAATAGAGCAAAGGGTAAAATGGTAAGGTAAAATGACATGTTAGTAACAGAAACTTACGTCAAAGTAGCTGGATATTTCTATAGCCATATAAAGTGGAAATTGGTCACAACAGTAACTGGATATGTAATCCATCCGTCATAAAAACACATAAAAGCAAGGTGGACCTAGTTAAAAGGAAAGAAAACCGCCAGCGTATCATCAAGGAGGATGGTGGCGGAAATATTTCACCGACTATCGCATGTTACCTTGAACCCAACAGCTGACACCGCTTATAAGTATCTTAATTTATTAGGTTCACGCAGTTTTATACGTCGTAAATGTGCCTTAATCCGTTCATCGACACCACCTAGGCACCTCTTACCACACTAAACACGGTGTTTACATCTTGGTCTGTCACAGTAGTATTTGTGGGCACACCGAAAGGTCATTGTGCTGCGTGCTGTGTGAGGCTCATACCGCGTTTATTTTCTAAGTGTGGCCCTATTTTGTACTACTATGGTGGCGTCAGCTGGTGTGTTCAAGGTAATATGCTTTAGTCGGTGAAATTTTTCCGCCAACTTTCATACCTTCTTCATGATATACCGACTTTTCTTTTTCTTTTAGGCGTTTTTTATGTTTTTATGACGAATGTAATACATATTGTGTTACTTTTGCGACCAGTATATCCATTTTACGATTATATGACGGATTGATTTCATATCCAACTACTTTTACGTAAGTTTCTTTTACTTACAGTTCATTTTACCTGCGCAGTCGCTCAAGCTAGGACCATACATTTTCCTGTATTTGTTATTAATTGACTGGTTTCCTGTTTTTATAGACAATCTGATGATGCCCCAAAAAGGTGAAACGCATCATTGACATTAAATAATTTCGCAGCCAAGACTATTTTTATTCTGAAATCATTCGATACTGGTGACTGTAGCACCCTGCCAAACGGAATGGACTCCGAAGCCCATGACTAGACGTGTTCAGTGAGTAAGAGATCTTGAGAACGTGAAGGACAAATCAACAGTGGACCACATCTGTATGGAGGTAGGCAAGGAACCCATAGGTGACATGCGGTCTTGCGTTACCTCGTTAGGTTAGGTCAGGTTAGGCTAGGTTAGGTTAGGTTAGACGCTCTGGACTCAGTGTCACTTCATACTGTAACGCAGGGGATGGCCCGTGTGACGATGAGTTTAGGATGTTTGTCAAATATGTTACCGGCATCGTGTGAAATCCACCATTCTGTAGAATTCGTTGGTAATGTATAGAATAGCTAAAATCGAACGTCAAATAATACGTTGCCTAGGCATTGTATACTTTGCCAAGTTGTCTGCTGACAAAGTACCGGGTGATCAAAAAGTCAGTATAAATTTGAAAACTTAATAAACCACGGAATAATGTAGATAGAGAGGTAAAAATTGACACACGTGCTTGGAATGACATGGGGTTTTATTAGAACAAAAAAAAAACGAAGTTCACAAAATGTCCGACAGATGGCGTCGTTCGGTGATGATCGTGTGCTCAGTCGCCACTTTCGTCATGCTTGGCCTCCCAGGTCCCCAGACCTTAGTCCGTGCAATTATTTACTTTGGGGTTACCTGAAGTCGCAAGTGTATCGCGATCGACCGACATCTCTAGGGATGCTGAAAGACAACATCCGACGCCAGTGCCTCACCATAACTCCGGACATGCTTTACAGTGCTGTTCACAACATTATTCCTCGACTACAGCTATTGCTGAGGAAAGATGGTGGACATATTGAGCATTTCCTGTACAGAACATCATCTTTGCTTTGTCTTACTTTGTTATGCTAATTATTGCTATTCTGATCAGATGCAGCGCCATCTGTCGAACATTTTTTGAACTTTTGCATGTTTTTGGTTCTAATAAAACCCCATGTCATTCCAAGCATGTGTGTCAATTTGTACCTCTGTATCTACATTATCCCGTGATTTATTACCGAGCGAGGTGGCGCAGTGGTTAGCACACTGGACTCGCATTCGGGAGGACGACGGTTCAATCCCGTCTCCGGCCATCCTGATTTAGGTTTCCCGTGATTTCCCTAAATCGCTTCAGGCAAATGCCGGGATGGTTCCTTTGAAAGGGCACGGCCGACTTCCTTCCCCATCCTTCCCTCATCCGAGCTTGCGCTCCGTCTCTAATGACCTCGTTGTCGATGGGACGTTAAACATTAATCCCCTCCTCCTCCTCCGTGATTTATTCAGTTTTCAAATTTATACTGACTTTTTGATCACCCGGTATATAGTACGCCTAATCCCGACATTTGGACCTGTGTCTAATAGTTGCGAAGACAGCGTACCGTTGTACGACGTTCAGCTGTCAAGCCATGGATATCGCGTTAAGAGTTCTCCAGAGTACAGCATCTGGCTGAAGTTCCACAAACCCTCTCCCGGCATCCTTTCCCGTTCTTTTTGTAACACCACGGTGGAAGGGAGTGCAGTGCGAAGGCAGGAATCACGCCATGCTGACATGCAACGCCAGTTCTGCATTGAATTGTCTCAAGTAAGAGCCAATACTGCTAAAAGCTGTGTCTTCTAACCGTGACCAGTTACCAGAAGATAGTCAACGGTGTGAAAAAGGCTAAGACGACCACGAAGAAGGAACGACGGGACTATTGGCTACTGAAACTTTATGACATTATGATGGTCGAGAATAAGACTTTGATTTATCCTGTTAAAGAAAGTACGTGTGCAGTCCACTCTTACGTCGCGGACTCTTGAGTTATCTGACATATTCCGTAGGGGCCATTTCGCTATTGGTCATGGAGGGCGGAAAGGATGTTGAAAGAACTTTTTTCACCTACGTATAAGACCATTACCCTTTATGATATTGAGCTGTGCATTCACCTCTGTGAGCCTTATCAGGAGAAGCAAAGAGGTGTTAAGGAAGATGTTGTGATTAACCAATGGTTTTTTCAGAATTCGGTTCCCGTTTTCATGTCGATCCCAACGTCTTACGGTCCCATCCTGGTAGAGAGTACAGGTTTATAATGGTCTACCAACATCATCTCACTAAGTTTGTAGTTCTCAGGGCTTCGAAGTCAAAGAGAACTGATGAACTAGCCTACAATCTCGTCGACGTATTTACGTTGTTTGGTGCGTCAACGATTCGACAGTCCGATAAGGACAGGGAATTTGTAAACAATGTGGTAAGCAGCCTGAAGCAGTATTGGCCCACCCTGAAGATCGTTCATGGTAAGCCGAGCCTCTCATAAAGTCCTAGGGATGGGGGGGGGGGGGGGGGGTCGGAAGAGCAAAGCAGGACATTGATTGACTGCAAGATGAAAAAACTAGCTGCTGGAGTGACGGACTGTGGTCTGTCCAACTTACGAAAAACACAGCTTTTCCTTCTGGGATTAATAGATCACCATACGAAGTTCTGCTCGGCTGCAAAACTAGAGTGGGTCCCTCGCTATCGTCCCTGTCTGAAGACATTTTACAAGACGCGGAGACAAAGGAAGAGCTTAAAACAATAATAGAGAGCGTACAAACAACACAACAGAAGAAAGGAAGACAAGATGAATCAATGCAAGAGGTGCAGCTCCCTGCAGAAGACATAGATGAGAGTGCTATCCACGATGGAGGAAACCAAAACACTGATGACGCCACGGTTATCGAAAAGCCTTCCATTTCTGTGGTTACCGAAAATCCTTCTTTTTCTGGTATGTGTTGGGTCAGCTTAAGAGAAACCAGCGTGTGAATTATTTCATAGTGCCGTTCTTTCAGTTTCAAATGCGTATTAATTCATTAATAAAGGCTTTTCTTCTTTTGCCCTTTTAATACTTTGCGTAAATGATACTGGTCATTCTGTATAATGCCTAGGAGTTGCATGGGATGCCTAGGAAAAGTATTTACCATTCTCATAACAGAGTTATAGTTCGTACTTTGCCTAAAGCCATCAGGCATCTGCACATTGCCTGGGCATTCTATGTAATATCTGGATTTCACACAATGTCGGTAACAGATACCTCAACATCGCATGGCTAAACAGGACTATCATCACAGTAATCAGGCAACACACAGAAACTCTGGAGCAGCGGTGGGGGGGGTCCAGCATAAAATTGATCAACACGATAATTTGAGCTATCGAGGTGACTCTTTATGCTCCAGCTCTGCCTCGTGCGGAAGCGACTCACTTGGTGCAACGAAACTGTCGGTTGGTGTCTGACAAATCGCCGTTTTCCAGCGTCGAAGATGGACCTGTGCCTTGTGACGTCGGTATCATTAAGCTGGGAGTACATGTGAGAGTTTTTGACTCTCGGAGAGCTTCTGCGAGTAACACGTGCCGTCTAAACAGCACCGAGAGTCAGCTCGCCGGCAGTGTCCGCGACTGGGTCGAAGTCTCGCATAATCGCGCTCTGCGAGTTTAGACCTACCGTCTAGACTCTAGAGGGCAACCTTCGTTTCCCCAGAGCTGCTCGCCGTAGCTCTCAGACTAGAACAACTGCACCGGCATTGTTCACAGAGCTGAGAGTATACGGACAGTTCCGAGCGGCCATATTGCGTCCCAGATTTGGGCCGATTTCACAGTTTGTACACTACTACAGCTTGGTAATATATTTTGCCATACTCATTCACACATTAAATAAAAGTGGCATCGAAACTGAGTGTTTTGAGCCATAACATGTGGCCGCGGCATGTTTCTTATCGAATAAATCGCAAGTTTTAGCTCCTAAACGAACATCACGAGCAGTTAGCCCACTGTATTACGGGAGTTCTAGACTTAAATAGTGCTGCAAAGCATATTACACATAAAAACATCATTGATATATTATAGAGAATTAAGAAACAAAAATAGAAAATTGTCACTGAAGAAATTCGCCCGGAAATGTGAATGAAAGGATAGTGCGCAACAACCTGGGCAGATCTATAAACGTGTACCGGCATTGTCGGGACAGTTGAGACTACCCTCGCGATGGATACGCATTATGAGTGCATCTCAGCGATGTGTCGGCATAAAAAGTAATGCAGAAAGCTGCCACAAAGAGGACTCTGGACCAAGTTGTGCATTTCATTAGTTTGTATGAGAAAATGCTAGGGTTTTCGAATGTACAAGTTACTGGACTGCAGGAACTAAGATATGACACTCAAATGGTTACAATGTTTAACACAAAAGAAATTTATCAGAAAATCCACAGTTTAAGGAATCAAGAAAATGTAGTTTCATAACGTAGGTTAATTAACATGGAGAAACAAGTGAAGTAATGGTTTCCAAGTAATCGTCTTGGAACTCGGAAAGTTTCCTTTTACCTTCGAATAATAAAGCTGTGTCTATAATTCTATATGACGTGGTATCTAAGGATAATGTTATTACATTGGGTGTTGAAGAATCGGTCTTCAAAAATTTGCTAGTGCATCCGTAAGTCAATACAAGTAAAAACGTTCAAATAAGTGTATGTGCGAAAATGCTTCACTTAACAGATATCCGCCCTACTGGGCGTTTCAACGTCTTTGGGTATCAAGATGAGATTGGTGTAATGTTATGTTATGGTAATTGTTAGTTTACCAAATATTAAAGACAGTAAACGTAGCTGAAGCTAGAAATATTAGTGTCGCAAGCAGTGTCTTTAACCCTAGTGGATTTGATCATAGTGGTATATATATTGGCAATTTTAGGTCCAATTACAAACAGTGTTTCTTCTGTCTCCATCGCTGTCATTTTCGTCAAATTTTGATACTGTTGTGGCTCTTCCATCATAAACTGTACAATGACTTCCTTACGTGTTCCAAAATTATCCTCCGCCTAGTACGCTCTCTTATACAACACGAACACTGTCGTTTACGATTTTCTTTGCAGCTAAAAGTATTATAAGTGCAGCTACAGAGCGACCTTCTTCCATCGCAGTCCCTTCCCTCATGCCCAGGAGAACGACAGAAACATTTCTCGGAGAGTGACCTCTCGGGGATGGGCGACAGGTGGAACTCGAGGGATCCGCCGGAGCAGTTCAGAGTCGCGCAGTTGGATTCGCGACCGGGCGGTTCTGTCAGTGCGAGAGTGTTATGGAAATGAACAGTGAATCTAGGTGAGAACAGTTGCAGGAAGAAGACCATTTGGCGAGGTACTACTGACGAGGTTTAGAGATCCAGCACTAGCGACAGACTGCACAACAATTCTACAGCTTCCAGCGTTTGTCCCGCGCAAAGACTTTCAGGGCAAACAGGGAGAACAGGACTCATGCTGGCGGAAAAGGGCAATCTCTTTTCGCTTCTTTCATTTTCGAGTGGTACAGGAGGTGGAACGACTAGCAAAAGTACAAAGTACCATCCGCCATCCACTATGCACTGGGTTGAGATGTAGATGTAGATTTAGCAGATGAACTCATCCTTTTACTACACCACCCTGAATCTCAGCCCTGAAGAAACATTTCCCTTGGTAGTGTGCGCTAAGGATTCCCCGGGTGTCGCTTACATAAGTAAACTGGAATCCTGGGGAATACAAGTGCTACTAAGTTTAAACCTTAAAATACAGTGATTGGAGGAGCTATAAGCGTTGTTCACTAATAGACTCAGAATACTTTTCATACGTTGCTCTCGGTAGTCTCGTCTGTGTTGAAATGTAATGCAAAAGGAAGAATGTTCATCTGCGACGTCTTCCATTTCTTGAAACAGGATGTAAAAGTTTTTCTTCGGTGTCATTAGGTAGGAAACAATATTAGAATCTGACTTCGGCGCACTAAAGCGGATGCGATAGGAGAAGGGGAGGGAAAGAGGAGAATGGAGAAGGGGCGAACGACAAGGTCCTATTATATGTCTACTAGTGTATTAACGATACACCACTAAAATTGGAAGATAATTTATGTCTGTACATGACAAAAGTGTTTTTCTGATAGATGTAAAGTGTTTTCACAAGTAGAGTAGAGGATGACATTAGCACGCTGTTGACAAAAAAAGGTTTGTTGTGTAATTACAACCTACGGCAGTACAAAACATTTCTGAAACGGGTATCACGTACAGTTTTTACTACCTCAAAATGAAATTTTGGATGAAATAAAACATTTTATATTCTTCAGAGTTGATATGGTGAAGGTTTTCTTGAAAGGTAAAGAATCAGGATCTCATATGAGTACTGAATGTTGCTTTATTCGCCAGTGAAATACTAAGCTTTATCAATGGCACTCAAGTGTGAAAGTCTATTTGCTTTGATTGCTTACCGTCTATAATGCGCCATGGCATCATATTACGGAGTAAAAAAATATTTTCAACGCATATATGGACTATAGCATCTGTTTGTGGTAGCAGATCGCGAAATTTGTCCAGGGACTACAGCACTCTCTAATGGAATCAGTAGTTAATAACATGGGCTCATTCAAGACAGATTGCAACAGCAGAGAAACTAACAAAAATTAGGCATTTTCACTTAGATTTCACTTCCTGAATCACAATATAGAAAGTTATACGCCTTTTCTGGAGATTTCATTCAAAAGGATTTCCAACAGAAAAGATTAATGTGAGTGGTGAACCTTATATTATCTTTTTCAACGAACGTTATGTAAACTATACTGAATTAGTCAACGAAGTGCTAGTTCAAGTGCAGAGAGTCTCGCTTAACCCAAGAATTAAAACACAACCTTGGCTTCTTCTGCTCTCGGTCTCCTCGACCACAACGTGTAAAGAACGAGTGAGACCAGCTCCAGAACTATGGGCTACGTTAAGGTACTTACGTAGGCGTACCAAGCAGCGAAATGAACAACGGGTACTTACTACGTGCTTTAGAGCACGATACTTACAAGACGATACTGCTTCAGAAGCTGTCCTTTGTCAATGAAACTGAATGAAACGGACAAACCAGTGACTAATTCATTATCAACAGAGTACTTCCTACGTCATTACCATTACGGCCCAGTAACAAGACTTTATAAAGATAATGGCTGTCCGTTCTTAATTGCTGAAATTCGTGTGACGCAAGAGGGTGATGTGTACAGCTTTTAGAGAAACAAGCAAGTAAAACAGTGTGATATTGGCAGCCATGCGTCAGGAACATCACAACAAGATAAGGGGAGCTTCGCTCGTTGCAAAACGAGGTCTGCTGAAGGCTGCTAGCACCAACTGTGGCGTTTCGAACGATCGTTGTCCGTACTTACGAGACTGTATCAAATTAGAAAGTGAAATAAACTTCAATTACGTTCTCACTGTGTCTCAGGCGATCTCGAGCGATCAGTTACTAAAAACACAAATCGTAAAGTAATCGTGATGGGAACCAGTGAGTTTTTGTTAAAAGCTTAAAATATCTCACCGTAGGTAGAAAACATTAAAACAATATTGAACTTCTGGTCAGAAGGACATACAGTTGGGAACAAGGTAGTTACTCAAATGAATAGTGAACATACGGGTCATGGTCAGAAAGTAAGTGTACTAGATTTTTATTTTTAAAAAAATGGTTCTGAGCACTATGGGACATAACATCTGAGGTCATCAGTCCCCTAGAACTTAGAACTACTTAAACCTAACTAACCTAAGGACATCACACACATACATGCCCAACGCAGGATTCGAACCTGCGACCGTAGCGGTCGCACGGTTCCGGACTGAAGCGTCTAGAACCGTTCGGCCACTGCAGCAGGCAGATTTTTATATCTTTGTGGTAAAAGGTATTTGAAAAAAAATACAGCACACTGTCGATACACTTGTTGACTGTTTCTCCACATCATCGCTATCCCTTCCAACGCACGTGGTGAGCCGTGGCACAAGCTTATCTGTGCCCTCCTCAAAGAAATCTCGCGCCAGTTCCTTCCCTCACTTCAGAACCTCTTTCAGGAACTGCTCTTCGGGTGAAAATTTAATTCCACTCATGCGTGCCTTCACGGAGGTGAAAAGATGATAATGTGAAGGCGCCAAGTCAGGAGAGTAGGGGGATGGTTCAGTACAACCCAACCAAAAGAGTCCAACAGCGCCTTGCTGGCTAGGCTTGCGTGAAGACGGGAGTTCTCTTACAGCCAGCACACTCCTCTCGTAAGCATTCCCCTCCATTTGTCTTGAATGCTCCCTTTGAGTTTCTTTATGGTCTCACAATATCGTTGTGCATTGATCGGTCCCATCATGAGGCGGAAATTCGACCACAGTGATGCCTTTTCGGTCCCAAGATACTGTTTCTTTTGTTTCCCGAAATCGTGGTTTGAATTTTTTGGCAGATGATGGTGTGACGCCACTGTGGTGACTGTCTTTTTGTCTCAGGCATCTAGGGAGCCACTCACTCTTCACCTCCAGTCACAACACAGCTCAGGAAATCCTCACATTCCAGCTCAAGTCGCTCAAGAAACTCGCGGGCACTATTGACCCCGATTTTTCTCGTGCTGCTCTGTCAGCTGCTTTGGAACCCATCTTGCGCACAGTTTTCCGGTATCGCAGCGTTTCTGTCAGTGCTTCGTATAAGAGAGTTCTGTAGAGTTGTTGAAACATCGCAGAAATTTCATCCACCCACAATCGGATATCTTCACGAAGAGTTTTCGCGACTTTTTGCACCAACTCATCAGTCAAAATTTACGATCTCCCACTCCTCTGTTCATCATGAATATTTGTTCTGTCTCCACTAAACTCCTTACACTATTTAAAAAGATTCGTTCTGTTCATGACACCTTCACCGTAAACCGTTTTGTCCAGCGAAAAAAATTCGGAGGATGTTATTCGTTCCGCGAGTAGTAATCGAATCACAGCACTTGGCACGATTTCTTACCGGCATCTGTCACGCAACCGGACATTACAACATGAGTTTACGTACTAGCGTGTTCCTGTGAAGCTCGCTCTGGTCAGGTTATCTCCATCTACCACTCATTGTTGCTAACACTGAAAAAGAAACACAGCCCTCGAGAAACAAAAAACCATAGCCCATTACGGTCACAGTACACTTAACTTTCTGAACATGCCTCGTATGCTGTATACGTATTCCTATGACTATGCAAAAGGATTTCATAACATAAATATAGCTGAGGTAAGGCACCGTTAAGCAGGAAACGTAATAAATACTTGGAGCCAATGTCCAGCAGGAAGAAAGGGAGTTAAGGAAATTCTGCTCAGAATAAAACAAGAAGTTAGATGTGAACAGTTTTTTTGCCGGCCGGTGTGGCCGTGCGGTTCTAGGCGCTTCAGTCTGGAATCGCGTGACCGCTACGGTCGCAGGTTCGAATCCTGCCTTGGGCATGGATGTGTGTGATGTCCTTAGGTTAATTACGTTTAAGTAGTTCTAAGTTATAGGGGACTGATGACCACAGATGTTAAGTCCCATAGTGCTCAGAACCATTTGAACCATTTTTTGTCAACAGTTTTTCTTCTTTAGCGCCAGCAGCGTAATATGTGTCAGATAATCACATGATTATTAGAAAGATGCACCAGAACAGCTGCACGTAATAATTAATCTTTATTAACGAAACACTATTTCGTCATTTGTCGTCATTGTCAATTACACGCGGATATAATTTCGGTGAGACCGTGTACAAATGTGTATGTCATTTGTATTAAAGACACTATGTAGTGCTCAGTTGAGTTTATCAGTGCTCTCGCAAAGTAAGGGTTTCACTTTTCTTTACGTAATATTGCAGAAATTGCAAAAAGATCGTGCAGTCTAGCTGTAGCCGTATTTTTGCTTACGTTTCTGACGCAGTAAACCTAAAGAATCTCGTTTAATTCTTTTATCCTTCCAGCAATTTCATTACAGCGCACATCTTCAGTTTTGTAATGAATATGAAAAATAAGTTTGACGTGTTACGTCAGTTAGAAACTCTAGAGCCTCAAGCAGATGCAGGTGTAGTCAGTGAACAACAAACTTTCAACAGTAGATTGAAAAGTAAGAATATAGGGAAGTTAGTAAAGAGAAAGAAAATTTTGTTGTCAGGTAGTTTAGTTCTCATACCAGACGTGTTGCCCAACTTTTTCAGAACGAACTAGGATCCCAAAAACTGGTCACAAATGTTTCTTGAGCCTAGTGCTGGTCTGGATCAGGTGACAGAGGATTTAGGATCACTTTGCAAAGATTTCATCAAGGAAGACAACGTGGTTATAGCGAGTGGGCCGGGTAACAGCATAGACAGAGGTCTTTGGTACAGCACAGAGTGTGACCTGGCAAAGATTGCATCAGCATCGAGACATGCTAGTGCTGAGTTTGTATCTGTTCTCAGGCGCCATGAACGATTTCATTTGAGCTCTTCAGTCAGGAGAGTTAATTAGGAGTTGGAATGATGGCTGACGTCGGGCATGGTTCCTGTTGATTATCTCAGTATGTGGGATTATACTAGGCATGGCCTTCACCTCAGCGGGAATGGAAAGGGAAAACTGGGTGAGCTAATGGCATAACATTTAAGGGAGGGAAGGTACTTTCATGAGTGATAAATTACCAGTGGGTTCAGGAAAGCACCTAAAAATGGTTCAAATGGCTCTGAGCAGTATGGGACTTAACATCTGAGGTCATCAGTCCCCTAAAACTTAGAACTACTTAAACCTAACTAACCTATGGACATCACACACATCCATGACCGAGGCAGGATTCGAACCTGCGACCGTAGCGGTCGCGCGGTTCCAGACCGAAGCGTCTAGAACCGAAAGCACCTAGTTTATGGTAGGGAGGATAGAACGAAAACAAGTTTTAAGAGAGGTTAACACTGAAACAAACCTTTTTCAGAAAAAAAACAATATAATTCCAGCATATTGCATCATCAAATGCAGCTGCTCGTTAAAAATTCTTAGCAATCATCAGAAATCTTATTGCCACGTAATTTTAACTCATTCAGTTGTCAATGTCAGCTATCTTTGTTGCATCAAAATATTCGAGGACTAAAAAGAAAAAAAAAATGAACTAATTATCTGCACTGATGAATTAGTCATCAAACCCAGTTGACATAGTCTGCTTCTTTGAATATTATGTGACCACTGGTATAGATGTGTTAAGTGTTACAACATTTAGGTTAGCATCTCCCTTTTGTAGTATAGAAATGGAAAAAAGAGCGGTTGCCGTATTCATCAGGAATAGCTATAAATTTAAGAACATAAACAGTCATAAATTTTGCCTAGAGCAGCATATGGAAGCATGTGCCGCACAAGTAGAATTTCATAATAAATTGTTCATAACGGTAATTGTATGTCGAGCACCTGCTGGTAATTTTAATCTGTTTATAAATGACCCTCATGCTCTACTAGTCTATTTAACAACAAAAAACAAAGAAATAGTGGTAGTTGCTGATTTTAACGTAGATTTTCTTAAAAATTCTCCCACCAAGAATCTATTAAAGTCGGTAACAAGTCAGTGACACTATAATTCGATTTAATTGTTACTGGAAACTTCCCAGCTCACAAACAGCGATTGATACTATCTTAATACAAAGGCCTAATGAACAAAATTATAGTACAAAGGCAATAGTCAATGGTGTCTCCGAACGAGACAAGCAATTCCTCTTGTTAAATGTTAATAATGAACAGGATAGAAGATCTGTTAAATCTGAATTCGAGATGCTTGTCAGTAAGCAAAAAACTGATTATTTTAGGACACTCTTCAAAGACATGGAGTGATGCATGCAGCGCTAACGGCAAGAATGAATAATACAATACTTTTATTAATAGTGAACTTGTCTTACTTGAACAATGTTTTTCCCAAAAACTAACCCAGATGAGACCAAAGCCTACAACGAAACCATGGATCACTCATGGAATAAAATTATCGTGTGAAGCGAAAAGGAAACTGTATCTCTGATGTTAATGCTGTAGTCCATTACAAGACATACTGCAAAATATTAAAGTTAGTAATGTGGACATCAAAGGAAATACATTATTAGAAGAAGATAGTCGCACCAGATAACAAAATAAGGACAAGATGAGATACATTTGAGGAGTTTGGTAGAACCAAACATGAAAAGGACAAATAGCATTAACACTAAATGATACATTGTTAACAGATATGTGTAGTGTTGCAACACATTTTAACAAACATTTCAAAACCGTTTCTGAAAAGATGGCGTTGTCAGGTTCAGTAGACACTGCCGTGGAATACCTCAGACCAGACAATACACATAATGTCACGAATATGAATATGACCCTCGCTACCCAAGCTGTAATAATGTCCATCATGAAACCCCTAAAATCAAAAAATTCTAGTCGTTACGTAAAATTCAACAAACTTAATTAAAGAGTGTGCTTCTGAGATTAGCCAGTCGTTTATAAGTGGAACATTTCTTGAATGGTTGAAATATGCTGAAGTTAAGCCTTTGTTTAAGTAAGGAGACGTAGAAATATCGTCAAATATCCTTCCAATTTCACTTTTGCCAGCATTCTCAATTTCAGAAAAGGTAATATACAGTCGGCTTCTTAACCATCTGATAACAAATAATGTATTATCCAAGTCCCAGTTCGGAATCCTAAAGGATTCTGATATTGAGGTGGGAGTCTACACATACCACACTCAGTGAAAATTTTCTTAATTCATTAGACAATAAATTTTAGGCTACTGGTATACTGTGTGATCTATAAAAGGCATTTGACTGTATAAATCACAATAGCCTCTTAAGTAAATTAGAATATTATGATGTAACAGTAAATACTGTAAAATAGTTCAATTAGGAACTAAAGGTATCGCTAGCAAAGAAACATGAATTAAGCTGTCAGGCATCATCCAGCTGTAAGCTAGTTACATGTGGCATCCCACAGGATTCCATCTTTGGGCCCATGCTTCTTCTTGTGTATATCACTGATCTTACACCACTAACTTGCTAGACGCCAAGTTTGTTTTGTTTGTAGATGACACAAACATTGCAGTAAATAGCAGATCAAATATAGTCTTAGTAAGATCGGTTAATGAGATCTTCATGGAATCAATAAATCCTTCCTAGTCAATTCTTTGACACTAAACATTGAAACAAAAAAAAACACACTAGGTGCACTTCAGAACTTATAAGAAATTTCCCACTAGTACCTGCGTAAAACATGTTGACAAAGATATAGAAGAAGTGGGCCATGTTAAATTCTTAAGATTACAGCTTGAGAATAAATTCAACGGTGAACAGCACACCACAGAACTGCTGAGGCATGTAAATAAATCTGTATTTCCAATGTGAGTGTCGTCAGATGTAGGAAATGACATATGCTTACTTTCATTCCATAATCTCGTATGGGATTATTTTTTGGGGTAGCTCATCAGCCAAGCTAAAGTTTTCCAGCTGTAAAAACCTGCAGTAAGAATTATTTGAGGTGTGAACTCAAGAACATCCGGCAGAGACTTGTTTAGGAAACTAGGGATATTAACTACTGATTCCCAGTATATTTATTCGTTAATGAAATTTGTCATTAAAAACAAATCTCTTTTCAAACCAACAGCTCAATTAATGAAATCAATACTAGAAATTAGAATAACCTTCACAAAGATTTAAAGCCACTCACTTTGGCTCAGAAAGGTGTTCGTCCTTCAGGGATACACATTTTCAATAAATTGCGTGCAGCCATAAAAAGTCTAACTACCAATGAAGTTCAGTTTAAAGGGAGCCTAAAGGTTTTATTAATGGCCCACTCCTCGTACTCCATTGTTGAATTTCTTAGTAGAAACAACTGAAAAAACTGTTTTATTTGTTTGTATGCGTGTGTGTGTGTGTGTGTGTGTGTGTGTGTGTGTGTGTGTGTGTGTGTTTTCATGTATTTTAGTAGTAATATAAAACAATGCGAATATTAGTGCAATCTGATTTCCGTAAAAATTCAGTGGTGTATTGGGATGATTGAAAATAACTGTTGTAAAATGATTCTTCTATTCAGTTTTTATTACCTCGTAAATTAAAAGGTGTTTAAGAATTTTTTGACCCATGACGATCATTCCACTTGGGATCTGTGGAAGGTACATTAATACATTCGTTTTCCCTTGTAAATATTTTTTGTGTGTTCTTGTTCTTTTGACATGTTCTACATCCTGGAGGAACTCCTCACTATGGTTCAACTGGAAAGAATAGTACATCTAATCTAGTATAATGATGTGACTTCGATAGTACGTCGTTAGTGAACTGTCTTATAAGTCCCAATGCTTTGATTAGATGTTAAATGACGTAAATATATTTAAAACAATACGTTAATTATCGTTTGACAGTTCTACTCTTACGATATTATATGTTTACAAAGATTATACAAATGAGCAACGATATTGTTTTACTAACCAAATTTTGTTACGATTATCTTTGGTTGTTGCATATGTGATTTCCAATTTATCCTTTTTCATGTTCTAAAAGAACACAACCACAAGAACATGACTACAACGGTGGTGTTTACCTCTACATGTTAGCAACTTCGCTGTGCCAAAACATGAAGAGCAGCAGCCTGATGATATATTCCAGCAGGTTAGGGAACCACCCCACTGGTCCTAAATGTCTTTTAATTTTTAGATGAAAAGTTTTCGGATAGGCAGATTGGACGAGATGATCCTGTTCGATGGCTCCCACCATTCCCTGTCTTCATACCACTAGACGTCTTGCTGTGGAGTTTTGTAAAGGATTTGGTATACTGAATCAAGGTAGAGACCGATAGGACTTCAAGGCACACATTCGCAAACATGTTACCGTAGAGATTTTGAATCATGCGTGCACAGAAACGGAATTTCGATTAGACATTAATATAGTATAGTTCTGAGGTATTAGGATCTTAAGCTGTGGATATTTTATCACAGACTCAGTTCCTTTGACTGTTCAGAGATGTCATTAAACCCGCCCAAAGACGTATACAACCAAGCATGAGCAGCTCCTATTAGACGGAGGGGATCCGACAGCCAATCAGTTCCAGTCATTCCACCAGGAAGAAGGTACACGCCTCGTCTTTACTTCAACCATGCCTAGATGGTCTATACCGCGGTTCGATCGCGTCGGCATTGTTACTTTGTGCCAGGAAGGTCTCTCAACAAGGGAAGTGCCCAGGCGTCTCGGAGTGAACCAAAGCGATGTTGTTCGGACATGGATGAGATACAAGAGACAGGAACTGTCGATGACATGCCTCGTTCAGGCCGCCCAAGGGCTACTACTGCAGTGGATGAGCGTTACCTGCTGATTATGGCTCGGAGGATCCCTGACAGCAATGCTACCATGTTGATTAATGCTTTTCGTGCAGCCACGGGACGTCGTGTTACGACTCAAACTGTGAGTAATAGGCTGCATGATGCGCAACTTCACTCCCGACGTCCATGACGAGGTCCATCTTTGCAACAACGACACCATGCGGCGCAGTAGAGATGGACCCAATAATACGCCGAATGGACCGTTCAGGATTGGCATCACGTTCTCTTCACCGACGAGTGTCGCTTATGCCTTCAACCAGACAATCGTCGAAGACGTGTTTGGAGTCAACCCCGTCAGGCTGAAAGCCTTAGACACACTGTCCAGCGAGTGCAGCATGGTGGAGGTTCCCTGCTGTTTTGGGGTGTCGTTATGGGGGGCCGAAGTATGCCGCTGGTGCTTACGGAAGGCGCCGTAACGGCTGTACGATACATGAATGCCATCTTCCGACCGATAGTGCAACCATATCGCCGGCCGCTGTGGCCGAGCAGTTGTAGGTGCTTCAGTCCAGAACCGCGCTGCTGCTATGGTCACAGGTTGGAATCCTGCCTCCGACATGGATGTGTGTGATGTCCTTAGGTTAGTTAGGTTTAAGTAGTTTTAAGTCTAGGGGACCGATGACCTCAGATGTTAAGTCCCGTAGTGCTTAGAGTAATATCGGCAGCATATTGGCGAGGCATTCGTCTTCATGGACGACAATTCGCATCCCCATCGTGTACATTTTGTGAACGACTTCCTTCAGGATAACGACATCGCCCGACTAGAGTGGCCAGCATGTTCTCCAGACATCAAACCTATTGAACATGCCTAGGCTGTTTATGGACGACGTGACTCACCAACCACTCTGAGGGATCAACGCTAAATTGCCTTTGAGGAGTGGGACAATCTGGGCCAACACTGCCTTGATGAACTTGTGGATAGTATGCCATGACGAATACAGGCATGTACCAATGCAAGAGGACGTGCTACTGAATATTAGAGGTACCGGTGTGTACAGCAGTCTGGACCACCACCTCTGAAGGTCTAGCTGTATGGTGGTACAACATGCAATGTGTGGTTTTCATGTGCAATGAAACGGACGGAAATTATGTTTATGTTGATCTCCAATCCAATTTTCTGTACAGGTTCCGGAACAGTCGGGACCGAAGTGATGCAAAACTTTTTTTGATGTGTGTATATTGGGTTGTTCAGCGGAGAATTCCGAGCATCGCGTAATGATGTGTTTTAGGTATGATACTTTGCCCCAGTTATGTTACGAACTAAACTAGGCTACAACTCGAATTCTTTTTATATCAGATGGGTGCCCTAGTCGCGTTCTAATAATGGCAGCCGAAAGTCTTCTAGCAAGATCATTGTGAGTGTACCAAGGTGCAGTGTGTACGCAAGGGCTCTCGTTTTGAAACGCGTTCCATCGCCTGTTGTTTCATGACTGACCCCTGACCTTGAGCTTAAATTCTGATCACATTGCATTACGAACAACTGTATGTTAAACCTTGCCGGAATCGTGGAAATGTCTACTTTTATTTAGTCTATGAATATATGAATATTACATCTTAGCTGAAATGGGGGCGACATACGCAGTAGTATTTAAGAGAAACCGAATTTTTTATAGCTTTTTTCGGCCATGTCAACTTCAAGGACGCATAAGAATCAGACTGTGATTAGGAGAAAAATTTACTTTGCACCATTTAAATATACAACTTCATTCTATTCGCAGGCGAATTTTCGGTATTTTCTGGTTACCAGTACTTGATTCATCGCTGTAATATCAAACGAAAGACGCTAATCGCAGGTGTTTAATTTCCTTGTCCACTGATCGTAATATACTTCCCAAAAGGTATTCCTGCGCCCTGAAGAGCAGTCGCGAGTGTCCCAATAGGCCAGCTTAACTAAATTCCTCATATGACGTGCCATTAGATGGAAGCCGTGTATTATTGCTTTCCGTTCATTCAATAGCAGAATTCTTTCTCCGTTTCGTAGACGGATTTCGTGATACTGGATTTTTCGTCGTGTGATATGGAGCCTGATCTAAAACAATCGCAGATATGTTTGCCAATATTTCGGGAACACTCCTAAATCACTCTTCGTAGTGTTTGGCATTCATTTCAGAATGATAATCTGCACTTCCTTCTTGCCCAATAAACATAGACCAGAATTTTTCACGAACCTATCTCCGTTTCCAATGCGGCATTTTGTAATCCTTTTTCCAGAATCGAACGGTGTTTGAATTCCTCGTTTCCAGTCATTCCACTCTTGAACACTTCCTCTGTGATAATCGTATAGATTTCCTCATGCATAAGCCATTTTTTGTTCCTGTTAACCAAACTATCGAACGATTTGCACCACACTAGCTCTAATTAGTGTAATAAATAGTCCATCCAGTGTTGCGCAAGTGTCCTATTTCCCGCAAGAAGTCGTGTCTTTTTCCTACTGCTTGGTTATTTTCCATCAGCACAGGTCTTTTTTTAATTTTTTTAACTTTGTGTATCTGAAGCCAATTATCGAATAGCGCGCCAAAGAGTAGTTTCACCCATATCAGGAAAATCTTCCACCTCATTCTTCAACTTTTATAACTCGGCCGCCACTGTTGGAAACAACTTTCCCACATAGAACTCGTGGATTTTTCTTATTATGGCTCCTTGTGCAAACTCATCCAATACAAACATCTGTCACCTGCCAGAACTCTTTCTTACTTACTGTGATACGGAACTGCTCGCGTGCTGTTCTTTTTCGGCCTCAAAGTAAGCCAGCGCGGCTGATCACCATAGACTTTTCACAACTCCGGCAATGATGCATGGTTTCACACAAGTACAAGGCAACCAATTATGTTACGAGCACTGTCTCAGGAATACACAACAACGAATGGGAGCACGATTGTTTCCTGTCTGACGGGAAGTCGCGATGTAAACACTGCAACAGCAAACAATGAAGTGGAAACACTGTTCAGAGGTCCGGAAACATAGCACACGCGAGCACGCGGCGCATAGAAACGCAAAAGGAAATAAATTAAAGATGTGGTATAAGTTAAAGATGTGATATTATCGCTTTAACATATCAGTTGTGGAAGGCCACAACAGAGCCTGTATTTCCACTTTTCGTCTTGTTAATATGTAGCACCATAAGGCGAATTGCAGCAATCTACGCCCATCATTATTAGGAAAACACGCCTATTGGAAAACAACGACAGTTCGTCTGGAAGTTGAGTATGGTTGTATCTTTAAACTGTGCAAAAGAAATTTTTCTCCTAATTGTGGTCTGACTCCTATGACTCTTCAAATTTGACACTCGCCAAAAAATGGTCGAGAAAGCACGCCTTCTCTTCAATATTACCGTGTATCCCCTCCACTTTCCAACTAAAATGTAATATTCATACACCAAGTAAAAGTAAACATTTCCACGATTCCGGCAAGGTATAACAGGCCGACGTTTGTCGTGCCATGTGACCAGAATATGAGCTCAAAGCCGGGGGTGAATCTTCATGAAATGGATTTAATAGGGTCTCTCAAGACCAGACGGTGGTACGCGAGGACATTCCAGGTGGTAGCTCAAAAGTAAACAAAACACGCAGTGATGTAAGTAAAGTTATTCTCTTGTGTTATTTTTGAAGTAAAATGATAGGAAGAAAGGTGGGCTTTGTGGCCAAGCGGTTCTAGGTGCTACAGTCTGGAATCGCGCGACCGCTACGGTCGCAGGTTTGAATCCTGCCTCGGGCATGGATGTGTGTGATGTCTTTAGGTTAGTTAGGTTTCAGTAGTTCTAAGTTCTAGGGGACTGATGACCTCAGATGTCAAGTCCCATAGTGCGCACAGCCATTTGAACCATTTTTGATAGGAAGAAAACGGATCGATCAAAGTAAAGAAACTGGATTTACCGCAGAATATTTTTTCCACTCTGTGCGCAGGACACAGGAAGGTCAGGCAGTACCCCCCCCCTTCCCCCCCCCCCCCCCCTACAGCCCTTCATTAGTCATCGCTGCATTGGCCGGGAATGATTCATCTCGTTCTGATGTTGGCGATACATATTTTTGTCGGGTCTTGTGTCGAAAGCTTTCGTGCCGCTCTGCAACTGCTACAACTTAATGTGCTGTACCAATGTGTGGCGCTCTGCTGCAATGAACCGTTACCTCTTGTTGTCGCTTTGTTGGCCGTTGCGTTACACTGCGCAAGATGGCGAAAATTACTCCCCCGATAGCGTTCCTCTCATATGCGGCAGTCGTCGCTCAACCATCTCCCCCCCCTCCTCCACCTCAGGGTTCGTTAAAAAGTAAACAAATTATAGTGGTACGCTCATATTTATAAAAATGTCACGTGGTACGCAGTGAACAAAAGTCTGGGAACCCCCTGGTCTAGACTTCCCATAGTTGACGTCTTTTCTTACTCCATGCAGGAAATTTGTGTGTGAGAAATCTATGCATTGCCTTTTAGCTTGTAGAATGGTCTCATGTCCTAATTCGTCCACTGCTTCATTACGACTTATACCAGAGTCACACTAGTTCGTGGCGACAGATTTATTTCAGTAATGTGTAAAATATATCTGTCGGTGCATGAGGTCCACTTACGTCGTTCCAATAGCTAAAGAGTTCTTTTAGAGTCAGTCAAAACACGATTGCAGCTGCGTGTAGCTCGCTGCGCTTCAGGCGCGGATGCAAGGAGAAGGGTGGAGGGGGGGCTACCACGCTCTCTTCAACCCTCTCCTCCAAAGAACATTTTGATGCCGAGAGCGTTTATATTTTTACTAATATCAATTTATGGATTTCGTAGACAATTTTCGGAAGATAAAGTTGCGTGAAAACCGTTTACAGTGACAAGGAATTCCTGTTTGGCACAGTTGCTCGCTTGGTTTGCGCACTGGCCAGCAGCAGAGAGTGTACCAGCCACGCGAAGGTGCATACTCTCATAGATCGGCCACACCTGCTGCCAACAGCAAAGACGACACAGATCTATAGTCCACAGTCAGAACCGGCCAACCACAGAATGCTGAGTAAGGGAGGAAGCAAAAGACCTTCCACTGGGGAAACAACATTCCTCTTGTCCGCTGAGGGCGTATAGCCGTAGTCTGCGTTCGCACTCGTAGTGAGAAATGAAATAGTAGGCTAACAATGGCGAGCACACAACTCGGTTTTATATCATGTTGTTATTATTACTGTAAGTTGTCCTAAAGCGAGTTTGTTACTATTACATTATAAAATTAGGTTGCTGCTTAAGTTGCTGCAGTCTGCAACGCTGGGGTAACTTTTCGATTCGGTGACTAAAGAAATTACGCAGTTTTGAGGCGAAGAACTCGTCGAGCCATGTTCGGAGCGCATTTTCATCAGGAAAGGAATTTCCTTGGAGGTTTTTCGTAGGAGGGCGGAAAAGATGAAAATCTGACGGCTGCGGAATGAGTTCCCAACCCATCTACTGCATAGCGTTTTTGTCAGTCTACCACAAAGCGTGCGGGCGTCATCGAAGAGCAACATCACTTCATGCAGTCTTCCTGGTCGTTGTTCTAGGATTGAGTCTGCAAGACGTCTAGCTGATGACACTAAATGGCAACAATGGTTCAAAAAATGGCTCTGAGCACTATGGGACTTAACTACTGTGGTCATCAGTCCCCTAGAACTTAGAACTACTTAAACCTAACTAACCTAAGGACATCACACACATCCATGCCCGAGGCAGGATTCGAACCTGCGACCGTAGCAGTCGCGCGGTTCCGGACTGCGCGCCTAGAACCGCTAGACCACCGCGGCCGGCGGCAACAATGGTGGTTTCATCTGTTGCACGAGATGCATAACATTATCTTCTGTGGATGCCCGCAGGTCTTTGTACCGACAGTTGCTGCTTTGTTTGGGCTCAACCACTCCTTTTCTTCCCCTTTTGTCAGCATAAAGACACAATTTCTTGACACCAGTAACGGTACAGGATAAGGAATTGCCGGTGTTGTTTGCGAGGCAGTCGATGAGAAGCAAGTAGAGATGCGCGTGCGGCCCGCTGATTTTTGTGATTTTGGCTTAGGGCGTGCGGCACCCAGACTCGCGATTTTTGAACCTTCTCCACTGCATGTGAATGACGCACGACGTTGGAACGCTCACAGTTCATCGCATATGCCAGTTCTCGAGTACACTGACGGTGATAATTGTGGATTAATGCGTTTAAACGATCTCCCTCAAGCTCTGAAGGTCTTCCCAAATGTGAAGAGTCACTAATGTCAAACCGATCCTTCTTAAAACGAGAGAAACGTTTCCTCGCCATGTTCCCCATACACGACGTCAATGTTTCTGGCTGCCTGCGCTGCTGTCACTCCTCTACTGATCTCAAACAGAAGGTTATGTCGGAAATGTTTCAGTTTCTCCACTTGCCACTCCATTTTCTAGCATCCACAGCTCCACTCACTATCTCCACATCGAAAAATTACCGTATGTATAATCAGATAGCAACAGTGAAGTACAAATGAAAAATGATCCATAGCAAACGGTATACCAAAATTCAAAAGAAAAACGCTACGAACGTATGCTGCAACTATGGTACAGAGGAGAGCGAAAGACCTTCGATACAGTTCCACACTGTCACCTAATGAACAGAATACGAGCGTACCGGAATATCAGACCAGCTGTGTAACGAGTGGACTGAAGACTTTCTAGCAAACCGGAACAATGCTGACGAAATAAATCTCGGGTGAACAGCCTGGTATGAGTGTGCACAGGACACAATATTTCGGCAATCGACCACGTTGCCATCATCAGGTGCGGTGACGTACTGACAAAATTCGGTAGCACACGTTCTTCTCGGCACTTCATAAGAAAAACAAAAGAACTCAATAGACGACTTCTCCGATGACGCAGCTTGTCGATCCTTTTCATGCTGCGATACATCTCCTCCCCGTAGAGGTATGTGATGTGATTCTTCCATTTCTCCAGGCGTATTTTATGACGAAATAAATCTCGGGTGAACAGCCTGGTATGAGTGTGCATACGACACAATATAACGGCAATCGACCACGTTGCCATCATCAGGTGCGCTGACGTACTGGCAAAATTCGGTAGCACACGTCCTTCTCGGCACTTCATAAGAAAAACAGAAGGACTCAGTAGACGACTTCTCCGATGACGAAGCTTGTCGATCCTTTTCATGCTGCGATACATCTCATCCCTGTAGAGGTATGAAATGTGATTCTTCCATTTCTCCAGGCGTATTTTATGACGAAATAAATCTCGGGTGAACAGCCTGGTATGAATGTGCATAGGACACAATATTTCGGCAATCGAACACGTTGCCATCATCAGGTGCGTTGATGTACTGTACATCAGCGCACCTGATGATGGCAACGTGGTCGATTGCCGTTATATTGTGTCGTATGCACACTCATACCAGGCTGTTCACCCGAGATTTATTTCGTCATAAAATACGCCTGGAGAAATGGAAGAATCACAGAACAAAGCTTGTAGTTCTCAACTGGGAGAAATCTTCAGACGTAAAAGGAAATTCGGGCGTACGCTAAAGGGTTGTTATAGAATAGCTACTTTTCACAATATGTACAAGGGCGTGCTGAAAAGTAATGCCTCCGAAGTGTTATCTGAAAAGTCTTAAGTATTTCCAAATAAAACAAACGTTCTGCGTCTTTGTCCTTCACATCTACATATTTGTAACCATCTGCCGCTAGAAGCGTCAGAATTGTAGGGTGTAACATGGCGGTGTGTGACGTAACTATGTGTGTTAGAAACGAGATGCTGTAATCGAGTTTGGAATTCGACTTCGTCCGCACATCGGGCACCTTCTCCTTCAGCAGGACAATGCCGCAGCACACACGAGCGCTGCGACATCGGTAGCAGTCCGACTCCTTGCGGTCTCCGTCATCGATGATTAGCCATACAGTCCCGAGTTGGTACCATCCGATTCGGATATGTTTCCAAAACCTAAAGGACACCTTCGAGGACTTTACTTATTGGTGGCCGGCTGGGGTGGCCGAGCGGTTCTAGGCGCTACAGTCTGGAACCGCGCGACCGCTACGGTCGCAGGTTCGAATCCTGCCTCGGGCATGGATGTGTGTGATGTCCTTAGGCTGGTTAGGTTTAAGTAGTTCTAAGTTCTTGGTGACTGATGACCTCAGAAGTTAAGTCCCGTAGTGCTCAGAGCTATTTGTGCAAACTTAGATAGTGATGAAGGGCTGTAAGCACAGGTGAGGTTGTGGCTCCGTCAACAGTGTCAAACATGCTACAGCAACGTATCAACAAACGAGTCTGGCGTTGGGAGAAATGTGTTCGTTGCCGGTGTCAGTCCACTGTGAAATTCATATGTAGACGTGAAGAATAAAGACGAAGCATATTAATAACGTTTGTTTTATGCAAAAACCTTAAGTGTTTTCATATAAAAAAATCCTGAAGCATTATTTTACAGCACGCCCTCGTATAAACGAGTTAGTGGATTAAATCGTAAGTTCCATTACGGTTTTCGCAAATGTTGCCGCTGTACACAAATAAATCTGAACGCTAGAAAACGGTGGCAGAATGCAGGATCGACGCTTGGTGCAACGCTTGGTATTTGACTTTCAACATAAACAAACAGAACGCACTGCGCACAATCAGGCTAAAATATATGTCTGCACGATTAGCAGAACACTCACTGGAAGCCGTCACATCCATAAAATCTCTCGGAGTATCCCTACGGAGCGATTCAAACTGGAAGTGCCAACCAATACGCTGTTTCCTCCTACGCATACTGCGAGGAGAGGCCACCAACGTACATGTAGAGAAATTCGAAAAATGGTTCAAATGGCTCTGAGCACTATGGGACTTAACTTCTAAGGTCATCAGTCCCATAGAAGTTAGAACTACTTAAACCTAACTAACCTAAGGACATCACACACATCCATGCCCGAGGCAGGATTCGAACCTGCGACCGTAGTGGCCCCGCGGTTCCAGACTGTTGCGCCTAGAACCGCTCGGCCACCCTGATCGGCAGAGAAATTCGAGCTCAAACGGAGGCCTACTGATACAGTCATTTTTGAAAGGACCTTACTCCAAAACATAAGTTTTCGGGGATCACCGGAAACACTCTGCGGGTGAGAAATTGGAATGTAACAGGATGGGCTTTAGAGTGTTTAAAGAACAGAGCAAAATGGATATTTTGCCTTTACTGCGGTTGCTAAGTTTTGCAATTTTTTTGAAAAAAGGAAGTCTAAAATCTTGGAATATGGTCCTTTTCTTGACGAAGTAATTCATTTGCTTGATGAAGTTACATTTCTAGTAATGTTTTAAGTTCTTTCTTTTTCTTTTTTTACGCAATCATTTTCATAGTATTGTAACTCTAATCAAAGTACATACAAAATGGTTTCACTGGTCATCATCATCGGCAGCACTCTCACGTACAGGCCATTTATTCGAAATACCTATGTTCGTGGTCGGCCGGGGTGGCCGAGCGGTTCTAGGCGCTACAGTCTGGAACCCCGCGACCGCTACGGTCGGAGGTTCGAATCTTGCTTTGGGCATGAATGTGTGTGATGTCCTTAGGTTAGTTAGGTTTAAGTAGTTCTAAGTTCTAGGGGACTGATGACCTCAGAAGTTAAGTCCCATAGTGCTCAGAGCCATTTTTGAACCTATGTTCGTGCAGAATATATAATCAAATAAACGTTGTATGTCTTATATTTTACTCGTGTTTGTAGCCACTGATCCAGCGTAAGGCTTTTCAACTTTAAAAACAACAGACACTACCGGAAATAAAAGATTCTTGGTACGTGAATTACGTTGAAACTCAGTACTAGATGCCATTTCACATCTCACAAAAATGTTCAGAAATATCAACAGTTCAACTACCGGAACCTAAACGTAACCCATAGTGGATTAGGTATTTAGTAGATGGCATGCGAAAATGATCCCCATTCGACGGGTATTATTACTGTAGGGAGTAAAGCCCTTTCAAAAATGACTCCACTGTAACGAAGTCGCTAAAACACATCAACAATGTGTGGAATAAAGCCCCTCTCATATAGAAAGATGCATCTATGTACATAAAATTGTAGTGTAATAAATATGTAATGTACTGAATCGACTGTGAGAAAGCTAAGTGGCAAAGACGTTATCTGAGAGACTATGATAATTATATCGTTGACTCGGAATATTACTCTCTCTGTGGTTTACTCGTAACTATGAGTAACTAGAGTTTTCTGCCCAAATTCGGGGTAAAACTCCTTTAAACGATTTTATGAACACGATGGGATGAATAATTTTCTTTTCTGGATTGAAAGTTGGAAATTGTCTATATTTAATAAGCTTTTCCTCCATATGAAGTGTTGCATAATCTGATACACGATGATGCATGCCACTACTATATGGGGAATCGTCAGTATGTCGATGTTCATGTACACCAGCATTTTGTTGGAAGCGAGATGGATTAACTCTCTCGCCTGTGTAGATGTTCTCGGAACCTACTAAAGAAAACCATTGCAATTCTCAATACTGAAGACCTCAATGCGGTTTTTTGCCTGGTTTTCCCGTTATCCATGCTCGAGTGAGGAGACAAGATATAAATCCAGGATTGTCTTTTTGTTTTCCAGTATTGAGAACAGTAGTGGAGACACAATCATACACTCACTTACACCATACAATACCATCATTCACAAAATAAATATTAAAAAGTGTTATCAGTTTGTTGATATTATACATGTGTGTTAAATAATGAACAGCTGTGGATAGGAGTTCATAAACGACCTTCAGTCCTCTTATGTACTCCTAGAGCGGCATGTGTAGTGTAATAAATATGTAATGTACTGAATCGACTGTGAGAAAGCTAAGTGGCACAGACGTTATCTGAGAGACTCTATGATAATCATATCGTTGACTCGGAATATTACTCTCTCTGTGGTTTACTCGTAACTAAGGGTAAGTAGAGTTTTCTGTTCGCTTCTTTTGATGTTATGTGGAGAATTGTACAAGAGACATAATAAACCGTTATTATTTCATGAGAACAAAGGTGAGCGTCACGACCTTTATTAGTATTTTTGGAAGTATTGAAATAGCAGAATTGTTTCAGATTGAATGCGACGTGTACGGGAAGAGACGTGGACAACAGCATTCGAACCTGCAATCTCATGTCTACATCTACATCTACATCTACATGATTACTCTGCAATTCACATTTAAGTGCTTGGCAGAGGGTTCATCGAACCACAATCATACTATGTCTCTACCATTCCACTCCCGAACAGCGCGCGAGAAAAACGAACACCTAAACCTTTCTGTTCGAGCTCTGATTTCTCTTATTTTATTTTGATGATCATTCCTGCCTATGTAGGTTGGGCTCAACAAAATATTTTCGCATTCGGAAGAGAAAGTTGGTGACTGAAATTTCGTAAATAGATCTGCCGCGACGAAAAACGTCTTTGCTTTAATGACTTCCATCCCAACTCGCGTATCAAATCTGCCACACTCCCTCCCCTGTTACGTGATAATACAAAACGAGCTGCCCTTTTTTGCACCTTTCGATGTCCTCCGTCAATCCCATCCGGTAAGGATCCCACACCGCGCAGCAATATTCTAACAGAGGACGAACGAGTGTAGTGTAAGCTGTCTCTTTAGTCGACTTGCATCTTCTAAGTGTCCTGCCAATGAAACGCAACCTTTGGCTCGCCTTCCCCACAATATTATCTATGTGGTCTTTCCAACTGAAGTTGTTCGTAATTTTAACACCCGGGTACTTAGTTGAATTGACAGCCTTGACAATTGTACTATTTATCGAGTAATCGAATTCCAACGGATTTCTTTTGGAACTCATGTGGATCACCTCACACTTTTCGTTATTTAGCGTCAACTGCCACCTGCCACACCATACAGCAATCTTTTCTAAATCGCTTTGCAACTGATACTGGTCTTCGGATGACCTTACTAGACGGTAAATTACAGCATCATCTGCGAACACCATAAGAGAACTGCTCAGATTGTCACCCAGGTCATCTATATAGATCAGGAACAGCAGAGGTCCCAGGACGCTTCCGTGGGGAACACCCGATATCACTTCAGTTTTACTCGATGATTTGCCGTCTATTACTACGAACTGCAACCTTCCTGACAGGAAATCACGAATCCAGTCGCACAACTGAGACGATACCCCGCAGGCCCGCAGCTTGATTAGAAGTCGCTTGTGAGTAACGGTGTCAAAAGCTTTCCGGAAATCTAGAAATACGGAATCAACTTGAGATCCCTGTCGATAGCGGCCATTACTTCGTGCGGATAAAGAGCTAGCTGCGTTGCACAAGCACGATGTTTTCTGAAACCATGCTGATTGCGTAGCAATAGATCTCTCCCTTCGAGGTGATTCATAATGTTTGAATACTGTATATACTCCAAAACCCTACTGCAAAACGACGTCAATGATACAGGTCTGTAGTTCGATGGATTACTCCTACTACCCTTCTTAAACACTGGTGCGACCTGCGCAATGTATGAATAGTTGCTAAAAATATCCAGCCGTCTCTCCCAAGACTCTTCATACGCGCAACAAACAGTAATTCTTTTAACAGCACTATCTGGGACAATTTTATCACGTTGTTACGACCTTTTACTGCGAGCATAATACATCGACAACAGACAAACAAAAAACAGACAAACACATAAAAGAATCTACCACAGAATCTCGTACCGGTATTAGTTCGCCTAAATTTGGGGTGAGACCCTTTTAAAAATGGTGGTATCAATTGTTCTTCCCGCGAACAATTGACAACTGAAATTGGCAAAAGAGATTCTGACAGTGGTACACAAAGTAACCTCGCGGAGTATAGGTATAGATGTGGAAATTATATTCGGGCGAGAGAGGAGAGGGAGAGAAAGTAAGAATAGTTTATGACCCCCAGAACCGAGACGCTGCTACGCTTACCAAAAGAACAGAGCAGTCTTGAGCAGGTAGGCAGCAGGTGCCGCCGTAGGAACTGGCGCCCAGACAGGCACGGTGACAGGGACAGGGGGAGGGGAGGGGGACAGGAAGCGGGCCATCAGCGCGCCGCACTCACCGCGGTCCGCTAGGGCCCCCAGCAGCAGAGGCAGCAGCAGCGCCGCCAGACACCACGTCCTCACTGCGCCGCCCTCCATCGCAACACTGACCGCGGGCCGCTCTGCCGCAGCGCCGCCCCTGACACGGACCTCGCGGGTCAAAGACCACCACCTCCTCCTCCTCCTCCTCCTCCTCCTCCTCCTCCCGCCAGAGCACGTCATGCGCGCCGCACGCCCAAAGGCGTTACTACGTCTGCGACGTACTGTGTACCACGCAAACCGTCCCACAGATAACAGCTGCCACACACTTAGCCCCAGTGGTGGCTCGTGACGAAAGAAGATGGTGGTGCACTTCGCTCACAAAGGAAAACATCAACAAAAGAGAGAAAATCAGTACACTGCTCATGTTTTTGTAATGCCTGATATACGAGGTTTGTCCAGAAAATACGTACAGTAGAGCGTCGATTATCCGAAGTAATTGGGGGACATGGGTGTTCGGAAAACTGGTTTGTTCGGATAATCGAACAGCACATGTTTATTTGCCAAAAAAGAGTACTGTACAGTAAATTTATTCATAAAAACAGGCATCTCTGTTAGTATTACAAAGTAACATACAAAGGCAACTTCAGTAGGAATACACAGGGTGTTACAAAAAGGTACGGCCAAACTTTCAGGAAACATTCCTCACACACAAAGAAAGAAAATATGTTATGTGGACATGTGTCGGGAAACGCTTACTTTCCATGTTAGAGGGCATTTTATTACTTCTCTTCAAATCACATTAATCATGGAATGGAAACACACAGCAACAGAACGTACCAGCGTGACTTCAAACACTTTGTTACAGGAAATGTTCAAAATGCCCTCCGTTAGCGAGGATACATGCATCCACCCTCCGTCGCATGGAATTCCTGATGTGCTGATGCGGTCCTGGAGAATTGCGTATCGTATCATAGCCGTCCACAATACGAGCACGAAGAGTCTCTACATTTGGTACCGGGGTTGCGTAGACAAGAGCTTTCAAATGCCCCCATAAATGAAAGTCAAGAGGGTTGAGGTCAGGAGAGCGTGGAGGCCATGGAATTGGTCCGCCTCTACCAATCCATCGGTCACCGAATCTGTTGTTTACGAACACTTCGACTGAAATGTGCAGGAGCTCCATCGTGCATGAATCACAAGTTGTGTCGTACTTGTAAAGGCACATGTTCTAGCAGCACAAGTAGAGTATCCCGTATGAAATCATGATAATGTGCTCCATTGAGCGTAGGTGGAAGAACATGGGGCCCAATCAAGACATCACCAACAATGCCTGCCCAAACGTTCACAGAAAATCTGTGTTGATGACGTGAATGCACAATTGCGTGCGGATTCTCGTCAGCCCACACATGTTGATTGCGAAAATTTACAATTTGATCACGTTCGAATAAAGCCTCATCCGTAAAGAAAACATTTGCACTGAAATGAGGATTGACACATTGTTGGATGAACCATTCGCAGAACTGTACCCGTGGAGGCCAATCACCTGCTGATAGTTCCTGCACACGCTGTACATGGTACGGAAACAACTTGTTCTCCCGTAGCACTCTCCATACAGTGACGTGGTCAACGTTACCTTGTACAGCAGCAACTTCTCTGACGCTGACATTAGGGTTATCGTCAACTGCACGAAGAATTGCCTCGTCCATTGCAGGTGTCCCGTCGTTCTAGGTCTTCCCCAGTCGCGAGTGAGTCATAGGCTGGAATGTTCCGTGCTCCCTTAAGACGCCGATCAATTGCTTCGAACGTCTTCCTGTCGGGACACCTTCGTTCTCGAAATCTGTCTCGATAAAAACGTACCGCGCCACGGCTATTGCCCCGTGCCAACCCATACATCAAATGGGCATCTGCCAACTCCCCGTTTGTAAACATTGCACTGACTGCAAAACCACGTTCGTGATGAACACTAACCTGTTGATGCTACGTACTGATGTGCTTGATGCTAGTACTGTAGAGCAATGAGTCGCATGTCACCACAAGCACCGAAGTCAACATTACTTTCCTTCAATTGGGCCAACTGGCGGTGAATCGAGGAACTACAGTACATACTGACGAAACTAAAATGAGCTCTAACATGGAAATTAAGCGTTTCCGGACACATGTCCGCATAACATCTTTTCTTTATTTGTGTGTGAGGAATGTTTCCTGAAAGTTTGGCCATACCTTTTTGTAACACCCTGTATACATATTACATACGCATTTTGCATGAACAATACACACAGTATACAAAATTAACGTTTAAAAAAATCCTTTATTTTGGTCTGCTCACTTTAAAGTTCTAAGGCCCTCCAAGTTTTTCGTTGAACTGCATTGCCTTCTCACACAGAATGGGACCTGAGATGGGTTCTCCTTCCGATCTCTTTTGTGTAAACCACTTGCAAACAGCATCATCTGGATCTGTGTTAGTGGCGAGCTTCATAGTTTTACGGCTTGTTGATCCATCATTAGAATCAAGCATAGCTATAAAATTTGCTATGCTCGTCTTTTGTTTTTTTATATCCGTAATTGTCGACTTCCCCACCTTGTACTCATTGGATAAAATGGTTACAGATTCACCTTCTTCTAACCTTTTAATAATCTCGTACTTGTCCCTCATAGAAAGAGCAACGCGTTTACGTTTAAGCATTTCGTATTGGTCCGCAGCTCGTGGTCGTGCGGTAGCGCTCTCGCTTCCCACGCCCGGGTTCCCGGGTTCGATTCCCGGCGGGGTCAGGGATTTTCTCTGCCTCGTGATGACTGCGTGTTGTGTGATGTCCTTAGGTTAGTTAGGTTTAAGTAGTTCTAAGTTCTAGGGGACTGAAGACCATAGATGTTTAGTCCCATAGTGCTCAGAGCCATTTGAACCATTTCGTATCGTCAAGTTCACTTCTTTACGCACCAGCACACAAGTGGTCTTAACAGAGAACAGAAGGTGACTGTTTGCACCGTGAGAAGCTCTTCTTGGGGGCGCGCAATCCTTCAAACTGCGCGAAGCGGCACGCCCCAACTCAAAGCTGGCGCAGCTGTTGCTGTGAACAGCTTTGATACTGCCGCTACTTATACTGCCAGTGCCAAGCGGACAGAAGCGTGCTGATTGTTCAAACACAGCGACTGGCGGCTCGGCCGGTCAGCAGCGCCTTATGAAGGCCCCATTAGAAGCAATGTTCCGCTAGCGTTGGCCCAGTGCGGCGACTACTGTGGGAAACTTGGTTTGGGAGTGAGGGGGATGATGGACGGTAGGGTGGGAGAGTAACAGGTGCGAGCGAGTACACAGTTCGGTTAAGCGGTCGTCCGGTTGACCGACGTTCGGACAATAGACGCTGTACTGTATAAAAGTTGAATAATGTCTTTACGTTACAAGTTACAATCACCGCCAGGTGGGACTACTGCTGCAATCAATCCCATCAACGCTCAGTTCGAGTCGGAGCACTCTGCCTGAAGGTGGGAGTGTGCGGCAGCTTGTTGACAGTTACCCTTTTTCACCTGCCGTCGGCATGGAGCTCTGTCTGATCGAGGAACAGCGCGTCAACACCAAGTTTCTTGCAAAGCTAGGCAAGAATGGCCGTGAGATTTTTGAGTGTTTGAAATAGGTTTATGGAGACAATTCTCTGAAGGAACCAACCGTGAACAAGAGCGTAAAAAGGTTCCGGGATGGCCGAGAAGAAGTGAACGATGACCCTCGCCCAGGACGCCCGTCGACATCGAGTTCCGATGCAAATGTTGAACGAATTCGGGCTTGTGTTCTTAATGACCGTAGATTGACAGTCAGAATGATTGCTGACGAGCTGTCAATCCCCAAAACAATCGTTCACGAAATCCTGACACAAAACTTGAAATGAAGAAATTGTGTGCGAAAATCGTACCGAAGCGCCTGACGCCAGAACAGAAAGCAAAGAGGGTTGGCTGCTGTGAGGATTGGTTGGAAGCAGAGGAGCGAGGGGACTTACTCAACCGAGTCATCACTGGAGACGAGTCCTGGTTGTACGAATTCGATGTGGAGCTCAAATCTCAGAGCAAGGAATGGAAACTAGCAGGAGAACCGAGAAGAAAAAAGTCGCGAAAATCAAGATCCAATGTGAAGACAATGTTGATTGTTTTCTTTGATTCTAGGGGCATTGTTCACAAGGAATTTGTTCCTCCCGGCCAGAGAGTGAACGGAAATTTTTACGTTGAAGTTCTGACACGTGTCAGAGCTCGTGTGGCCCGAGTTCGACCGGAGTTGGCAAAAGGAGGCAGGTGGATCCTTCATCACGACAACGCGCCCGCTCACGCGCTCGCCGTGCGCGAGTTTTTGGCCCGAAGCTCAATCACCCTGACAGACCACCCGCCTTATTCACCCGATTTAGCCCCGTGAGACCTCTTCATGTTCCCGAAATGCAAAATGGTGCTTGGGAGATGTGGAAGCCATCAACGCGGAAACGACACGGCAACTGAACAACATCAGCACTGAAGACTTTCAGCAATGTTATCAACAGTGGAAACGGCGTTGGCAGAAGTGTATCGCGTCTCAGGGCGAGTACTTTGAAGGAGACCATATTGTAATACCTGAATAATTGTAAAATAAAGTTATTATTCAACTTTTATACATATTTTCCGGACAAACCTCGTAAACAGACAGTTCGCTCGTGTCACTCCTGCATCTAATCATAATAAAACCAAAAGGTGTACACAGAAAAAAGTATTACTTTTGCAGAATAAAAAGGAATTAAAATCAACTGCATCTCTATGTACTCAAAAAGTGGTAGGCATGCCTTACTAACCTTTTCCAGCAGGACTGATGTTAACGCTGTTCGATTTTATCTGTGAATTTGGATGTGGTGGTGATCACTTGTACAGGAACTCTATTCTTCTTTCCTTCATATTTTCAACTCTTTCAATCCGTCTGTGATTGAAGTCTGCAAGTTCTAAAACGAGGTCTCGTTCAATAGAGAGCATCGCGAGTGCTGACAGTCTTTCTCGGTCCATAGTGTTCCGCAAGAAGGTTTTGATGCGTTCCAGCGAGTGCTGACAGTCTTTCTCGGTCCATAGTGTTCCGCAAGAAGGTTTTGATGCGTTCCAGCGAAGAAAAACAATGTTCTGCTTCTGATGCGGTCATTTGAATTGTAATTATCGCTTTCAGGACCTTCACAGATTCGTTCAGTGTATCACAAAGATTATTGTCTGTTATGTAATCCAGAAACCTCAAAGCTCCACATATGCTTCTGAACACCTCTCTTCCATTAATAACAGACAGCTCTGTTCGGAGTTTCTTCGCTTCCAAAAAAGAGTAGCACTTAATTGCAGCTCTGAAAGAAGTTTCTGGAAAACTGGAAGAGTAAATAGCGAATTTCTCTGGTAGAAAGAGAGAGGCTGCAAGTAGGTGTCCAGTGAACTTGACTCATTCTTTTGCCTCGTAACTTATGACATCACATACTTCTTTTGTCTCCCGCAGTAGACTACGCATCGCTGCGACATCTTCAGTTCTCACTCTTCCATGCTACTCGTGTAAACCTGTTGAATTTTCTGCACTAAAATTAACCAAGGAGCGAAAAACACCAGGACTGGAAGATGATTCAGTCTCATCATGTCCTCTAAGGGCAAGTTCCAACACACCACAGAAACGAATACAGTTAATAATTAGATTCGATATGTACTTATTATCGGTAACTTTTTGGTTGTGTAATGCCACGGACCTTCTGTACCCACTGTCTAATTGGGTATCTATATTTACATTGCCTAGAGTTGTCACAATCAAAACGTTATTTACATGGTCTGAAGAAAGTTCGTGTTTTCTAATTTCGTCATGGAGGTGGTGAATGTCACAGGACTCGGTGTTTAGACAATAATGAAAGATCTCCGCTAAACAATAAACAAGGAAAACAAAATACGGCATTTTTCATGTCACAACCGCACAGCCATTCATGCTTGTTGTACGATTCAGAGTTACATTTCCTACTGAAATGCCGACTTTTCGTTTTAACGGTCTCCGAAATTGTTAAAGAAGGAGTACGCCTACATAGCCTCTTAATTTCTAATTTTTCTTTAAACTTCCGTGAACTGAAGGGTTCAGAGAGCTATGGAATAACCTGGTTCATTATTTCACGTATTCACTTGTCACTTGAGCCTCAAAATTCACGTGGTGGCACACGCTAAAATAACTAACACAACGCACAGGAAATAGTTCGCTCGCAGCTACACCTAAACTGGTAAGGTGGCGCGAGAATCTCGCTTTGTTCGAAGATCCGATAGTTCCGTTTCCCTTAGGAAGACTTCGGGCCCTCTTCCTGCGGCTGGCAGGGTGGCCCGGGTGAGGTGTTTATACACACAAGGCCCGCATACTAGTACAGCGTATCTTAGGGTTGCCCCAGCACCCCGCACCACACAACCCCTCTGACAAGGAGACGGCACGACCGTGGGGTCGAGGATTTGTCCGAAATTTCGTGTGGTGAAAGAGGATCCCTAACACCTCACGTGGTTAAAATATTACGACGCACTATCCGGAAAATCCCGAGAAAAATCAATCCAAAGTTTCTTAGGTGCGCTATGAGTATAAAATGTTAGGCCATTGCCGAGCTGATGTCTGGCGTAGATGGTTAGGGCTCGCAAGCTTACGCCAGAGGTTTCGGATTCGATTCCTCCTCTGGCACTTTTTTTTCTTCTGTTTCATTTTCTTTTGTTATTCCACCAATTATTCAAAAAGTTTCTCAAACCTACATTATTTTTAAAACATTATTTTAGCTCAAAAACGTAAAGTTTTTCATTCACTGAAAAATATTCTTGCTCGTTGTTCTACTTCGTTTTATGGGGTTTCATGGTTTAAAGGGACTTTGGCCAGAATCATTTGCGCATAGGACTGTGCGCGAGCCGTGAGCAGTAAACGGCAGTTTGTTTTTCGATTTTGTCGTGAACAGAGGTGCCTGTTTCTAATTTAAACGTGTTATTCCGATCCGAGGTTACGCATGTCGACTGAAGAAGTTGCTGGTTCGTCTGGAATGTTGTTGTTGTTGTTGTTGTGGTCTTCAGTCCTGAGACTGGTTTGATGCAGCTCTCCATGCTACTCTATCCTGTGCAAGCTTTTTCATCTCCCAGTACCTACTGCAACCTACATCCTTCTGAATCTGCTTAGTGTATTCATCTCTTGGTCTCCCTCTACGATTTTTACCCTCCACGCTGCCCTCCAATACTAAATTGGTGATCCCTTGATGCCTCAGAACATGTCCTACCAACCAATCCCTTCTTCTGGTCAAGTTGTGCCACAAACTTCTCTTCTCTCCAATCCTATTCAAAACTTCCTCATTAGTTATGTGATCTACCCATCTAATCTTCAGCATTCTTCTGCAGCACCACATTTCGAAAGCTTCTATTCTCTTCTTGTCCAAACTATTTATCGTCCATGTTTCACTTCCATACATGGCTACACTCCATACGAATACTTTCAGAAATGACTTCCTGACACTTAAATCAATACTGGATGTTAACAAATTTCTCTTCTTCAGAAACGCTTTCCTTGCCATTGCCAGCCTACATTTTATATCCTCTCTACTTCGACCATCATCAGTTATTTTGCTCCCCAAATAGCAAAACTCCTTTACTACTTTAAGTGCCTCATTTCCTAATGTAATTCCCTCAGCATCACCCGACTTAATTAGACTACATTCCATTATCCTTGTATTGCTTTTGTTGATGTTCATCTTATATCCTCCTTTCAAGACACTGTCCATTCCATTCAACTGCTCTTGTAAGTCCTTTGCTGTCTCTGACAGAATTACAATGTCATCGGCGAACCTCAAAGTTTTTATTTCTTCTCCATGAATTTTAATACCTACTCCGAATTTTTCTTTTGTTTCCTTTACTGCTTGCTCAATATACAGATTGAACAATATCGGGGAGAGGCTACAACCCTGTCTTACTCCCTTCCCAACCACTGCTTCCCTTTCATGTCCCTCGACTCTTATAACTGCCATCTGGTTTCTGTACAAATTGTAAATAGCCTTTCGCTCCCTGTATTTTACCCCTGCCACCTTTAGAATGTGAAAGAGATTATTCCAGTCAACATTGTCAAAAGCTTTCTCTAAGTCTACAAATGCTAGAAACGTAGGTTTGCCTTTCCTTAATCTTTCTTCTAAGATAAGTCGTAAGGTCAGTATTGCCTCACGTGTTCCAGTGTTTCTACGGAATCCAAACTGATCTTCCCCGAGGTTGGCTTCTACTAGTTTTTCCATTCGTCTGTAAAGAATTCGTGTTAGTATTTTGCAGCTGTGACTTATTAAGCTGATAGTTCGGTAATTTTCACATCTGTCAACACCTGCTTTCTTTGGGATTGGAATTATTATATTCTTCTTGAAGTCTGAGGGTATTTCGCCTGTTTCATACATCTTGCTCACCAGATGGTAGAGTTTTGTCAGGACTGGCTCTCCCACGGCCGTCAGTAGTTCCAATGGAATATTGTCTACTCCGGGGGCCTTGTTTCGACTCAGGTCTTTCAGTGCTCTGTCAAACTCTTCACGCAGTATCATATCTCCCATTTCATCTACATCCTCTTCCATTTCCATAATATTGTCCTCAAGTACATCGCCCTTGTATAGACCCTCTATATACTCCTTCCACCTTTCTGCTTTCCCTTCTTTGCTTAGAACTGGGTTTCCATCTGAGCTCTTGATATTCATACAAGTTGTTCTCTTATCTCCAAAGGTCTCTTTAATTTTCCTGTAGGCGGTATCTATCTTACCCCTAGTGAGATAGGCCTCTACATCCTTACATTTGTCCTCTAGCCATCCCTGCTTAGCCATTTTGCACTTCCTGTCGATCTCATTTTTGAGACGTTTGTATTCCTTTTTGCCTGTTTCACTTACTGCATTTTTATATTTTCTCCTTTCATCAATTAAATTCAATATTTCTTCTGTTACCCAAGGATTTCTACTAGCCCTCGTCTTTTTACCTACTTGATCCTCTGCTGCCTTCACTACTTCATCCCTCAAAGCTATCCATTCTTCTTCTACTGTATTTATTTCCCCCATTCCTGTCAATTGCTCCCTTATGCTCTCCCTGAATCTCTGTACAACCTCTGGTTCTTTTAGTTTATCCAGGTCCCATCTCCTTAAATTCCCACCTTTTTGCAGTTTCCTCAGTCCCGAGACTGGTTTGATGCAGCTCCCCATGCTACTCTGTCCTGTGCAAGCTTCTTCATCTCCCAGTACCTACTGCAACCTACATCCTTCTGAATCTGCTTAGTGTATTCATCTCTTGGTCTCCCCCTACGATTTTTACCCTCCACGCTGCCCTCCAATACTAAATTGGTGATCCCTTGATGCCTCAGAACATGTCCTGCCAACCGATCCCTTCTTCTGGTCAAGTTGTGCCACAAACTTCTCTTCTCCCCAGTTCTATTCAGTACCTCCTCATTAGTTATGTGATCTACCCATCTAATCTTCACCATTCTTCTGTAGCACCACATTTAGAAAGCTTCTAGTCTCTTCTTGTCTAAAGTATTTATCGTCCACGTTCCACTTCCATACATGGCTACACTCCATACAAATACTTTCAGAAACGACTTCCTGACATTTAAATCTATACTTGATGTTAACAAATTTTTCTTCTTCAGAAACGCTTTCCTTGCCATTGCCAGTCTACATTTTATATCCTCTCTACTTCGACCATCATCAGTTATTTTGCTCCCCAAAAAGCAAAACTCCTTTACTACTTCAAGCGTCTCATTTCCTAATCTAATTCCTGCAGCATCATCCGATTTAATTCGACTACATTCCATTATCATCGTTTTGCTTTTGTTGATGTTCATCTTATATCCTCCTTTCAAGACACTGTCCATTCCGTTCAACTGTTCTTCCAAGTCCTTTGCTGTCTCTGACAGAATTACAATGTCATCGGCGGACATTAAAGTTTTTATTTCTTCTCCATGGATTTTAATTCCTACCCCGAATTTTTCTTTTGTTTCCTATACTGCTTGCTCAATATACAGATTGAATAACATCAGGGATTGGCTACAACCGTGTCTCACTCCCTTCCCAACCAGTGCTTCCCTTTCATGCCCCTCGACTCTTATAACTGCCTTCTGGTTTTTGTACAAATTGTAAATAGCCTTTCGCTCCCTGTATTTTACCCCTGCCACCTTTAGAATTTGAAAGAGAGTATTCCAGTCAACATTGTCAAAAGCTTTCTCTAAGTCTACAAACGCTAGAAACGTAGGTTTGCCTTTCCTCAATCTTTCTTCTAAGATAAGTCGTAAGCTCAGTTTTGCCTCACGTGCTCCAGTATTTCTACGGAATCCAAACTGATCTTCCTCGAGGTCGGCTTCTACTAGTTTTTCCATTCGTCTGTAAAGAATTCGTGTTAGTATTTTGCAACTGTGGCTTATTAAACTGATAGTTCCGTAATTTTCACATCTGTCAACACCTGCTTTCTTTGGGATTGGAATTATTATATTCTTCTTGAAGTCTGAGGGTATTTCGCCTTTTTCATACATCTTGCTCACCAGATGGTAGAGTTTTGTCAAGACTGGCTCTCCCAAGGCCGTCAGTATTTCCAATGGAATGTTGTCTACTCCGGGGGCCTTGTTTCGACTCAGGTCTTTCAGTGCTCTGTCAAACTCTTCACGCAGTATCGTATCTCCCATTTCATCTTCATCTACATCCTCTTCCATTTCCATAATATTGTCCTCAAGTACATCGCCCTTGTATAGACCCTTTATATACTCCTTCCACCTTTCTGCTTTCCCTTCTTTGCTTAGAATTGGGTTTCCATCTGAGCTCTTGATGTTCATACAAGTGTTTCTCTTATCTCCAAAGGTCTCTTTAATTTTCCTGTAGGCGGTATCTATCTTACCCCTAGTGAGATAAGCCTCTACATCCTTACATTTGTCCTCTAGCCATCCCTGCTTAGCCATTTTGCACTTCCTGTCGATCTCATTTTTGAGACGTTTGTATTCCTTTTTGCCTGCTTCATTTACTGCATTTTTATATTTTCTCCTTTCATCAATTAAATTCAATATTTCTTCTGTTACCCAAGGATTTCTACTAGCCGTCGTCTTTTTACCTACTTGATCGTCTGCTGCCTTCACTACTTCATCCCTCAAAGCTACCCATTCCTCTTCTACTGTATTTCTTTCCCCCATTCCTGTCAATTGTTCTCTTATGCTCTGCCTGAAACTCTGTACAACCTCTGGTACTTTCAGTTTATCCAGGTCCCATCTCCTTAAATTCCCACCTTTTTGCAGTTTCTTCAGTTTTAATCTACAGGTCATAACCAATAGATTGTGGTCAGAGTCGACATCTGCTCCTGGAAATGTCTTACAATTTAAAAACTGGTTCATAAATCTCTGTCTTACCATTATATAATCTATCTGATACCTTTTAGTATCTCCAGGGTTCTTCCATGTATACAACCTTCTATCATGATTCTTAAACCAAGTGTTAGCTATGATTAAGTTGTGCTCTGTGCAAAATTCTACCAGGCGGCTTCCTCTTTCGTTTCTTAGCCCCAATCCATATTCACCTACTACGTTTCCTTCTCTCCCTTTTCCTACACTCGAATTCCAGTCACCCATGACTATTAAATTTTCGTCTCCCTTCACAATCTGAATAATTTCTTTTATTTCATCATACATTTCTTCAATTTCTTCGTCATCTGCAGAGCTAGTTGGCATATAAACTTGTACTACTGTAGTAGGTGTGGGCTTCATATCTATCTTGGCCACAATAATGCGTTCACTATGCTGTTTGTAGTAGCTTACCCGCATTCCTATTTTCCTATTCATTATTAAACCTACTCCTGCATTACCCCTATTTGATTTTGTGTTTATAACCCTGTAGTCACCTGACCAAAAGTCTTGTTCCTCCTGCCACCGAACTTCACTAATTCCCACTATATCTAACTTTAACCTATCCATTTCCGTTTTTAAATTTTCTAACCTACCTGCCCCATTAAGGGATCTGACATTCCACGCTCCGATCCGTAGAACGCCAGTTTTCTTTCTCCTGATAACGACATCCTCTTGAGTAGTCCCCGCCCGGAGATCCGAATGGGGGACTATTTTACCTCCGGAATATTTTACCCAAGAGGACGCCATCATCATTTAATCATACAGTAAAGCTGCATGCCCTCGGGAAAAATTACGGCCGTAGTTTCCCCTTGCTTTCAGCCGCCATTCATAGTGATCTATCAAAATTACGACTGAAGGACGCAGTAGTGTATTATGAAAAGCTGTTGATGGAAAATAATTTAATTGAATCGACATCTTCGGAAGAAATCTCTCGCGACGCTATGTTATTGGCCGGAGAACTTTATAGTAACACACTCGGGAGAATAAATATCTACTTCTCACTGACTCTTCGGGAGGTCAAACGAATCCGGAGAGATATGATGCAATTTTTCTAGATGACGAAAATATGCCAACTTGGTCTGTAAAAGTCATACCTCCAAAATGCACTTCTTTGGTGCAACCTTGTGATGTTTACTTTTACAGGCAAGTTAAAAACTTCATAATGCGCTTGCAAAATTAGAGCGCATTGTTACAAGAGAATCGTTAAATTAATTCCCTGGAAGGTTGTATAAAAATTCATTCTATGATTCACCATCAATTATCGTCACCAATATTTCGAGACATGATTCAATATGCCTGGTTTGCCTCAAAATTATCAGAAACTCAAAACATTTTCGTAAAAGTTAATGTGGCATGTTTTTGTACAGATTTATTGCAAACGCCCTGTGACTGTAAAAAAAGTCCGCTTTTATATGTTGCACAAGATGTCGCAAAAATTATTGCTTTGTTTGTTTTTACGATAATTACCACTGTGGTTCTTGTTTATAATTATTATATGTACAAAAATTGAATGTTTCCCAATCGACTTTGTTATTCTGATTAAAAACCCAATGTTTCTCCTCATATACTTTACAATGAAAAATGGAAAACCCACAGCCATGAATTGTGTTGTTGGACAAAAAGAAAATCATTTTTAATCAATAATGTAACTAATTTGTGAAAGATAATGTAGGTTGGGGAAACTTTCTGAGTACTTGGTGGAATAACAAAAGAAAATGAAACAGAAGAAAAAAAGTGCCAGAGGAGGAATCGAACCCGAGACCTGTGGCATAAGAAACCCAACCGTTAACCATGTAGGCCAGACGGCGGCTCGGCAATGGACTAACATTTTATACTCATAACCGACCTAAGAAACTATGGATCGATTTTTACCGGGATTTCCCGTATAGAGCGTCCTAATATTTTAACCACGTGAGGTGTTAGGGGTCCTCTTTCACCACACAAAATTTCGGGCAAATCCCCGACCCCACGGTCGTGCCGTTTCCTTGTGAGACACACGAGTCCGCGTTTGCAGCCACAGTGGAACCCACTGTCGCCGCCGGCACATTCCGTCCAACTCAGCTGCGTTCGGCGTTTGGAGCCCGGGCATTTCAAAAGAGATAAACGGCGCGCTACTTCTCCACTAGTATAGAACGCTCAGAAGGCAAACACAGTTGAACAAAATTATTCCTTGGGGATAGCGCAAACCTGCAAACCTATGTAGGAGGCGCCCCTGCTTAGTCGTCTTAAGGCCTGGCCAGACAGAATCCGGCCTGCCGCTGCGACGGACGGCGCAGCGGTGGGCCGGACCTGTCAGCGGCCAGGGACGCCACACAGGCAACGGCCGGCCGGCCGCAGCGACTCTCGATGCGTCAGCTGTGTTACACTGTGGAAGGGGCCGAAACCCATTATTAAGCTTGCATGCGTAGTGCGATTGTCTTGCGTTAGACGATTTGGAAGCTTCAAGCGGGACACGTTATCATTGTGCGAGTTTTTTTTTTAATTTTTATTTTTTTATTGCAGAAATGAGTAGCTTGCACTAGCGATACGAAATGGCACCAAGAAGAGAAGATGTTGGGTGCACGACATTGATAACAAGAGAGAAAGCTTAGGAGAATACCGTCGTCTGTGTATTGATAGAGAGTCTGACGAAGATAGGTTCTTCAAGTATTTTCGTATGTCGCGAGAATGTTTCAAGGAAATGCATCGCCTGATAAGAAGGTAGCACCGAGAAGTGCACAACGAACTGGAGAAAGCCAATTGATACAAGGCACAGACAAGCCGTTTGTTTGAGGTAAGTTTTACCGTTTGTGGCCTCTTTGTGCTTGAAATAGAAGTCATATAAATTATTCCATTTCAGTTTTGCTGTATCATATGAAAGGTTCGGCGGAAGAAAGTGCTATCCCACAACGTAGTTACGAGTGGAGTGATAAATTTATCTGCAGTGTTTACGAATACAGCAAACGATAGTAACATCTAGTTCCATATGTCCCGCTAGAGAGAACTTTCTACTTAATAGATTGTTTTGTTTCATTGTATTCATAACATTGTCATTGAATTTAAACAAGCATATCTTTGGTCGTTAACTTATCTATTCGTTCTATCGGCATAATTGATTTTAATCTTTTCCAGATACTTGACTACAAGCGACAGTCACCAAGCCATAGCTTTTTCTTTTCGGTTAGGACGTTCAACACTCTCAGATATTGTGAAACAAGTGTGCCAGACAATAAGGACTATTCTACAACCCAAGTATTTTCCTACTCCTACAACAGAGATGTGGAAGAAGTCTGAAGAAGGATTTATAGAACTGGGGGCTTCCGAACTGCCTTGGAAGCATGGACGGAAAGGCTGTCAGGTTAAAATGCCCGAAGGGTAGTGGATCCCAGTTCTCCTGTTAAAATAGTTCTTTTCGCTAGTTCTCCTGGCGATCGTTGATCCATACTACCGAGTTTACAGTAGTTGATATTGGAAGTTATGGACGTCACAGTGACAACACTATTCAGCTTTGTATCAAGAGTATATCGAGGACAAATGTATTCTACCTCCAAATCAGGATCGCGTGTATCATACAAAAAGTTGTAATCTCTCACGTCCTCTGCAAGTCTTTCTGTGTGCATGCACTACGAGCTGCAAGACAAAAACCGCCTCACGCCGCTGCTTCCAGTGTGACCACACAGCAGTTGAGTGCGCCAACAGAGGCAAGCAGCCGCTCCGGCTTGCGGCGAATCTGTAATCTGTGACAACCCGGCTGCGGCCGGTGCGGCAGGCCGGCTGCCGGTGCGTCAGAGCCGCACTCTGTGTGACTGCCGCCGTACAATAACGAGCGATTCAACAGTGCGGCCTGCCGGCTGCGGTTCAAGGCCACAGGCCGGACGGCCAGGCCGCATTCTGTCTGGCCAGGCCTTCACTGCAATCGCGCGAGCTGCCGCGCGGCCTGCCGCACTGGACTCGTGTCAGCAAGGACGCACTCGGACGCGGATGAACCGAAACGTGACGGCCGAGCGCTTAATAACATTTTGGACCACCTTTGCAGCGCGATGGAGCAGCGATTCTGCGTGGCAGGGATTAGACAAGTTGTCGATACCTCCATTGAGGTATATGGCACAAGACGTTCACGCGACCAGATCACACAATTCTTCATCTACGAGGTGCATTCAAGTTCTAACGCCTCCGATTTTTTTTTCTCCGGACTGGAAAGAGATAGAAACATGCACATTGTTTTAAAATGAGGCCGCGTTCATTGTCAATACGTCCCAGAGATGGCAGCACCGTACGGCAGATGGAATTTTACCGCCAGCGGCGAGAATGAGAACTGTTTTAAATACTTAAAATGGCGACGTTTTCCTTACTTGAACAGCGTGCAATCATTCGTTTTCTCAATTTGACGGTGTGAAACCAATTGAAATTCATCGACAGTTGAAGGAGACATGTGGTGATGGAGTTATGGATGTGTCGAAAGTGCGTTCGTGGGTGCGACAGTCTGATGAAGGCAGAACATCGTGTGACAACAAACCGAAACAACCTCGGACTCGCACAAGCCGGCCTGACGACATGATCGAGAAAGTGGAGAGAATTGTTTTGGGGGATCGCCGAATGACTGTTGAACAGATCGCCTCCAGAGTTGGTATTTCTGTGGGTTCTGTGCACACAATCCTGCATGACGAAATGAAAATGCGAAAAGTGTCACCCAGGTGGGTGCCACGAATGCTGACGGACAACCACACGGCTGCCCGTATGGCATGTTGCCAAGCAATGCTGACGCGCAACGACAGCATGAATGGGACTTTCTTTTCGTCGGTTGTGACAATGGATGAGACGTGGATGCCATTTTTCAATCCAGAAACAAAGCGCCAGTCAGCTCAATGGAAGCACACAGATTCACTGCCACCAAAAAAATTTTGGGTAACCGCCAGTGCTGAAAAAATGATGGTGTCCATGTTCTGGGACAACGAGGGCGTAATCCTAACCAATTGCGTTCCAAAGGGCACCACGGTAACAGGTGCATCCTACGAAAATGTTTTGAAGAACAAATTCCTTCCTGCACTGCAACAAAAACGTCCGGAAAGGGCTGCGCGTGTGCTGTTTCACCAAGACAACGCACCCGCACATCGAGCTAACGTTACGCAACAGTTTCTTCATGACAACTTTGAAGCGATTCCTCATGCTCCCTACTCACCTGACCTGGTTCCTAGTGACTTTTGGCTTTTTCCAACAATGAAAGACACTCTCCATGGCCGCACATTCACCAGCCGTGCTGCTATTGCCTCAGCGATTTTCCAGTGGTCAAAACAGACTCCAAAAGATGCCTTCGCTGCGTTGTGAAAAATGTGTACGTCTGCAGGGCGATTACGTCGAGAAGTAACGCCAGTTTCATCAATTTCGGGTGAGTAGTTAATTATAAAAAAAATCGGAGACCTTAGAACTTGAATGCACCTCGCACATCTCCATACATACTCCGCAAGCCACCGTACTGTGCTTGGCGGGGGGTGCCCTGTACTGCTACTTGTTTCACTACTGGCCATTAAAATTGCTACACCAAGAAGAAATGCAGGTGATAAACGGGTATTTATTGGACAAATATATTATACTAGAACTGACATGTGATTACATTTTCACGCAATTTGGGTGCATGGATCCAGAGAAATCAGTACCCAGAACAACCACCTCTGGCCGTAGTAACGGCCTTGATACGCCTGGGCGTTGAGTCAAACAGATATTGGATGGCGCGTACAGGTACGGCTGCCCATGCAGCTTCAACACGATACCACAGTTCATCAAGAGCAGTGACTGGCGTATTGTGACGAGCCAGTTGCTCGGCCACCATTGACCAGACGTTTTCAATTGGTGAGAGATCTGGAGAATGTGCTGGCCAGGGCAGCAGTCGAACATTTTCTGTATGCAGAAAGGCCCGTACAGGACCTGCAACATGCTGTCGTGCATTATCCTGCTGAAATGTAGGGTTTCGCAGGGATCGAATGAAGGGAAGAGCCACGGGTCGTAACACATCTGAAATGTAACGTTCACTCTTCAAAGTGCCGTCAATGCGAACAAGAGGTGACCGAGACGTGTAACCAATGGCACCCATACCATCACGCCAGGTGATACGCCAGTATGGCGATGACGAATACACGCTTCCAATGTGCGGCCACCGCGATGACGCCAAACACGGATGCGACCATCATGATGCTGTAAACAGAACATGGATTTATCCGAAAAAATGACGTTTTGCCATTCGTACACCCAGGTTCGTCGTTGAGTACACCACCGCAGGCGCTCCTGTTTGTGGTGCAGCGTCAAGGGTAACCACAGCCATGGTCTCTGAGCTGATAGTCCATGCTGCTGCAAACGTCGTCGAACTGTTCGTGCAGATGGTTGTTGTCTTGCAAACGTCCCCATCTGTTGACTCTGGGATCGAGACGTGGCTGCACGATCCGTTACAGCCATGCGGATAAGATGCCTGTCATCTCGACTGCTAGTGATACGAGGCCGTTAGGATCCATCACGGCGTTCCGTATTACCCTCCTGAACCCACCGATTCCATATTCTGCTAATAGTCATTGGATCTCGACCAACGCGAGGAGCAATGTCGCGATACGATAAACCACAATCGCGATAGGCTACAATCCGACCTTTATCATAGTCGGAAACGTGATGGTACGATTTTCTCCTCTTTACACGAAGCATCACAACAACGCTTCACCAGGCAAAGCCGGTCAACTGCTGTTTGTGTATGAGAAATCGGTTGGAAACTTTCCTCATGTCAGCACGTTGTAGGTGTCGCCACCGTCGCCAACCTTGTGTGAATGCTCTGAAAAGCTAATCACAGCATCTTCTTCCTGTCGGTTAAACTTCTCGTCTGTAGCACGTCATCTTCGTGGTGTAGCAATTTTAATGGCCAGTAGTGTACAATGTTACTTATAATCCGTCTTGATTACAAGTAACACTTCTGCTGCACACTACGTTTACGCGTTAACGCTTAATATATGCACTTGATTTTAACTTTTATCTGGGACGATGGATAACATTGTCGCAAAACTAGATCAAAATATTTCCAATCTCCGTTCCGACCATCGCTTTGGTGTAGGTCGGCGTGGGGGGTGGGGGGTTCCCCTGCTTATCAGACGAAATCTGGAACTGTAAGACCGCTCACATTATTCACAATTTGGTGTGCTCTTGCTCCACAAACAGCCTCTTCTGATAATTGGCCTAAAAGAAGGGGGCCGACTAGTGAGCCAGAACTAAAACAGCCCGCTCTACTCTTTGGAGAAGAAAAAGAAAAAGAAAAAAACGAAGAAAATGCAGAGAGCGGGCGGGGGTCCTATCCTCACCAGCCATCTGGATTACGATTTTGTGTAGTTTCTCCTAAATCACGGCAGGTTACTGCCCGAGATTCCCTCAAGTAAGTCGTAATATTTCTTTTTAAAATACGGCGTTGTTGACTTCGATTATTAGAACTGCTAATTTACCAACTCCGCTGTTGCAATTTCACCCTTTGGGCCAACGGTCCAAAGTCAGCCATAGCAAGACATGGCTCGTATGATAGCTGGTTCTGTCTACAAGTGGTCCGAAGCTAACGGTTGTAATCTTAATTTCTCAAAGTCCCGTATTATGCGATTTTAAACAAGAAATAGTACAAGAAGTAGACATTAATAGTCATACACTGAATGAAATACACTGTCGAATCTTCCTCGGTAGCCGGTCAGATAACAATTTAAAATGCAATCAACACAAACCCGAAATAATCAAGAAGCTCTGTACAGCTTGTTTTATTCTTAGAGACATGCCTCATAGCGTTGGCCGAAAGGAAAGAGTGTTCCCTGTTGTTGTATGGAATTATCTACTGTTGAGTGCACCTACAATAAATAAAGTGTTTGTCGAGCAGAAGCGAGCGGTAAGAATGCTGAGTACCGTAGGTAATCATACAGCTCGCAGAATCCTTTCCAAGGGACTTGGATTTCTTCACTCACTTCTCAGTACATTTACTATTTAATGGTTTTTGTAGCTGACAACAGTAACTTATTTCAAGTGAAGTGTGATGTGCACCAGCGCAATACAAAACACAAAAATAATATAGATACAGATTTTTCCTCCTTGTAGAGGGCTCAGAACAAAGTTATTTACTCTGGTGGGAATATATTCAACAAGCTTCCGTCTAATATAAACCAAGAAATTGGGAATCCCTACTAATTCAAAAGAAAATTAAAACATACTTATTACGCGACTCTTTCCAGCAATTATTCAAATATCTACACTCCTGGAAATGGAAAAAAGAACACATTGACACCGGTGTGTCAGACCCACCATACTTGCTCCGGACACTGCGAGAGGGCTGTACAAGCAATGATCACACGCACGGCACAGCGGACACACCAGGAACCGCGGTGTTGGCCGTCGAATGGCGCTAGCTGCGCAGCATTTGTGCACCGCCGCCGTCAGTGTCAGCCAGTTTGCCGTGGCATACGGAGCTCCATCGCAGTCTTTAACACTGGTAGCATGCCGCGACAGCGTGGACGTGAACCGTATGTGCAGTTGATGGACTTTGAGCGAGGGCGTATAGTGGGCATGCGGGAGGCCGGGTGGACGTACCGCCGAATTGCTCAACACGTGGGGCGTGAGGTCTCCACAGTACATCGATGTTGTCGCCAGTGGTCGGCGGAAGGTGCACGTGCCCGTCGACCTGGGACCGGACCGCAGCGACGCACGGATGCACGCCAAGACCGTAGGATCCTACGCAGTGCCGTAGGGGACCGCACCGCCACTTCCCAGCAAATTAGGGACACTGTTGCTCCTGGGGTATCGGCGAGGACCATTCGCAACCGTCTCCATGAAGCTGGGCTACGGTCCCGCACACCGTTAGGCCGTCTTCCGCTCACGCCCCAACATCGTGCAGCCCGCCTCCAGTGGTGTCGCGACAGGCGTGAATGGAGGGACGAATGGAGACGTGTCGTCTTCAGCGATGAGAGTCGCTTCTGCCTTGGTGCCAATGATGGTCGTATGCGTGTTTGGCGCCGTGCAGGTGAGCGCCACAATCAGGACTGCATACGACCGAGGCACACAGGGCCAGCACCCGGCATCATGGTGTGGGGAGCGATCTCCTACACTGGCCGTACACCACTGGTGATCGTCGAGGGGACACTGAATAGTGCACGGTACATCCAAACCGTCGTCGAACCTATCGTTCTACCATTCCTAGACCGGCAAGGGAACTTGCTGTTCCAACAGGACAATGCACGTCCGCATGTATCCCGTGCCACCCAACGTGCTCTAGAAGGTGTAAGTCAACTACCCTGGCCAGCAAGATCTCCGGATCTGTCCACCATTGAGCATGTTTGGGACTGGATGAAGCGTCGTCTCACGCGGTCTGCACGTCCAGCACGAACGCTGGTGCAACTGTGGCGCCAGGTGGAAATGGCATGGCAAGCTGTTCCACAGGACTACATCCAGCATCTCTACGATCGTCTCCATGGGAGAATAGCAGCCTGCATTGCTGCGAAAGGTGGATATACACTGTACTAATGCCGACATTGTGCATGCTCTGTTGCCTGTGTCTATGTGCCTGTGGTTCTGTCAGTGTGATCATGTGATGTATCTGACCCCAGGAATGTGTCAATAAAGTTTCCCCTTCCTGGGACAATGAATTCACGGTGTTCTTATTTCAATTTCCAGGAGTGTATATTCAAGGACTTAGTGTTCTATTACTTGCATGGCGAATAACAGTGTTTGCTATAAAACTGCATGAGAAGTAGTATAGTTCTATAAACGGGACTCAGTATCTACATACATACGTAAATATTTTCTTAGAGAAATAGCATTGTAATCAAGTAAATATTCAGTTACCAATTACACATAAACATAAGCTATCTAGCATAACCAAAGCTTCAGCAACCCTTTTCAAAGTATCAGATTTCTATGCATAAATGTACTTCTATATGTATTTATACTACACAAGCCGGCTTATGATGTGTGGTGGAGGGTACAATGTGCACCCCTGTCAGTTGCCTTTCGCGTTTCAGTCACGACTGGGTCCGCCCCCGGTAGCTGAGTGGTCAGCGCGACAGAATGTCAATCCTAACGGCCCGGGTTCGATTCCCGGCTGGGTCGGAGATTTTCTCCGCTCAGGGACTGGGTGTTGTGTTGTCCTAATCATCATCATTTCATCCCAATCGACGCGCAAGTCGCCGACGTGGCGTTAAATCGGAAGACTTGCACCAGGCGAACGGTCTGCCCGACGGGGGACCCTAGTCACACGACATTATATATATATATACATATATATATATATATATATATATATATATATATATATATATATATAGTCAGGACTGGTCCAAGTGGAGAATGACTGTTGGAATAGTAAGGCTCCGTATGAGCTCGATTCTCTCTACTTTTACCTCCATGGTGTTTTCGCGAAATATACGTAGGAGGAAGAAATACAGGATGGCCTATGGGAGCTATCCACAAATTACGACACACGAATTTAATGAGTTTTGTAGCGCCCTCCAGTCCATGTCACATGTGGCCACCTTTATGTGACGCCCTTCACTAGTTTGACGTCAAACATGTTGCAATTTTAACTTAAGAAATTATTAAATTAAAAGAAACACTTCCAAAATCATTTACGTGTTACTAAATGAAACAATTTTTTCATAAAAACAACAATAATTAAACATTTTAGAAAATTCACAGAACACAACAGATCGAATGAATGATAAAAGTTTAATCCTCTTACGTCCACGGACTTTGAGTCCATTCCTTTTTATTGATCATGGCTGGCATAGCAATCACTTCGTCCTCGATATCGATAATGTTAGCAACATGCGATGTATCCACATCTTCTTCTTCCAATCATATAGCATCGTCATCGTTCATCAAACAAAAAAATTCCCTGGCACGTTCTATCGGCTGCTCTTTGAGAACGAATGTTCGTGATGAGAAAAAGCTCTTGTTAGCTCTTATACGATTTCATGTGTTGCTTATTGGCATTGTATGATGGAAAACATGGACCAATAGATATCACACGACAATCTAAATATGTATGCCTCTACACTGGGCAACAGCCATCATACGGAATTGCTTCAAAGGTGATGACGTCTGGAGATCCAAAGACAGCTGTAGTACTAGCGGAGCAAATTTACCATCAGAGTCATCATTTTGTTCGGGTACATACCTGTCTGAAATCTGTTGAATGAAAACAGGTGGTGGTAAAAAAAAACCCTCTCGTAATAATCGCCACAGGCTAGATCGTCACGCACCTCAACAAGAGACAGCCTCGCATTTTAAAATTTGTAAAATGTGTTATGATTGACGTACATGAGATGCCTACTAGCTCCAAGTCAGCAGTTCGATTACTGGAATCAATATGCGAACAGAAAGTGTCATGTTTCAATACAATACCAGTAAGTTCGCGACTAAGTAGCGCCATTCTTCGCTCTGCGAAGCGCACTTCTTCCTGGGGCGTTTGTGGCAATGTAATTACCATCAAAGTCAAAATCTTCAAAATGTTATACAGGTGAAACTATAACTCGCTCGAAACGTGAATTTTCGTCGGGATCACCATAGCAAGTAGAAATAAACAAGGGTTTTACAAAAACTTCTAGCTTTCTTATTAACTTTTCGAAAGCAGATAATTTAGAAAGTCTGTGTACGTCTGTGACATGAATGAGTTTCTGCTTCAGAGGAAGAATGTTTTCCGCTACGAACCGCTACGAATGTAGGCCCACAGCTTGTCACAACTTCAGGTTTTCCTTCATCATTTTATTTGTTACAATGCCCGTATAAACAGAGGGAATAAGTTTATGTTTTTCAGCGACCGCGAAGTCTTGATCCGGTAATATTACAAGCAAAGTCAAGGTGCATTAATATTGGTTCTTGCGCATTTACTGCTATAACGCCTAACGGCACACTTTTTTGTCATCCATCGATAGAAAGAATACCTGACCAAGGCCCAAAATTGAAGTTAAAGATTCAAGGTTTCTTATCGTAGCTATACAGAATTTATTGTCTTTATGCCTTACATGCAGCGTAGAGTCTGGTTTGCACAGTTTAACAGTTTTTTCTTCCTTCGTCTTATTGACTCGTCTGGGAAGAAATCTTTTAAGTACGAGGGTTGGAACTATTTGGCAACTATTTGTTCACAACCGATACAAAAGAGTTACACGTTTGCACCTGTTACTGTCCTTCAGAGTAGTCACCAGTGTTGTGTAGAACCCGTTGCAAGCGATGTGAAGGGCGTAGCATAGCGTTAGCAGAGCCTGTTCTGTTGATGGTGCGAATGGTGCGGTCTACTGCCTGTCGATTCTCTGGAACAGTTCTGGATTGAATGCCACGAAGTGGTTCCTTCATCTTCGGAATCAAATCAAAGTCACAAGGACTTAAATCGTATTACTGTTCGTTTTTGGAACATCACCTGCGACCAGCTTTGCGAAAGAAGCGGCGACACTTCGTGCGCAACCCACCCATCATTTTAACGACAATGCGCGGGCGCATACAGCGCAAGCTGTGGCTGCTCTGCTTGGTCGATGGGACTGAGAAGTACTGTACCATCCACCGCACTCCCCGGTCTTAAGTGCGTGTGACTTTGATTTTATTCCGAAGATGAAGCAACCGCGTGGTGGCATTCGCTTCAGAACTGTCCCAGAGATTAGGCAGGCAGTAGACCGCTCCATTCGCACCATCAACAGAACAGGCTCTGCTAACCGTATACTACGCCCTCCACATCGCTGGTGACTACTTTGAAGGACAATAACAGGTGCAAACATGTAACTGTTTTGTAACGGTTGTGAATAAATAGTTGCCACTATTTAAGTTCCAATCCTCGTATAAGGCTGATCGAGTAATAGTATAACCTTAATTACATAGTTCGGCTTACAAGCCGTCCAATATTTTTCAGCACCTTACGATTTCAGTGCGACGTGGATCATCAGCCGCGCCATCAAAAACTGCAATCTCCTTTATGAATTCAATAAAACGGATTGATTTTCTTCTACTGCAGACAGACCAGCAGTATTTCGAATTAGATGAGCTGCTGCTAAATCGGAATTAGTTTCACAAATTTGTAGAAATTCTTGTTTCTTAGAATCACGCCTTTTTCCTCTGTGCTGATCTTTCTCTTCGATATTTTTTTTCTTGTTGAATATCTTTCTTGAAGGTTTTTTTTTTCATTTTTCGCTACGCCAGCATCGCGCGCTAAAAGCAAGCAACTGCTTCTAGTACTGGTACAATATTATTCCTAGGCGTCTACTCACTAGATGTTGCTTTAAATGTTGTTTGAAGTAACTGACTTCCGATTGATTGCTTCTTAATATTGTTAGTGTCTCCTGGTATACCCTAGTTGGTTTCTTTCTGCCAATAAAAGTAAACACATAAAATTCTGAATATGGGCATTTCACACAACATATGTACTAGATCACTCTGACGAATTCTGCTAGACGATAGTGAAAACCGCATTGAAATCGATCCTGTACCTTTCGAGATTACCTCCAACAGACAGAAAGATGCGGTTTCTGACTTTGTTTTTTAATAGGTATAATGAAATCTGAACTTATCTCTCGGGGTTGTTCCGTTTTTCAATTTGCCTTGGAACTCTAGATATATTTTTTATCTAGGGAAAATGAAATATTAAAATAATATGAAAACTTACTTTTACGCCCAAGGGCTCTAGCTGTTTTGGTCGTTTTGACGACGAAGAAATTGTTGAAAAAATATGCAAATATCGCTTCCTTTTTCGTAAGTTTTATTTGCAATACTATGATTTTTGAATTCTATTCACCTCCAACATTGTCGCAACTTTTTAAACTTGTCCATAATGTGTTAACGTCGTCTCGTAAATTTTGTTCATTTTTGTCAGTGTAAGGTGTATACTTCATTTAGTTTGTATTGAAGAACACCTAAATCAGTTATTTATTTTTTAAAATTCGTTACATAAACTGAAAATCACAAAATAGTGAACTAAGAAAAACACGTCGCCGCGCAGGATTAGCCGCGCGGTCTGGGGCGCAGCAGTCATAGATTGTGCGGCTGGGTCCCGGCGGAGGTTCAAGTTCTCCCTCGGGCATGGGTGTGTGTGTTTGTCCTTAGGATAATTTAGGTTAAGTAGTGGGTAAGCTTAGAGAGTGATGACCTTGGCAGTTAAGTCCCATAAGATTTTACACACATTTCAACATTTCATTTCAAAAACACGTCATCACTCAGTGAAAGTCAAGTGCTAACTGAATGATACACACAATGAAACATAGACGAAATCGGGGCGGCGACGATTTTCGTCAAAGCCTCAAAGCCGTTTTTTTGTTTTTATTTCTTCGAACCGAGGCTCCTTACACCATAATACATAACATTTCACGTACCTAGCAGAACATGACAGTAATGAGGCAAAATATTAGTCACAGGGGCAGTAAATACTCCACAACACGACGAGTATAGAACATGGATTCAAGTTTTGCGTTCCAAGGTCCAGGTCATTAGTGACTACAAATAATGACGATTTATAAATAGCCTTATACCCAACTAGTGGGCAACATACATTGTGAAATGCCTAGGAACAGTGATCTGGACATTGCATGCCGCATCTCAGCCTCGGTCTGGAGTACCGACGTGGTAATAGCACCAATGTAGGACATTTGTTTTTGGCTAGCTATTGAGATCATACGTCGATAATTGACGAATTAGCGTGTTAGCGGAAGAAGGAAGTTCAGCTCGAAAGCTTTCAGATATGGATTGGATCTTCTCTGGCACAGTCTTTATTTGTAAGTAATTGTGAATCGTTGTATCCTTAACAAACCATGGAGCATTTAATACGATGCGCAACGCCTTGTTTTACACAGCCTAAAGGTTGTGGAGATGCGTAGATGCGGCATGTCCCTCTATGGGACAGGCATACAACTTGATTGACCTGTTGTATTATCGATTTATAAAGGAGACTCGATTTACGAGACCCTTTCTCCAGTTACAGGTGTAACCTCCCCACCGCAATTTGAAAGAAAGAAACACGACAATATTATTTGGAAATCCTAATGGACATTGGACTAAGCGTAACCTGCCCACAATGAAATGTACTGACAATGGGAACAAAAATGTGAAATTCGCAATCTGACTCAAATATAAATCCTTCAAAAAATTAAAGTCCATTCAGTGACAAGAAAATTCAATTAAACCGAAATATCGGTCTTTGGCCCTGTGTAAAACAATCAGAATTAAAGTCTTACCTCAGAATAAATGGATGTCACATATCTGCTCTTGTTGTTGCGCACCGCTTGGAGGAACTGCATTGCAAATAATAATATTCTCTTTTTTTGTGATTTTAGTGGAATTTTTCTTCAAAAGAAGTGGAATGAAATGGGAAGTGCAACGAAATCTTGAGTTCGATAAAAAATTAAATTTTTGAGAAAATGCTTTTGAAATAAAAAAATTATTATTGGGAGACTTGTTGGAGAATAATTACAATAAATAAAATTTTTCATTATCTAATGATTATATTAATTAACAGTATACCTTATTCCTCATCTTGACCAGTGTTGCCGACCGCCTACATCACACAACCGCACTGGGCTGCTACTACTGACCGACCGCTCTGCATGACGACTACAGACTGAGTACTGCTCTCAACTAGACAGAGCTACAGACTCGCAACGACTACTGACCGACTCGCAACCACTACTACTAACAGACTGCTACTGAGAACCGCTCGCAACACTCGCGCGGTCAAGCGCATACTCTCTGGTCACAGATGCTACAATGCCTCGCCATCGCTGCTGCGTTACATACGTGTTTCATAACCCTCCACTGGGGGGGCAAAAATTTGGCAGCGATGGTGAGTCATTTGGACTTGCCAAGCGCGGCAAAATTTTTCTTTAATTAACAAAATTCTACAACTTACAGAATATTTAAATGTTGTGCACACGCACTAAGTACAAAATATATCAGACAAAGACAAAATGTGAGTACAAAACATAGTAGCAAATCAGAAAAGTATATACAAATTTTTTTGACAGATAAAGTGCACAGGCACTGAAAAAATTCTTTAGCATATTCAGAACAAATAAACAGACTGGCAAAAAATATTATGTTGACAAGTGACATAAGTGTACTCGCATTGGAGTTCAGCGAATCGAAAAATGTATAACCTATGAACATAAATGATGTTACCAAAAAAATTTTTTCTTTATGTGACAAGAATCAGGATAGGAAAGGGAAGGATTGCATCATGGTTGTAGCACTTTAGATTGCACACAGCTGCTCTGAAAGTCCATATCTTTCCACAGAAGTACAACACCAAGTGACACAACTTGAAGTTCTTTTCCCATCAGAATTTATCAGTGTAGCCAAGACACTGAACTGTCGTAGTAATGTTCCATGTTTTCATTTTGGCAGTACATTAGGTACACCAAACAGTGGGACCATAATAATGTCTTCATCGCTCATGGTGGTGGACAGCATGTCGTGTCAACACCACACTCTTACAAGGCACACCAACGTAGAATTAGTGCAAAACCAAATATAGTGCTCCATGATCACTGGGATAGACAGGACAAATGGACATTGCAATAATTCAGGGTAGTCAGCTTATGAGGTGAAGGACATCAAGTCACATAATATTGACAATTACAGACTTAATTAGCAGTTTGTGGCATTCATAGCCCAGTTATTGAACATTTCTGTACCAAGTATGTAGTATTACAGAAAAATGTTCATTAATTGTTGTACATAGAATCAGTAGCCTTCTTTTCCTGGTTACAAAGCATTATGAAATAATCGCATTCTTTTCAGTTACAGAGTATAATTAAGAATCATTAACCTTCTCCTAATTACAGTTAATTAATCATTTGTCATTCCAATAATCATTAGCCTTTTCCTAATTACAGTTAATTAATCATTTGTCGTTAATTAATCATTTGTCTAATTACAGTTAATTAATCATTTGTCTAATTACCGTTAATTAATCATTTGTCGTTAATTCATCATTTGTCTAATTACAGTTAATTAATTGATCATTTGTAATTTCAATATAGTAAGAATTATTAGCCTTAATTAATTACAAAGCATTATTAAACAGTACCATAGTTAATTAATTATGTGTCATTCCAATCTATTAAGAATCATTAGTCTTTTCCTAATTACAAAGCATTATGAAACAGTCACATTCATTTCCAACAACAAAGTATGGCATCGTTAATTAATCATTTGAAATTCCAATATATTAAGAATCATTAGCCTTCTTCTAATTACAAAGCATTATTAAACAGTCACATTCTTTTCTGGTTACAAAGTATCAACATTGGAAACAAGAGCTAATCAATGGCATAATTAATCACAATTCGTGGAGTGACATTAATTATTGGCACTCAGTGGCCAGCAAGTATTGAATAAAATCATCATTCAGTATTATTCAGATTATTACGAAGTCATTATTAAAAATCAGTTAATTACAGTCATAGCATTAATAATCATGGGCATTACAAGTACTCATTACAATAAACAGTGTTCCTCATTCAGTAGTATTCAGATCATTACAAAGGCATTATTAAAATCAGTTAATTACAGTCAAATCATTAGTAATCACAAGCATTATAAGTGGTACCATTACAATAAACAGTGGCAGTTATTAGCTAGTGACAAAGCATTATTTTGAATATAGTCTCATTAAGAGGTCATTACTCAAGTGACATGCTATTCAGAGTTGATCAGTATTATTCAGAATTATCATAAACTAGTGACATTATGTGGCACTGGTAATACATTTTTTTGGTAGCAATGCATTGCGTTGGGATCGATAATTAATTGCTGACGCATAATACTTTTTGCTTTTGACCTATTGCTGCAAATGAGGATAGGTAACGTCATTCGTCATGAGTCAGCTGTAGCAAGATTATGTAACAAGGCAGTACATGTGATCACATTCATAAATGATAGACACAAATGGGTAAAAAATAAAAATGCAAGTACTAGAACAGGTATAATAAGTAACAGGTTTAGTAAGTATCACGAAAAGCTTCTCCTGGAAAAAATACAAAAACGGATTATTGACCTGAAAGAAGAAACGCACACTATGCTGAAAAGTAGTGAACTTCGAATTAACAGGTAGTGAAATGTGTATAAATTGTGTTCCATAGCTGTCCTTTCCAAAACTTCAGTCATCCTACTATGCAATGTAACACCTGCTGTCAAAGCAAACTGCAACAAATACTTAAATAACTACGTAGCATAAATACATAACTTCAACATTATCCTCATCTGTAAAGAAAAAAACTTCATTATCCATATCATCATAACTTCACTATTATCATCACCTGTAAAGAAAAACTTCATTATTCATAATACCATTTTCTTCATCATTATTCGTCAGCATTCATTATCATCTGCAAAAAAATCACTTCATTACTCATTATACAACTATTCCTTATCTCTAGCATATTTCATCACTAAAAACTAAGATGTGTAGTTCTCTCTGACAGCCTGCATCAATCACCTTGTATTCTGAAAGAAAAAATTAGTTAAGACTGCTATTCTGTGATGAGTATAGTATAGTCTTGTTAATGCTTGTTAATCCTGATCCCTTTACTCTTCCTCATAAAGTTATTGCATCTCCTTTCGTTTATTCCGTAGGTGAAATTCCCATTTATGTTAAATTTATTTCTTAGAATCATCATTCCTTTCTGAAATTGATGAACAAAGATTAATGTCCTGCATTTAAATCATATACCCCCTAGATAATGACTGGTTTATGGTAACATAATTAACCCTACAGCATAACATGACAGAAAACGTAATATGTCAAAAACATTGACAGTGTTCAAAAACAAAAATATACACAGAATAATACAATGCAGCAGCAAAAAAAATGTGAAACAGTCACGATGTTGAGATGTCATAAGGCAAAAAAAATGTCAAAGTCGACTGGTGTGTGTTATATCTTAACTATTTCATAGTCCATACAAACAAAACTGGAGTACAGTCATATACACAAAAAATGGAAAATGTGCACGGTCTGATGTGTAACGACAAGAAAAGCGACCTGCTAACCTTACCTTGCCGGGCACTTGCCAAGAAAAACTACGATAATCATCAGTAATTAGTCAGGTGAATTAATTGCATTAGTAAATGGCATCATAGTGTGTTGAATCATACAGTGGTTTCACTCAATAAACGGTTTAATGTTTGAGATATGGTGATTGCCTTTCGATTTTCTGGTTCTCAAAGTTTCGACGTGTACAACATTGGGGTGAGGGATCCTGCGAATCCGATACGGACCTGCGTATAGAAGTTCAAATTTACTGCACTTACCTTTTAATTTGCTGGATAAATAGTGTGTACGTACTAATATCTTCTGTCCAACGTGAAAGTCGCGGCGTGTACAAACCTGTTTTTGCTGTCTTCTCCGGCGCTCTGCGGCACGTTTGAGGTTGTTCAGCGCAATGTCAATTATTTCGTGGTGTCGTAGGCGACGACTTTTGGGAAATTCTATTAATTCTTTAATTTTGTTCGGTGGTTCAACGTTTTTCAGTATAACAGTCGGAGATAGCATAGTGGATTCATTTGGAATGGAATTAATTACATCTTGGAATGAGAGTATGTGTGTATCCCAATCAATATGTCTTTTGTGGCAGTATATTCGGCACAGCTTACCAATTTCCTTCATTAATCTTTCACAAGGGTTCGAAGAAGCGTGGTACTTGGATATATAAATCGGAGAAATGTTTCTGGCTCGTAACATGCGTGTCCATACACTACTACGAAATTGAGATCCATTATCAGAAATTACTTTCATTACATGCCCTACATGAGATAGAAAATGTTTTACAAATGCTTTCGAAACAGTTTTAGCAGTAGCTTTGCGTAACGGAGTGAAAGTAACAAATTTTGAAGTGAGCTCAACAGCGACAAAGATGTAGCAAAAACCTCTGTTAGTTCTCGGAATCGGACCAAAAATATCTACAGCGGCCATATGTCTTAATTTAACAGGTACAATGGGATATAATGGAGGAATATGTGAGGTGGTGTCTGATTTAGCTTTCTGGCAAATTTTACAAGACGCTAAAACTCGTCGTATACGTTTCTCCATGTTGGTAAAATAACAGTTCTGTCTCAGTATAAGAAAACATTTTCGTGCTCCGTAATGTGCGTAACTTAAATGTGTGTACCAGATTAATTTGTTAACCAGTTCGTCAGGAATGCATAATAACCAATTGTTGCTGTCAGGATGAGAGCGGCGAAACAGAATGTCATTGCGTACAGTGTAATGGTTCCTAATCGTAACATTATTCTTATCTAGCCAAAGGTGTTTAATTTCTTTCCAGACATTGTCTTTGTTTTGTTCTTGTGCTATGTCCTGTAATGACGATGAAATAAAATTTTCAAATGCAACTTGCTGAATGTACATGACACTGAAATTTGCTTTGCAGAAGTGGGTTGCTACGTCTTGCTGATTGTTGCTGAGAGAACGCGATAGTGCGTCTGCTATAACATTTTGTGTGCCGGGAATGTGAACAATCGTAAAATTAAATTCCTGTAAATACAGCTTCCATCTACTTAATCTATCGTGAGTGAATTTGGCTGAAAGCAAAAATTGTATGGCTCTATGGTCAGTGTAAACGGTGGTGTGTCTGCCATAAAGAAAATGCCTAAATCTCGTGAAAGCCCATACAACACATAATGTTTCAAGTTCTGTAACAGAATAATTTCGCTCAGCAGGTGACAAAATGCGGCTTGCAAATGCGATGTTTTTAATTACTGTAGAACCATCTTCTTCAATTTCCTGGAAAATATGTACGCCTAAAGCGGTGTTAGAATTGTCGGTGGCAATGAAAAATTTCTGGTAAGATCTGGGTGCGATAAAAGTGGAGCATTCAACAAAGCATGTTACAAATAACATTCTCGTGAGCAAAATTCTGCGTGTCAAAAGTAATGTTTGCGTTACTGTAATATGCAATCTGTGCTGTATCTGGTTAAAATCTATCGTACGTGTTATTATTTACGGGAGAATGTTGTTGCATATCCACTATACGAACTGTTCTGTTATTTCTTACTGACGTGTTACGCTATGGATGACACCTATTGTCTATTCCATTCATGATTATTTGTTGTTGCTGATGTTGTTACTGCTCATAAGATCGACTGTTATTAAATGTACGCTGAAAATTGTGCTCGTTATTTTTACGTCTGTCATGATAGTAATTTCTATACGGCGCATTGCGATACGAGTTGAAATAGTGTGTTGTCTGTACGTGGTCATTTCTTTGCTGCCATGCGTTACTATTTGTTGGGGCTGGGACTATACGTGCACGCGGCGAAACATTAACGTTTGGTTGACCTTGTAGACTGCATTGTTGGTTAGGTATGCTAAGCGGCTTACTTTCATGCTGTTGTGGTGAAAAACATCTATTGTTACAAAAATATGGTTGCGACTGCCGAAAATTTTGTACATACTGATGATTACGATTTTATCTGTAATTAAAATTACGGCGGTAGTTGTCATTACGGGAGTGCCTACTGAATATTGTCACATTCGGTAAAAATTTGTCATATCCGGTTTTCATTACTCGTTTCTTAATACTAGGTAGAGCAATAGTTAAAGAGCAGTTTTGATAGATATAAAGGATAGTAGAAGAGAAGGCAGCAGTGCAGAAAACTAAAGATGAAACAGCACTACTACAGCTCGGGGCCCTATGCTCGCTACGGCACATATTCATTAAAGCGTAATGAATCCCCTGAGGTCTATTACGCACTGCAACTAAATTTTACCTTTTGCGTTGCACGCAATAGCGGTAAAAATTCAAAAGCAAATAGTTGTATCCATGTTAATTCTAGTTTCTGCATTATAGGCAATGCTGATGAAAATGCAAAAATAAACTGTCGCATCTGGTTCAAAGCTAGTTTCTGCATTACACGCAATAGCGGTGAATGTACTAAGATAAATTGTCGTATACAGTGCAAAGCGTGTATCTGTGTTCTGTCATTATTAGATTCTTTACATTTTAATGCGGATAAAAATTGCTCGTAATCTACGTTCTCGTCATTGAATTTGAAAACACGTTCGGGTTTGTGTGTGAATCTGTTCGTCTGTGTCATTTCGGATTTCAAGTTACATAGCTTTTCAGATTTTAAGTCGCGTGGCTTTTCGGATTTTAATTCGCGTAGTCTCTGTAAATTGCTCACATTATACGCGCTGCGTGAGTCAGACAAATGTTCGCAAAGTGGCGTCTGTTGTGTATTATTAACAGAAGTGTTTTTCATTTCTGTTACTTCTTGTTGTAAATTTGATAACTTCCGACGTAACGTGTTGTTAGATGAATCGATTTCATTAATTGTCTGCTGTAAATTTTGAAATTCAGGCGTTTGGATAAATGAAACCGGTGCAGTATCGTCTGATTTATTGTCATTAGTATTTTCGATAGCATCAATACGACTGGCCAATTCATCACATTTTTCAGTCAGTATTTTAACCTGATCATCGGTTTTAGAATCAGACGCATTAATCTGTTTTTGCAACTTGCGCGTAGTTTCGCTCAGTTTTTTAACATCACCTTTGATAACATCACAATCCTGTGTTAGATCTAATTGTTCGAATCTATCTGTCACTGTTTGAATATTTACTGTGTGTGTATCTGTTTTTGATTTAAGGTCAGAAATTTCATCCCGTAATTCCGCGTTCAATTGTTCTATGGTATTAATTTTGTCGGACACTGTAGTAATATTATTGTCTACATACGTCTTCGCTTTCGCGAATATTTTACGTTTGTCCTCTTGTCTTTGTGCAGTGATTGTTTCCATGACTTGTCGTTTTACTTTGTTTTGATCCTGAATAAATCTGCGGAAACGCGTATCACTGTTCTGTATGTGCTGATTAAAGCGCTCGTTAATCTGAGTGTTCTGCTGTTTGAATTTCGCGTCCATCTTTGCGTCCACTGAGCGCGAAAGTTCTACCGTCATTGCTTTAAACTCGTCCCGTAATTGTGTAGCTTTTTCAGAGCATTGTTTAGCGACTCCGCTAATTTCGTCTCTGAGTGTTTCTGTTGCGGCTGTTTGCATTTCCCTTAATTCTTGTGCAACAGACTTTATTTCTTCGCTATTTTTTTGTGAACAAGCCTCAATTTCCACGCGCAACTGTTCCTTAGTGTCATGGCACTGCGCGGCAACGTCTCTAATTTGTTCACTAAGTTTGTCTTGTTTTTTGTCATTATTGTCAAGTTTTTCGTTCTGTTGTTTGAAATTTTCATCGATTTTATTAAATCTTTCATTAAACTGTTTGAAATTTTCACTCTGTTGTTGTAGCAATCTTACCATAATTTGTTCAAAGCCAAAGTTAGCGTTTATACTCTCTGTGCTGTTTAGTGGTGGATCTGGAACTCTCTCGCTTACTGTAACCATTTGGTTATTCTGAGATTTACAAAAAGGTTTGTCAGTCGGATGTACATTGTCAGACGTTATTTCGGAATTAAATAAATCCGTCGTACTTTCACTACACTGACCATTTTCATTCGAAAAATTTGTTTGTATGTTACTTGAATTTTCCAGATTGGGTGTGTTAAGCTGGGCAGCGCTCATTACAATAGAGCGTCCCGCGTCATCAATTGTCGTCAAATTAACAGACGAGACAATTGAGTTCGCTTGTTCATCATTAATATAAAAGTCATCACTAGTGGTTATAATGCACTGATTGTTAGTGGACGCAGGATTGTCATCATCACACTGCGTGTCGTAATTACTATCGGTCACGCTGTTTAAGTCGGTAATTTCATTCACAATACTTCGCGATACACTATTCACAGTCTTTCGCGGCATTTTTACAATAGTCAAAATTTTTCACAAAACAAATCAACACAATGCAAAAGCAACACACAAATACAACAAAGCAACAAATTGCCGTTGACCTGTAGAGAGAAAGTCACAATATTATTAAAAGCGTTGCGCTAAATCCTAATTATATCTAAGCAAACAAGAGCAGATATCTGACTGTTGTTCAAAAAGACTCTCAACGAAATACGATCCTGGACTGGGTGTCGCCAAGTGTAACCTCCCCACCGCAATTTGAAAGAAAGAAACACGACAATATTATTTGGAAATCCTAATGGACATTGGACTAAGCGTAACCTGCCCACAATGAAATGTACTGACAATGGGAACAAAAATGTGAAATTCGCAATCTGACTCAAATATAAATCCTTCAAAAAATTAAAGTCCATTCAGTGACAAGAAAATTCAATTAAACCGAAATATCGGTCTTTGGCCCTGTGTAAAACAATCAGAATTAAAGTCTTACCTCAGAATAAATGGATGTCACATATCTGCTCTTGTTGTTGCGCACCGCTTGGAGGAACTGCATTGCAAATAATAATATTCTCTTTTTTTGTGATTTTAGTGGAATTTTTCTTCAAAAGAAGTGGAATGAAATGGGAAGTGCAACGAAATCTTGAGTTCGATAAAAAATTAAATTTTTGAGAAAATGCTTTTGAAATAAAAAAATTATTATTGGGAGACTTGTTGGAGAATAATTACAATAAATAAAATTTTTCATTATCTAATGATTATATTAATTAACAGTATACCTTATTCCTCATCTTGACCAGTGTTGCCGACCGCCTACATCACACAACCGCACTGGGCTGCTACTACTGACCGACCGCTCTGCATGACGACTACAGACTGAGTACTGCTCTCAACTAGACAGAGCTACAGACTCGCAACGACTACTGACCGACTCGCAACCACTACTACTAACAGACTGCTACTGAGAACCGCTCGCAACACTCGCGCGGTCAAGCGCATACTCTCTGGTCACAGATGCTACAATGCCTCGCCATCGCTGCTGCGTTACATACGTGTTTCACAGGAAACCAGTTTATTAAGGGATACAAGGCAACAAGCACAATAATACTTTGGTTGTGACGTCGATTACGTGTTTTTCAAAGGTAAGACGTTTATCGGGGGGAATTCCAAGATATTTGGCGGAGTTAGTCCAAGAAATACCTTCACTAAATAGCAGGAGCGGGGTATGTAAACCTGTTTTTTGTTTTTGTTTTTTGTTTTTTTGGACAAAACGTGTCTTGAGTTTTTCCCACATTTATCTTGACCCACCCTGCCGTATGTTGGCCGGTCACAAGTCTGGCATGTCAGATAATTGTATATTAAACAGTGTTGGTCCCAAAAGCGAACCTTGTGGCACGCCGGCGCTTATAGGGCAGACATCAGAAGCAGTGTCACCTACGAATACATTAAAAGTGCAGTCTGTAAGATCATCATCATCATCATCATCAGTGTTCTGCCTAAAGGCAGGTTTTCACATGGTAGTTCTCCAGGCTGTCTGGTCTTCTGCCATCCTCTTCAGGGCTGCATAATTTCCTCTTCCCTTTATGTCGTCTATCACCTTGTATCTCCTTCTTCCTCTCAGTCTTCTACCACAAACCAATCCTTCCAAAGCATCTACTAGCAAGCACTCCCTTCTCAATGAATGTCCGAACCAGTTCTTTTTCCTTTCTCTTACAAGCTTCAGCTGACATCTTCTCTCACCAACCCTTTCCAATACTCTTTCATTACTCACTGTTTTCATCCAGCTTATTCTTTCCATTCTCCTCCACATCCACATCTCAAATGCTTCTATCCTTTTTTCATCCTCTCGTCTCAGTGTCCATGTTCCTGCCCCATATAGTGCCACACTCCAGACAAAACATTTGCCAAGCCTTTTCCTTAGTCCTTTATCTAATTTGCCACATAAGAGTCTCCTCTTTCTGTTGAATGCCTCCTTCGTTATGGCAATTCGAGTTCTCACCTCCTGGTGACATCTCAAGTCTTCAGTTATTGTGCTTCCGAGATATTTAAATTCACTTACTTGGCTAATGGTAGATTGTCCTATTTTAATATTGGACAGTCTGCGTCTTGTACTGATGACCATACTCTTTGTTTTTGCTGTGTTTATTTGCATCCCATATTCCACACAAGCTTCATTCAGATCATTGAGCATGTTATTCACTGTCCGCTCACTTTCTGCCACTAATACCATGTCATCAGCAAATCTTATACATTATATTCTCTTTCCACCAATACATATTCCTCTTTTCCCATCTAAACTTTTCGCAATAATCTCTTCAAGGTATACGTTAAACAACAGTGGGGAAAAGCAACAACCTTGTCTAACACCTCGTCCAATGCTGCTTCCTTCTGACATTTCATTTCCAATCCTTATCCTTACTTTCTGGTGTAAATATAGATTCTGTATCAGTCGTCTCTCTTTCCTATCTACTCCTTTCCTCTTCAAGATATCCACCAGCTTGTTCCACTGAACTCTGTCAAAAGCCTTTTCTAAATCTATAAAAACTGCAAAGATTTCTCTACCCTTTTCCATATATCTTTCCCCTATAGTTCTTAGCAGGCCAATAGCATCTCTTGTTCCTTTTCCTCTTCTAAATCCGAACTGCTCCTCTGCATTCCCTCTGTCCAGCTTGACATATAACCTTCTATTCAACACTCTCAGCAAGACTTTAGCTGCATGAGAAATTAGACTGATGGTCCGGTGCTCTTCACATTTTTTAGTATTTCTCTTTTCCTCTATTGGTATCATAACTGTTGCAGCGAAGTCCTCAGGCCATTCCGCTTTGTCATATATCTCATTACAGAGGAAGACTATTTCTTTTCTTGCCTTGTTTCCCAGACTCTTCAACAGTTCTGCTGGCAAATCATCTATTCCACATGCCTTCCTATTCTTCATCTCCTTCAGCGCCTTTTCTACTTCTGCTTCCAAGATGGTAAATCCCTTTCCATCTTCCGGCACATATTGCTCCTCTTCAACCTTAATTTCGCTTTGCATTTCATCCCCATTATACAGACATACAATATATTCTTGCCATCTGTTCAAAACCTACTGTGGTTCTTCTGCTAGAGTACCATCCGCTCTTTCTATTTCCATGTTATTCCTCTTTCTTTTACTTTCAAAAACTATCTCACTAGCCAGTCTATACATCGTTTCATACTTTCCCTCTCTCTCCATTTTCTTTATTTCGTCGCATTTCTGTTTCATCCATTTTTCTCTTGCTTCTTCAGTTTCTCTTCTTAATTCATTATTCAGTTTCCTGTACCTCTTTTTGCCTTCTTCAGTTTCCACCCTTTTCCACTTTCTGCGCTCTTCCATCTTTTTCAACATGTTTTCTGTTATCCATTCTTTCCTTGTGCTTTGGGATACTCTAATTTCTAGTACTTCTTTGGCAGAGTCCATGAGTGCTTCCCTCATTTTTATCCATTTGTCATTAACATTTTCATCAACACTACCTCTTTGCCATTTTTCCATAAATCTGTTCTCCAAATCTGATGACTTTCCTACCTCTTTGAGTGTTTCTATGTTTAGTCTTTCCTTTGCTTTACCTCTCCAGACTTTTTTCAACTTCACTTGTATTTCTCCCATCTCTAGGTTGTGGTCTGAATTTATATTCGCTCCTAGATAAGCTTTAGCATTCTTCAAACAGTTCCTAGACCTTTTTTGTATCAGGATGTAGTCCAGCTGATATCTTTCCCTATTCAAATTTGATATCCATGTGTAACATCTCCTTTTGTGGTGTTCAAATAATGTGTTACCCACTGCTAATGAATTTTCTTTACAGAAACTAATTAGTCGTTCACCTCTCTCATTTCTTATTCCTAATCCAAATTTTCCTACTGTATCTTCATCTCTTCCTTCACCCACCACTGCATTCCAGTCCCCCATGATGATAATGCAGGCATTTCTATTTTCTTTCTCGATGAGTTCTTGTATTTTCTCATAATATTCTTCCACTTCCTCATCTCTGTGCTGGCTGGTGAAACCTTCCCGTCTCCTCTATATGTCTTTTGTGTTTCGCCAACTTTCCCTTCTACAATGACCTATGAAACCTTTCCTTAGGATTTCTATCTCTTGCTTAATAATAACAAATGAAATCTTCCCTTTGAAATTTATTCTCTTTCTCAATCTTCGCATACAAATTCAATTGGTGCTTATTAAAAGTGATTTTCTGATTATTTCGACGAAACATAGAAGGTGTCGTCGTCGTGGCCCTCAGTCGTTATCTACAATAACCCAAAACTGTTCCTTACCTTTTTTTACTGCTACTGGATCGCCATCTGACTGTTACATCGAACTGCGACATGAATATACTTACTCTGTTTTACTATACTCTATTAGCTGCTGGTGGGCTTTCATAATAAGTGGCTGTATTTATTACCAAAGCTGACGTTATTCTTTCTTAGCAAAGCTGACGTTATTCTACGAGGGTCAGTCAAAAAGTAATGCCTCCTATTTTTTTTCTACGTTTAATTGTCAGGAAATTTAAATGCAATTACATAGGTTGAAAACCACAACATTGAGGATCATTTTGTCATTTTTCAATGTAATCTCCGCCCATCTCTACAGTTTTGGTCCATCTTTGAACAAGGGCATGTATCCCAGCACGGTAAAAATCACAGCTCTGCTTCCTAAGCCATTGACGCACGGATGTTTTGACGGCCTCCTCATCTTCAAAATGAATCCCACGATGAGCTTCTTTTAGTGGCCCGAACAGATGGAAGTCTGATGGTGCCAGGTCAGGGCTGTATGGGGGATGAGGCAAAACTTCCCATCCAATTTTGACAATCTCGTCAGAGGTGTGACGACTGGTGTGTGGTCTTGCATTGTCATGCAAAAGAAGAACATCTGCCATTGATTTTGTTGGGCGAACTCGCTGAAGACGTGCTTTAAGTTTGTTGAGGGTTGTGACGTATTGAACAGAATTTATTGTGCATCCCTGCTCCAAAAAATCAACCAGAATCACACCCTCTGTATCCCAGAAAACTGTTGCCATAACTTTCCCTGCCGATCGCACAGTTTTGAATTTTTTCTTCCTCGGCGAGCTTGTGTGACGCCACTCCATTGACTGCCTCTTTGATTCGGGTTCAAAAAAATGCACCCATGTTTCGTCCCCGGTCACAATTTTTTTCAGAAACTCATCTCCCTCCAAACGGAAGCGCTGCAAGTGTTGGGAGGCTATTGTTTTCCTTGCCTCTTTATTCTGATCGGTTAACATTCTTGGAACCCACCGTGCACAAACTTTTGAGTACCCCAATTGTTTAATAATCGTGATCACACTGCCTTTACTAAGAGAAATAATGCGACACACTTCATCTGCAGTCACCCGACGGTCACCACGAATGATGTCATCAACTTGCTGAATGTTGTGTGGAGTCACTGCACTCACCGGCCTGCCGCTCCGCTTTTCGTCAGTCAACGGTGTTTGCCCTTCAGCTTCCTTACAACGACGAACCCATCGTCTAACAGTGCTGACATCCACTGTCACAACACCATACACCTTCTTCAGTCTTTCATGAATGCGTATGGGCGTTTCACCTTCTGCATTCAAGAATTCAATCACACAACGCTGTCTCAAACGAACATCGATGTCGGCCATCTTACAAACTTCTGCTGTGCTGCCACCTGTTGACACAGAAAGTTACTACTGCAGTGGATTGCAGAAGAAGGTTTGAGGAATGGCGCCAAATTCAAATTTTTCACTTAACTTAATTTCTTTAAGTAGAAAAAAAATGGGAGGCATTACTTTTTGACCGACCCTCGTATAATTAATTTGACTGAAATTACGTAATTCATAGTTAAAAGTTTTCTTGACAACAATAAAATTTTGTAAAGTTTTACGTTGATGGTTTTTGGGATGGATTATAATTAGAAATGCAATATTGCTGGCAAAAGTTAATTATATTCTGAATAAAATGATTTTACAAACGTTCAAATGGGACTTAATTTTTACAATAATTTTACAACTAGCAATGCGCAAACATACCTTCAGTAGTCTTGAGTTTCTCAAAAAATTAATTCAATAATATTGGTTTCTCTTATTATAATAGTTAGCTGATGTCTCTGTACATCCGTTTATAATCTCTTGTAAATCATAACTAGTGGCTGGCAGGCACACCGCTCCTCTCAATCTCTCGCTTCATACCTGCTACCGACTCGCTTCACTTCTCGCTTGCTACTCACTCTCTCTTATCAGCAATACTTTGGTACAGACATTCCCTGCCACCACAATTATTTCCCACATGACAAATATTAATTATTCCTACTTAATCCTATAAATAAAATATAAACATCTTTCATAAATTGTGATTTGACAATACACTGGTTGGTATATATACCTGTATTAATACCAAATCTTTTGAACTAACCTTCAGTCGTATCATCATCAGTCTTCCATCAATATATTGTACCTTCATTACCTTATTTTTCAACTTTTGCCCTATCAATATTACTACTCCGTTTTCACCACTCTTGATTTCCCCTGAGTAAAAGAGTTTATAGTCTCCACTTTTTATCTCCCCATTGTCTCCCCATCTCATTTCACACCAACCGAGGGCATCTAATCTGTTCCTTTTCATCTCCTGTTTTGCATTCTCTAGCTTTCCTGCTTGCAGAAGTGTCCTCACATTCCATGTTCCAATCCGTATCTTTCCTCCCTTCACTGTCCCTTTCTTCCTTTCAAATATGTCTACTCTCAATGTGTTCCCCTCCCGGAGATCCGTATGAGGGGAAGTATTAACTCCGGAATCTTTCACATGGAGAGACATACCATGTACTGTTTGGGAATGTAATGTGGTAGTTTCCCGTTACTTTTCATATGGGCAATAGGATGGCCAGCCTAAAGTCAGCCGCTCACCATGAGTCAGACGCTGTCTGTAGCCGCCCCTCTGGGGTTCAGTCGCTACTTGTACTCTTTTTGTACCCAAAGAGAAAAGGTGCCTCTTCCGCCAGCTCCGCCGTACCGAAGCCCATCTTCTCCGCCTTCGCTGCCGTTGAGGTCTTCACCGTATCCCTGGCAAGGGGCCCTCACGAGGTACTATCACCCGGGCCAGGTGAACCAAGGTTTTTTAACGAGATGTTACTCCTCCTCCTCCTCCTTTCTCAACCGGGCTTGGGACCGGCTATGGCGGAGTTGTAAGATAAGAACTAATTAATCTGACAACGTACCGTGGGAATTGCAATTTTACTAGCTTCTACAGCAAACCATTATGCCGTACCCTATCGAAGACTTGAGCAATGTTCAGATGTATATAGTAGCGCGTACTGAGCATCACTATAAAAACCTGAATCTTCTTCCGCTAGCCACAGCAGCTGTAGTGGAAATGAACGGTTTGGTCGAAATCCGAGCTGCGTATTTGGGAGAACTGATTTGTTCTCGCATTCTTTGCGGAGTGGACGGAGTATGACCCACTCCGCTACTTTCGAAATTGGTGATAAGAGACTAATTGGCCTATCATCCTGGTTGGTTTGGGCATAGCTATGACCTTATGCTTTCACTGACTGCAAAAATTCCTTGAATTATTGATAATGACTAAAACTTTTCGGGCACTGGGAAGCAAGTTTCGTAACATCATGTTACTGATTCCATCAATACAGGGAATTTACGTGATTTCATGCGAGATAGAACTTGTTAATTTCTTGCAGATCAATTAAATCGATGCGCTCATTTTCATCATCGATATAATTGATGTCAGTAGTATTAATAATAACAATGTGGTAGGGATCAAAGAGTGTAGAATTTGGAGTAAAGGATGACGCAATTTCTTTTGCCAAAGCCTGCACCTATTCAGTTGATCAAGTAGCCATAGTAGGTCTCTCATGCAGTGGTGGAATAACGGTCGGTATATGAAGGATTTTCCTAGAAGCGTTCCAGACAGCATTTGAACTTTGGTTAATCAGTTCAAGCCTACAGTGCCATGCGTAGTTTTTATGTTGCTATATTTTTTTCGCTGAGCTCTGTAGTTAGCCTATTTAATTCAGTTTTTACTGCTGGATTACGCATCCGTTGCCAGAGTTTCCGATAGTGCTTCTTAGTTTACTTTAACCGAAGAAACTCAGGAGTAAATTCAGGGGTGTAATTTGTGCGACGGTAGAGGGACAAGATGCCAAGGTTAAGCGCTGTAGTCAAAAAGTTCGGTAAATAATACAGCTTGCTGTTCCAGCTTTTCAGCAGTCTGTACATGAGGGACATCATTCATCGTTTCAAGTCGTTGTTTATACAGTTTCCAGTTAATATTCCTGTGTGGCTGAATTTTCTTTCTGCTGGTGACGTACCTCCAACGGATACTGAACCGGCCAATGGTCAGAATTTAGGATGCAAAGAGTATCAACATTTACACTAATGGCCATTTAAAATTGCTACACCAAGAAGAAATGCAGATGATAAACGGGTATTCATTGGACAAATATATTATACTAGAACTGACATGTGATTACATTTTCACGCAATTTGGGTGCATAGATCCTGAGAAATCAGTACCCAGAACAACCACCTCTAGCCGTAATAACGGCCTTGATACGCCTGGGCATTGAGTCAAACAGAGCTTGGATGGCGCGTACAGGTACAGCTATACATGCAGCTTCAACACGATACCACAGATCATCAAGAGTAGTGACTGACGTATTGTGACGAGCCAGTTGCTCGGCCACCATTGACCAGACGTTTTCAATTGGTGAGAGATCTGGAGAATGTGCTGGCCAGGGCAGCAGTCGAACATTTTCTGCACCCAGAAAGGCCCGAACAGGACCTGCAACATACGGTCGTGCATTATCCTGCAGAAATGTAGGGTTTCGCAGGGATCGAATGAAGGGTAGAGCCACAAGTCGTAACACATTTGAAATGTAACGTTCACTCTTCAAAGTGCCGTGAATCCAAACAAGGGGTGACCGAGACGTGTAACCAATGGCACCCCATATCATCACGCCGGGTGATACGCCAGCATGGCGATGACGAATACACGCTTCCAATGTGCGTTCACCGCGATGTCATCAAACACGGATGCGACCATCATGATGCTGTAAACAGAACATGGATTCATCCGAAAAAATGACGTTTTGCCATTCTTGCACCCAGGTTCGTCGTTGAGTACACCATCGCAGGCGCTCCTGTCTGTGATGCAGCGTCAAGGGTAAGCGCAGCCATGGTCTCCGAGCTGATAGTCCATGCTGCTGCAAACGTCGTCGAACTGTTCGTGCAGGTGGTTGTTGTCTTGCAAACGTCCCCATCTGTTGACTCAGGGATCGAGACGTGGCTTCACGATCCGTTACAGCCATGCGGATAAGATGCCTGTCATCTCGACTGATAGTGATACGAGGCCGTTAGGATCCAGCATGACGTTCCGTATTACCCTCCTGAACCCACCGATTCCATATTCTGCAGACAGTCATTGGATCTAGACCAACGCGAGCAGCAATGTCGCGATACGATAAACCGCAATCGTGATAGGCTGCAATCCGACCTTTATCAAAGTCGGAAACGTGATGGTACGCATTTCTCCTCCTTACACGAGGCATCACAACAACGTTTCACCAGGCAACGCGGGTCAACTGCTGTTTATGTATGAGAAATCTGTTGTAAACTTTCCTCATTCAGCACATTGTAGGTGTCGCCACCGGCGCCAACCTTGCGTGAATGCTCTGAAAAGCTAATCATTTGCGTATCACAGCATCTTCTTCCTGTCGGTTAAATTTCCCGTCTGTAGCACGTCATCTTCGTGGTGTAGCAATTTTAATGGCCAGTAGTGTATAAGGGTCGGCACATATTTGTAGAGATCGACGCCCAGAAGTCTTGTAAGAACACAGTATTTGTGGTGTAATAACTTGGTTCATTTGGTGAAAGGCGCGCTGGATTGGAGGTACTGTGTTATATAAACAGTATATTTGCGTTAGGATTGGTGGTCGTTGAATGCCACACTTGATGTTTAAAACTCTGATCATCCGCTAGTATTACAGGTTCAGTAGGGTCGCCCAAATCACTACAGAGATCAACCGGTAGAAGTTTTCTCTGGGATAGCTGGTACACGGAGCCTTACGTCACCTTGAGACGTTCTTATCTTGACAGATGTGCTTCTCGGTTAACCGTCTGCGGCAAAAGAATTTCCCAGTACTGTATGTTTTTTTGGAGGAGTACTGCAGTGCCACCGAACCGTTGGAGCTGTCTGTCAGCGGGGTTGCGTTTAAATCGTGATAAAAACTATCAGTCTATGCCAAGACGAGCAACTGCTTGCATATGTACCAGAGATGTACCAATGTGTTATTGATTTGTCAATTTATGAAGGTCTTGCTCTTGAATTAATTATCCAGTTTTCCTAAAATTGTAATTTTTTGTTTGTCTGTACGTGTACATCACATCTACTGAACCGGCCGGAGTGGCCGAGCGGTTCTAGGTGCTACAGTCTGGAACCGCGCGACTGCTACGTTCGCAGGTTCGAATCCTGCCTCGGGCATTGATGTGAGTGATGTCCTTAGGTTAGTTATGCTTAAGTAGTTCTAAGTTCCAGGGGACTGATGACCTCAGAAGTTAAGTCCCATAGTTCTCAGAGCCATTTGAACCATTTGAACATCTACTGATTTCCGCCCCGTTCGGTTAATTGCCTGGGGCTGGGTCGTTTCTTTATGGTCTTAGAGTGTATTTCGGACACGGCCCTCGAATTCTTAGGGGCACCTTGTATGTCCATATGACAAACAATCTTATTAACTTGGATGTGGTGTTAGAATTAAGCTCTGACTGGCATCCAGCACTGGTTGCTGTTAAACTGAAATAGGGCGAACAAGATGCTCCGATGTATGACCCGACGTAGCGCTTTGGAAAGGCTTAATTCAGCTTTTAATCACAGGAGCGTCGACAGCACAGTCATCGCCCACTGTGCGCGCACAGATGGCTTCAATTCAGCTCTCGGTAGAGGCCACTATGAGCGCCTCTACCGCCTCGCGATTACCAGCAGATGCGTCTTGCAACAGTAACCACAGCAACTACCACCATCTGAAGACGTCGAACCATTGTTTCGACGAAAGGTTGTGGGACTTGCACAGATTCATCTGACGGCAAATCCGCGAATTGTACACTACTGGTCATTAAAATTGCTACACCACGAAGATGACGTGCTACAGACGCGAAATTTAACCGACAGGAAGAAGATGCTGTGATATGCAAATGATTAGCTTTTCAGAGCATTCACACAAGGTTGGCGCCGGTGGCGACACCTACAACGTGCTGACATGAGGAAAGTTTCCAACCGATTTCTCATACACAAACACCAGTTGGGCGGCGTTGCCTGCTGAAACGTTGTTGTGATGCCTCGTGTAAGGAGGAGAATGCGTACCATCACGTTTCCAACTTTGATTAAGGTCGGATTGTAGCCTATCGCGATTGCGGTTTATCGTATCGCGACGTTACTGCTCGCGTTGGTCGAGATCCAATGACTGTTAGCAGAATATGGAATCGGTGTTTTCAGGAGGGTAATGCGGAACGCCGTGCTGGATCCCAACGGCCTCGTATCACTAGCAGTCGAGATGACAGGCATCTTATCCGCATGGCTGTAACGGATCGTGCAGCCACGTCTCGATCCCTGAGTCAACAGATGGGGACGTTTGCAAGACAACAACCATCTGCACGAACAGTTTGACAACGTTTGCAGCAGCATGGACTATCAGCTCGGAGACCATGGCTGCGCTATCCCTTGACGCTGCATCACAGACAGGAGCGCCTGCGATGGTGTACTCAACGACGAAACTGGGTGCAAGAATGGCAAAACGTCATTTTTTCGGATGAATCCATGTTCTGTTTACAGCATCATGATGGTCGCATCCGTGTTTGATGACATCGCGGTGAACGCACATTGGAAGCGTGTATTCGTCATCGCCATGCTGGCGTATCACCCGGCGTGATGGTATGGGGTGCCATTGGTTACACGTCTCGGTCACCCCTTGTTTGGATTCACGGCACTTTGAACAGTGGACGTTACATTTCAGATGCGTTACGACCCGTGGCTCTACCCTTCATTCGATCCCTGCGAAACCCTACATTTCAACACGATAATGCACGACCGCATGTTGCAGGTCCTGTACGGGCCTTTCTGGATACAGAAAATGTTCGACTGCTGCCCTGGCCAGCACATTCTCCAGATCTCTCACCAATTGAAAACGTCTGGTCAATGGTGGCCGAACAACTGGCTCGTTACAATACGCCAGTCACTGCTCTTGATGAACTGTGGTATCGTGTTGAAGCTGCATGGGCAGCTGTACTTGTACACGCCATCCAAGCTCCATTTGGCTCAATGCCCAGGCGTATCAAGGCCGTTATTACGGCCAGAGGTGATTGTTCTGGGTACTGATTTCTCAGGATCTATGCACCCAAATTGCGTGAAAATGTAATCACATGTCAGTTCTAGTATAATATATTTGTCCAATGAATACCCGTTTATCATCTGCATTTCTTCTTGGAGTAGCAATTTTAATGGCCAATATTGTATTTGCAACAGATCCCTGTGGAAAACCTGAGAAGTCACAACAGATGTTGTTATTCCCATGGCAGTGCTGAAAACCTCTTATTGTAAAGGGGGTGTAGATAAAGTGATCGCTCCCCATGAGATCAACTGAAATTGCTTGGGAGTGTATAGAAAGTGGTTCTTCATAGTGAGTTGAAATGAATGTACTTCAGGATTAACAGATAAACCGGTTGTGTCTATAAGCTGCCGGTGACCATACCTTCGATATTTCAAGTTTCCAGAGCTCATAATTTGACGCCATACATCCGTCATGTTAACAGCCCACGTCTGCGAGGCACAGAACGTTCCAAACGTCACGTCTCCACTGATTCAAGAATTGCGTCTCCATGGCGTCGACGTGTTTGTACTTTAGGTACATTTCCTCTGTGAACCGCCGTCTTCAAGTTGACCCTCTCAACGCAATACTGGTTCAAATGGCTCTGAGCACTATGGGACTTAACATCTGAGGTCATCAGTCCCCTAGAACTTAGAACTACTTAAACCTAACTAACCTAAGGACATCAAACACATCCATGCCCGAGGCAGGATTCGAACCCGCGACCGTAGCGGTCACGCGGTTCCAGACTACGGACACGTAAATACCACAGGTTTTTTAGAACAGCATCGGTGCCCATGTTTCCTTGGAATGGCTATCCTACCTATCTGGAATAGAGGAAGAGAGTTTACTGTCACAGTGATCAGGATGAGATGATTATCCGATCTCACGGGCACTTTCATGATATCCCAGAGACCTGTCAGGACAGGGAATGGAGAACTGGCCGAGGTCCAATAGCGGAGGGTATTCGGTAAGGTGAAGGAACCATCGTAGACAGAATTTAAGACTGAAAAACAAACAAACCGGATGCTTGTTCTACTAATATTGTTTTATTTCGAACTGGTTTCCGGCTCATTAGAACATCGTCAGGAATCATCCACAAACGACGATAGTGGGGAGAGGCAAGTTTCAATCGAATGTTACGGCGAAGTGGTGTCAAAATTACGGGTACTTATGCAGCACATATTTTGACTGCTATCGACTTTCTCGTCGCTTTGTGTTTTACAGTAGTAAGATGTACCATGGATCCTCGAAAATCGCGACATACTCGGAAAAAACAGCGAAATATTTGTCACTCGCGGTAATTCAGTCTTTCGTTTTTTTTTTTTTTAAATCAAACAAATTCACTCCTGAGAGAGAGGGAGAGGGAGAGAGAGAGAGAGAGCGCTCTTATATGTATACAACATCAAATAATCGGGAATATACTTCTATTAAATTAGTAAGGAAGTTTCAGAATCTTTTACAGCCGTGAAGGAGTATAGAGGAAATGTTAAATATGGCAAGACGGCCACCTTCTTCTTTCTACTTCGTGACTAAATATCTGTATTCAATACACTATGGTGAACTCGTACAATTTGTGATATTTTCTTTCATCTCACCATCTCCTGAAGGCTTTCACCATTGATATGTCATTAACTGACATTTAAATACAATACATCATAACAAGAGTGGCATGTGTATGATAAATCTTCAGTGCGCCATTCCCTTGAAACGGCGTACTGTCGTAACATGCAAGTTATAATACGTAAACAAAAATCCAGTATGGCGTCATCAAAGCTTTTCATTTGTTGACTGCTATCGAGTTTCGAGCGTGCACCGTGTTTTATGCAAGATATTTGATATCAACGTCACTTCCCAGTAAGAGAGAGAGTTGAAAGTAGCTTCTACCAGCTGTAGTGTGTGAGAAACCAAAATAAACAAACATGAATGAAGTTCTCAACACACAAGAGAACTGTCGTATATTCTAATACGCTTTTTCTCATAAGCTTCAGCATTATATTCATAGAGCTTATATACTTCAATATTGTGTTTTATTTATGTACCGTATATGATACAATCAATTTCGTAAATTGTAATTTAACACTGTAATTTAAAATGTTTGGTGCGTGGCATGAGTGACAAATCTATTTGACATTTCTCGTTTAATGTTACAACCATCGATTCTGTGTGTGGGAGATGTGGCTTTCGTATGTCGCTTCACTGCTCACGCTAATTTCGCATTGCTAAGTTAGCGGATTAACATAAAGATAAAGATAAGGAACCATGTGTAAACTTACGTAGATTGATCTGAATTTTATTAGAGTGAGGTTGATCACGAGATATTTGATTTTTAATGCAACACAGTAATGAGAATTCACAGTAGCCAACAGCAGCAGCAGCAGCTGAGAAGCCAGTTTTGTGCAGAAGGGAGTAGGTGTGCACAAAAAACACGAGTCAGCATGGTGGGAGTTCCGAGTGTAGTGTCAAAATGTGTATGGGATACTTTGTGGATATGAGGAGAATTCTAGTTAATGTGAAGTAGGAAGTTATGATAGTAGGAAGTGGAACAGAGGTAATCCATATAGCCAAAGTGCCAATGGAAAACAGAACAAAATTGTGCACGAGAAATTAATTTGGAAGGTCTATTGTTTCTGTAACCAATGCAAAATGCTTGAAACTTAAAAAAAAACTTTTAAAAACCTTTCATCTGGGATTCAGCTGCCTTTAAATTTAAGAACATGGGAAGTTTGAATATCCTCTACTTCCAAACTCATCAATTATGGACCATTAAGACATCAGTTCAGTTAGAGACACGTCTATTTATCAACCTCACACCTCACATTTAAAACCAATGCGAAAGCGAACCTCGAACATGAGTAAATTGAATTTGACAGTTGTAGTTTAACAAACACTCGAGTATAATTAAATACTGAATTTAAATCACGTAAAAACGTACAGCAAGATTGGTATTTGTCCAGTAATGTATAGCGCCTGCTTCTTGATACATGTGCTAGGTTTCTTCCTGCATCTTGTGAGAGCGAAGAGAGAGAGGGATGTCTGCTCAGTCCAAGGGAATTTGAGGACTCAGATCCAATTGTCGTTAAAGATTGCTCCAAAATAATGAGACTGTATAGGGCAGCGTTATTGACATTCGTATTGCATCTGAAGCCTATGAAAACTTCCCAGAAAACACAGCAGCATTCGCAATAATACTACATGATTGGATCATCAGCTACAGCCCACTTTCTGGAATGGTGCAAAGATCTGTCTGAGTTAATAGATGTAGCAAAACAACTAAACCATTTCATGATGACACCTCTAACTGCTAACATAGTAACTGTTGAGCAAGGCGTTCCTGATGAACAACATTTCATATTTCAAGCTGTCGCATTTCTCATCTTCATGAACGATGGAGGAGTTATCACAATATTTTTTACAATCGAAGCTCCAAGTAAACTTTTTGGAGCCATCAACTGCCTCAAAATGCGTCGAAATGTGTCATGGTTGAGTCGGTATTATCACAGCATAAGCAGGGAAGAAATATCTAGCGACATTACTGAGAAAAGAAAGACAGTGATAAATGTTTATGGATACAGCATATTTACAAGAACGCCTCTGTTACCGATCTACAAAAACATGAGTGTCCTCCACTGCACGTGATGACTGGGTGTTGTGTGATGTCCTTAGGTTAGTTAGGTTCAAGTAGTTCTAAGTTCTAGGGGACTGATGACCATAGAAGTTAAGACCCATAGTGCTCAGAGCCATTTTGAACCTCCACTGCATTACCTTAGGCTGAAGAACTGGCGTGTTAGATCGTTAAAATCCAGAGATATCTGGAGGGCCATGTCCATAATGCTGCAAATATTCTCAATTTGGGAGAAATCCAGCAATCTTGGTGACAAAGATAGGGTTTGGCAGACTAGAAGATAAACAGTAGATACACTCGCCGTATATTGTCGGACAATACCTTGCCGAAATATTAGTCCAGGATGCCTTGCCATGAAGGGCAAGACAACTGGGTGTAGAATGTCGTCGATTTACCGCTGTGCTGTAAGACTGTCGCAGATGAGACACAAAGAGGTCCTGCTATGGATAGAAAATGCAACCCAGGCCATCATTCCTGGCTGTCAGTCTGCATGGCAGGTGATAGTCAAGTTGGTATCCCATGATTGTCTGGGACGTCTCCAGACGCATCTTAACTGGTCATCAGAGCTCATTTTGGAATGGGAATCATCACTGCAGACACTTCTACTCCACTCAACTAGATTACAGGCGAAAGAAAGGCGAAGGACTTGCCTGAAGACCCTTCAGACAATGGTGGAATACCAACCAGACTGTCTCCTGCCATGCAGCCCTATACCCACGAGCCATGGTGTAGGGTGCCATTTCTTTTCATAGCAGGACCCCTTTGGTTTCTGCAGCACCCTTGCAGCCCAGTTGTACGTCTACAATATTCTAGGGCCCGTTGTGTTGCTCTTCATAGCAAGTTATCTTGGGTTTGCATTTCAGCAAGGTAATGTCTGCTCACATATGGTGAGAGTTCCTACTGCTTGTCTTCGTGCTTACCAAACCCTATTTTGGCCAGCAAGGTAGCCGTTACTCTCTTGCATTGAGAACATTTGAAACATGCCCTCCAACCATTTCAGAATTTTGATGGTCTAATGTACCAATTGGTCAGAATCTGGCATATCCCTGAGGAGGACATCCAACACCTCTATCAATTTACACAACGCTGAACGACTTCTTACATAAGAGACAGGGGTGGACCACCGCATTACTGACTTTCTCAATCTGTGAAGCTCTTTCTCTTGAATAAATCGTCCATTTTTTCTGAAATTGTGTTCATTTGTTTGCCTGTACATGTACATCACCGATTTCCATCCCATTCGTATAATTTCTCCGTTGTGCGTCGGTTTTTTTATCTTAGTGTGTATTGCTACAGATAATATAAAAGTACTATTTAATTGCATTACAAAATAAATTACCTTAAAACTATCTCTCCTGTCTTCTTATTTCACAAACACTCTCCTGGGCTATGGAGCTGTGGTGATCCGTATCCACTGCTGGTGAAAGCCACCGTCATACTGGCTTGATTTTACCCCCACCAGCTCTCCAGCACTCCCCACTATACCTCGACCGGACACCCCTAGTTAGGGCGACTCCAGCAGGTCAGCCGACTGAGTGAAACTAGACCTGCTGGAGTCAGTAGACTAACAGCATCGACAGGTGAACTTACAGGAGGACAATGAATAAACAATCACCAAAATCATCATCATGAAGGGGTCAAGTAGTAGCAGAACCATCCAATCCAACGATTTGGGAATTGTCTCTGAAACTAATTTCTAGCTATCAGCGAAAAATGTGCCGGACACCCATCCTGTTGATACAACATTCTGTTCCTTGTTTCCAAAGGTGTTTCTTCCAATAACAGACCTGATGTTTCTTGCAGGGATGTGGTATACTTCCTACCATTAAGATATCCTTCGATGAAATAGGGGCCTATAATTCTGTCCTGCAGAATCCTCCACCATCATTCACCGACCACGGTTTTTGGTGTGCAACTTGCTGCAGCCTATATGGATCTTCAGTTGCCCAATAATGCATGTTCTGCAAATTAACGTTTCCATGGTTCGTGAATGTAGCCTCGTGAGTAAATAAATCAAATTAATAAATGTGTCATCCCTCTGAATCTGAAGTTGTGCCCATCGGCAGAATTCAGTGCGACGCATACAGTCCGTACCAGTCAATTCTTGGTGGAGACTGATATGCTAAGGATTATATTTATGGCGATGCAGCATGTTACCTTGGATATAGAGTCGTCGATAGAGTAGAAGTAACTTCAGTAGCCGCTCGCTATTATTCGAAATAACTGGATTAGTAGATTCGTGTGGAATCCAAAAACCAAATCTTTATTATTACTTTGATAAACACTAAACTATGACGATCAGTAAATTACAAAGAATAAACAACGGCGCTGAACTTCTCAGCCGTCCCAACTATCGTCTCTGGACTATTGTCACTGTTATACGTCGCCACAGTAGCCCCCATCCCACCCTTTTTGAATGTGGGGCACGTAGGTACCATTGTGTGGCGACTCTATGGAGATTGCGGCTGCTGTTTCTTCTCTTCCGACCGCAAAAATCTTCTTCTGGAGACCTGGAGCCTGGAATTTCTGGACACGTAGGATAAATGCGACCTTCAGCTCGGTAGAACACTTCTCTGGGCTGTTCTGTTGCTGATCGAGGTGTCTTCTTTGCTGTTCTCGTGGCTTCTGTTGACTGGCTGCCGAGGGGGCTGGAGAGTAGGGCCGCCGAATTGCGACTTTTCTTCCTGCCGGCGTTCTGTATTCCACCTGGACTGCGTGTTCAACTGGCTGCTCGTCCTTCTCCTTCTGACAAGTTTGTGAACTACTTTTCTCCTCGCTCGTAAAGACCACTTTATTGTCAGGCGTTAATGTCTAATGTCTCTCCACCGTGTCGATTGTTTGTGGTTTCGAGTGCTGTAGGCTGCACTGTGTCCTCCACCTGTGCCACATACACTGGTTTTAGTCTCTCAATAGATACTGTCGTGGCCTTTCCTTCGTGCTCTATGACAAAAGCATGTGTCTCGCGCTTCAAGATTCAGTATGGTCCCACATATGGCGGGGGCAATGATGGTTTGACTGCATCTACTCGTAATCATACATGTGAACCTTGATGAATATCTTAATGAATAAATACAGGCTTTGTGCCGTGACGCAGAGGAACCCATGGACGAAGTTTTTGCATTGAACGTTGTATTTTTTGTGAGAAGTCTTGTGACACGCTAGCTGAAGGTATCACTGTATTTCGTTGCTCTATTAAATCGGCGGGATTACGAATTTGCTGGCCAAGAACCAACTGACTTCGTACTGGGCCGATATCTGTTTTAACGGCTGTTCGTAACCCCAGCAACACTACCGGATAAGCTTCGGTACATTTCTCCTGGTGACGCATGAGTGCAGCTTTAAGAGTTCTGTGGGGTCTTTCCACATTGCCATTCTGGTAGGATGATAGCTTGTAGCCCGTAAATGGGAAATTCCACATAATCTCGTATGCTCTGAAAAAAGTTCACACTCAAACTAACGTCCCCGGTCGGTTGTCACCATGCTTGAGACTCCAAATCCTAGCCGCCGTTTCTCCTAGATATACAGCTTCTGTCCAACGTGTAGTGTGGTCAATCATTGTAAACAGGTACCTACATCCTTCCGACAAGAGTAATGGTCCCACGGAGGCCTAATACCTTCTGTTGTTACCTCGTACCACAGATATTTATTCTTCCTTTTTCCTGCTGTACATTTATCAGGGTTTAAAAGGACGTCAAATTTTTGTAAACGATCGAACAATATTCGTAAATGTCTCTTGTGTTTTTCCTCGTCTCGTGAAAACACCAAAATATCATCAATATAGACGAAACAAAAGTTTAATCCCCGGAAGACCTCATCTATGAATCGCTGCCATGTTTGTGCAGCATTTCATAACCCAAATGGTGTAAGTTGAAATTCAGATAGCCTGAAAGGTGTTATAACCGCTGTTTTTGGAATATCACAGGGAGCCAATGGGATCTGAGTGTACACCTTACAACAATCTATGGCAATGAATACTGTTACCCCCTACAAAATACCCGTAAAGTTCCGAATTTTGGGATTGCGTGACAGCCTGGCATTGTCCTGATCTTTAACGTCCGTAAATCGTCACAGAGTTTATAGATACCAACTTTCCTACTCACCAGGTGTAGAGGCGATGCCCACGGGCTGTCCAAACGACGTACAATCCCCCTGTCTAACCATATATTGAAGTGTTGTTTGGCAGCTGCGTACTTCTCTGGTGCTGGCATGGCGGGCCCGAGCGTAGACCGGCGGACCAGGTACAGTTCTGATATAGAACGTCGTTGAATGCTGACACTGATTCCTTTGTGTCGTCGGGGTAGTCGTGCATATCTGTCGAAATGGGCGATCATCCTTAGCTGCGACTGTTGTTGTTTGAAATTCCTCCAGTTTGATGGCAAGTATCTTGTGGTAAATTGCTAGTAATTAGTTGTTGATTATGTATATCAATTTGTAACTTAAAATGTTCTAGGACGTGCGTCCCCAAGATGGGATGGGAGACTGCAGCCACGACGAAATTTCATGTTCCTTGAGTCTCTGGACTGACGTACGAGTTGTTCCGAGCATCCGTATCGTAGTCTCATTTGCTGCTTTCAGCTTAAACATTTGCTTGAGTTGCATCATTGGAATGCACTGTTGTGGCAGATTGCTAATATCTGATCCGCTTTCGACAAGGTATCCTTCTCCATTCAATGCTTCCGTGACCGAAATAAGCCTAGCTTTGTTTTTGCTGATTTGTTGATTAGCAATTCCCGCCACAGTCACGTTGTGTTGCTCCTATCTCTTGTTGAGGCTTGTGGGACGATAAAATCGTTGCTGGCGGTCGATAATGCCCCTTATCAGCTGCTCTTGGCATTTGGGTACCCGCATGGTTGTTCATACGTCTTAGCCCGTAAACCAAACTTGCTGTTATACCAGCAACACACTAACAAACTTTCCTTTCTGGAACGTTGCCTGTGGTCGTAACGTTGAGTGAACCATGTCTCCTATGGAAGCCGACTAGCGGTGAGCCGCGCGGGATTAGCCGAGCGGTCTGGGCGCTGCAGTCACGGACTGTGCGGCTGGTTCCGGCGGAGGTTCGATTCCTCCCTCGGGCATGGGTGTGTGTGTTTGTCCTTAGGATAATTTAGGTTAAGTAGTGTGTAAGCTTAGGGACTAATGACCTTAGCAGTTAAGTCCCATAAGATTTCACACACATTTGGACGTTTTTGGACTAGCGATGAGTTCATCTTCCAGTATCGTAAAGCGACGCTGCAGGCCTCTTAAGGCACCGCACAGCTCGTCTCTACAAGCGCGGCTTCCACCTACATCTCTTCTATGCTGTTATCTTGAGGTCTGTCCTCCGATTCCCCTTAACTGCGGCACATTTCCTTGATATTGTGGTCGCTGGTGAGCAATGGGAAATCACGTCCGCTTTGTCCCCCAATTCTGATAGCGACACGCTATCGACCACTGACCGTACTAATCGGATATTTGTTCGAAAACGGTTGAGCCAAATAGTACATGATGTTTCGTCCGAAAATAGACTAAGCTAGCTACCATAGGGCAAAGCGTGGCAGTGCTCGGGGCCCCCCAAGCTCAAGGGGCTCCCCGACCTCCACGAACGACGTTCGAGAAAGTTATGTAATATCTAATTTGTATCAAGAATTTTCGACTTTTAATTTTTTAGACCCTGGCCAGCAAACTTCGAATGGCACGAAATGAAACCACAAATTTTGTAAACCCTCGTCGCCAGTTCAAAGGCTTCGTCGCTACTGCTGCGGAGGCCGAGGTGCCACTGTTATTACAGTAGGCCAAGTTTGAGAGTTTGTGAAACGGCTCCTGGTGCAGTACACAGCTAAGACAAACTCTCCCGGCCACTACTACACAGCTATGCCTCAGGGCCAGCTAACAGGGTCGGAGAACGAAGGCTCTGCAGCACTCCGATAAATTAGCAACAAAGTCACACAAATGAGTTAAAAGGTTTACTTATCTTCGTGGCTAGTTGAAGTCTGCAACACTGCATGTAACGTAACACAAAAAAGGCCCTCAACGGCTAAGTGCAAATAATCGTAGGTAAACTTCAGAGTGCAAAGCTAAAGAAATTTACAACAACTGTGTGTTCACTTTTAATACATCACTATACGTCTTCCCTGTCTAAGTCAGCCATTAACGAGTATCTATAAACAAGTGGGTGAGAGCTGCTCCTCTATCTTTCGAGTGGTCTTCTGTCCGTTGTTGTCCAGTCATTGGCGGATTGCACTCGGCCAGCAGTTCGACGAGGCGAAATCGATATCTTCATCCTCAACCCCACCCATGGCGCTAGTAGAATCCCGGAAGTGTCTAGTCTCTACGGCTCTGGCACCAGCTCGCATCTTTGCGTCTGTGGTGCTTTTGTCTGGGCTGTGACTGGTTCGGACAACACAGCAACAAAAATTTCTCCAACCTCCAGAACAAAGATATAACGAGGTGTACTGCTTGTGCGCTAAGACCTTGACCCTGCCGCCGTTCAGGTCTTGTCGGTTGAAGTCGGAGCTACCGTGGCTGCCAATATTTGCAAACTAACAGTGAGTGGCGCTGAATCACTAGCTGTGTGTTTGACAATACAGTGTGTGACCACATTTGAATATGAAATCTCTACAATGTACGAGGGCGGTTCAGAAAGTAACCTCCGATTGGTCACAGTGCGGATTGTGGGGGGAGTAGCGACGCCATCTGTGCGTTCACGCACTCAACAGGTCAGTCGGCATCAAGCCGTGGTCGAGTGAACGTCGTACCTGCGCTAGTTTAGTTTTTGTGGCAGTTTGAAATGTGTGCTGCAATAGAAAACCCCACCAAATGTGAAGTGCGTGCTGTCATAAGGTTTTTTACAGCCAAAGGATATTCTGCAGCAGCTATTCATCGTGAGCTTTGTGCCGTGTACGGACCAAGAGTTATGAGTGAAGGAGTTGTCCGTGAATGGGTACGTTTATTTAAAAGTGGACGAGAAAACGTTCATGATGAAGAGAGGAGTGATAGACCATCATTGGTGACTGACGAACTCGTTCAGACAGTTGATGCAAAAGTTCGTGAAAATCGACGTTTCTCAATGTCGGAGTTGTCTACTGGTTTTCCACAGATTTCTAAGACTCTCTTGTACGAGATAGTGACAGCAAGATTGGGTTACCGTAAGTTCTGTGCACGATGGGTGCCCAAAATTCTTACCGACCACCACAAAACTCAAAGAATGGCCTCTGCATTAGACTTTCTGTCACGTTATGAGGACGAAGGAGAACCATTATTAAACAGAATCGTGACCGGTGACGAAACCTGGATTAAGTACGTGAACCCTGAGACAAAAGAACAATCAAAGATGTGGGCACATTCAAATTCGCCTACCAAACCAAGAAAAGCCTCGCAAGATTTTTCTGCCAGAAAACTGATGGCAACGGTGTTTTGGGATGCCAAAGGGGTGTTGTTGGTTGAATTCATGGAATGTGGTACGACCATTAATCAAGACGTGTACTGTGAAACAATAAAAAAGTTACGACGGGCTATACAGAACAAACGCCGTGGTATGCTGACTTCCGGTATCGTTTTTTTGCACGATAACGCCCGTCCTCACTCTGCTCGCAGAACAACGGCCCTTCTTGAGTCCTTCAAGTGGGACGTTATCAACCATCCACCTTACAGCCCAGACCTGGCGCCAAGTGATTATCACCTCTTCATGCATTTGAAGAAATGGCTCGGGTCACAGCGGTTTGATGACGACGAAGAGCTCAAAGATGCGGTCACAGGCTGGCTCCAGGCACAAGCGGGTGATTTTTATGCAGAAGGAATTTCAAAGCTTGTGAAGAGATACGATAAGTGCCTCAATCGCTATGGAGACTATGTAGAAAAATAGTGCAAAGATGTAGTTGTAAGATGTATATATTAAAATATTTTTATTTAACTTGGTGTATTTTTTTAAATCAACCGGAGGTTACTTTCTGAACGGCCCTCGTATTATTACGCAACACTGTTGCTGCCGCGCGTTATTTCGGATGTCAAAAACAATAGGTATTGCGCGCGAAATTGCAGCCCTGCAAAGTACCGATTTTATCTCGTCTGCCAAGGCCTTGCTTGCTCCGCACCATCCCAGAATTCTCCTGAGCAGCGAGCGGCTACGTTACAGTGGACAAGCAATGATACGGCATTAAGGATGGTAACTCACCTGTTTGTTTGGGAATTCCACTAAGCTAATGATCCTTAATCATAGATACCAATAAAGTGTTGTAACCAACTGCACACTGAATTTCATAAAACAAGAAGAGAAAATGTGGGTCTTGGTTTTGGATGATTGTGTATTGTTTTAGTGATCGCCTCATCATCATCGTAGCAAATAACACCTCCATTGTTGACCTGTATACACCATGCGATGAAAAGTATCCGGACACCCTCAAAAATATACGTTTTTCATATTAGGTGCATTGTGCTGCCACCTACTGCCAGATACTCTATATCAACGATCTCAATAGTCAGTAGACATCGTGAGAGAGCAGAATGGGACGCTCCGTGTAACTCACGGACTTCGGACGTGGTCAGGTGATTGGGTGTCACTTGTGTCATACGTCTGTGCGCGAGATTTCCACACTCCTAACATCCCTGTGTCCACTGTTTCCGATGTGATAGTGGAGTAGAAACATCTAGGGACACGTACAGCACAAAAGCGTCCAGGCCGACCTCATCTGTTGACTGACAGAGACCGCCGATAGTTGAAGATGGTCGCAATGTGTAATAGGCAGACATCTATCCAGACCATCATACAAGAATTCCAAACTGCATCAGGATCCACTGCAAGTACTATGACAGTTAGGCGGGAGGTAAGAAAACTTGGATTTCATGTATGGTATACGGGTAATCGGGAGTGGAAGCAGTTATCAGAGAGAATTAAAGAACACGGTTTACAGAGTGGCCATACGGAAGCACGTGCTGTGTACAGACTTTGGGAAAATAATGATACTATCGAAAATGAAATTCGTAGATCTGTCATTTTGGAAAATGCTTCTTGCAAGGTTATATGATGTCAAACTTACTCTCGCAAAAAGTTCATTGGCTTTCAGAGGACATTAAGAGACTTAAATCAGGAGGGAGGATACCATGGTAATATTCTGTCCCTTGTAGAGCTTGTCGACAGGTATGACCACAATGTGCGGCAAGTTTTAGATATGCCCAAATATAATCATTTTCACTTCAGAGAACTTTTTTAGCAGTTTTTTTATCATTTATTTCTTCAGTTGCTTACATTTGAAAACATTTTTAAGATCACGCCTTCTTGCTTTTAGGATCTACAAGGCATTTGAGTCCAACAATTCGAAATGAAATGATTGAATGCTTAGGGAACGAACTTGAAAATAAACTGTTAGAACAAACTAGAACATCGCCGTTTTTCGCCATCAAAGTGGACTCTACTCAGGATACGTCGAAGGTAGATCAGCTAAGCATTATTCTGAGATACACAGTAATAACCACGTCGGAAAATGGACAACCAATCGACACAGAGTTAAAAAAATATTCCTAGGCTTTTAGGCAGTTATCAGACATGGCGCAGCAGATTAAGTCAAGCAGATTATTTTTTACTGATAAAAATATTGATTTAAAAAAGTATGTGGATCAAGGTTATGATGGAGTGACTGTGACGAGTGGTGTTTATAATGGTGCAGAAAAACAGATTAAGAATATTAAGCCAAATGCTGATTATGTACATTGCGCCAATCATAATTCGAAAGCATTACAGCATTAAAACAAAAATGCTAAATTTCGAGTTCGCATTCCTTTGTGAATTAATGCATCAAATATTTAATGACATCAATTATGCAACCAAAATGTTATAAAGACGCGATATCTGTTTGAACGAGGCAAGCAGAGCTTTAGCAGATATTAAAACAAGATTGATGTTTTATAGAAATGATTTAGAGTCAAATATTTAGTTTTCTAACATCTTCATTTTTGGTCACTGTAGATGAAGCAACTTTATTGTAAAAATGTGATCAATTCCGAAGAAAATATTTTGATGCAATAGTCCCTAATATTTCACTTCAATTTATTAATACTTATCACCTTGTTCTACCTAAATTGACTCCGGCATGGACTGTTCCCAAATATGTGAGAAACTTATAACTAAATATGCTGTGCTAGGATGCGACATGGCGGAAGTGCTTACCGCAGGTTTATTATTTTATACAATACCTGTCACTTCTGTAACAGCTGAAAGATCATTCAGAAAACTAATAATAATGAAAACTTATTTGAGGAATAATAAGGCTCAAGCTCGACGTCGACATGTGGCACTCATAGCAGCCGAAAACAAGGCCGCATCAAATCTAGGTTTAACGGTACTTACTGATGAATGTGCAAAAACTGAAGCCAGAAAAAGAATGTAAAGTAACTTGTTAAAATAAACTATCTACTTCCTTTTATTGCGTAGCTATGTTATTAATTACAATCTACCGCAGCCACGAAAACATGGCCCTACCTTCTGTCTACATCTACATCTACATACATACTCCGCAATCCACCATACGGTGCGTGGCGGAGGGTACCTCGTACCACAACTAGCATCTTCTCTACCTGTTCCACTCCCAAACAGAACGAGGGAAAAATGACTGCCTATACGCCTCTGTACGAGCCCTAATCTCTCTTATCTTATCTTTGCGTTCTTTCCACGAAATATAAGTTGGCGGCAGTAAAATTGTACTGCAGTCAGCTTCAAATGCTGGTTCTCAAAATTTCTTCAGTAGCTATTCACGAAAAGAACGCCTCCTTTCCTCCAGAGACTCCCACCCGAGTTCCTGAAGCAATTCCGAACACCCGCGTGATGATCAAACCTACCAGTAACAAATCTAGCAGCCCGCCTTTGAATTGCTTCTATGTCCTCCCTCATTCCGACCTGATAGGGATCCCAAACGCTCGAGCAGTACTCAAGAATAGGTCATACTAGTGTTTTATAAGCAGTCTCCTTTACAGATGAACCACATTTTCCCAAAATTCTACCAATGAACCGAAGACGACTATCCGCCTTCCCCACAACTGCCATTACATGCTTGTCCCACTTCATATCACTCTGCAGTGTTACGCCCAAATATTTAATTGACGTGACTGTGTCAAGCGCTACACTATTAATGGAGTATTCAAACATTACAGGATTCTTTTTCCTATTCATCTGCATTAATTTACATTTATCTATATTTAGAGGTAGCTGCCATTCTTTACACCAATCACAAATCCTGTCCAAGTCATCATGTATCCTCCTACAGTCACTCAACGACGACACCTTCCCGTACACCACAGCATCATCAGCAAACAGCCGCACATTGCTATCCACCCTATCCAAAAGATCATTTATGTAGATAGAAAACAACAGCGGAGCTACCACGCTTCCCTGGGGCACTCCAGATGATACCCTCACCTCCGATGAACAATCACCATCGAGGACACTTGCCGATCGGAAATCGTAATTCTAAACGAAATCGTGTTGATCGGTACTTTAGTGAGAGTGAGTTGCTGACACTGATTATAGCGTGCCTCCTCACACCTCCCTGCCACCACGGACGTACAAGTCCTAAAGACTTGACTGCCCCTGTGTGCTCCGCTGATGTTTTCGTGGTTTTTCACTAGCTTCTACCCGCGACCTCGTTCCGTAGTATGAACCAACACTGAAAATTATCCTACGCGATCATTTTATGGGTATGAAAGTATCCTATGTCCTACCCAAGCTGTATACTATCCATGCGCAAAATTTCATCCAAATCTAGCCAGCTGTTTTTGAGTGAAAACGTAAGAAACAACCACATTTATAATAGTCTTAGGAAGTACGATTAAATGGTATCTGCTGTGTGTGTTACGCATTATAATTTACTTAGTAGTAAATAAGTTTGTCTTATTATGCCATGCAGTGGGAAGTAGCTGTTTCTGAAGTAGTTTTGCTTCTGTAAAGTATTTAGTTTAGTTTATATGGGCCCCAATTTCATTTTTTCCCCAGGGCCCTTGTTTACGTAGCTGCGCCACTGCAATGTCCTGCTAAGTTGCGTAAATGTCGCGGTAATTCTGACGGAGAACGATCTCCAATTGCTTTCTCAAACAAAACACGCTGCATGCGTTGTTGCTTGGGCAATACTAAGCGTTTTAGGATGTCTCATTGAAGGCTTGATACGACTGCTCATGAACTGGCTTCATGATGAGTTCTTGTGCTACCTTTGCTAGCTCTTGGTCCATATTCGCGAAAATACGGCTTAGTTTGTCACTGTCGCTGTTCACATTATATTGCTGGAAAATGTTCTCGTTCTTATAAACAACTCTTTCGGTAATGTGGTCCAAAATTTCGGCAAACGTAATGTTGTAGTTGTACTTCCGGTTGCTGTAGCGGAATCGTTCATTTGTACGCTCGTATCTTCCCGTTGATCTGCCATCGTTGTGCTACACTGCTTTTTATTTGTGATTTGCACTGTATTCTTTTCCGTTCGGGGACACCAATGTAGCCACTATTATCCGACGCACTTGCGTCGACTCCAAAAACCAATTCTTTATTATTACGCTGATGAACACTAAACTATGACAACCAGTAAATTACAAAGATAAACAACGGCGGTGAACTTCTTATTCGTCTCAACTATCGACTCCGGACTACTGTCACTGTAATACAGAAATCACTGCTGTAATACGTCGCCACAATGTCATTAGTCAAAGGCGACGAGTTGTATCCCATTCTTCAGTTGCCCCGAGTAACCTTACTGTGTTTTTCACGAAACGTTCAAGAATATAACTGACATAATATGTAATGATGACACTCGCTCCACTCCCGAATTTGTGGCAGGGAAAAAACGTATATTAACGGTAAATTTATCTCTGGTAGGGCGGCAATGTTAGTTGTCGGTGGTTGCTAGGCAACGTGAACCCGCAAACAGAACGCTATTCTGTGAGCGAAGTCAATGTTTTGGTAGATATTTTGTGAATGTTGTTATTGCTTCAACGCCAGTAACGTGCGTGTTACACATTTTAGATTTTAATTGGTGAAGAGTCATAAATCATGAATTCTGTAAATACACATCATGGCATACCAAACGGTCGGCCCAGTGTTGGAATATCAAATTCGGCGCGAGTGTCAAGCGTCGCCAGAAGTGGTGTGGGAAGACAGAGAAAAGGTACGATTGATTGAAAATCTGTTTAACTGCATTTGAATTCTGTTGAGAATTTTGATTTTGCAGTGATTAACCACTTGGTAGGAAGGACGTAAGAGTTTGTTCTTCCACGTTTTGTTCTCACCAGTTTTCATGTTACAGTTCCAGATTGCCCGTTAATTGAAAGTCGTAATTGGTTGATACATCTACATTACGCACGAAAGGAATTCAGGATATGTAAAATATTAATCCAAGAAGAACTCGAGAACAGCAAAGGATTCTCTGAATTTGCAAACTATATGCAGGTATCAACAAACAGTTATTTTCATAGTTGTAGATTTTGCAGATCTAGATTATCGTATAAACATTCAAAATGTTCTGTGCATAATATTCAATTTCACGTACTAATAATAACATGACAAACATGAATTAAAAATATATTTACGCCTTGTAGGGTTTAATACTGAGGCACGAAGGAAGAATCCAAGATTCCCTCGAGTATTTTCAAACATGTCATGCCATTAATCCCATGAACGTGGACAACATCAAGCAGGTTGCAAGATCTCTGTAAGTAATATTTTGAAGGATTTGAATGAGATAACTCTTTTTATTCTAGATTTCATTTCATAGTATCTACTACAAATTAATTCCTTACTTGTCTTCGTACGTAAAGTTGTGTTACTTACTGCATGTATTGAATGGTACATTATTAACAGAAAATAGTCCATTTTCAAATGTGTAATTATTTATTTTCAACTAGCCCACACATTTATTCATCCAGGTATCATCGTAAAATGATATATGATTTATAAATTATAGAGTGCAGCAATCAGTCGTCCTTTTTTATATTTTATTATGCAAATCCAGATTTCGGCTAGTAGCTGGCCATTCTCAATGCACTATTTTCTAACCTCAATGCATGTACGTCCCTGTTGTTCAGGTGTCAGTCTAAAAAAGGACAACTGATTGCTGCACTCTGTAATTTATAAGTCACATAACAGTCGCTGAGTGCACCCACTTTCCGAAAGGAAGGTAACCTGATATTAGATTTGTAACCAAAATACAATTAGATTAGATTACATTCAGTTTTCATTCCATAGACCTTTATGAGATAATTCTCGTGGGTGTGGAACAAGTCAGAAAGTATAAAAAACATAAAACATTTGAATATAATACTGACTACCCTGATCATTTGTCAGGTGATGGTCAAAATAGGTAAATACATTACAGTAAACTGATTCTTCTTTAATAAACTGTCAGAATGAAATGAAATTATGCACTTTTAATAAATTTATCGTACACAAAATATGTAATTATTACTGTTGTGACCCAAAACTGAAATGTAACAGACTTTTTACTGAAGCTGGTCTAACACTCCCTGTTAAGATATTCATCTATTGAGTAGTAGGGGTTTGCTTATCAAGAAGTCTTTTAAATTTGTTTAATCTGTGCATTACCTGAAACCAAAATTTTAATGGTTGCTGGCAATTTATTGAAAATATGTTTTCCTGAGTAGTGGACTCCCTTTTGGACCAAGGTACCAAGGTAAGTGATTTTAGATTTTTTTTTTTTAGATTGTTCTTATCCCCTGGTATTGATACTATGTATTGGGCTATTGGGTGGAAATAGAGGTAATTTAGTTGCAAAAAATTTCATTTAGAAATAAATATACTGAGAAGCAGTGGTTAGGATATGAAGAATTTCCTTGAACAGGTGTCTTCTTGAATTTGCACCACAAATGAGTCTTATTACACGCTAAAAGCTTTTGCTCGGTTTGTCAGGTTACCCCAGGATATGCCCCTGTATGATAGAATAGAATGAAAATAAATTGCAAAAAAAGTACATATACACCAGATATAGGGGCCTAAGTATGCTTTTATGAGGAAAGGAGAGATAGTCAGCTGTGACTCTGATGAAGGAACCATCCTTGCACTTGTCTGAAATGATTTTGGACTTAAATCAGGATGACTAGACTGACAGAGCAAGGTACTTTCTCCAGAATATGAGGTCAAGGTATTAACAGCTGCACTGCCTCATTCGGTTGGTCTCTTTTGTACAAAGTACTTTCATATAAACACTGTTTGCCCTTCATCACTGCAGACATCAAAAATGTCTGCTGATGATTTTAGAACCATGAACTTGCTGCACTGTGCCCCTGCACTAACTCCAGTCCATAGGGAAAACTGATTCCAGGCTCGTAAACATGCCACTACACTATTCCCCATACATGTCTTCATATGCTCACCTCAGACAGACATCCCCCCCCCCCCCCCCCACGATGAGTGTGATGCTGAACTTCGGACAATGACAAGAGAATACTATCATGCATTATAGATCTTTTCACATGATTGTATTGCAATAGCGTTACAGTATCATAGTGTGATAAGGAGGTGGTGTTAACCCTCCGTTATTAACCACTATTCTGAATCATATAAGTAATCTTCTTGCTAAAACATTACATACAAAGAACACTTTAGCTGCCTTTTTAAACAGGTGTATCTTAGTAATCTTTTCATCTGCTTGGACACTTTATTATACAGCTTTATTCCATGATAGAATATACCATTTTGAGATTTTTGTTTGTTTTTCCTTGGTAATTGTAAGTCCAGACTGGGTCTTGTTCCATGAGTACTCTTAATGAAATACTTAGCAATATTTTCTCTAACATGCGTAACAGATTGGAAGACGTACTCACATGACACAGTATGTGTACCAGTACCCACGTTTTTAAACAGGTCTTTACGATGGGTCCGTCTACTACTTCTAGTTATTATGTTGTTATTCTTTTGGCCCTTTTCTGCATTTTAAAAACTGTATCCATCTTTTATGTCTTCGATCCCCAGAAAAGAATCCCATAGCCAAGATTTTAGAGTACAAAAGTATGCTACCACAAAACATTTGCTGTTAAAAACTGAACATGCTGGTGACTTTTTTTTTCTACCCTCTTTGTGTGTTCGTCCCACGTTAATTGACAATCAGTATTCATCCCTAAAATTTTTTGTTATGCTATCAGTAAATTTATTAACTATGCGTAGCGCAACAGAAGTGTGTTCTCTCAATAATTCTGAAGTGCATACTGTTTGTTTTTTTTTATGTTCACTGTCAGTTTATTACACACTAACCAATCGTAAACATCCATGAAGGTTTCATTTTCTTTCTTTCGTAGCAGTTGAATGACTATAATGTTGTTTTCACCAGAAGAGAGAACTTGTCCTTAATTATAGGTTATGGGGAGTTACTAAGAGATTATGGAAGTTAACATTTTACAATTTGAAGCTTTAAAAAGTTGGAAAAGGTACTGTGTACATTTCACTCACCTATGCTACTAAAATGTTTTATAGATTGTAATGGTTTCCTTCCTGTGTACATAGTAAACTTGTCTGTGAATGATTTTGTCTCCATATCTTCCTAAGTGATGACAAAAAATTTTCATTGTGCACATGTCTGCTTAGAAGTTAGGAATAAAACTGCTTTCAGATCAAATCACATTGCAAGTTCAAGGCATTCATGTGTAAGCTGTTGTGGTTTTTCTAATCAGGTGATGTCACAAGATACACAGTTCACCTATTTATCCATACTAAATAATACACAGCACACTGATGCTTTCATAGTAATGCCCTTCTCCTATACTTAAAAAAAAAAAAAATTAGCTGAGAGTAAATTATTAGAGACTGATGAAATATTTGATAATTTTGTGAAATTTTGTGTGTTTGGCGATTTTATTTGTCTTTTTACAATTTAAGTACATTATGTACGTGGTGTTTGCTGCTTAGGATTTCTTTAACTTAGTTTTTTGTCAAAAAGGCAAGGAATTATAATTTTTTTGTTCCTTCGGCAACTATTAAGTTTCTGAAAAGACAAGCCTGGTACAAATGATAATGCAAAATTAAACAGTGCAAATGATATTTGGAGTGAAAGTGGGGTAAAAATGAAAGTAACAGATGAGTGCAGTAACAGGGTACTGCAAAAGTAGGCCTAAGTACTGTAGCAAATTCAGATACTTATGGGGGAAGCACCAGAGTGTTAATACAGTGGATGGCAGAGTAACAAAACAATTTACAGCTGGACTGGGAAGGGCACCCTCCAAATTTGCCGTGTGGTTTCTGACAGCCTCTTCTCAAGCTTGACAGCTATGTGCTGGGAAAGTTATTTATATATATTCAAAACAGACTTGAAACCAATACACTACCCTATGTTTATGTGTTTCTTGTCTGACTTATTTTATTAAAAATTTATGACCACTGGATGTGTGAACTCTTTCTACTTTTTGCATATTGTTTTCCAAGTAAGAGTGGAAGTGCTTGTACTATATTCCTCTTATGCCTCGTGATCCTACCTTGTTTAGTAATATTTTATGGTCAACTGTATCAGAAGCCTTGAACAAGTCAAGGACTATGCCTGTAACACAGCCATTCTTATCAAGAGCTTCAAGTACCAGTTTTGTGAAATCTGTAGTGGCCAGCAGGTGTATTTCACCACTTTCGAAACCACACGGTGCTTTGTTTAAAAAGTTGTTTTTGTTCATGCAACTATTTAGTCTTTCCTTAATGACTGATTCAGTTATTGCTGTGAATACAAACATAGTAAAACTGGCCTGTATTTTCAATACCCTCAGCATTATCTTTGTTAGTAAGGGCACAACTCGTAGGCACACTGGAGAAATACCCGACTAAAGGGCTCATTTTTTATGTTTGTTACTGGGGATTTTATGCTGTCTATGCACAACTTCAGAACAGAGAGTGAAACCTCATCTACGCCTGCTTACTTCTTATGTTTTAATTTCTGCAGTGTCTTCCTGGTTTTAAGCTCTATTGTGGCCTGATCATCTTTTGTGAAATCCTTGCACATAGGCCCTCATTTTCTGTCACATGATTCAGCCCAGCACTTGACTTGAAATGGCTGGTGATAGGATACTCCTCCCAAAACTTCTCCTGTGCCATCACTGGTACCTACCAGCAGTGCTCTCTTCTTCCGCACTGTGTTACCCTGATTGATGCTTTTTGTGGTTTTACTAATTTGGTGATGGTTATTCTGAGTAGTATCTGCTTCCTCATCCTTCCTATTGGTGTGCAGTGTCTGCTGTACATTTTCTTCTCCTACACCATCTTGAAGTTCCTCTCCGCTCAACTCTGACAGATGGAATGTGTTGCTAGTAGACACAACAAAATTGTCAGACTGTGTCCTCCTCCTGTTAGCCTTCCTACCACCTGCCAGCATGTCTTTTATTTCTTCCTTTCTTGTTGCTTCATCATTTACAGCTCTGACAGTATTTCAGGGACATATTTTTTCAGACATTCAGTTTCATTATTCTTTTGTTCCAAATCTCCTCACATGAAGACATCAAACCCGATGTTACTGTATTTCTTCTGTCTCATTAACTGTATTTTTTATAATGTGATCTCAAGCCGAGATGATACCACCAGGATGATGACAGTAACTTGTCTTGAATGCCAGAGATTAACAACTATTAAAACAGTTTGTATAAATTAAATATTCTGTCAAATCTTAATTTTTGTGACATAGGTAACCCACAGAAACTTGCCATGTGTAAAGTGAAATTCATGCTCCTACTTTTTGTGTGAGACCATTCATTTTTGGAGATCGAATGACACATTTTTGATGTCATATTGGAGAGTAATGTTGCATTCCCAAATCCTCTGTGACTTTCTTTCCACCATCATCAATATCTGTCTTCTCACTTCTATCTTATCCCCACCCTCCATATTTACCAGCACTTGAGATACTACACTCGAATAAGGGAGAAATGGAGTTCGAATCCTCAACTGGCTACCTGGATTGAAGATTTTGTGGTTTTGCTAATTTGCTGTGGGTATTTTGAGCAGGGCTCTGTGAATTCACTTCCTCGTCCTTCTCCAATACAAACTTGGGCACCAAATTTAATGGCCATGTGAAACAGTATAGTCTTCTCCTTTATTCTCTCCATATGTGTTTTTCCTTCTCTTGTATTGAACATAGATTTCCCTGTGTCCTCTAGGGCTGATGTAAATATTCTGCCACTCATTTCTATCAGAAAACAAGCTTGAGAAAACTTGCACTACAACAGTTGAACCTGTTGTAAATGACCCAGCATACAAAGAGGTAATCAACAGTTTGAAGGAAAAAAAAACTGAAAACCACAAAGCAGCAGGAACAGATGGAATACCGAGGAAATGCTGAAATATGTTAATCATAAAATTCATGAGAAATTATTTCATCTTATTCTTAAAATTTGGCAAGATGAAAAAATACCTGATGATTGGAAGGAATCAATCATTGTCCTTGTACACAAGAAAGCAGATAATCATAATTGCAGGAATGTCCCTATTAGTCATAGCTTACAAAGTACTGTCAGATGTAATAGAGCAAAGACTCGTCGCCTATACCAAGGATATAATAGGTGACTCCCGGAATGGTTTTTGGAAAAATAGATCAAAATAGAAAGCATATTATACATCAAACTTGACAATGGGAATATAAAAAGAGCATCTGTTTGTTGTGTGTTCATAACTTCCAGATAGCATACAATTCACTGAACAGGGAAATGGTATGGGAAATCATGGCAGAATATGGAATCCCCAAGAAACTCATCATCTTAGTCCAAGTGTGTATGGAGAAGGCAGTAAGCTGGGAGACACACTGTGACTCCAGTTGTTTTGAGAACAAAACTCGGCTGAAGCAAGGTGATGCTTTAACCCTATTTATCTTCAAAAATCTCATAGGAATTGTGGTAAGACAAACCAAATGAGCAACAAATGAAAACATCACAGATAAACACCCAAATATACTGACGTATGCAGATGAGATAATTTTAAGAGGAAATAACAGTGGTGAAACTGACACACTGTTCAAGAAGCTAAATAATACTGCCCTGAAAGTAGATTTAAAAACTAATGAAAAAAAAAAAACAGAATACACAATACAGAATACAAGATCCAGAGTGAAATTTTCACTGTGCACTGATATGAAATTTCCTGTCAGATTAAAACTGTGTGCCAAAGTGAAACTTGAACTCAGGACTTAAGCCTTTTGTGGACAGGTGCTGTACCAATTGAGCTATCCAAGGATGTCTCATGACCTGTCATCACAACTTTACTTCTGCAAATACCTCATCTGCTACCTGAATCCAAACTTCACAGAAACTCTCCTCTTCACAGATATCACACTAACAATTTTAAAGAATCTGGCTGTGAATTCAGTCACAGCTAGAAGTTGTAAGTCTATGAAGTTTGGAATGTAAGAGTTGGGGTACTGTCAGAAATAGAGCTGTGAGGATGGGTTGTGAGATGTGCTTGGGTAGCTCAGTCAGTAAACAATTGTCCGCAAAAGGCAAAGGTTCCACTTTGAGTTCGGTCCAGCACACAGTTTTAGTCTTCCAGGAAGTTTCAGAACACAAGATCGTACAAGGGGAAAATATGACTGCAGGACAGTGTGATAACCTTTGCATAGAAAACTACACTTTCAAGAACACTCCCTACTTCAAACATCTTAGTGTAATTATAAGTGATTGCAATAGAAGACAAGTTTACTTTTACCTCCAATAACTTCTAGCCTCCAAACTCTGAACCAGGAAAATCAAGCTGGAACTCTACAACACCGTCACCTGGCCAGCACTGCAATACAGATCCAAAACACAGGGTATGACCAAAAGCAAGGAGCACAAGCTCTCAGTCTTCGAAAATATAGTGTTCCAAAAATTTTTGGGCCGGCATTTGACTAAGCAACATGAAGATGGGTTTGGAGATTCAACAAAGAAATAATTAAGCTAGTCAACCAACGCATGGTAGTGAAAATCTCCAAAGCAAGATGACATTTGCAAAGGGCAGGCCATGTTGTCGGAATGGAGAAAGGCAGAATAGTGTGTCAGATATATGTTAAGAAGGTGGAAGCTGAAGACCCCCTGGAAGACCAAGAAACAGATGGCGAGATGAGGTGACTGCAGAATGCTGGGTTTCACTGAGTGGGAGGAGGAGGAGGTGGCATAAGAACTGGAGGCAGATTGTGACAGCAGTGCAGGATCATCGTGTCCCAAAGAAACAAACAAAGTGAGTGTTTTCTGTGAGACATATTCCTTAGTGGTGATTTTCATGCTATTAATACACTACTTCTTTCCTTGCAACTTGACACTGATGACTTACACACTCAATATGTCTCTCCTTCTTATCTAGGGGGAAAAAACATTCCTGGACATAATACTTTAATTTGATTCCTGTTGCATATTTTTTAGCATTTTCATTTAACCATACAACTGTGTGGTGTTTATACTGGTTGTTAGAATCCTAGCACTTCCTCAAAACTGAAAATGAAGTATTGATTTATGTGTGTGAAATTTAGAAAATGAAGTGAATAACTGAAGAAGAGAGAGAACTAAATAGGTAAAAAATTAAGGATAGCTTACCTACTGACTTGTACTGGCCAAACAAACCACAGTCAGTCCTTGGCCTCACTCATTCCAGCCTTCCATACCTTCTTGTCAGCTGCATCTTCGTCTCCCAGACCCAGTATCTGCATGTCTGTCATGGCATTATCCTTCCATTTCATTGTCAGTCATCCTAATGGTCTCGTTCCTTCGGCTTATCCATCCATCACTGCCTTTATTGCTATGTTCTCTCCTCTACTCCTCACATGTCCATACTCCTGGGTCTTTTGGTTTTCACACTTGTTATGATGTCAGGTAGTGTGTATAATTGTCTGGGTCCTTTGCTTTTCCTTGTTCTGCACTGTTCATTTCCTTTCACTGGTCCATATATTTTTCTCAGTACTTTATTTTCAAAAGTGATGAGCTTTTTCTCTGCTTTTTTCAGGATCCATGCCTTGCTTGCTTAGTACACTATTGCTTTGATGATGGTCTGATATATTCTTATTTTTGCCTGCCTAGATAGTAACTTAGATCTTATAATGTTGTGTATTGCTCCTAGACATCTTCGCCTGGCTTGAATTTTCGAGCTAGCCACTGTGGCTGAGCAGTTCTAGGTGCTTCAGTCCGGAACCGTGCTGCTGCTACGGTTGCCGGTTCGAATCCTGCCTCGGGCATGGATGTGTGTGATGTCCTTAGGTTAGTTAGGTTTAGGTAGTTCTAAGTCTAGGGGACTGATGACCTTAGAGCCACTTGAACCATTTTTTGAATTCTCGTTACGATCTTAGGCAACTGAGACTTCAGTCATGTGTGTGTGAGTTATACTTGCATGAGTATACAGGGTGTTACAAAAAGGTATATGTTATGTGGACATGTGTCTGGAAATGCTTACTTTCCATGTTAGAGCTCATTTTATTACTTCTCTTCAAATCACATTAATCATGGAATGGAAACAAACAGCAACAGAACGTACCAGTGTGACTTCAAACACTTTGTTACAAGAAATGAATTCGCAGAAGTGTACCTGTGGAGGCCAATCAGCTGCTGATAGTGCCTGCACACGCTGTACATGGTACGGAAACAACTGGTTCTCCCGTAGCACTCTCCATACAGTGACATGGTCAACGTTACTTTGTATAGCAGCAACTTCTCTGACGCTGACATTAGGGTTATCGTCAACTGCACGAAGAATTGCCTCATCCATTGCAGGTGTCCTCATCGTTCTAGGTCTTCTCCAGTCGCGAGTCATAGGCTGGAATGTTCCGTGCTCCCTAAGACGCCGATCAGTTGCTTCGAACGTCTTCCTGTCGGGACACCTTCATTCTGGAAATCTGTCTCGATGCAAACGTACCGTGCCACGGCTATTGCGCCGTGCTAATCCATACATCAAATGGGCATCTGCCAACTCCGCATTTGTAAACATTGCACTGACTGCAAAACCATGTTCGTGATGAACACAAACCTGTTGATGCTACGTACTGATGTGCTTGATGCTAGTACTGTAGAGCAATGAGTAGCATGTCAACACAAGCACCGAAGTCATCATTACCTTCCTTTAATTGGGCCAACTGGCGGTGAATCGAGGAAGTACAGTACATACTGACGAAACTAAAATGAGCTCTAACATGGAAATTAAGCGTTTCCAGACACATGTCCACATAACATCTTTTCTTTATTTGTGTGTGAGGAATGTGTCTTGAAAGTTTGGCCGTACCTTTTTGTAACAACCTGTATATGTGTGTGTTTGCTGTCTAATTCTGACAAAGGCCTTACTGTCCGAAAGCTATCATTTGTGACAGTCTTTTCGTTGTGCCTATCTGTGACTCAGCATCTCTGCTATATGGTGAGTAGCAACTTTCCTTTTCACAATATTGTTTTCGCTCTTCTGCGTTGGTTAAGTTTCTGATTGAAACTTCCTGGCAGATTAAAACTGTGTGATGGCCCGAGACTCGAACTCGGGACCTTTGCCTTTCGCGGGCAAGTGCTGGCAGAAGTAAAGCTGTGAGGATGGGGTGTGAGTCATGCTTGGGTAGCTCAGTCGGTAGAGCACTTGCCTGCGAAAGGCAAAGGTCCCGAGTTCGAGTCTCGGTCCAGCACACAGTTTTAATCTGCCAGGAAGTTTCATATCAGCGCACACTCTGCTGCAGAGTGAAAATCTCATTCAGGTTTCTGATTGTTACATGGTTTGGTCCTAACTGAGCTCTTCTTCCTATTACAATGAATTTTGTTTTATTTTCATTGATACTTAGACCTATTTTCTTAGCTTCTTCCATCAATACAGTTTCCAGTTTCTCCATGTCTTCCATGCTCCTTCCTATCGCCAAAATATTATCTATGAAAGCCAGAACATTTATTTTTTCCCCTATGATGACTCCTGCACTTTCTTGTATTACTGTCCTCAGGATGCTGTTGAGTGCAAAATTGAACATTCCCTGTCTCACTCCTGTTTTTACCTCAAATGTTTCTGAGAAGTCCCCCTGTACTTTCACTCTACACTTTGATTCTATTACACACACTTTAGTTTGATTTGTCAGCATGTCCATATCCCACACTTTGCCATTATCCTCCACGTCTCCTATCTTACTGCACTGTCATATGCTTTGTTGAAGTTATAAACATACAGAAGGTATCCTGATCAGTTCTTATCTAGTATTTGTCTTAGTGTGAATGTTTGGTTGGCTGTTGGCTTACCCTTTTGAAACTCCGCTTGTGCTGTGTCTAATATTTCTTCAGTGTATGCGCTGAGCTTGTTCAGTATAATTCTTGGGGTTATTTTATAGCACATGAATGATAGTGATATCCCTCTATAGTTCTGTGTCAATATTTTGTCTCTCTTCTTGTATATGGGAAATACAGCAGCAGTTTTCCATGCCTCCGGCATTACTTCTTTCCTCTACTCCTCTTTTATGAGTTTGGCTAACCATTCCTATGTCTTGTCTCCCCCTTCTTTGGTGAGCTTTGCTGATATCATTCTGTGTTTGAGGCCTTCCAATTTCAGTCTTTTTATTGCCTCATTCCCCTTCATCAGAGTTGGCTCTTCGACTAGTGGTTGTACGTTCTGGTTGTTTTCTGCCCTGTTTTCATTCTTGTAGGTGTGTACCAGATTGTTCAGTAGTTCTTTGAAGTATCTTCTCCAGTTCTCTAGATTCCCTTCATTTGTAGTGATCAGTTTCCCATTCTCATCCTTCATTATTACAGGCTTATCTCTGTACTCCTTTCTATAGCTTCTCATTGTCCTGTAAAACTATTTACTATTTTTCTGGCTGTAATCCTCCTCTGCCTTCTCTATCTGTTTAGTTATGAGTGATGTTTTCTCTCGCCTGATTGCTCTGCTCATTTATCTCATGGCTGTCCTGTATTTTATTTGGTTTTCATAGTTATCATTGCTCATCATTGCCTGTGTGGCTGTCTTCCTGGCCTGAACAGCTTTTCTACGTGTTTCATTGAACCATGGTTTGCGCTTAATATTGCTATTATTGTTATTCCTAATAGTTCCTGTGCTGTCTCATTCTTGTTCCATTTTGTACTGATATCTTCATCTTCTTTCATATTGCTTTCATTCCATGACCCTGTGAATCCATTTGTAACCTTAATCTTAAACAGTTGATTCACTTGGTATTCTTTTGGCCTACTCCCATATACTCTTTGGGCTCTTTTGCCACAGTTGGTCTTACTTCGTTCATCTTTATAAGCACAGGAGAATGTTCTAATCCTATCTCAGCCCATCTCATTGTCCTAACATCAGTTACTTTCTTTTTATGTTTTTTCTCTATCAACATGTGGTCTCTTTAGTTCCTAGTTAGATCATCTGGTGAGGTCAATGTTTCTATATGTATGTCTCTATGGGGAAATGATGTACTGACTATATGCATGTTTCTGGCTGTGGTGAAGTTGATGAGGCTTCTATCGTCATGAAATAGAATGTACAAGCTTAACATGCGTATACATGGTTACCATTGATGTTCTTGCCCAATTTTGGCATTTAAATCTTCCAGCACAATTCTGATTTCGTACTGTGATAATCTGGAGCACATCTGGTGTAAGGTATCATAGAATTCATCTTTTATGTCTTCCTTCTTTTCCTCAGTTGGGGTGTGGACATATACTAATCAGATGTTTCTGTATTTACCTTTGATTCTGTGTCCTATATTCATAAGCTTGGGTTGTTTGCCGTAACATTCATTCCAGTCCGAGGCTGGGTGTGAGCATGGAGGAACCCTCCAGTTTTTTTACAGTGTTGAATGGTTAGTCCAACGATTAACCTTCCCACTTTATCTGGACTTGGGACTGGATGGAAGGCTATCTTCCTCCCAGATGTTGTTAATTAGGAATAGCATGGCAGTAAAAAGAAAAATAAATTAAAGGATTGTGCTAGAATTTGTAGTATAAAAATTATCTGTAAAACTGTAAATTTAATAAGGAAAGTAATGGCAGAATGTAAATAATTTGGAATTAAAAGAGGCCACTCACTGAATAGCAGCAGTGTGAAGTCATTGTCAGATATACATAAAAGAGAGAGAAAACATTCTAGAATAAATCGTTTGTCAAGTGAGAGAGTATGTTCACCCCTCCCCCACTCTCTCTCTCTCTCTCTCTCTCTCTCTCTCTCTCTCTCTCTCTCTCTCCTGTGGCCATGTGTCCTTACCCCAGAAGCTAGCAGGTTTTCTTTCACTTTTGTGTGTATGTGAAATATACTGAAATGTATTTCTAATGTTGCAATATTATGAGAGGAAAGAATTGTTTCTCTAATTGCACTCTATAATATATGTCTATTGATGGAAGTTCCAGTATATTAATATTAACATTGCAGTGTTATAGAAAGGAAATGAGAATCATGTTGCAGATGAGATTGGTACTTGCATATATATATATATATATATATATATATCAGTTTTCATTTTGTGAGGTATCTGCTTGAAATTGTGTGATAAATATGAGGTTATTTAATTATTTTAATTATCTATTGCACTCTATTGCAAAAACACATTTCCATTCAAAATCAACTGAAGCTGCACAGAATGATTGCTTATTTGCTGTGTTGTCAAACTAGTAGGCACAGCAGTGCCCGTTGTCAGTACAATCAAAATATAGTAGTTTTTATTTTGTATTAATATTGATTTTGTGGTATTCCAATAATCGTTTAAAGGTAGTTCATTTTTGTCTTCTAGAACTTTTGATGCTGCTGAACATGGGTACTTGTCCTGGAAATTGTTTGATAATATTATGAATAACATTAATTTTGTGCAGCTTTAGTTTACCATGAATCAATAAATTACATTTTAGCAGTATCAGATGCAAAAGATATGCCATTGTCATGTGTAACTAATTTGATTATTGTATGCTGTACATGACTCTTATTCCCTTTGACTGTTATGTTCTTGTATGTGAACACTCGAAGTATGTATTAGATAAATGTGAAAAAACGTCTCATGGCAATTTCAGATATGTTTTACAAAAAAAATTCTGGTAACTGTGCTACACCCAGCCTTTAAACTGTATGTTTATATATACTCATTCATTGTGTAATTTAATGTAAACATTCCAATCATAGGTATCTACTTGGAAGGCACAGATTGGCCTTAGAGGCATACCGAGAAGCAGAAAGTCTTGTTCTCAAGCCTGAATGGGATATTTATCATAACTTAGGTATTCCTTAGAAAAAAAACCTTTCCAGTTTTCGTCTCAGTTGCTGGTTTCACTATTTTGGAAGCACATTTTTGCTTGAAATATGCTGAGAAAATTACAGTACAGATTTTTATGAATTATTTTAATTAATTTCTTGCACTTCTTTGTTTGCTACTGTTTTTGCAGTGATATACAAGTATATACTGAAACCTTTCAAACTTAACAGCAAAGAGTACAAAGAGCACCACACTGCATGCTTGCACTGTAGTATGGCATGAAGTTCCTTACCATACGTTTTCATTTTGAAAATGTGCCATAATTTTAAGTGTACATAGCTGAAATATGTGCATTGTGAATAGCAATACAAAAGGGAAAATAAAAGCTGCAATGTTAACTATTGAAACTGAAAGTTATTTTCACTTTTAAAAACCTCTCTACCTAATATACTGATTGGGCTACAGTCGCATTTCTTTTTATCTTCCATAGATGTAGCCCCCTTTTGTTTATTCATTGTGCGTATGCCAATCAGTACACTTTGCTTTGTATTAAGGTGTACCAAAAGTTCTTCCTTTGTATTCCTGTGCCTGAATTTGAATTCCGTAAACCCTATTTGGTTATGAGCCCAATCAAAATTTCACCACAGAAGTTTCTTCATCTTGCTTTGCTGTTTGACTATGAGGAGCATTACCTTCTCCATTGTGCCTTAATTATGTATAAAATAACTGTAACATATACATATTCTGTATTTTGAGTTCACGCAAAGGTTTCAGTGAAACAAGCTCATCCATATTTAGGGTCATTCCATCTCAAATCAATACAGAAAAGTACAGTTTTCAACCTGACCATTCCCTGTTTTTATCAAGTTTGGTGTGTTCATTGCACAAGAGGAGAGAATGAAAAATGTCCAATTTCAGAATTATAGCACAAGTATGACAAAAGTAGTGGCTGCCTGGAGTTCTAAAAATATGTAGAGTATTCAAGTAACACCGCTGACAAAGGCAGCTGCAACTTGTGTTCTAATAGAGATAGAACTGTGAATCAGATAATTCTGGAAAGGGCTAAGAACAAGCTTTCAAGTGATATCAATCATGGTCATATCCAAATTGTGTACTTATTTAAGATCAGTTACCTTAACCTTATCACGAAGCATGTCACCTTCAAAATTTCTGGAAAAAATGTATTTGTTTTTCATCTTATACCACACAACATAGTAAAAAGTCAAGTTGGGATGACATTTGGCTTAGGAGATATAAATTAGTATCTACGGCTGTGTGATACAATAAAGCAGTATAAATCGAATGCAAACTGCATTAAATGACGTAAAGTAATGAAAAACATGTTAACTGTTAAAAAGATGGTGTGATAGCAACACACAGTCAGATAGCAATAGTAATGCACCAACAGCGATCATTTGTGATATGCAAAGTGAAAATGTGGATGCTTGATGTGGTTAGTGGCATAACTACAGACCACAAAATGTGTGTTAGAAGTAGAAAAAAACACACCAAAGCAAGGGCTTGTAACCTCAGATGTTGATTTAGTTGCATTAAATGACAGTCTGGGATTCATTAGTGAGTCACTGGTGGAAATAAAAAGACAAAGAGAATACATATGTGCAGATAATGTTCGAGAAAGTGTCTGAAGTATTCCAGAAAAAAAGAGGAGGAGGATGAAACAACTATGGAATCTAAAATTATAATGCAATTGAAACAGAAATTCAAAACCAGCACCACAAGTGGGGGAGAAGATCCAAATACTGACACTTTTTCTGGAAAGTTGGAGCATTTGAAGGATAGAAAATGAATTTGGAACCTCAAACCATTTAGGAAATGGTTTACATCTGATACTGATTGTTAATGCATACAAACACTGTCTTGTTAAGGTCATTTGCAATCTTGCACAGCCAAAGCGTTCTATGCCAACATGTGAGAACTGCCCACATACACATTCTTTCTTTCTTTAGGAGTGTTGTATGATGATAATGAACTTGATGATATAACATACAAACTATGGATATGTACGGATAGAATGACTTTCCAGATTGATCTATTTTCTGTGGAAGTCTTCTTGGAAAACATGTTGAAAAATTGAAAAGAAACTCCTGCTGCACTACTTTACAGTCATTCAACCGTCCAAATTTCTGAAACACCTGGAAGAGATGTTTTGTGACAATGAAAATTTTTTACATGTGGCTCTGCAGAGAATTATGCATTTGTCCTGCAGGATGAGCTCCAGGGGTCTCACTGGAGCAATGCACAGGGCGATTTGTTGTTTATTATACACACGCAGAAAACTGATCGCATTTCATTTATGAGGTCTGTCCAAAAAATCCTGGAACCTTTTTAATTTAGTAGCAGTGGTGTGTTGGATTGGAGTGAAATGTGGTTGGCATTGTGGCACATGCGAAATTGTGCATGCCAATTGAAGAATGACTGTCTGAGAGATTGCAGAAGAATGTAACATGTCAGATGGATCATGTCATGAAATCCTGACATAGCATCATGCAATGCATCATTTGGCGAACAAGTTCATCCCATGGTTCATAAGTGAGGACCGGAAAGACCTTCACGTTGCAACCTGTGAGGAGCTATTGGATCACGCAAATGAGAACAAGATGTTTGTTAAGAGAATCATAACTGGTGATTCTTTGTCACGAATTTGTGCTACAGGGACAAACCGTTAATCGATGGTACTGTTGGTACATATTGTGACCCCTGTGAGAAAAAATTGTGAGAAGAAAACGGCCTGAAATGTGGTGAGACAATTCATGGTTCTTGCATCGTGATAACACGCCCGCACATTCATCCCTGTTTGTGCATTTATATTGTACAAAAAACGAAATCTGATTAACTTCATGATGTACCATTTCCATAGAACAGCCCAAGTAGTTTTATTACTTCTCAGATGGCACTGTAGCCTAGTACAGACGCCACAAAAATTTTGCAAACATACCTTTTTATCAAAGTGATTTCAATAACTGTGCAGAGTGGCTAAGGACCATATAACTGTGTCGCTGGTACCATCAAGAGACTTGCTCCCCATGCCAGTCTGCAGTGCATTTCAAACTCTCAGATAATACCACCCAGACAGTTGTTTGAGTGGTGTTCCAACAACATTGCAGTGTGTCACTTATATGAAACTGAAATTGAGTATGATGAAGCATCTCTCCTTCAAGAGTGGTTATAGCTGATTTGCACAGTTGCAGGTACTTTACTCACAAGTTACAATGAGTTATTCCCACTGCCCATAACAAAATCCAAATGAATGTTTTCCCCAAGTCATCATACACCAGAAATGAATATTTGACACAGATACAAGACTCATACCTTGGTGATATCACTAGGCTTGCTGTATGCGTGTACAAAGATCAGTGCTGTCTTGGATGTGTTTTAATGTTAATGAGGATACCAGTTAGTTTCCTACATCCTCAAGACTGTTTACTTTTATTTGTATACCCCAAGAAATCTGATTCTTTACTGTGGACAAGGAAGGCATTCGTACAAAGGTTGATGTGAGAACTGCAACAGACCAAATGTTCACCAAGAACTGCATTAACAGTGTTATATCTTGCTTCCCTGTATTGAGGCATGGTAAGTCCTGATGATACATTTGTCATTTCATTTGTTTATTTGAACCTGTTTGCCATACATTCCACATGTTTTGCTGGGATGGTTATATCATGTTTTCCATCACTAAAGCTCAGATGTTGTAATCTGTTATCTTGCACATTGCAAATGCTTGCTATTGTTGTATTTGTATTGCTACCTTACTGTGCATTGCTATTGCACCATCTTTTTAACAGTTAACATTTTTTTCAGTATTTATGTCATTTTATTGCAGTTTGCATTCAATCTGTATTGTTTTATTCTATCACATAACTGTATATTTTAATTTATATCTCCTATTCTAAATGCCATCCCAACTTGATTTTTACTATGTTGTATAGTATAAAATGAAGAAGTAAATATATTTTTTCAGAAATTTTGAATGTGATGTATTTTGAGACATTCAGGGTGAAGGTCTAGGTCTAGGTCACTATGTACATTGTTTGAATATGGCTATGATGGATATCATTTGAAAGCTTGTTCCTAGCTTTTTCCAAAATTACATTCATGGTCCCATCTCTGTTAGAACAGAAGTGACAGGCATTTTTGTTAGCAGTGTTTATTGAATTTTCTACTTATTTTTAGAACTTCATGCAGCCACTGACCTTCACTGTGTAAATCTTTTGAATATGGATCTTTTGAATATGGGTATGATACATATCATTTGAAAGCTTGTTCTTAGCCTTTTCCAAAATTACATGATTCATGGTCCCATCTCTGTTAGAACAGAAGTGACAGGCATTTTTGTTAGCAGTGTTTATTGGATTTTCCACACATTTTTAGAACTTCATGCATGTCTCTGACCTCTGCAGCCAGAATGCAGCTCTTGCATTGAATGAAAGCAGCAATCCGGAATGGTGCAGGGACGGGGGAGGTGTAGCTGGTTGTTGGTGGGGTGGGGGAGAAGAGGAGAGAGAAGAACGCTGTTTGGCAGAGTGTACAGGGACAAGGTGGAGCAGGACAAGGCTGCCAAGTGCAACATCTAGCGGCTGTAGGGGTGTGAGGGGGCAGGGAGGGGAAGGGGAATGGGGTCCAAAAAAGAGGAGCAGCGAAGGGGAAAAGATTGGTGGATGTGTTGGACACCTTATCCTTGTTCCTCCACAACCTCAACACCTTCTCTCCCATCTGCTTCATCTCGTCCTCCTCTACCTGGACATTACCTACTCCTCTCTGATCGCTCCATCCACACGTCTGTCCTTATTAAATCCATCTTCCACCAACAGTATCTGCATTTTGACAGGCGCCATTCCTTTCTCACCAAAAACTCCCTCCCATACAGTCCTGCCAAAGTAGGATGACGTGTCTGTGGTGAAAAGAATTCCGTTGCCCAATACACTGAGGGCCTTATAAAGGCCTTCATAAACAGGCACAATCCCGTAGACAAACAAATTTTCCATGCCATATCCCGGCACACCCCAAATCCACCCAACACCCCTCCTCCCACCGCCCCCAGGAACCAACAACAAAGGACATGTTGTATAACCCGGGACAACTGGGAGATCCAGGAAAAAACCTGGGAATTTTTTCATCCAGGAGAAAACCAGGAAAAACCAGGAATTTTTTAGAATTTTGAGAATTTTTCATTGTTTTAGTTTTCAGTTAAATTTTTGTAATTTTAACTGGTAAGAACTAATACTCTAACAAAGAATATTACTGTATCTCACTACAGCAGAATAATACTGCAGCAACAAAACATGAACAAGAGGAAAAAAAAACTTAAATTGCAAAGGAAATGCGCCATATACAGCTGCAAAACACAGTGCTCATACAAGCATCTGCCAACAGCAAAATGTGTCAAAGGCTTTAGGAACTCTATGCAGTGCTTCATAACAACAAATTGCCTCCGATGAGCATGATGTCACAACTGTTTACATTAGATACATTTGAGTAGTTGCGAGCGAACTCATGCGCATGCGCAGTTGAGTCACGTTTGAGTAGTACCTTTTCCCACTTCTTAGCTACAGAAGTGTGGTGTTATAGGTGTATAAGCAGTAGCAGCAAGCAGTCAGATGCTACCTGGAGAAGTTTTGCCGCCAGATTCACGCACGCGCAACAGTCCCGGATCAAGGGGCGGGGGACCAAACAGGGGTGTCTGTCCTGGGCAGGGGGAGGGGGGGGGGGGGGGCACCAAATTCATATTCTTGAAGAAAAAAAAACCTCGTTTCACAAAGCGCCTAGCATCCAGTGCACAGTGGTCTATCAATTATTCATACGATTTTGAAATGCACCCCTTTTGGATTTTGAACATTTTTGAACACATTCTAAGTTGATTTCTGAATGAATCATAAGTTGATTTTTGAATGTGTCGCATCTAGAAATAAACTTTCCTGCAGACAAAAGGGGACAGGGCTATATGAGCCAAGTGGAATAAAGCCAAATGGGTGAATGCTAACCGCTGTTTATGTGGTTCACTGGGTTTGCGAATGATCAGTATTGTTATAATTACTAGCAAAATCTATAGATTCAGTCAATCAGAGTGGAAGTAAATGACCAACAGGGATAACAGGTTCGAAAGATTACGTGTTATCTTCTCGATGTATCCAAGAAAATGAAATTTTGACACAAAATTTTTGGCCAGACTGCTAAACTAGTAAGGGCCAGTTGTACAGTCCCCAACTAGCATCCGCTTAAGTTCTGTTCTGGGAGTAGCACTGAAAACGCGTTGTGATAAACCCTGACTGGAGAATAAACGGAGATAACTAAAGTGTTGACTGTGGCAGGGTTAGTGAAGTCAACCGGAGAAAGTTTTGACACTGGCAGGAATAGTCACAGAATTAGTGATGACAAGATTGTTTGTTAGAACAAGAAAGGAGAGGAAACAGGGACATCACACAAATTATGGAAGAATATGACCGTTCCAAATTTATATAAAAATTTTATACTACTACTTTTCGATATCATGCTTGAGAAGCTGCAGCATATGAATGAAATGTGAAACTATTTCCTAATGTAAAGCTTTTTGCTTGTAGTAGGCCAAATAGGCAATTGATATTGGTACTTCGTGAATTATATTCTGTCGTGTTATAAAAATGACCATTTGTGCCAAAACAATCTCGTTTATTTGGTGTGCGTTACAATTACTGCAATATTAGGCGGGCCTATTTCGTTTTATCTAGCAAACAGTGACAAACTACATGTAATCAGAATGAGATTTTCACTCTGCAGCGGAGTGTGCGCTGATATGAAACTTCCTGGCAGATTAAAACTGTGTGCCCGACTGAGACTCGAACTCGGGACCTTTGCCTTTCGCAGGCAAGTGCTCTACCATCTGAGCTACTGAAGCACGACTCACGCCCGGTTCTCACAGCTTTACTTCTGCCAGTATCTCACTCCTACCTTCCAAACTTTACAGAAGCTCTCCTGCGAACCTAAGTAAAGCTGTGAGTACCGGGCGTGAGTCGTGCTTCGGTAGCTCGGATGGTAGAGCACTTGCCCGCGAAAGGCAAAGGTCCCAAGTTCGAGTCTCGGTCGGGCACACAGTTTTAATCTGCCAGGAAGTTTTACATGTAATCAAATCGAGAAACCATACCAGTCTTTGGTACTATTTTTTCAGTATTAGACGATGACATTTCATTTTTTGATGTAGCAAAAAGTTTTAAAAAGTTTACACCATGTAAAGCTGTAGCAATATTAGAAAGAAAAAAAAATGCTAGGACTTAAGGATTGAATAAATCTGTACTGTCTTGCTTGTCTTGTCTTTACTGGTTTTATGTGTGCTATATTTAATTTTATGTCACACAAAACAGCAAGTTATTAGCTATTAGGTAATAAAGAGTGCAATTTTTCTGAAGAGTTCTTGCTCTCCCAATTACAAGTAATCCCATCCAGTATTAATTGCAAGGGATTTTCTTTTTTTTAAAAAAAAGAAAAAAAGAAAAAAAGCAAAGAAAAGAAAAGGGCAGGAGTCAAACTAGCTGACTGGGAGCAGGAGAGACACCACAGGAAATTTTAATTTCTACTGTCCTGAATATAGTTTGATGGCATCCATTACAAAATATTACACGTTTGAATTCCACAGAGCGAAATACAGTGACATAAGATAGAAGAATACTTTGTGAAGAAGCATGGCACTGCACCTAGGCCCACTTAAGACCAAATAACATGTCTTACGTTTCCTCGAACACATATGCTTTATGTATCAGATTCTTCAGAAAGATGTGCGCTACGAAATGAACATATTTTTGAAAAGTCGATTTTTTTTTTTAATTTTTGGCGTCCTACCTCAAACGCTTGAGGGAGGGATCATAGATATGGGGCTGATGCACAGGACAGTCTTAGTTCTAGTGGGGAGGTGGGTGGTCTCCACGTTACCCGTGTTTACGTTTAGTGATTTTGCTGCTTCCTCTCCGTTTATTGTTCTCTCGTCAAATGAAAACAAAACGGATTTCTGTAGTCAGGAGCTTTCAAGTGAATTAAAATACATTCACATAATTATGGAAGGCTAAAATATGTTATTAGTTTGAGATTTTATTTCATTTACATCTTTCTGATAGTCAAGCAATAATCGCCTTGTAGAACAATGAAGTTATTTTTGTCAGTTTTCTAAAGATATTTGGCTTTTATTAATCTTTTCTGCTGAGGCATTTGAAACAAAGTGTTTAATTCCACACTATTGGCCTGTTTCAACTGTTCGCTGTACATTTTTGTCTTCCAACATGTATGGCACTATGCCATAATAAAGAACTAAACATGAGACAATACACTACTGGTACTCCAAAAAAATTTATTCCCGTATCTAGACATACAAATGTGCACTTTAAGCCAAAATATGCTTTTTAGTATGGTTCACGAAATTCCGATGCTCTTTTAGTATCATCTATTGTTTTGTTTCTTTTATGACATAAAGTAAGATCTTTTAATGTTTTAACGTACCAACATATGGGGTTCCTGTGTCATCATAGCTACGCAATCGCGGTGACGCCAGTTATGTGGCGCGCTCCGGCAACTGCTGAAACGAACATATTTCTAACAGGTCGCAGGAAAATATTGTGAATGGTTATTTGAGAAAAGCTTTACTTAAAGTAAATTACCTTTCCTGCAAGGTGAACAATGTGCAGGAATGTGCGATGAAGTTTTCAAATCATAGAGTATTTGACTCTCATTTAAAAATCAACTCTTTGAGGATGACCATTTAGAAGAATTTCAAACCCAAAAGGTTAGATATTTATGTTGTTGTTAAAAATTTAACTGGCATGTTTCTGTGATGTGTCTTGAAGTGGAAAAAAAAAAAAAAAAATCAGCATGTGTGAAAGCTTAGCTTCTCTTGCAGCTTATTAATTTTTGAAACCAGTGTTATATGTGAAAGCTTTTCTGTTCCTGTAACAACACTATGTATATTAATTTAAACCATTAACTTTTCCTATTTGTGTGTTCACACTACTTAACAGTGATGTTGCTATTGGCTGACTACATCTTGTGTCCTATGCTCTGAATATCTTATGTCATCAGCTGGCGAGATCACGTGACATGAGCTATGGCTGGCTTAAAAAAGCACATCACAATCTCGATTTCAATGCTTTGGAAAGTAACATGCGGTGTTTGGTGGAATTTGAATATATACTTTCGTAATATGAAAATATGCAGTGTACCTGTTGCTGTCCTTCAAAGATCTTTCCAAACATGTTTTTTTCCCGAGTTTCATTTTCTAAAGTTCCAGGAAATTCTACGCCGGTGTATAAAACCATAACCATTCAAAGGATTGATGTGTTTTACAGTTCTGAGGAAAAGTGTACTGTCACTTAACAGGGAAAAAGTGTATTTTCACCCGGGAGAAAGTGTATTTTTAACTGGTAAATCTGGAATTTTTTTTTTCCTTGTCTGTGTATACACCCTGAAAGGAGTGCCCCCTTCGTCACCCAATACCACCCCAAACTGGAACATCTGAACCACATATTACATAAGGGCACTGATTGTCTGTCATCATGCACTGATTTGAGGGACTTCCTTCCCAACTCCACAACACCCTAGTCCATCCCTGTGCCACTCTCAATCCCAATCCCTTGCCACAGGGATCATAAATATGTGGAAGACCCAGTTGCAAGACCTGGCTGATCCAACCGCCCAGCACTTCTTATTCGAGTCCTGCCATGGGCTTATTCTACACCATCAGAGGCTGGGCGACCTGTAAAAGCAGTTATGTCATATACCAGCTCTGCTGCAATCATTGCACAGCTTTTTGTGTTTGTGTGACTACACCAGGAAGAATGGCCAGTGACAAACTGTGGCTACCAGCAAAGTGGGCCACCCTGTGGCACAACATGCACCGGAACATAATATGCTTGATTTCAATTGCTGTTTCACAACCTGTGCCATCTGTATCCTCCCCTTCACCACTAGCTTTTATGGACTTCACAGATGGGAGTTATCCTTACAACACGTTCTCCACTCCCAATATTAACAGTTTTTCAACTTACAGTAACCTACTATCTCCACATCCTCCACCCAACAGTTTCCAACCCCTCTGTCCTATCACCTCCTCCCAGTTCACATCCCCTCACCCTCATTGTGTGCTGCTACCTGCCAATGCACCAACTGGTCTTATCCCCTTCTCTGCTCCTCTGGTTTTATGCTCTCCATATCTGACCCCCCACAGTCTCCCAACACTGTGCTTGCTAGCCTTGTCCTGCTGCCATCTACCGTAGTCCCTACACACTTCACCAGACAGCATTCTTCTCTCCCCCACCTGTACTCTGCTGTCCCTATCCCTTCCCCACCCCACTTCCGAATGTGTGTGTATTTTCATTTCTGATGAAGGCTTTGGTCACAAGTTCAATGTGTGACAGTCTTTTCATTATGTGTTCCTGCAACTTGACGTGAAATATTTATGTTGTTAGCCTGTTCTCATTCATTCGGTAGAGGTACCCAATGAAGATTTATCTTTGCTTTGCCATTACTTCTGATATTTTCATAGCTCTCCTTGTTACATTTTCCAACCATTTATAGTTTGTGTGGAAGCCACTATTTTTCTAGTAATCCAGCTTTCAAGTATTTCTATTCTGTCCAGCTTATAGTTCATCCTTAGCATTTACATGCACTTAAATATGCTGGTCTTACTGCTGTGGTGTAGTGTTTTAGTTTTGTTTTTCTGGATACGCATGTTTTGTGCAAGATATTTTTTGTCAAGTAATATAGTATACTCTTCCCATTTTGTTAGCTCTTACACCTATTGCAAATTTTTCTTGTCCATTCTGCTGTATGTTTTGTCCAAGATATTACGAATGATGATGGAAATAGGATCACACTTGAGGAAGTGGAGAAAATGGTTAATAGATTGCAGTGCAATAAAGTGGCTGGGTTGGATGAAATTAAGTCAGAACTCATCAAATACAGTGGAATGTCAGGTCTTAAATGGCTACACAGGATAATTAAAATGGCGTGGGAGTCGGGACAGGTTCCATCAGACTGGACGAAAGCAGTAATCACACCAATCTTTAAACATGGAAACAGAAAAGATTGTAACAACTACAGAGGTATCTCTTTAATCAGCGTTGTGGGTAAAATCTTCTCAGGTATTGTTGAAAGGAAAGTGCAAGTGTTAGTTGAGGACAAATTGGATGAAAATCAATGTGGGTTTAGGTCTCTTAGAGGTTGTCAGGACCAGATCTTTAGCTTACGGCAAATAATGGAGAAGTGTTACGAGTGGAACAGGGAATTGTATCTATGCTTCATAGATCTAGAAAAGGCATATGACCGGGTTCCTAGGAGGAAGTTATTGTCTGTTCTACGAGATTATGGAATAGTAGGCAAACTTTTGCAAGCAAATAGATAGTCAGGCAGCAGTTAGAGTTGACGGTAAATTGAGTTCATGGTTCAGAGTAGTCTCAGGGGTAAGACAAGGCTGCAACCTGTCTCCGCTGTTGTTCATATTATTTATGGATCATATGTTGAAAACAATAGACTGGCTGGGTGAGATTAAGATATGTGAACACAAAATAAGCAGTCTCGCATATGCGGATGACTTAATTGTGATGGCAGATTCGATTGAAAGTTTGCAAAGTAATATTTCAGAGCTAGACCAGAAATTTAAGGACTATGGTATGAAGATTAGCATCTCCAAAATGAAAGTAATGTCAGTGGGAAGGAGATATAAACGGATCGAGTGCCAAATAGGAGGAACAAAGTTAGAACAGGTGGACAGTTTCAAGTACTTAGGATGCATATTCTCACAGGATGGCAACATAGTGAAAGAACTGGAAGAGAGGTGTAGCAAAGCTAATGCAGTGAGCGCTCAGCTACGATCTACTCTCTTCTGCAAGAAGGAAGTCAGTACCAAGACTAAGTTATCTGTGCACCGTTCAGTCTTTCGACCAACTTCGTTGTATGGTAGCGAAAGCTGGGTGGATTCAGGTTACCTTATGAATTAGGTTGAGCTTACGGATATGAAAGTAGCTAGGATGATTGCAGGTACTAGTAGATGGGAACAATGGCAGGAGGGTGTCCACAATGAGGAAATCAAAGAAAAACTGGGAATGAACTCTATAGATTTAGCAGTCAGGGTGAACAGGCTTAGATGGTGGGGTCATGTTACACACATGGGAGAAGGAAGGTTACCCAAGAGACTCATGGGGGCAGCAGTAGAGGGTAGGAGGACTCGGGGTAGACCAAGGAGAAGGTACCTGGATTCGGTTAAGAATGATTTTGAAGTAATAGGCTTAATGTCAGAAGAGGCACCAATGTTAGCACTGAATAGGGGATCATGGAGGAATTTTATAAGGGGGACTATGCTCCAGACTGAACGCTGAAAGGCATAGTCAGTCTTAAATGATGATGATGATGTTTTAAATTTACTAAATCATTCTATTTTATAAGTTTGTTTTTGTGTATTTTGGTCGATTTTTTGTATGAGTTTTGCTTTTCCAGTTGAATGTGTGACTTGTGAGACTAGTTCTACACTGTGTTCTTTCCAGAAGATGGATTTATTGAATTTTTTCCATTTTATTTGTTTATTTTTAAACATGTTCTGCTGGCAAGATATTACTGTTTAAAAGACATGTTTTGAAACAAATCTGTCATAAATAGTAATGTGTAGAATAGCAACAACCTTAATTCTTATGTTTCATGTAGGCATGTGTCTCCTGCACCTAAATGAAAGGGTTAAAGCAAAAGAATGCATTTCGAAGGCCATTGATTTGAGCCGCCAAGAATGTTCCTACGTAGCACTTGCAAAAATATACCTGCTTGAGAACGATATTGGTGCTGCAGTTAATGTATATAATGCAGCATGCAGGTAAGCATTTCTTGTTGTTTATAACTAAGTATGATACAGGGAGAATGGTAAACATGTAAAATTTGGTGGGTATAAATTACTAATGAACATCTTTATCTTAAAAATTTTTGTAAATAGTAAGCATGTAGCCATATCTGCAAATGAATGTGTAATGTGAATGTAAACTGACTTATTCTACAGCATTACAATTCACTTTACAAATAGTCCATCGAACATGAAACAAACAAACTAACTAACTTATGAGGTGGTGGTTTGTACTAATTAAGACACTCACCACAGCATTCCTCGGACACCTGACAAGTCTTACAGTTCCAGAAATGCTCTGCCAAGCCTCTAGGCCATCACAATCTGTCCTCGGTCAAACTCAGATAGATTGCGTGCTTTCCCCTTTCTACACACAGACAGCATGCTCACTGATACTACGTGCACTGTGCGTGTGTCTGACTAGCATTCATTCCTCGCCAGATGGTGCTGCTATCACCTGGGTGGGTTTATGTCGCTAGTAGGTTGGTGGTCGTAATGTTCTGGCTGATCAGTATAAGTAGATGGTGCTATAACCGAGTAATCAATTCAATCCCCCAAATTCCTCAACATGCAAACTAAACTTACATCCACAAAAAGAGCCACAATCCACCACCTAAAAACTGATCCTGACCTTATAATCCTACCTGATGACAAAGGCTCCACCACTGGTGATTCGACCACAAGGATTTCCTGGCAGAAGGACTTCATCACCTGTCAGATTCATCCACCTACAATCCCTGCCACAGTGATCCCATCCCAGAAATCCAGCAGGATCTCCAGTCTCTCCTCAAAGCCTTAGGCCCATCCCAGAACCTCTCCCCAGAGTCCATCTCTCTCCTCACCCCTGCTATTCCCTGCTTACCTCCTACATGCTTCCTAAAGTCTATAAACCCAGCCGTCCGGGACATCCCCTTATGGCCAGTCACTGTGCCCCCACTGAGAGAATCTCTGCTCTTGTAGACAACACCTTCGGCCTATTATCCACAACCTATCTTGCTATTTAAAAGATATCAACCATTTCCTCCTCCAACTCTCCACAGTTTCTGTTCCTTTACCACACGGTGCCCTCATCATCACTATTGTGAGGCCTCCATTTACACTAACACTCCTAATGCCAATGGCCTTACAACTATTGAACTCTACTTTTCCAAACCCCTGATGAATTCCAAACTCACCAATCACCAGCTCCTTTGTAGTCACCATGACCAACTATATTCTCACCCACAATTACCTCTCCTTTGAAGACACTACCTACAAACAAATCTGGGGTATGACCATAGGCTCCCATATGGCACCATCTTGCGCCAACCTATTCATGGCCATCTAGAGGAATCTTTCCTAAACACCCAGCATCTAGATGAGGGTAAGGATGCCCTATCTACATTCCTCCAGAACCTCAACCTCTTCTTCCCCATTCATTTCACCTGGTCCTACTCAACCCTCGAAGTCACTTTCCTCAATGTTGATCCCCATCTCAAAGATGGCTATATCGGTACCTCTGTCCATATCAAACCTACCAACTACCAGCAGTCTCTCCACTTTGACAGCTGCCTCCCACTCCATAGAGCCTACACACCCATGGCCATCGCATCTGTAGTAACGAGCGGTCCCTCTCTAAATAAATTAAGGGTCTCACTTGAGGCCTTTACAGATTGTAATTACCCTCCCAACCTTCTACAATCTTCCGTGCATTAGTTTTCCAGTTAGCCAACACCTCCCAAAGTCCCACCATTTGGCTACAGAGGAGCATTCCCCTTGTGACTCGGTACCACCCAGGTCTGGAGCAACTGAATTACATTCCCCACCAGGGTTTTGATTATTTCTTGTTGTGCCCTGAAATGAGAAATGTCTTACCCACTATCCTTCCCACCACTGCCACAGTGGTATTCCACCGCCTGCCGAACCTACACAATGTCCACGTCCATCCCTACGCAACCCCTGCTCCCAACCCCTTGCCTCATGGCTCATATCCCTGTAATAGACCTAGATGCAAGACCTGTTCCATACATCCTCCCACCACCACCTATTCCAGTCCGGTCACAAACATTACCTATCCCATCAAAGTCTGGGCTACCTGTGAAACCAGTCATGTGATCTACAAGCTAAGCTGCAACCACCGTGCTGCACCCTATGTGGGCATGACAACCAACAAGCTATCTGTCTGTGTGAATGGCCATTGACAAGCTGTGACCAAGAAACAACTGTACCACCCTGTTGCTGAGCACACCGCCCAACATGACCTTCATTTCAGTGACTTCTTCACAGCCTGTGCCATCTGAATCCTTCCCACCAGGACCACTTTTCTGAATTGCGCACATGAGAACTCTCCCTGCGGTATATCCTGTGTTCCTGTAACCCTCCTGGCCTCAGTCTTCGTTAGCCATTGTTCTTACCCATCTAGCCCCCTTCCCTGTTCCCTCTCCAGTGCTACACAGCTCTCTATTCCATCAATGCACCCAGTCTTTTTACTTCTCTTCTTTTCCACTACGCCCCCCCCCCCCTCCCCCACTCACCATCTAACCTCCCAATTGCATTTAGCTGCCCTAGTCTCCACCTCATCCCTGCACGCTCCCAGCAGCACTTTGCTGTCCCCCACCTCTACTCAGCCATCTCTCCCCCTCCCCTTCCCAGCCTTCCTTGCTCCTACACAGTTGCCTCTCCCATAATGCACTGCTGCTTGCAGTCTGGCTCCATGGCTGCAGCTGCCTGAGACTGTGGTCGTATGTGTGTAAGTTGTGTTTGCATAAGTGTGTGTGTTTTTTGTCTATTTTTGACAAAGGCCTTGTTGGCTGAAAACTAACATTCTGACAGTCTTTTTGTTGTGCATTTATCACACATAACACATTTACAGAGAAGTGTTCGTAGAAAATGCGTACCCAAAAGCATTTGAGTTTTTTTCGGACCACAGATTTGAGTTAGAGTGTAATTGATACCATCGTGGATGAAAGAGCAAACAGTATTAATTGGGCTATTCAACCATTTGCAACTAGCCAGTGACAAAATTCCAATTGTATACCTTCTCACTGTCAAAGGTACTGAATACACTGAAAATGATATGGGTGGACACCCCACATACATAATGTCCACTATATTCTTTTATATGTGTAGAAATTCTGCACATGCTTGTTGAAGGACTATGTTCTACCAACTAAATAATGTCTTATGCGTTGTCAATGATTTGTTCATTTGAACTCTCAGATAAAACATGATGCAAGGTTGTGCCTCAATCTGTCACATTTGAGTGAAAATACAAGTAAACACTCTTGAATCTGATACTTTGCTGTTAGACAATCATTTACCATATTCTCTACAAACAGCAGCAGCGTTTCCAGTACAAAATCCGTATGTAAACACTGTATCGGTGTACTCTGCATCTGTAAATGTTTTCAGTATTCGTAAATGGTATAGCAGAATTGGCTAACAAATCATAATCACAGATTGAAAAATTCAGTTAGATAAACACAAGCACAACTTCACAACTAGAACTTGAGGACAAAAATGAATAAACCCGTAGCAAATGCAGTACAAACACACAAAATGAAATTTATCTCTGTAAGCAGCTGTGTCTCTGTAACCAATAAAAGTTTGGTATTGTTATGTGGAATGTTTTATTCAAATTAATTTATGCTACCACCTCTCCTGAAACATCCTTTATATGGGCTGACAACTGTATTTCACAATAACAAAGTCTATCTTTCTTTAATTAGAACTGTCTTCATGATCTCTTCTTTTAGTTTTTTTACAAGATATTCGCAAGAACTTTTACAAATATTCATGGCAGTACTTTTTTTGAAAGTGGTTTTATACCTCTTGCCTCCCACTTCTACAATTTGCCATGAGGCCTATATTTGAATGTATCATTCCGGATAAGTTGACACTTCAGAAACTCTCTTGTTATCTGAACAGATAATTTTGCCCACATAAAACGAAGCATTTCTTGAAGGACTCACTTTCCCCTCACAGCCTATTCTCTTTTCTGATATTACATGCCACAACAAAATTGGTTTCGCCCCACTTGAACGGTTTTCCTCTGTTTATCATGCATACTGTTTTGCACCTTCAAATGAACTAGACCCGTGGTGTAGGGGTAGCGTCTTTGATTCATAATCAAAACGTCTTCGGTTGCGGGTTCGATCCCCGCCACTGCCTAAATTTTGATAAATAATCAGCATTGGCGGCGGAAGACTTCCGGCATAAGAAGTCAGCCTCATTCTGCCAACCGCCTTGTCAAAGAGGGTGGAGGAGCGCATAGAGGTTCAGGGCACGCTCTTGTCCTAGGGGTGGGAAATTGCCCCTAAAGGTGGAAGAATCAGCAATGATCAACGACATGAGGATGCAGAAGGCAATGGAAACCACTGCATTAAAAGACACGTAACGTGTATCCACAGGACATGTGGCCTGTAATTGAAGAAGTGTCATGATGATCTCTCCATTGGCAAAAGATTCCGGAATAGTCCCCCATTCGGATCTCTGGGAGGCGACTGCCAAGGGGGAGGTTACCATGAGAAAAAGATTGAATAATCAACGAAAGGATAACGTTCTACGAGTCAGGGCATGTAATGTCAGAAGCTTGAACGTGGTAGGGAAACTAGAAAATCTGAAAAGGGAAATGCAAAGGCTCAGTCTAGATATAGTAGGGGTCAGTGAAGTGAAGTGGAAGGAAGACAAGGATTTCTGGTCAGATGAGTATTGGGTAATATCAACAACAGCAGAAAATGGTATAACAGGTGTAGGATTCGTTATGAATAGGCAGGTAGGGCAGAGTGTGTATTACTGTGAACAGTTCAGTGACCGGGTTGTTCTAATCGGAATCGACAGCAGACCAACACCGACAACGATAGTTCAGGTATACATGCCGACGTCGCAAGCTGAAGATGAACAGATAGAGAAAGTGTATGAGGATATTGAAAGGGTAATGCAGTATGTAAACGGGGACAAAAACCTAATAGTCATGGGCAACTGGAATGCAGTTGTAGGGGAAGGAGTAGAAGAAAAGGTTACAGGAGAATATGGGCTTGGGACAAGGAATGAAAGAGGAGAAAGACTAATTGAGTTCTGTAACAAGTTTCAGCTAGTAATAGCGAATACCCTGTTCAAGAATCACAAGAGGAGGAGGTATACTTGGAAAAGGCCGGGAGATACGGGAAGATTTCAATTAGATTACATCATGGTCAGACAGAGATTCCGAAATCAGATACTGGATTGTAAGGTGTACCCAGGAGCAGATATAGACTCTGATCACAATATAGTAGTGATGAAGAGTAGGCTGAAGTTCAAGACATTAGTCAGGAAGAATCAATACGCAAAGAAGTGGGATACGGAAGTACTAAGGAATGACGAGATACGTTTGAAGTTCTCTAACGCTATAGATACAGCAATAAGGAATAGCGCAGTAGGCAGTACAGTTGAAGAGGAGTGGACATCTCTAAAAAGGGCCATCGCAGAAGTTGGGAAGGAAAACATAGGTACAAAGAAGGTAGCTGCGAAGAAACCATGGGTAACAGAAGAAATACTTCAGTTGATTGATGAAAGGAGGAAGTACAAACATGTTCCGGGAAAATCAGGAATACAGAAATACAAGTCGCTGAGGAATGAAATAAATAGGAAGTGCAGGGAAGCTAAGACGAAATGGCTGCAGGAAAAATGTGAAGACATCGAAAAAGATATGATTGTCGGAAGGACAGACTCAGCATACAGGAAAGTCGAAACAACCTTTGGTGACATTAAAAGCAATGGTGGTAACATTAAGAGTGCAACAGGAATTCCACTGTTCAATGCAGAGGAGAGAACAGAAAGGTGGAAAGAATACATTGAAAGCCTCTATGAGGGTGAAGATTTGTCTGATGTGATAGAAGAAGAAACCGGAGTCGATTTAGAAGAGATAGGGGATCCAGTATTAGAATCGGAATTTAAAAGAGCTTTGGAGGACTTACAGTCAAATAAGGCAGAAGGGATAGATAACATTCCATCAGAATTTCTAAAATCATTGAGGGAAGTGGCAACAAAATGACTATTCATGTTGGTGTGTAGAATATATGAGTCTGGCGACATACCATCTGACTTTCGGAAAAGCATCATCCACACAATTCCGAAGACGGCAAGAGCTGACAAGTGCGAGAATTATCGCACAATCAGCTTAACAGCTCATGCATCGAAGCTGCTTACAAGAATAATATACAGAAGAATGGAAAAGAAAATTGAGAATGCGCTAGATGACGATCAGTTTGGCTTTAGGAAAAGTAAAGGGACGAGAGAGGCAATTCTGACGTTACGGCTAATAATGGAAGCAAGGCTAAAGAAAAATCAAGACACGTTCATAGGGTTTGTTGACCTGGAAAAAGCGTTCGACAATATAAAATGGTGCAAGCTGTTCGAGATTCTGAAAAAAGTAGGGGTAAGCTATAGTGAGAGATGGGTCATATACAATATGTACAACAACCAAGAGGGAATAATAAGAGTGGACGATCAAGAACGAAGTGCTCGTATTAAGAAGGGTGTAAGACAAGGCTGTAGCCTTTCGCCCCTACTCTTCAATCTGTACATCGAGGAAGCAATGATGGAAATAAAAGAAAGGTTCAGGAGTGGAATTAAAATACAAGGTGAAAGGATATCAATGATACGATTCGCTGATGACATTGCTATCCTGAGTGAAAGTGAAGAAGAATTAAATGATCTGCTGAATGGAATGAACAGTCTAATGAGTACACAGTATGGTTTGAGAGTAAATCGGAGAAAGACGAAGGTAATGAGAAGTAATAGAAATGAGAACAGCGAGAAACTTAACATCAGGATTGATGGTCACTAAGTCAATGAAGTTAAGGAATTCTGCTACCTAGGCAGTAAAATAACCAATGACGGATGGAGCAAGGAGGACATCAAAAGCAGACTCGCTATGGCAAAAAAAGCATTTCTGGCCAAGAGAAGTCTACTAATATCAAATACCGGCCTTAATTTGAGGAAGAAATTTCTGAGAATGTGCGTCTGGAGTACAGCATTGTATGGTAGTGAAACATGAACTGTGGGAAAACTGGAACAGAAGAGAATAGAAGCATTTGAGATGTGGTGCTATAGACGAATGTTGAAAATTAGGTGGACTGATAAGGTAAGGAATGAGGAGGTTCTATGCAGAATCGGAGAGGAAAGGAATATGTGGAAAAAACTGATAAGGAGAAGGGACAGGGTGATAGGACATCTGCTAAGACATGAGGGAATTACTTCCATGGTTTTAGAGGGAGCTGTAGAGGAAGACAGAGATTGGAATACGTCAAGCAAATAATTGAGGACGTAGGTTGCAAGTGCTACTCTGAGATGAAGAGGTTAGCACAGGAAAGGAATTCGTGGCGGGCTGCATCAAACCAGTCAGTAGACTGATGACAAAAAAAAAAAAAAAAAATAATAATAATACAGTGGGAAAGTCTACATAGTCACATCAAACATCAGAGGAGTTTCGTCCACCTTCGCTGTTTGGCTTAGTTCCATAACTGGTTTTCTTTCGATGTTGAATGATAAAGAGATGGAAAGGTAATATTTTCTCTTCATACTCTTGTGGCATTTTCTGAGATATTTGGGTTTTTGTTCACATGCTAAGTCCATGACACTTCATAAACCTGTAACACCACCCAACTCCACCATTACGGTCTGTTAAGTTCCATTATGGTGCTAGCTTATAAGCATGTATTTAAATCATTTCTGTATTAATTCCAATGCCGTATAGACAGAGTCCTTGAATCCATGTCAATACATCACCTAGTTTTGGCCATTTTGCATTCAGTCCTCTATTTGTACATTTAGTCTTCCTCCTTTCTTCGTCTTCTTTTTTTTTCCTAGCCTGCCAAATTGTGAATAGTTTTTCCTGTTGGTGGAGGACCAAATTGTCCCTCAGCTGATCTGTTTCCAAGTTCTTCTGCATATGCTATTACTTTCAATTTATAGCCTGCATCATATGAATACCATTTATTTTTTTCCATTACAAAACTAGCTACTAACAAAAATATTGTAGTGTTACCCATAACACAAACCATTTTCAATTCAAATTCACTGGCACCGTAGACTGCAATGACGCATTATAGGGTAGACAGTGTTCTGGGTTTGTGACAGCGGGGCGGGAGGAGATAGTGTTAGCAAGCTTGTGAATCCCTGCAACTTGTGTTGATGACATTTGTTTACTGTTGCTGTCAGTTGAATCCAATGTTGCCAGATTGAGATAGGTTTCCTGTGGCATCGAGTATATGGCCCTTGTAAGACTGACAGGAATTTTACATGAAACACTGGACATTTTTATATTAATTTCAAGCATAAGATGCACCTGAATTTTGGTGGCAATTTTCTAAAGAAAAAAGTGCGTCTTATGGTCTGTAAAATATGATAAGTAAAAATCATTTACTTAACTCAAGGAGTTGCTGAACACAAATGCAGACAGATCCACAAATGCAGACAGATCCAAACTGAGTATCTAGAAGATTCCAGGTCCATAGCCAAGCCATAATGCACTAATCACTAAGAGAGAGGCTGAGTACTCACATACATAGTAGACACTATGCTGAAGGGGACTGATGATCGCTTGTGATGGCCTCTTATTAATTTTTATTATGGTGCTGCCTGCAATGGCCAAGGAGGACGAGTCCTTCGAGAGACCATTGGTTGGCAGCCATGGTTGCTGCATAGCTGCCTGTAATGGTGGTAATAGGAATGTCTGGTGCCAACTTATGTTTTACAAATTGAGACACTCAGCTTGGTGTCTGTGGCAGACAACACTACAGTGATCAGTGATCTTATTCCTTTTCCTGAACTGAAATAATTCACTTATCTCACTGAGTTCTTCAGAACTATTGCCTTCCCTGAAACATATAACATGGTTCAGCCTGGAAAAGCAGTTTAAAAGAAAGGATTCACTTATATGTTTCAATGGGGTGCATAAAATATATTCTCTCATAGCTGAAAAGAGAGTTCATTCTATCTGGTCCGACTTAAGCTACTAAATAAAGCAAGGTCTTGGTTAAAGTTTGTACTACTTTAGCAGTACACATACCACTTCCACGTCTGCCCTGATGTGAAAACATACGGTACTTGATCAAAGTTTTACTATTCATGTCATTCACACAGCATATTACCTAATTGGAAGTCAGCGTAAGTACGGTACTCATGGCCAGTTGTCCAATTGACCATAACTTTAACCAGTCAATAAACAGCTTTAAATTCCACACAGTATTCTTCAGTGTAGTATGCTTAGCCAGTGCTACACACTTCAACACTAGTCAGTAATCTAAAGTTTCTGAAATATGATTGGCTAGTATATTAAACATCCCCCCCCCCCCCCCCCCAATGGATCATGGACCTTGCCATTGGTTGGGGGGCTTGCGTGCCTCAGCGATACAGATAGCCGTACCACACGTGCAACCACAACAGAGGGGAATCTATAGAGAGGCCAGACAAATGTGTGGTTCCTGAAGAGGGGCAGCAGCCTTTTCAGTAGTTGCAGGGGCAACAGTCTGGATGATTGACTGATCTGGCCTTGTAACATCAACCAAAACGGCCTTGCTGTGTTGGTACTGCAAATGGCTGAAAGCAAGGGGAAATCACATCTGTAATTTTTCCTGAGGGCATGCAGCTCTACTGTATGGTCAAATATTCTGGAGATAAAATAGACTTCCATTTGGATCTTTGGGTGGGGACTACCCGGGAGGATGTTGTTACCAGGAGAAACAAAACTGGTTTTCTACAGATCGGAGTGTGGAATATCAGATCCCTTAATTGGGCGGGTAGGGTAGAATACCGGTATTTAAAAAGGGAAATGGATAGGTTAAAATTAGTTATAGTGGGAATTAGTGAAGTTTGGTGGCAGGAGGAACAGGACTTTTGGTCAGGTGAACACAGGGTATAAATACAAAATCAAGTAGGAGTAATGCAGGAGTAGGTTTAATAATGAATAGAAAAACGGGAACACAGATAAGCTATTATGAACAGCATAGTGAATGCATTATTGTAGCCATGACAGACACAAAGCCTACATCCACCTCAGTAGCACAAGTTTATATGCCAGCTAGCTCTGCAGATGGGGAGAGATTGAGGAAATGTATGATGGGATAAGAGAAATTATTCAGATAGTTAAAGGAAACAAAAATTTAATAATCATGGGGGGGAACTGAAATTTCATAGTAGGAAAAGGAAGAGAAGGAAAAGTAGTAGGTGAATATGAACTGTGGGAAAGGAATGAAAGAGGATGCTACCTGGTAGAATTTTGCATAGAACATAATTTAATCATAGCTAACACTTTGTTTAAGAATCATGAAAGAAGGTTGTATATGTGGAAGAGACCTGGAGACACCAGAAGGTTTCAGATTGATTATATAACGGTAAGACAGATTTCGGAACCAGGTTTTAAATTATGACATTTCCAGGGGCAGATGTGGACTCTGACCTTTATGAACTGCAGATTAAAACTGAAGGAACTGCAAAAAGGCAGGGATTTAAGGAAATGGGACCTGGATAAACTGAAAGAACCAGAGAGTTTCAGAGGGAACATTGGGGAATGATTTACAAGAACAGGGGAAAGGAACACAGTAGAAGAAGAAGGGTAGCTTTGAGAGAAGAAATAGTGAAGGCAGCAGAGGATCAAATAGGTAAAAAGAAGGTGACTAGTAGAAATCCTTGGGTAATAGAAGAGATATTGAATTTAATTGATGAAAGGAGAAGATGTGAAAATGCAAAAATGAATCAGGCAGAAGGGAATGCAAACGTGTAACAAATGAGATTGACAGGAAGTGCAAAATGGCTAAGCAGGAATGGCTAGAGGACAAATGTAAGGATGTAGAAGCATATAGCACTAGAGGTAAAATAGGTGTTACCTACAGAAAAACTAAAGAGACCTTTGAGAAAAGAGAACCACCTGTATGAATATCAAGAGCTTAAGCAGATAACTGGTCCTAAACAAAGAAGGGAAAACAGAAAGTTGGAAGGAGTATATAGAGAGTCTACACAAGGGAGATGTACTTGAGGACAATATTATGAAATTATGAAAATGGAAGAGGATGTAGATGAAGATGAGAAGGGAGATATGATACTGCGTGAAGAATTTGACAAAGCACTGAAAGACTTAAGTTGAAACAAGGCCCCAGTCATAGACACCATTCCGTTAGAGGTACTGATAGCCTGGGAAGAGCAAGCCATAACAAAACTCTTCCATCTGGTGAGCAAGATGTATGAGAAAGATGAAATACTCTCGGACTTCAAGAAGAATATAATAATTCCAGTTTAAAAGCAAGCGGGAGCTGACAGGTGTGAAAATTACCAAACTATCAGTTCAATAACTCACTGTTGTAAAATACTAACAAGAGTCCTTGACAGAAGAATCGAAAAACTGGTTCAAGCCGACCTCAGGGAAGATCAGTTTGGGTTCAAGGTAAATGTAGGAACACATGATACAATACTGACCTTACAACTTCTCATAGAAATTTGGTTATGAAAAGAAAAACCTATGCTTATAGAAGTCGTAGCCTTAGAAAAACCTTGTGACAATGTTAACTGGAGTACTCCCTTCCAAATTCTAAAGGTGACAGGGTTAAAATACAGGGAGCAAAATCCTGTTTATAATTTGTACAGAAACGAGATGGCAGTTATAACAGTCGAGGGGCAGAGGGAAGCAATGGTTGAGGATGGAGTGAGTCAGGGTTATAACCTATTCCTGCTGTTATTCAGTCTGTTTATTGGGCAAGCAGTAAAGGAAACAAAAGAAAAATTTGGAGTGGGAACTAAAGTCCAAGAAGAAGAAATAAAAACTTTGTGGTTTGCTGCTGACATTATATTGTCAGAGACAGCAAAGGACTTGGAACAGCAGGAACAGAATAGACAGTGTCTTGAAAAGAGGATATAAGATGACCATCAACAAAAGCAAAACAAGGATAATGGAATGTAGTCTAATTAAATCAGGTGATGCTGAGGGAATTAGATTAGGAAACAAGACACTTAAAGTAGGAGATGAGCTTTCCTGTTTGGTAAGCAAAATAACTAATGACAGTTGAGGTTGGGAGAATATAAAATGTAGACTGGCAATGACAAGAAAAGCTTTTCTGATGAAGAGAAATTTATTAACATCAAGTATAGATTTAAGTGTCAGGAAGTCTTTTCTGAAAGTATTTGTATGGAGTGTAGCCATGTACGGAAGTGGAACATGGACTATCAATAGCTTAGACAAGAAGAGAATAGAAGCGTTTAAAATGTGGTGCTACAGAAGAATGCTGAAGATTAGATGGGTGGATATATAACTGATGAGGAGGTACTAATTAGAATTTGGGAGAAGAGAAATTTGTTACACGCCCTGTTTAGAAGAGGGGATCGTTTGGCATTACACATTCTGAGGCATCAAGGGATCACCAGTATAGTACTGGAGGGCAGGGGGAGGGGGGGGGGGAGTAAAAATTATGGAGGGATACCAAGAGATGAATATAGTAAGCAGATTCATAAGAATGTAGGTTGCAGTAGTTACTTGGAGATGAAGAGGCTTGCACAGGATAGCTGCATCAAACCACTCTTTGGACTGAAGATGACACACACACACACACACACACACACACACACACACACACACAGTATGCCATGTTGAATGTTAGCTCACTGGAAGAAATTACAATTTGCACTATAAATACCAAAACTTCTAGAAACATCATTTACAGCAGATCTTAGTTTCTGAACTACTCAGTTTCTCAGCAAAATTCATATTAGGATATTTAATGCAAAAAACTAGTGCACTGAGAAGTATGTTGTCATGTTACTTAAGCTGAATCTGTACATCTAGCATATTCAAATGTCTCCTGCTTCCAAAATGCACATTTGTTCTCCTCTCCAATTGGCTGTAGCCAATCAGCTTTGTAGCTATTCTTGAACAACATGCAAAATACCCTCCTTGATCAATCCTCAACATCAAATTTAATGTAGTCATATGCCATAATATGTATTTTTCAAAAAGCAAAGAAACCCAAACAAACCCCGCTTTACTTATATTAAGTACAGAAATAAATATTTAGTTTTCAAAATAGCTAAACTGGCTATTTTACATTAAGCATTTCATGCCTTATATGTGACTGACTACATGATTACATAATTTGATTCATGGGCTCATTCATTAATTATTAACACCCCCTCATTCATTCTGACAGTGTAACAGATGAAAATAATAATGTCAAAATCAAACAATAGAAACTCCAGGTAGGAATATCAACAATGCAGGAAAAGACAGATTGCTTCTTTTTGTAAAGAAGACACGTAAGTTGCAGATAGGCACAATTAAAAGACACTTACATAAAGTTTTCGGCCACAGCCTTCATCAGTAAAAGAGAAATATCACACCATTCATGCTCACAAGCAAGCACATCTCATGCATATCTCGGCCCGAGATGCTGGAGTTGGTGGTTATGTATGCTTGCTAGCGTGTATAATGATATGTGTGTTGTTGTTGTTGTTTGTTTGTTTGTGTGTGTGTGTGTGTGTGTGTGTGTGTGTGTGTGTGCAACTTAATGTTTTTCTTTGCAGTAAGTAGCAGTCAGTCTTTTCCTACAGTGTTGTAAATAATAGTGACAGACAGCTGAAAATAATAATTACTGCTTGAAACTGATACCATGACATAAAATATAGTTTTATGAACATTAAATTCTGGGGGTAGTCTATTTACTGCTGTCTGACACACAGTTGTATGCCAACCCAGGTAATCCTCCTCACTTCACGTTCTGAGCTTGGGACCAGATGGCGATGCAATTATGAAATAAATTGCCTAAAAGTTAATGCTGCAGTTGGAATATCTGGAAGTGAGTGGATTTAGCTGTGAAGGAGTTCTTAGTGACATACTAATGTTTTGCAGATATGAGTACAGTACTTTTATTATCTAGCCTCTCAGATGCCATTACAAATGACTGAATTTTGTAATGAGAGGGGCAGAAAAGTACAGAGGACCAGCACCAATGCTATTTATTTCATTTATAATGATTTCAGTCAAGATCTAAGTGTTGTGATTTATGTTTTCTGAGTGCCTGTATTAAAATTTTCATCAAACAATGTCATGGGGAATTCTGTTATCGATACTTAGATTTCAGAAACCCTCAGTATGTTTTGTAACTGTGATGTTTAATCTTGGCAAACATGTTTTGTCATTGCTTGTAACAATATAATTAATGTGCTGAAAAATTGTTAATTGTTTTTCAGCATATACCCAGAAAATTCTGACCTTGCTACAACTCTTGGTTTACTTTACATGAAACTTAGGGAGTATCAGAAAGCATTTGAGAAGTTGGGTTCCGCTTTAGCACATAACCCATCTTCAGCAAAGGCATTGTTGGCAATGGGTTCTATAATGCAGGTAAGTACTGTAATTTGTATGATGTTCATGTTATTGGGCGAATCTCTTTCGTTTGGATGCAGTCTTTAGTGATATGAGACGTAATTTTTTTTTTTTTTTAAAAAAGCATTAACCTCGCAATATCAGTATCATAATCTAACCATGTTCTATATATTTTAAATCAAACAATGGAAAATCCAGGATGGAATGTAACAATGTTAGGGAAAGGAAATTGCTACTCACCGTATAGTGGAAATGCTGAGTTGCATATAGGCACAACAAAAAGACTGTTACAGTTAAAGTTTTCAGTCAACAAGGACTTTGTTGAAAATAGATCACACACACACACACACACACACACACACACACTAACACAAACGCAACTCACTCACACATGACTGCAGCCTCTGTGTGGCTTCAGTTGGCTATATGCATCTCAGCATCGCTGCTATATGGTGAGTAGCAACTTTCCTTTTCATAATATTGTTACTTCATATTGTAAAATTTAAAAAAAAAATGTTTATTGCTTTTAATGATTTCTTATACCAGATTCCACAACTATTTCAAATTTTTCAGAAAAACTTAACCCAAAAATTCAAGGATTAGTGATGAGCATAACTTTCAACAGCAAATGGCATATTCAAATTTTCGGATTCAGGACCTTTCTTACACATCTACATGCCTTTAAAAAGTATGTTGTGTCAATGACAGTTAATGAATTTTTTTTGCATAAAGCAACCCCCCACCCCTTCTTGGTAGTACATGTTATGCAAAATGCACTCATATTACTAGGGTTAATGAACTCAGAAGAAAGATGAAACAGGAAAGATGAAGAAAAACAACTGCTTTCATAAAGAAAATGAAACGTTTACAAATGCAAAATTAACACAGTAAAAGACAAAACTGCTGTATGGGTACTTGGATAGGGCCTTCCTGTGGAAATCCATGATGAAGGAGAGTGTTTTTGGAGTAGTAGTAGCAGGCTCCATTGTATTTGTTACTCGAATGTCCCTCAAAAACTATGTTGTTTAATTGTTTTGTGTGATATTGTAAGGCATAATCTGCAGACATTTGTCTTTGTTTTGTGAAACGTGTGGCTGTCAAGAAATATCAAGTAAATAATTGTGCACACTAACAGTTTTGCATAGAGGAATTATATTTTTCTTGGATAAGAGATGGATGTTAAAGGAAACAAATACTCTTAACTGTAGCTAAGCATAAAATTGTAATGACAAAGAAATGCAAAGCAAATGTTCAAAAATGGAATAAAGTAAAGGAAATAAAATAAGAGAAGCCTCAAAATGGTGCAGGCAATTGTAGTGTGAGATGCGCTAGTCTGGGCACCATGTAGGTCCCTGTTTCCAAACAGCCAACAAATGTTATTTGTGTACATTGCGTGATCACGGTCTGCAACTCACTGTTCTAAAGACAGATTGGTATTGGATGTCAAAGATACATTGTGTCGTGGGACAGCAATGTTCCATTAAATGGTGAGGTCGCCAGACGAAACATTAGTACCATGCCACATCACAGTGCAGAGTACCAGACTGTGAAAGTGAGTTTATTAGTGGCCATTTATAATGCAAAAAGTTAATATGTAGTTTCTGCATTGAGGAATTAGCAGTGACAGTAGCTGAATTTATTTATGGCCAAATTCGTATTCGTAATACATATCCTTGACAAAAGTTACATGGTATGTGTTCTAACTGGGAACACAAGGAAACAAAGCTGTAAAAGAGATAAAATTTCTTGGATCCTCATAAAGTCACTACCCACATCAGGTGTCGCTTGTGTAGTGCTGCACAGCAGACCTGGTGACAGCGGTCCTTGACTAAACTGCTTCTAGGGGCCACTTTGTGTAGTTGTGGGCACACTGTTTGAATGCCAGTGTGCACTCCATTTATCATAGTGACCTGACTTACGTGTATGCTATGAACAGTAGGTGTAATAATTGGTGAGTTACTACACGTCTCCTTCCTTGTGGGGTGTAAGACCAGGTGTCACTGTCTATAATGCTGTGACTGAAGAGACATCTGTGGCATCTGTAGTGGTGCCAGGGGCGGGAGACAAAGGCACAAGAAGTTCCCGATCTGCCAGGACCAGCGAGTACAAATGAAAGTGCACAGGACCGGCAGCAGGGGGCAGGAGCCATATGGATGTCAGAGTCTATGACAAGGGAACCTTGCACACAAAGCAATGATGATGGACTGCAGTGGAGAGTTCCTGGTGAAAGAGACCCAGCTTCCATCCCTACTGACAGTGTTACCTGCTCAGCCCAGTGAGAGGCACTGGCGACAGGAAGCAAATTGTGCCATCGGTGCTGACGAATCCCTCACTGTCAGGGTAGACGGGCACAGCCAGGCCCATTTGACACCCAGAGTGCCCACGGCTGACAAAGAATGGGGCATCGGGCCCGAGGAGGGGATCTTGTGCCCATCTCAGGGAGCAGCTGGTTCCGATAGCATACATCGAGTCGATCTTTGGTGCGAACTGTGAGGATGAGGCGACGATGCTGGCAGTGGATGAGGACTTGAATCTGGGGTGGGCACTGTCCAAATACTATGGCATAGAGTGGTGTTGGCAAAACTGGTGCCACTGGGACATGCCTGCCTGGCAGCAAGAGGTTGAGTAGTGTCTGTGGCTGACAGCCATGCAGGAGCTCAGTGGGATTCCTGGCACCAATTGGTGTCGCTCTGTAAGAGCTTAAAAAATAAATGTGAGGGCCTTATTGGCTGGGAAATTTTCTATGTATGTACACATCTGTTTCTTAAATGTTTGGACAAGGCATTCTGTCCCACCATTCGACTGCAGATGGAAAGCTGGCACTGTGATGTGGCAAATGCCATTGTGTGTATGCAGGTACTCGAAGGATTGTGCCACAAACTGAGGACCATTGTCTGAAACTGTAATGCAAGGCAAGCCTTCTGTGTTGAATATCTTCACCAGGACCTTGACATGCATCTGCTGTCACCGACGAATGATGAACAACATAAGGAAAATGAGAAAAAGCATCAATTGCTAATAACCACGGAGTGTCTAAAAAGGACTGGCAAAATGTTAGTGGATTTTTTCCTAGGGCTGTGTAGGGGCCATCCATGGCAAAAAAGCATTGCTTGGTAATGCCTGCTGACCCAAACACATGCAGCAGGCTACAACAAAGTGTTCCACTTCTGGATTGCTGCCCGACAGAAGCACATGGCAGCACGCCGACAGTTTTGTGTGAAAGACCCCCTCATTGACCCTCGTGTAATAAACAGAGGGTCTCCTGCCACAGAGCAGCTGTAATCACAATGCAGGGAGTAAATCCTTTGATCGACAGGAAAATAACACCATCCAAGAGGGAGGTTGTGGGATTGAAGGGACCAGACTGCTACGGTCATCGGTCTCCAAGAGGGAGAGGTGGTGGTGCAACTCATAAAATTCCAAAGTGGGTTCAATTGCCAGCCCAATAGATAGTTGGACAACCTATGCTGTGTACTGCATATTACCTCCCGGAGCACTGGATCCTCCATTGTAGCAGAGCAGTATGGGAACTGGTGATGGGGAGCCATTCACCATGTGCCTCACCTCTGCATCTAGTTGAAAACCAAGCAGTCCCTCCTGGTCAGACGAGTGATCAGGGCACATGGTGAGCCGGGAAAGAGCATCCATGTTTGCATGTTGTGATGTGGGACAAAAATGGATTTCGAAATTGTACCAGGGTAAGAATAAAGTCTATCACTGCAGACGATAAGCAGCTTTGTCCAGTAAGAACACCAATAGGTTAAACAGAGATACCAAGGGCTTATGGTCGACAATTAAATGAAATTTTTGCACCATACAACAACACATGAATTTTTTTTTAATCGTAGAGCAAGAGCAATAGCTTCTTTTCCCACCTGAGAATAATGTCACTGGGCCGATCTGAGTGTTTTCAACACAAAGGCAGTTGATTTAATGCCATCTGAAGGGTGATGGGCCAGAACAACCCCTACCTTGTACTGGGATGTCTCTGTGGCCAAGTTGAAATTTTGCAGGACATTTTACAGCATGAAGACTATCCTTAAGCCTCACCAAAGCATGCTCACAGGGTGCACACTAAACAACAGGAGCACTTTTCCAAAGCAGTAGATACGAAGGGTGGGCGATAGTAGCCGCTCTGGGAATAAACTTGTGATAGTATGCCACTTTTCCCTCAGGGGCTGAGCATTCATTTGGTGGGTATGGATTTGGCAATCCCAGGATTCCTGAGGTGGGGACTGGTAAGTGCTGCCAGTCCTCTGTCGCCATGAGCTACGGACATGCTTCAGGGACCACTATATGGTGTGGCAGAGGGACTTTCTGTGTCATAGGCAATGGGCATCTTGGCTTGTCTGCCTGGACCATGAAGAAGGAAAAAACCTCTATAAAAAGCCCTAAATATCAAGGTATGAGGTGCATGGCTGTGGGGATGGAACATTTGTTAGTGGTAACCTGCCGTTCTTCAGTTGTTAAAGCTTACTCAGACATGCAGGGCTCTGTCTGAGCAGACCTGTATTTCCCTAGCTGCTCATGTGACCAAGATGGAACCCTCAAAATTAAATTCTTTCACTCCCAGTTGAATGGGAATCAGCACCCAATCCAGCAATAGGGCTTATGTGGCCCATCCTCCTGACTCGGGGATCTTTCAGAGTACTTACGTTAATGGTAACAGAACGCATGCTGCTGGTCAGAATGCATTTTATAATTGTTAAGAGGAAGGCATCTTCGACAAAGTTTCCCTTTTTTACATTCAAAAAGGTTTACAGGGAATTGCAGTGAATTTAAAATCTGTCAAGTGATTGTGCACTGAAACACTTGGTAGAAACTTTTAATTTCCAACAAGTAAAAAAACCACCAGAAAGTCAATCAGACAATTGTGGAATGCTGTTGGTAGTAACTGTTGGTTTCCAACAAGTAAAGAACTTCCAGAAAACTCAATACTTGGGGAGTATGCAATAGAAACTGAACTGCTCAATACCTTGAACTACAGCAAAGGTGTTGTGCCTTGCAAGGATCTGATTGAGATTCTGAGGCAAGAACTGAAAGCTGAGTGGGCCAAAGAAGGCATTGTTGACATGCCAAACATAATGAAAAGGGTGGCTGGCAATCTGATCAGACCAGACTCATTTATACTACATATAACAGCACAAAACTTCCAGACCATGTCATGGTAAATTTGCTTTGCCTAAGCATGTGGCCTTATTTCTGCAACCCAGTGTCTGTGCTTTGGGCACACCATTCTCAGTTGTAAAGGAGAATCCACTTGTTGCAACTATGGTAAGGCCACCCACAAAGGAGTTGGTTGTTCATCTCCTCCAAAGTGTGTCAGCAGCTCTGGGGATCACACAGTCTTGAGTAGAGACTGCCTGAAGAAAGGAAGAACCAGGAGACAAAAACAACAAAGTGCATCCCTTATAGAGAAACCAAAAAGATCTAGTAGGCCATGCAGCTACCCATTTTTGTTGCCTCCTTTGCTTCCATTCTCAAACAGCCAGTCCAGAAAACCAATGCTGCTATACAAACCGATGTTTCTAGTGTCAGCCCTAGTACCCGTATTTGTCAATGCACTTCTGCACTGCAGATTGTAGGTTCAAGATGGTAGGATACCTGCCATCATCAGTACATGGCTCTATCATATAAGCTCCCTGATATTAAGGGAGATACATGGCACTGAAGTAATCTATCTGAAGCTGAGTGGCTTAACTGTTGTTTCAGTCTACAAACCACTGAATATCCAGTGGCCACTCCAGTCTTACCCTCTGTACCTCAGCCATGTATATACGTAGGTGATTTCAATAGCTGTCATGCCACTTGAGGTTATAAAACGATGATGATAATGGAGAGCAACTAGTAGAACAGGTAGAAGGAAAAAAACTTAGTGTTAGTTATGATGCCAAAGAAATGAAAACCTTTGGTTCTGCTAGGTGGCAGACTGGTACCAAATGTGACCTGTGCTTTCCCTCCACTGATTAAAACACACTTCCTTTGAGTCATACCAGAAAAGTCTTAAAAAGCTTCCAAAGAAGCACCACCCTACAATAATAAATACAGGGCTTGAGATACCTATAATAAATTCCACTAACAAGCAAAGGTGGGTTCCAGGAAAGTTAACTGGGATCAGTACACTGGAGGTTGACAGCAACCTATGTTGGATAGCCCCAAAAGTAGAAAGCTACAAGAGATTTGTGGGAGTCATCATTGGTGCATCCAAATGCAATGTACCATGAGGGCTCAGGAAACATTACATCCCTTGCTGGGATGACACAACAAAAAACATATATGCAGAATACCAACAAACTGAAAACCCTAGAGCACTGAATGAAGCCAGAAAGTGGAAATGGATGGACTTGACTTCCAGTTTAAATTTCATTCATGCAAGCAGAAAGGCATGGACATTATTAAGGAAACTTGGAACTGCAATGAATGTTTGCTGTCAGCAGCCAAAGAAAACACCACCAGAACTAGCACTACTCATCAGATCAAGAGCTAAGAAGGTCTCTATGGACACAACCACCAAAGAAAAGATAAAGAATGAACTGAATGAAGAAATAGCTACCTTCATGATAACACCACCTGTAAAGCTACCGCCCGCTCTCGGACGTACGTTATCTCTATAAAGCCCGTACTGTAATAAGTTCACGGGCTTCACCTTTTAAACAAGGATTTTAGTACATTAGTTGACCGCGTGTACCTAATAGAAGCAAGATCAGACTTATACTCAGTCAATAACTACAGTGATGCAGTCAAGCAAATGTAAAGTATAATTACTCTTTAGCATGGACAAGAAGTACACACAGTAGATACTACCTATAATTAATAATTCGGTCGCCAGCCTACTTGGGCAATGAGTGAGTTTTTCCTTGTACAAGTGGGTGCATGTACAAGCATAGCAACACGTAGTAATGATGCATTATATGGCAAAGTTTGGAACCGGAAAAATCCACTGAACTTAAGTTTTCTCCTTTTGTACTAATTTGGACGAGCTATAAATATACAACACCACACTGCAATGATTACTACGAACTGCATTCTGTATATTAATTAGACTGAAATCGGGCATAGATTGCCCTAGAATCAACAATCTTGAAAGTACACACACAATATCACTATTAAGGATGGAAAAACACTAATACACTTAGGACTAATATAGAACTTAGCTTTACTGGTCAAATCTGATCAGTACACTTCAAGGTTTGAAAGAATGGACAAGAGAAGGGGGGGGGGGGGCTGAAACTGTTACGGTCGTTATACTGAAACTATTAAGTACTGAAGGCAAATTAACACTCAAAATTATCAATCTATGGATAACTACTCTTTTGTCTTACTTCTGAATAATTTAAGTGTCATTGTTTCTGTCTCAAATTAATTAAATAACACCGCTAACTCAATTCAAAAAAACTCTCTTCCAAGTTAGTCATACTTTTGTTCTTTACCAACATTTGTAATAACACACAGAACTGTAAACTTCTTTATAGCAAAGGTTTGACTGCTGATAATTCTTATTGACACTAATTTTAAACTTTCAGTTCAGGATACTCGGGTTGCACAATACGAGGTAAGGATCCTGTCTAGGTCAGTGATCAGGATAAGTAATGGCTAAGGCAATTCTGGTAAAAGTCACGTTATTATTAAACAGTTAGAAACAGTTTCGACACTGGTCCACACAGATACACTTCTAAAGATGAAATAAATGTTTGACCTGTGCAAGTCGGTGCGGCAGTTGGCGGGTAGCGAGATAGCGGGCAGCACGGCACACATACAAGCACGGCTAAGGCTTTCACTGCATTGGCACTTTCCTTCTTCTTAGCGACGTAATCTTTCCAATTTTGTGCCTCAGAATATAGCCATACCAAGTAGTCGTCGGAATCGGTTCATCCGAGGCTCAATGGAATTCACTTTTCCTGGGTAGCCTCCTCGGTACAGTACGTGTTCCTCTGACCGATTCCCAACTCCGACTGTTGCTCGCCTCCGACTGTAATACTGAGCCCGTTGTGCCGAACCACGCCCAGTGTGCGTTTTCCCGCCTCGCCTGCCTCCACCTTTTCCCGCTCCCCTACAGGTAGGGTATTCACCACAGGTTTTCTACTACATATATCCTACTGCATTACCTACGTATGGACCAAGTGTATAAATTACAATTTTCACATCTTACAATAGTTTTAACCTTAAATACACTTCCCTTTTGATTATCACATTGCTGGAAATCTAACATAAATAATAATATTCATTTCAAAAGTTGCTCACAGTCTCTTTCACAGAACGATACGAACCGAAAAAGAAGTCAAAACATTGCTTACATTAATTTATCTAAATTCATAAAGAAAAAATTATTATGTGTACAGTTGTCGTTACACATGCCCCTGTTTCCAGAAATTTTCTTAAGTCCAAATTTTATGGGAACACTAAATCTTACAATTATACAGTGGTTCTGAATCTTTACTTAAATGTCCAAAAAGGTTTACACTACATATTTCCTTTTACTCACTGTATATAGGTTTACACTTTTTTAACACATCAAGAATAATTACTTGTCATTTACTCAAGTGCCTTTTGCACAGTCGAACTTCCCATTATAACATTACTAAAATAGCAATTTAATCATTTTTTTCTAAATTTCTCAAAGAAATAGTTTAAAATTCTGGAATACAAACATTTAACTACAAAAACCATTGCATATTTTGTATACGCTATAGGATAATTTGTCGCTGCTTGCTTTGAATAGCAGTCCATTTCCTTACTTACTAAACAAAACACACACACATATTTTCTGAAAATTAACTACACATATTTGCTGCCTATTATGCGGATTTGGGCAGTCCTTTTTACTTCATATTGTCACATCTCCTGGATCACATTTACAATTTTCCATCGACTATTTATCTGCCCTCATTGGTATTTGGCAATCCTTCATATTATGGTTCATACACTGCCCATTTTCATTTTTGACAGTCCCATCTTTTATCTGGCTGATAGCCTTTATCCTTTCTTTTCAGTCCTTTTCTCCATACATTTTTACAGTTACAGTACAATTGGTAATCTGAAACTCACATAACTACATTAGCACACTTTCAAGGGTATACAGACATTTACAAAGATTAGTTACATTTAGAATAACTTGGGTTCAGCATAAGATACAGTACATTTACTGCAAGTCGCTTTCTGATTATCCTTATATCACTCATTTCTAGGAACATACAGTTTCAGGTCCACAACATTTCTTACACCTAAAGGTCTTTTGGATTTTGGGTAGATCAGGTAGTAAGCATTGTCGTGTGGAATATCCTGTATTATATATGGTCCATTATAAATATATTTAAATTTTGAAATTTCATGGTTTAGTTCACTAGACTTTTCGTGGGTTTTTAAAAGAACATAATCTCCAACTTTAAATTTTGAAACTTTTAAATTTTTATTGTGTCTTTTAGATCTAGATTCAGCTCTTTGCTTTGCCCTTTTTATCACCAATTCTTTCTTTTGATCCAATCCCAAACTTGTACAAGGTGGAAACTCTAGTTTTTCTTCAATTAAACTTTTACTACTTCTGCCTAACAAAATTTCTTCCGGTGGAAATCCTTTAGTTTCATGATGTAATGTGTTCATGGCATTCTCAAAATCCGATATAAATCTGCCCCAGGCTCTATGATTGTGACTGCAGTATGTTCTACACAATCTCCCGATTTCTCGCATGTACCTTTCAACCGGGTTGCTAGCAGGATGATAAGCTGAGATATATTTAACCTCCACACCATTTTTCTCCATTCCTTCTTTCCAAATTTTGGATATGAACTGGGGTCCATTGTCAGATAGTACTGTATTCGACCATCCTACTAAATACAGCTTTTGCTGTTGCTTTTTTCAAGGGGTATAATTTCACAAATTTTGAAAATACTTCCAAAATCACCAAAATATATGCACAATTTCCCGAAGTCTTTGGGAGGGGACCGTATAAATCCACCGATAATAAGTCTAGGGTGTCTTCAGGCAACGTACTTTGCATTGGTCCCCTACTAGTTTTGTTCGGCACTTTGGCCCTTTGACAGACATCGCACGACTTAATTCGTTCCTTTACCTTCTTACTGACACTACCAACAATCACTACTACATTATTCAATTTATCCAAACACTTCTTTGGCCCACTATGCCCCAATGCTAAATGAAAATAGTCTATGACCTCGGTATCAAAATGGTGTGGCCAACATACTCTCCATTCCTCAGTGGCTAAATCTTTCCTCCTATATAAAATGCCTTTAAAGATTTTGTAATACTTCTTAATTTGAGGATACTGCACACTGTCAAAATTTACCTTCACTGATTTCCAGGTTGAATCCTCATTCTGATGGTATCTCATATTTTTACATATCTGCTCCATTTTCCTTATCTGAAAAGTACCCTCTTCACCATTTTCATTTGGCACTTCACTCATACCATTAGGCAATCGAGATAAGGCATCTGCCACATAATTCTCAGTACCTTTAACATAGCAAATATCGTAATCAAATTGTTGTAGGTACAAAGCCCAACGAGTCAGCCTACCATTAAGTAAACGGCAATCTTTAAGAAAAGTTAAAGCTTTGTGGTCGGTATGTATAATGAGCTTATGGCCCCACAGATAATTTCTAAATTTCTTTAGCCCCCATATAATGGCTAAAGCTTCCTTTTCCGAAATAGTGTAGTTTCTCTCGTATTTTGTTAGAGTTCTACTTGCAAATGCAATAGTCCTGTGTTCGATTTCTTTTCCTTCACAGATTTCTTGGAAAACTTCTATGCCAATTCCATAAGAACTGCTGTCAGTACTCATATGGAAAGGTTTTGACAATATAGGGTGATGCAAAATATTGTCATTCAAAAGTCCCCTTTTAAGTTTTCAAAATCTCTCATGCACCCTTCAGTCCACACAAAGGCACTATTTTTCTTAAGTAAATTATTCAAATGAGGACTATTAAAAACTTGCCCCTTGACGAATTTTCTATAGAACCCACATAAACCTAAAAAGGCTTTCAACTGTTTTCTATTTCTAGGAGCTGGACATCCGGATATTGCACTTAACTTTTCCGGATCCTTGCCAATGCCGTTTGTAGTAATAATGTGACCCAGAAACTTTATTTCCGACTTCACATATTCACATTTCTTCCACTTAAGTGTCATGCCCCCTGCTTGTAGAGCAACAAAAACTTTCTGCAATAACTCGCAATGCTCTTGCCATGCTTCAGTAGCAATCAGTAAATCGTCTACATAAATGGTTAGCCGGGAACTCAGTTCTCTCCCTAACACAAAGTCCAGTGCCCTAATAAATACTGCCACAGAAGTGCTAAGCCCAAACGGCACTACTTTATACTGATAGCATTTCCCGGCGAATAGAAAAGCGGTATATTTACGGGATTCTTTACTTAATGGGATTTGCCAGTATCCGGCGGTCATGTCCAGACTGGTTAAATATTTCACGTTATAAAATTTTTGGAGCATTTCATCCAGATTTTCAGGTCTATCTATTTCCTTCTTTACAATTTTGTTCAAAGTCCTGGCGTCGATAACTACTCTCACTCCCCCATCCCTTTTGTTCACTATGATAAGGGAACTATTATACTCGCTACTACTTCGTTCAGTTACCCCCCACTCTATCATTTTATCTATTTCCACTTGAACAGCCTGCCTCTTTGATATGGGTATCGAAAAAGGTCTTACGAAGAAAGGTTTATGCTCTATGGTCTCAATCTGGTATTCAAAATTCTTAACTAGGCCAGGTTTGTCCGAAAATACGGGGCTGTTACTATCTAAAATTTCAAGCAATTCTGCTTTCTGTTCGGGAGATATTCCCTCTAAATTTTCCACCATTCCCTTAAATTCATGCCCCTGCTTGTCATTCTCATTTAATAATCTCTGGACATGGTACACCTCATACTTGTTTGTCAACCCATCATTCCCTTGGTCGATCTCCAACAACAAAGAGTCAATTTCTGAATCAAACACTTTCCCACTTTCCTCAAAATTCAATTCCACATTCCTAAGTGTACTATTAATTTTGATCACTCCCTGGCTACAATCAATAATAACCTTTTCTTTATCCAACCAATCTATCCCCAAAATCATTTCAGTACTCAAGTCTGGCACAACCAAAAAATCGTGTTCAAAGTTTTGTCCTTTTATACTAAATTCAACCAAAATCTGGTTCTTTACCGGCTTACAAGCCTTGCCAGTTGCACCAACAATTTTTACACCTGTCACTGACATAATTACTAGCCCAGGCTTATCACAAATGTGTTCGAAAAATGACTGAGAAATTGCACTTATCTGAGACCCAGTATCAAGAAGTACTTGCAATTTCACGTTATAAATTCCAACTGGTATTATAGTTTGTTTAACCGTCGAATGTTTTTCATTATCGTGGTTTTCCTTGAGCAAATCCGGGTCGACGATAACATCGTCACAAGATATGCTTTTAACATTCACTTCACATATATCTGACGGTTTCTTGGGTTCCGGGAGTTCAAAGTCATTAATTACCTGAACTCTTTGCGAAATAAACCCTGAGTCGTCCGGTGGTTCTTTCTTTCTTTGTTCGGTCTCAACGTCTGGATTTTACTTTGAAGTTTCTTCATCATTAGGTACAATACCGCAATTAACTGCATCCCTATTATTTTCACTGATTTTCTCATACCCTCTTTCAGTAAAAGTATATTCATTTTCCTCTACACCTGAAAATTCATCTTCACTAGAGTCATCACTACTCTCTTCCTCAACATCAGATTCACTTAAGTACGCTACTTTTGCACAATAGGGAGAATTAGTACATTCAATTTTGTTTGTATTTGCGTACCTTTCATCATCTGAACTATCGTCGGAATCCAACCATTCTGGATCGCTATCAGGTTCTAACATAAAAGCTTTTCTGAGACAGGCACTAAGTTCTTCCTCTGTATTGTCGTCAGGCTTGGATTTCAATTCAATCTCCTCTTTTGGCAAAACGGCCTCATCATCAGCTTTATTTACATCTACTGTGACTTCATATTCAGTGGACTTTAATTACTTTCAGATAATCATCTACCCCTTCTCCACGGTGCCTCTCGGTAGCAGCTTGTACTATTGGCAGATTGTTAGCAGAAGTTATTTCTTCGTCAACGCTGAGGATTTCATCCTCCAAATCCTTCCTATCATTAATTTGCGCCCTATTGGCAGCACGCGTACTTTGCGCGGCGCTATTTATTCTCTCCTCTTCCAGTTCGGGCCACGTCACCTTATTGACGTCCCTATCATTTCCTTTTCTATTAACTAATTTCTTCGCCTCATATTCCCTTTTAAAATCCTCCCACTCACATTGCTTTAGGCCCTTGTACAGATCGTCGATCTGCACACGCCAATCAGTTACTTCTACTAATTCATTATCGCCTTTTACCTCATTGCAAACACTGCTAACCGCCCCTCTCTGTGTACTCACAGTCTCATTTATTGTTTCCTTTGCCACGGAATTATCACTCGTAAAATTTTCATTAGCTCTGACGTCTATGTTCATACCTACTGCTGCCGTATTGCTAGCGGCTTCTTTCCGAACAGGTGTTCTGCTAGGCTGGGCCGTTGCCCTCTGATGCTCCACTCGCCTGTTAACATGTAGCGCTCTGTGCAGCAGAGATGACTCATTCTGGCTCGCACCTGACGCTTGTTTCGCCACAACACATTGCGGCGTTCCATGTCTGTCTATAACCTGTTTCATTACATTACGGTCGGTCCGGTATCTTTTCTTAAATCGGGGCCGGTATGTATTGTCCGCTTCCGTTTGGCCCGCAACGTTCGCGGAAATTAGTTTCTCGCGTCGTTATTATTTTGCGCGGTATACCCTCTACCGCGACCTGGATTATTTCCTCTGCCTCTTCCTCTGCCTCCCTCTCTGTATTACATTGACGCGAAATCCATCGCCGTCATTTCGTTCGTCATTGTATCGGTTATTACGGTTACCAAAATTTTGATAATTGGCACGACTTTCACGCCAATGATCTTCGTCTTCGACTCTTTCGAGAAATGCCTGGAAGCTGCGATGATTGCTTCCTACATACCTCTTTGAATCTTCTGGGAGCTTTTTATATAACTCCCAGATAATTTCTGAATCTGATCTTCGGCCTCTTAAATGCGTCAATTTCCGGTACCAATATTCGCAGAAATCTTTCAAAGAATTCCTGCCCCTGTTATCATGCTGTTTGGCCATGATGAACTCGCGCCATAAATGGTCCTGCTTTTCTTCAGACCAATATTCTTCCGTAAATCTCTGCCTAAATTCTTCGAACGTCATTCGTTCGGTATTTAAATTTATTCCCCAGCGCTTAGCGTCACCTGCTAAGGCGCTAATTACAACGTTTATCCTTTCCTGATCCGATAAGTGCTCAGGAAATACTCTCTCGCAATTTTTGATAAAATCTAACGGATGCCACCCATTATGTTTCTTGGCTGGATCGAAGCGTTCCTCGCCTTCTAACAGCTTCGTAATTGGTGTGCCACTACAGACAACACCAGGCCTATCTTTAATTTTGCTCTCCAGATCGAAAATTTTGCCTTGAATTTTCGTAGTATTTTGTTCACAATTTTGAACGCATCCGGTTACTTTTTTACTTAAATCCCTTTCAGTGTCTAAAACTACCTTTTTCAATTGTGATATCCCGTGTTGACATTCGTTTACGATCTCAGTTTTAAGACCGAAAACTTTTTCGTCTACCTTAGTTTCAACCAGAGGTTCTACTTTATCTTGAATGTTGAGAATTTCAACATCAACTCTACTATTAATGTTACCAATTTCCTCCTGCATAGTATCCATATTTTTGTTAATAACATCAATTTCAAATTTCAGAGTATTTACCACAGAACTTAAATTACCCACTTTTTTTTTTTGCCTGTTCTATTTGTTTACTAATTTTAATTCCCTGTCCTTCGACCTGTGCTTTAATCTGATCTCTCTGTGTTTTGAGCTGCTCTGCAACGTGTGTTTTAAGCTGATTAACCTGATTGCCGACTTGTTTTTGAAGTTGCTCATTTTGTGTTTTGAGCTGCTCACTCTGTCCTGCAATTTGTTTGGTTAATTGTTGAAATAAATCGTTCATACTTAAAATTTTTATACTGTTTTGTTCTACGGAATCTGTGTGTTCCGGTTCTACTTCAGAAGTTTCTTTCGGTTCTTTCTTTATCTGTGGTGAATCAAATATGTCAGTGGATTCGTTCACGTACCCACTATCATCTCTACTTCCTGTTTTGTCCCTTGCTGTGTTCGAGACGATCTCGACATTTCAATCTGTTCATTGACGTGTTCGTGGTATTGTATGTACGCCAATTGTCTTCCGCTAATGCCATCTGTTATCTGGCCGCATAAACTCCGGCTACTGCCAGCCGCATTCTCCATTTCGCTTGGCGCATCTACCCTGCCCACGTTCCTGTCCATATTGAATGCCAATTACACCACACTATTATACTTGACCCCCACTGCAGTTAATTTTACTGACTTTTATTGCTATTCGTGCCACTGAACATCCACTGTTCGGTATTTACATTAATTTGTAACCGACAACAACTGGATGTCCTGTCACGGTCGCCACTTGTAACGCTACCGCCCGCTCTCGGACGTACGTTATCTCTATAAAGCCTGTACTGTAATAAGTTCATGGGCTTCACCTTTTAAACAAGGATTTTAGTACATTAGTTGACCGCGTGTACCTAATAGAAGCAAGATCGGACTTATACTCAGTCAATAACTACAGTGATGCAGTCAAGCAAATGTAAAGTATAATTACTCTTTAGCATGGACAAGAAGTACACACAGTAGATACTACCTATAATTAATAATTCGGTCGCCAGCCTACTTAGGCAATGAGTGAGTTTTTCCTTGTACAAGTGGGTGCATGTACAAGCATAGCAACACGTAGTAATGATGCATTATATGGCAAAGTTTGGAACCGGAAAAATCCACTGAACTTAAGTTTTCTCCTTTTGTACTAATTTGGACGAGCTATAAATACACAACACCACACTGCAATGATTACTACGAACTGCATTCTGTATATTAATTAGACTGAAATCGGGCATAGATTGCCCTAGAATCAACAATCTTGAAAGTACACACACAATATCACTATTAAGGATGGAAAAACACTAATACACTTAGGACTAATATAGAACTTAGCTTTACTGGTCAAATCTGATCAGTACACTTCAAGGTTTGAAAGAATGGACAAGAGAAGGGGGGGGGGGCCTGAAACTGTTACGGTCGTTATACTGAAACTATTAAGTACTGAAGGCAAATTAACACTCAAAATTATCAATCTATGGATAACTACTCTTTTGTCTTACTTCTGAATAATTTAACTGTCATTGTTTCTGTCTCAAATTAATTAAATAACACCGCTAACTCAATTCAAAAAAACTCTCTTCCAAGTTAGTCATACTTTTGTTCTTTACCAACATTTGTAATAACACACAGAACTGTAAACTTCTTTATAGCAAAGGTTTGACTGCTGATAATTCTTATTGACACTAATTTTAAACTTTCAGTTCAGGATACTCGGGTTGCACAATACGAGGTAAGGATCCTGTCTAGGTCAGTGATCAGGATAAGTAATGGCTAAGGCAATTCTGGTAAAAGTCACGTTATTATTAAACAGTTAGAAACAGTTTCGACACTGGTCCACACAGATACACTTCTAAAGATGAAATAAATGTTTGACCTTTGCAAGTCGGTGCGGCGGTTGGCGGGTAGCGAGATAGCGGGCAGCACGGCACACATACAAGCACGGCTAAGGCTTTCACTGCATTGGCACTTTCCTTCTTCTTAGCGACGTAATCTTTCCAATTTTGTGCCTCAGAATATAGCCATACCAAGTAGTCGTCGGAATCGGTTCATCCGAGGCTCAATGGAATTCACTTTTCCTGGGTAGCCTCCTCGGTACAGTACGTGTTCCTCTGACCGATTCCCAACTCCGACTGTTGCTCGCCTCCGACTGTAATACTGAGCCCGTTGTGCCGAACCGCGCCCAGTGTGCGTTTTCCCGCCTCGCCTGCCTCCACCTTTTCCCGCTCCCCTACAGGTAGGGTATTCACCACAGGTTTTCTACTACACATATCCTACTGCATTACCTACGTATGGACCAAGTGTATAAATTACAATTTTCACATCTTACAATAGTTTTAACCTTAAATACACTTCCCTTTTGATTATCACATTGCTGGAAATCTAACATAAATAATAATATTCATTTCAAAAGTTGCTCACAGTCTCTTTAACATAACGATACGAACCGAAAAAGAAGTTCAAAACATTGCTTACATTAATTTATCTAAATTCATAAAGAAAAAATTATTATATGTACAGTTGTCGTTACACACCTTACCAGATTCCTTTAATGAAAGAGAGATAAATGAGGCTATCAGCACAGCAAAATTGTGGTAAGAAGCAGGACTGTATGGCATATTACATGAATTTATAAAATGGACGATACTGGGGAACATGGAAGAACTTGGGTGAAGAGGTTCTACAGTGATGCACTCAAGTCTGGAAAAGTAGCTCAACAGTTCAAAATTACACATAACACTAACAATCCTCAAGTGCGAAAAGCAAGTAGACGGCCCCTCAAGTTTCAACCCAGTTGCACTGCTAAACACATCCTTCAAACTAATGGAGTGACTTATCCTTAGCAGAATTCAAGGAATAATAAATAATATAACTCCAGCATATCAGGCTGGTTTCAGAAGCCAGCGCAGCTGTTCCTCCACATTGACGCTCGATTCCAAAAGAAACTAAATACATTAATGGCCTTTGTTGATCTGTTAGCAGCATGTGATACTGTGTGGCTAGCTGGAGTACTGGTGAAACTAAAAATCATATCCCAAGCAGAAACTGACAAAACTTGCGGGCAGTATGTTAACCAACCATTACTTCAGGGTTAGTGTTGGACAAAACAGAGTAAGTTATTTACCATAAAAAATGAGCTTCTCCAAGGACAGATTCTCTTCAACCTGTGTACCAGTGACACGCCAAACACTACTAGCAAAAAGTTTTACCATGCCGATGACCTCGCTATAGCCACACATACCAGCACACTTGTCCAAGAGTTTCCCTCTTGGGTGACCTTTTCAATTGACTCAACCTCATGTGCCTTAATGCTGGAGCACCCATGTTCCTTACAGACTCCATGCATTCCTGTTCCCATTTGGACCTCCCACTCTGCACTGCCAAGCTTCCCCATTGTCTCAAGTGGTCCTTTCTCTCCGACACATATGTGAGTGACCATTTCCCATGTGCTATCCATTTGCTGACTCTTGCCCCACATGCATGTAAATCCAATTGGCAGCTTTCTAAGGCTTACTGAAACCTTTACTCCTACCTGGCGACCTTCGACGAACGTTTGCTCAGTTGTGATGACCAGGTAGAGTACCTTATGAATGTTATCATTATGACTGCAGAACGTTCCATACCTCGAAACTTCATCTTTACCATGTTGTGTCCTGGTCCTGTCGTGAACTGAGGCATGCCGCGATGTGATTTGCATGCAGGAATGTGCTCTCCACGCTTTTAACCATCATCCTACTTTGGTGAACGGTCTTTTTTTATAAACAGTTACGTGCGTAGTGCCATTGATTTCTTCAGGAGAGCAAAAAAGCTAGCTGGATTTCATTTGCACATTCTTTTAGCAGTTTCAGTCTCTCTTCCATCATGTGGGGCAACCTCCATCAGCTCACTTGAACCAAGGTCCATTCCCCAATTTCTGGCCTGACCATAGCAGGTGATGTTATTGTGGACCCTACTGCTATCTCCAACACCTTGGACCAATATTTTGCAGACATTTCGAGCTCCACCCACTATCACCACACCTTCCTCCCTCAGAAATGAGTGGAGGCTCTGGTGATATCCTTGTCCTCTCAGGATTGTGAGTGGCACACTGCAGCCATTGCTATGAGGGAGCTAGACCATGCTCTTACTTCCCTCCGATCTTCCTCCCCAGGTCCAGACCATTTTCACATTCAGATGTTGTAACACCTTTCACTTGCTGGCAAGTACTTTCTCCTTCATACAATCACATTTGTGCCTCCCTAGGGGCTTGCCACTCTTAAGCGAGTTCGTGCTTGACTACCATGGGGCCCCAGCCTTTGCAGCATTTTTTTCCCTTCCGTGCTGCATGTCTATCCTCTTGTTCTTTTTCCCCTTCCTTGGGGAACATGTCGGGGCTATTTTTGTAAATGTATTCTGTGCTTTTGGTAGTTAATATCATAATACTCTCCACTGTTTTTCATTCCTTTTTCCTTTCTTTGTTCACCTTCTCCTACTGTTCCTCCACTTTGGCATTTGAGGTTCCTCTTTTTCTTCTTTCTCCCTGCGCACTCCTGAAGGCCGGCCCATGAGTCTGATGCGTAACAAGTGACCGGGTAACGCATAATTCCCAGCCACAGGCCAACAGGTAGGGTTCGCACGTACCCCCTGGTACAGGCCAGGCCCAGGGAGGCTTGATTACTTGAGCTGATAAGTTCTCAAATTGCTGATTGGTCCCTTTGTCAGCTGTTTGGGAGGTGTGACCTGAGGTACGAACAGTAACGTAAGGTGGGTGTGCCATGTGGTGTCACCACCAGACACCACACTTGCTAGGTGATAGCCTTTAAATCGGCCGCGGTCTGTTAGTACACGTCGGACCCGCGTGTCGCCACTATCAGTGATTGCAGACCGAGCGCCACCACGCGGCAGGTCTAGAGAGACTTCCTAGCACTCGCCCCAGTTGTACAGCTGACTTTGCTAGCAATGGTTCACTGACAAATTACGCTCTCATTTGCCGAGACGATAGCATAGCCTTCAGCTACGTCATTTGCTACGACCTAGCAAGGCGCCATTATCAGTTACTATTGATGCTGGAAAACATGTACCGTCAAGAGTGATGTTCACCTATTATGGATTAAAGTTAAGTATTCTACCAGTTACCTCCTTTTTTTCTGAAGTCTAAAATCCGTGTCCTGTTCCAGATCTCACGCCAGCCTGCGTGAGCTTAAATGCGTGCCTTTTGGCTCCTGTCCTAGTGGGTTTGCTGTCTTGCCAATCCACAACATGCCCTCTTCTGAAAAAGGCCCCCATTTGGAAGGAGCACACCATCTGGCAGTCATGGGGGATTTTCTCACAATGAACCAATCATCTTCACAGTCAATTGCTACGAAACATTAACGGAATGAGGCTAACTATTCAAAGATCCTCCTAGCTGCACCATGGTTCCACATGGCTTCACATACTGAAGACGGTCAGTCCTTCACTACAGTAAATCAGTTTGTTATTCAGAAAGGTGTTGATGTAATTGCTGGCCCTGTGAAATCCTGTTCTCATTTACACAGTGGCACTTTGCTTTTGGAGACTACTTCAGATTTTCAAGCACTACAGCTGTTTGCACCTTCATTCCTCCATGGGTGTCCTGTTTGTATTGAGGACCATCAAACGCTGAATTCGTCCTGTGGTGTTATTTACACTAGGCTGCTCAATGGTCTGGCCGAGGCTGAAATCCAAATGTACCTCTCTAATCAGGGTATATAGCAATCCATCGGGTGATGAAAAAAGTAGATGCCTCCTTAGTGCCCACACATAGATAGACTGGTTCTTCCATCAAAGATCAAAGGAGGTTATGAAGTATCACAGTCAGACTGTATATTCTGAACCAGATGTGCTGCTACCAGGGTCATCGTTAAATTGAGAGTCATGTCGACACCTGGTCAAATGTGTAACCTGTGGTAGCAGTGCTCACAAGGGTGATTGTCTGCCTCCTCCTCCCACTGCATCAACAGCAATGGCGACCATGCCGCCTCCTCCTGCGATTGCTCCATGTATCTCAATGAGCGGGCTGTCCAGGAGATCTGGATGAAGGAAAAAGTGCCTTATCCAGTTGCTCACAAGTTGTTGGCTCATTGGAATCCCTGCGTTCTACCATCTCACACCTACAGTACTGTTCTTGCTACATTTCGCTCCACAAAGGATGTGGCCATGCAGACATGCAACCTCAAATTTAGCACTGTGGTTGTGAACTCACTCAGCATCACAGTGGTGTCCCCGTCTCCTCCTCCAGCTGTGCAACACACCACCAAACTTTTGGCTCACAGTGTGAAGTCACCAGCTACACAATTGGCAAGTTGGAAAGAACAGAAGGAATATTCACATGAAGACTTCCTAAGTCCCTCCAGCTAACCAACATCTGAGTCTTTCTCTGCCAACTGGAAACGCTCCAAGAAGTCAAACAAATGCAAATGGTCTTCTCCTTCACAGACTTGGAGATCCTCTACAACAGTATCACCACGTGATACCCTCGCCTGGCCAACCTCCATGTCGTTGGTGCGCACCATCAACTTTTTTTCTTCCCTGGACTCTGCAGACCAACAGAAGGAGAATGCCGACACTTCTGTAGATATCATGGAGCAGGACCCTCCTGCCTCCGTGCCCTGCAGCAGCAACTCTTTGAAAGCTGGCACTTGGCAGCTGCTGAGGTGACATCCCTTCATTTTTTCCTCGTCATGAATCTCCTCCAATGGAACATTCACAGTCTTCGATCCAACAAAGAGGATTTATGGCTGCTCTTAGAATCATAGTATCAACTTGTTCTCGGGAAAAAAAAATTCCGTCCCATGACTGCTTTGAGCTCTCACATTTCTTCCCAGTTCATTTTGACCTTCCACCTGAGGACGGCATTCCACCTGATGGGGGAGTCATGCTGCTCGTACGACATGATGTTCATAGTCAGCCCTTCTCCCTGACTACCCACCTTCAAGCTGTTGCATACATTTTCCTTCCTCACTTGACCTTTTCCCTTTGTACCATTTACATCCCTCCATCATACAATGTCATCAGGGCAGACTTCCTCCAGCTTATTGGGCAGCTACCTCACCCCTTTCAGCTGCTCGATGACTTAAATGTGCTCCATCCCCTTAGGGGTTCTCCCAGAACCTATCAGAGAGGTGCCCTCTTGGCTGATCTCCCCAATCAACTTAACCTCTTCTGCCTTGACACAGGAGCACTCATGTTCCTTTCAGACTCAGCGCACATCTGTTCCCATTTGGACGTATCCTTCTGCACTGCCCAGCTTTGCCCATTATCTTGAGTGATCCGTTCTCTCTGACACATACACAAGTGACCATTTCCCATGTGCTATCCATTTGCTGACTCCTTGCCCACCAATGTGCACACCAAAATGGCAGCTTACTAAGGCTGACTACAGGTTTTACTCCTCCCTGGTGATGGTCAACGAGCAACATTTCTGCAGTTGTGATGACCAGGTAGAATATTTTTCAAATGTTATCCGTACCATCAGAGAATGTTCCATTCCTTGCACTTCCTCTTTACTACACCATGTTCTGGCCCCTTTGAGGACTGAGGCACACTGCAACACAATTCAAACACAGACGTGCTCACTGTGTTTTTAACCATCATCCTACGATGGCAAACTGCGTTCATTATAAACAGTATTGTGCACAGTGTTGTCACGTTCTTCGGGATAGCAAAAAAGCTAGCTGGATTTCATTCACTAGTTCTTTTAACAGTTACACTCCTTCTTCCATCATGTGGGCCAACTTCCGACGGCTCTCTGAGACCAAGATCCATTCTCCAATTTCTGGCCTGACAGTAGCAGATGATGTCATCGTGGACCCTATTGCTATCTCCAACACATTGGGTCGCCATTTTGCGGAGATTTTGAGGTCCTCCCACTGTTGCCCTGCCCTTCTCCATCAGAAACGAGGGGAGGAGGCTTGGGCAATATCCTTCTCTTCTAAGAATCATGAGTGCTACAATGCTGCCTTTTCTATGAGGAAGCTGGATCGTGCTCTCACTTCATCCCAATTCTCCACCCCAGAGCCAGACGATGTTCACATTCAGATGCTGCAGGCAAGCACTTCCTGCTTAATACGTACAACCATATATAGGCAGAGGGCATGTTTCCCAGACGATGGCATGAAGCCACTGTCATACCCATACCTAAACCTGGTAAGGACAAACATCTTCCTTGTAGCTACTGCCCCATTTCTCTCATCAGGTTTGTTTGCGAGGTGATGGAATGTATGATTTATGTCGAGCTGGTATGGTGGCTTGAGACTTGCAATTTACTAACCGCTGCACAGTGTGGATTTCGAGACCACCGTTCTGCAGTTGACCACTTTGTCAATTTGTCCACCCATGTCATGAATGGTTTTCTGTGGAAATCTCAGACTGTGGTCGTGTTTTTTGGTTTGGAGAAAGCCTACAACACTTGCTAGAGGACTGGTATCTTTTGTACTCTCTACACGTGGGACTTCTGTTTTTCAGGAATTTTTAAAAGACCGAGTTTTCAAGGTATATGTGGGTTCTGCCTTGTGGACACCTTTATCCTGGAAAATGGTGTGCCACAGGGTTCTGTCCTGAGTGTTGTTCTCTTTGCTGTCGCCATTAACCCTATAATGACCTGTCTCCCACTGGGCATCTACAGCTCTCTTTTCATTGATGATTTTGCCATCTATTGCTGTTCTCCACAGATCTATCTCATTGAGCGGCATCTTCAGCGGTGTCTTGATCATCTTTACTCGTGAAGCATCAACAATGGGTTTCATTTCTCCACCGACAAAACTGTTTGTGTGAATTTCTGGTGGTGCAATTGGTTTCTTCCACCATCTATACGTCTTGGGTCTGTTGCTCTTCCGTTCATTGAAACTAAGAAATTCCTGGGCTCATGCTTGATAGGAAACTTTCATAGTCCTCCCACATGTCTTACGCAGCAGCCCACTATATGCAGTCCCTCAGTGTCCTAAGTGTCCTCAATGGTACTTCCTGATGTGCAGATCGCAGATCGAATCACCCTCCTCCATTTGTACCGGTCCCTTGTTCATTCGAAACTGTACTATGGGTGTTTCATTTATGCATCTGGATGTCCGTCCCTTTTACGCCGCCTCAATACTATCCACTATCGTGGCATCCGTTTGGCCACGGGTGCCTTTTACACTAGCCCAGTTGAGAGTCTGTATTCAGAAGCTGCCAAACTATCACTGTCCTACTTCCTTGACTTTCTCCTCAGCAGATAAGCATGTGGCTTGTTTGCCATGCATAGCCACATATCCTATACCTCTTTCTTCAATGACTGCTTTGATCGTCAATATGGGGCACGTCCTTCTTCTCTGTTACCTCCTGGAGTTGGCTTTCAGCTCTCTCTCAGGCAGCTTAACTTCACGCTACTTTCACCTTTTTGGTGGGTGCAAACCCTTCACTGCCTTGGCTTTGTGTGTCAGCCTGTGTTCACTTTGGCCTTCATTCGCTTGCTAAGGACACCACTCCAGGCTCTCCCTTGTGCCTTCAGTTTCATGACCATCACATCGAACTGATGGCTCTTTCACATCGAACTGATGGCTCTTTGACTGACCGTGGTGTCAGGTGTGCCATTGTCATTGGCATTGACGTTTTTCAGTATTGGTTTCAGAACATTGCTCAGTATTTACAGCAGAGCTCTTTGCCCTGTATTAGGCCATGCAGTACATCTGGCAACACAGGCTTTACAATTGTGTCATCTGCTCAGACTCACTCACTGCCCTTCAAAGCCTCTGTGTGCTGTACACTGTTCATCCCTTAGTGCAATGGATCCAGGAAAGTTGTGCCATTGCACGGTGTGGATTTTGAGTGCGCCATTCTGCAATGGACCATCTCATCACTTTGTCAGCCCATGTTATGAACAGTTTTCTGCAGAAATACCAGACTGTGGCTGTGTTTTTGGATATGGAGGAAGCCTACAACACCTGCTGGAGAACTGGTATCCTCCGTACTCTATACATGTTGGGGTTATACATGTGGGGCCTCCATGGCCACCTGTCCCATTTCCTTCAGGAATTTTTGAGTTTTCTGGGTACGTGTGGGCTCAGCCTTCTTGAACACCTTTATCCAGGAGGAAAACTAGTGGTTTTTGTGCCCTAAAACAAAACATAATCTTCTTTGCTATAGCCATTGACCCTATCATGGACAGTTTCCCGCCAGGCATCTCTGGCTCCCTTTCCATTGATGACTTTGCGACCTGTTGCAGTATACCACAGACCTACCTCCTTGAGTGCCATCTTCAGCAATGTCTTGATCATCTTTACTCATGGAGCATCGACAATGACTTTTACTTTTCCACTGACAAAACCGTTTTATGAATTTCTGGCAGTGCAACAGATTTCTACCACTGTCTTTACGCCTTGGACCTGTTGCTCTTCCATTCACTGAGCATATGAAACTCCTAGAGCTCTTGCTGGACAGGAAAATTCTTGGTCCTTCTATGTGTCTTACCTCTCCACGCTGTACCTTGTCCCTCAATGTCCTACGTGTCCTAAACGGTACTTCCTGGGGAGCGGATCAAACCACCACCCTGGGGAGCAGATCAAACCACCACCCTCCTCCATTTGTACTGATCCCTTGCCCATTCAAAACTAGCCTATGGCTATTTCGTTTTTTCATCTTCACATCCATCCATCTTACACAGTCTTAACAAAATCCACCATTGTGGAACATGTTTGACCTCTGGTGCCCTTTACATTAGCTTCGTTGAGAGAGTCTTTTCAGAAGCTGCTGAACTGCCACTGTCATATTGGTATTATGTCTTCCTCAGTGGATACACATGCTGTTTGTCAGCCATGCCCCACCACCCGTCCTACGCCTTCTTCTCTGTTACCTCCCAGAGTTCACTTTCGACTACTGCTTCAGAAACTTAACTTCACACTACCTTCCAAGTTCCCAGTGGGTGTGAACTGTTCACTGCCTTGATTTTATGTGGCAGCCCATGTTTGTCTTGGACTTCATTCGCTTTCTATGGACACTACGTTGAATTTGATCTGTCACTGTAATTTGATCCTTGCATGCAACTTAGTGATAGCACCTCTCTGTAAATTGATGGCTTTAAGACTGGCTGTAGTGTCAGGCATGCCTTCATCATTGGCAATGACCATTTTCAGTGTAGGCTTCCAGAACATTGCTTGATTTTTACAACAGAGCTCTTCACCCTCTGTCAGGCCACCCCCTATATCTGGTGACACAGGCTTTTCAATTTTCATGTGCTCAAATTCTGTCAGTGCTTTTCAGAGCTCTGTGTGGTATACACAGTCCATCTCTTTGCACTGCAGGTGCAAGAAAGCTTCCACTTGCTTGCTATTGAGGGAGCCACTGTGATGTTCAGGTGGGATCCTGGCCACGTCAGTCAGTCTGACAGGAAGTGAGGCTGCTGACTCTGCTGCCAAGGCTGCTGTCATCCTACCTTGGCCTGCTAGTTCTTCCAGTCCTTTGGATGAGCCCCATGTTGTTGCCTATTTGCAGGTGGTGTCACTTTGGGTTCATCACTGGTTTTCTCTCCATGGAATAAGCTCTGGGGAACTAAACCTCTCCCAGCAGCTTGGCCAACCTCCTCTCAGCCCTCTCATCACGAGCAGATCATCATAGCTAGTTTGCATATTGGGTACTGTCCTCCTAGCCATCACCATTTTTTAAGTGGTGATCCCCCACCACTTTCTGCTTATTGTCATCAACATTTGAAGGTTCATCATTTTCTGACCAAATGCCTTTTTTTTCTTACCACTTATTTTCCAGTGTATAGGTGCTGTCTGAGTTATCAACTGTTTTAGCAAATGTCACACTGGTTGTAGTCCACATTTTACTTTTTATCCATCATAGCAATATGGCGAAGGACATTTAATCTTTGGTTCAGGACCTCTACTGTCTGTGGGGTGTATTTTGTGGACCTTTCTTCAAGGGGAAGTCTTTGTTTTTAGGTCATTGCTTCTATCAGTTGGGCTTAATGTATAGTCGCTTTTTTTAACTTCTTTTACTTATTCGTGCTCTAAGGTTATGACATGGGCACTTATCGCTTCAGTTATTTTTGTCCAATCAAAGAGAGAGAGAGAGAGAGAGAGAGAGAGAGAGAGAGAGAGAGAGAGAGACTGTTTTGATTCCGCGTCTAACAGGATCCAAAGGTAGGATTCGACCAAGTTGATTTCAGAAAAGTATTGATGCCAAGAACAAGGACGGGCAGAGGGTTGAGTGTGATATGTGCCATGAAATAGTTTGTGCAACTTAACTCTTGGGCAAACGGATCTGAAAACTCAGAAGACAAGGGACCCATTTCATTATGAGACATATGGTCCAACACTAGATGCATCGCATCCACGATAGAAAAACTAAAGGAAGCAAAGGCATCTAACCCAAACAGATTTTCAGTGCTCACATCATTAACAATTATGTGTATAATGGAATGGACTACTGACTTTGTAAACTGTGTCAGCTGTGGCTTGGCTGAGAATAATAGGAATCTGCTGTTGGTTATAGCTTGCCAAGTGACACTCAACACATGTCAGTGGTGGTGGGGACCCCAGCCTGGTGTAAGTTTTTATGTTGAGTAGGAGCACTGGTGCCCCCACGTCAACTTCTAGGATTAATGGCTTATCCATCACCTGCGCTTCAATGAAAAATTGTTCTGGCCTGCAAACAATGGTGAATATAACAATGAAACAGCATGAGTATCATGCCCATTGATTCCTGCAGTGACTCTTTCGGGGGGGAGGGGGGGCTTAAAGATTGACGTACCATTGCTATGTGACCTTTTTTTCGTTTGAGGCAAGATACCCAGTGCTTGGGTCAAGCCACGAGCTCATGCTTTAGGAAACAAGGAGGACACAAAGAAAGTGGTGTTCACTGTTCCTGTTGCCGACAACATGTTTGTCCATGTCAGCCCAATTGATTGGCGTGTTTGTATTGCAGCTACCTCCTCTGACCTCCCCCCCCCCCCCCCCCTGGTGCACCACTAGCACTAGGCTCCATGTGCCAATACTGCACACTATCAACAATGGCAATATAACTCCAACCCTGTAACTGGCGGCCCACAGCATGGGAGACATTGAACGACAGTGCAATGTTCAAAACCTCTTGTAACATAGGATACTCAAACTGAAGGGCAAGTTGATGCACCTCCTTATCTGAGCCAGGATGAAAGATTGCATCTCTGATCATTGTGCACACATAACACCGAACTGGCATGACGGTGGCCATAAAGCTTGGTCACGTAAGCTTGATACAGTTTCTGCAGCTGTTTGTGACATTGTTAGAATTCACCACATGCAGCAACCATATGCATATGCTTGTGGTAATAGGATAGGAAACAACACACAGTGCCAAAGAAAAGTGGCTCTGGTTCTTATAGAAGAGGTAACTGGCACAGCAAGTGATACATATGAGGCGGTATCCACCATAAGGAAAGAGCCTCAAAGACCTCCGTGGCGGCACCTGAGTCTGTATCAACATAGCTAACTACTGATCCAACACAGCTGTTGCAGAAGGGACTGGAATAAAGCCTCCATGGGAGAGTCGAATGGCAGAAAGACTACAGAATCTGAAACCTGCAAAAATTCTACCCTTGATGTAACTACTTGTGTTCTAATTAGTTACACAAGGAAACACATGAAAAAGAGGTACAATTTACTGGGTCACAGGATAACACCCATAAGAAAACAGTGAAAGTAGTTTACATTTCTCGAAGACATTAATAACTGAGGTCCTTGAGCCCCATGCACGCCCATATAAAGATGCTATCCACATTAGGTGTTGCTGGCATGGAGCTGTGTGTGCAGAGCAGACCTGGTATGGTGGTGAGTGACAGAGCTACCCCTGGTGACCACCTCAGGTAGTTGCAGGTACACCGTTTTGAGTGTTGGTGTGCACTATGCTGGCTAAGCGGCTTGACTTACATCCACTTTGGGCACTAGGTATAGTAATCATCGTGTTACTACAGTATGTTCTACACAAGGCAAGGACCTGAGTGAGTGGATGAAATATTGAACAAACCTTTCACAACTTCAGTATTTAATTGTTCAAGATAACATATGCATATAAACAGTATTACAATAATTAGAAGGCAGCACACATTTCCTTTACATATCAGTTTCTTTTGTGGCAAATAACTTTAAGGAAAAACAAAAAGAAACTGAAATTCTATCCCTTAATGTAGCTAGCGCTTTCACTATTGAAACAAATTTCGTAATAAAAATGCTTTAGGATGACCATGTGCATTGTTGGATTTTTTGTTAGCCTGTGTATTGTGAATATTTCTCTTTCAAATATTGACTCCATCCCGTGGGAGAACACTTACAGGAAAACCATTGACACAATTGAGTCAAAATCTGAAACAGAATTGTCAGTGAAGTACAATACTTAGCACTGAAAGCACATTTGTTAGAGGCATCAATGTATAGATAGAACAGAACTGCCCCCGGGATGGAGAAAACTGCTGTTCATACAAAAATAGAATATTTTAGAGTATGCAAACATTACAAGCAGAAGAAATTTTGAGAATCTTCTAGAAATGGTAAATACTGAATAAAAAATATTTGCCGGTGATCAGATTTGAACTGGCAACATACAGCACACCAGACAGTGATGGTAACCACTGCTTCTCACTGTGTGCAGTACAGCTCATGGCAGTATCTAATTCTCATGCAACCTTCATATGAAAACAAAGAAAAAAATTAAATTGAGAAGCCAAAAAAGCACAACGTACTTGACTATAACATAAGTGTAGTGAGATTAAGTTCAGTCACTCTCATTATACCACTGTTTGCTATGTTCCATGCCATTCTATTCCATTAATGTTTATTGTGAGACCCAGCATTTCAAATACATTGTGGGATGTTTTGACATGATTGTCTAGATCATAAACAAATGTTCAGTGGTAATCAGCTAAAGTTGATTCTTTAATTTGTCATACACACAAATTTTGGACCTGTATCACTCATTTTCTCCCAAACAGATTTTTTCTGTGTTCACAATGTAAGCACTGACCAAGGTGGCACAGAAGTTAGTATAATGAACTCACATTCAGGAAGATGACGATTCAAATTCCAGTCAGGCCATCCAGATTTAGGTTTTCCATGATTTCTCCTAATTACTCAAGGCAAATGGCACGATGTTCCCTTTGAAAGTGGATGACTGAGTTTCTTTCTCATCTGTCCTTGATTTGAGCTTGTACTCTGTCTGTAATAACCTCATTGTTGACAGGATGTTAAACTCTGATGTTCCTTCCTTCCTTTTTCACAATTTAAATGCTAAGCTTTCAGTAAGAGTTAATGGTCACACACAGTCTATACTAATGATACTCAGTATGCGATAGAGTATACACAATAGTTACTTCTTTGATTCTGGCTTGACCATGTGATCAGTTTGGATTCTGTGCTCCTGAACCTGCACTGTGTAGCTACACTGGTACAGATCTCTACTGCAGGTTCTTGACTGCCATGATGTACCACCCATAACTGATCAGAATTTCTTCTGTTATTGTGTAACTGCTTTCTACTATACTGCTCCCCACCCCATTTTGAAGCATTTCGTATTCTGTATCCATTACTTTGTCTCCTTCTTAAAAATTTGCTTTGTGTCTCTTTATCATTCTCATATTTTGTTTTTCTGCAGTTGACATTTTTTAAATGTTTACCCCTTATATCTGATAAATAAATCACATTCTATCTTCATTTGATTGGGTTTTCAAATCTCGTCTGATGCAGTCTCCAACAATCAGTCTTTCCTTCTCATCCTGTCTGGCAAGTCTCCCCTGACCCAGGATTCTGGACAACTTTTCCGAACTCTGCCCCCTTTCCTAAACCAACTCTGCCCCTTTTCCTAAACCTCACCAGTCCTTTTCCTTCACCTCTCTTCCTTCCTCTTCAAGCCTTCTGCCAGAAGAAGGAGCGAGCCACTGGCTCCAAAAGCTTGCCCACTTTAATACCCTTACGTGTGTGCTCTCCTGTGCTTTCTGAGTAGATTTTTTTATCTATACAATACATTACATTTGCAAATATTAATTGTTTATTTTTGATGATAGCAAAGAAGGGAAAGCAGAAAGGTGGAAGGAGTATATAGAGGGTCTATACAACGGCGATGTACTTGAGGACAATATTATGGAAATGGAAGAGGATGTAGATGAAGATGAAATGGGAGACACGATACTGCGTGAAGGGTTTGATAGAGCACTGAAAGACTTGAGTCGAAACAAGGCCGCGGGAGTAGACAACAGTCCATTAGAACTACTGACGGCCTTGGGAGAGCCAGTCCTGACAAAACTCTACCATCTGGTGAGCAAGATGTATGAGACAGGTGAAATACCCTCAGACTTCAAGAAGAATATAATAATTCCAATCCCAAAGAAAACAGGTGTTGACAGATGTGAAAATTACCGAACTATCAGTTTAATAAGTCACAGCTGCAAAATACTAACGCGAATTCTTTAGAGATGAATGGAAAGACTGGCAGAAGCCAGCCTCGGGGAAGATCAGTTTGGATTCTGTAGAAATGTTGGAACACGTGAGGCAGTACTGACCTTACGACTTATCTTAGAAGGAAGATTAAGGAAAGGCAAACCTACGTTTCTAGCATTTGTAGACTTAGAGAAAGCTTTTGACAATGTTGACTGGAATACTCTCTTTCAAATTCTAAAGGTGGCAGTGGTAAAATACAGGGAGCGAAAGGCTATTTACAATTTGTACAGAAACCGGATGGCAGTTATAAGAGTCAAGGGGCATGAAAGGGAAGCAGTGTTTGGGAAGGGAGTGAGACAGGGTTGTAGCCTCTCCTTGATGCTATTCAATCTGTATATTGAGCAAGCAGTAAAGGAAACAAAACAAGAGTTTGGAGTAGGTATTAAAATCCATGGAGAAGAAATAAAAACTTTGAGGTTCGCCGATGACGTTGTAATTCTGTCAGAGACAGAAATGGACTAGGAAGAGCAGTTGAACGGAATGGACAGTGTCTTGAAAGGACGGTATAAGATGAACACCAACAAAAGCAAAACGAGGATAATGGAATGTAGTCGAATTAAGTTTGGTGATACTGAGGGAATTAGATTAGGAAATGAGACACTTAAAGTAGTAAATGAGTTTTGCTATTTGGGCAGCAAAATAACTGATGATGGTCGAAGTAGAGAGGATATAAAATGTAGACTGGTAATGGCAAGGAAAGCGTTTCTGAAGAAGAGAAATTTGTTAACATCGAGAATAGATTTAAGTGTCAGGAAGTCATCTCTGAAAGTATTTGTATGGAGTGTAGCCAAGTATGGAAGTGGAACGTGGATGATAAATAGTGTGGACAAGAAGAGAATAGAAGCTTTCAAAATGTGGTGCTACAGAATAATGCTGAAGATTAGCTGGATAGATCACATAACTAATGAGGAGGTAATGAATAGAATTGGGGAGAAGAGGAGTTTGTGGCACAACTTGACAAGAAGAAGAGACTGGTTGGTAGGACATGTTCTGTGGCATCAGGGGATCACAAATTTAGCATTGGAGGGCAGCGTGGAGGGTAAAAATTGTAGATGGAGACTAAGAGATGAATACACTAAGCAGATTCAGAAGGACGTAGGTTGCAGTAAGTACTGGGAGATGAAGCTTGCACAGGATAGAGTAGCATGGAGAGCTGCATCAAATCAGTCTCAGGACTGAAGACCACAACAGCAACAACAGCTTCATTCTTCAATCATTTTTATTATTCATGTAGTCTATAATGTGGCATACAGGCATAAGATCCAGTACATTCCTCTATGGCATTTAATGTTCATAGCAAATTTTTGAGTTAATGCAGCAAATTTCAGATATTGGTGTGGGAAGCTCAGTCAGTTGAGCATTGCCTGTGAAGGCAAGGTTATGTGGATTGGAGACCCAATCTGGTACACTGTTTTAGTCTGTCTGGAATTTCCAAAACTGTGCAGACTCGATTGCAGAGTGGAAGACTCACTGTGTAATTATAAGATACACTTTACATTTGATGTAAGGGTAGAGGTATGACTTATGTAAACAAGGGTAGTCTGATATGGGAGCAACAACACAGTGCAGCTTTCCTTGTTGCATTTGGTTGCTGATATTTCAGCCTATGTAGGACTGACAGCAACATATTTCTCATATTTTTCTAACCAAAGGAATAAATACATTGATGGGTGAGAAGGCAACCATTCTTATCCAAATGAGAACAGCGTTGTGTGTGAATGGTAGACTCCATTGAGATGGCCTGATGATAATGAAAGTAATCTGTCCATCATCATCAAAACAATCAGGAACAGTTTCCACCACTGTTTTAGTCTGTTCAATACATTAGCCTCACAATTTTCCTGTATTTTCTGAAGTGCTGTTCCACCACCAACCCGTTCCAGTCCTCTCCTTTTTTCTGAATTCTTGGTCTTTTGCCCTAGAGCTTCAGTTCATGCATTTTTCTTGAAATTCTATCGCATGTTATTCTCTCAACACTTCCGTACTGCTTAAGCCTTGCAGGTTCTATCCACTGTTTCTAAGTGTTTCTGTACCATCTCGCAGTTTCTTAATTTCGTTGAGTTCATCCTTGATACTCCCCCTCTGCTTCTGTGAAATTTCATTTTATATGCCTGTATCTTGCTAAAGGAGATCAGATGTGGAAGTGACCATAAAAACTGAATATTTCTTTCATGCCCCACAAAAATAGCAATTTCCCCCACTTTCAAAAGTGTATGGTTTGTTAATATTTGCACTTTTATTTGCCTTAAAATGTTGTGCGTAGCTTGTGGCCTCTTGCTGTAGTCACTTGCTCTTTTGGTTCAGTGATGTTTGGCAAACAGAAAAATGGATTTTTCTTGAGTTTTGTCAGTCACTTTGTCAGAAAGATTCCACATACATGTTGAAGAAAGCCGTGACAGGTAACAGAGCTTATAAACACACTACTTTATTTTTTGTTGTCATGAATTAAGATTTGTAAAGATTGCTTTCTCCATTCCTGATAATATCAGACATTACTACATATGATGTCTGTGACTTTAGCTTTCCAGTTTTGTTTCCATGTTTGTGGTGTACAAAATAAAAAGAGTGAAGAAATTTAATATTAATCTTAAGTTCTGTAGCAATCAGTTTAAAACTGCAACAGTTACCAGGGATGCTGTGGAAGATCGATCTGTGCAACAAGAGAAATCGCCATGTAATAGTATCAAATGCAAACTTCCTTTTATGTGGAGACTCTTTTGGCCGTTACGTGTAGTTAATGACAGACAATATTGTAACATTCAAATAAGAAAGCTTAAGTGAAAAGGTCATGTCCAGAAGTGAATCGGAACGAAGTAAAGACATTAATGGAACCACCTTTCAAGTGGAAAGTGTATAAAATGGCCCCAGCCCCCTCCCCATAAAAGGCAGTCATATTGTGAAAATTAATAAAATATTGTTTATGGTAGTGTGTCATAAAACTTTCAGGAGTGTTAATTCCAATTGCTTTATTGTTACTCAAAAAGGCCTTACTTTCATTTGTTTCAGGACCATAAAGACTGTGAGGTAGCACTATCAAAATACAAAATTGCTACTCAGTATGCACCTGAATCAGCACCATTGTGGAGTAACATTGGAATGTGCTTTTTTGAAATGAAAAAGTTCATTGCAGTAAGTCATTGTGGTATTACAAATACAAAATGCAAGTTCAGTGTACTGTTCTGTTCTCATTTCTTGTCTTTTCTTCCTGCCCATTCATTGCATTTTGTACAACCTTCACAGAGCACAGACTAAACACCTCGACCTTGTCATCGTGTGTTAAGATTTTCATCATATCATCCTAATTTTGATTTTCTTTGATTTTCTGAGATCAAGTACAGGTAATTTGAATAGCAGGTTGGTCCTTGCAGTGAAACAATGCCCAAGGCTTCCACTATCAAATGTCAGTTTGCATCTGTGCTTCATATTTAATGCCCTTATTGCCAATGTGACATTATGTGGTAAAATTTTTCCATTGTTTTGTTGAATCTTCTTATTCTGTCAATGATCCCAATTCTAAATTATTTTCTCCATTCTCTTCTCAATTGTTTTTTGTCCCTTCTTATTTATTTAGTGTTATTTTTCATCTCTGTCACCATCTTAAAAATCTTATTGGCTCCAGTATAAAGAGTACTACCCTTTTTTCCTCCTGCTTAGTAATGTGTAACTAATTTCCATTGAGCACTATTTGTAATTTGGTTTGCCACTTCTTAACTCAGCACATTACTTTCTTTTTACAATTATGACTTATGTATTTTCAGGCCATCAGCTGCCTTAAGAGAGCAAATCACCTGTCTCCTTTTGATTGGAAAATATTATACAACCTTGGACTGGTTCATTTAGTGACACAGCAGTATGCATCAGCTTTTCATTACTTGTCTGCATCGATAAATCTCCACCATAGATATGGGAATGCATTTATGCTGCTTGCTCGTAAGTTTATTATACTTAATTAGTTATCAAAATATTCAATGAATTGTACACTGTTTATAAAAAGCTAACTAGTGGCACACAGTGACATTGTTTCAAGGAATATGAATTGTTCAAACTGTATAATTTTGTCACAGAAAATAAGGGGAATCTGAAATGTAGTGGAAAAATATTGGCCAGCTATGAGTAGGACTCCATACAAACTTCATTATGTATATATTATAAAATGGATAGATTGCCACTCACTATACAGTGGAGATGTTAAGTCGCAGACAGGCACAACAAAAAGTCTGTTTGTTTAGCTGTCTTTTTTTTCTGTCTGCAACTCAGCATCTCCACTATGTGGTTAGTAGCAATCTATCCTTTTCATTGTATTGTAATTATGTATACAAACAGTTCATCCATCCTGGAAATTGAGGATACTGACAGTTTTTGCTTGTTATTGACATTCATACTGGCAAGGTATTGGTTCTGAAAATTCAGTTTTTTGAGAATCTTTTAATTATAATTTTGAAATAAGACAACAAATGACAAAAAATATTTGTTTTATGTGACATAATTACATATTTACACTTTTCAGATGTTTTTTCTTTACTTGCACTGTAAAACATTGCTGTTTCTGTAATATTGATTCTAGGCCAGTGGGAAGTACCCTATAGGTTTTGATGAGCAAATTTCTGGCTATCAAAGTATGTGACATAAATGGCCATATGTTGTGATTACATTGACTTAGAAGCTTCAGCTTCAATTTTTTGCACCAACAAAGAACCATGTGTGACATAAATTTCAACTTGATATAACTACTTGTTCCTGAGAAAATGGGTTTTTAAGAGTGATATAACTACTTATTCCTTAGAAAATGGGTTTTTAACAGTCTGACAGACAGATGGACGGAAAACAAAATCATCATATAAGGGTTCCATTTTTACTGATTGAAGTAAAGAGCCATGAAAAAGGCAAAAAAGCTAATAACAGACTTCTGTGGATCAGTATTTGCTCCCAAAAAATTTTATATATCCAAGAAACTAATACTTATGACAGGATAGCAAACAGGATTGTGTAAAAACTGACACAAATGGCAGCTTTTAGAACTAGAGATTTCTTCATTTGAGAAAACTGTGGAATTGGACTATTTGGGGATTAAGTGAAAAGTCATTTGATATCCTGTGTGAAGACACTGGAGTTCTTTCCAGCAGTGGTTCCTATTTTCTTAATTGACAGGAATCCTCGGCATTTGCTTCGAATTACAGGCTTTAGCCTGGCAGTAAGGATCTCACTGTAATGTACACTATTTATTGTTGTGCCCCTTTCCCTATAATGTTCCAGTACTGGACCTTGTGCATCTCAAAAAACTTTAAGCATCAGTTTTTCAGAGGATGGTTGGGTCTTGCACTTTTTCTTGCACGGTGAATTTGGATATTTCCATTCCATGTTCTGCCGTTTACTCTCCGGCTTGTTATGATGGATCCATTTTTTGTCACCTGTCTATTTTTTTATATTACAGGCAATCCTAGAACATTGGCTCATAGGGCCTGTATAATGCCTGAAGCTGACAGCTTGCTTAACAAACTAATGTACCTGCAACTGGTATTCAAGAAACTTCACTATTCGTCACAACGTTTAATGGAGTCTTTCAAGAAATAATGATAATCAACCATGGGAAAATGTTAAATAGTATTTCTTGCATGTGTAAGGAATGTTCCTTTAAAAGTGCTAGATTCATGAAAATGTTTGAACAGAGGTTCTCTTCAGCCAATTGACCAAGATGGAAACCTTTGTGAGGGCTGTGAAGGATGAATTTTTTTGTGAACGATAGGAATCTACAAAGTTTTGTGTGACTGTGTACAACAGACATCTAGCATACTAAAAGAATCAACAACATAGGAAAAGATATATTGCTATATACTGTAAAGAACACATGTCAAGTTGTGGACAGGCATGATTAAAAGACACTCACCTGTAGTTTTCGGTCACAGCCTTTGCCAGTAAGGAGGACACACACACAACATTCAGACTTCCACACAAACAAGCACACCTCATGCACTCATGACTGCCAACTCCAGCGTCTCTGGCCACACACATTGTAACTTTAAATTACTTACCAGACAGCAGTGTAATATTTGGTGTCCTACAGAAGAAAGTAAGAACTGTCCAGTTACAATCTCATCATTAACGCCAAAAAAAATTTGGCCTATAACCAATAAAATAGTTACTTTAATACCAACAAAATTTATATTGTAGCTCTTCACTCCACATCTTAATCAGGTTTCCAAGTTAATGTTACCCTCAATTGTCAATAATTATACAGAAATAGAAATTCCATTACTGATACTGAGCAGGTAGAAATGAAGAATCAGTTAAAAATCATTGTTTCTGAAGGCAAATTGCAGACATGAAAGGCTATCTTGCTGACTTTTTATATCTGGATGAGCAGGCAAATACAAAATCCAATCAAAATCACTGTGCTCGCTTACTGATGGTAACATGTTTTGTCACTCTTGCATTGTCTCATACTCATATAAATAAAAATAAATAAATAAAGTAACAACATCTTACTATACTTCAATACTGACACTGTCTTGCTCTGATCATCTCACATTTCACTTGCCATATTTATTTCTGACAGTCATCGTTTGTGTATTTATTTCAGATGCCAGACATTCATCGTGATGTATGAGTATAAATTAAATTAGTAGCCTAGTCAATAATTATATTCACACATTAACAAAATAATAATTTGCAGTGCAACTGTTACACACAGCCCAGAGCACATCCCAGCAACAATATAACTTGACAAGAACTTCCTCATTTCTTACACTAATTACATGTTGGAACAATTTAGCTCACCTATACATTACTGAGCAATGCAGAGTTACAGGCATCAAGGAATTAACCCTTTGACTACTGTTGACAAGTTAACTGAACATGCTCTTCCTCTTCCCAGGTGCTGTTATTAAGTGCAGCCTCAGGGTATTCCTTCAGCACTATTGACAAGTCAACTAAGACTCCCCCGGCTAACCCCTCAGTGTTGATGAGAGGCACCTGCGTTCTGTTGATGAGTTTAAGCATACAGCGAATTTCTATCCTGTAGCTAAGTTTTATTTTGGTACTTTGTCTGTTGTGATCTCATTTTGTTCCATTCAGCTTAGGTTTATGTCTTATTGTTCATCAGAATTGCATCACAGTGTGTTTCTCATCATCTGTTCAACAAGGAAAACTGTGGTTGCACTGAGGCAGAGATTATGGAGATACAAAGAGCAACAGTGAGGATCAGTTATTCATTGTTGACAAAAGCAGTAACTCCTCCACAGATTCTGAAACTGACTATTCTGCACCACCTGTGTCAGCAAGGGTGAAACTACAGTCTTATGACTCAACTAGAGCTGTAATGATAGTTTTTATCAGTCCAAACAGTTTGAAAGTTTGGATTTTTTGGAGTGGGGTACCAAAATTGATTTGGAAACAGTTGAATGAGAAGTCCTCTTTAAATCTCTGTAGATTTTTAACATCAGTAAATTTGCAAAGAAGTTTCAAAGTTAGAAACTAATTTTTTTACAACTTCAATAATGTTCATTTCAGTGGTGACAAATCTCAGATTGACTGAAAGAGACATGACAAGAAGCACTTCCGAATTAATTAGCACAGGGCAAGGCAGGCCACTTGCTTCATCCCAGCCCAATGCAGGCTACTTAGCACAGATAGGTGGGTTAGATGATTAGATTAGATTAGATTAGTACTTGTTCCATAGATCATGAATATGACACTTTGTAATGATGTCGAACGTGTCAGTCTAATAAAAGGTGTCTATACAAGATATTACACTACACAAAATATTACATGACACTTAATATTTTTAATTTTTTTTTCTTTTGTTTCATTTTTTGTGGGGGTTGGGGAAATTACCCACTTACTATATCCAAAAATTCATCTGATGAGTAGAAGGAGTTGCCATTAAGAAATTCTTTTAATTTCCTTTTAAATGCTATATGGCTATCTGTCAGACTTTTGATGCTATTAGGTAAGTGACCAAAGACTTTTGTGGCAGCATAATTTACCTCCTTCTGAGCCAAAGTTAGATTTAACCTTGAGTAGTGAAGATCATCCTTTCTCCTAGTGTTGTAGCCATGTACACTGCTATTACTTCTAAATTCATTCGTATTGTTAATATCAAATTTCATAAGTGATTATATATATTGTGAGGCTACAGTGAAGCTCTCGAGCTCTTTAAATAAGTGTCTGCAGAATGATCTGGGATGAGCTCCAGCAATTATTCTGATTACACGCTTTTGTGCAATGAACACTCTTTTACTCAATGATGAGTTACCCCAGAATATGATGCCATACGAAAGCAGAGAACGAAAATAGGCATGGTAAGCTAATTTACTGAGATGTATATTGCTAAAATTTGCAATGACCCTATTAGCATAAGTAGCTGAACTCAAATGTTTCAGCAGATCTTCAGTGTGGTTTATCCAGTTCAACCCCTCATCAATGCATACACCTGGAAGTTTGGAATATTCTACCTTAGCTACCGATTTCTGATTGAAGTCTACATTTATTAATGGTGTCATTCCGTTTACTGTGTGGAACTGTATGTACTGTGTTTTGTCAAAGTTTATGAGAGCCCATTTGCAGAGAACCACTTAATGATTTTCTGAAACATATCGTTTACAATTTCACCAGTTAATTGTTGTATGTTGGATGTGATAGCTATACTTGTATCATCGGCAGAAAGTACCAGCTTTGCATCTTCGTGAATACAGAATGGCAAGTCATTAATATATATTAAGAACAGTGCAGTGTTCATCTCAGCGTATAATGAGCATGTGTGCACCAACCAACTGGGTAATATAACAATTTACACACTAGGGGATATAATTAAACATTCTTAACCCTTCACTATAACAGTTAAACACAATCACTGTTGTTCATACAAGGCACATAGCTTTCATCAAATTAGTTTTAAAATTGTATCCTGATCCTGCATAGTTAAAAAAATGGATGCCAGGAGTCACTATTATGCAGGCTTACATAAACATCAGATTCAAAGTTCTCCTATATTGATACCAGGTGGCAGTGTTATTTCAAAATCTCCATGACTGTGGGTGAACAAAGAATAGATTATCAGTAGTTTTATAAAGTTCAGAGGCATTTCTGTCACTGTAGCTGAATACTATGTTTCTCACAGCAACTGCACGAATTATGACTTTCAAATGTTTAGCATTTCCTCAGTTTTTAGGATGTTTTGGTAAAGGGAGCAATGTAAATGCCTCTGGAAGACAACATAACCCACTGGGATGATGACTTCCATTTTATACCAATCCTGGTGTCCACTAATGCCTTAACTCTAAAAACTATGGACAGACATTTTTGGAAGATCATTGTTTGGTATTCTGTGACTTGTCACTAGTTTTTATGGATATCCATCTCCTCATGAACAATGGCATGCTTGCACCTTATACTGAGCAGCAATATGGTTTTTGTAATAATAATAATAATAATACTTATGCTATACCAATATTGTCCTACTCATTTGGAGTAGTGAAATGGAGTAACACAGAACTAGAAGCACTCATTACACTTACACGATCACAATGCCACAAATATAGAATACATCACATACATTCAGCAACAGAAAGATTCACATTAAGCAGAAAGGAAGGAGGAAGGGGATTTATCAACATAAAAAAACCTACATTATGGACAGGTACCGTATTTACTCGAATCTAAGCCGCACCTGAAATTTGAGACTCGAAATTCAAGGGGAGAGAAAAGTGTTATGCCCCACCTCCAAATTGAAACAGAGTTGGTCCATTGTAATATGAGACACAATTTAGGTTGAATGATTGATGATACAGCTACAGTAGTCGTAAGCTTAGCAGTTAAGCTTTACCAGGTAGCCATTGCTATGCGTCAGGCGCGCCGTCCGTATTTATACGGGTACCCTTCCTTTTTCATGTGCTTCGTCTGGTTTGAATTGATTGCTTATTTTCTTTGATGTGATAAGTGCCATTCTCTTTGTTATAGTTGTTCACGTCACTCTAAGCTGAAAATGCATTACTGTACTGTGTCATGCATTGTTGGTCGCATTCTGATAATGAGTGTTCATGGCATGTCGCCGCTCGTGGCATGACTTGCTTTTGTGCGCGCTGCCACCGCTTACAATAAAAAAAAAGAGAGTTCTGAATGAGAGTTTAGCGAAAATTTTTCTCCGTTTGAAAATCTTTGCAGACGCCTCTTTAGTACATTACATTCTGCTCAGAAATTAGAGTCATGTTAGATTTAAAAATCTAGTGAATTACCGTGCTTCATTTCTGACTGTATCACTATTAGGCATAAGAATAATACGAATATAAATGTGACATGATATGTATATTCTTCCGGGTTTGCTGTTGTCTCACTCTAGTTTCATAGTTTATTAGGCAGATAGGATTTAAATGAGATAGCAGCAAACACGAAAGAATACATAGCAAAATGTTTATATTCATATTATTCTTATGGTGAAGAGAATACTGCATGTGATTCACAATTCATAAAAGTTCCTATTAGCAACTATCTCTTCTCACAGGTAGGAAAAAATTCAGTTGGCCATATTGACAAACATCCCAAACAGTCTTGCCAGTCGGATTTTCGTAGTACAGTGAAATGCTGCTACATTCGAAGATGAAAAATACAGAATTTGTATTTACTTCGTTGGATAGTGTATGAACATGCAGTGTTTGAAACTCGGGGCGGAGAAAAAAGCTCGTCTTCCACTTTTTTTTTTTTAATTTATTTACTGACACAGAGGTTTTGGCGCTACATATATTCGACGGCAGAAATTAGTTGTGGCGGCACCTACCAACATTTTTCAGAACTTCCACTTACTTTGCACTCGATTCTAAGCCACAGCTGGTTTTTTGGATTGCAAAAACTGGAAAAAAAAAGTGCGGCTTAGATTCGAGTAAATACGGTAGACAATTTAAGAAAATTCTTTATAGAACGAGCAGAAACTAGCAAAATACACAAAGCAATCACTCATATAAATACATCGGCTACACCATTGCAATTTCATAACCACTTCTACAACCCTTTAGATCACATAACATCAACAGATACAAAGAAAGTAAATTGGAAAAAGAAAACACTACATGGCAAGCACCAATACCATCCAACACAGCCGCACATCGATCAAGACGCATCCAACACATGGCTAAGAAAAGGCAATATATACAGTGAGATGGAAGGATTCATGATTGCAATACAGGATCAAACAATAAACACCAGATATTACAGCAAGCATATTATTAAAGATCCCAATACCACAACAGATAACTGCAGACTTTGCAAGCAACAAATAGAAACAGTAGATCACATCACAAGTGGATGTACAATACTAGCAAATACAGAATACACCAGAAGACATGACAATGTAGCAAAAATAATACATCAACAGCTTGCCATACAACATAAACTAATAAAACATCACGTTCCCACATACAAGTATGCACCACAAAAAGCACTGGAGAATGATGAATACAAATTATAGTGGAACAGAAGCATTATAACAGATAAAACAACACTACATAACAAACCTGACATCATACTCACCAACAAAAAGAAGAAATTAACACAACTAATCAAAATATCCATACCCAATGTAACAAATATACAGAAGAAAACAGGAGAAAAAATTGAAAAATACATCCAACTGGCTGAGGAAGTCAAGGCCAGAAGATGTTTTTCAGATTATTGTTTGCTTGCTTAGCTCTGCCTTATTTCTTACTTACGGGAAACTTGATCTGAGAGTACAACTCCTAGATTTTTATATTTTTTATATGCCTCAGGATAAAGTTGACATTATACCAATTATACTATCAACTACAGGAGTCATACCACACAATATCCACCAGTACATCAATGCAATACATCCAAACGTATATATACAACTACAGAAATCTGTAATTATTGATACATGTTCAATTACCCGAAAGTTCCTAAATGCAATGTAACACATAACGTAAGGTTAAAAGGAAGTCACGCTTGATCAAGGTCCGCCTCACTTTCCATTTTTAACCAGACATAATGTCTGAGAAAGAAAAGAAATAATAATAATAATAATAATAATTATTATTATTATTATTTATTATTTGTTATTTATTCTGTGTGTTTGTGCAGTTTCATGTATGATGCATTTCTTGCCTCTGATTGTTACACTTTTTCTGTTGACTCTGTCATCTATGATGCACATGCTCTGATATTTTACTGTATATTTGTAAATCACATAATTTTACAGTGTCATGTGATAAACAGTAATGAATTTACACTCATAAGTCTGTCACTGCCTCACCTTAACAATGACTTGAAGGTTTTCTATCAAAATATCATATGAAACGATGAGTTCCCAGTTGCATGCTCAAAAGTTAGTAACCCAGACAACTTGTTAAAAACAACTGTTATATTTACTTTGCATCAATATTAGTCAGTGAATAGTTTCAGCATATTATGGGTACCCAACTACTTTCCATATTTTCAGAGCAATGGTGAGGTGAATGCTGCAACAGTTTCTGATGGTTTGAGAACAGATTAGTAACATCATTAGAGAATGGGGATGAAACATGAAGAAGCCAAAATAACCTCACTACAGAGATTACTTTGCAATCCATCTACATGAACCTGTGTTCATTTACCATTATGTTAAGGGTTCCAATAATTTATTTTATTTCAAATAATCTTATGTTGAACAATATATGAAAGATAAAGGGCAAGAGGTATTTTGTGCATAGAAATCCAGACGTGGTTTGCAAATATTGTAAATTACAGTGATAAGTGAAATAATGACATTATATCACACAGCTCAACAAGAATTATGTAATTTATGTGTCAGACTTACATGTAACAAGTGAGTAATTCTGTAGCATTGCAAATAATAAGAATTGTAATACTAACAATTCGTGCAATGAAGGTTTGAGCGATTTTAATACAAATTAGCCTCTAGATATTCATCAACTGAAAAAAAGGTGTACAAGTAAGTAAAAATATTCTTAACTTTGTTGCTAAATTACTTAGTTGTTTCTGATTCACATTCCAAGAGTGGAGCTTTTCTTGACACAGACCAATCTGGTGTAATGAAGGTTCATTTAGTCATAAACTTCAGTTATCAACAGCTGAACCAATCCATTATGTATCATCCCAAAATATATCACTCTCTGTGTAAATTATGAGAAATGTGCAAGTTTCCTGCATAATGTGCTCAAATATATTGGGAAACCAGATGTATCCATTGAACAGAAAACAGAGTAAATATTTATACCAGTATTTAGAATTATTTTGATGGCACAAACGATTTCAGTCATGAAAGAGAGTAATTTCAGGCATTCGTCTGGCTTAAAATTATTTCTTCTTCTGATATTTGGCTGAAAACATTACAGCCATCTTCAAAGTGAGTAGCGTGCTAGATTTAAACCACTTGACACAATACCCTGGAGTAAATGCGAGTGCTTGGGAGACAACACTGTCAGCACTGCAACAAGAGGATCAGTCATAGATAAAATTTTATGCATCTAAGACTAAAACACAGACCATCCATTTTAATAATCACACGTGTGCGCGTGCGCGCATGTGTGTGTGTGTGTGTGTGTGTGTGTGTGTGTGTGTGTGTGTGTGTGTGCTCCACAGTGTTGTCAAGTGGTTTAAATTCTGCCAGCAATTCAGCTGTAAGATGGCTGTAAGGTTATCAATCAAAATATTTGAAGAAAAAATTATACTGTCCCAGATGCACACCCGAAAGATGTTGGAATGTTCTGTCGACTGGGTAAAACGCAAGAAATAATGCAAGTTCTATTAACAATGGAGAGAGAAAAACTAGTTTCTTCTGTGAGTTGTCCACAGCTTTTTAGGCCATTTCTCGCCACATCGTATCCAACCTTCTTGGTCCATGTATAAAGTCTTTCAAATTTCTTCGTTGCATATCTCCTCCATGTGATTTTACCATTCTGCACAGGATCTCTGGTATGGAGGTTGCCAACATAGTACTATTTTCGGCCATATGCCCAAACCATTTTAAATTCCATTTTCCCTCTCTTCAGTGATGTACATGGCAGTTTTCATTCATTTCCTGATTTCTTTTTTAGGATCTTCTCTTGCCTTCATACTCTATGACTTCTTCTCAAAAAACCAAGTTGCACAGTTTCAGGTCTTCTATCTCGTTTCATTATTTCCCAGGATTCCACTCCTTATAAAAAAGTTTTGCGTTCTTGATTCATAAAACCTTTTTCTTTTTGTTAATTTCATCTGGCCAGAAGATGTTTTTCAGATTATTGTTTGCTTGCTTAGCTCTGCCTTATTTCTTACTTACGGGAAACTTGATCTGAGAGTACAACTCCTAGATTTTTATATTTTTTATATGCCTCAGTAGTTTTTCCATTTGTGATAATCTTGTTTTAGGAAAACGAATATTGTTAGTCCAGCTTTATTGTATGTTTCTAAAGTTTTGTCCATCATGTACTCTGTATCATAGTCCTCTGCAGTCAATATTAAATGATTATAAGTGAATAGTAAATTCAGTAGGAAATCTCTCTCTCTCTCTCTCTCTCTCTCTCTCTCTCTCTCTCTATATATATATATATATATATATATATATATATAGTTGGTGACATATGTGTGGATGGCTTTGTGTGTGTGTGTGTGTGTGTATATCCGTCCTTTTTTCCCCCTAAGGTAAGTCTTTCCGCTCCTGGGATTGGAATGACTCCTTACCCTCTCCCTTAAAACCCACATCCTTTTGTCTTTTCCCTCTCCTTCCCTCTTTCCTGATGAGGCAACACTTTGTTGCGAAAGCTTGAATTTTGTGTGTATGTTTGTGTTTGTTTGTGTGTCTGTCGACCTGCCAGCACTTTCATTTGGTAAGTCACATCATCTTTTTATATATATATATATATATATATATATATATATATATATATATATATATAGTTATAATAGAGGGAAACATTCCACGTAGGAAATATATATCTAAAAACAAAGATGATGTGACTTACCAAACGAAAGCGCTGGCACGTCGATAGACACATAAACAAACACAAACATACACACAAAATTCAAGCTTTCACAACAAACTGTTGCTTCATCAGGAAAGAGGGAAGGAGAGGGAAAGACGAAAGGAAGTGGGTTTTAAGGGAGAGGGTAAGGAGTCATTCCAATCCCGGGAGCGGAAAGACTTACCTTAGGGGGAAAAAAGGACGGGTATACACTCGCACACACACACACACACACACACACACACACACATATCCAGCCACACATATACAGACACAAGCAGACATATTTAATGTCTGCTTGTGTCTGTATATGTGTGGCTGGATATGTGTGTGTGTGCGAGTGTATACCCGTCCTTTTTTCCCCCTAAGGTAAGTCTTTCCGCTCCCGGGATTGGAGTGATTTCCCTAAATCACTCCAGGCAAATGCCGGGATGGTGCCTCTGAAAGGGCATGGCCGACTTCCTTCCCCATCCTTCCCTAATCCGATGAGACCGATGACCACACTGTCTGGTCTCCTTCCCCAAACCAACCAACCAACCAACCAATCCCGGGATTGGAATGACTCCTTACCCTCTCCCTTAAAACCCACTTCCTTTCGTCTTTCCCTCTCCTTCCCTCTTTCCTGATGAGGCAACAGTTTGTTGCGAAAGCTTGAATTTTGTGTGTATGTTTGTGTTTGTTTGTGTGTCTGTCGACGTGCCAGCGCTTTCGTTTGGTAAGTCTTACCAAACGAAAGCGCTGGCACGTCGATAGACACAAACAAACACAAACATTTGGATCGTTTGTTTGTGTTGTTTTGTTTGTTTGTATGTTTGTTTGTATGTCTATTGATGTGCTAGCGCTTACGTTTGGTAAGTCACATCATCTTTGTTTTTAGATATATTTTTCCCACGTGGAATGTTTCCCTCTATTAATTCATATATATATATATATATATTAAAAAAACAAAGATGATGTGACTTACCATACGAAAGCACTGGCAGGTCGATAGAAACACAAACAGACACATACATACACACAAAATTCAAGCTTTCGCAACAAACTGTTGCCTCATCAGGAAAGAGGGAAGGAGAGGGAAAGACGAAAGGAAGTGGGTTTTAAGGGAGAGTGTAAGGAGTCATTCCAATCCCGGGAGCGGAAAGACTTACCTTAGGGGGAAAAAAGGACGGGTATACACTCGCACACACACACATATCCATCCACACATATACAGACACGAGCAGACATATTTAAAGACAAAGAGTTTGGGCAGAGATGTCAGTCGACGCGGAAGTGCAGAGGCAAAGATGATGTTGAATGACAGGTGAGGTATGAGTGGCGGCAACTTGAAATTAGCGGAGATTGAGGCCTGGTGGGTAACGGGAAGAGAGGATATATTGAAGAGCAAGTTCCTATCTCCGGAGTTCGGATAGGTTGGTGTTGGTGGGAAGTATCCAGATAACCCGGACGGGGTAACACTGTGCCAAGATGTGCTGGCCGTGCACCAAGGCATGTTTAGCCACAGGGTGATCCTCATTACCAACAAACACTGTCTGCCTGTGTCCATTCATGCGAATGGACAGTTTGTTGCTGGTCATTCCCACATAGAATGCATCACAGTGTAGGCGGGTCAGTTGGTAAATCACGTGGGTGCTTTCACATGTGGCTCTGCCTTTGATCGTGTACACCTTCCGGGTTACAGGACTGGAGTAGGTGGTGGTGGGAGGGTGCATGGGACAGGTTTTACACCGGGGGCGGTTACAAGGATAGGAGCCAGAGGGTAGGGAAGGTGGTTTGGGGATTTCATAGGGATGAACTAACAGGTTACGAAGGTTAGGTGGACGGCGGAAAGACACTCTTGGTGGAGTGGGGAGGATTTCATGAAGGATGGATCTCATTTCAGGGCAGGATTTGAGGAAGTCGTATCCCTGCTGGAGAGCCACATTCAGAGTCTGGTCTAGTCCCGGAAATTTTTAGCCGCTTCCAACAGGTTTTAACGTCATTATTTCTTCGTCAGACAATTGTTAGCCTCATTTTCATAATCTGCCACCACAAAACCACTCCTTTTAATATATTACAAGCAGTTTTTTCGAAATTTTCCCGAATTTCTCCGTCCTCTAACGTGTTTTGGCGGCAACACAACCACCTAACCTTTGTGCACATCGTTGTCTACCAACCCAAGTCCAACATAGCCCAGCTGTAACCAACACCTTTTCGCCTTTTTTCACACCAGATCTCCAGTTACTTTCCAGTCCACCTTTATCCCTCCCCATATACACTCCTGGAAATTGAAATAAGAACACCGTGAATTCATTGTCCCAGGAAGGGGAAACTTTATTGACACATTCCTGGGGTCAGATACATCACATGATCACACTGACAGAACCACAGGCACATAGACACAGGCAACAGAGCATGCACAATGTCGGCACTAGTACAGTGTATATCCACCTTTCGCAGCAATGCAGGCTGCTATTCTCCCATGGAGACGATCGTAGAGATGCTGGATGTAGTCCTGTGGAACGGCTTGCCATGGCATTTCCACCTGGCACCTCAGTTGGACCAGCGTTCGTGCTGGACGTGCAGACCGCGTGAGACGACGCTTCATCCAGTCCCAAACATGCTCAATGGGGGACAGATCCGGAGATCTTGCTGGCCAGGGTAGTTGACTTACACCTTCTAGAGCACGTTGGGTGGCACGGGATACATGCGGACGTGCATTGTCCTGTTGGAACAGCAAGTTCCCTTGCCGGTCTAGGAATGGTAGAACGATGGGTTTGATGACGGTTTGGATGTACCGTGCACTATTCAGTGTCCCCTCGACGATCACCAGTGGTGTACGGCCAGTGTAGGAGATCGCTCCCCACACCATGATGCCGGGTGTTGGCCCTGTGTGCCTCGGTCGTATGCAGTCCTGATTGTGGCGCTCACCTGCACGGCGCCAAACACGCATACGACCATCATTGGCACCAAGGCAGAAGCGACTCTCATCGCTGAAGACAACACGTCTCCATTCGTCCCTCCATTCACGCCTGTCGCGACACCACTGGAGGCGGGCTGCACGATGTTGGGGCGTGAGCGGAAGACGGCCTAACGGTGTGCGGGACCGTAGCCCAGCTTCATGGAGACGGTTGCGAATGGTCCTCGCCGATACCCCAGGAGCAACAGTGTCCCTAATTTGCTGGGAAGTGGCGGTGCGGTCCCCTACGGCACTGCGTAGGATCCTACGGTCTTGGCGTGCATCCGTGCGTCACTGCGGTCCGGTCCCAGGTCGACGGGCACGTGCACCTTCCGCCGACCACTGGCGACAACATCGATGTACTGTGGAGACCTCACGCCCCACGTGTTGAGCAATTCGGCGGTACGTCCACCCGGCCTCCCGCATGCCCACTATACGCCCTCGCTCAAAGTCCGTCAACTGCACATAAGGTTCACGTCCACGCTGTTGCGGCATGCTACCAGTGTTAAAGACTGCGATGGAGCTCCGTATGCCACGGCAAACTGGCTGACACTGACGGCGGCGGTGCACAAATGCTGCGCAGCTAGCGCCATTCGACGGCCAACACCGCGGTTCCTGGTGTGTCCGCTGTGCCGTGCGTGTGATCATTGCTTGTACAGCCCTCTCGCAGTGTCCGGAGCAAGTATGGTGGGTCTGACACACCGGTGTCAATGTGTTCTTTTTTCAATTTCCAGGAGTGTATATTTATATATTTTCATTTTCATTTCCTCATGTTACACTTTCCACCTTCTAATACCATGTCACCCTCACAACACCCCCACAACAACCCCATTAAGTTTTATTTACATTCCCTCCGCAAACATGCCTTCGCCCTAGCCAGATTACGCTCCCATATTCTATTTTCTCAGGCTTGTCTGACATTTGGCATTACCCCCAAAGTCCTCACACTTAAAGTTCCCATCTCTGGCTGCAACCCTTCTTTCCATCAGTCCCTATACCAGTTCCAAACTGAACAATCCATTGCCCTCACCCACCTAATCCTTCACCTACACATCAACTCAGCCAATGAACACACCCGTCAACTCCTATCCTTAATAAAAGTCCTTAATCTTTCCTCTCCCACATCCACACCGGCTGTTCAGAGCATCCTCCTACAGGCCAACCGTAAATTAGAACAGCATGCCACCCTCCACCTCAAAAAACTATCCAATCTCCTGGTTTCCCACCTCCGGAAAGGCAACTCACTCACTCTTCACCACCTTTCCAGCAAACCTCAACCTCCTCTCATTGCACACAAACCCAGTCTCTCCCATCTACTCAGTCTCCCACTTCCAGCTCCACTCCCTCCAAAACCTCAAAATTCCAATCAACACAATCTGGAACCACAACACCCTAATTCAGTAGTTAACCTTTGCTCCAAACCTCTCTCCCAATCCGAAACCTCTGTCCTATCCAAAGACCTCACCTTCAGCCCCACTCCCAGATTCAACCAAACAGCCCTCGTCAAAGATTTACTGTCCTACACTCGTACTCACTGCTGGAAATATCACTTTGCCACGAAGAAAAATGATCCTAATCCTACTCCTAATGATCCAACTCCCCAAGACACCATCCAAATTGAACCCTGCCTGGAACAGTTCCGTCCTCCGTCGCAGCGGGACCCACCTCCTCTTCCTCAAAATCACCCTCTCCAAACCTTCCAGGAATTTCTGACTTCCAGCCTTGCATCTCAATCCTTCTTAAAAAACCTTAATCCTACTCCCAACATCACCACTGCTGAAGCCCAGGCTATCCATGATCTGAAGGCCAACCGATCCATCGTCATTCTTCCGGCGGACAAGGGTTCCACGACCGTGGTACTTGATTGTCGGGAGTATGTGGCTGAGGGACTGTGTCAGCTTTCAGACAACACCACATACAAAGTTTGCCAAGGTAACCCCATTCCCGATGTCCAGGCGGAGCTTCAAGGAATCCTCAGAACCTTAGGCCCCCTGCAAAACCTTTCACCTGACTCCATCAACCTCCTGACCCCACCGACACCCCGCACCCCTACCTTCTACCTTCTTCCTAAAATCCACAAACCCAATCATCCCGCCCGCCCCATTGTAGCTGGTTACCAAGCCCCCACAGAACGTATCTCTGCCTACGTAGATCAACACCTTCAACCCATTACATGCAGTCTCCCATCCTTCATCAAAGACACTAATCACTTTCTCGAACGCCTGGAATCCTTACCCAATGTGTTACCCCCGGAAACCATCCTTGTAACCATTGATGCCACTTCCTTATACACAAATATTCCGCACGTCCAGGGCCTCGCTGCGATGGAGCATTTCCTTTCACGCCGATCACCTGCCACCCTACCTAAAACCTCTTTCCTCATCACCTTAGCCAGCTTCATCCTGACCCACAACTTCTTCACCAACAACTAAAGGGAACAGCCATGGGTACCAGGATGGCCCCCTCGTACGCCAACCTATTCATGGGTCGCTTAGAGGAAGCCTTCTTGGTTACCCAGGCCTGCCAACCCAAAGTTTGGTACAGATTTATTGATGACATCTTCATGATCTGGACTCACAGTGAAGAAGAACTCCAGAATTTCCTCTCCAACCTCAACTCCTTTGGTTCCATCAGATTCACCTGGTCCTACTCCAAATCCCATGCCACATTCCTTGACGTTGACCTCCACCTGTCCAATGGCCAGCTTCACACGTCCGTCCACATCAAACCCACCAACAAGCAACAGTACCTCTATTATGACAGCTGCCACCCATTCCACATCAAACGGTCCCTTCCCTACACCCTAGGTCTTCGTGGCAAACGAATCTGCTCCAGTCCGGAATCCCTGAACCATTACACCAACAACCTGACAACAGCTTTCGCATCCTGCAACTACCCTCCCGACCTGGTACAGAAGCAAATAACCAGAGCCACTTCCTCATCCCCTCAAACCCAGAACCTCCCACAGAAGAACCACAAAAGTGCCCCACTTGTGACAGGATACTTTCCGGGACTGGACCAGACTCTTAATGTGGCTCTCCAGCAGGGATACGACTTCCTCAAATCCTGCCCTGAAATCAGATCCATCCTTCATGAAATCCTCCCCACTCCACCAAGAGTGTCTTTCCGCTGTCCACCTAACCTTTGTAACCTGTTAGTTCATCCCTATGAAATCCCCAAACCACCTTCCCTACCCTCTGGCTCCTATCCTTGTAACCGCCCCCGGTGTAAAACCTGTCCCATGCACCCTCCCACCACCACCTACTCCAGTCCTGTAACCCGGAAGGTGTACACGATCAAAGGCAGAGCCACATGTGAAAGCACCCACGTGATTTACCAACTGACCTGCCTACACTGTGATGCATTCTATGTGGGAATGACCAGCAACAAACTGTCCATTCGCATGAATGGACACAGGCAGACAGTGTTTGTTGGTAATGAGGATCACCCTGTGGCTAAACATGCCTTGGTGCACGGCCAGCACATCTAGGCACAGTGTTACACCGTCCGGGTTATCTGGATACTTCCCACCAACACCAACCTATCCGAACTCCGGAGATGGGAACTTGCTCTTCAATATATCCTCTCTTCCCGTTACCCACCAGGCCTCAATCTCCGCTAATTTCAAGTTGCCGCCACTCATACCTCACCTGTCATTCAACATCATCTTTGCCTCTGCACTTCCGCCTTGACTGACATCTCTGCCCAAACTCTTTGTCTTTAAATATGTCTGCTCGTGTCTGCATATGTGTGGATGGATATGTGTGTGTGTGCGAGTGTATACCCGTCCTTTTTTCCCCCTAAGGTAAGTCTTTCCCTCTCCTTCCCTCTTCCCTGATGAGGCAACAGTTTGTTGCGAAAGCTTGAATTTTGTGTGTATGTATGTGTCTGTTTGTGTTTCTATCGACCTGCCAGCGCTTTCGTATGGGAAGTCACTATATATATATATATATATATATATATATATATATATAAAAAAAACCATTCCTCCACACTTTCTGATCCATTCCTTAAGAACTTAATTCAGATAATGTTTAAACAATGTAAAGCTATTGCTTGCTCATATTACTTGGTAGATTTTGTATTGTTATTACTGGATCACTGTTTAAACTTAATACATAAGTGTATACTCTGATACTGAGCGCTGTGGGTTTCGAATCCGCACCAGATGGCATGGACGTGGATTACCACTAGAGGTCTCTACAGCCGCTGCGCCTTAAGCCGTGGCTGCGCATGCTTCTGGCCCGCGTATAACTTGAGGGCACCATGGTGGAGCACGTGGTCCCAGCAGCCAATAGCGATGTACCATATCCTGTGTACATGCACCTGCCTCTCGCTCAGCTAAGCAGTTTGATCTTCGTGTGAGTCTGTCGGCATCTCGGCTACAGACAGCGTGTTTACTGTACTTTGTTTTCGTTCATGAGTGGACATTGTGGATTCGTTTAGTTGTCGGTTATGACTCTGTTGCTTCTTGTGTGTTGTTGTTGTAAGGTCTTTCTCGGTCGTCTGCTGTTGTTCATGTCCGTCCTTTCCCGTTCATATGTTTGTTGACGGGCCACTCTCGTTTGGTCCCACCTCACTTCGTTCTTGGCAACCCCGCGACTGGAACGGTCGCAGTTACAACATATACAGCACTAAACAGTGATTCAGTTTTGTTCAGTCAATTGAATAGTAGCAAAATTTGAGTCTCAATTTGCTTGTTGGTACTTACTAGAAGATTTTTGGTGTTACTCCACATCATCATTTACAAACTCATACGTTTGCACTCCTACATATCAACTTAGCCTCAGGTATTCCACCAGGAATTATTATGTGCAGTTGAAACTATTTATGTTCTTCACCCAAGGAGTAATTTGTAATCCAGGTGAGAATCTTACATATGTGATAGTACATGCTGGTTTACTAAGGTTTGTGCTGATGTTGCAGAAATGTTGGAAATAAACTATTCTCATTATTGTGTGAAATATTTATATTTGCTAAAATATGCTTAAATTTTTTTATATGTGCTTAAGCACAAAATTTTCCAAATGAAGATGACTCTACAGTTGAAACTGCAATTGTGATAAAGAAATAAAGCTAAAGCAGAAATTTTGCCCTACAAAAAGCATAAATTATTTGTTAATGTGATAATGGAAGAGCTTTGATGGTACATAAATAATCGATTGATGGAATATGAATTACTTGTTAACTGTTTTAACAAAGCACTTTGTTGTCTGTTTGAAATACTGTATGAAATTATTATTACATTTAACTTAAAAAAAATCATATGTGCCTCAAAGAACCACAGACAATTAATGGTTAGCATTTATTTGGACTTGGACCTTGCATTAATATACCTGAAGTCCCACAGGTGATAGATTGCGGGTGGGAAAAAATATATAAAAATGATAGTTTTTGTACTCTTGTCACAATATGACATTTCTTGAATTGTTTTGTGGTCCTCTCTTACTTATTCTAAAATTATTACAGATGCTACCTACTTTTTCTTCACAAACTTAAGGACTCAATAAACATCCTTTTAAAAGCATTGACAAAATCTCTTCAACTGTTTGAGATCAGTTGTCTTAATACAGGCAAAAATAATTTTCTCAAAACCAAAAAATGTGACTAAAACTGTACAAAAATATGTTTGAAGTCTAGTGGCACTGTGTTCAATCTGTGGATCATGTATCTGAGAGCAGCTTGTTTTTGAGACTGTGGGTGGTTTTAGGTTTGGTGTGGTATTGTGTCTATTGTGGTGGTTTTCTGTAAATACTGTATGAGTGTTGGTTATTTTTCTGTATGATAGATATATTTAGGAAGTTTATTTGACCTGCTTCTTTCTCTGAAGTGATCTTCACTTTTATGTAGTGTGTTTATCTCTGTGTGCAGTTGTTCTGTCTTCAAGTCTGGAGCATCTACTAAGCAGAGGATGTCATTCGTGCATCACCATCACTATAGTAGATTATATTTTCTTGGTAGCATTTTCTGAAATATAACATAGTGAAGACTTTCACTTGCTTTTCACACTAGTTATTTCACTTGTTGATTTAATTTAATGTTCCTTCTTAACACTAAGGATGTAAGGAATGTGATGGGGTATTGCAGTTCACAACTAGTGCTGCACCGTGTTCACAGTTAGTACTGTACTGTGTCCTTTCTCTTATTTTATCATATTATCTTACATTATACTTATAAATTCATTTAAAAAGTACATGCTACAATTTTCTCTGTTGGACAGTTACCTTGAAGAAACTGGGAGATCCAGACAATGCTCAAAAGGCTTTTGAACAGGCTGCACGCCTGGACCCAACAGATGCTTCCATACCTTTGAACTATGCCATATTTTTGGCTGCTAATGGAAGAAAGGAAGAAGCTGCAGCTCAACTGAAAAGCTTCCAAGATATAGCACAGCAAGGAACAGTTAACCAGGAGGTGAGAATAATTAGTCTATGACAATATATGTCTCAGACATGGTTGCCAGATCCTTCTTTGTCTTTTTATGTTAGAACAGTTTTGCTATATTCATAGGCCAAACAGATAATTGTGGTGGAAATTAAGAAGACAGTGGGTGCTTATTCTGGAAGCATCTAAAAGAAAGTAGAATGAGGCAGAATTGGACAAAATCTTCCTTTAATCGATGCCTACAGTAGGAGTGTTGAGAATCTTGTAACTGAATACCACTATTTATTCACCCAAAACATTCATGGAAGCATAAAAGTGGTTTTACTGCAAAAGCTCTTTTAAGGTGACATGTCATATGTTGATAGGTATCAACTTACACAGGCTTCACTGGGCAGCTCTAGAACAGAAATGTGGCAAAACAGAAAAGAATAACCAGTAACATTTATTAAGAGTATGTCACAAAACAGCACTTATCTTTAGTACAATTGGTGTATAGCACTTGATATGCTATACTTAATACAGTGAAATCAGAATAAATTTATTGTCTTTTAGCAGCCTATAGTAATGTCATTATAACTGAATGTAATATTGTAGACACTCACGATTGTCCCACTACTCTGTAAATAGCAACTGCTAAGTCGTGACATTGTCTTCTCAGTGGATCTCATAGAACTGCGCTCCATAGCATAATTGCAAGAGCAGTATTGAGCTAGCTGCGGTTACTAAACTGTCAGACTGCTCGATCGTAACTGTGAGTATCTGTAGTACATACTGTTTTGTGTCTGGTGGAAAGATATCCATCTCTGCCAGTACAAGGCAGAACCAGTGTAGTCAGCACTCCCTTTGGCAGCTCTCCACATTATTGGCAGATGCGTACAATGTGTAGGTGGACATGGCATGGAAGCAGAAAGTGATCTGAATTTGTCAGCGCCATCTGGAGGCTGCTTCTCGGAACCGAGAGGTGCTGGGTGAGTGGTTGTGCTTCTGTTGGTGGCACCCTCTTGTATTTGTTGTGTACCCTTAAACCTGACATAACAAAGAGATATTGTTTTTATGAGAATCCACAGTAAAACAAATTTGGGAAATTAATAAACCCAGTCTTTGGATAAATACAGATGACTTCTTCTACGTGCATCCAGAGTTAGTACATTTGCGCAGGAAACAATGTACTGATGTGACCATAGAGTAAGAATATCTATGGAGTGAGCATTCAGAAGCGCAGAATGAAATTTTTGTTGCAAACACCTGAAAGTCACATGGCTGTAATGCTACTACAGACAGATACCACTCAAAAGCACTATGGGTTTTGTACACATGTTCATTGTCTGCAGCTGGTGGTTAAGTAGTTAGCATCACTGCCTGTAGATCACAGGGTCCTGGGTTCGATTCCTGGCTGACTCAAATTTTCTTCACAATTGGGTGTTTGTATTGTCTTCATCACAAATATGTGCAAGTCTCTGAAGTGGCACCAGATAGAAAGACTTATACCAGGCCCAGGCAGCCAAACAACCCCAGAGGCTAGGTCCCAGCTATTAATGCTGTATGGTCATTTCATAAGTATACTAATAATTTTTGTTTTATAACTGGAATGAACTTAATTTCTTAGACTTTTCTGGCGATTTTGTGACATCTTGTTGAATCGGGTGTATTGTTGGTGGTCTGCATTTTTCTAACACAATATTTCGATTTCGTACCTCGGCGTCTTCATCAGGTGCTTTCTGCGACTGAACAACAGGCTGACCATGTCCCGTATTTATATCTGTATCATGTCTGGCATTCCCTACACCATCCATTCCCACTGTGACCATGTTGGTTGGTCGCCAGATGTTCCATCTTCCATCCGCGCCGACCTCAGCTGTTTTCCCCGGTGGCAGCCATTCCATGACGTTTCCTACTAGGTCCGTGCCAGCCAGGCTCATTCCTCGCACTGTTCCGACTTTCTCCAGTGCCCGTGTCATTCTTCTGGTCTTGTGTTTTCTTCTGTTGTTTTTGTAATAGGTCCAAAGCCGGGTTCCACACCGTGCCGAGTTGGTATCCAGTTTCCCGGTTCATCAAGTTCTCTGCAATCTCGATTTCAATTGATTCAGTGATGACACTATCCCAAAATATGGGGGTCTGAGATAAGATCCTGGTTTTATCATAATTCATGGTGTGCTCAAGTTCCAAGCAATGTTCTGCTACTGCCGATTAAGTGGCTTGTCATAGCCTGGTATCCCTTTGGTGCTCTTTACATCTTATGTCTACGGTCCTGGTGGTCTGGCCAATGTGAGACATACTGCATTCATATGGTATATGGGAGATACCAGGTTTTCTCAGTCCGAGATCATCCTTAACCATTCCAAGAAACACTTTGATGATCTTGTTTGTTGGGCAGAACACGCTCTTGATATTGTGCTTTTTCATTATTCTGCTGATCTTAGCAGATATAGGTCCTGCTTATGGTAGAAAGGCTACCATCCTGGTCTCTTTATCTTGTTCTTCTCCCTCAGTATCAGGCCATGTGGAGGGGTTTAGCGCCTTTCGGATGTCCCTTGTTGAGTATCCATTGTCTGCGAACACTTCCTGTAGGTGTTCTAACTCTGCTGCAAAGCTGTCTGAGTTGGACAGTGTTTTGACTTGGTGAAAAAGTGTTTTCAGCACCCCATTCTTCTGTGCTGGATCATGGCAGCTATCAGCTTGTAGGTATAAGTCGCTGTGTGTAGATTTTCTATACACACTATGGCCTAATGTGCCATCTGTCTTCCTTTTCACCAGGACATCCAGGAAAGGAAGTTGACCATTATTTTTTAGTTCCATTGTGAACTTAATGCTGGGGTGTATCGAGTTCAGATGCTCAAGAAACTCAGGCAGTTTTTTCCGACCATGTGGCCAGATGACAAATGTGTCATCAATGTACCTAAAGAAATAGGTCGGCTTGTAGGCAGCGGTCATAAGTGCCTCATCCTCGAATCTCTCCATAAACAGATTTGTAACTACCGGAGATAAGGAACTACCCATCGCCACTCCTTCAGTCTGTTCATAAAATTGACCTCCACATAGGAAAGAGGTCGAGGTTAAGACATGCTTGAAAAGGTCCAAGACAGCTCCACCAAATTTTTCACTGATTAATCGAGTGTGTCCTGAAGTGGTATCCTAGTGAACAGAGACACAACATCAAAGCTGTCCATGATGTCTGTGTTAGAGATTAGTAGGTTTTTGAAACGTTCTACGAAGTCTGATGAGTTACAGATGTGGTGGACGCGCTTTCCCACATACGGTGCTATCATCATCTTAATGTGGGTGACTGTAGGATAGGTGGTTGCACCAATATTGCTTACAATAGGATGCAACAATATACCCTCTTTATGGACCTCGAGCAATCCATGTAATCTAGGTGGTACTGGTGCCTTAGCTTTCAGTTACTTGACAACCTTCTCAGACCATCCTGTTTCCTTGACCAGAGCTCTGGTTTTCCTGTCCACTCTATCGGTGGGGTCTTTCTCTAGTGGACTGTAAGCAGGTTCCTGTAAAAGCTGACTGATCTGCTCATAGTTGGTCTTCAACAGTACGACAGTAGAGTTCCCCTTGTCTGCTGGTAACGCCACTATGCTTTCATCTTCCCACAAACTCTTGCGGGCCATCCTCTCATCTCTTGAAATGTTTGTTTTGGGTGGTCTGGCTTTGGTGAGCGCCCTGTACATCTCTCTCTGAATCTCTTCTGCAACACTTGGTATTTCCGCAGAGCTGATGAAGCTGGGGATTGGCAGGTTTCTAGGAGTGACTGCAAAGTTGAGGCCACTTCCGAGCACTTTTAAGGTAGCATCTTCTAATTGGCACCACTCAAATTTACCACCTTGTGAGTATCATGTGCCTATTGCACTTTCTTTATTCATGCTCTCAAATTTCGCCAGTTGTCGAGCTGTAGGATTGTGTTTAATGCATGCCATCAGCGACCATGTCATACCGTCCATCCTGTTCCAGTCCTCTGGTACTAAGTTGTTTGCCAAATCCAGGTGTAGTCGAAGCAGATCCCTGGAGGTAACGTCCAGTCTATGCCGCATATCACGGATCCTTTCCCTTACCAGGCCCATACTGGCGCAATGCTGGATTCTGTTAGCAGCCTTAGATGTTATATGGTGTTTAGTTTTGGCAAAAAAAGACACCACATCATCTTCTCTGCACCTAAGCAGGAAACTGAGCACGCTCACCATCCTCTCTTTGCACTGTCGTAACTTCTCCAGTAACTTCACCTTCTTGCATATTTCCTCCCTGTAGAGTCTTGCAGTGTAATTTCTTAGACTTTCCCGGTATTTTGTGACATCTCGTTGAATCGGGTGTACTGCTGGTGGTCTGCATTTTTCTAACACAATATTTCAGCATCGTACCTCGGCATAAAGGGGTACGCCATGAAACGGCCACCACTGGGGAAAACAATGGAGGTGGGCGCGGACGGAAGATGGAATGTCTGGCGACCAACCGACATGGTCACAGAGGGAGCGGATGGCGTAGGGAATGTCAGACATGGTCGAGACATAAATATGGGACACGGTCTCAGCCTGTCATTCAGTCACAGGAAGCACCTGATGAGGTCGCCAGAGGACAAATGTAAGGATGTAGAAGCACATATCACTAGGGGTAAGATAGATATTGCCTACAGGAAAATTAAACAGGCCTTTGGAGAAAAGAGAACCACTTGTATGAATGTCAAGTCATAAGCAAACAAAAGCAAGCGGAAAGATGGAAGGAGTACATAGGGGGTCTACACAAGGGAGACGTACTTGAGAGCAATATTATGGAACTGGAAGAGGATGTAGATGAAGCTGAGATGGGAGATATGATACTGTGTGAAGAATTTAACAGAGCACTGAAAGACCTAAGTTGAAACAAGGTCACAGGAATATACAACATTCCATTAGAACTACTGATAGCCTTGGGAGAGCCAGCCATGACAAAACTCTTCCAGCTGGTGAGCAAGATGTATGAGACAGGTGAAGTAACCCTCAGAAGAATATGATAATTCCAGTTACAAAGAAAGCAGGTGCTGACAGTTGTGAAAATTACTGAACTATCAGTTTAATAAGTCACGATTGCAAAATATTAACATGAATTCTTTACAGACAAATGGAAAAACTAGTACAAACCGACCTTGGGGAAGATCAATTTGGATTCCTTAGAAATGTTGGAACATATGAGGCAATACTGACCCTACGACTTATCTTAGAAGACAGATTAAGGAAAGGCAAACCTATATTTCTAGCATTTCTAGACTTAGAGAAAGCTTTTGACAATGTTGACTGGAATACTCTCTTTCAACTTCTGAAGGTGGAAAGTGTAAAATACAGGGAGCGAAAGGTTATTTACAATTTGTACAGAAACCAAGTGGCCATTATAAGAGTCGAGGGGCATGAATGGAAAGCAGTGGTTGAGAAGGCAGTGAAACAGGATTGTAGCCTATCCCCCATGTTGTTCAAACTGTATATTGAGCAAGCAGTAAAAGAACCAAAAGAAACATTTGGACTCGAATTAAAATCCATGGAGAAGAAATAAAAACTTTGAGGTTTGCTGATGACACTGTAATTCTGTCACAGACAGCAAAGGACCTGGACAGCTGAATGGACTGGGCAGTGTCTTGAAAGGAGGATATAAGATGAATGTCAACAAAAGCAAAATGAAGATAATGGAATGTAGTATCAGGCGATGATGAGGGAGTTAGATAAGGAAATGAGACAATTAAAGTAGTAAATGAGTTTTGTTATTTGGGGAGCAAAATAACTGATGATGGTCGAAGTAGAGAGGATGTAAAATGCAAACTGGCTATGGCAAGGAAAGCGTTTCTGAAGAAGAGAAATTTGTTAACATCGAGTATAGAGTTAAATGCCTGGAAGTCCTTTCTGAAAGTATTTTGTTTGGAGTGTAGCCATGTATGGGAATGAAACAAGGACTAAAAACAGTGTAGACAAAAAGAGAATATAAACTTTCAAAATGTGGTGCTACAGAAGAACGCTGAAGATTAGATGGATAGATCATGTAACTAATGAGGAGGTACTGAATAGAATTGGGGAGAAGAGGAGTTTGTGGCATAACTTGACTAAAAAAAGGCATCATTTGGTAGGACACATTCTGAGGCATAAAGGGATCGCCAATTTAGTATTGAAGGGAAACATGGAGGGTAAAAATCATAGGGGGAGACCAGGAGATGAATACACTATGCAGATTCAGAAACTTTTAGGTTGCAGCTGTTATTTGGAGATGGAGAGGCTTGTAGAGGATAGAGTAACATGGAGAGCTGCATCAAACCAGTATCTGGACTGATGACCATAACAAAAACAACAATAAAAAGGGTAAAAATATTATTTTTTAAAAAAACTACTTGAAAATTAAGGTGTGTCTTATAATCTGTAGCATATTATGGTCTATAAAATACTATATGTAACTTCATAAAAATACTGAATTTCCTGCAGAAGGTGACTGAAAAAGTGAGTCCTTTCTTCTGCTTACTTTCTTAACAAACATGTCAGAAATTGTATCAGTAATTGTTGTCCATTGTTGCTGTTAAAGATATTTATTGCTATTGGACACTTAATTGTCATGAATGCTATCAGAACATCAGATATTTAAAGTTTACTGTTGCTAAATGTAAGTATTTTTCACTGATTATGTTTACAGCAAACTCCCAATTACAAGGGATAATGTATATCTGAGACTGCAACGATCAGGATACTGAAAGCTGCTATTTACTGTATTTAGAGAACATGTTACATGCCATATTTGAAAGCTCACTGTAAAATGAAGACTTCATTGCGAAATTACACTTATAAAATGCACACTATTTTGTCTCACTCGCTTTCAGTTCACCTTCTTTCTTTTTCTGTGTTGTTCACTTTTTTTCCTGGTAATTGTTTTTAATTTCTGGGGAGCTAAAACAATGATAAGGTCAAATAAACTTTGTCCTGTATAATCTAATTACAGACCAGTGCGCTTCGGTGTGATGGTGTGCTTTATAATGAGCGCCTTATACACCTCGTCTTCACTCTCTTCCTCTATCAAGTATACTTCATTCACTAAATTTGTATCACGTAGCTGCTCAAATCCCGGATTGTGGGAGTTGTTATTTAATCACTTGCAGAAGTTTTTGCCATAAAAGTCTTCACTACAAAAAAATTGGTTCATAAAAATGACAATCAATGATTGCAGTTTGGTAAGTGGAGGGGAGGGAGGGATTGTGTTGGGTGGCAAGCAGGAAGAAGTGTTGCAAATGGGTTGCTAGAGGCTCGGAGCAAAGCAGCAGGTGCGCAGGGTAGGAACGCGGGAGGGAACTGTGACAGATGAATGGGCTAGGACGTGGTACACAGGCCGCAACCCATGAGTTTGTGTGGTGTACAGTGAAGACACAAAGCTATGTATCCACTGAGGGGAGGATATATAAACAAATCTGTAACATAGCTATGGGCATCACCATGGCACCCTCGTATGCCGTATTATTTATGGGCCATCTAGCCTCCCAAAACCCCAAACCACCTTGTCTGGTTCATGTACGTTCATCCTTGTGACTGGAGGTCTGAGGGACTTGGCCATTCTCTTATGTAGTAAACTGAAACACCTACAGGCATCCTTGTGATGCTATTTATTATATGGCTACCAGTTTTGGTGCTTCAGGGCACCATCTTCAAGCCTTAACTTATGCTGAGGGGTTAATACACTGGTTTACAAAATTAAAGCAACAAACAGAAATTTTGCAAGTTTGTGTATATTTTGCTACAAAATAGTATAAACAGGTGATAGTAAAGTAGAAACATGATGATAATACAGAATGTAAACAACTTCAATATGCATAATGGTAGACAAAAATGTTCTTTGTTTTTTTCCAACTGAACAGATTTTCACACACATTCTGACAACTGCCTAATGTGCTCAGTATGGGGTACGACCATCTCTGGCAGCAATACGGAGCAGGCTGTGAATGACATCATTACTCTCATGTTGAGACAATAACACCCAGTCTTACTGGAGACCTGCTCACAAGTCTTGGGGAGTGGTTGGTGGATGCTGACATGATTCAGCCTGTCTCCCTAGTGCACCCCAGACATGCTCCATGGGTTTCAAATCGGGAGAGTTAGCTGGCCACGCCATGTGTGCAGTATCTTCTGTTTACAAGGAAACATCAACTTCTCTTGCTCTATGAGGTCAATCATTATCGTCCATGAAGTCTGGGCCCGCCCCACCTTGCAGCAACTGCACATGAGGCCCCAAGACCTCGTCGCAATACCTGACAGCAGTTAAACTGTGCCGATTCACCCATACAACTTCATGAAGAGGTGTTCATGTGGTCAACATAATCCCTGCCCACAACATTAAGCATCCTCCTCAATGTCAGTCTCTTTCCATAATGTTTACATCATGAAATCGTGTTCGATGTTCCCTCCAGATGTGACTCTCAAGACCAAATCGGGACTCATCTGTGAAAAGAACATTGGCCCACTATTCGATTGCCCAGATAGTATGTTGATGACTCCACTCTAGACATTCCTTTCTGTGAAGACATGTCACAGGTACACATACAGCAGATCTCCAACAATAAAGGCCATTCTGCCGAAGTCTTCTGTAAACCATTTGTCTCGATACAACACGTCCAGTGGATGCTGCTAGGTCAGATGCCAGGTGCCATACAGTACTAAGGCGATACTGTCATGCCCTTATATCCAAATAATCATTCTCTCTTTCTGATATCACATGTAGTCGGTCCTGTTCTGGTCTTTGGGGTGCTGTTTTCCACATATGAGAAACAACAGAACGATTCACATTAAGCTATCGGGCCTCCTCACTTTACGACTGTCCTGCTTCCATTCTCCTTACGATCCTCCACCCCAGGAAGTCTGGTAGGTGTCTTCTCTGTGCCGTACTGCACCATCAGTGATTGTTTATACAGTCACTGATGCTGCAGTATGATTGTGGACGTGGGACTACCAGGCAAACACTACCCCATTTTGTACGTGCCCTGATGTCATCGTTGATGTGGTTGTCCATTGACCAGAATGCTGTTTTTCATGCAGAACGTGATTGTATGGACATTTGTTGACAATTTGTATGATTATAGAATGAATTAGACACAAGACGGGGGAATAGAGGTTTGTTGCTTTAATTTTGAACATCAGTGTACCATCTGCATACACACTTTATCATTGGCCAACTTCTATAACTGGTTTTCACAGACTACCTGTAACAGCGATGCTATCTCTTCAACCATCAACTTTCAACTATAGTTGATGGTTGGAGATAGAATATCACTATTACAGATAGTCTGTGAAATCCGTATCATTTACACAGGTGGTGTTAACCCCCCAGTGTCAGTTAAGGCCTGAAAATAGTGTGCTGAAGCACTGAAACTTGTAACCGTATAATAAATAACATCGTAAGGATGGCTGTAGGGGTTCCATTATATTACATTATCTGGTTCAGGTTCATTGATGACATCTTCATGATCTGGTTGCGGGGTCAAGACCCCTATCGTCATTTTTCCACAACCTCAACAGCTTCTCTCCCATCCACATCACGTGGTCCTCCTCAACCCAGCATGCCGCCTTCCTGGATGTTAATCTCCACCTCTGTAATGGCTCCATCCATACCTGTGTCCAACATCTGACCGCCAATAGTACCTGCATTTTGAGAACTGTCACCCCTTACACACAAAAAAGTTGCTGTCATATAGCCTGGCCATCTACAGACGGCATATCTGCAGTGGCAAGAATTCTCTTGCATAGTATGCTGAAGGTCTCACATATTCCTTCAGAAACAGGTGCCATATGTAGTCTGCAAACAGATTTTCCCCTATCGCATCTACACACAGCCCTGATCCTCCAACCAAGAATCAGATTGTAAGGAGAATGCCCCTCTGTGTCACCCAATACCACCCGGACAGGAGCAACTGAACCATGTCCTTCACCATGTCTCTGATTATCTATCACCAGCCCCAGAAATTAAGAACATCTTACCTACGATCCTTCCAGCCCCTCCTAAAGTGATCTGTCATCCACCTACACAACCTACACAACATTGTGGTCCATCCCTAAGCCACTTGCACTCACAACCACATGTCATAGGGCTCATATCCCCGTGGAAGAACCAGATTCAAGACCTGTCAGATTCACTCACCAAACACATCCTACTCTAGTCCTGTCACAGGCTTTCCCATTGCATTAGATGCAGCACTCATATCAAAGCAGCCATATTATATACCAGCTCTGCTGCAATTACTGCACAGCATTTTATGTGGGCATGACCAGCAACCAGCTGTCAACCAGAATGTATGCCAACTGCAAAAAGTGGGCAAGGACAGAGTGGACAACCCAGAGGCACAACACACTGCTGACCACATGCTATGATTCAATGGCTGCTTCACAACCAGTGCCACCTGGGTCCTTCCCTCCAGTGCCAGCTTTTCAGTACTGTATGGATGTATCCTTGCAGCACTTCTTTTGCTCCCATAATCCTCATGGCTTCAATCTCTGCTAACCCACTGTCTCCACACATTGTGTCCAACAGTTTCCCCCTCTATCATGTCACCCACTGCATGAACTCATCAGCTCCAGTGCTTGCGTGTCACATGCCTAGCCCATGTACCTGCACCCTTCCCTCCCGTATTCCTATCCTACACACCTGCTCTGTGTTTCTCCAAGCTGCTAGCTCTGTCCCAGCACCTCCTCCTGTCTCACGTCTATTTCTTCATCTAACAGCCCCACCTGCTGAATTGCCATCTTGGCATTGTCGTTCCAGCCAGCACAATATAGGAATGTAGGTGTACAACTATGTGTGTGCAAGCTCGCAGGAGTCTGCAGTCTTCTTTTTTATGTGCCTGTCATTGACTCAATACTTCCAATATTCTCTCAGTGGTCCCCTTTACTCCTGAGTATTGTATTCATGTCCCACAACCCTTAAAATTTTTTATTGCGAATTCACTCTTTGCAACATATAGATAACTTCTAATTTCCTTTTGATCATTAGAATAACACTTCCACGTTTATCTGTCATGTTGCTAACACGTATAAACCACCCATTACTTTAACAATATACTACACAATGTGATAAATGCTAACACTTATTGTCAATGATACATTTTTGAAGCTACCGTGTTATTGAAATCTGTCGGTGTCACGAAAAGTACAATGAACAATTGTGTTTTTCTTGACAGTGTGTAACAGTATATACTTCCATTCTGTATCTACACAAAGCATCTGAAGGAAGCTTTCTAAGAAGAAAAAACGAAATCATTTTCTTTCCTTTTACTATTGGCTTTAAGTTTGTAATTATCAGCTCTTAGCTCTTCCATTCTAATTATGACAGAACATCGAGCTTCTGCCAAACTGAGAATGGATAAGCTACAAACTGGATATTTTCATCATGATGATCAGGTGTTTGTTGTACTAATCGTTGAATCAGCAGCATGAACTGATGTGTGTAAGTTGATTATGCTAATAGCTTGCCTTCCAAATTGTTAGAATGGCCCACATATCTAACTTTTAAATTTGTGAACCAGTATCTCCATTGAAGGTTATTACTCAGCCATTTTATGAAGTGGTAAACTATTATATTTCATGCCTCCCAGAGCACTGACCCAATAATTTTCTTTGAAACTATATAGTCTCTCCTTATGGCATTCCACAGCTCCATCAGCTCAGAAATTGTCCCGTTTACTATCTCACAATGATCAATTCTCTCACTTCAATGACATGCCATGTTTTATCAGAGCAAGTCAATTTCTGATTGAATTATCAATAAAAAATGTTTCTTTTTATCCTGGAAAAACAACACTGTGTACTGCAGTAGATATTTTTTTGTTACTGAGAGCTAATACAAATTCTAGGACTCTATGGATGTACGGACGATGTCTACTTGATGGTGCTACTGCTGGTACAAAATTAGATTAAGATATTTTATTCTGGTCTGTACCTATTGCTGTCAGGGCACATTATTTAGGGCAGATTTTCACTTCTTTTGCCATTATTCCCATCCTCTTGCCCTTTTGCCTCTTGCCTCCCTCTCCTCTCCCTCATCCTCTTCCATCGCAAGTAATTCTGGACAGAGGTCATAGACAAACAACACATGTTGAGCACCTATTTCTTGTTTTATACCTTGTTTCTGCTGTCACATATTGAGAGGCCAATGTAATTTTATCTTAAGCTGATGAAGATTACTAACTTGATCTGTACAGCCATAAATGTCATATTGTTGGATGTTACATTCATATGTCTTGTATAGGCATAGTTCTCCCATTCCTATCCGAGTGCCACACGGATTAACCTATGAAGCAAAACACTTCAGCTTGTGAGCTGTAAGCGCATCCAGAAAGCTAGGTCACCTGGTGCTGGTAACAAAACAATTATAGTTACACAGGAACATTTATTTAAAAACAGATAGATCGATCATTAGGCGGGTTGACAACACACTCGGCACTGAAATTGAAAAGCTTGTAGCATCAAAGCCAGATGACAGAAACTGGAGCCAGTTTGTGACAGCTGCTTACACCTTTTGGTCTTTGTTGTTATGTTGACCAGACAGACATTTCTACAGATTTAAGAAAATATGGAAAGCACTGGGAACTAGGTCAGTACTTCATGATGAACTGTCAAACACCCCAGTATAATTTCTGCAAGAACTGTTTGTGCACTGAGGTATATGTTGAAAGAAATTTTCATGGTTGAGAACAACATGTACATATAGTGAGTACCCCACACATGTTTTGAAGTATCCATTGAAAATTCCAAATTATGAATATCTGTGACAAATTCAGTTGTAAAGGGAAAATTCTCTATTTGGTATATCTCACTTACTACATGAGGTCATCATCAATGAAGCTGCTCCCAAGCGTGGGTAAGAAAGGAGGAAGGGGAGGACTAACACCCATTAAAAAACTTCAGTTTACCTACCCCTCGTGATTCACCTCACGAGGTTCCCTTGCTGGGACTGCAGCAGAAACTTCTGTTGGCAGTGAAATGGGTGAGCTGGCAGATTAAGAAATCCTCCTTTCAGGGGTAGTTTAAAGGCTCGGGAGAAGGAAAACTCTGAAGTAAAAGCTGTGCTGTGTCTGTTTCACAGGTTAGGAGTGACTGCAGAGGCATCTGTTCTCCAGGTTAGAAGCAGCCTAAAATTAACTTTGAAGTTCACAACCTCAGTTTTAAATCTCGAGAGTGGGTTATGCCCACCCTCTCAACTATCTTTGAGAAAAATGTTTGGTAAAGGGAACTACAGGAGGTAATTGGAAACAGAAATCCTCCACTGCCATGAATGGTGTGATGAAGCTGTTTCTGGAGCTTCCCACAAACTTAGCATGGGGGATACCATGCAAACAAACACATCCACTCAAAACCCTGAATGTCGATGTGTTCTTGAAAACAGCATCAAACTTATCACTGTTTTGGGGATGTACATCTACATGACTACTCTACAATTCACACTTAAGTGCTTGGCAGAGGGTTCATCAAACCATTTTCACATTACTTCTCTACCGTTCCACACTAAGAGTGTGTGGGAAAAACAAACGCTTAAATCTTTTCCTGTGAGCTCTGAATCTTCTTATTTTAGTACAATGTTCATTTCTCCCTTTGTAGGTGGGTGTGAACAAAATATTTTCACTGTTTGAGTAGAATGTTGGAGACTGAATTTACACAAATAGATCTCACCACAAAAAAAAGTACATTTGATTTAATGATTACTAAGCCAGATCCGTGACTTTCTCTCCTATTTGACAATAAAACAAAATGAGCTGCCCTTCTCTGAACTTTTTCAGTGTCCTCTCTGAAATGTGTCTGGTAAGGATCCAATACTGCACAAAAATACTCTATCAGATGTAAGTGACTGATAGAGATGGGTTGGGGGAAGGGGCCTCACAGTGTCAATCAAACAGCCTATAATTCCAAATGTTTTATTATGGTACACCACTGTATCTCCATACAAGAAGTGTCAGCTCAGCAGCGGCGTTCAGTGGACTCCTGCACGTTGTCGCTTTGCAGTGCTGACAGAGCGTATCATTGACCCGGCAGTGGCTGGTGACGCAACTCCTTCTGTCAGCAGCAAATCCAGGAGCAGATAGCCTCAGCTAGCTGTGACCGTGTGTGCTCTGGCAAGGCTCACACACCCCATGCTGTCTGGAAGGCAGCAAGCTGGTGATGAATTGATCCACTGCAGTGAGTTGATGGCCAGTGAGATGCTTCACCGGGCCAGTGCAGGTCCGTTGTGGCGGTGGCTACATGTGCCGCTGTCTCTGGGTGGACTTCCCTGACGTGGATTTAAACCGTGGTCCACGAACAGCATTCCATGCAGCAGCCAAGTTACACAGCTCTATGATGATAGAGCTGCAATACTAACAGAAGTGGCTTTATTATAAATGGCTAGGTATTTACAAGCTCCCGAGTTGTGCTTGTTTTGGGTTTACTATGCATTGTGGCACGTGTGCTAAACATTTTGGTAGCTGCCAGCGTGTATAGGCTTTTGACACCTACTGGTTGGGTACTGCTGTGTCAACTGTTTCCACATTGTGCCAGGTCAAGTCGCCTTGCAACATGATCAGTGTTGTTTCTTTCTGGTACTGTTTCTCCCTGTAGTACTGGTCTACATGCTGAGTTAATGCCTCCATGGAAATTTGCCCTTCCTGTTCATTAACGAGTTTGGTTATGGACTGAATTAACTCAGCTCCTAAAATCTGTTTCAAAGCAGCCAGATTAGTGGCTGGTAACACTTCCATAGGTTCCTTTGACCAGTACAGCCAAGGCTGTGAAATGCCCGGATGTGTTATTCCTGAAATTGTGGCAGGTGGACAGAAAGTAGGTCCCACTGTTTTGCATGATGTTCTGTTTATTACCAAGCCATTACCACCCAGTTCCATCCTTTTTGCTGCCATGAGGTTCTCCTGTTCATAGCAACTGGCTACTAATATCACTTTATTGAAGACAGAGTAAAACCAGTGTACTCAACATGTTAGAAATACAACTCAGACCTACTATATTTACTCGAATCTAAGCCGCACTTTTTTTTTGGTTTTTGTAATCCAAAAAACTGCCTGCGGCTTAGAATAGAGTGCAAAGTAAGCGGAAGTTCTGAAAAATTTGGTAGGTGCCGCCACAACTAACTTCCACCGTCGAATATATGTAGCGCTACACAGGCATGCTTTGCAGGCACAAAGATAAATTCTTACGCCAAAACCTCTGCGTCAGTAAATAAATTAAAAATAGGTGAAAGACGAGCTTTTTTCTCCACCCCGAGTTTCGGCCACTACATTTTCATACATTATACAACGAAGTAAATACAAATTCCGTATTGTTCATCTTCGAATGTAGCAGCATTTCAATGTACTACGAAAATCCGACTGGCAAGACTGTTTGGGATGTTTGTCAATATGGCCAACTCTACGTTCTGAATTTTTTCCTACCTGTGAGAAGAGATGATTGCTAACAGGAACTTTTATGAATTGTGAATCACAAGCAGTATTCCCTTCACCATAAGAATAATTCGAATGTAAACATTTTGCCATGCATTTGTTTCATGTTTGCTGCTATCTCATTTAAATCCTGTCTGCCTAATAAACTACGAAACTAGAGTGAGACAACAGCAAACGCGGAAGAATATACATATCATGTCATGTTTTCTGTTCATATTATTCGTATGCCTAATAGTGATACAGTCAGAAATGAAGCACGGCAATTGACTAGATTTTTAAATCTACAATGACTAATTTCTGTGCAGAATGTAATGTACTAAAGAGGCGTCTGCAAAGATTTTCAATGGAGAAAAATTTTCTCTAAACTCTCGTTCAGAACATCTTCTATCATACGCAGTCTATTATTTGGTTCTTGTAGATAATTAACAAAGAAAGCAGCAGTGTAAGTAACAACAAATAGCAGTCTCTTCCCATTGTTTCGCTAATGAGACGATTCCTCTCTCTCTCTTTTCTTTTTTTTATTGTAAGCGGCGGTAGCGAGCACAAAAGCAAGCCATGCCGCGAGTGGCGACAGGCCGTAAACACACATTATCAGAATGCGACAAACAATGCATGACACTGTGCAGTAATGCATTTTCAGTTTAGAGTGACGTAAACACCTATAACAAAGAGAATGGCACTTATCAGATCAAAGAAAAATAAGCAATGAATTCAAACTAGACGAAGCACGTGAAAAAGGAAGGGTACCCTTATAAATACGGACGGAGCGCCTGACGCATAGCAATGGCTACCTGGTAAAGCTTAACTTCTAAGCTTACGACTCGAACCAAACAACTGCAGCTGTATCGCCATTCATTCAACCTAAATTGTGTCTCATATTACAATGGACCAACTTTGTTTCGATTTGGGGGTGCGGCCTAAAACTTTTATCTCCCGTTGAATTTCGAGTCTCAAATTTAGGTGCGGCTTAGATTCGGGAAAATTTTTTTTCCTCGATTTCGAGTATCATTTTTCGGGTGCGGCTTAGATTCGAGTGCGGCTTAGATTTGAGTAAATACGGTAATCACCTCTTTTGTGCAATCCTTGCCTGTTTTCTGATCCAGCAGTAACTTCACTGTGCAGGAGTTTTGACTCTGTCTCTCTGTTCAGGCAAACCCTAACTTCACCCTGTAACACTTCTATAACTCTCCTTCCTCCATTTCCACACAACTGCTCTAATCCTCTGCAATTAGCAACAACCCCTTACCCCGACAAGCTTCCTCAGCATCCGCTACATGACAGGATACACATTGACTATGTAACATTGGTAGCACGCCTGCTTTCATGCTACTGTGAAAGGAGACTGAAATGTACACCTGTGCTCCATCAGTCCTTGCTTCCACTGTGGCTATGTCAAAATTGAAAGGCAAGTTTTCATGGCTTTGTTCCATTAACATCTGTAATTTGGGTGGTAGTTCTTTTTGCACATTACCTTCCTGCTTCTGATCATGTTTCAATAACTGCATCACCAGTTGTCCTCGCATGGCATCTCGAATTTCAATACTGATTCGCATGCATCCCATTCTCTGTTCACCAAGACTGCAGCCACTTCATTATCACTAATTCCCTACCAAATCACTTTGGCTTGCAACATCTTTGGATAATTCCATGTCAGTTTGGTGCAGACTCAACCAGCCCTACTCAGATTTCATTCAAATTTGATGCATCTAGTGATTCAGATAAGAGATGGAAAACTACCAATTTGCAGAGGTGTTTGACAATTGTGATGAAAGTTAGAGGTCTGGAAAGTTTGGAAATTGTGTGAAATTTACATGTATGTGTCTAAACATAAATGACTATAATTCTACTTCTAATCCACATGCAGTGATAAAGCTTGTGTCACTGAAGAATTAATGAGTAGGGCTTTACCATTGATATGCAACATAGCAGGTTTCTAAGAATTTTCACATTCTAGGTCACTGTCCTCAACCTTTGATCATGAGTATCTATTGTGTCAGGACAAAAAACAGAAAGGTACTGCCCCAGCATGCTAATATAAATGTGATAAATGTCTAAATGATATGCCAAAGGCATCATGATAAAAAATTTATTTCGTCTACATCACTACACTAACAGAATGCAGTACTGTAACAAGCACTGTTCTTCCGACAAATATAGTAAAAAAACCAATCATGCTTGATTCATGCATGTAGCTTTTTTAATCAAACTGTATTGTACATATGCTGACAGTGTAATGGTAACACCGACAACTTTAAACAGCAATCGATGCTAACATTAAACTCTGCGAGGAATTTCTGACCATGAGATAACCTAATGGGAACAGAAAAATCAGACTAGGATGCATTTCTGAAACACTCCAGCAGAGTATAACCAACAGCAAACAGGTGGGTCAGGAACAGACGTCTCCCAGCACAAAAGCAAGTTGTAATATTACATATTCATATCGGTCGCCAGCCTAATTAGACATTCTTGTGTCAAGCAATATAGTAAAGCAGAAGGCAGTGCTAAGACTAATCTAACCTTCCTTGACACACACACACACACACCCACACACACACACACACACACACACACACACACACACACACACTATATCTATTTACACTACCACACAGTAACCTAACAATGCAGATAAATGCACTACCAACTTGGAAGTCAGACACACAACTGGCCAATGACATAGCAAACTGTAACAACGTGTACCTTAAATGAACTAGATGCAGCAGTTTATAAAACTAATCGCCAACACACATGAAACTAATAGCAATACTAAACAGAGAAGAGCATAAAATGATTCTGACTTAAATCAAGGGATCATACTCTGTAATGATCATACTCTATAATTCCCATACAATCATACTCTACAACACCATTGCTTAGTACAGGGTCTCTATGCCTGTGCATTAACCAACTTGCAATAGAGTTGCTAACACAGTAAATATTTCTTTCTTACGATTAGTTTGAAGCAGTTAAACAGAAAGCAAATCTAACTACACTGGCTCTGAAGGAGCGTTTGCTTTGCTTCATTAACTAAGTAGCATAGCACATGAGGGCCCTTAAACTTTCATGGTTTGAAGAACCATGCTCATTAACAAAACTACTCAAGTATGTGTGAGAAGTGGTAAATATTCTCATCAATAATTATTAAGTAAAGCACAACTAACTATAACTCTTTAAATAACAAATGTGTTTTAATAAGCACTCTTTTAACCTACTCAAAGTATAGTTGGCTGTGCAAATGTCAACACAACATGAAATTCAAGTTCAAACACTTTCGCATGAAATGAACCCTCATAAAACTATAATTCTGATCAAAGTGCATAAATGCAACAATTAATAATCTTCTTCACTTCAAATCAATATTATTTTTCTTTAAACTAACAACTTAACTATTTTCAGGCAGCTTTTCAAGTAAGGCAAATTATTCAATAAAATGACTGCAGATTGATTTTAAAATGTGCTGGAAGTGGTGTATTTCTCAAACTATAAAACTGAACTTTTAACACTATCACTCCACACATTAGGAAGTAATCACAACTATTTTTACAGCTGTTGATTAGGTCTTTCCATAATAAATTAGGATACTTAAATTCACTAGGATAGGATTCCTGTCCAGGTTTGTGGTTTGGGATAATCATGGGTGTAAGATAAGAGTTTTAAGCAACACCATGATTATTATTAAAATCAACCAAATTTCACAAATACCTGGTTCATTAACAGAGTGCCAAATATAAACAATTTAGAAGAAGGCTGGTGGCACTGGTGGCATAATTTTCAGTTGCTGTTAACATGGCAGCGATGCAGTCATGGCAGTACTATTGGCCTCACCCTATTACAGATTTTCTTGGTGTCGAAATTATATTTTTACGAGGCCAGAAACCATGCCATAATGATAGTATCACCAAATGCAGCATCTGAAGCCCATACATACTGCTCTTAAGCTCCTCAGGCCTCAAAACTCCAAGAATATGAGTCACAATGATTCACTACTGCTAGTGAGATGTTAACCACAGCACTTCTCAGCCAAGTCTGCTTACCCACTTGCCACTTGTGTGCCAACCACACCTTTTCAACTCTGCCAGGCTACTTCATAGTTGTGGGGCTTCCCCACATCTTTTACATTCACCCTAGATTCCTGTGGTGTGCGTACTGTAAGACCTTCGGCACACACACCATCAGGTTATTTGACTTGTCGCTCTAACGAAGTAGGCGAGTGTCAGCAATATGTCTTGTGGTCTTATCATGGCGTGTTTATCTTCTGCTGTTAGGTCAGATGATAGAAATGCCACTTGCACGCTTAGAGTAGCAGATTGACGGTGACCAGCTTTAAATAGAACTTGATTAATTTTCACACACATTTATTAAAATAATAAAAAGCATAGACATTACGTAACTTGATTCTGGATGCTGTTTACAATTGACAATCTGAAGTTTCTTTGGTCTTGGTACGTTAATCTTATTCTCACATATCTCTGATACTTGACAAAGTGTCTATTCATTTATCTTCATGGCTATGTGCAGGAATATGATAACCTTATTAGGTGCAGACTGAAACTTGACTATAGACATCTTCATGGCTATCTTCATGGCTATGTGCAGGAATATGATAACCTTATTAGGTGCAGACTGAAACTTGACTATAGACTGGTACGGACAAATGTAGACTGGTACAGACAGGTGCAGATAAATGCAGACTCATACAGACTAATGCAAACTGACTGACTGGAGGTCTGTACACTCGTTATAATACCTCACGCATTCAGGTATCACTGCGCGAGTGTGATCCATGAGGAGAAAAGGTTCTACGTTAACAGCAATCTCATTGGCTGTGTTACATATTAATACACAGATCGGCGGAAGCAGAATTTGGTCCGTCTCTAAGGCAGCGCCATCTCGTAGTGCGGAGACGGACGAGCTCTGCACCTGCTCTGTTGTGCTTAGCGCGGCACGCTCTAGTGGGAAAGTTGTGTATGCGCAGACTACGCGGAACTATGTACACAACAATTCCCTAACTATGGAACAAGTCATTTACAGTACATTATATAACAATCATTCCAGTAATTACTTAAATCCACAAGCCCAGTCTAAACAACAATGTTCAAAAAATTCACTTAACTGAAATATGTATTCTTAGTCAAAGAATTTCCATGACAGATACGTACAACACTCACTACAAATTGACATAGAAACATTGATACAGATACAAAATAGATCAAAAATAGGTGTTATAGTGGTATTCAGTAGTAGTCTGTAAAAAAGAATTTCAGGTCAAAATTCTGCTGTTGCAATCCATTTAAAAAAGAAGATAATGCAAAAGTATAGAAGAATTTGAAGAATGTTGAGTGGATGCTAAAAAAAGTCTATGAAATGTGTTCGCTGTTGCAAATATGAACAACCATCAGCTGTGTAATGGAATGGTGACAATGAAAATGTGTGCCAGTCTGCAACTTGAACCCGGATTTCCCACTTATCGTGAGCAGTTGGCTTACCATTAGGCTATCTGAGCATGCCTCATGCCCAATCAATACATGCATACGTTGTCAACCACATGTCTACAACCTTCACTGGTAGATCCATTATGTACATTCCCATACAGGGGAGACATTTTAATTGATAGTCACTTGCTCAGTGTCGGTGGATAAGCTGGGCAACTGACTTTCAACTTTTCTGGTACCATTTCTCATGGTCCCAACCTAGGTCCTGTACACGGCAACTGATCCTGCATACAAAACTGTGACTGTTTACATTTGTCACCCATCTTCTGTTCTGTTCACCATTCCTTAAACTAATTACTTAGTATTTGCAACACTGCTACTTTCCTGTATTTCTTTCTAGGTTTATGTATAACATGAAAATCAACTTCACTCAATTGTAATGCCCATCATGTAAATCTACTAGATGGATCCTTCAGCCTCCTCAACCATTTCAATGCTGCATGATCTGTTCGCACCCAAAACTTCTTTCCATAGAGAAAAACGCTTGATGTAGGTGATTCAAACAATGGAAAATCCAGGATGGAATGTAACAGTACCAGAGAAGGAAAGTTGCTACTCACCATATAGCGGAGATGCTGAGTTGCGATAGGCACAATAAAAAGATTCACACACTCATAGCTTTTGGCCATTAAGGCCTTTCTCAGCAGTAGACACACATACACACATGCACACACACTCACGCAAACGCAACTAGCACACACGTCTGCGGTCTCAGAGAGCTGAAACTACACTGCAGCTCTCTGAGACTGCAGATGTGTGTGCAAGTTGTGTTTGCGTGAGTGTGTGTGCGTGTGTGTATGTGTGTCTACTGCTGACAAAGGCCTTAATGGCCAAAAGCTATGAGTGTGTGAATCTTTTTATTGTGCCTATCGCGACTCAGCATCTCTGCTATATGGTGAGTAGCAACTTTCCTTCTCTGGTATTGATGTAGGTGATTCCATAGATAAGGCTCAACATTTCCATTGTGTGGACTTCTTTCTCGATGCATAGGCCACAGGATGTTCTGCACCTTCAGCCACCTTCCTCAGCACACACTGAGGTGGGGTTGGTTGCATTGCATGACTGAATGAATTCTTTATTTAAATTTGGAGACACTAAGACTGAACTCACTCTCAAAATTTCTTTCAGTTTCCCAAAATCGTGACAATCTACCAACCATATAAATCTTGAACCTTCCTTCAGCAATTGCGTTAATGAATTGGCAATATCTGAAAGTCCATTTATGAACCTTCTATAATAATTCACAATGCCAAGGAACAATTGCAGTTCCTTCACTAACTTAGGTACAGGAAATTCACATGTAGCTGTAATTAACTTTGGGTCTGTCTTAACCCTATCCTTATTTACTATGCAACCAAAGTATGCCACCTATTCTAGTACAAAATTACACTACTCTGTACTCAGTGTTAAACTTATAGCCCTTAACGTCAAGAATACGTCTCTTAGGCATTGTATGTGCTGCTCCATGTTACTCACAAACATGATTATGTTATCAAGATACACCATGCACTTGTGAAATGTACACTTTCACATCAGGAAATATCACAATTAATAAAATGTTCTGGGCTCTTATGCTATGGTCAAATGTATTTCACATTTAAACCTATTGTTTTGTCCCCATCTGCGGAGTACATTTCCAAGAGGGATTGTAGTTTCTTTGAATTCTGATTCACACCTGGCTCACTGCTGAATGCAGTAAAATTTCGTTTACGTATGCTTCCGCACAATGGTGTGACATCACATGTCTTGAATACCTGAGCACTGTTGGCTGTTCTTGATTCCCATCTGCTGTTTATAGCACCCCATGGTAGAAGACTGGTACACATCTTCTTCAGCAGTGGGATTCAAATGTCATTCAGTTTCATGTTATCCTTCGTGTTGAAATACCTGGGTTATTTTACAATCTCTATGACCTCTCTCTATAACCTTTCATGGCATCTGCTTGTGGCTGTCAGTACTTGAGTCCTATCAAAATGAATGTGGTGATCTCCAGGCAGCAAAGCATGTTCCGCAATAGCTGATCTGTCAGTGTCCCCCCTTCTGCAATTGCCCTTGTGCTCTTCTAGTCATTTTTGACCATTCTTTTTATAGGACCCATGTACACCTAGTCACAGCTACATGGAATCCTATAAATTCTTCTGAAAATGCCTCATCTGTCCACATATATAACACCTTAAATTGGCCGGAAAAAAAAAATCCATTTAGCTTGCAGTCCTGTGCACATGTCAAATTTCCTTGCATTCTACTGCCGATCTGACAGCTGTGCACAATTAATTGGAACCATCATACTCTCCTTGACATTTATGCAGGCAACGCTCTTAAAAATGTGTCAAGGGCCCTCTACTCAGCTTCATGTAACATTAATTCATTCGCCACAGCATTCTGTCCCACCCATACAAACAACTATTGATCTTCGTTATCCAGTCTACAGATTCTTCCACTAATTCTCCATGCCTCCTTATTACCATGCCCTAGTGATGTCTAAAATGCCTAAGACTGTTCTGCTTTCTGTATGTTTAAATAACTGCCTTTCAAATTCTTCAACTGTTTCAGCTCCTTTGAGAGCCTCCACATAAGCATTAACATTTGATTTCCCAATTAATTTTAATATTGGTACCCTAAAAGACCACCTGTTCCAAACTCCTAAGGGCCTCCACAAATGCTTGCACATACTCAGTGCACTTACCAGAGAAAGGAACAGCTAAACTTGCAGTTGACAAATCTATATTTCACTGTACTCCAAGTTGGCCACATAACTCCCTATTGCCAGATGTCAGTTGTGCTACCCTTTCCAAAAATATATGTACTGCCCCTGGTTCTGATACTCCTTGCAACTCTGACTCTGCCAATGCCTAGCCCTTCTCCATTCTCATTTTGGAATACCAGAAATTACAAAATGTACAAATTGAATTACATGAACTTAATTCTTACACCTAATCATCAGCCATTTTTAATTCTTGCCACTGTCTAGCCATGTATCTGTAATGCTTAAACAGGAATCATACCACTGCTACTGACTGAACATGGCACTGAATGACCATCCAAGTTGCACTACGTATATCTGACAGGTACTAACCAATCATAACCCCATTACCTCTAAAGTGTGACAAATCCACATCCTTACTTTTAACAAAATTTATGTTACAAAAAGCATTGTGGTCAAGTTTTTTTCTGTGACAAATACACTTTGACAAAAATTAAATTTCTTGACTCACCGTAAAGTAAGTTTAGACGTTGAGAAAGGTGATACCAGTAGTCTGATACCAGTTGTAAGCGGACTCATGGAGATGAGATTGAGGGAGAGGGACACCTCCCAGTGCCAATTAAACAGGCTGCAGTTCCAAATGCTTTATTATGGCACCCTGCCTTAGCCCAGTACAGGAAGCAGCAGTGGCAGTCAGTGGCCTCGTGCATGTTGTTGTCCTACAAAGCTGTCAGAGTGCAGTGTCAGCTGGACAGCAATGCACGACCCAAGTGTTTTTGCGTGGTTCATGAACTGTGCCCTGTCCAGAACATGGCAGACCGGTAATTTAATGGCAGTAATACACTGCTGCCTAGTCAATGGCTGGCAGGCTGCCAGCCAGGGCCAATACTGGGCTATTGTGGCAGCATCTCCAAGTCCTGTGGTCTTTGAACACATTGCCCTGATCCTGAGTTGAACTGTGGCCCCCAAACAACATTCCAGGTGGCAGCAAAGTGATGATGATAGCGCTGTGTTACTAACAGAAGAAATGGTTAGGTATTGAGCTGCTCTTGTTTGGGGTATACTATGCCTTGTGGATCGTGTACTAGACATTTCAGTGGCTTCTTGTGTGGAAAGGCTTGTGGCATCTACCATTTGTCTATTGCTGTGTCAACTGTTTCCACACCCTGCCAGGCCGGCTCGCCTCACAATGCTATGATGGCTGTGTTATATTTCGTAAAGCGTAACACCCGCACTTGAATGTGGCTGGTACTGCTGTAATTCACCTCCAACTTCGCATGTCTATGACCAAAAACGGCCTGTGCACTATGTTGAGGATGGGCAAATGTATTGTAGGCAGTGTCTTTAGTAAACCTATTGCATCTTCTTAGTGTTCTGCCAGATTAGATTGTTACTTGTTCCATTGATCATGAGTACGACACTTCGTAATGATGTGGAACATGTCAGGTTAATAAAAGGTGTTTATACAGGATATTACATTACACAAAATATTACATGACACTTTTTTGTGGGGGTTGGGGAAATTACCCACTTATTATACCCAAAAATTCATCTAATGAGTAGAAGGAGTTGCCAGTAAGAAATTCTTTTAATTTCCTTTTAAATGCAATATGGCTATCTGTCAGACTTTTGATGCTATTAGTTAAGTGACCAAAGACTTTTGTGGCAGCATAATTTACCTCCTTCTGAGCCAAAGTTAGATTTAACCTTGAGTAGTGAAGATCATCCTTTCTCCTAGTGTTGTAGCAATGTACACTGCTATTACTTTTGAATTCATTCGGATTGTTAATAACAAATTTCATAAGTGAATATATATATTGTGAGGCTACAGTGAAAACCTCTAGCTCTTTAAATAAGTGTCTGCAGGATGATCTTGGATGAGCTCCAGCAATTATTCTGGTTACAAGCTTTTGTGCAATGAACACTCTTTTACTCAATGATGAATTACCCCAGAATATGATGCCATACGAAAGGAGAGAATGAAAAAAGGTGTGGTAAGCTAATTTACTGAGATGTATATTGCTAAAATTTGCAATGACCCTAATAGCATAAGTAGCTGAGCTCAAATGTTTCAACAGATCCTCAGTGTGTTTTTTCCAGTTCAACCCCTCATCAATGCACACACCTAGAAAATTTGAATATTCTACCTTAGCTACTGATTTCTTATCGAAGTCTGTATTTATTAATGATGTCATTCCATTTACTGTGTGGAACTGTATATATTGTGTTTTGTCAAAGTTTAATGTGAGCCCATTTGCAGAGAACCACTTAATGATTTTCTGAAAAACATCGTTTACAATTTCACCAGTTAATTCTTGTCAGTTGGGTGTGATAGCTATACTTGTATCATCGGCAAAAAGTACCAGCTTTGCGTCTTCGTGAATATAGAGTGGCAAGTCATTGATATATATTAAGAACAGCAGAGGACCCAAGACCGAACCTTGCGGCACTCCATTCTTGATTGTTCCTCAGTTTGAGAAATCAGTTTTTTGCGTATTATGTGAACTGTTTATTTCAACTTTCTGCACTCTTCCAGTTAGGTATGATTTAAACCATTTGAACACTGTCCCATTCATACCACAGTACTTGAGCTTATCTAGAAGTATTCCATGATTTACACAGTCAGAAGCCTGTGATAGATCACAAAAAATCCCAACGGGTGACTTCCGGTTACTCAGAGCTATTAATGTTTCATTAGTGAAAGTATATATAGCATTTTCCGTTGAAATACCCTTCTGGAAACCAAACTGACATTTTGTTAAAACTTTATTTTTACAAAGGTGTGAAGCCACTCTACAATAAATTACTTTTTCAAGAATTTTGGATAAGGCAGTCAGAAGAGAGATCGGGTGGTAGTTGTTGACATCAGACGTATCCCCTTTTTTATGCAGTGGTTTAACAATGGCATACTTCAATCTATCTGGGAAAGTACCCTGCTTCAGAGAGCTACATATGTGGGTAAGAAGCCCACTTATTTCTTGGGAACAAGCTTTTATTATCCTGCTGGAAATGCCATCAATTCCTTGTGAGCTTTTATTCTTGAGAGAGTTTATTATCTTCCTAATTTCAGATGGAGAGGTGGGTGGAATTTCAATTGTATCAAATGGTGTGGGTAAGGCCTCTTCTATTAACTGCCTTGCTTCTTCTAATGAACATTTAGATCCTATTTTCTCTGCAACATTTAAAAAATTATTATTCAAAATGTTTTCGACTTCTGGCTTGTTGTTTATCAAGTTTTCATTCACTTTGATGGTGATGCCGTCATCCTGTACTGTTGGTTGCCCTGTCTCCCTTGTAATAATATTCCAAATTGTTTTGATTTTGTTATCAGAGGTATTAATCTCAGATGTGATGCACATGCTTCTGGACTTTTTAATAACCTTTCGTAATGTAGCAGAGTAGTTTTTATAATATTTGGCTGTTTCTGGGTCATTACCCTTTCTTGTTGTTAGATACAGTTCCCTTTTGTGGTTGCAAGATATTTTTATTTCTTTAGTAAGCCAAGGGTTTTGCATGGTTTCTTATAATTAGATTTAACTACTTTCTTGGGGAAACAGTTTTCAAATTCTCTTACAAGTGTATCATGAAATAAGTTATATTTTAAATTAGCATCGGGTTTCTTGTACACCTCATCCCAGTCTAACTGCTGAAGATTGTCTCTGAAATTTGTAGTTGTTGAGTCATTAATTGAATGCACAACTTTGGAGGGTAGTTTCGAATTACTGAATGGAGCTATGTCATATACTGTAACTAGCTGAGCATCATGGTTAGATAGGCCGTTCTCAACAGGACAAAAATTTGAGTTTTTAAACCTATCTTGGTCTATGAAAGTGTTATCTATCAACATGCTGCTGTCCTTTACTACCCAAGTAGGAAAATTAATGACAGATGTCAAATTGAAAGAACCGAGCAAGACTTCCAGGTCATTCTTTCAGTGAATCAACATTGAAGACACCACAAATAATAATTTGCTTTCCCCTATCTGACAGATAGCACAACAAGACATCCAAGTTTTCCAGGAATAAATGAAAGTTTCCTTAAGGGGCCTATATAGTGTTACAATTGTAAAAGAGCCCTCCTTCAGTTTAAGTTGACAGGCACATGCATCTATATGTTGCTTTAGACAAAACTTTTTAGTATCTAAGCTTTCTACACAGTGATAACTTTTGACATATATGGCAACTCCTCCTCTCACCTTATTCTCTCTACTCATATGTGCAGCTAGTTTATAACCACTGATATTTACCTTCTCCATATCAGACACAATGTCTTCAGTTTGCCTTCCCCATAACGTTATCTGTGTTATTGTTCCAATTTAAAATGTTTGTAATTGTAATTCTTAAGTATTTAGTTAAATTGACACCCTTTGGATTTGTGTGATTTATCATTTAATCTAAATATAATGGATTTCTTGTAGTACTCATCTGGTGATCTTACATATTTCATTATTTAGGGTTCATTGCTACTTTTTGCACCATACAGATATCTTGTTTAAAGAGAAGGAAACATTTACATACTGACTTTTCAAGAGATCAGATACCTGAATAAACATCCAATAGAATCAGAAAGGTACAGAATCTATAACGGAAGACCTGTTATAAATATAGCTCAAATGTGATGACTCTATGAAGCCATTGTAGTCAAAAAGAATATAATGGAATCCATCCACAGTTTTACATCACCATTAAAGAGGAATAGATGAGATGAGATGAGATGAGATGAAAAAATAACAGGTGAATGGAGGGAATCAATGGTTATCATCCATATACACAAATATACAGATAAATGAAATCAGAAGAACTGAGGGGGAATTTCACAGCTAGTCACAACATACAAAATACTGTCATGTATTATATTGTGAAGACTCACATTCTTTACTGATGACATAACAGGGGACTACCAGAATGGTTTTTGAAAAATAGATCAACAATAGACAGCATATTCTGCATCAGGACCATCAATGAAACAGTATTGATATACAACAAGGATATTTATTACCCATTATAGACTTTTTAGAAAGCCAACTATTAAGTGCACAGAGAAACTTTATGGGAGATCATGGCAGAATACAGAATCTCTAAAAAACTTAGCATCCTGGTCAAAAGTTGTATGGAGAAGATGGTAAGCAGGGTGACATACTGCAGCTCAATAAAATTTTCTCAGGCTTCCAGGCGCGTCAGGTGGTTAAAATCCCACGAGCTTTCGACTGCGCTCTCCTCCGTCATTGTCAAGTGGTAAGACTGACAGCTGAGTTGCCGTGGCCGCGTCGTTATATAGCTGCACTGCTGGTTGTGACATCACTAGTGCTCTCTTCCTCACCATATATAGTAATGTTTTCATCCCGTGTCTGTCGCACCCATTTTAACCTCACGATGGCCAAGCCCCAGGCTGTGCTGAGCTGCAAACCACCATCCTTGTTGATGGTGTTTTCAGACGTTTTTATTTCAATAGCTTCTCTTATGACACTATCCCAAAATCCCTTCGTCCTCATAACAACAGATGTTTCGTCGAATAGAATTTGGTGTCCATTTTCTAAGGCGTGTTCTACCATGGCTGATTTTTCTAGATAGTGTAGGCGTAAGCACCTCTCATGTTCTGTCCGGCGTTGCTCCACAGTGCGTACTGTTTGGCCAACGTAGTAACAGCCATACTGACATGGTATCTTGTACACTACAGGCGTTCTAAGCCCAAGATCGTCCTACACAGGTCTCATGAGCTATCGAATTTTAGCCGGCTCCTGAAGAGACATAACCTTTCATCGGTGTTCAGGCCCCCAACAAAAATTCGACAGCTCAAGTTACCAGAGAAACCCAGAAAATAAATGGACAACTTTTGGGAAACTTGACGATGCAGCAAAATTCCTCACCATGTTAAAATGTTGCTCAGTGAACTCATTGCCCAAGTGATTTGAGAAAATAAAAGTAGAACAATAGTGGGAGACTACTGAGGACATGTAAGCACCAATGATGATGGGGAAAGACTTGCCGCTTTCTGTAGATGATCCAACCTGCAGCTGAACATACGTCAAAGCCCTCCAACGGAAAAAGAAAATGTGGAACACAGTGCTAAGAGAGTTACAGATTGACCGTGTTACAATAATAGCACAATACTGAAAAGAAATACTAAATTTCAAAAGTAAGTAAGAGTGCAACATTGACTCTAACCACAACCTCCCAGAGATCGAAGTAATATTTCAGCCAAACAGACCAATGTGAAAGACCAAATCTAAAATCAATAACTGAAGCAAGAGAAGATGTGAACCATGAAAACCTGTCTAATATGGAGATGAACAGCTGTGAAGAAATCAAAGAAGCTTTAATGTAAGCATCCAATAGTTCGTAGGCTCTTCACAAAAACAGAAGCAAAGATGATGGAATGAGAAATCTGACAAAACACTTGAAGGAAAAATATCCTGAAATAGGTGGAACTTGAAGATGACTGAGGAAAACTGGAAAGACTTCAAGAATGAAAGAGAAGAAACAACCAAGATCATTAGAGCAGAGAATAGGAAAATGACAAAAGTAAAATGCTATTTATGGATTCTTCCATTATATCTTGGTAGAACATTTCCATATTTAAGGTTTAATATCAAGTACACTGTTTTTGCTCTACTGATTGTTGTTTATCTTGAACTAGTTTTTGGCTTATTAGGCCATCTTCAGGAAACAATTGACTAGCTCCTGAAAGTGACAGTGGTTCGATAACTGAACATTTTAGACGAAGATACAATCACTTGCATATAGTGTTGTACATCAAACTTGTTTCTTAATGTTGCAATTACACTTTACACAATAGACAATGTACAATGGACAATGTTAAGCACTATAATTAGCTAAACTACACAATATTACAGGTTAAATGTTCTCCAGCCCTCGCCCCCCACCCCCGAGATACTGTTTAACACAGTATTCTTCATTTATGTCATGCAACAGACATGTTTTTCAACATCGTAAATTAAACTCTAGGCAATGGACAGTATTACACACAATAATTAGAATAAATAATCTTACATTATTACAGGATATATGGCTACAATGCCAAGGTCTGTGAGGTTGTGAAATTGGTTGAAAGCTACCTAACACAGTACTAGTAACTTATGTTGAGAAACAAAAATGTTTTACACTGTAAATAACATTGTTATGCAATGGGCAATACTGAATATAGTCCACTATTCAAATATAAAGTATTACAATCTATATTGTTGAAGATTGTGTGGAGAGGAATAGGAAATTCCGTTATGTTTTAATTTTGTGTAGCAGTATGTGTCATTGTGGCGGTTTGTGAGTATATAGCTTTTTGATAGCAACATATGAAGCTTGAAAGTGGCAATGTAGTCAACTGTAATTGAGCATTCAGAACCAGCTGGGGATTTTAAGCTAAATGTTTGTTTATCTCAAATGCTTCTAATAGTCTCACTTTTCTTCCTCTGTTGCCTACATGTAGCAGTACGCTGTGGATTTGGTATTTGTGTCCTTCCTTCAGCACATGTTCGGCACAGGTGGAGTCTGACTTGTGTACCATCAGCCTAGTTGTTATGGTCCTGCCTGTGTGACCAATATACAGTTTGTTGCAATCATTGCAAGTGATTTCGTAAACACCACTTTTAATAAAGCTTTTTTGTCCTTGCTGTTCAGTAGGCTATGGACTCTAGTGCTCTTACATAAAATAAAGTTTTTTTAATTGCAGGATTTGAGGATTTTGGCCAATCTTTCAGATAGCTTTGCTTAATATGGGGTACTACTCTTGGTTGGTTTTAGATATGACTGTTGCTGCAGAGGAGGCATACACAAAGGGTAAGACTTTCTTCTTTGTTCTTTTTATGTAAAAAGTTGTTAATTAATTCAGGGGTAAAGCCATTGTTCAATGTAGTACATTTAATTGTGTCTGATTCTGTTGGAAAATTCTGTTTTGACATTGGTATCTACATAAGACAATATACCATGAAATAGAAGGCAGCATGTTTGTGTGATATTAAATCTTGGGAACATCAGGGTCTGTGTGTTTTCGTATTGTGAGTTTAAATGTTCAAGGAATGCATTCCCAATTGTCTTTTGGTTCCAGTCCACAGACACAGTACATCTTCTACATATCTGTACTAATATTTGATGTTATCACTGAGAGGCTCATTATGTAGGAACTGTTTTTCGAAATGGTCCATGAAAGTTTCTGCTAAAAGAGGACTGAGACGAGGCCCCACTGCAAAGCTAACTATCTGTTTGCATTGAGTACCTTCAAAATGAAAATAATTTGTTGTAAACATGTCTGGGTGATCAGTTTTGTGTCTTCTACTTGTACAAGGTTGATACCTGCCCTGTATAGTAGTTCTGTCAAAATATCAAGGTGTTCTTTCACTTTCTATGTTTGTAAATAAGCTGCTAACATCAAAAGATACTAGTTTTACGCTATTTGGAATAGGGAGGTCTTTAATTTTGTTAGCAATGCCCATGAAATTAATAATGCCAATCTTAGATTTAAATTTTGTCTCAGTTTTGATACAGAAATGTACTTCTTGATAATTTTGTAGTTTGGTGTGATGTATGTTGGCACAAAAGATCATAAAAGTGGGCCTTTCCTTGTGTTGTTTACGAGATTCACATGCCACTGGGTTCATGTTGTTGAAATACTTAGCTTCATATTCACAAGGTACACTTTTGCAGGTCTTGGTTAAGTCTTTAATGTCTCTGTTGGTGGTTTTGGTGGGATCTTTGGTGTAGATATGGTAGCAATTGAGTGTGAGAAATTGTTTCACTTTCTTAACATAATTACTTTTATCTGCTTTTGTGATAATGTTGTCATTTCGAGTAATTTTCTTCGTTATGTTCTTCAGTGTGTTGTGGTCCACATATTGTGATGCAGGACTGTCTAACTCAAGCCATTTTTGTATATCATGACTTACTGTGTGCTTGGTTGCAACTTCATTGTTTTCTACATCTTTCATTGTCTTTCCCGTCTATTTTTCACCACCCCCTCCCACCTCTGTTAGGTGCAATGCACTTATTCTCACTCTTATTAACTCGTGCATGATGTTTTAGTAGTAATTTCTATCTTGCATATTGCCCTTTTTTCCTCCTTTAAGCTCTCAGGTTTTCAAATCTCGTCTCATGCATCCCCCAACAATCAGTCTTTCCTTCTCATCCCGTATGATAAGTCTCCTCTGAACTACAGTTCTGGTTCACTTTCCCAAAATCTACCCCTTTTCCTATATCTCTCCATTCCTTTTCCTTCACCCTTCTTCCTTTCCCTTCAACCCTTCTGCCTAAAGAAGGAGCCACTGCCTACAAAAGCATCCAAATCACGACAATCTTTTATATGTGTGTTCTGCCACTGCTTGGTAAGTAGATTTTTGATCTATCCAATTAAATAATTTTATTAATATATAGTACAAAAGATAAAAAAAGCTGTTTCAGAAACATAATACAAGAAAAGAAATAATTTAAATTTATTTGAACAGATATTCATTTACCAAAGTAAATAATTTAAATTTATGTTAACAGATATTCATTTGCAGTATAATAGCACCTGTCGTGTAAATATGTTTTCAAAGTCACTTTGAATATTTGTGTTCCTTTTATTTCCTCGATGTGGTATTTCGAAGTAGTTTTTGGCTTATGAGACTATCTTCAGCTTTAGGGAATGAGTAGAAAAGTTATCTGAAACATTTCTGTGGTGTCACCGCCAGACACCACACTTGCTAGCTGGTAGCCTTTAAATCGGCCGCGGTCCGTTAGTATACGTCGGACCCGCGTGTCGCCACTATCAGTGATTGCAGACCGAGTGCCGCCACACGGCAGGTCTAGAGAGACTTCCTAGCACTCGCCCCAGTTGTACAGCCGACTTTGCTAGCGATGGTTCACTGACAAAATACGTGCTTCATTTGTCGAGACAATAGTTTAGCATAGCCTTCAGCTATGTCAATTGCTACGACCTAGCAAGGCGCCATTATCAGTTACTATTGATATTGTGAATCATGTACCATCAAGAACGACGTTCATCATTAATGGATTAAAGTTAAGTGTTCCACCAGCTACGTCCGTTTTTCTAAATTCTAATTTCCTTGTCCTGTTCCAGACCTCACGCCAGCCTGCGTGAGCTAAAACGCGTGCCTTTCGGCCTCCTCTAGTAACACGGTGTTGGCTCTCCTGCCAACCACAACAAGTTCTTTCCATGAAAGAAATGGAAGTGCTAGTAAAAGGTTTCAAATATGTTCCTCCCCATAAACCTTCTGAAAAACAATTCTATTTTTTAAAAGTTGATATAGAATGCAGTGTAAACAACGACATTGCAACCAAACACATAGTGAGTCATGATATACAAAAGTGGCTTGAGTTAGACACTCCTACATCACAATATGTGGACCACAACACACCGAAGAACATAAAGAAGAAAATTACCCAGAATGACAACATTCTCACAAAAGCAGATAAAAGTGATTATGCTAAGAAAGTGAAACAATTTCCCACACTCAGTTGCTACCATATCTACACCAAAGATCCCACCAAAACCACCAACAGAGAAATTAAAAACTTAACCAAGACCTGCAAAAGCGTAACTTGTGAATATGAAGCTAAGTATTTCAACAACATGAACCCAATGGCTCCTAAACTGGGTGAATCTCTTAAACAACAGAAATAAAGGACAACTTTTATGACCTTTTGTGCCAACTTACACCACACCAAACTACAAAATTATCAAAGAAGTACATTTCTGTATCAAAACCAAGACAAAATTTAAATCAAAGATTGGAATTATTAATTTTATGGACATTGTTAACAAAATTAAAGACCTCCCTGTTCCACATAGCATAAAACTAGTATCTTTTGATGTTAGCAGCTTGTTTACAAACATACCAGTTTAAGAATGCCATGATTTTTGACAAAACTACTGTAAAGGGCAGGTATCAACCTTTTACAAGTAGAAGGCACAAAACTGGTCACCCAGACATGTTTACAACAAATTATTTTCAATCTGACGCTGGTCAACACAAACTTTGTAGTGGGGCCTCCCCTCAGTCCTCTTTTAGCATATACCTTCATGGACCATTTCTAAAAACAGTTCTTACATAATGAGCCTCTCAGTGATAATATCAGATATTAGTACATATATGTAAGAGATGTATTGTGTCTGTGGTCTGGAACCAAAAGACAGTTGGGAACACATTCCTTGAACATCTGAACTCACGACACGAAAACACACAGTTCGCTATGGAGATCGGTCCGCCCCTGGTAGCTGAGTGGTCAGCGCGACGGAATGTCATATCTAACAGCCCAGGTTCGATTCCCAGCTGGGTCGGAGATTTTTTCCACTCAGGGACTGGGTGTTATGTTGTCCTTATCATCCTCATTTCATCCCCATTGACACACAAGTCGCCAAAGTGGCGTCAACTCAAAAGACTCGCACCAGGGGAACAGTCTACCCAACGGGAGGCCCTAGCCACACGGCATTTCCATTTACTATTGAGATCGTTGAAAAAGCCATTAATCTGTTAGATCTCCACCTAGATACCACTAAAAACACACAGTTCAGTAATTTACAGAAAACCTACCTCAACAGACTCTGTAATACACTCATGTTCACAACGTGCTGCCTTCTATTCCATGGTATATTGCCTTACGTAGATTAGCCAAAATCCTCAAATCCTGCAATTAAAAAAACTTTATTTTTTGTAGGAGCACTAGAGTCCATATCCTATTGAACAGCTGTACAGCGCAGGCACTGACAGACACACTGAATGCCTCCGAATGTCATGGCAACCTCGGCCGGCGTCCTCCTGAGAGATAGTTACGTGAGGCCACGCTGCCAATCATAACAGGACACGACAAGCGGACTCGGTTACGGCAGGCATATTCCTCCGCCACTTGCCCTATATAGCCGCATACACTGCCACACCTGGCACTCTCGTGTTGGGCTACCTACTTGCTATGTCGATGTCGCACCCAGGAACGATGCTACACTGTGCTACGACTGTTTACCATACCGGACTTGGACTCTGCAGCCGAGTCACTGCCCTTGATCAAGCACCAAGTTGTGTTAGTATTGTGGAACTGTTGGCAATAAACAGAATTTGGAACTCATACCAATCGTTATTTGTTGTTTCTCCAATTACAGATATAACGTTATTAACAGTGGTGTTTACGAAATCACTTGCAGTGATTGCAACAAATTGTATATTGGTCACACAGGTAGGACCATAACAACTAGGCTGATGGTACACAAACACAGCTGGAGATTGCATAAGTCAGACTCCACCTGTGCCAATCATGTGCTGAAGGAAGGACACAAATACCAAATCCACAGCGTAGTGCTACATGTAGGCAACAGAGGAAGAAAACTAAGCCTATTAGAAGCACTTGAGATAAACAAACATTTAGCTTAAAATCCCCAGCTGGTTCTGAATGCTCAATTTCAATTGACTACATTGCCACTTTCAAGCATCATGTGTTGCTATCAACCAGCCATGTGCCCACAAACCACCACAATGACACAAACTGCTACACAAAATTAAAACATAACAGAATTTCATATTCCTCTCCACACAATCTTCAACAATATAGATTGAAATACTTTATATTTGAGTAGTGGAGTATGTTCAGTATTGCCCATTGCATAACATTGTTGTTTACAGTGTAAAACATTTTTGTTTCTCAACATAAGTTACTAGTACTGTGTTAGGTAGCTTTCAACCAATTTCACGATCTCACAGACTATGGCATTGTAGCCATATGTCCCATAATAATGTAAGATTATTTATTCCAATTATTTTGTATAATATTGTCCATTGCCTAGAGTTTAATTTACAGTGTTGAAAAACATGTCTGTTGCATAACGTAAATGAAGAGTACTCCGTTTAATGGTATCTCGGGTTAAGAATCAAGTTTAATACACAACACTATATGCAAGAAATTGTATCTTCATCTACAATGTTCTATTACCTGGAACAACTGTCCTTTTCAGATGTTAGTTCGAAAAACAAAAATGAGTGGAGGATAAACTGTGTACTTATTATTCAACCTTAAAAAAGTAATGTGTAAAAGGTGGAGGAAGAGTTCAAAAAGAAGAATGCGAGTGACTTTTACAGGACCTCCAGAGAGACACTACAAAGAAACCAGCCACCATGTCTGTGTTTTAGGCAAATGAGTGGTAGCATATTAAAATGACAAAGAGAACAGTCAGCTCTTGACTGTTTCATAGTGCTGTCAAACTGTGAAGAGCCTCTGTAAAGATGGGATTCTCAGAAACAAATCCACTGTAATTTAGACTCCAAACCTTGGTAAAATTAAGCATTTAATCATGGAACTCAAAAATAATAAAGCACAAGGTGAAGACAGCATTGCAGCAAAAATGTGGAAAATTGGAGAGGAAGTCGCTGCAGATGGAATACATCGCCTTATAGAAGAAACATGGAAGACTGAAAAGATACTAAAAGACTGGAAATGTTGGTTTCCAAAAAGGCAGGTCATGGGTGGAACAGATATTCAACTTCAAGTCCATTCTGAGAATTGAGCAATAAGAAGGAAGAATACAATAGTAATTTTTGATTCCAAAAGATTGTATGACTCAGTTGATGGTCAAACTTTTTTAGGGTTTCAGAGGAATTCTGACTTTTGGAAAATGATGGAAACTGTAATACAAACCCTGAAAGACACCTTCCCAAAAGTTAAGTATTTTTTGAGAAATCTGAGAACCTTTGAAATAAAGACAGGGGTCAGGCAAGAGAAATATTAACTCCTAATTCTCTACAGTATCATCCTGAAGAAAATAATGAAAATCTGGGAAGAACTCTGAAGTTGGGAGGAGTGAGTGAAATACACCTTAGGAAGAAAGGAAACAACTTTGAAATCAGGTATTTAGCTTTTAGCAGTGACCTGGTCCTTTTAGATGGAAACTGGAAATCTTGCATGAAATCACTGGAAAAATAGGTCTAAAAGTCTCATGTGAAAAGGTGGAATTGTATGGAGCATAGACAGCAAGGATAGAAATACTTGGAGGTAAAATATGGGAAGATTAAAAGACAGATTAATTTAAATACCTCAGAGAATGAATCCAACCCAGTGGACTGGATAGAAGTCAAAGTAAGAGCCAGAAAATTAGACCTTGCGTGACACTAACACAGAACAAGTACAACAAATGAACAATATCCTAAAGGCCAAAATCAGGCACTGTAATCCAATTATAAATTCAGAAGGAATTTATGTTTTTATGTGTCTGTTTATTTAGAATAAGGAACAGTCATGGAAGTACTTGAAAAAAAGGAAAGGAAGAGTGTGAGGAAAATTCCAGGACCCCAAAAGACTACTGGTGGAACTTCAAAGAATAGGAAAATAGGAAGAGATCCATAAGAACATCAAAAGGATTGTGGACTAAATGTGTAAACAACAGTTGAAATTTCATTGACCCCTAGCTAGAATGGACAAAAACCAACTTTTTAAACAGACCTTGTCATATCACACATTTAAAAGTTCACTTTTAAGTAGAGGCAGCTGGTGATCATGTGCTACAGCACACTATAATTTCACACTAAAATTGTGCCATTTCTCTTCAAGTGTAAGCTGTAAATCATGCTAAAATTATGCCAATTCATTTCGAATGTGAGCTGGAAATCCCACTAAAATTATGCCATTTCTCTTCCAATGCGTGTTGGTATACAAATAAAATGGACAAAACCATGATTTGTGGTGCTGCCTCCATGATGACCAGTACCAGTATAACCAATATCGAGTACTGAAATGATGGTCAGCCACACTATGATAGTCAGAGAAGGGATGCAGATGTCTGTTTTCAGTCACACATGCTCTGATCTTATATCATCCCTACTGGCACTGAGGGTGCTGTGTTGCCCGCAGAACCAGGTCAGTATTGTTTGTTGAAAATACATGAAAATTATTGTGAAAGTATAGAGTACAAGCAATTTTAGAGGAGCAGCTGACATATTGGTACTGTAGCCCAGTGACTAAGGGCACCAACTGGCAGTTTGCTGGGTTAGGTTCGATTCCCAGTGCTACCATCATGTACTTTTTTAATTTCTTGTGGCATTAAATGATTACTATAAGATTTAAATATATTTAAGCAGTTCAATTTAGATACGCAAAATAAATATGTTCAATTTAGCTACAATTACTACCCTTATAAGTCAAAAGGCTATTATAGGGAGTGGTAAAAAAGAGCAAATATATGAGGAAATTTAGTATTTAAGTCTATGGAAAGAGTTGTATATGTTCGCAATACACTTTTCTGTTTTCTTTGTTTATTTTCGGTAACACTGATATGTGTAGACTGGGGAAGTGAAAGATCTATGACATATTAAAGCATTAATAATACTAATAATAATAATAATAAATAATAATGGAAATCATAGCAACATACTTGATCTATTGCATTATGTAAAACTAATAATGCAACAATTTTAAGTCATGACATAGTGCAACACAGTCTGTTTATTTTTGTAGTATTGTAGCACATTTGTAAAATTTTGCATGAACCGCCATTGCTTCAAAGTGGGTGGGAGAGGTGTAAAGAGATCCACAAGAAAGTGGCATTATACTAGAACTGATTGAAACTAAGAAGGATTCAGGAGCAAAATGCAGGGGGGGGGGGGGGGGGGGGGGGAAATCATTTGAAGAAACCATTAAAAAAGAGGTCCACACATTACATTTTTAAGAAAGAGAAAAAGCGAAGAAGTGAGAGACTGAATAGGTTCCAGGAAGATAGGGTAAGAGTAGCCAAGAAGCCTACCATGAGGTCCACAGTTGGCCGAATTCAGAATAAAGAAGGGGGATGACTGGCCATTGGGTTCATTGTAGTGGACATGTTGATGACTTACACTGCTTTGGCTACGAAACTGTATATGTACCTAGTACGGGTAACCATTATATTATGTGAGCTGAAAAATGTTGTCATGTACTAACACTTGAATGCCATTCACCCAGAATAGTGGCAATACTGCAAACACAAAATATCCACTCAAAAGCCACATGTTACATCTTCACTCATGTGTTGTGGGAACTTACTGACTGGATACTACTTGTATTGTTGTTGTTATGGTCTTCAGTCCAAAGACTGGTATGATACAGCTCAGCTCTCCATGCTACTCTATCCTGTGCAAGCCTCTTCATCACCAAATAACTACTGCAACCTACATCCTTCTGAATCTTAGTGTATTCATCTCTTGTTCTCCTTCTACGATACTATAAGGCTTGTATTCAGTCAGCATTCTCTGTATTAACTTTGTGTGTTGGGAGTTACTATGAATATTAAAAGTTAATTCATTGCTAAATATTTCAGGTTGCCTTAGTGAATGAGATTTTAATTTCTAAGACACTCCTGTGTCTTCCAAGCTTCTGTACAAAGAGTGAGTGAGTGAGTGAGTGTGCGAGTGTGTGCATGTGTGCATAGCCACAGTTTTTTGTTGTTGTTGTTGTTGTTGTTGGTGGTGGTGGTGGTGTAATATGTAATATATTTTAGTGTAAAAGTTGTGTGTGTGCTGTCTTTTACTGCTTTGTTTTTATATGCACAAATGTAAAGCATTTTAGGTGTTAATCATAGTAGAGTAAGATAATATGAGACTGAGTGAAAGACCAAGTAGCTGTTGTTTGAAAAAAAAAAATAATTAAGTGGTTCAACAAATTATGAGAAGGTGCTGTTGATTGAGAGGAAATAAGTGTTGAAAGTAGTGGTTGTATAAAACATGTTAAAGGACACAGGTGCTAATTTTTCTGTTCCAACAAAACAATTGAAACCTTTAATAAGTTACAGGTGGTTGTTAGTTTTGTGGTAGGTCTCAGTCAATGACAAGGACGGGGAGGGGGGGGGGGGGGAGAGAGAGAGAGAGAGAGAGAGAGAGAGAGAGAGAGAGAGAGAGAGAGCGTGTTGGTATGTATCTGTTGTGATGTTTGATGTTGCAAAAATTTAAATGGCTTAGATAATAAAGTGTGTTTGGTGTATCCATGCATTGTAGACAAATTCTTGTAGATGGAAAATTCAACTGTGATGCTTTAAAAGCTCTGATGTTCTGTTTTTCACATTGGGGGAGGCATTTCTTCCGTGCATCATGAAAGCCCTTCCATTTGTTTCCCATTAAACTGTATCTTCATTTAACATAAAGTCTTCTGCATATGGGACTGTGTCATAAAGCCTCCTGTGTATGGTACTCCGCCGTATTATAAATAACTGTCACCTGTGTTTCAGCTATGGTTGCAGTGGCCTCCTCTTGGGTCTACTGGTGTATTTTTTATGGTAAAGTCACGTATATTTTGTGCAGATTGCTCTGCTTTGCATGACATTGTGTCATAGTTCTAAAAACTAAAGATATTATTGGTTGCTACTGGCAGGAAACATCTCTTGTTATTAGTGCACCCTGTTAGGCTCTGATTGCTGGCAGTCAAGATGGTGCAAGCTTGAGTCTATCCTCTCTATTCATGCTGGGATGTTTTAATATCTCAATGGCCTCTCATATCCTATATTTCACACTCCCTGGGTGTGTGATAAGTACACAGGTTTCAAGAATTTTATTTTCTTGCATCAGTCTTCTACTGTTTGGCCACTGCATATTTGTTGTGCTGCCAAAGTTGAATGTACCACTCATAGTTCTGTATGTTTGCTGCTGCAGGCTTGCTGGTTTTACTGATGTAGACTGGCCCAAACAAAAGAATGCACAAAAGACTGGACATCAACCAACTAAAGCTAGCAGCACACTTACCATATGTGAAGAATGTCTTCAGCAGAATTGGTAAACATCTGCATGAGTTGGTGTCCAGGCCATCCTCTACAACACCTGCAAGATTCAGAATGTATTAGGCTCGAACAAGGACAAGGTAAAGTGTCTGCAGATTGCAGGTCTGCACAATGTAGACTATGAGTGTGGAGAAATCTACATCGACAGAACTTTCAGATCTGTAGCAATACACTGGAGCATGAGCAGTACATTCAACTTGGGCAGCACAACAAATCTGCAGTGAGCAAACGCCATGAAGACTGTGGCCCGAAAATAAAATTCAATGAAAGCTGCATTCTGGGATGGTAAAACACAGGATCAGAGAGGCCAATGATATATTAAAACACCCTAACAACATGAACAGAGAGGATGTACTCAGACATGCACCATCCTAGCTGTCAGACATCAGAGTTCAGCTGGCTGCACTAACAACTTGAGACAGATCGTTATGAGCACTTAACTGCCAACTGCATGGCCTTTGTCCAGCATGAGGAAAATGAGAGTCCATACGCCAGTTGTCAGTGTCTAACAATCATAGCGCACTTTGTGAGGAACAATAGAAAACAGCAGATATGCACTTCTTCTACCACAACCTATCATGTAATACCTTAGTTTTTTTAGGACTGTGACCTTATTTTATGTTCAACACACCATTTTTGCCAAAATATAAGGTGCTGTACAACAAGAATACACTGGCTGACCCAGAAATGACCAAAACGTTGGTGATAGTTATTTACAATAAAAGGCGGTTCCATAGCCCAAAGGCTTATGTTAACTGATTCTGGCTGTGGAAGCTTATGCAGTTATATCTTTCTTCATTTGTATGTCCTGAAACAGAGAAAAAAAGGGACATTGGGAACATTAACTAGGAAAGTTTGTATGTAAGTTGCACTGATTCATACATGAGCAGTGGAAAGGCTGGAATAATGTTTGGTTACTGCATGGTAGTGTAAGGATAGATTAAATCCTAGATAAGACTGAGAGATAAGAAATTCATTATTCTTCTTTGTTTACAGATGGTTGAGGTTGCAAGCAAAATGTTGGAAACACTTTCTGTAGAAAGTGCTGCTTCCTCATCAGACAATAAGCCTGCTGATGTTCGTACACCCACACCTGATTACCCCCATATGGGTCCTGATGAAGTCTGAACAATTGTAACAAATTAAAATTTAATTAGTTGGTGTAATAACAATTAGGTGGCTTTTATATTTTGTACATTCTGTGAGATGAAATTAAAGTATAAGTTATTATGAGAAGGGTGATTCTGTTTTCTTTTTTTTCTGTCAGCTGTTGCACAGCTATGTACATTATCATCTAAACTCTGACTTTGATCAAGATAGGAGATATAAATGTTAAGTATTATTGTACAGAAACATTAATATAACGTAGGTTAGCTGAGGGGGTGGGAGATGTAGTTTATTTCAGCCTTTAGTGAAATGTACAATTTTATGTTGGCTCGTGTAAAGCAAGGAACAGTCTTTGCACAACCTTGAAATCTTATCCAGATCAGAACGAATACTTGCACAGCTTCTTCCAGACAGTACTTCACTGTAGATAAATGATCATCTGCAAAACACCAGAAGTTACATCTGTATCTATTAAAAGAACATGTAGATAACACGCTAGACACTCTCTACCAAGAAGTCCTCAATCAATAACCAAGTCATGAAATTTGATTCCCCATTCGCTCGTACTTTACTTAACAAATGTTGTAGTGAGACAAGTGCTTTTTGAAGATCAGGAAATATTACACTCAGTTAATCTCCTTGATCTATGGATTTCAAGTTGTCACATGGGAAAAGTATTGACACCAGTGATATTGGATGGTAATTTTGTGGATCATTTCTCCTATCCTTGTTCTAAAAAAGCTGACCTGTGATTTCTCCCAGCTACTCATCATAATAGTTTGTTTGAGCGATCTATGGTGTATTATGGTCAAAAGAGGGTCTAATTAAACCTCAAATTCTGTATAGAATCTAATAGACATCAACTACGATTCTGTGTATGCGTCACATAGTAGTACATTGGTAATGTCATGTTTACTTGCAGAGTAATGTGCAATACAGGACCTAGCCTATTTAGCCTCTTCACTCTCTGGTGGTCTTCCCACCTTCACATGCCCCACTGATAAGCTCTGCGCTTCTTAACATCAAATGGAAGACTGTTCCAGGTCTTAGGGGGATTACCACCCCTCGTATTATCCTCTTATGGTTGGGACAAATCAGCAAGAAAGCCCATTAAGTGGTCCATCTGTTGAGGTGCCACCCTAATTATCTCAAATCCTGGTTGGCCAACCGACCCACTTTTGGCAGCTGGTGAGATCACTTGCACAGATGTGATGAGTGCCTGTGCTCCTTCTCACCAAGAGTGGACTGGAGATCATCTGCCACCATACCCATCCTGTGGTGGCCAACCTGGCATCCAGACAGAGAGACAGGGCATGTGCATTACCTGAGGTGTATCTGCTCCTTTGCAAAGCTTCATAGATCACCACTTCCTGCTCTTGTTTCCTAATAGGAGACTTTAAGGGATGAAGAGACAAAGGAGGAACCCAGTAGGCACAGCAAGACTTTGACATCACAGTGGAGCATCATCTCTGAACATCTGAAGGAATTTACAACCATTTGGGGCAGAGGACAGTGTGTTTCCACCAGAGGACAGCATAACACAACCTATACAACCTGCTGACACTGCCATTTTTGGAGCATCTAACAGGGCTTCCTGCTTGTGCCCCATGTTTCTCAGTTTTGGACAATGTTATCAGTCTATGCTGGGGACCCACCTTCACCCTCTTAGGCCTAGTCCACATGTGCTATAGGCAGTAGGCTTGAGGAAGGAGGTGAAGACCTGGCCACCTCAGTGTTCTAGAAGGTGGATGTGGTACTGATCATAGTTTACCAGAGTCGTTGTTGCCTTCAGGAGGAATCATGGGAGCTGTGTATATTGACTTCTAGATAACACCCCATACTCTGGGGCTTGTGGACTTCCAAGTGGACCTCTTCACCAAGAAGCTAATCTCTATTGCTGGCTCCATCAGACCCTCAGGAGATCATCATTTGTTTGCTGGGTACAAGTTTTGTGAACCCAGGGTTCCTGAAGTGGGGACTAGTAAGTGCCACCAGTCCTCTGTTGTCGTAGGCTCTGTTGGCAAGGCAGAGGAATATTGTGTACCCCAGGGAACAGAGATCTCGGCTTGACTGCCCTGATTGTGAGAATGGGTCAAAGCTCTCTGTCTTGAGATATGTTGTTCACTGATGATACACATCACTGTTGAGGTTGAACAGTCATTTAGTGGGCAACATTTGGGGAAAGTGCAACACCTCAGTGGTGTAAGGCTTACTGAGGCAAGTGGGTCTCTCTGAATAGACCCTAGCTGCTCATGAAACCAAGAGGGAATCCTTGAGATCTTCTCCTCCTCCCAGCATGATGGCTGTACCAGTTGGGAGTACTCACACCTATTCATCCAAACGAATGAGGGAGGCTAGTCCTTCTGATAGTCAACATGTGTTTGGTAATGGGGCTGAAGCAATCATAATCAGAATGTTTTTTAAGTGATCAAGAGGAAGAAGGGGATGTTTGAAAACCTCGTCTATATTCATAAAGGCTTAGAAGGGTGTGTTGGCATCTTAAAGTCCATCAAGTGATTGTGAAATAGTTATTTACTGGTGTAAACTAACAGTGTAAGGCAGGTGGAACTACTTAGGAAGTCATATAAATTTGCTGATTGTGACATAATTGTTGAGTTGCGTAACTCAGTTAACTCCAGCAATGGTGTAGTCACACACCATGACATTAGGGAAACGGATGTAACAGAGCTGAAACAAGAGTGGGTATTAAAGAGAATAATGGACGTGGAGCAAAGGACATAGGAATAATGGAGAAACTGAGACTGGTGAAGTGACCTGTGGCAGTGTGGAGAGGAAGGCCATGAAGCTGGGACTCACTATCCGTCTCCAGCTGTCTGTTTTAACTGCTCTGAGAGTAACCCAGTCTAAAGCCAAAACTGCCGTGTTCTTTGCTGAGGAACGCAAAATTCAAGAAATAGGCAGCTACGACAGAAGAGACCAGCAATGTTCTCGCATTGAGCATCAGGAAGGCATCCCAAAGGAAAATGCCTCAGAATTCCCACTTTCCTCAAAGCAGAGTGCCTCTCAATACCCTCTTTCCCCCTCACCCTTGAGGGAAAAGATCTCAGCATTCAGGTCGAAAGCTGTCCCGGGCATCATCAAACATCATTCTCATGTGTCTGACTCATGATGAGGACATCATGTATTTTGATGCCTCATCTTCAGACCCCTCATTTTAAGCAGATTGACGTGCCTGTACTTGGATGCTACAATGTACCTGTACTTGTATGCCATCACCCATGCAGGAAAGACGAGCTTACTGGTGACAGGGCAAAAGATGGCGTAGCAGTATTTGTCAAGGTCACTTTCCACTTGTAACGCCGGAAATGCATATCCTCCTATTTCCATCTATTGTACTATTATTTTTTTTCCTTGTTTTGTTACCTCAAGATATGACATTTCTGTCTCTTTATATATTGTAATTGTTTTACTGTTTGTATATATATATTTATGCACTCATGTCGATGTATAATTGGTTTGTTTCGTAAATATTATTTGTATTTTACGCTGGGTCTTGCCTAGGGAAAACTGCTATCGAACGATTACATCGATAGGTCGTGTGAAGACTCAAAGTGTGTAGGATCTTTGGTAGTGTTAACTCTGCCGCGTGGAGCGCGGGCAGAACAGTGAGAGTGTGGCGGGAGTAGCGAGTGGAGCAGGTGTTGTGTGACGCTCCCGCGAGTTGCCGCGCTTTCGGGGTTTGGCAGCATGTAATTGCGCTCGACTCGCGATGATAGTTTCTGACATGGTGTCGCGGACGGGAAGCATTAGCTGGCACATCAAGAGCCCGTTTCGCCTGGTGACCGTGTCGAGAAGAAGGCGCGCCAACATCCAGCTTCTGCAACAGCGACGGCCGACAATGAGTGACTGTCGCCACCTCCTCGATCGACGGCTTCAAACCTTCAATCAACCAACAAGGAAGACTAAAAGCACGTAAAGTTTCAGAACTGTATGGCAGACCTCAGCTTTTCAAATTGTTCCATTTGCCTCGCAAAATTACAGCAACTTAGCATGAACCTTTGTTGCTCATTGTCCCAATTGCATTGCCAAGCAGGGTCCCTTCCTTTTCCGAAATGAACCCGAGTGTCGTTGAAATTCAAACGCCAGCATAATTCCATTTCACTGCTTTAATTTCAAAGTTCAGTTAAAGTCTCAGAGCTGGCTACAATATTCAGATTACACAAGCACGAATTAAGAGTGCGAGCTTTGTTACCGTATTTTAGCTTACCTGTGACTGCAGCTCAGCTTGGTACGTACTACATTTTACTATTGTTAATTGTTCAGAATCATTTAATTCAAGTTCAAAGTTAATTCTCTTATTTCTAAATTGCGTAGATTCAAGTAGCTTTTGAAATGATTGTTGAGGTAGTCCAAGACTAACCTTATTTTACTGAATGTCGATGTGCTTCAGAAAGAAAGCTCACTATTAACTTCAGCCACTAAATTAACTTTCGATTTTCCGGTTTTATTAATTCTTTTGCTAAATTAAGTCAGAGTGTAGCGAAATTTATTACTTCTGACAAACTTTCAGTTTTCACACTACACGTGTCAACCTTCAGTTGCCACGCTTCTAGTGTTAATTATATGTGAAATAACCTTTCTTTTTCAGTTACTATAGTAATTGTCCTTAGGACTGGCGACCGTGATTTCCCCCAAATCTCAAATATCTAATTACCGCTAGTTAATTGTTAACGTAACGGCCGCACATTTACTTTCTTTATTAACTTTACCCCTTTTCAAAATTAATTTCCACCAGTTTCATTTGCATTTTTCCTTTCATTTAGATGTAACCCTTTCCTCCCTCTTTACCGACAGGTTAACTTCGGTGACGATTGCTTTTCCAAAACTCCCATTAGGTACACGCAGTTTCATTTTTCACTGTCATTAAGGTCGGTAAGTGAGGGGGAGGTTACACACTCCTCAGCTGTGCCCTTAACCACAACACTACAAGTGGTTGTTGTTTGGATACTGGCCCATGTTGCACTCATGGTGTGTTCTGTGTACCTGCTGCTCCATGAGCCCATTGACAGTGAGATCCACACACATCATGTTGACGAACTAGTCTGTCCCTTCTCCTTATAGGGTATTTTAAAACACTCAGTGCACTATGTGGTTCTAACCCCACTTGCCTCAAGAGTCAGATACTTGAGGATCTAACATGCAGTGCAGGTATTACATTGATGAACAGGTGTCAAGGTATACATTTTAAGACCACTAATGGTTCATCTACAGCCATAAACCTCTCCTTCTGCTTGCCTGTCCTTGCAGACACTGCTCAATGAGGAGTGGACGACAACCTTCATGGCCACTACCCTGTCTGGATTCATCTGCCCAATGGAGCAAATCCCGAAAGGAAGCTGCCGACCCAGTTCTTCAGAAAGGCCAACTGGATGATTTACAGGCAGTTAGTTGTTTTTGAGTAATGCAATGGTGTCCAGAACTGGGTGGATAGCATTACAGCTGTGAACCATGCCACTGGTGCATCCATCCCAAAGTTAGTGGGGATGTCTAGGAGACAATGTGTCCCTTGATGGAATGATTGTTGTTCTGCATCAAGGGCAGGAGAGCAGCTATGTGCAGATTCAGTCTGTGTCCTATGGATGCGAATCTTGCAACCTTTCGAATGGCACATCCAAAGACGAAGAAAGTAATTTGGGAGAGTATGCTCTTGGTAAGACTCCCTGAACTCCATCAGTCAGCATCATTTATTCTGACAGTCAATCTTTCAAAGTTGCCAGACTGTATTGGAGCAGGATTTCTCTGCCTCAAAGTATGATCATATGCCCCAAATCCAATGTCCTACTTGAAGTGCCAATCCTTCGGTCACACCACTATTGGTTGTAATGGTCAGGCTACATGTGGCTGATTTGGCAGCCCAGCACACGAACAGGGTTTCCAGTGCACTGCACCACCCAGGTGTGTTAATTGTTCCCAGACCCATCCTGCTGGGAGCAGGGATTGTCCTGTCTATGCTGAAGAAAAGAAGATTCAGGAAATAAAAGTCACCCAATGTATCTCATACTCTGATGCAAAGAACGCATTTATGACCAGTCAGCCACCAATTTTCATCAAGTCTTTCATCTCGGTGTTGGTGCAGCCCTTACAGGTCAGTGTTGGCACCCAGACTATGACTGTTGAGCAGTGCACATCTACTCGTAACTGTAAATGTTGCTGCCAGTCTGCACTGCTCGTCCCTATCGCTGAAGCATTGAATGTTTCTGAACATAATGTCTGCATAGTCAGTAAACCTTAACGGCTGACATTGGAAGAGATTCAGCTGGGAACGAAGGCCAAATGGCTGAAGTGGTCGTTTCGAAGCTGTCAGACCATGGGACCTTGCTGTTGTCTGATGAATCTGAGGAAGATCATACCATCACTGGTAAGGACATCAAAGTTTGCCTGAGGGTACCATTGAGTCCTCAAGTGATTCACCCCCCCCGCCCCCCTCCCTGCCAGACAGAGTGAACCTCCATTGTTAAAATGGCTTCCATACTGCAATGGAAAATCAATGGGATCAGGACTCATGTGGAGGTACTGAAACTTCTAGCACACACGTGCCCCTTGTGCTTGTGTTCACAAGAAACACATTACAGATGACCCTGTGCTACAGGGTTATGTGCTATACCACAAGGATGATGTATTGAGGGAAAGAGCCAAGGGAGGGGTTGCAGTGATTGTCAATAATGCACACTGCTCCTCTGCTCTCCCCCTGGCTACATACCTACAAGCAGTTGCAGTTGAAATTTGTGCCTGTCAGAGGATTACTGTTTGCTTGCTGTATTTACTTCCACTAGATGTACACTCTGAGGCATTCACAGCTCTTTTGAAACAACCATTTCTCCACCTGGGAGACTTCAGTGCCCATCATGTGTTGTGGGGCTTCACCTCTACTTGCCATCGGGGTCAGGTCTCGGAGAGCCTCATGATGTGTCATGAGCTGTGCATCCTCAACATAGGTGCTCACAATCATTTCTGTACTGCTACTGGGTCATTCTCAGCCACTGACCTCTCTCTTCTCCCGTCATTGCAGACTCTGTTCAGTGGGAGGTCACTGATGACCTTCATTCCAGTGACCATTTTTCACTCTGTATCCACCTACTTGATGGACCACTACCTGAAGAGAAGCCACCAAAATGGATAGTCAGCAAGGCTAAATGGAAGCTCATCAGCCACCTGGCTGTGTTCAAACATTCAGCACCCATGGGTGAGTGGACCACATCACACGAGTTATCCATCATGTCACTGACCTATCCATCCAGAAGTCCTCAGGCCATCATAGAATGCAACCTGTACCTTGATGGACAGATGAGTGCTGCTTACAATCCAGGACAGGTGTGTGATTCTTTGACATTTTAAATGCCAATCAACAGCTGACAACCTAAGGGCCTTTCGAGCCACGAGGACCAAAGCTTGATGCGCCATTATGAAGAGTAAGAAACAGTCGTGGTAAGCATTCCTGAACTCCATCAATTGTTTTCACTTCCTCTACAGAAGTATGGGAAGCCATCTGGACGATTTTGTGTGAACACAGTCATTTACCAATCACAGCAGTGCTGAAAGAGGGGTGTCTCCAAACAATATCTGGAAACATCGCTCAGATCCTGGCCAAGCATTTTGCAAAAACTACTGCCAATGTAAGCCAGGATCCAGCATTTTGTCTCAACCACGTGACTGTAGAGAGGGGTAAATTGGATTCCAGATCCAACAGTTCTGAGGCCTACAACATGCCTTTTTCTCCATGTAGGAGTTAAAATCGGTACTGACTGATACTTGAGACACTGCACCCAGTCACAACCAAATCTGGTACTGCATGCTTCAACATCTGCCAGCAGGACAAAGGAAATCCTCCTAGCATGTTTTAATCACATATGGTGGACAGGCAACTTTCCCAACTCGTGGAAGGGGGGCAAATTCTGATACCTCTCCTCAAACCAGGAAAAAACTGCACATGTCCCACTACTTATTGGAGTATCGCCTTAGGAAAGACCATGGAGTGAATGGTTAACTGTTGTCTAGTCTGGTTGTTAGAGACCAGGCAACTTGTTAACCACTCTCAATGTGAAGTACAGAGATTTCAGTCCACTGTCGACAATCTGACGCTATTAGAGATGGCTATTCAGCAGGCTTTCCTACATAAGCATCACTGTATTGCCATATTCTTTGATATCAGTAAGGTGTGTGATACTGCTTTGAGACACTGTATTCTCACACAACTGCATCAGTGGGGCTTTCATGGCCAGCTCCCCATCTTTTTTACAGTCTTTCCTGTCTAAGCGGTTTTTTAGGACCTGACTTGCTGACACACTGTCAGATTGATTTGAGCAGGCAACTGGTGTCCCTCAGGGCATGTTTTGTGTGTTACCCTCTCTGCCGTAGCCATAAACAGTATAATGTTTAAGGTAAGGAGTCCTGCACTGTACTCCTTATTTATGGACAATTTTGCTATTTTCTTTTCCTCCTACAGTGTTGCAACAGCAAGCTGCCAGTTGCAACTTACAGTCCAGTGGTTAGAGGAGTGGGCTGCAAAGATGGGTTTCCAGTTTTCTGTGAACAAGTGTGTGTGTTTCATTTTAATCATTCTCGTCAAATTTTTAATTTACTTGGTGTCAGTGAGGTTTCTGGGCCTCATTTAGGACTCCAAATTGTCATGGTAGCCATACCTAAGAGACCTGAAAGCCAGAACCTTGAAGGCACTGAATATCTTGAAAGTGCCTTATCCACAGGTCTTGAGGAGTGGACAGGGCATGCCCCCTCCAGTTTTGTAGGGTTTTCATGCATTCACAGCTACATTATTGGTGCATGGTGTATGGGTCAGTGAGGCCCTCTTATTTGAAGATTATCGATGCTATCCACCATGAGAGGACTCGGCTGGCCACAGGTGCTTGTAAGAACAGTCCTGTACTCAGCCTGTGTGCTGAGGTGGGGGAACTGCCACTTATCATCCAGTGGCAGCTTCTCATAGTGCATCAGGCATATAAGATCCTGTTGCTCATCCATCTCTGGACTGCCTTTTCTCCAACTGTTCTTGAGCCACAATACTGTTTGGGATACATGTGCAGTGTGTGATGGAGTCACTCGGTGTGGAGCCAGTATGACCCCAAATCCTGGGTTTTAACCATCTGCTGCCGTGGTTACCGGAGAGGCCCAGAGTGATTTTAGATTTGATGCGGCATGGGAGACATTTCCCTCCCCCCCTTTTTTTTTCTTCAATGCGATATTTTCTGACATTTTATCTGAGCACCACGACTACGTCACTGTTCATACAGATGAGTCAAAACAGGGGGATTCAGTTGGTTGCTCTGTTGTTTCCCTGGATGGTGTCCTTGAGCTCTGATTACCTTAAGTCTTTACTATGCAGACTTGTATGCAATCTTACGGGCACTGGAGCTGGCACGATATTCTTCCAGTGCTAAATTTCTTGTCTGTTCTGATTCTCTGGGTGCCCTTCACTCTCTGAAATGTTTGTACCCAGCAGATAAAGTAGTCCACACTATCCATGATGCCCTGCTCCACCTACAACAACTGGGCAAGGAGGTGTCTTTCTGCTGGGTACTAGGACACTTGGGCATTGTGGGAAATCAAAGGGATCTAACAGCCAAGTAAACATGCCTTGCTCCTCAGGTATTTCAGTGTGCCATCCCTCTGCATGCTATGACCTTGCTTTCAAGTTCCAAAGTCGTGTGTCAAGTGGGAGGATGAGTGGCTGGAAGTGAATGACAATAAGCTCCATGTCTGGAAGCTCACAACTAGGCAGTGACGTACCTCCTTCCAGCCATGTCAACGGGATGAGATTCCCCTCACTCACCTTTGCACAGGTCACGGCCCTATGGTGCATGACTGCTTGTTCCGGTGAGAGGACTCTGCAGTGTGTGGTGCTTGTGGCGTACAGATCACTGTGCGCCACATTTTATTAGACTGCATTTTGTTTTCTGACCAGTGGGCCATGGCTGATTTGCCAACAGATCGGCAGCCTAATTTAGGTAAAAATCAAACAAATGTGGTTAGACTTTTAAAGTTTTGTTAATTGTCCAACATTTTTACCAAAATTGTATAGAGATGGTTTCAATATGTTTACAGGGTGAGTGTCTCACCCATATTTTGTTAAGTGGTCAGCCAGTGACATTTTCCTGTGCCTTTTTCCCTGTGCCTTCCTTTTAACCCCTTTGTCATTTTATTCGTGTTTAAGTCTCCTGTATAGCATCTTTTATTATTTCCCACTGTCCTAATGTGTATGATCACATTTTATTAATTTTTTTCCGTGTTCGTTTCTTTTAACTTGTGCAAGGGTGGTGATGACCTCGCCATTGAGTGCCCATAAGTACCAAATTCACACACACTGAACTCCATCAGTAGGTCCACATCCACAAGTAAAGTATGGGAAGCCATCAGAAGGATCTCAGGGTGCAACTCAGGATGGCCAATAGCAGCAGTGCAAGTGCAGAGGTCTCTCCTAACATTGCCAACCTCAGTAGTTATCATAGCATTAGCCTGATAAGCTATGGAGGAAAGACACTAGAGTGCATAGCCTGCTGGCACCTGATGTGGGTTCTCAAAACCAGATCCCTACTACTGGGGAAAAAAAACTCACTGATGCAGCTGCCAAGGAGGCTTGCTCTCTTCCACCTCCCGCTGACTGTTCAGTCTCCATGCAGGCTGTCATCTCATTTTTGTGCAGGGAGGACATGCATTGGTTTGAGGCTCAGTGATTGGAAGTGAGGAATAATAAAATACATTCCATGTGTGATGGTGTGAAGTAGTAGCCTTTACATGGCTTACAGTGGGACAAGTGGCTTCTTCCTCTTACATCACAAGCAGTCGCCAATATTTCATAGATGCAGGACACAACTATTGATATGACATATTTTACATGACTGTGTTTTGTATGATCACATTGGGGTTGATGTGGGTCTCCCGCATGACTTGCCTTCTGTTTTAAATGATAATGAGGCAAATGTTGTTCATGTTTTAAGATTTTGTGTGGTGTTTGGAATTCTGCCAAAATATTGGGTGTGATATTTTAATGCCACAGAGCAGGTCAGTCAGTCACTATTTACAAGATGTCATCCAGCCACAGTCATCTATTCCCCCCTTTAACCATGTCTTTACTGGTATTTTAGCCATGATTTTGTCTAGTTATTGTGTTGTGTGTCGTTGAGATTTTACTACAGGCTTTTCTGAAGCTCACCTTATCAAGGTTGCCTTTCAATTCTTGTGGGGGAATGCAACTTTGTTTCCTGTTTTACTCTCATTTTTAATAGACTTTCGCCATGCTCATCAGTGTATTATTAATGCAAGGATGCTGATGACCTTGCTATTTAGTGCCCTCAGTCATAAATCATCACCATCAGTGGCTCCATCAGTGGTCATCTCCTGCTGCAATCGAAGCCAGTCAACTTTGACAGCATCTGGAGGCCAGTCACAACTGAAGAGGTTGCAGCTTCCTTGCCATCCAGAGGGTTTGCCATTTTGGCCCTTATAGCGTCACACTGATGCAGCTCCATTGCCTGCCACATGAGATACTGGAGCAGAGCTTAAATGTATTCCTTCTAGAGAAGATGCCTCCCTCCTCCATACCCAAACCACACTGCTACCCAACAAGGCTGCCTCGACATCACTTCATTGACTTTCACCCCAGTACAGTTTGTTTTGTGCTTGCTACAATCTTTCAAAAGGCGCTGACAACTCGTATTTTTGCACGCATATATGTGCTGTGGATGAATGTCACCGGGCATTTGTCACTCGGTATGGGATGATGGAGAACACATTTATCTTGGATCATGCTCTTTCCAATGCTCTCAGTTCATGCCAATCTGTCACCGAACTTTTCCGAAGCATTTGACTCACTGGACCATGTCACCCATCACCCAGCATTTAGAGTGCATGGCCTGCATGAGGATTGAGTGAGGTGGCACAGTGGTTAGCACACTGAACTCCCATTTGGGAGTATATGGTTCAAACCCATGTCTGGCCATCCTGACTTAGGTTTTCCATGATTTCCCTAAATCGCTTCAGGCAACCGGGATGGTTCCTTTGAAAAGGCACAGCTGACTTCCTTCCCCATTCTTCCGTAATCAGATGGGACCGATGACCTCACTGTTTGGTCCCAACCAGCAACCAACCTGCCTGAAGAATTTACAGAATACATTGAGGGATGCTATGAGAGCAGCGCAATGGAAATATTGGGCAGTGCTGGTGAGTCCATGTTTCCAGTTGGGTACATCAGGGTGATCCCTTCTCTCCCTTCCAGTTTAACTTGGCTGTAGATACTGTTTTAGGCCTGTGCTGTCACACATCTGAGCCCAGATACTCAGCTGCAGAATCACTGCTGCAGCCTTTGCTGATGACATTCTATTCTTCACTTTGAGAAGAGAAAATCTGCAATCCCTGACTGACACTGCCGTTACAGCTCTCTAACTCCTAGGTTGCACATTAATGCTCAGAAGTTTTTCTCCCTCATGCAGCTGGCCTCTGGCCTCGAGAAAATGTTGAAGGTGGACAACACCATCTCCACCATCACTGCTGGCCACACCACCGTTCCAACCTTGCGAGCAGAGGAGGCCTTCCATACCTGGGGTTGCAGTTCTCCTCCCCTCAGTCGTGCCTGTTTCTTCAAAGATGCTTCTTCAAGAGGTAGTTCACACACATGCCACCTAATAGGCCACACAACATGGCAACAGGTACATTGTTGTCTCTGCAATGATGTACCTATTTTTATGTTATGTTTGTTGCTAGTTTCTAACTTTAGGCGTTGTTATTAAAATTGTGCCTGTCACTTTTACTGATTTCTATAATAATCCAACATTTCAGAGCAGTCAAAGTTTTACAAATAAACATTACCCAATTTAAAAAATTAAAAACCAACTGATTTAGCACTGTTGCTGTGGCAAACTGGTATATCATTCTTTACTGTGATATTAGTAAGAAATTAAAAAAAGGCCATGTTATAACCAAGACCTCACCCCAGTTCCCCAGAACTGAAATACTGATATCAGTTTTAACTGGTCAGTTTTTCCCATCCCAACTAAGGACTGTTAATGCTGGCACTGTAGCAAAATATATGAATAATTTAACTTCAAGAATTCATGATGAACGGAGTGTTCATTACCGCAATAGGAACTAGCTTTTTCTCATGCTGGTGATATTTATTCATTATCCTGTCTATTCCACAACACGTTATTGGGCTGTATAACTATTACCCTTTACAATATTTCTGTTGTCGCAGCAATAAAATCCTGATGCTATCCACCATTGCACTCTATATCGATCAGCACAACCTTTTCAAATGAACTCTTGGGTAGTGAGGAACGACTGTCCAAGTCTCCACAACTGTTCAGCTCTAGGGAGCTGTTTAGCAACACACTTTCACATTACAGTCGAGTTGGCAAATAAATTGCCAGCGTCAGTCACAGCACCATGAATGTTAGCAACAACACAGTGTGCATGTTGTATCCACCTGTTTATATGGACTGATTCAATGGGAAAATGCCACCCGCATCATCACTGAGTGAGTTGATGTGTGACTGTCACCCCTCTGCGGACCATACTTGGGAGGACTGGAAAGGTGACCAATCTGCTGTGCACTTTAAAGGCAGAATCTACCTAATGCATGAAACTAGCACTGTGAAGGACAACCAGATGTTGATGCAATGAACTGATCCAGTTACCTTCCATGATATGTTATGCATCAGTGAAACCCCATTACACTCGTGACAAAGTTAATCTCAGTGCACATGTGATGACCCAAAATAATACTACCACAATATCAGGTTCATATTCAGTGATTTGTGTTCATTACATAAACATTCATGTTGGATGTCAATGATTTTTGTGTTCATTGTCATGTATTTTGTTCCATTTCTTTGCTGTCTTGTGTCTTACCAATTAACTGTTGATTTGACAAGTTTATACACACTCGTTCTTAACAATGCCATGCTCACACAAAGATTTGTTCTAAATTTGATTGGCATTCTCACAGTACTCATACCGTATTTTCACAGAAACTATTTAGTAATTTGAAATATTATGCTGTAATGTGCAAAATGTCATTTAGTTTCAAGGCAGCTGCTCAAGTATTTACAAACACGGCTAAATTTAAACATAGCATTGTAAGGTTGATATTTTACGTTTTTTCAATGTTACTCAACTTGTGTTCTGTGTGTCATTGATTATAAAAGTAATGTATTTTTATAAACAGCTCTTGTGAATTTGTGTCGTCATGACATCCATAAGATGTTTCAGTATTTGCAAAACATGACTAATATCTACATATTTTCTAGATGACATGTATTGTCCATATAATTTGAATTAATATAGATATTTTTTAGTTATGTCATATGAGTCAATCTCGTATCACAAATCTTTTCATCCTTTAATGAAATGAATGAACAGGGAACCACATCTGATGAAAGGCAGAGCAACAGATTTAGTTTTATAACATAATTTGGCTATGACCTTAATAATGAGATTCTTGATTTTGATCAGCTGCATGCACAGCTTCACTTTTTGGTGGTCAAAAAGCACCCCCTATCACGGGTGCAAACTATTCTCTCCACACCTTGCAGCAGCCCCCTGACTCTTAAAAAGTGACATGGCACAGGTCTCTGCTGGTGCCTCAACCACTGTGGGCTTGACTGAAGGATTGGAAATGCTGTTTCTGCGATCGGCAAGGTGAAATTGCTGCTGGGCCCACGATCATTTGCCAGCAAACAACATTATAGCCAGCTTAAAATGCCTCCATGAACAAACCAAAACCAGGACAACCACTGTTAACAGCTTGTTTTAGTATGCTCCTAATCGTGCAGGACAATTAATATGAAATTACCAGTGCCTTACTAACATGTGCTTACTAAACTGTGATTTTTAAAGTGCAACGAATTCAAGTCTAAATGACTTGCTATATATGAATATAATAGAGGGAAACATTCCACGTGGGAAAAATATATCTAAAAACAAAGATGATGTGACTTACCAAACAAAAGCGCTGGCAGGTCGATAGACACACAAAGAAACACAAACATACACACAAAATTCAAGCTTTCGCAACCAACGGTTGCTTCATCAGGAAAGAGGGAAGGAGAGGGAAAGACGAAAGGATGTGGGATTTAAGGGAGAGGGTAAGGTGTCATTCCAATCCCGGGAGTGGAAAGACTTACCTTAGGGGGAAAAAAGGACAGGTATACACTCGCGCACACACACACATATCCATCCGCACATACACAGACACAAGCAGACATATTATCCTTTGGAATTCTTAAGTTCAGGATCCATAGGTAGGCCCATAAGTTCTTCGTGTTATCAATTCCATATTGTACAGTAATTACAGCATGCATCTGAAAGGAGTGTCCAGATCTTAATTAACTTTCTGTGTCAAGGTAAACATTTTTACACACAAGGAATTTTGTACCCTATAACGAAAACATCATCACCTAAGTGAGGCCAGATGGCATCCCATAGGTGATAGAGTGTACTTGCCAGATCAGTTTCTCCGCCATGGCTACCAGCCATCGTTTCACACCCATTGCTGTTCAGAGTCTCTGCTGAGAATGCCAGTTCCCAAGATATCATCCACCACAATTAATTCGGAATATTAAAGAAAATAGGGTATGAAAAACCAAACTAATATTCCAGTACCTGACCCACTTAGACACTCACTGTGGCATTAGTAAACAAGACAATACAAAAAAATCAGCACAAAAAAAAACCATAATTCGACTACAATTTGTCTGCCATGACGTGCAAGATTGGGAGGAGGAAGACTCAAATGTACCAATGCCTCTGATTTTAAAATGTGTTTTCTACAATAAAAAATCATGAATATAACTCACCCTTACAGACAGATCAGTGGTCTTTGGGCATTTGTTGTTGTTGTTGTTGTTGTTGTTGTTGTGGTGTTCAGTCCAGAGACTAGTTTGATGCACTCCCCATGCTACGCTATCCTGTGCAAGCTTCTTCGTCTCAAAGCACCTACTGCAACCTACATCCTTCTGAATCTGTTTAGTGTATTCCTCACTTGGTCTCCCTCTACGATTTTTACCCTCCACACTGCCTCCAGTACTAAATTGGTGATCCCTTGATGCCTCAGAATATGCCATACCAACCAATCCCTTCTTCTAGTCAAGTTGTGCCACAAACTCCTCTTCTCCGCAATTCTAATCAGTACCTCATTAGTGATGTGATCTACTCATCTAATCTTCAGCATTCTTCTGTAGCACCACATTTCAAAAGCTTCTATTCTCTTTTTGTCTAAGCTATTTATCGTCCACGTTTCACTTCCATACATGGCTACACTCCATACAAATACTTTCAGAAAACACATCCTGACACTTAAATCTATACTCGATGTTAACAAATTTCTCTTCTTCAGAAATGCTTTCCTTGCCATTGCCAGTCTACATTTTATATCCTCTCTACTTCGACCATCATCAGTTACTTTGCTCCCCAAATAGCATAACTCATTTACTACTTTAAGCATCTCATTTCCTAATCTAATTCCCACAGCATCACCCGATGTAATTTGACTACATTCCATTATTCTTGTTTTGCTTTTGTTGATGTTCATCTTATATCCTCCTTTCAAGACACAGTCCATCCATTCAGCTGCTCTTCCAGGTCCTTTGCTGTCTCTGACAGAATTACAATGTCTTTGGTGAACTTCAAAGTTTTTATTTCTTCTCCATGGATTTTAATTCCAACTCCAAATTTTTCTTTTGTTTCCTTTACTGCTTGCTCAATATACAGATTGAATAACATCGGGGATAGGCTACAACCCCGTCTTACTCCCTTCCCAACCACTGCTTCCCTTTCATGCCCCTCGACTCTTATAACTGCCATCTGGTTTCTGTACAAATTGTAAATAGCCTTTCCCTCCCTGTGTTTTGCCCCTGCCACCTTCAGAATTTGAAAGAGAGTATCCCAGTCAACATTGTCAAAAGCTTTCTCTAAGTCTACAAATGCTAGAAACATGGGTTTGCCTTTCCTTAATCTATTTTCTAAGATAAGTCATAAGGTCAGTATTGCCTCACATTTCTATGGAATCCAAACTGATCTTCCCCGAGGTCAGCTTCTACCAGTTTTTCCATTTGTCTGTAAAGAATTCTTGTTAATATTTTGCAGCCGTGGCTTATTAAACTGATAGTTTGGTAATTTTCACATCTGTCAACACCTCCTTTCTTTGGGATTGAAATTATTATATTCTTCTTGAAGTCTGACGGTATTTCGCCGGTCTCATACATCTTGCTCACTAGATGGTAGAGTTTTGTTAGGTCTGGCTTTCCCAAGGCTGTCAGTAGTTCTAATGGAATGTTGTCTACTCCTGGGCCCTTGTTTTTACTTAGGTCTTTTAGTGCTCTGTCAAACTCTTCACACAGTATCATATCTCCTATTTCATCTTCATCTACATTCTCTTCCATGTCTATAATATTGTCCTCAAGAACATCACCCTTGTTTAGACCCTCTATATACTCCTTCCACCATTCTGCTTTCCCTTCTTTGCTTAGAACTGGGTTTCTATCTGAGCTCTTGATATTCATGCAAGTGGTTCTCTTTTCTCCAAAGGTCTCTCTAATTTTCCTGTAGGCAGTATCTATCTTATCACTAGTGATATGTGCCTCTACATCCTTACATTTGTCCTCTAGCTACCCCTGCGTAGCCATTTTGCACTTTCTGTCGATCTCATTTTTGAGATATTTGTATTCCTTTTTGCCTGCTTCATTTACTGCATTTTTATATTTTCTCCTTTCATCAATTAAATTCAATATCTCTTCTGCTACCCAAGGATTTCTATTAGCCCTCATCTTTTTACCTACTTGATCCTCTGCTACCTTCACTGTTTCATCTCTCAAAGCTACCCATTCTTCTTCTACTGTATTTCTTTCCCCCATTCTTGTCAATCGTTCCCTAATGCTCTCCCTGAATCTCTCTACAACCTCTGGTTCTTTCAGTTTATCCAGGTCCCATCTCCTCAAATTCCCACCTTTTTGTGGCTTTTCCAGTTTTAATCTGCAGTTCACAATCAATAGATTGTGGTCAGAGTCCACATATCCCCCTGGAAATGTCTTACAATTTAAGACCTGGTTCCTGAATTATTATATAATCTATCTGATACCTTGTAGTATCTCCAGGGTTCTTCCATGTATACAACCTTCTTTCATGATTCTTGAACCAAGTGTTAGCTATGATTAAGTTATGCTGTGTGCAAAATTCTACCAGGCGGCTTCCTCTTTCATTTCTTTCCCCCATTCCATATTCACTTACTACATTTCCTTCTCTTCCTTTTCCTACTGTTGAGTTCCAGTCATCCATGACTATTAAATTTTCGTCTCCCTTCACTATCTGAATAATTTCTTTTATCTCATCATACATTCGAAGTATTTTCAGTTCGAAGTATTTTCACTGGGGGGAATGGAGTGGGGAAGCCAGTGGGCATTCTGGTGAGATCCTCTCCTGGAACTGCAGGTTATGTAGCAAGAGTAAGTTGATAGAGGAGCAGGAGCATAAGATCTGTGCCCTTCAGGTGCAGTTGAAAAACGCACAGGAGGAGCTAGATAGGATGAGGAGGGAGAAGGGGGTTAGGGAATGGGAGCTGGCTGTTGGCAAGAGATCTGCTAGGAGAAGAAGATTTTCAGAAAGTTTTACTATTGGTGTTTACAATAGATATGACCAACTGTCAGAGTCTAGTGGAGAGGAATCCCTAGTAGCTGTAGATGTAGGAAGTATGCAGCAGACCTCAGTAGTTACGGCGGATAGAACAGTTGCAAAGTCAAAGAGGAAGAAGAAGGTTCTGCTGTTAGGTAGTTCTCATGGCAGAGGTGTAGGCCAGCAGTTGCAGGAAGTGCTGGGGAGTGAGTACCAGGTCACCAGCATTGTGAAGCCTAATGCAGGATTGGCTCAGGTGACTGTTAACATAGGGGGGTTATGTAGGAATTTTACTAAAGAGGATCAGGTAGTGATTGTGGGTGGGGCTGGTAATAGTATTGGTAGGGATGGGGAGTATGAGATAGAGGGTGACCTGGAAAAGATAGCCACTCAGACTGGCAACACGAATGTGCATTTCGTGGAACTGTTTCAGTGTCACGATGGGCCTCATCTTAATACAGCCGTCAGGCATAATAACATGAGACTTGGGGGTGCGCTGATGACAGAAAGCATGGGTCATATTTCAGTGGTGACGATGGAGTCTATCAGCAGGACGGGTTTCACTAGACATGGCCTGCACCTCAACAGGTATGGGAAGGGGAGGTTGGCAAAGCTTATAGGTGACAGCATAGGTGAGGTTGGTGGGATCACTCATGGGAAAATTCCTGCGGTAGTGGGTGTTAGAGCTGCACCTTTTTTAGATTGAAGTCAGCTGATAGGTATTCCTGCTTAAGGGAAGTCTCTCTAACAAAGGAACCACTTTTGACAAAGCTTAGGTATCCGAGTAATGAGGGAATTAGTATATTTCATCAAAATATACAAGGTATTAGAGATAAAGTTAGTGAACTGCTTATAGATGTTGACTCTGAAATTATTGGTATATCTGAACACTTCTTAAATAAGGAGATAATTCAGAGGCTTCCTTTACCAGGATACAGGTTGGCTGGCAGTTTTTCGAGGAGCTCTTTGCGGTGTGGGGGAGTAGCCATGTATGTGAAAAACGGCATCCCATTTGAGTCAATTGATGTTTCAAAGTATTGCACTGAAAAGGTGTTTGAATGTTGTGCAGGTGTGGTTAAATTTAATGGAGCTAAACTTCTAACTGTTGTTATTTATAGATCCCCAGACTCCGATTTCACAACATTTTTTCTAAAGCTAGAGGAGGTTCTTGGTTCACTTTATAGGAAATACAAAAAGTTAGTTATATGTGGTGACTTCAATATTAATTGTATAAGTGATTGTGCAAGGAAGAGGATGCTGGTAGACCTCCTTAATTCATATAATCTAATGCAAACCGTATTCTTTCCAGCGAGAGTGCAAGGGAACAGCAGAACAACCATAGACAACATTTTTGTTGAAACTTCCTGGCAGATTAAAACTGTGTGCCCGACCAAGACTCGAACTCGGGACCTTTGCCTTTCGCGGGCAAGTGCTCTACCAACTGAGCTACCGAAGCACGACTCACGCCCGGTACTCACAGCTTTACTTCTGCCAGTACCTCGTCTCCTACCTTCCAAACTTTACAGAAGCTCTCCTGCGAACCTTGCAGAACTAGCACTCCTGAAAGAAAGGATATTGCGGAGACATGGCTTAGCCACAGCCTGGGGGATGTTTCCAGAATGAGATTTTCACTCTGCAGCGGAGTGTGCGCTGATATGAAACTTCCTGGCAGATTAAAACTGTGATATTTTGATCAGACAGAATGGGCATATTATAAGCGAGATGGAACAGTTCAAGTTCCTAGGCATTCGGAAAGATAGTAAGCTGTTGTGGAAAGCCCATGTCCAGAATCTTGTTCAGAAACTAAATGCTGCTATATTTACCATTAGAACAGTATCTGAAATAAGTGACACTTCAACACGAAAAGTAGTCTACTTCGCATATTTTCGTACGCTTATGTCGTATGGTATTATTTTTTGGGGTAATTCTTCTGATTCAAAAAGGGTATTTTTGCTCAAAAACGGGCTGTTCGAGTTATATGTGGTGTAAGTTCGAGAACCTCTTGTCGACCCCTATTCAATAGTCTGGCAATTCTGACATTGCCCTCACAGTATATATTTTCTTTAATGTCGTTTGTTGTTAACAATATTAGCTTATTCCCTAGAGTTAGCAGCTTTCACTCAGTTAATACTAGGCAGAAATCCAATCTGCATGTGGAATGCACTTCCTTGACTCTTGTGCAGAAAGGAGTGCACTATTCCGCTGCATCCATTTTCAATAAGCTACCACAAGAACTCAAAAATCTTAGCAGTAGCCCAAACTCTTTTAAGTCTAACTGAAGAGTTTCCTCATGGCTCACTCCTTCTATTCTGTCGAGGAGCTCCTGGAAGAGCTAAAAAATTAAGCAAATTCCAGTGTTACATTGTTGATTTTCTTTATTTAAACTTACGACTTGTCACCTGAATATGTTTTTTTTTATATTTCATTTTATCTGTTTCTAATATTGTGTTATAATTTCATGTTTTGACTCGTTCCATGACCATGGAGACTTCTCCTTAATTTGGTCCCATGGAACAATAAATAAATAAAAAAAAAATTCATCAATCTCTTCGTCATCTGCAGAGCTAGTTGGCATATAAACTTGTACTACTGTGATAGGCATGGGCTTCGTATCTATCTTGGCCACAATAATGTGTTCACTATGCTGTTTGTAGTAGCTTACCTGCATTCCTGTTTTTTGTTCATTATTAAACCTACTCCTGCATTACCCTTATTTGATTTTGTATTTATAACCCTGTATTCACCTGACCAGAAGCCTTGTTCCTCCTGCCACTGAACTTCACTAATTCCCACTATATCTAACTTTAACCTATCCATTTCCCTTTTTAAATTTTCTAACCTACCTGCCAGATTAAGGGATCTGACATTCCACACTCTGATACGTAGAATGCCAGTTGTCTTTCTCCTGATAATAATGTCCTCCTGAGTAGTCCCTGCCCGGAGATCTGAATGGGGGACTATTTTACCTCCGGAATATTTTACCCAAGAGGACGCCATCATCATTTAACCATACAGTAAAGCTGCATGCCTTCGGGAAAAATTATGGCTGTAGTTTCTTCTTGCTTTCAGCCGTTTGCAGTACCAGCACAGCAAGGCCGTTTTGGTTAGTGTTACAAGGCCAGATCAGTCAATCATGCAGACTGTTGCCCCTGCAATTACTGAAAAGGCTGCTGCCCCTCTTCAGGAACCAAGGTTTGTCTGGCCTCTCAACAGATACCTCTCCATCTGTATAGCTGTGGCATGCAAGCCTCCGGACCAAACACAGTAATAGTTCTTTTTTACAGAGTTGGCTAATGGCAGAAGTAAACAGAAGAGAGGTGGACACTTGAAATGAATTGTTAGGATGTGAATGCTACCTCCCTGAAAGACACAAAAGAGGCATACACAGATAAGTAGTACTGTACAACAGCTTGAGATCACAAATTTGGATTTTCACTGCACAACTGGAAATTTATAAATTTGTAACAGGAGAAGTGTGATAATTATAAATAATACATTAAGAAGCACAAATGTGTCATTCCATAAAGCTAATAATCACTGACAACTGTATTTCTTGACTAACATTCGAAGCATTGTAAATGTCTAGAGGACCATTTACAACTACTTATTTCAGAGATGGCATCTGAGGAACACGATGTGTTGTGTTGTGTTGAGGTCTCCAGTCCGAAGACTGGTTTGATGCAGCTCGATATTCTACTCTATCATGTGTAAGGCTCTTCATCTTTGTGCAACTGCTGCTACTTACATCCATTCTTCTGTAACACCACATTTCAAAAGCCTCTATTCCCTTCTTGTCAGAACTGTGTACTGTCTGCTTCACTTCCATACAATGCTATACTCCGGACAAATACCTTCAGAAAAGACTTCCTAACATTTGAATGTAAATTCAATATTAACGAATATCTCTTCTTCAAAAATGTTTTTCTTGCCATTGTCAGTCCACATTTTATATCCTCTACTTCAGCCATTACTTTACTGCTTAAATAGCAAAACTCATATACTGGTTTCAGTATATCATTCCGTAATCTAATTCACTCAGCATAGCCTGATCTAATTGCCTACATTCCTTTAGTATTATTCTACTGTTGTTGATGTCCATCTTACAACCTCTTTTCAAGATACTATCCACTCCATGCAACTGCTCGTAAAAGTCCTTTTCTGTCTCTGACAGAATTATGATGTTGTTGGCAAACCTCAAAGTTTTGTATTTCTTCTCCCTGAACTTTAATTCCTTCTCCAAATTCTTATTTAGTTTCCTCTACTGCTTGCTCAATGTACAGACAGAACAACATTGCAGGTAGGCTACAACCCAGTCTCACTTCCTTGCCAACCAGTGCCTCCCCTTCACACCCTTCGACTCTTGCAACTGCCATTTGGTTTCAGTACAAGTTGTATATAATCTTTTGCCTCCTGTATTTTACTCCATGCTACCTTCACAAATTAGAATAAAGTATTCCAGTCAATATTACCAAAAGTTTTCTCTGAGTCTACAAATGCTAAACACATATAATTGCCTTTCCTTAATTTATCTTCTAAGAGAAGTCACAGGATCAGTATTACCTCACGTGTTGCTATGTATGTTAGAAATCCAAACTAATCTTCCCTGAGGTAGACTTCTACGAGTTTTTCCATTCTTCTGAAAGTGATTGTCAGTATTTTGCGACCATGACTTATAAAACTGACAGTTCAGTGATATTGACACCTGTTAGCACTGCTTTCTTTGGAATTGGAATTATTACACTCTTCTTGAAGTGCGAGTGTATTTCACCAACATGAGTAACTTACAAGTACAGCATCTCAGCTTAAATCAATTAATTAAGCCAAGGCCTCCAGTCCTGATTGTATACCAGTCACGTTCCTGTCAGCATATACTGATACAATAGCTGCACATTTAGCAATCATATACAACCAATCACTCGTTGACTGACTAGAAAGTTGCACACCCCACACCAATATCCAAGAAATGAAACAGGACTAATCTGCTGAAATAGACTCCAGCAATTTGTAGTAGAATTTTAGAACACATACTGTGTTCAAAAATGGTGAGTTACCTCGAAGAAAACAATTTACTGACAAACACCCAACATGAATTCAGAAAATACCATTCTTGTGCAGCACGACTAGTTCTTTATTCTGATGAAGTAATGAGTGCTATTACCAGGGGATATCAAAGTGTTCCATTTTTTTTCCAGAAAGCTTCCAGAAGGTCACAGTTTATGGTAACTGATGGGAAGTCATTGAGTAAAACAGAAATACTATCTGGCTTTTCTCATGGAAGTGTTACAAGCCTTCTGCTATTCCTGATCTACATAAATGATTTAGGAGAAATTCTGAGTAGCACTCTTAGATTGTTTGTAGCTGATGCTGTAATTTACTCTCATGTAATGTCATCAAATGATCAAATGGAATCACAAAATGATTTTAGACAATATATTTGTATGGTGAATTGACTCTAAATCATGAAAAATGTTGAATCATCTACATGAATACTAAAAGAATTCCCATTTATTCCAGCTACATGACAAATCACAGAACTCTAATGGCTGTAAACTCAACTAAATACCGAGGAATTAAAGATATGAATAACGTAAGTTGGAACAATGTGATAGATAATGGTGCTGGTTAAGCAAAGCAAAGTCTACGATTATTGGCGTAACACTAAGAAAATGTAACAGTTCTACTAAAGAGACTGCCTACACTGCACTTATACGTCCTCATCGGGAGTATTGCTGTACGTTGGGGGATCTGCATCTGATAGGATCGATGGAGGAAATAGAAAAGTTCGGACGCGAGCAGCTCATTCTGTATTGTTGCCAAACAACAACAGATATGATACATGGATTGGGGCACCAATCATTAAAACACAGGCGTTTTGTGTTGCAACAGGACGTCCTGAAGAGATTTCAATCACCAGCTTTCTCCTCGGTGTGTAAACATATTTTTTTAGCACCCATCTAAATGGGAGGAATGGCCATCATGATAAAATAAAAGAAATCAGAGCTCGCAGAGAAAGATTGAAGTGTTCATTTTTCCTGCGTGCTTTTCGAGAGTGAAACAGAGAAATTTTTAACAAGGAAAAATCGCCAACAGCCATATGTCTTGAAAAGTTTTTTATTTAGACAAGCAGTTTCGGCATCTCAATAATGCCATTTTCAGGCCCCATATGCACTTCATGTATCGACAATCAGATGTATGTATACTAGCATACTATGAGTATCTGGATACTCTGAATTCATTAATTGAGTGTTTCCTTCGAAGACTTGACAATATGAAGTGCATATGGAGCCTGAAGATAGGTATCGAAACTGGTTGTAGAAATAAAATAACTTCTCAAAATGTACAGGTGTTCGGCGATTTTCCTTGGTAAATATTTGACTAGCCGCTGTCCCCCATCCACAATGGGTCAACAGAAACAGTAGAGAAACAGCTTGAAGGTGGTTCAGTGAACATTCTACCAGGCACTTAATTGTGAATTGTGCAGTAATTGTGTAGATGTAGGCATAGATGTAGACCCACAGATCTTGCACTCCAGTTGGAATAGTTTTGTCATGGCTTATTCTGCCAAAGATATGACCGGTTCTGTCATCGAGTGTAGAAAATAAGGACTGGTGGTTACAAAATCGACCCTAAAAGAACCAGTGTCACTTTTACTTGTATGTGGTGAGCGATTTCAATTAGATATCCATATTCAGATTAGAATGTCTGTGTGGGAAGTATCATTATATTAGGTACGTCTGAATTGTGTAAACTGCAGTCGAAACCAGTACCAATTGTAAATAAAATCAGCTTGGGCAGAATAAAATAATATTTTTAGTAATTGTTATGACAGTTTCTGCCATGTCATCAGGAATATATGATATAAAAAGTCAGCCGGCCTTGTGGCCGAGCGGTTCTAGGCTCTTCAGTCTGGAACAGTGCGACCACTATGGCCGCAGGTTCGAATCCTGCCTCAGGCATGGATGTGTGTGATGTCCTTAGGTTAGTTAGGTTTAAGTAGTTCTAAGTTCTAGGGGACTGATGACCTCAGATGTTAAGTCCCATAGTGCTCAGAGGCATTTGAACCATAAAAAGTCAACGAAAAGTATTACTTTTTCACACGGTATTTCCGATTGACGTTAAACCCTCAAGAGAACTGACAAGGAACGAAACGTAATCTTCAAGGCAGTATGAAATTTCGGCATTGTACACATGGTCTAGACGTAAGGTCGGTTTCCTTGTAGTTGTTTGCACTACTTTTGATTTTGCACAAGTTTTTGTAAGCGTGCTGTCGAGACTAAGAGAAAGTAAATTAGGCGGTTAAGAGGGGCGGCAGAAAACTCACGACGTCGTGCTGTACAGTGTGTGATGGTGGTGCAGGCGCGACCCGGCGGCCCACCTACTGTGCGCGTGGAGGGTGACAGTTTTCCTGAACCCGTTGCACTAAGGGATGGGCAGTGTACAACGCACAGGGGCTTTGAAGGCTGCTGAGAGAGTCTGAGCAGATGACAATTGAAAAGCCTGTGTCACTGGATGTACTCTGTGGCCTGATACAGCTCTACTGTAAATAGTGAGCAGTGTGCCAGAAGCCGATACCGAAAATCGTCGCCGGCCGGTGTGGCCGAGCGGTTCTAGGCGCTTCAGTCTGGAACCGCACGACCGCTACGGTCACAGGTTCGAATCCTGCCTCTGGCATGTATGTGTGTGATGTCCTTAGGTTAGTTAGATTTAAGTAGTTCTAAGTCCTAGGTGGCTGATGACCTCAGATGTTGAGTCCCATAGTGCTCAGAGCCATTTTGAACCGAAAATCGTCGGCGCCAATGACGAAGGCACACCCAACACCATGAACAGTCTGAAAGCCATCAGTGTACATCAGTATGTCTTCCATCCGAAGGTAGCGAAACTGAAGGCGATAGAGTGAGGCTGGAGTAGTATCCTTTGGAAGGAATGAAGGCCAAGGTAAACAAGGGCCGCCACGTGAACCCAAGGTGGTGAAGGGTTAACATCCACTGGGCTAGTTGCAGGCAGCTTCAAGTTAAGCTGCCAGAACAATATCTAAATGCGAATTCCAGAGGGTAGCTGAGAAGAGGGACGTGCCCCATACTGATGATCAAAGGAGTCATCAAAGAAGGAGGCAGAGGGTGGGTAGCCACGTTTGGCAGACATATGGCATGTTGAGGACAAAGTCATAGCATTAGGACAGCAATAGTTCAGTAGCTTCTTCATACACACTGTCAACTGGGCTAGTGTAAAAGGCACCAGTGGCCAAATGGATTCCACAATGGTGGATAGTACTGAGATGGAATAAGAGAGATGGATGTGCAGATGCATAAACAAAGCACCCATAATCTAGTTTTGAATGAACAAGGGACCGGTAGAAAATGGAGGAGGATGGTTTGATCTGCATTGTAGGAAGTACCATTGAGGACAGCAAGGACACTGTACAGTGTGCCGCCAGGTATGACCATGAGAGGACCAAGAGAGTTTCCTATCGAGCATGAGCCTCGGGAATTTCGTAGTTTCAACGAATGGAAGAGCAACAGGCCCAAGATGTAAAGATGGTGGAAGAAACCAATTTTGCCGCCAGAAATTCATACAGTCGGTTTTTTCAGTGGAAAAACGAAAGCCATTGTCGATGCTCCATGAGTGAACACGATCGAGACATCGCTGAAGATGCTGCTCAATGAGACAAGTCCGTGGAGAACAGCAATAGAGGGCAAAATCGTCAACAAGAAGGGAGTTCGAGATGCCCAGTGGGAGACATCCTTTGGAAGGATTAATGGCGCCAGCAAAGAGGACGACGCTCAGTATGGAACCCTGAGGCACACCATTTTGTTGGATGAAGGTGTCTGACAAGGCAGAAACCACACAGACCATGAAAACTCAGTCTTTTAAAAATTCCTCAAGGAAATGGGGCATGCAGCCACATAAACCCCACGTGTAGAGAGTATGGAGGATACCAGTCCTCCAGCAAGTGTTGTAGGCTTTCTCCAAACCGAAAAACAAGGCCACAGTCTGAGATTTCCACAGAAAGCCATTCATGATATGAGTGGACAAAGTGACAAGATGGTCAACTGCAGAAAGGCGTGCTCAAAATCCAGCCAGGCATGAATCATATGTTCCATCACCTTGCAAACACAGCTGGTGAGAGACATGGGGAGGTAGCTAGAAGGAAGATATTTGTCCTTACCAGGCTTAGGTATGGGTATGGCAGTGGCTTCACGCCAGTATCTGGGAAACGTGCCCTCTGACCAGATGCAGTTGTACATATTAAGCAGAAAATGCTTGCCTGCAAGAGAAAGGTGCTACAACATCTGAATGTGAACATTGTCTGGCCTTGGGGGCGGAGGATGGAGGTGAAGTGAGAGCATAATCTAACTCCCTCATAGTAAAGGTGGCATTTCTAAGACGATAAGGTTATCGCCCGAGCCTCCTCCACTGTTTATACTGAATGCAGTTTGCCATCGTTAGATGATGTTTAAAAATGCGAAGAGCTTGCCTCCTCGCACGAATTGCGCCGTGGCATGCCTCAGTCCACCAAGGGACCAGGGAATGGCGTGATAAAGAGGAAGTGTGGGGAATGAAACGTTCTGCAGTGGTAAGGATAACATTATTAAGATAGTCCACCAGGTCATCACAACTGAGGAAATCGTATTTGTCGAAGGTCGCCAGAGAGGAGTAAGCCAAACAGTCAGCCTTAGTAAGCTGCCATTTGGGTGTGTACACAGGTGGGGTAGGAGTTAGCAAACAGGTAGACATGGGAAATGCTCGCTAGAGTATGTGTACGAAAGAACAGACCACTCGAGACGATGAGCAAGTTGGGCAGTGCAGAGGGATAGATCCAAACGGGAATAGGTGTGTGAGGACTCTGAAAGGAATGTGGGTGCTCCTGTGTTAAGGCAGAAGAGGTTTAGTTGATTAAGAAGGTCAGCCGAGAGAACATCTGTCTGACAGGTTCTAGGAGAACCCCAAAGGGGATGGTGGGCATTGAAATAACCAAGCTGCAGAAATGGGTGAGGTAGCTGCCCAATAAACTGGAGCAAGTCTGCCCTGGTAACATGGAATGATGGACAGATGTAAATGGTACAAAGGGAAAACGTTAGGTGAGGAAGGAAAAGGTGAACTGCAACAGCTAACAGCTTGAGGACGGGTAGTCAGGGATGTGGGTTGACTATGAACATCATCCTGTATGAGCAGCATGACTCCCCCACAAGATGGAATGCCGACCTCAGGGGGAATGTCAAAATGGACTGGGAAGAAATGTGAAAGCTCAAAGCGGTCATGAGGTCGCAATTTTGTTTCCTGAAGGCAGAGTACAAGTGGATGCTACAATTCTAAAAGCATCCGTAAATCCTCTTTGTTCGATCGAAGGCCACAAACGTTTCATTGGAGGAGAGTCATGATGAGGAATGAAGGGGTGTCACCTCAGCGGCTGCCGAGTGCCAGCTTTCGAAAAATTGCTGCTACAGGACATAACGACAGGAGGATCCTGCTCCATGAGGTCTTTCTTGTGCCACATTTCCCTCTGTGACGTTCAGAACTGATTTTCCCACAAACCCTATAATGTTATCACAATTAGAACTTTTCTTAAACTTGAAAACTATAAGCAGTTACTAGGTATATTCCTACAGAAATGGTAGTAAGCAAAATATCTTAGGTAAGGTGTGATATGACTGGTAGTATATAAGGGAACAACACCAAAAAAATTTAAAAATAACAAATGAGCAGGGACCGAAATGTAAGCTCAGAAAGACAAAAAGTTAAGCAGCTGTGGAGACAGAACCCAAAAGGGATGAAACCCCATTAAGTTTGTAAATAGTTTTTTATACATTTCCAAAAATTAATGTTTTTTACTTACATCTGTGTTGATTGTCTTCTCCGGCTGATATTTGCAGTGCAGAAATTGAAAGGCTTTGAAAGCGACCCAGTTTGGAGCGTTCACTTCCTCAACCCCGGCACCAGGCTTCTCAGGCTCATTTTTCTTCTGGCAGGCTTTCCTGTAAGTGGCTAAGAAGCTGGTCATATATATATATATATATATATATATTTTTTTTTTTTTTAATTCGGCCACATCCACGCGGCGTTCTGTCGTAATCGAATCCCACGCTTTGCTTTTCTTTTTTAAATTTTACTTTATATTGGGAGTCTGTTGCATCCCACAACACAGGATATTGTTAATAAGTATTTATGAATGTAAGGGCAAAATCGTCGGTCCACTCCATTTTAAAAGAAAAACTGACGCCCACTACAGAGAAAAAGAATAATACGAAGAGCAAGCTGTGTGAGTGCAGCGAGCCAACTGGTAAATGCTTGTTACCGCCCACACCACTAGCGCAGCTCGCCGCGCATCCCTTTGATGTACCGACAACAGCCGGAGCCAGACAAGCCATATGCTCGGGCGGCCCGCAAACCTGTTTCGCGGCGAGCCCTGGGAGCCTACCTCCGTCCACATTACTCGTAAGGCTCACAAGTACACGACCTTACTATTAACGGTACGAGAACATGGTCTGCCGCACAATCAAATCAAAAGGCATCTCAATCGACGAATGCCGACTATGGCGCACAGTCTGTAACTTGAGCGTACAGTCGGTCTAGTTCGGATACGATCGTATATCTTCGGTTATGCCGAAGTTATTCATTTATTTATTAATATCAAAGATTCCTGGCACTGTAAAATTACTGAAAGATAGTATTTATGACCTGTAAACTCCTGCTAATGTCTGAGTGGCGGAAGGCTGACGTAACGCGCGGCACCTCATGCTGCTGGCTCTGAAAGCGCCACATGGCCAGCCGCCTTCGCTAGCCAGCGTGGCAACCTGCTGCCCGCTACTTCTCCTTACTCCGTACGAAGTGCAGCGCCGATACGTTCACTTCATTTGTGTGAAGTAGCGAACCTGGAAGTAAAATAAAATGCGCTCTTATCTGCAGATAACGGTATCCCCTTCGGCATTTTTTTTGTTTTCAAAATTGTCATTTTTTTTTCGTTCAGACAAAATCGGAATTTTGGAAACTTTAGAAACGTGGTATCTTCATTCTTAGGAGCAGCCTTTACACCATAGCCATTTTATTTTATGCCAGTTACTTTAAACACCCTTTTTCTCTTCAAATACAATTTTATTAGTTTGACAGACATCTTCAAAATGCAAAATTTACTGGTTTATGAAATCTTATCACGTTTGTACCTATTGAAACAGCTCTCCTCGCTTCCAATTATTTACGTAGTCTGTGTTTTGATTAGCATGCTTATCAAATTTTTACTACCACAATTCTTTCCAAATATCGCATTAATATGTATGAACAAAACATATAACAGAAAACACTTCAAGTATACTCACAAACAAACATTAGCTTTTGAAACATTTATCAAGCACCTAAAATTTATTTCGCGAAAATCGTAGTACTACAAATTGTTTAACTGAAGTCTAGAAAAATTTTACAAACGTTTAGCCCATGTTTTCAAGCGGCTAGTTAGCTGTCCTGCAGCATAATTTACCAAAATTTACACATTTTATAAAACCAAATAAGAAAAAATGGTTCAAATGGCTCTGAGCACTACGGGACTTAACTTCTGAGGTCATCAGTCCCCTAGAACTTAAAACTACTTAAACCTAAGCAACCTAAGGACATCACACACAGCCATTCCCAGGCCGGATTCGAAGCTGCGACCCTAGCGCTCGCGAAGTTCCAGACTGTAGCGCCTGAAACCGCTCGGCCACTTCGGCCGGCCACATAAGAAATTTTTTTCTTTTTACATCGCAATGGTGTTTGACTGATCACCATTGAAGTTTACGAAGCACTTACGGCTCAGGGTCGTTCTTTGATAAATCACTGCACTGACACTCTTATTTGGGAAGAAGCACTATTATTCACCGGCTGAAATTATTCGTCTTAGGTGACCCGTTTGCACTGCTGGATGATTGCAATCATAGTTTGCACGTATGCCAATAGCGTCTCTGGTTCCTGACTGGTCATCAGGCTTGATTATCAGTGCACTTAATCTGAGTAATGTATGCTCGAATTCCCCATGTTTCCATCATCAAGACATATCAAGTATGGATAGATGAAACAAAGACGTATTTTAGAACCAACATAATGAATTACATTTCCCAGAGACTGGATTGTTTCTTCTAACTATACTGGTTATGCCTAAGTGGCCAAAATTCAAAAATTTTAATTAACTACTACCTTCTTGAATTAGTGAATTCTTTTCAAATAATTAATATGTAATAAACAATTCTAAAGTTACAATGCAGTCTATTAATTTCATTAATTCTCTAAAATTCTCATTTTTAATAACTTCATTCTTTAATTGATTCTGTAATGAGAACTATTAACAACTGGTATTAATTTTTTTTAGGTTTATATTGTTGGTTTATCTATACTTCATGAAGAGTCGCTATGTTTACCAGTGTTGCAGTCGTGACGTGGTTCTGCTTACGTCACACCTGCCCCGTCACATTGATCGTCTGGATTGGCTGTTTCAGCCACCAGCATAGTATGCTGATGCAATAGCTTCACACTTAATTGTATACAACCGCGTGCTCGATGAGAGATCTACTAGTATACCAAAAAACTGGAAAGTTGCACAGGTCACACTAATGCACAAGAAACGCAGTAGGAGTAATCCACTAAATTGCAGGCCTATATCGTTAACGTCGATATGCAGCAGGATTTTGGAACATATATTGCTTTCGAATATTATGAATTACCTTGAAGAGAACGGTCTGTTGACACATAGTCAACAGGGATTTAGAAAAAGTTCTTGGGAAACACAGCTAGCTCTTTACTCACACCAAGTACTGAGTGCTCTCGACAATGGATTTCGAATTGATGCTCTATTTCTAGATTTCCAGAAGGCTTTTGATATCGTAACAAACTAGCGGTTTGTTATCAAATTGCATGGGTATGGAATTTCTTCTCAGTTGTATGACTGGATTCGTGGTTTCCTGTCAGAGAGGTCAGAGTTCGTAGTAATTGATGGAAAGTCATCGAGAAAAACAGAAGTGATTTCTGTCGTTCCCCAAGGTAGTGTTATAGGCCCTCTGTTGTTCCTTATCTACATAAACAATTTTAGGAGATAATCTGAGCAGTAGTCTTAAGTTGTTTGCAAATGACTCTATCGTTTACCGCCGAGAAAAGTCATCAGAAGATCAATGGAAATTGCAAAACGATTTAGATATCGGTATAGTGCGAAAATTGGCCGTTGACCCTAAATAATGAAAAGTGTGAGGTCATTAACATGAGTGCTAAAAGGAATCCGTTAAATTTCGGCTCCACGATAAATCAGTCTAATCTAAAGGCCGTAAATTGCGCTAAATTCCTACGAACAACTTAAATTGGAACGAACGCATAGGAAATGTTGTGGAGAGGGTAAAGCAAAGACTGCGTTTTATTGGGAGGACACTTAGAAAAATGTAACAGATCTACCAAAGAGACTGCCTAACTACGCTTGTCTGTCCTCTTTTGGAGTATGCGGGATTGTTACCAGATAGGATTAACGGAGTGCATCGAGAAAGATCAAAGAAGAACAGCACGTTTTGTATTATCGAGAATGAGGGAGAGAGTGTCACGGACAAATACAGGATGTGGGGTGGACATCATTAAAACCAGGCGTTTTTCGTTGCGATGGGATCTTTTCATGGAATTTCAATCACCAAATTTCTCCTCCGAATTAGAAGATATTTTGTTGGCGCCGACGTACAAAGGGAGAAACGATCGTCATTATAAAATAAGGGAAAACAAGGCTCGGACGGAAAGATACAGCAGTTTCTTTTCCGCGCTCTGTTCGAGAGTGTAATAATAGAGAATTAGTGTGAAGGTGGTTCAATGAATCTTCTGCCAGACACTTAAATGTTATTTTCGGAGCAGGCACGTAGATGAAGATGATCCTAAATTATGGAAACATTTGGAGATTAAAAAAAATTGCTACTGAGAGTGAACAATAAATGAGAATTACCTTAATTAACAATACAGTTGCTGATTCTCACGAGACGAATATGTCTGCGGTAGTAATAACTACGTTTACTATTGTAATATTAATGAGTTATCATATTATAACGAAGTCAGAAATACAATCTGAGTTTAACGCATCTTAATATACATTACCTGACAGAGAAAGTAAAGCACCAAAAGACATTAAGTCCGTACATGTATACGCCATCGGCGGTTACGCAAATGATTAGCTTTGCAATTCTCTGTGGCAGGTAGCGCGTTTAGCGTTCTGACCAGGCCTAATAAAGTACGCAAGGGGCGTCAATACCATCAGATACTGAATGATCACTATGAAGACACAGAGATACCGCCTAGTTGCGTCAGGCAGCGTTATCAGCAACTGACAGATTTTGAAAAGAGTCTCGTGGTGGGTCTTTATTTGGCCAGCTAGCAGAATCGTACAACTTTCAGATTTGTGGTCCGTTTAGATGTGACAGTGGCCTGATTTTGGACTCGTGACACATGAGGGCAGGACTAATCGTCGTCAGTGCTCTGGCTGACCAAGTCTAACTATGACAAGTGAGGAACGCCATGCTGTGGATCAGCCACATTGTGACCCTTTCACACCAGTGCCTGTCATCCGAGAACGAGTAATGGGCTCCCTGCAAAGCTCTCCATCATCCAGCACTACTGGTCAGAGACTGTCACCAGCCGGACTACCCAGTTACCGTCTCATGCGTAGGCTAACATTAAGACAATCCTCATGGTCTCTTCGCGAGATATACGTAGGAGGGAGCAATATAGTGCTTGATTCCTCGGTGAAGGTATGTTCTCGAAACTTCAACAAAAGCCCGTACCGAGCTACTGAGCGTCTCTCCTGCAGAGTCTTCCACTGGAGTTTATCTATCATCTCCGTAACGCTTTCGCGATTACTAAATGATCCTGTAACGAAGCGCGCTGCTCTCCGTTGGATCTTCTCTCTCTCTTCTATCAACCCTATCTGGTACGGATCCCACGCTGCTGAGCAGTATTCAAGCAGTGGGCGAACAAGCGTACTGTAACCTACTTCCTTTGTTTTCGGATTGCATTTCCTTAGGATTCTTCCAATGAATCTCAGTCTGGCATCTGCTTTACCAACGATCAACGTTTATGATCATTCCATTTTAAATCACTCCTCATGCGTACTCCCAGATAATTTATGGAATTAACTGCTTCCAGTTGCTGACCTGCTATATTGTAGCTAAATGATATGGGATCTTTCTTTCTATGTATTCGCAGCACATTAGAATTGTCTACATTGAGATTTAATTGCCATTCCTTGTACCATGCGTCAATTCGCTGCAGATCCTCCTGCATTTCAGTACAATTTTCCATTGTTAAATCTCTCGATATACCACAGCATCAACCGCAAAAAGCCTCAGTGAACTTCCGATGTCATCCACAAGGTCATTTATGTGTATTGTGAATAGCAACGGTCCTACGACACAACCCTGCGGCACACCTGAAATCTCTCTTACTTCGGAAGACTTCTCTCCATTGGGAATGACATGCTGCGTTCTGTTATCTAGGAATTCTTCAATCCAATCACACAATTGGTCTAATAGTCCATATGCTTTTACTTTGTTCATTAAACGACTGTGGGGAACTGTATCGAACGACTTGCGGAAGTCAAGAAACACGGCATCTACCTGGGAACCCGTGTCTATGGCCCTCTGAGTCTCGTGGACGAATAGCGCGAGCTGGGTATCACACGATCGTCTTTTTCGAAACCCATGCTGATTCCTACAGAGTAGATTTCTAGTCTCCAGAAACGTCATTATACTCGAACATAAGACGTGTTGCAAAATTCTACAACTGATCGACGTTAGAGATATAGTTCTATAGTTCTGCACATCTGTTCGATGTCCCTCCTTGAAAACGGGGTTGACCTGTGCCCTTTTCCAGTGTTTTGGAACGTTACGCTCTTCTATAGACCTACAGTACACCGCAGCAAGAAGGGGAGCAAGTTCCTTCGCGTACTCTGTGTAAAATAGAACTGTTATCCCATCAGGTCCAGCGGCCTTTCCTGTTTTGAGAGATTTTAATTGTTTTTCCATCCCTCTGTTATCTCTTTCGATGTCTCCCATTTTGTCATCTGTGCGATAATCTAGAGACGGAACTACGGTGCAGTCTTCCTCTGTGAAAAAGCTTTGGAAAAAGACATTTAGTATTTCGGCCTTTAGTCTGTCATCCTCTGTTTCAGTACCATTTTGGTCACAGAGTGTCTGGACATTTTGTTTTGATCCACCTACCGCTTTGACATAAGACCGAAATTTCTTAGGATTTTCTGCCAAGTCAGTACATAGAGCTTTACTTTCGAATTCATTGAACGTCTCTCGCATAGCCCTCCTCACATTACATTTCGCTTCGCCTAATTTTTGTTTGTCTGCAAGGCGTTGGCTATGTTTATGTTTGCTGTGAAGTTCCCTTTGCTTCCGCAGCAGTTTTCTAGCGCGGTTGTTGTACCTCGGTGGCTCTTTTCCATCTCTTACGATCTTGCTTGGCACATACTCATCTAACGCATATTGTACGATGGTTTTGAACTTTGTCCACTGATTCTCAACACTATCTGTATTTGAGATAAAACTTTTGTGTTGAGCCGTCAGGTACTCTGAAATCTGCTTTTTGTCACTTTTGCTAAACAGAAAAATCTTCCTACCTTTTTTAATATTTCTATTTACGGCTGAATTCATCGATGCAGTAACCGCATTATGATCGCTGATTCCCTGTTCTGCGTTAACTGTTTCAAATAGTTCGGGTCTGTTTGTCACCAGAAGGTCTAAGATGTTATCGCCACGAGTCGGTTCTCTGTTTAACTGCTCAAGGTAGTTTTCAGATAAAGCACTTTAAAAAATTTCACTGGATTCTTTGTCCCTGCCACCCGTTATGAACGTTTGAGTCTCCCAGTCTATATCTCGTAAATTTAAATCTCCACCCAGAACTATAACGTGGTGGGGAAATCTACTCGAAATATTTTCCAAATTATCCTTCAGGTGCTCATCCACAACAGCTGCTGAGCCAGGGCGCCTATAGAGACATCCAATTACAATGTCTGAGCCTGCTTTAACCATGACCTTCACCCAAATTATTTCAGATTTCGGATCTCCGTCAATTTTCTTCGATACTATTGCACTTCGTATCGCTATAAACACGCCTCCCCCTTCACTGTCCAGCCTGTCTCTGCCGTATATATTCCAATCTGAGTTTAGAATTTCATTACTGTTTACATCTGGCTCCAGCCAACTTTCTGTCCCTAGTACTATGTAGGCATTGTGGCCGTTTATTAATGAGAGCAGTTCTGGGACCTTTCTACAGACGCTCCTGCAGTTTTCTATTAGCAGATTAATATTGTTATTCCCTGGTGTATTTTGCCTACTCATACCTTGCCGCGTCTCAGGAGGCGTCTTGTCGGGCCTAGGGAGGGAATTCTCTAACCTAAAAAACCCACATGTACACTCCACACGTACTCCGCTACCCTTGTAGCCGCTTCGTGCGTGTAGTGCACGCCTGACCTATTCAGGGGGACCGTACATTTCTCCACCCGATAGCGGAGGTCGAGAAATTTGCACCCCAGATCTCCGCAGAATCGTCTGAGCCTCTAGTTTAAGCGTTCCACTAGGCTCCAAACCAGAGGACCGCGATCGGTTCTGGGAACGACACTACATATTGGTAGCTTAGATTCCACCCCGCGAGCGAGGCTTTCCGCCTTCACCAACTCCGCCAACCGCCTGTATGAACTGAGGATGACCTCTGAACCCAGACGGCAGGAGACATTGGTGCCGACATGAGCAACCGCGCCCGGTACCCGCGAAGATGTCTCGACAGCAGGGACAGTGGGTGAAGCATGTAACACCTGGGGTGTGCCATGCGACACACCAGACTCTCCATTGCCCCTACACTCCGAGGCAGCAGCCTAAAGACGGCTGACCGCGGCCATCAACACGTTCAGCTGTTCGCGAACAGTGGCCAGCTCCTCCTTCGTCCGTACACAGCAGTCACACATCCTATCCATGCTAAAAAATCAATTTACTGTAGAGAGTTAATCAACTTTTAACTAGACTGCTAATTCACTAAAGGCGGCTGGTAGTTGACTAAACTGTGGTTACTAGACACTTCTTGTAGACAACAATGAAAATAGCACTACCTGTCTCTGGACTGTATTGAAAACAAACACTAGCACTACTGGCGCTGTGGCTGACTAAAGGGACTCTCTCTGACTCTATTCAAAACAAACACGAAATCTATTGAACGCTTTTACTAGCACTCAAAAATTAAAGCTTCCTAAAAGGAAAAACACACGGAAGAGGAAATGACAAGTAAGAAAAATGCAGTTAATACTTAAATTAACGTAGCTCGCTGCACAGCAGACGTGAAGCAGACGGCAGTTACGACGACACTGACAGTTCATCACGTTCTGCACTGCCTTGAATGACCGTTGTCAATGAGTATTGTGGCAACACAGGAAGAGGTCTCATTCTTCCAATGTTTTAGGCAGGTGCAGTTGTGTTACTCTGGCTTCAAGGTCGTCGGATATAACTTCAGTTTATGGATGGTAGTTGATTTAAACAACTCTTATTGCATAATAGTACATCATCCACATCCTCCATCCTCAGGTATTTCATAGGACAGTAGAGTCGTGTCATATTTCAACATGACAATGCTTGTCTACACATGGCACGTGTCTCTATGGCCTGTCTGCTTGATTTTGAGGTACTCTCATGGCTAGAAAGGTCCCAGATGTGCCTCCGATAGAATATATGTGATGGAAAATAAGTGGGCCCAGCTGTGGCGCCAACTCCGTTGCATCAAGATCATACATGGTGCAAGTCGTATTGCCAACTGCTTTATAACTCTGATTCTGTTTTGTAATCATAGAAATAACGTCACACAGCCTCCTTAAGTTTAATCGCATTTGCTCCTTTAGTAGTATATGAATGAGAGATCTGGCTCAAAGAGCACATTGATTAAAAATTCTGGGATATAAACAAAGATTTTAATTTCGTTGTATCCCACAAACAACAATTTATTTGTACCCGCTAAACGAAATTTTCATTTAACAAAAAAATAAATTATGTTTAAAATTTAATATTCTAAAAACTAAATTTAAAAGAAAGAACTAAAAATTCTACAATTTATTCAAATTCAATAACATGAATCGATCGATTTTTATTTATTTTATTTTTTTTTACCTTGATGTACAAAATTCAATCCAACAATGTTCTCTAAGTTCTCATTTCTAATTCTTAAACTCCTCGCCGGCTCCGAGCCACGTCCCTGTTGAACGAAACGGCCTGGCACTTCAGGCACACCAAGGGAGAGATGGCACAAGGGTGGATCGACGCATCGCGAGCGAACCAAAAGGTCAGTCTAACAGAACAGACGTCATACTCCGTCTCGTTTTCGTGACCCATATCGATAGCAGCGCCCCAAGCGGCCAGCGAGCGATACTCTGAATACGGTCTCACATCAGTACGAATACTAACGTTTATACTGATCTGCAGCACAGTTTTTACAATAGGGCGTCTATTTAGTGCAGTGGTTCCCAACCTTTTTGACACCAGTACCCCCTGAGAGCAATCATATCTGCCAGTACCCATCAGCATTAGCAACTAACTAAATTTTAGGACGAAATAATCATCTTGGGATTGAATCTCTTTTATTTGCGTTCGCTTTAACAATACATTTGTGTTTGGATGGTGTTCACCTTTACCAAACCACAATTTTGTTTTTTATACCAAACATATTGCAGCATCATCAGTGAGCTTTTATTTTATGGCTTTTACCACATGGTGTGGTTTTGATGAAGTGTTATATTTTTACAGTGACCGATTTCTTTCACAGTTTGTTATGTTTTTTTCCGTATCTTCTTCACTGTAACGTTCTATATATTGAGCTGTCACTGTCAGTGTTCCACTGTTTACCAACCGCAGCACTGTAAAAACATAACACATCAGGAAAACCACACCATGTGGTAAAAAACCATAAAATAAAAGCCCACTGATGATGCTGCAACTGCAGTGAAACATGTTTGGGATAAAAAACATAGTTGTGATTTGCTAAAGGCGGACCCCATCCAAAAAACATATGTATTTAGGATGAAATAGAAGTTTCGTTGAACAGTTTTATTTTTAAAATGATAACGGATAAACAGTATCAAGATTTTGTAGATTTTCTAATAAACCACAAAATAGTGAGTCAATGAGATAATTGATAGAACATTTTTATAGAATCTTGAAGCAACTGTCAGAGTATCACGAGTGTTACTTTAAGTCCTCAGAAAAGAAAGCTCACTGTTCGCATTGAGGGCAGTTAATTGCTACAGGACATGTTTTCTCTGCACCAGTCCTCTCTCTAGCAGCATCCACATACTGCATCCCCATTTAAAATCAACTATGTATGTGTACTATACGTAGTTGGTAAATCACTTCATTGCTGGACTCTTTTACTTCCGAAATGGAAGTGATTAGAAGACTTCAGGCTGCCAATGCTTAGTAATAATAATAATAATATAACAGTGTAGGGCTTACAGCAATATAATGGCCATCACATAGTTATTGCTCTGTAGTCAATTAGTTCGTTTAGCTGCTGCCAAGTGAATAATGAAGCCGTTTATAATATATTGCAGAATTACCGACGACAGCCGGCCGGAGTGACCGAGCGGTTCTAGACACTACAGTCTGGAACCGTGCGACCGCTAAGGTCGCAGGTTCGAATCCTGCCTCGGGCATGGATGTGTGTGATGTCCTTAGGTTAGTTAGGTTTAAGTAGTTCTAAGTTCTAAGGGAGTGATGACGTCAGCAGTTAAGTTCCATAGTCCTCAGAGCCAACTACCGACGACTCAGGGAAGGTTTTTCATGAGCTATGTAAGCATATTTTATGTATATATCTCAATTTCACTGTTGTAGATGCGTAGTATAAAGCACAAAATATGTGTGTAGCAGTCCAGTGGATGGACTAGGTGAGGACAATGACGTTCATAAATTCGTTTCAGAAGCTGTAGCCTTCACCATGTTGTGTCAAGGGCCAATGCTAGTAGCTGAAAAACAACGTAATCACCGGTGACTTATGTAATTAGTTTTTGTTGCTGTTGTTGTTGCAGCATGGTGTAAGGCATCCCAGATGTGCTCAATTATTTTTTGTTGCTGTTGTTGTTGCAGCATGGTGTAAGGCATCCCAGATGTGCTCAATAACGTTCATCTCTGGGGAGTTTGGGGCCAGCAGAAGTGTTTAAACTCAGAAGAGTGGCCCTGGAGCCACTCTGTAGCAATTCTGAACGTATGGAGTGTCACATTGTCCTTCCGGAATCCTCAAGTCAGTCGGAATGCACAATGGACATGAATGGACTCATGTGATCAGACAGGATGCTTACGTGTGTGTCACTTGTCAGTAATATCTAGAGCTATCGCTCCAAAAGCACACGCCCCACGCCATTACAGAGCCTCCACCAGCTTGAACAGTCCCCCGCTGACATGCAGGGTGCATGGATTCATGTGGCTGTCTCCATACCCGTACATCTCCATCCGGTCGATACAATTTGAAACGAGACTCGTCCGACCAGGCAACCTGTTTCCAGTCATCGACAGTCAGTGTTGATGGGCCCAGACGAGGGGTAAAGCTTGTGTCGTGCATTCATCAAGGGTACACGAGTGGGCTTTCGGCTCCGAAAGCCCATATCGATGATGTTTCGTTGAATGGTTCGCATGCTGACACTTACTGATGGCTCAGCACTGAAATCTGCAGCAATTTAATTCTGAAATTGCTGATAAAGACTGTTGCGCTTTCGGTACGAAACAGAACTCGCAAATGACGACAGGCATTGAAATGGTGCATCTGTAAGAACACCGATGCGCGAGACACACAGCTACCACCATCATATATTAGCGAAAGATCTTGCTGAGAATCCGAGAAAATTCTGGTCCTATGTAACATCTCGCACAGGGGCTATGACTTCTATCCAGGAACTTAGTGACCAGTCTAGTGTGGCAACAGAAGTCAACAAAGGGAAAGCCGAAGTTTTAAACCTAGCTTTTAAGAAATCATTCACGTAGGAGGATCATACAAACATATCGTCGTCTGTCCGCTGCACATGTTCCCGTATAGGGGACAGGATAATAGGTTTCACTGGAGTACAGAAGCAACCGAAAGGGTTGAAAACAGAAGTCACAAGGTCTGAACGGAATTCCATTCTGCGGCATTTGCCCGTTACTTAACTTGCACTCGAATTTCTCGCCCTGTACAAAGTGCAAAGCGATTGGAAAGAAACGGTCACTCCTTTATATATGAAGGGTAAGAGTACGGACCAATAAAATTACAGACCAAAATCCTTAATATCGGTTTTCTGCAGAATTTCTGAACGTATTCTGAGTCGAATATGATAAATTTACTTGAAACGGAGCGTCTTCTGTTCACAAATCTGCTCGAATTTAGAAAGCATCTTACGTGATATACTGCGAACCATGGATGAGGGGCGACAGACAGATTCCATATTCCTAGATTTCTGGAGACTGTTTGACGCAATGTCCCAAAGTAAACCGTTAACGAAGGTACGAAGACACGGAGAATGCGAGAATGGCTCGAAGGCTTCTTAAATAACAGAACTGAGTCCGTTGTCCTCGACGGCGAGCGCTCATCACAGACAAAGGCACCGTTTGGAGTGCTCCAGGGAAGCGTGACAGGACCGCTGTTGTTATCCATATACATAAATGATTTGGCGGACAGGGTGGGCAGCATTCTCCGGTTGTTTGCTGATGATGCTGTGGTGTACGGTAAGCTGTCGTCGTTTAGTGACTGTATGAAGATACAAGACGACTTAGACAAAATTTCTAGTTGGTACCATGAATGGCAGCTTGCTCTAAATATAGAAAAATGTAAGGAAATCCAGACGACTAGGAAAACAATCCCGTAATGTTCGAATACAGCATTAGTAGTGGACTGCCTCACATAGTCGCGTCGATTAATATCTAGAAGTAACATTGGAAACCTGAAATGGAACGAGAACGGAAGGACAATAACAGGGAAGGCTAGGGATCGAAATAGGTTTGTTGGGAGGATTTTAGGAAAGAGTAGTTCATTTGTAAAGGGGACCACGTACAGAACACTAGTACTACCCATTCTTCAATACTGCTCAAGTGTTTGGAATTTGCAACAGGTCGGATTAGAGGAATACATCGAAGCATTTTCGAGGCGAGCCGCCAGATTTACTACTGGTAAGTTCGATTAACTGAAGTGCATCTTGAACTCAAATGGGAACGCGACTGAGAAAATTTAGGGAAATGGATTTTCTAACTGACTGCAGACCGATTCTACTGCCGCCAACGTACATTTCCCGTAAAGTCTATAAAGGCAAGATGAATGAGGGCTTGTACACACGCATATGAGAGAGTGCCTTTTATACTTCGCACTATTTGCGAGTTGAATGGGAAAGGAAATGGCAAGTAGAGGTATACAAGGTACCCTCCGCCACTCACGATATCGCTACTTGTAAAGAATATACTGCATGCAGGTGTTCGTAGTAGGCCTAACAGAGACCCAGGGTTGTACGCGAGAGCAGTACGGTGCAACTAGAGCCGAACCTCAACACCCAAGGTAAAAGTCTCCATCCAGCTCCAAATTGTTCCAATCAGTCCACACATTGTTTGGAAAAAAGTTACACCATTTTAAGCGTCAGGTTTGGTGGGAGGAGTGAAGTTGGTAAAGAAGTACCATATAGATAAATAATTACATCAAAATACGAACAAAAATGGTCCTATGCATAATCTTGCTAAAGTGAACAGTTTTAGAGTTATGGGGGGGGGGGGGGGGGGTAGATTTTGTGGGATAAATATGTCATTATCACTAATGAAACTAATTTTTCTATACAGGATAGTGTTTTATAAAAGCAAATTGCGATTTTAGTGGCCGGTGGTACGTTAGTGATAAGCCCTTGAAGGAACGACAACCTCACCACCTTCTCAAGGGGCGCTACTTTTTAAGGGAAAAGAGGCTTCCACAGGCCTAGGCCATATAAACCTGTGGTACGGAGAAACCCACTCTGAACCTTCTCTGGACAATGCCGCATCAAGAATGAATATCTATCCAACATTTTTAATGTTTAATTTTAAATTATAAAAATATTATCTGTATAATAATTATGATGTACAATTATATCATTTTTAATCATATTATCCTTAAAATTACAAATTTTGGAGGTTTTTCTTTAGAAAACAGGCATATTTGGCTGGATGTTGTAACTATATTTTATTAAAATTTTCGAACTACATAAACTGAGTTCAGTAGTAATATTGAATAAAAATGTAGGGACAACCTTCACTGCCCTCCAAACATCGGGAATGAATCCTACTGCTAAGCTAACCCTGAATAACCTGTTTCAGGAGAGCTAGAAAATTTCCATCTGTGCTAGGTGACTTGAACGCTTGAAAATTGGATTTTATTAAAGTCCATACACTCCTTGGCCTATCCCCAGTCCTCTCATCGAGTGCCTGAGAACCATTGTCTCTCTGGGATCACATTCTGGTCTGTGTTGTCCGGCAGAGCATATTGAGGAAAGTGAGTTTTGAGGAGCAGTTTCAGTAAGTATCATGTTCTGTCTTTGTATATTCCCCATCCTCCTTCCTCATCGTACCTCCTGGGTTGATTAGTATTCTAGCGAGGATTCTGTGAAGTCTAGCTTGGGCAGCTGTGCTTTCCACATCTTCACAGAATGCCTTCCGGGATGTCTTCTTTGCTTGTCTGATTTCAAGGTTGTAGTTGACAAGGGCCTCACGATATATAGCCCATTGTCCTTTACGTCTCGCAATGTTAAACAGTGTCTGTATCTGTTTTCTTTGAATTTCCAAGTTATTATTCTACCAAGGCACACTCCTATTTGTGCACTTCTTAGTAACTGTACAGTTGTTCTGATATGAGGTCACTATGGCAGAGGTAACAGCCTCTGCTACTTCCTCAAACTCTACTGGATTCCTTATCGAGATTTTAATTTCCGATAAGCCTAAGTCAAGGTCCCTCCTATATGTCTCCCAGTCTGTTTTCCTGGGATTACTGTAGGTCATGACACTATGAGGGAAAGTATTTCCCGGGGAGCTGCAGGACGCACTGTTGTAATTGATCTGAGGTGTTTGCCAATCTTCTTTCACCCGCACTCGATTGCATTCTTCTTCTCATTCAGCCACTGCTGCCAGTAAGCTGATTTTGGGGAGGGGGGGGGATGCAGCTAACTTTAACAATAAACAATGAATGTATAGACTGAAACTTCCTGGCAGACAAGACTAGTAAGCCCATGTCATCACCAACTTATCAAGCTTCAACTCCTTTCTTCGCTTCATCAATCGCTATTGAAACTTAATAAGTTAGCATCACCCGATGCTTGATGAATTGTGAGCCACCTCTTTGCATGTGCACTGCAAGGAGAGAAATAAGGCCGATTTTGTTCTTAGCGTTAGCTAGAAATTCGCTTTAATTGATATTTATATGGACTGAGTCTTCTACTTTTACTTCAGTGTTAGTGGTAGAACGTGATCTGGGTACGTGTTCTTCATCTTTTGTATTTCCTTGCTTGTATCCATCAAAAACAACAGTTGTTTGCCCATAACGACTAATTATGTTTTCTGTGTATAGCTCTCAAATCTATCAGAAGACAGCTGGGCGTTGCCAATCAACAGGATAAAGGAGGTGACTCCATCAATGATGTAGAACACTTTCTGTGAATCTGGGATGATCGATGATTCATTTCAGTCTGGAACCAATACAGTCCCCATTTAAGATTTCCTTCCCTTCCTCATTCGTCGAACAAGGATGAAGGTTGAGCACATAATTCAACTTCAAATATTCATTCAAGCCTCTCATCAGTCTGTACTGTGCACACCCTCCGATGTAAGAGAGTGTTAGGGTTCACACATGCAGTGTTGTTGTTAATTGTCATGGACGTGGTTACAGAGGCTAGAAACTTAACAGCTGACGTTCTTTTCAAGTGTATCTCATTGAATGTTTTGTTCTCAATCTGTTTCAAGGCTTAGTGTTCCAATTTCAAACGCTTCATCACAGTTTACGTTTTCACCTGCTTCAACCCTTGCTGACAAGGAAGGGAGTTCGGGTGTTTCAGAAAGCAGATTGTGTTCCTCAAACCAAGAAACAAAAGTTTGCAAGTCCTTGCAGCTTCTCTTCTGCCTTGCCTCTCGTATCTCCACGTGCTGCTCTGAAGAGACGCTGCACACACCTGCGTATTCTTCCATTGCCTCACACGCCTGAGAACAAACTGGCATGGAGTTGATTAGAGTTGCAACAGCTGCCGCTGTTATTCCTCTGCCTCCAGTCAATGCACCAATGCTACTCACGGATGTCATCGAAACCTGTCCAACAGTAATATCACCCCAGACTCCAGACCAAAGGTTTTCAGAACGTCGGATGGTGAAATAACCACAATTAACGAACAAATGGTTTTCTGGGCTCATTGAGTTAAGAATCTTGTAGGTAATCGTGTGCAGATTTAGCGTAGTTTAAGTGACCAGAAGCATGTAAAATGGGGAGCGTTTGATGTACACAGTGAAGGTGGAGGAGAAAGTCCCCACTCGTCTCAGCTCTAATAAGCGTTCGAACGAGTTCGACCATTTCTGTGAAGTGAATCCACAGTTTTTTTGTTCGTTCTTATTCTTCTGAACGTTGAAGTTGTTTTTCCAAAATTTCTACAAAACTGTTCACTGCAGCTGCCTTCGTAAATTCTTTAAAAGGTGTATTACTATGCTTGAAAGTTGAATAGACAAAATTAAGCTAATCTTTAACCACACGAAAGAGAGCTTCAATAGTTTTCAAAAATATAGCCATTAGTGCCTCTTCGACTAGGAAGAGAGCACGAATAAACTTCGTGTCCGCTTTCACGTTCATCATTTGTTGAACACTGTTTTTGGTATAGACAGGAATGTACAACTCTTCCAAATCATTTCCTACCATGATGAATCCAAAGACAGAAAAGACATTAACAAGTGAGAAACTCCTAGTCGAATGAAAAGTGACTTCAAAAGGCTGTAATCATGTGCTGTACGTACTATTTCACGAGCTTTAGCGTACAAAGACTGATCAAAAGTCACCATTGTTATTCTTTGTCCATTGCTGGTCCCTTTTGTAGCAGGTTGAAAAACAGCCGTATGAATGGTTGACGGACTTGAAGGAGCCAAGTTGATGAATGTAAGAGGGACTAGAGAGGAATTTTGGAACTCTCTCGTCGCATACAGCATTTCCATGCAGCCGTTACAATCAGCTTTTCGTTCTTCTGGGCCTTCTAACCAGGTACCATTCAACCAAAACAAATTAAGTGTTCTGCCATGTTCATATGACAGCGATTTTATTTTCAGGCAAGGCATTTTTGTAGAAATTATTTTACAATCGCCAGATGTACTTGGGGCTCTGTAAGTTTGCAATCAAACAGACTTCGTTTTTAAACAGTATGAGCAGTAACATACTTTCGAGGTACATTGTCCTCTACCTAAACAGCGGTTTTAGATGTTATGCAAGCAGTTCCATCCATGACATGAAACGTGTCATGGCTCCCCATAGTGTGGACATTGTAGTCTCCATTATCGAAAACAAACTGCACGTATCCGTTCTCAATGTTTATATGTAGGTGTATTAGAGTAACTGTACCTAATTATCTGATTTCATAGCGGACATGAACATAAAGATTACTTATCGATAATGCATTGTCTGCAAATTCTTTTTTTCTCACAAAAGCCAGTGCTCATTACTCAGATTTTAGATGCTTTTGTTTCAGCTCTTATTCTAACCACACAAACGATGAACTACTAAAGTTAGTTTGTTATTGATTATATGTGACAGAATGACTTCAGTGAAATTTTTATTCTTAGTTTGGGGTATCAAAATACATGAAATTGCTTTTCTTCGAAGGTGTAGAAAGACCGGTTCCATAATTACAGAACTGATACCGAAAGTTAAATTTCCTGCCTCTGGTATGATTTTTTTTTTTTTTTTCCAAGCATGTTCTCTGCATTCGTATTTCTGATTTCCCCACACATTCTCAGTCAGAATTAGAATGGATGGTAGTAGCTACACATTTATGTCATATTTATAAACTTATTTGAAATATTCATTGTATTTAATTGTAATAATTTCATAGAAAGGAAATACTTAGTATGCACTACACTGCAGTGCCCATTAGCCAGTGTACTGCATTTCTCCTCATTTTCGGATAAGAAATGTCGTTAGTGTAAAGTAAAGACGTCACTGAAATCGCGAGGCGTTGTGTTGGATGAAGGCGACAGGCGCAGAGCAAACCAGTCGGTGGATGTCCGTATCTTTCTTGTCGCGGTTACTTTTAGTTCACACGATAAGGCCATGTAGTCCGCGCCGACGTCGATAAATTGGGGACTGTATTCAAATCACAGTCAACTGTAGGAGGTTTGCTTTCGACCACGATCCGTCGCTGCCGGAACATGAGTGTACAATGCGCATTCCGAGAGAGAGAAAGAGAGAGAGAGAGACAGAAGACAGAGAGAGAGAGAGAAAGAGAGAGAGCCTGAACCATATTGTGAGGTGCAGATGTTGTGCGACGATGTAGAATTCCGTAGGAGTAGCAAGTGGCGGAGGAGACCGTTTAAGAGTTGACGGCAGCGGCTTGTACAGTGGAAGGTGGCGATTGGGAGACGCCGATGAGTGCAGCTCCCGATTGACGGCAGCGGCTTATACAGTGGAAGGTGGCGATTGGGAGACGCCGATGAGTGCAGCTCCCGGCAGATTCGCGACGTGGTCTGCAGCTGCTGGCTGGCGAACCTCGTTGGAGTCCTGGCCGCTCGCAGCCTACTGTGTCTGTTGGCAGCGGCAAGTGACAAGCGGCGCCGCTAAGGGGCTGGGCACCGGCGGTGGTAAAAAGACATGTTACTGTATGATGCAGCACTTCTATATTCTACAAATAGTAGTGTTTAGAAACAGCTACTAATTTCAGAAAAATGCCCTGAAGTCACAATCCTTGTGTCGTGAAGAGCTTGTTCCAGCCACTGTTCTCAGTGGATAATGCTTTGACCAGTAAGTAGTCATATGCAACGCCCCAGTAGACTGGAGTTCGCTAACAGTACACACGCTGTTTGACTCTTTGTGCAATGCTCTTCGCGAGACGCTACAGAGGCGCGCCACAAAGAGAACTTCACTCACACGATTCAGAGTATAGGCTTTATAGGATTTGCAGTTGGCAAATTGCTTACCTCCTTTTCATCGTTTTAAAGGAAACTAATGGAGACTTTGGACTGGGAATTTGAGGATCTCCTTTTAAAGCACTAAATGTTCTTGTGGCTGCATCGAAATCTGATGAAACTACCGTCCAACCAAATCGATACATCTGACAGAGGTTTCTTCCGCAGGGTGGGAAAATATTGTATTATAGTTAGATTCCTGGGGTGATAAGTATGAAAGAACAATTTTGAGTTCTGCACGTGAGCATATGGAACTTGTTCATGTGGAGATCCCAGTACCTTGATGCGTCGGGTAAAGCTGTTGGACTCGGATGGCTTTCGAAGTTTGAACAACTTTGTGAGAACATTTTCATACTGTATCTAATACTGCTGAATGACTATGATGTACATCTCCACTTGAGAAGCAGTATTATCATGCTGAGTCACTACCACATAATCAGTTTCATTCACCAAGGATCGCCAATGTGGATCACATCATTATACCTACAAGATGACCTCCACAATTGGACACTCCTGCTTAATTTTGTATAATATTCGCTGCTTGTTGAGTGAATCAGGTGAAGAAATTTCATTCATGTTACGTTTCTCGCGTAACGATACGTTATGTTTTATACATTTCTTTACAGATTGTCATTATTGTAATGGTTTTTTTAACACAACATTTTATTTTCAAGTAACAAAATAAATGTTTGTGAAATTGACGACTAAAAACAAAGAAATAAATGAACTTAAAATATAAAATTAGAATTTGAAACACAAAACATAGCTAATAAAAAGAAATAAACAATGATAATGGACGTTTTCGTTTTTCAAGTAGGTGTCGAAAATATTTCGACAGTGCATTATTTACAACTTATTTTCAAAAATGTCATTTCTGGGACGAGCTTCATTACATGTCGATGGATGTCGTGTGAGAGCTTCTGTACTTTATGTTGTAACGAAAGCCTTCATTTTGCAGTATTAACAAGGTATTGTTGTGGTAAGGTAATTTACAAAACTTCAAATTTTAACAAAAATTGATTATACCGGCTTGAAGAATGTTAATTACATTTCAACAATTATATGAACACATTTCTTTTATATTTTGTGGTTTTGAAGATATTCCCTCTAATCCTAAAAAGACTCTTTAACTTTTGGGTTTGTTTATACCCCTTAAAAGTGAAAATGACCCAAAACGAGACAATATCTATGTATCCACCAAGTTTCATCAAAAATCTTAGAATGTTCCCTTGTGAGTATTTCTGCTGTTGAAGAGAGTAAACAATGTTCTTACTATGTTAAACCTCGTCTGATATCAAAGTCATTCTAACAGTACAGAAAACCCCCTCAGACCAATTAATTTCCACAAACTTGTCAAGTATCACAACACTGTTTTCACATTTGAGACATCTGGAAAAGACATTCTAGTTATGCAAAAATTACAGTCTTTATGCTGAATATAATAATGCTTAAGTCAAATATTACTCTGTTATTTACCACACATATTCGAAATACTGGTACCTAAGAAATGACAGTGAACTCTGGAGAATACTCTTTCAATGCCTAATAACAAGTGCTATAAGAAAAATAGCACAGTAAACCTTATAAATTAGGTGTAAAAGATGTAAACTATAATATCACGATACAGTTCTAGGCTTGCAATGAAAGAAATTAGGCATTCTCGGCGTACTCTTGGTGTAACAGACTATTTTTCAGCACCATTTTAGGAGTGGCGAAGGTAACCTGTCTTTGGAAACATAGATAGATGGCAGTTATTGCACAAACTTCTGGAATCGGAATTATGGCTCCATAAAATGTTTGTACGAGGGACTAAGGCTTTCTAGATGTGGAAGCATTTAATTTGAATCCAGTGTTCTTGCAAAGTGTACGGAGTCACTTTAGTCAACTGTAGTGTCAGTAGTGCTAGTATCGTCGTAACTGCCGTCTGCTTCACATCTGCTGTGTAGCAAGCTACGTAAATTTAAGTATTAACTGTGTTTTTCTTACGTGTCACTTCTTTTTCCGTGTGTTTTATGCTTTTAGGAAGCTTTAATTTTCGAGTACTAGTAATAGTGTTCCATAGATCCAGAGACAGTTAGTGTGTATTTTCATTGTTTCCAACAAGAAGTGTCTAGTAACCACAGTTTAGTCAGCTATCAGCCGCCTTTAGTGAATTAGCAGTCTAGTTAAAAGTTGATTAAATCTCTGCAGTAAGCTGTTGATTTCTTCGGATGGATAGGATGTGTGACTGCTGTGTACGGACTCAGGAGGATCTGGCCACTGTTCGCGATCAGCTAAACGTGCTGATGGCCACGGCCAGCCGTCTTTAGGCTGCTGCCTCGGAGTGTAGCGGCAGTGGGGAGTCTGGTACACCCTACGTGTTACATGCTTCACCCACTGTCTCTGCTGTCGAGACATCTTCGCGTGTACCGGGTGCGGTTGCTCATGTTGGCACCAATGACTCCTGCCGTCTGGGTTCAGAGGACATCCTCAGTTCATACAGGCGGTTGGCGGAGTTGGTGAAGGCGGAAAGCCTCGCTCGCGGGGTGGAATATGAGCTAACAATATGTAGTGTCGTTCCCAGAACCGATCGCGGTCCTCTGGTTTGGAGCTGAGTGGAAGGCTTAAACTTGAGGCTCAGACGATTCTGCGGAGATCTGGGGTGCAAATTTCTCGACCTCCGCCATCGCGTGGAGAAATGCAGGGTCCCCCTGAATAGGACAGGCGTGCACTACACGCACGAAGCGGCTACAAGGGTAGCGGAGTACGTGTGGAGTGTACATGTGGGTTTTTCAGGTTAGAGAATTCCCTCCCTAGGCCCGACAAGACGCCTCCTGAGACGCGGCAAGGTAGGAGTAGGCAAAATACAACAGGGGATGACGATATTAATGTGGTAATAGTAAACTGCAGGAGCGTCTATAGAAAGGTCCCAGAACTGCTCTCATTAATAAACGGTCACAATGCCCACATAGTACTAGGGACGGAAAGTTGGCTGAAACCAGATGTAAACAGTAATGAAATTCTAAACTCAGATTGGAATGTATACCGCAAAGACAGGCTGGACAGTGAAGGGGGAGGCATGTTTATAGCGATAAAAAGTGCAATAGTATCGAAGTGAGGCGTGTTTATAGCGATAAAAATTGCAATAGTATCGAAGGAAATTGATGGAGATCCGAAATGTGAAAAAATTAAAGCAGGCTCAAACGTAGTAACTGGATGTCTCTATAAGCCCCCTGGCTCAGCAGCTGTTGTGGCAGAGCGCCTGAAGGAAAATTTGAAAAATATTTCGAGTAGATTCCCCGACCATGTTATAGTTCTGGGTGGACATTTTAATTTGCCGGCTCTAGACTGGGAGACTCAAACGTCTATATCTCGTGGCAGGGACAAAGAATCCAGTGAAATTCTTTTAAGAGCATTATCTGGAAACTACCTTGAGCAGTTAAACAGAGAACCGATTCGTGGCGATAACATATTAGACATTCTGGTGACAAACAGACCCGAACTATTTGAAACAGTTAACGCAGAACAGGGAATCAGCGATCATAAAGCGGTTACTGCATCGATGATTTCAGCCGTAAATAGAAATATTAGAAAAGGTAGGAAGATTTTTCTGTTTAGCAAAAGTGACAAAAAGCAGATTTCAGAGTACTTGACAGCTCAACACAAAAGTTTTATCTCAAGTACAGATAGTGTTGAGGATCGGTGGACAAAGTTCAAAACCATCGTACAATATGCATTAGATGAGTATGTGCCAAGAAAGATGGTAAGAGATGGAAAAGAGCCACCATGTTACAACAACAGAGTTAGAAAACTGCTGCGAAAGCAAAGGGAACTTCACAGCAAACATAAACATAGTCAAAGCGAAGCAGAAAACAAAAATTACACGAAGCGAAATGTAGTGTGAGGAGGGCTATGCGAGAGGCGTTCAATGCATTCGAAAGTTGAGTCCTATGTACTGACTTGGCGGAAAATGCTAAGAAATTCTGGTCTCATGCCAAGCGGTAGGTGGATCAAAACAAAATGTCCAGACACTGTGTGACGAAAATGGTACTGAAACAGAGGATGACATACTAAAGGCCTAAATACTAAATGCCGTTTCCCAGAGGAAGACTGCACCGTAGTTCCTTCTCTAGATTGTCGCACAGATGACAAAATGGCAGATATCGAAATAGATGACAGAGGGATAGAAAAACAATTAAAATCTCTCAAAAGAGAAAAGGCCGCTGGACCTGATGGGATAACAGTTCGATTTTACACAGAGCACGCGAAGGAACTTGCCGCCCCCCCCCCCCCCCCCCCCCCCACACCCCCCTTCCCCTTCTTGCAGCGGTGTACTGTATGTAGGTCTATAGAAGAGCGTAACGTTCCAAAAGATTGGAAAATGGCACAGGTCGTCTCCGCTTTCAAGGAGGGACGTCGCACAGATGTGCAGAACTATAGACCTATATCTCTAACGTCGGTCAGTTGTAGAATTTTGGAACACGGCTTATCTTCGAGTATAATGACTTTTCTGGAGACTAGAAATCTAGTCTGTAGGAATCAGCATGGTTTTCGAAAAAGACGATCGTGTGAAACCCAGCTCGTGCTATTCGTCCACGAGACTCAGAGGGCCATAGACACGGGTTCCCAGGTAGATGCCGTGTTTCTTGACTTCCGCAAGGCGTTTGATACAGTTCTCCACAGTCGCTTAATGAACAAAGTAAGAGCATATGGACTATCAGACCAATTGTGTGATTGGATTGAAGAGCTCCTAGATAACAGAACGCAGCATGTCATTCTCAATGGAGAGAAGTCTTCCGAAATAAGAGTGATTTCAGGTGTGCCGCAGGGGAGTGTCGTAGGACCGTTGCTATTCACAATATAAATAAATGACCTTGTGTATAACATCAGAAGTTCACTGAGGCTTTTTGCGGTTGATGCTGTAGTACATCGAGAGGTTTTAACAATGGAAAATTGTACTGAAATGCAGGAGAATCTGCAACGAATTGACGCATGGTACAAGGAATGGCAATAGAATCTCAATGTAGAGAAGTGTGAGGTGATGCAAATACAAAGAAAGAAAGATCCTTTATCATTTAGCTACAATATAACAGATCAGCAACTGGAAGCAGTTAATTCCATAAATTATCTGGGAGTAGGCATTAGGAGTGATTTAAAATGGAATGACCATATAAAATTAATCGTCGGTAAAGCAGATGCCAGACTGAGATTCATTGGAAGAATCCTAAGGAAATGCAGTCCGAAAACAAAGGAAGTAGGTTACAGTACACTTGTTTGAACACTGCTTGAATACTTCCCACCGGTGTGGGGTCCGTACTAGATAGAGTTGATAGAAGAAATTGAGAAGATCCAACAGAGAGCAGCGCGCTTCGTTTCAGGATCATTTAGTAATCGCGAAAGCGTTACGGAGATGATAGATAATCTCCAGTGGAAGACTCTGCAAGAGAGACGCTCAGTAGCTCGGTACGAGCTTTTGTTGAAGTTTCGGGAACATATCTTCACCGAGGAGTCAAGCAGTATATTGCTCTCTCCTACGTGTACTCGCGAAGAGACCATGAGAATAAAACCAGAGAGATTAGAGCCCACGCAGAGACATTCCGACAATCTTTCTTTCGAGGAACAATACGAGACTGGAATAGAAGGGAGAACCGATAGAGATACTCAAGGTACCCTCCGCCACACACCGTCAGGTGGCTTGCGTGGTATGGATGTAGATGTAATTGTAGAAATCTTTCATATTTTGAGAAATAATGCAGTTCCATCTTGAGCTAATTGTCATAATGATCTGGAGTTATGCTTTTACGATGAACAGCTTCCATTTGTGTGTGTGTGTGTGTGTGTGTGTGTGTGTGTGCTTGTGCGTGCTTTACTACTCGATAAACTATAAATTATTTTATAGATGATTTTGGTTCTGAAATATCAGATCTCTGATTTTCTTTGTCATGTTATATCTCTGTCACCCACCTATGACATGTGTGCATAAACAAAGCAGTTGTTCTCCATTTTAGGCAATATATCACAGTAAAGCACCTTATTCCTTTCTTCTTACATCAGTGATGTGTGTGCTGTGTGAATGTGTGGTGTTTTCATTACATGTTTGTGTTGATTATAGGAACTGCTGTCTGTAAATGTGTTTCTTTGAGACATCGCCTCGACTCGGTATAATCTTTTATAATAATCGCAATCTGCAGTATGATCTATTATCTTCATCCTTCCTAAATTGGCGCTATTACACAATGAGTTGGCTCAATTATACATTCAAAAACGCGTATTTTTTGTGCTCAAATAGTACTTATCTTGGTTAGGATAATTTCGATGTTGTAGGCCTAACTTAGAATGTGAACTGTCTGTTACTTTTCATAAACGACATGTATTTTGGCATGGAAATAGTATACTTACGATTCACAATAATGATTTGGCAATCCGTATGACAAATGGGTAATAACAGTGTGATAATTAATTTAGACATTGTGATACACGTTGTCAACACTGCACTTCTTGCACTGCTGGAAAGTTTTTTGCAGTCATTCTATATGTGAAAAAATATAATGATACATGGAAGCATCCCAGATGTGGAAAATAATTAGTTTTAGGAGTTCACTATAATGTTTGACTGTCTTTGATATCAGAAGAGATTTGGCATGGTGGTGACACTGCTTACTCTTGTCGACAAGTGCCATATAAGTTCTAGCGCCTATGTGTGTCTTGTAAAGATGCATGCATTTCATGTTGTGCTGACAGGATGTGAGAGTTGTGGATACGAGGAGGAATACTTCCTCAGTGGTTGAATACTCTCGAAATATCGAAGCATATTTTACATCGTAAACTGGATAAAACTGCATGTGTTCTACTCTCAGACTAACTGAGGCGTTTAAAATGCATAGTCATCTGTTTACTCTTGCCGCTGCTTTCCTACCCAACTTTCGAAATGTGACAGGAATTTAGATTTGGGAAGTAATTAATTTGTGCGTTAGTTCAGTCTTTGCAAATACGCAAGTGCTGCTTTAAGTAACGTTTGGGGAAAATATGGCAAAAAAAAATTCAGAGCATTTCTATACCTCTGAGCACCCTTGGAAGTACTATGAAATACTGCAAGTTGCACATTTTACGTAAATTTTAGATAAATATGTAGCTATCTATTATTTATAATTAATACTCTCATTGCACATTCTGGAATATAAGACCTGTATTTTCATATACTTTGCGCCATCACGATTTTAAAATTTGTGTGCTTGACAACTTGGTTTTTTACTGAAACATTTACTCCTACTGAACAATTCCGTTACCGTAAAAAACGATTAGAGTAAGAAACAAATATTAAGAGGTTTAAGTCCTAAACCAGCGTGCGTAATGCCTAATTTTCAAGGTATACTAAATAAATTATACCGATCCTCACGTCAGTTGCTACGTATAATCTCTGTCTCCGAACATTTATAGCGTGGTCGACATCCACAGTTCTCACGACCTGGTAGTTTTTTGTTTTTAATTTTTACTTTCTGGCTGGCCACCTCAGCCATAAGTTAAGTGTAATGGAGGGAACCTGTGTTCACCACCTATCTGCGAATCCTGTAAACACCGTTCTTTATAGAATGAGATCTTCACTCAGCAGCGGCGTGTGCGCTGATATGAAATTGAAGCTGTGAGGACAGGTTATGAGTCATGCTTGGGTGGCTCAGATGATAGAGCAGCTGCTCACAAAAGACAAAAGTCCCGATTTCGAGTCTCAGTGTGGCACACAGTGTTAATCAGCCAGGAAGTTTCACTGTACTTTATGTTTTAGTATTCCAGTTGCTTGTGTATACGTTGAGGCAGAGACTGGGGACCAGCACAGCATTCGCCTAAACGAGCGTGAAGAACCGCTTAAAAACCTCACTGAGGCTGGGCAGTGAATCAAACCAACATCTGTAAGTCCAGCGTATGGCATGCATTCGTGTCTGGTCCAGCTCCCTGCCTTGCGAACTAGCTCGCCTCACGTGGAAACTGTACGAGCACATCTGTAGTTCTGCTGATGTGGAGTCCACATTACACTCACGTTGATTTAGTGCCAGTACACTGTTTCAATCCGGTGTTCTTACTCAATGTCTGCTGCTACAGTTCGCTATGATTTCTTTTAGGTCAATGATACAAAAATATTAATTCAGTGTCTATCGCTGTTCTTCTTATGATGCAAACACCGCCTATAAACTACTTTAATTTACTTTAGTATTTCAGTTAATGTGACATTTAAAACGTCAACAGCTTTGTGTTGAAAAGATCGGCCTCGGTATTTTTGTAACAGATCTGACACAGATTCAAGGAATCTAGATACTTAAGATGTTCGGCCTCTGTTGGTGCAAAGTGTTTGATATTTACGAGGAAGTAGTGGGTATATGGATTTTTTTTAAATTTTATATCAAAATGTATTCACTATTTCACGTCCTTTCTCTATCTTGTGTTATAGGACTGGTAACTCGACTACGATAATTACATTTCAAGATGTTTTCCTGTTTCCTCTTTTAAAAGATGGAACTCACACTACTAAACTCATTATGTATGAACCGCTACAGTTTATAAGAGGAAGTATACTAATATGTATTTGCTTACGTTATTTCATGCTATGCATTATAAATTACGCCCATCACAACAATTACTCTGCGGAATTCAGGATGAGGCTGGCAACAGATAATTTAACCGTTTAACTGAAAGGTTTTTACTACCATTACGGAGACTAAAGTTTTCTCCTTCAAATAAAACAGTTTCAGTTGAAAATCTGAATGTGACGCAACGATTAAGTCTTTGATGTAACACCACATTATATTTCTAGTGTACTGTGCCTAGTGTATACGAATTTCTGTTTATATTATTGTCCTACTCACCACTGCTTGCGTAGCTGAAACGTTCACAATACGTTACCTCTGCAGCTTCTGCGCTGACGGCATCTTCGTGCAGCCCTTCCACCCACCTGCAGCGGTCCCGGGCGCTCCCAAAATGCCTCAGCACCCATGCCGACACCAGCTCTTGCTTCTCCTTCGTGTACGTTTCCTGCAACAGAAAAAGACAGTCATATTAATTCAGAATTACTTTTCCCGTTAATAAAACGTATACCTATCCCAACAAAGACCTTTCCCGTTCTTCTGTTATTTGTCTGGTCTACACTTCCGTCCTGCAACAGATGAAGACACTGCAGTCAGTATAGGGTTAACGAAACGCTAGATCCGTTTAAATAGAAATTTCTCTCTATGCTGAGTGTTAGATCATTGTTGTCAATGGTGGTGTGAATGACGAAAGTACAGAGAATGCGAGCTACAAGGGGTTTGTCCCTGATGATGTTACACAGTTTCAGGAGTGATGGAAACGGATAAATATAACAATCCGACGCATGGGACACTCGGCCAGAAACGACAGATTCTTAATTTGCAAGCGAAAATCGTTCCGGTACCTCTGACAGTGGATCACTTCTACTGGAAATCCTTTACTTTTCATATTTTGGGATTAGGTAGTTTGAACCAAAACAACAAAAATATCCAGTAAACAAGGGCTCTAAAATACATACGTAATGAGGTATTAGTTGTTGTTCAGTAGAAGACATGTATTCCACAGTAGCAAAAGTTAACAACTGCTCATAGCTCTTTAGGTTTCCACTTTAGAGTCCATATTTAATGAACCATTTTTTTATTTATCGATTCTACTTTCTTCGCAAGTACGGACAACGAAGAGACTGCTGCAGAAAGGCGACTGTCAGAGACACCAGAATAATTTTCGCTTATAACTTTCGACTCGCTCGTTTACTGGACATGGCCCCCTACCTCACGCTGATACATTTACCGTTTTCTGTCAATCCCGAGAGTTTGTAGCATCATTATGAAATCATCCTGTAGACTGTATATTATTCTCCATTTAAGACTTTACCGATAAGTACAATTTGTACACTGCTTGGTGAAAATGTTATGTACTTTGTTTGTTATTCAACACTTCAGCATCTATGGTTCTGTTTGTTAATATATGAAATGTTGAATGACAAAGTATGTTTTTTAACCCATCTTCTTGCATCTGTAACTAATCGAAATGGACAGTACTCACACAGTCTTTTATCAACGTATGTTCATCTACAATGTGTGTATCAACGCGTCACGTAAAACGAGAAAGGCATGACACTTGCGAGATTTTACGTTGATTACGCATCTCTCATTATCCTTTGACGACTGTTGTGTGTGTATCAACGTACTATATAGAGGAATACAGACAGGAATTTTTCAGATTGTATCCTGGTGTGTAACATTCCAGTCCGTCGTTATGTGCAGGAAATAGCAACATCTAACTCAAGTCAATCTGTTCTAAAAATGCAGCATTTCTGGTTGACATATGAGAACACACCAATTTGAATGTTATCAGCCAACAGCTAATGCAGGTACAATTTGACCTATGTGATACGATACCCAGACGGTTTATTGTGGCCAGCGGGCTTCGTGACTTGGAATAACGTAGAGGTAATTGCAACAGCTTACAACCAAGACAAATCTCTGAAGACAGTGGACATGAGCAGGAAATTGTAGCCATTTTAAATTTCATTGGCGAGGGACATGTCCCAGCTAAAAATATCAAAGGCATGTTCCTAATCCCGTGTAACAGGAAACAGTCGGTGACTTTCCTGACGAGTGTTACAAATAGACAGCACATAGTAAGCTCAGAGGTTAATTAGTTACAAAACTAAGTATCCAAGCTATCAAAATTTTTCTAAGAAAATGTCATATTTGCTAGAAATAAATTACAAATTATTCCTATTCCCCATTTCCAAGCAAGTATTTCGAAAAACTGACCTTAATTTCAAAGCATATTGCAGTCTGAAAACCCTTTCTAAACATTTCCAGATGGGGAACGATCTGATTCACTACCAAGTCAGCTGCCATTTGACTGAAGAAATCTAGGCTGTGGATCCTACCTCAAAGTATCCACATTACTCTCTGTGCTAGAGAATGAAAAATATAAAGAGATGATAATTTCTAATTTTCACTTCGTACCACTTCCTTAATCGCAGAATATCATTTCTTTTAGAGGTAGAGCCAAGGTTACATCGTGACTCATAGATTACACTATGTAGGCAGACTGAGTTACTATTTACAGCTAGTCTTATTTAAATTAAGCTTCCCTACGCTTCTGTTGTGATGAGTACAATTAATCGTATATTACAATTTTCCGTCAGGTCAGAAATGATGCCAAGTTCTCTCTATCATCACTCAGTTATCTACTAATCAAAATAATGAAATGGCTAGTGAACAAGTAGTAGCATCTTACATGTCTTTACAAAGATTTTGTAAGTTCTGTACATATTTCTTTCAATACATACCGGGATTTTATTGGCAGGGCTCACTTCCCTAGCCTGACTGCCAGGTGTCAACGCTTCTTCAGGATGAACTCTGAAATAAATTAAATATTCTTAGTTTTATTTATTCATAAATTTAAAATCGTTTTTACACAAATTATTCATACAAGGAATTACACATGTAGCAGCCATGGAAAACTGTTATATACTTATGATTACTTTAATTTGATTAAAACAGATATATTATTATCTCATACAAATAACCGAAATTCTTTGATACTTGAGTTATTGGTTCAATATGGATTTTGCACATTCTTCATATCCATTCTTTGAACATGATTGAGCTATTTCCCTACAATCAGAATTCTGAAGAATGACAATGAATACTCAAGTCCCAGCACACAGCTTCAGAGCACAAATTTGGATAAGCCCAAACACCCCTCCCCCACTCCCTCCAATCCTAGAAGTCACTGTGTGAGACAGTAATTACAGCATATTCACGAATTCAGCTGCGCTACATGGTAAGTTCCACGCTGAAGAATTCTGCACACACGGCACAACAGGCCGGACTCACCTGCTGGTCCCCCTGGACCTGCGGCCTCGTGGCAGCCTAATGCAGAGGCAGCAGGCCAGCAGCCGCCGCAGCAGGCCGCGGCTGGTCTTGGCCTCCCTCACCTCCTCCTCCTCTTTGCCTCCCTCTGCCTCAACCACATCGCGGTGCTGCTGCGGCGGCTGCTGTCGGGCTGTTTCGCCTCCACCTTGCCTCTCTTGCACCTTACCTGCTGCCACGTTTGATATTACATATGTGAGTGCGGATCTCGGGGACGGCTCAGATTGCACATCGTGTCGGTAGCAGTGGCCTGTGAAATAAAAGTTCACCATCAGTCTAAACAACATCTATCTGCAAAAGCTCACTGTCATCTACTGCTACAAACTAATAATGTGTCATAATTGCAGTATGTACATAGACAGCTATAATACTTATCATTACTGCTCTTGCATGTCAGAAAAGGTGAATACATCTTATAGTACTTACTGCTACCCAATGTTGTCAACACTGTTAGCGGACAAATAATAATGAAGTTAGCACCCTCTGTAAACAGAAATTTATTTGATGTCATAAATAGTTATGAACTAATCTAGTGTTTAAGAAGTACGAAACACCAGTGATGACCATCACAGAGAGCTGTGTTATGCCCATTACCAGTACAGTATTTAGTGGAAATATGATTCACACTACGGTGGTTCTAAACTGGAGAGCTATGAAGCTTTCCTCAGCGTTTGCTGTAATTCTGTTACTACCACATGGATTTAGTTGAAAGTTCCATCGGGAGAGAGTTCACCTACTGACAGACGCAATTCATGGAATCTGTCCTTGCTACTTAGCTATCAGGCTAATGAAGAGACCATAACCAGTAAAAATTCATACCCTTAAACGTGAACTTTCCTGGCATCACTCCTAATACAAATGATCGGTACAGTGCTTTTGCTGTAAGACTAGCAGAACCGATCATCCTTAGCAAATATCACAGAATCCCCAGATCATGTTACGTATGAAGCAAACTACAACACAGTAACAGAGACGTTGCAACGCTACATTCATTTCGTGTTTACTATAGCAGACGCAGATGGGATATGGAAACAAGTTGCTCATATCAAAGGCAAGCTCTGTAACAAAGCCATTTCATCAAAACCGTTACACTACTTGAATCCTTACTACTTGTATCCCCAGCACACAAAAAGGTACTCACGGTATTTGAACAAGACCTCCACGTCTTGCTCCCGTACAGGTCGTAGAGGTGGAACGGCCCTACACTCTGCTTCAGCACTCATCACCTGTAACAGATATATGGAATGCAATGAGTAATGGGCATTACGCTAAACTGCAAGATACGGAATTTTATGAATAGCAGTAAATGTTTGTAAGACGCTCGGCATAAACGTTTGTTCGATATGCAAAACTGCAATCACTCCAATTAATTGATATTAGGACAAAACGATATGACATGTTGTTAATGTGAACAAAAGTCAGAACGCTAGCTTGCGTAGATGTACTAAGGAATTGCTTTAGCTATATTTTGTAAATCATGACGATAGCTTCCGTACAGGGCATGTCGGTGGAATGGACCTACATTCGCCAGAAGTACTTACGACCTGGAACAGAGACACAGAATGCAATGAGTGTGGGGTATTATGCTACATCAAAAGCGACGGTATTTTCTCAACAGTAGTCAACGTTTTGTAAAAAAAACATCAAAATTTTTGTCAACGTTCAGTTCAGTAATTATTATAAAAAAGCATTTTAACACATACCATCATTAATAAGAACAAGATAAAGCGTTCTTGCACCGATGTGTTAAGTGAAACTTTTAAGATTATTCCGTAAATTACGTATAAAGCACTTCAAACGAATGATTAGTACTCATATATCTAGTTATGTACCTACCTCCTATTAGTTTACTAAATAATATCACGGAAAAGGATTTTCTGAAGCGACGTTATATATTTTATTTCTGTGCCTGCAGAGCTGCAAATTATGTATTAGTGTCCAATGTGTATAAAGAAACGCAACAGGACCACAAAACTATTTGAAGATGCACGTGTTAATTGCGGTCGAATATTTAAATACGGTTTGCAAAAGTCTAGTACGAGGCTACTTTTTATTCGAATTATTTTACGAACCAGAATTACAAAAAACCGAAGCACGCAATCACCTACAATCGGTTGTATGCATTAAATTCTTCTGCTTTTATAACCGCGTCATTTTGTAACATTACAATACAACGCAATTAAAGACAGAGAAGTGTTCTATTGAAAGTGAGCAGCAGGTGAGGAGGACGATCAACAAGGAGGAACCTCAGTCGCCGTGATGTCTTTTACTATGTTGAAATTTAAATAGCGAGGACGCCAATAAGATCAAATTACGTGTCATACGCTGCCATTGCCATTAATCCACATTTATTGTCACCTTCCTTGAATTTTCTTGCGTTTTGAGCAACAAAAGTGTCTTAACACTCAAAAACAATGTAAACGTTTTTAATCGAGATTTGTTTGCCGACACCATTTTGTGTGGTGCATCACACAATTTGAGTTTCTAGGCTGTGCTACCTGAAAAGGAATATTCTTTTGAATGAACAAAAATGGAATGGACGGGGTGTTGAAAGGAGGATATAATATGAACATCAAGAAAAGCAAAACGAGGATAATGGAATGTAGTCAAATTAAATCAGGTGATTCTGACAGAATTAGATTAGAAAATGAGACACTTAAAGTAGTAGATAAGTTTTGCTATTCGGGCAGAAAATAACTGATGATGGTCGAGATAGAGAGGATATAAAATGTAGACTGGAAATGGCAAGGAAATTGTTTCTGAAGAAGAGAAATTTGTTAACAACGGGTGTAAATTTAAGTGTCAGGACGTCTGTTCTGAAAGTATTTGCATGTGTGGAAGTGAAACAGGGACGATAAACCGTTAAGACAGGAAGAGAATATGAGGTGGATCACGTAAATGATGAGAAAGGTACTGGATAGAATTGGGAGAAGACCAATTTAACACTGGAGGGAAGCAAGAGGGGTAATAATCGTAGAGATGAATACACTAAGCAGAGTCAGAAAAATGCAGGTTGCAGTAGTTACTCAGAGATGAAGACAGTTGTAAAGGATAGAGTAGCATGGAGAGCTGCATCAAAGCAGTCTTTATTCGGAACACCAGAACAACAACAACAACAACAAAAATTTTCGCTACTTGGCTTACCATTCCGTAAAACAATTTAATATACAAACAATTGCAATGTGCTACTAATAATTTGTTGTTCGCTATCTCACTGAATATAGAAGCTGCAGGCTAATAATTCATACTGACAGATATAAATTCAGATTGATTGCACATTCTACAAAAATCTGTGGAAACTTTGTCGCAAAACTGTCGCTGTTGCCAATATCAAGCCAATGTGAAAAAAAGTGTTGTGTTGAGATTTATTCTGAGAAAACAAGACATTTAAGTTGAATGCCACTGCGCTCATAAACAAGAATCATTATTCGCGTCACGATAATACACTCAAACCCATCATCTGCTGACAAGGAAAAAAGACATTGATTCCCGTAACGTGGCGGGACTTTAATACGATATAGCCGAGTCAGAATAAATTAATAGTGTTAACTGTGGAGGTGCTTAGAGTTACCGTATCTTTGGTGTGGTTAACTCAATAGTAAACACGAAATTTTTGGATGCCGGTCGGGAAGAACATGAACTCGCACTATCTACCACACGCACTTTCAATCCAGACACACAGACGCAAGTAATACATGGATTTTCACCACAAGCAGAGAGGCCTACTGTAGCAAGCGTAATTCTGCATCTTTGCATTGGTCTTGTAATAAGTAATATCACTGCTTCCAACGCTGAACGTCACGGACAGCGTTAAATCTATAGCAACTATAACTGAGTTTTATAAGGATGCTAACTTTAGTATATCTGTTCCTAATACACGTAATTACTGTAGCTACGCACTTCATTTAATACTGCATGGGACGTGTTCTTTACCTGTCCATACCGACGCAAGTGCACGTATTACTCCTGCTTCTTCACGTCTGGAAAAGCAGCTGGAACACTGCTGGTTCGCTCAGCCATTGTGAACCAACCGATGAGAGATGTTCCTGCAGCTACAAACATAGCGATCGTCAAACGTAAACAACAGTTTTATGTTAGAGTTCGCAACTGCGAATCAATCTCGTGTATTAACATTTCTGTTTTCAACAGAAATTCGTGTTGTAATACATCGAGATGAGGAAAACTAGGGCGTCTTATTTATAACGCAAGCATCCTGGTTTCATGACGGCTCTTTTCACAACTATTGGATAGCAGTTACACGAGTTGTATTACTCTGATATACTTCATACTCGACTGTTACCTAAAGTCAGGATTCTTCAGGCTAGGTGAAGTAGAACTGTACCGATAAAATTTCGGGGGTTTGACAGGGACATTTTTTCATCATTTTGGTATCAGTGATCTACGAGCTCTGGTAGCTTTTCACCGAGTAGTTGCATTTCGTTTGGTTTCCTACTCCCATTCCTGTTTTTATCTGTACTGTACGGAAATTATATGCGCAACATTGCAAGTGGCCACTGTACGTGTTGCGTGTCTTGTTTGGAAACAATTTTGTACCATTTATTTATCGTACTTTCGGTCGATAATAATAAGCCCGCTAGACTCTTCGTCCTCAATGTTATATTCAGTACGGTTCAGTAATTTTCTGCCTCGGTTTAGATTTGCGACAGTGTCACACTGATACACAGCAGTGCTAATAAGTTTGCTGACGAAGAACAGGCCGACTTTCCTCTCGTGTCTGGGCTGACTGAGTACGGTGGCAGACTGCCACAACAATTCTATGCTGACTGTTCCCGCAGCCACAGGAGACACATGACTGTACTCTAGCAGTGTCTGAGAGTTTTTGCGTTACACTGTTTGGATTCGTATCTCCTGTTGATTGCGTATCACAGGGTATTTAGTATTGTGAAGATACTTCAAAGAAATATCGGTAAATGTGGTAAATAGTTGAATAAATCGTCATTATAATATTATTCTGTAACCGAGGGCTGGTGACCACAAAACCGTTATACTGAAATACTCATAAACTGCCCACAAGAATTTCAGGAGTTCGCATTCGCTCCATATTTTGGGCCTCATGTCTTCACTACTTTACCTTGAACATAGATAATTCAAATTGCTGCTGACAAGAAAGTAAAATATATTCACACTGTCACCTTAGACCGCATCACCTGTACGAAGGTTGCCTAGTAATTTTGTAAGTTACCTTAGTTCATGTTGTTGAGTACAAGTGCTCGCTCCATAGGCTGACTCACACCTTAACGGTCATTATTACACACGTGATGAAAGATACTAAAATTAGTACTATGTGATACGAAATTAATATCCGGTAATGCGATAAACACGTTGACCGGTAATTCGATAAACACGTGACGTCACTTTAAACTCAATTGGTAATTTGTGGATCTATCTTAATGAAAACGTATTCGCTTACTACCCCCAAAGCTAGTTTCAGAGGTAACTTATAAACACCTGCGGTATTTCTGTTCCTGCACATTTTCTAGTCCTTCCATGTTACTACTTTGTTAAACTGTTGTGCTTTCCTTAGCAACAACAACATGTCTTGAAGGTCGACATACAAGTTTAGGGGTATGGGACGAAGGTGTCTGCTGCAGTGATTAGTGTTTCAGCTCTAGATATATAAATATATAAATTTAGCGACTCAGATGGTGTTTTCTATCATTATACAGCGGTTACGCTTATCCCACGACATTATGCTCTGTATTACGCAAAATATTTGTCACGAAAACGGACAACTAAAAGTAACATTAGACACTCGAAGACACTCGAATGCACAGCAAAAACTTCAAATTTTTATTAATTACGTAAAATTCGCGAATGACAATGAAGTTACAGTGGGGAAGACAGTTTCCTGGCCCAACCTGCACATAACTGCATAGATGTAAGCGAGGTAAGAATGATGGGAAAACTTCTAGGTAACAACACAAAGCAGGAGAAGACGTACACATGTCAGATACTGGCCTTGAGAAGTTTAGGAGAAAATATTAGCTCTGTCTGAGATAAGAGAGGATAGGGTTAAGATGGAAATGAGTTTCAACTGATCATATACCATCCCGCCGATTATATCTAAATACACGATACTGAATATAATTACTCAATAATTTTCACGTACATCAAACCAAAAAAATCCCATAAACATCTCAAGTAATATACATCTGTTATAAACATAGAATGAAATGGATCTTTTGTGAAGATTTTTTCCTTGTAAATAAAACAACTGTTTTATAAAGGATTTTGACTTATTTTCACAGCCTACATCATAGACGGTATAACTGTTGAGAAAGGTAATTCACGCAAAGCAGACAACACCAGTTCATGTAGAACAAATACTGAAAGGAAAGCGAAAATCCGATAACAAAAGAGGCTGAACACTATTTGCTGTTATTTTCAGAAGGTGAATACGTTCCGTAATCTGACTTTAGATTTATAGCTGAGTTTAAGACTGCTTTGCTCATAGCTGTCTGTGAATTTGCAGTTATAACGTTTATAGGTATATAACGAAAATAATGACATTCCGAACAAAGTATCCAGTAAGACAAAAATCTGTTTTAGATAATTCATTTTTAGAACAAATGTTTCAAGTCTATTACTTACACTAGACACATGCAGGTGGGGTATACTAAGTCCATCCCAGTGGGTATGGGGTGTGACAGGAAGGACATCTGGCCATCTGGCCATCGCCAAATATATGGTAACAAGGCCGACACCGCGCTAAAGTGGGACAAAGGCCCAAAGGAAATTAATGATGATGGATGATGGTGATTACTTTGTTACACAATGCAAATGAAACTTTGGAGACCGCAAAAAGAAAGATCAGAGACGTGTTTGGAAATGAAGGAACATAATTAAATATTTTCAACATGGAAATCAAATGAATCGTGCAAAATCGACACAAAACCTCATGAGAATGAGAGATTCCACAGAAAATCATGAACTACAATTCGAATGGGAAAAGAGTTGTTCGAGGACTTCGGAAAATATTGAAATGATTCTGTTTGTTAAATTTGGAACGGCGAATAGCCTAATTCTTACAAGAAAGATGATAATGTGATCTGTATCCATTGGCGTAACGCGTTTTTGTTTTATCGTTATTGGGTAAAGGGGATGGTGAGATCGCATTCCTGACTATGGTTACAAAGTTAATGTTAAGTTTGTGCTTATGGGTACCCAACCAATTACTTTCAGACTTGATGGTATGGCCCATTTTTGGATGTACCATCTTCTTGAGTATCTATAAAACTGAAGTTAAGAAATACTATTAGTGTTTCATTTATTTCTAACTCATATTTGCTGCGAACATTGTAATATTACTGATGTTAGGCAAATGATATTACAACCGGTGTCTGCTGACATAAACATGAACAAAGATTACAAACCACATATGCAACGGTAGTTTGACGTGTGAGATGCGCAAGAAAAGGTAAAGGTGCACTTACCCCGTCTACGGCCTTTATACTGGAAGAGTTCCCGTGAAAAAAGGTGGGAAGTGAACACGGCGAATAATTCATCGGATGTGGATAAAGACCGACACTGCTTCTTCGTAACTTCCTGTGTTTCATAAACGAAGTTGATGGATATTTTCTTTCACTCGGTGCAATTTTTAGCCACAGTTTCGGAAATGGATATATAGCCGGAAAAAACGCGAAGAGATTGATTTTCAACTGCTACCTTGTACTATCACCAGACTAGCTAAGACGTACATCAACGAATTACCAACAGGAACGTACGACGGATGAGTTGTACGCGCTGTAAGTTCACGTCTGTTCAACAAATTATTAATGAAATTCAAAATAGATACAAAATGGAAGCTACAGTGATTAAATCCTTGCATTCCGAAATGTGTATCAACAATAAGGGAATTTTGATAGTCATACGTAACGTCTTTTACATGTCGTCTGTTTACGAACTGCATAGCACAAAAAACCACGCAAATCGACCCGCATTTCAAGCAAAGAAATAACGACTACAACGTGTTTCAGTATCTTTGTCTTTCATAATCAGTAATATCGTTGGATGTAACTTCCAACGTCGCTGAGTCCGTTTTAAAGTCGTTTTATGAAAGAGGAGCGGTGCACACTGGATCCGAATTCTGTAGCTTCCAATCTGTGCACTTTCCACTGCTACGGATCTTACCTGAAACCGTGTGCAACATATCACTTACCTTTCCGTACTCGTGCCACGGCACGTAGTACGGCTTCCGCTTCGCCTCGGGCACAGCGACAGGAACACTTCCGACGCGCTCCGACATCTTGAAGCAAATGAAAGGGTGCGTTTCCGCGGATATGATCTTAGCGATCGTCAACTGTCATTCATTGTTGCGTGTGCCGTCTCTTCTGCAATATCGATCGATGTTATTGTTTCTGGAGGATTAAAGGCGAGCCGTCACACGGACTGCATGCCCACGAATAGCGCCTGTAATCATTTCAGAGTGTTAAACCGGAGTGGAGATTCTCGCACGAGACATGCTAAACCCTCATACTTCCACTCAGGAAGTATTTAAGGCTTCTTTTACGCTGTTTGTCTGAGTAGTTTATGGGAATAACTAACCACACCGTTAGCAAAATGTGAGCTTTGTCGTTAACTGACATCCAAATATAATATGTGTGTCGAAAAATGAATGTAACTTTGAAGTAAATAGGGTCGATCTAAAATCGTTACCACTATCCGAGAAATTATTAGTTGTCTTCTTGCCGACGCGTTAAACAGCATGTAATATTTAATAGAACCATATATATAAATGGCTTTCTATCCGATCTTTACATTTAATGAAGATAGTTTCTGGATAACTGAAACTGTTCATTCAAAAACTTATTTTTTTGGTTGTAACCACGTATTTTATCTCACTTGTTTGATGTTTTCCATTTGAGAATGCTATATGTCTACATCATCACCTAGAAAGAGACGTCACGGCTTACGAATAGTTTGAGGTAAAGCCATGAAACTTAGTTTTTGAAATGATTTTCACTCAAAACAGTAAGTGACCAGAAAGAGGTATAAAATAAATTTTATATGTAATTCAAATTCTGAGTAAAAAGTAACAATAATTCCACTTTTCCTTTCACATGGGAAACGTACCGTACTCTAAAATTTCTACTAATCATTCTACAAACGACGACCTAGAGGTGAAGATAATAAGTACAACCATTCCCGTTAGAATATCCAGTTCGGATATTAAGCTGAATGGTTGTAATGCACAACAGAGTCGGTTAAAGGTGGTTGTATTGCTAATGTAAACACAGATTTTTGACTATACAAAGGCAAATCACTGCTGCTGCCAGGCAAAACACCAAGTGCAAAGTTTTCATAACAAATTGTGCTGTCGCCCTGCAGGAGAAGAAATGGAAATACGAATGAAACGGTAATCCTTTGTGATTGGTGTTTAATGTCGCACCACAAGCGTAAAAGTTTTTTGAGTACTGCGTGTGCCGAGTTATGGGAAATTGTCTTGTTTAAGTAATAGCCTTCCCACAAGTTTCGTACCACATTAGTATCCAGAAAAGCGTTGGCAATTGTACAGCGCCGCTCCTTGTTGATGCAGCTCATTTAAATTACAGGTGGACTGTAGCTGTGATAACATTGTTGGCCAGCCAGTCAGTCAGTTTCTGTTACTGAATGCGCAACCTGTGCATTTGTCCACGTGATTAGCGGTTTTCATACACTACCAAGATATGTCTTACCTACTACCAATTCACGTCTTTCACATATTTATCGTTAGATCTACAGTGATTATGCAAATCTGGGTAAGGAAAATAAACTGGAGTGACTCAGATTGTTTTTCATTCTGATGCCCATTTCTTACTATACGCTGTAGCCGTTCGGGACATCTTTTTATATAAATTCTCTAGGAACGTCATCATTTACATTGAAGGTATCGCTACGTGTTTTCTGTTGTTATCTTCGCCAGTTGCCCAATTAACTGAACCACCATGCTTTGCAAGAGCAATTCTATGAAAAAAAAAGAGTGGCCATGAGGCATAGCGCATCATAAAGCGCCTATATTAAGTAAGAAACGGGAGCGGGCAGCAGCTTTCAACAGCGAGTCATGGTTATCGTTACGTCTGTGGTCGAAAGGCATCAGCTTCTTACGGACTATGAAATTATCTGGTAGTTAAAACATAATTTCGAAACAAAACTGTGGTTATTATGCTTTTTACGACTCTCATTAATTATTGCTGATTTGTTTAATAATTTAAAACGACTCAGCATGCAAGATCCGGGCAATCATAGAGGGTGGGTTTGTTGGTAATTGGGAGCTCCAACGTTATGCGCATTATGGGGCCCCTTAGGGACTTGGGTGACTAGAAGGGAAAGAAAACCAGTGTGCAGTTCGTGTGCATACCGGGTGGAGTCATTCCAGGTGTGGAAATGGTCCTCCCGGATGCCATGAAAGGCACAGGGTGCAGCCAACTGCAGGTGGTTGCTCACGTCGGTACCAATGATGTGTGTCATTTGGATCAGAAAAGATTCTCTCTGGTTTCGAGCGGCTAACAGAAGTTGTAAAGGCTGCCAGTCTTGCTTGCAAGATGAAAGCGGAGCTGACCATTTGCAGAATAGTCGACAGGACCGATCGCGGAGTGTGGTACAGAGCCGAGTTGAGGGTCTAAATCAGAGGCTCAGACGGTTCCGCTACCGTGTAGGCAGCAGATCCTCGATTAAGCCAAAGGTTGAATGAGTTTCGGGTTCAGCTGAATAGGTTAGGTGTCCACTATACGCAGGAGGCGGCTACACGGGTAACCGGGGCTGTGTGGCGTGGACGGGGCGGTTTTTTACGTTAGAGGCTCTCGGTAAAACACAAAAAGGGCTTCAGTCACAAAGGGTGCAGGCCGAACACAGGAAGAACGTAGATACAGGAACCATTGGTATAACAGTTGTAGATTGTCGTACCTATGTTGGGAAAATACCAGAGCTCCAAGTGCTAATTGAAACTACTGATGCTCAAATCGCTATAGGCACTGAAAGCTGGCTAAAGTCGGAGATAAGCTCAGCGGAAATTTCTGTGAAGAAACTAACGGTGTTCCGAAAAGATAGGCTAAACACGGTTGGCGGTGGCGTGATTGTTCCTGTTAGAAGTAGTTCAACTTGTCGCGAAATTGAAGTAGATACTTCCTGTGCGTTAGCATGGGTAGAGGTCATTGTTGGCAATCGGAATAAAATAATAATAGGATCCTCTTATCGACCTCCCAATTTAGATGATACAGTGGCTGAAAGGTTCAAAGAAAACTTGAGTTTGATTTCAAACACGCACCCAAGTGATACGGTAACAGTTAGTGATGACTTTAATTTACCCTCAATATGAGGGCGAGATTCCAGAGGTGCACATAAAATATCATCCGAAATTGTGCTAAACGCATTCTCTGAAAGTTATTTCGAACAGTTAGCTCATGAGCCCACGCGAATAGTAAACGGTTGTCAAAACACACTTGTCCTCTTAGCAACAAATAATTCTGAGTTAACAACGAGCATCAAACCCGATACAAGGATTAGTGAACACAGGGTTGCCATAGCAAGATTGAATATTGTAATCGGTTAATCAAAAAAAAAAGCGAAAACTATACCTATTCAAAAAAGCAGATAATAATTCACTTGACGCCTTCCTGAGAGACAATTTCTACTCATTCCAAATTAATAATATAAGTGTAGACCAGATGTGGCTTGAATTTAAAGGAATAGTATTGGTTGCAATTGAGAGATTTATACCATATAAATTAACAAACGACAGAGCTAATCCTCCTTGGTACACAAAACGAGTTAGAACACTGTTGCAGAAACAACGCAACAAACATGCTAAATTAAACAGTTGCAAATTACCCAAGATTGGCAATCTTTTACAGAAGCTCGAAATTTAGTGCGGACTTCAATGCGAGATTCTTATAACAGTTTCCAAAAAGAATCTTTGTCTCGAAACCTGGCAGAAGATACAAAGAGATTCTGGTCATATGTGTAGTATGTTAGCGGCAAGAAACAATCAATGCCTTCTCTGCACGATAGCAATGGAGATACTATTGAAGACAGTGCTGCCAAAAGCAGAGTTACTAAACCCAGCCTTCCGAAATGCCTTCACAAAAGAAGACGAAGTAAATATTTCAGAATTCGAATCGAGATCAGCTGTCAACATGAATTACGTAGAAATAAATATCCTCGGAGTAGTGAAGCAATTTAAATCAATTAATAAAAGCAAGTCTTCTCGTCCAGTCTGTATACCAGTGAGGTTCCTATCGGAGTATTCTGATGCAATAGCTCCATACTTAACAATCATATACAACCGCTCGCTCGACGAAAGATCCGTACCCAAATACTGCAAAGTTGCACAGGTCACACCAATAATCAAGAAAGGTAGTATGAGTAATCCACTAAATTACAGGCCCATATCGTTAACGTCGATATGCAGCAGGATTTAGGATCATATAGTGTGTTCAAACATGATGAATTACATCGAAAAAAAACTGTCTGTTGATACACAGTCAACGTCGGTTTAGAAAACATCGTTCCTGTGAAACACAACTAGCTCTTTTTCACATAAAGTGCTACTAACAAGGGATTTCACATCGATTCCGTATTTCTGGATTTCCGGAAGGCTTTTGACACTGTACCACACAAGCGGCTTGTAGTGAAATTTGGTGCTTATGGAATATCGTCTCAGTTATGTGACTGGATTTGTGATTTCCTGCCAGAATGGTCACAGTTCGTAGTAACTGACAGAAAGTCACCGACTACAACAGAAGTTATTTCTGGCGATCCCCAAGGTACTGCTATAGGCTCTTTGCTGTTCCTTATCTATATAAACGATTTGGGAGACATTCTGAGGAGCCGTCTTAGGTTGTATTATGGCGAAATATGGGAGAGAGTGTCACAGAAATGATACAGGATTTGGCCTTGACATCATTTAAAGAAAGGTGTTTTCCGTTGCGGCGGAAACTTCTCACGAAATTCCAATACCAACTTTCTCCTTCGAGTGCGAAAATATTTTGTTGGCACCGACCTACGTAGGGAGAAACGATCACCACGATAAAATAAGGGATATCAGAGCTCGTACGGAAAGATATAGATGTTCTTTCTTTCTGCGCGCTATACGAGATTGGAATAATAGAGAATTGTGAAGGTGGTTCGATAAAACCTCTGCCAGACACTTAAATGTGATTTGCAGAGTATCCATGTAGATGTAGATGTAGATGCAGAATAATGTTGTGAATGGGAAGTAAGATATTAAATGTTTATTATTATGCTTATTGACGAAGTACACATAAGCGTGAGAGCTGTGATTGTACAGAAAAAGTAAATTATTGACTCAAAAATATTTTGTAATGTACAACAAACCATGTTATGGAATTGGGAAAACAAGAAATACATTTTGAAAATTCTGTTATTTAACCCTCTGTTAGAGAGGTGGATACTATAACACCAACAGAAAGGAGGGCTGGGGGATGCATTACGTTGTTGGAGGTGTGTGAGCGCTCGGATGTAAGGAGTTTATATAGTTTCAAAAAGGAAATGAGGGAAAGAAAACAGACGGACTAAAGTGCATGGTAAAATGGTTATCACAATGACAGCTTCGAAGTACACCATCACAGTTGAGATCAATGTAAATCAGTTCAGTGTTGCATTAATTAAACGCTAGTGACGATTCGGCATTGCAGTCTATTCCACAATTAAAATTTCATGGATATAAGGGAGTACATAACACAGGAAAATTAATACAAGCTGACCTACTCTGTCTTTCTTTCGAAGCATTAATCCCGACTTGCGGGGTCTGCTGTTTTGCTACATCTCCTCCATTTCTCCCTGTCGTTGACATCTTCTGGTCTTAAGTCAACATCGTGCATGTCTCCCCTGACGTTGTCAGTCCAACTCTTTGCCGGTCTTCCTCGTAGTCTTGTTCCTCCTGGGTTGATGTAGAGCGCTGTGTTTGCGACTGAGTTGTCTTGCTTCCTCATGACACAAGCTAACCTACTGCACCAGGAAACAAATATCACTTTTGTTTACAGAAAGAACTGGGACTAAATAAGTTTAGAATAACTTTTAGCATTGACACCGATGCATCGGTATGGTATCAAACCAAGAACACGAAAAATATAAAACATTAATTCCTTGTACACTTCATTCAATGCATTCTCCCAAAATGCAAAAATAGCATACAAAGAACACATATTGAACTAATATAGTTTATGAGAATACAACCCTTCTACCAGCACTCTGGCCCAGTAGCTAAGTCATGTACAAGATGTGTAAGAAAAGTAATGAGAGTGATTTTTTCTATCATAGTTTTAATTTTTTTCAAACAACAATATTGTCCACTCCAAAATAGTTCCCTTCAGGAGGTGCACTCCGGTGGAGTCGATGGCAGTGTTGGTATCAGACTTGAAGGACCTCAGTTGGCAGGTCCTTTAACATGTCTGTCACACTCTTTTGAATGTTCTTCAGTGATGTAAAGTGATGTTGTTTTCAGATATTTTTCAGTTTCGAGAAAAAATGTGGCAGAGACTCAAATCAGGTGAACGTTGGGGCTATGGAACAACAGAATTCCGTTTGAGGTCAATAAATTCGTGATGGATGCGACCACTTGAAGTGGAGTGTTGTCAAAATGCAGTATCCACCTGCCTGTAATCTCTGGCCTCACTCGAATCACACTTTTCCTGGCTTTTAAAGGACATCTTTGTAAAACTCTTGCTTGACGGTTTTGTCGTGGAGAAAGAATCTCACAAGAGCCCACACACGTTCGATGTTTTGGTCAGATTTTGAAGTTGAAGTCTCTCTCTGAGCACAATTCTTCTTCAACGTTTTGTCGGCCTTACTAAATCTATTTGCGACAGTGAAAAACTTGCGCTCTTGATAGAAATGTTTCCTAAGGACAAGTTTCTAGTGATCTAAGGTCACACACGCTGATTCCGCAACTCAACATCAAACTTGATGGCATAACGTTGCTCTAAATTCCGCTGTTCTATTTTCGTAACAGACAATAAAAACGCCACATCACTGATGGCGTCTCAGAAGTCACATAATGGATGTACGGAGGTGAAAACTCAGACTGAGTATCAGGAAGGGATGAAAGCACTGGTCTGCATAAGAAGAACAACACAGCATTACCAGATCGCTCGCATTGTTGCCCGTCTAGATACTTTTCTCACACGCCTCGTGCATTTCACGTATTCTCTTCTGCCCTCTCTGTTTTTGCACCTCTCTCTGTCTGTCTTGTCTTGGCCCCTCTCATGGGCAGAACGAGCATTGTACTTGCTTAACGCTGAGTGCAATACGTTGCACATACTCTATGAATCTGAAGAAGTAGTATTAAATATCAATCGATCTTTTTCATACTTGGTATACCAACTTCTATCGATTACGCAACCATACTGTTACAAGTTTATATCAAAAACTTCCATACTTTCGGAGATGTAAAATTTTACCTAATCCACACAATACCCGTGCTGGCATTGTGAATCCGTATTACGGTTCAAATGGCACTAAGCACTATGGGACTTGACATCTGCGGTCATCAGTCCCCTAGACTTAGGTTGGTTAGGTTTAAGTAGTTCTAAGGACATCACACACATCCATGCCCGAGGCAGGATTCGAACCTGCGACCGTAGCGGCCGCGTGGTTCCGCACTGAAGCGCCTAGAACCAGTCGACCACAACGGCCGGCCCCGTATTAGGGACTGTAACGTATTCATCTGTAGTATTAATTGAAACTTCAACCAAGAGTATGGGTTTGCATAACCTAATTTTATGGAATTTCTCTAGTTTCATAACCACAGATTCCTGACGTAATTAGGAGTACGTTCGAAAATTATTATTTCATTGTATTTTGGTGGTGTGAGTGCTTTGGAGAGACAGAGAGTAAATGAAGGACATACGTAAAGTGAGAATGTGACATTTTACTAAAAGTATGTAAATGCATGAGTGAGAATGTTGCTGCGCAATAGGGCAATTTGTGAGCTTGATTTTCTATAAGGCAGCCAGAAATGGCATAGAGTATTAAATTTATTAGTAATTTGTTTTTTGGAAAGGAATCGCATTTTGTTTTCACTAAATTTTATTTAGTTTTGCAATTACGACATTTCTAGTCTAAATTACTTGTGCTAATCTGACTGGCTGACATTAGAAATACCTCGAGTATAGAAGTGCTGGGGATGATCTGATTGGCTGCTTCACATACTAGCCGAAAAGAGTTTAGCATTTCCCGCGCGTTTGAGTAGGGTAGTAAAGGCCCTGTCTATACGTTTGCTGATGAAATGATTGCGATGATAATACTGGAGAGAACTGAGGTTCGTGACCGAAAATAGGATTTCTCCAAGTGCAGTGTGTGCTGGAGCAGTTACGTAGTTGGGAGTTCACTCTGAGCCTTACTTAATTGTATGTGGCAGGGTTGCGTGTTCATTTGTATATTGATGACATAAATCGACTGACTGCTGATTCGTTGCTAAAGTCAGGATTGTAGGTGGATTAGGTGACTCACCAGTTCAGGAGGACACAATAGGTGATGCGAGACTATTTCATGGAAGAATTTGTTGGAAGTTTGTTAAGTAGAAGCTATTCATATGCTCCAAGTAATTAATTGACGGTGGTGAGGTTGCGGCCCTGTTCGATTTTAGAAGACCAAAGCACTGTTACAGGTGACAGGAAGTCGACTTTGACAAAGAGAGCAATAATGCTGAATAATATCCAGAGATCCCCGTAACAGCGAAAGTCTTTCTGGAACTATTTATCAATAATTTTTTTCACACCGTACATTTTTTTTCACACCGTACATTTTGTTATGCATTTTAGGACTGCCGAGTGGTCCAACGGAGTCAGAGTAGATTATTGGGGTGTCGGTAGATTTTGCTAGCCATTGCCTGAGGAGGCTGAGTTGTTGTGTGCTCATTTATAATTTTAAGTAGTTAATTTCCAGAGAGGTGATGGCGACCTTTTTTTTATTTTTTTATAAATGGAGTTCTGTGTAGAGAAATGTTTGGAGGACACTCATGACAGATCTTTGGTAAGCACCCTGTAGTAGTGTTTGTTTCTATTGAATAAACCCGTTGTTACTTGTTGGAACGAAATAAAGTTCTTATCCTAAAATTAGAGTATAGATCCCTTCCTACACATATGTTACCCATGAAATAAACCAGGTAAAGAATGAAAAGTCTCAGTAAGACAAAGCACTGAAGGAACTTACGATTTAACAGTAGGAGGAAGAATTGTTATAAAATAACTGGAAGCTTCTTTCTACAGAAACATTTATTTTCCTCAACAACAGACAATTAAGGGACGTTTGCAACTGGATTCATACTATCATTAAAAAAATTGGCAGAAACAACAAGAGTCCTGGATTATATGGTGATGTCAGTTTCTGTTATATAGCAGTGATATTCGTGTACTAGTAAGTTTCAAGTGTATGAAACTGTATTGAAATGTGATTTCTGATCACGAATTGATTGAAATATTACGTAAATTTCATGAGTTTGAAAGTAAGAGCAGGCATAATGGATACCTTCCGCGGCTGATCGAGAAAGAAGGCGTGGTGCACAAAGGATACCGGAAAAAATTATCGATATCGCGTGTTAACTACAGAGGCCGGAACTGTCAAAGTGTGCAAACCGGAATTTTGCAGCCTTTCAGGCACTGAAAATAAACGTGTGCGACGATTTTTGTTATTGTGTGAAAAACAATGTTGAACCCTATGACAGAGGGGATGTGCTACTGCAAGCAATGCGGCACCCCAGACCTGCAGATAACTGAGAAGCATATTAAGCCATCCCATATGAATATCACGCATAACTCTACCGAAGAAGTGTGTTACTTAGATGCTGATTTGTTTGTAAAAACTATTTGTGAAATGCTCATAAAGCTACATTTGCACGTCATATGAAATATATTTCTGGGGTTTCACTGAGTGTTTTAATTATGCTCTGAGCAGCCACTAACCGAATTTGGTGTTCTTTTTAGTCACTTGCAGCGAAAACTGAGAGGCAATCGTTCAACGATATAGCATATCCTACAGCTGTGAGGAATTAATGGTACATAAAAAAGTAGTAGGAAAATTCAATTAAAAGATGGATGCAATAAAGAATATGTGTGCAGAAAATGAGCATGTGGTGTCATTGTGTTTCTGTTACATGCAGTATCTGCGGATTCCTGAGCTCACAGTGCAGGAAGTATTTAATTTGCGTCGACTTAACGTTAATGCATTCTGTGTTACATACCTAAAAAGCAACAGATCCAAGCTATATCTGTACCATGAAGATACAGCTGACAAAGGACCTAACGTAATATGTTCCTTTTTGGTTGATTACATCAGGACAGTGCATAATAAATGTGTTTCTGAATAGCACGTGTTCTCTGACGTGTCCCCTGCATAATACAAGAACTTCTCAGTGGTTAACCTAATGCTTTGAAATTCCGGAAGATTCAAAGGTGTGTTCCAGCGTTCTGCTGCGCGTGGTCATGTAGTTTTGGCATGTAATCGTCAACCTGCTTGCGTAAAACGGTTGATGGGGAAACAAGACAGAATATAATCCTTGTAGGGTTATGTCGAAAAGATGGTCACTTGGTCCAAAAATCAAAATATTCAAGTATAGCTTGTTAACACAGAAATGATTTTGGTTTACAACAAATCGTGGCCCAAATTTTATGAGCAATACTGTTTGTCTGATGACAGTTACGTAAACTGTATGGACCAGAACAGTAGAGTTAAATTCACAGGGCCCTCATTTATGAGCTTCCATCACAGTTTATAGGGGAAATTTGGTGTTACTATCATACTGATGGTCTCAAAAAATTTCTTTGCGACTCTCGTTATAAGCTCAACCAAAGTTGCCTTCATAAATGGCATATAACAGCATGGTTACAATCAATGTCAAAAAGCTGAAAGACATAGGACAACTAATGCGGTATATTCCCGAAGGGCACGAAGCGTTTTATCTGGAACTGGCTCAGTGGCCTCTGTGGACATTCCTGGACATGATTCATAGAAAAATTATGTCTTTTACAACAAGCTTTGCATAGATTTTTGCCAATGTTCTTTTTAAAAAATATACCAGTGGTGTGAAGCTATCCTAGAAGTAATATTGTATATTAAATTTACATAATAAACTAATATTTTGTAACATAAAAAAACTTTGTTATTAAAATGTTAGTATAAAATGTTCAACCTCCGATACCACATAAATTCATAATTTTTTTTAGAAATGCTACATGCAACGTGGTACATTTACAGTTCATTATTTTGTTGTTAAAGTTTACCTTACAGATACAGCTGATTTTTAAATGAATGCACGCATCCTACATTTCATCATATAGCTAGTATACAGTTTCTTCTTCTTTTGAAAAATTTGCATTTTTGGACAAATGTTGTTTTCGCAATTATTGATTCGTACTTACTTTTCGTTTCGGCAGCTGAGAACACCGCACCGCTGTAAGCATAACATTCAAGTATCTCAAATAATTTTTTACTATTAGGGTGGTTGTTGTTTTATTCCCGAGTGATTAGACTTTGGTTACTGACACAGAAATAGTAATGCTTTATTTTTTTTACTTCCGAGTGGTACCAACAGTACACGTGAAGTGACGTGTGTATTGATTTCTAATCCTTGAAAGAAAGACTGCTAACGAATCGCTAAGATTTGCATTAAATGGGTAGTAATCTTAAAGTTCAGAGAGGTAATAAGTGAACTAGTCTTTAATTTTTTTTTACTGTGAATAGAGAGTAGCTACTGTCTCATGTAACTATGTTACTGTATTCTGCTTAAAATGTACACCTAGGACAGGGTTTAATGAAAGCATAAATAACCTACATCCTGAATCGTGATGTATACAGTCTGTCCATTGCGCGAATAGTCTGCTGATTTGTCTTGAGCTAGGGCTAATCCCTGCTTCTTAATATTCCGAGCTGTGTATCTTGCTGAGTGTGACAGGCTACCGAGAAACAATTCACCTGGGGCTAAAAGAATAGTTGGAGGTAACCCATTTGTCCTCTACTAAATATAAAGGTTTTGAGTGACTGTTGGAAGTAAATAGTCGCTAGTCATATGGCCTTTGCGGTTCGGGAACGCATTTACCTTAGTTGCAGTCCATCTGGACAGCAGAGGGTTTTTCCGTTTCGTCTACGGTATAGAATATGCAGCGAAACTTAGTAGCTACCAAAAAAGCTGTTTCTTTCCAGAAACAGGGTACAAACTAATCGTTGAGTACTTTTAGTGTGAGAATAGTATAGTTGTCTGTTATGAGGACATATCACAGCAGTAAGGAATAGTACAGGTGTCCTAAGACAATGTGGTCCAGGATGTACTGTTGATTGTACATAGTAAAGTTGGTACATTCTGAGGGTGTTAGGTGACAGAAAAAACTTTTTTTATGAAAATGATACAGAACATACATGAAGGAGAGAGTGGATCTATTCACAGTGGAACGTTCGATATAATTAAATAAAAGAAAAGCATATTGGTTTGATTAGTTATAGTACTTCAAATGATACATAGTCGATTACAGGTAAGGCGTAACGAGGATGCAGCCTCATTGTACTTCATGCTGTGCCTCTGCTGTCTTCATTGCGCCTACCAACGGCGAGCTATTTGTAGCCACCTCGAAAGGTTCCGGAGAATGGAGAACAAATAACGTTAAGTAATAAAACAAGAGTTATTAGTTTATCTGATTAGATGAGTGTTTGGGATTGTTGTCAAGACAGCTATTCCTTTTCAATTGCGAATCGAGTTAAGCACTGTAGGGAGTTATTTTGTACCAAGTGATAACTCAAGCAGACTGTGACTTGTTTAAGTGTGATTACAAGAATTTAACGCTCGTGAAGTAAAGTTCGGATACGTAGTAGAGAATGTGGAAAATGCTAACCTTTTAGTATCTGAAGGCAGTTATAACCGGAATAAAATCAGCACTAAGCGAAAATCTGATGGTGGTAATCGGAGTTGTGTGTGTTCCACTCCATGTAGTAGCACAGATAGTGTGCTGATAGTGGATCGAAGGAAATCTGAGAAGGATAATTGGAATTTTCACGCATCTTTAGTAAAATTAAGTCTCAGTGCAGGGAGTATGTTCGAGGAGTGGAACTAATACTGGTAATGAAAGACAGTAGTAACCATTTTCCTACATTCGACCCTATTGGTTGTGTGCATCTCTTAACATTTCTTAAAGCGTTTACAGGTGTTCTTCCAGACACATGGGGTAATAATATAAGTGTGATGTTAAATTTAAATCTATTTTCAACTGTTCATCAATTTATTAAAGCTTTTAAAGCAAAGTATTCGTCATAGAGTATCGAACACAAACTAAGACTAGAGTAGTTTTGGCCCACAGAAATACAACGAGAGCTGGGGAGGCTACCGCAATTTTTATGAACTACCGTTCAAATGAAGTGAACGAATTGCATATCGTCGAGGAACTTGTTACTCGACTACCAGATGGTGTTAGAGAATGACTGATAGAGGAAAGAGGGACTTAGGTACAACCCCTCTTGTAAATATTACATTAATTACATTATTTGAACTGATGTAAAGAGGAAACTGTACAGGGGGACTTCATTGGGTGTCTGTAAAGTACATATTTAAATATGGTTGGTTTCATGGCCGGCCATTGCCAGGTTATACTCGCTGTAGAATTGCGAAATTACGCGACTTTTCTATTTAACGGGCGAAATTATCAGTTTAAAATTCTACCATTTCGATTGAATTGTGTGTATCAGAGTTCATTCAATTATTAGATCTTTCCTTAGGAGATTAATTATTAAGTAAAGTATTTGTATATGTTGATGACGTATTAGTAGAATTTAGTATCTAATTTTATGAGAGTGGGAATGGAGTAAATATGAAATTGTCTGAAGAGTAAATGAAAATGGATTATTATTTAAAATGATGGAATGCGTGTCAGTATGTGTGAATAGAGAATATGATTTAATGTAGGATAAGTAAGAATTAGTTGTAAAGGAAATTTTCAAGTTACATAAATGAGTATAATCTGGGACAATAATGCAAAGTACGGATTCAGTACACCACCAAAACTGATGGGTGCATATCGTCAACAGTTTCAACTGTGCACATAATTCCAATGTCACACAGCACCAAAATGTCTTTGACGCACTGGTGCTTTAACAAGTTTTGGGCACAACTGCATTGGCATAAATTTGAAACCGGAAGGAAGGGTTATGTTATGGGACCTTTTTTCCAGAACCACTCACATAATGTATGCTCATTCATAATGCAAGTCCCATTTGATTAGAATATTTAAGTTAAACGAAAAGCAACATTACTAGTGATTTTCAGAAACTGTGTGACATAACTAACTATTCTTTTACTCCTAGATCTAATTTTAATTTTTCTTATCTGGTAGAAGTGGGAAAACGTTGAATGCATTGTGAATGGTGAGGAGTAACAAGGACTGCCAGGGTCAGTAGATTCAACCGCCCCATAGGCCCAATTCGTGGAGGGTTAACGATGTAGAGCCGAGTGACAGTAGCCAAATGGATCCCTGCCATCTCCTTGGTGTCGCCCTAGGACGTCCAGCCACCTCATATACGAACACCGATAACATTTCCCGTAGAGTGAACTCCTGGCAAAAACATTTTACGACCTGAGAGTGGAGTGAGAGGGCTTCCTGTTAGTGGAAGATAACATCACTGTGATGAAAATATAGAAAACTAGCAGTTTTTCCAGAAAATACTCAAAGCTACAGATAAGCTTCTCAAGATGTGTTGACCATCCGCAGTCCTGGGCCTCTGAGAAATTGTGAAGCACTGAACATTTTGTCTCATCTCTCAGTAAATATTTATGCATCACAAAATTCATCAGCAATGGCTAATGTAAATAAACTGTAAGTTAGAGACACAGGACGGTGACTGCAAGACTACCTGATTGGTCCCAGAGAGAGAGAGAGAGAGAGACGTGACATTTCTATAGAGAATGGTAGAACGAGGATGTAAGTTACTGTGTAACCACCTATAAGAAGGAGACTGCTATCTTGTAAGGAGCACTTCTATCAGTCACTGATCAGAAGATCCAGTGTAATGCCAATCATAATTTAATAACAAATGCAAAACCTGCTAGTGCGAGGTTTCTATTTGATCAACATTCGATCAGAAATCACTGAATCATCGGGAGTCTCTGCCTTCCATGGTGATAACTGCTGTCAGCCTACCATGCCATCTTGACTGACGAATAGGGGATTTAGCATATTTTTGGGCTTATCTTTATCTAGGCCCTAACGAAAGTCATTGGTTCCATCAATGATTGCCCCTGCAGCAATCTCATCAGGTCCTGGAACAGTGTCTCTAGCTGCAGACAAACCTTATTCCAGTTCCCACATGGAGAATGGAAGATTGTAGTCTTCCTCATTATGCAAGAAGAAGCTGAACTTCCTCTCTGCAGTCTGATGGAACACCTGAAAAGCAGGAGCTTCTGTGGATGATGTAGTGGCAGTAAAGAAGTGTTCTGCTAAAACCTGAACCATGTCATCTGGCGTGGTCACCGAGAGCCCATTACTTGACAAGGACGTACCACTCTTGCCCGAAATCCATCTTATTGTTTCCCAACCTTGCACAGTGCAAGTGGACCGATTAATGGAAGTCGTTAATTTCCTCCAGGAAACCCTCTTCCATTCTTTTATCAGTTGCCTCGCATGTGCTCTCGCAGATCTGCTGCAGAAAGATTTGCTGTAGTTGGGCAATGTCTGAAATTCCGCAGAGGTGTTCATCTGGCACTGATTGCCAATCGACAGTCGTCATTCCACCAAGGTACAGACTTTCGTCTGAGGTGGTTAGTAGAGACGGAATCTGCTGCAGCCTGTTGGATCTCACAAATGATATTGGCCACTGTCTTCTGTGCCTAATCCTTTTGTTGAGAAATAGCCTGTCGGTTGTACTGCAAGCAATTTGCCCTTGGTATCACCCATCTGCATTGTCTCCTGTCACCCACCATCCTAGTCGGCAGATGGAGCCACACTGGGAAGTGGTAACTAGAATGTGAATCTGTACCCACTTCCCACTGAAATGAGTCTGCAATCGCTGGGGAACAAAAACGAAGGTCAATGGCTGAAATAGACCCTGTAGCTACAGAAATGTGTGTCGTCTGACCTGCGTTCAGAAGGTAGACAATCTCAGAATGGACGAGTCGCTCGATCATCCGACCCCTGTAGCAAGTGGTAGTCGAGCCCCACAGTACATTGTGTGCATTGAAGTCCCCCACAAGGCGGAAAGGGCATGGGTGTGCCCAAAGAGTTCTGCCAGTGCTTCTGCATTCAAAGATTCATTAGTGGTAAGGTACAAAGAACACACTGTGATACAGAAGGGTGTGAGAACTTTCTCAGCAATTGCCTGTATGGTCGTGGTAAGAGGGACAGAAGAGAAGTGTCATCTGGTACCAATGGAAACAGCCTCTTCACCTTTAGCCCTGTCTCCAGTAGTATCGTCCTTCCTATATGTGTGGTAACCTCGAAATGCGGGTGTGTAGGTGACTTTAAGATGCATTTCTTGTAGGGAGATGGGCAACAGTTTCTCTTGGACCTGGAGCTATACTTCTTCCAAATGTGAGCGATATCCATTCAGATTCCATTGCAACACGCAAGTCCCTGGGAAGCTAGTGTTTAGCGATGGTTGTTCTTTCCTTTCTCCGTCAGAGGCGGTTATTTACCGCAGAGGTCAGGGAGAACGATAGCCGGCTTCCTGCTCTCTGCTTCTTCTGACTGGAAGCTTTCTTGGTCTTGGAACTACTTTTTGAAGGACGTATATCTTAAGTGATGGGAGGAGGTGGTTACCTGGGTTGTGGGACCAGTTTTGTTGGCTTCTGATGTTGGGTAGTGGTATGTGGCCCAATGCTGATGGCTACCGAACGACTTCAGTTTCAAGTAGAGCTTTCCACCCACAGGTACACTGACAAGTGCATGTGTTCGTACTTGAATCTGTGGTCTGAGTTTGTGTGGAGGCATCACACTTAAGGGCTGATGCAAAAGAAGTAGCAAAACTGGGGGTTGCACAGCTTTGAATTTTCCTTTCCTCGTTGCAACCTCACTCTTCCTGCACCACACTGGGTGATCCCCAGAGCAGTTTATACATTTCGAAGTGTAGAAGAATTGCCTGATTCCTGAGCTGAGCCTCGACAGTTGCCACACGTAGCCCTCTCAATTACATCCAATAGTGATATGTCCAAACCTTGACATTTGTAGAATCATATTAGATTAGAAACAAACAGGCGAACCCTAAGACAGATATAGCCTGCAAGGATTTGTTCAGGTAATGCCGTAGTACTAAACGTTAGATTGAATGTTGCCGATTTTTCCAATTTGCTATAGTTCTGCACTTCCGTGACGCCCATATTTTTCCATTCTTCACGTAACTGTGCGGGGTTCACCTCCATTACATCGGAGCAGGTAACCACGCCTGTACTAAAGGTTAGAGTATTATGCAAATCAGACTCGATTGGGTAGTCACCTAAGGCCTTACATCCCAGGAGCTTAGGTATTTTTGTTGAATTAGCAGTTTCAACTAGAAGTGTTCCATTACAATGTTGTGTGACACTCTTTAGTGACCCCGCAATGTCTTCCAGTGCCTTTTGAACAACGAAATGGTTCCCTCAGTTTGCTTGATTACAATGACAGTGATATGACACACTAATGCCCTGTTACTATGATTCTGAGACTTTTCGGGAGGACTGACCAGCCGCGCTCTGTGTGATGAGTGGACGTAGGTACTAACTGATGGTACATCCGTCCTGCCAGTAGCAGTAGCTTGATGAGAGCGTTCCATAGGGATTCCACGAGATGCTAGGGAAACAACCATCAACCCAGGCAGAACATGCGGATTCGTTGTCGTTTCACAGACAGGAAGTCATGTGAAGTACTTTTGAACAAGTTTTCCGAAAATATGTCGCGCATCTAGTTCGAGAGTCCTTACATAATAGGAGTGTTACAAATCTTGTAGCTATGAACAAACTTGACCTTGCCAACTGTGTCTGTATAGAGACAATGACAGTCCGTGTAAACGATACAATGGTCGGCCACCTAACGGTTGTAGTGAATCAGTCGTGGTCGAAATAAACTTGGCGCCAAGAATGATTAACACATTCGGATGATATTAAATTAAATGACACTTGATTGAAAGATATTACGTAATTCACTGTAATTTACCCTTGCATGGTATGATTGAATGAATCACTGGTAAATTCTGCAAACCAATGTAGGTGAGCTAGTTATTTACTTCTGTCAGCGGGCCTTTTAAAGGAACTCACTGACATTTAAATCTCGCTCTTTGAGCACCACGTAATCGTAACTTCAGTGGAGGCTACGTACAGGGCACTATCAGGAAAACGTGTAATTAATTTAGACTCAGCAGGAACGACCAACAAGGCACCCAAATATTCATACTAACGACCCACAATTGAATTGCCGGAACAGACTCCGTCTCGTTTTCGTGACCGACATCGATAGCACCGCACTAAGCGGCCATTAAGCAACACTCTGAATACGACACCGGATGAGTGAGCATGCTAACGTTTATACTGCTCTGCAGCACAGTTTTTACAAAAGAGCGTCTATTTAGTGCAGTGGTTTCTGAGACCATTACCCCCTGGGAGCAATCACATATCTGCTAGTACCCATCAGCATTAGCAACTAACCAATTTTTAGAATGAAACAAAATTTTCTTTGAACAGTTTTATTTTTAAAATGATAAAAAAACAATATTTAAATTTTGTAGGTGTTCCATTAAACCACAAATTATTGAGTCACTGAGATAACAGCTAGAAAATTTATTAATAGAATGTTGGAGCAGCTGCCAGAGCGTCACGAGTGTTACCTAAAGTCCTTCTCAGAGAAGAAAGCTAACTACTCGCATTGAGAGTAGTCACTTGTTACAAGACATGGTTTCTCTGCACCAGTCTTCTCCCTAGCAGCACCTGGCTCCATCCACATACTGCACCCCCATTTCAAATCAACAACACATAGTTTGTAAATCACTCCATTGCTGCGCTCTTTTACTTCAGAAATGAAAGCGATTAGCAGAATTCAGGCTGAGGGTGTTTAGTAATAATAATAATAATAATAATAATAACAGTAGAGGGTAGGCCTTGGAGCAATATAATGGTCATATCCGTAGTTACTGTTGCGTTTTCAGTTAGTTCGTTTAAATGCTGCAAACTGAATAATGAAGCCTTATATAGTTTATTGCGAAACTATCTACAACTCGGAGGTTTTTCATGAGATATTTAAACATATTTTAAGCATATATCTCAATTTTACTCTCATAGATGAATGGTATAAAACACAAAGCATGTGTGCAGTGGATGGACTAGTTGAGGACAATGACATTGATCTTTCAGGAGGTGTAGCCTTCATCATATTGAGCCAAGGGCCAATGTTAGTACGTGAAAAACTATGTAATTAGTATTATAATTTACAATCTTTTTAAATAGTCTTTTTAAATAGTGTGGCAGTACTAGTTTGCCACATGCCACGAGGTGAGAATATACATATATATATATATATATATATATATATATATATATATATATATAAAATATTCCGGAGGTAAAATAGTCTCCCATTTCGACCTCTGGGCAGGGACTACTCAAGAGGACGTCGTTATCAAGAGACAGAAAACAGGCGTTCTACGGATCGGAGCGTGGAATTTCAGATCCCTTAACCGGGCAGGTAGGTTAGAAAATTTAAAAAGGGATATGGATAGGTTAAAGTTAGATATAGTGGGAATTAGTGAAGTTGGTGGCAGGAGGAACAAGACTTTTGGTCAGGTGAATACAGGGTTATAAATACAAAATCAAATAGGGGTAATGCATGAGTAGGTTTAATAATGAATAAAAAGTAGGAGTGCGGGTAAGCTACAACAAACAGCATAGTGAACCCATTGTTGTGGCCAAGACAGACACGAAGCCCACACCTACTACAGTAGTACAAGTTTATATGCCAACTAGCTCTGTAGATGAGGAAGAAGTTGATGAAATGTGTGATGAGATAAAAGAAATTATTCAGGTAGAAGGGAGATGAAAATTTAATAGTCATGGGTGACTGGAATTCGACAGTAGGAAAAAGAAGAGAAGGAAACGTAGTAGGTGAATATGGATTGGGGCTAAGAAATGAAAGAGGAAGCCGCCTGGTAGAATTTTGCACAGAGCATAACTTAATCATACCTAACACTTGGTTCAAGAATCACGAAAGAAGGTTGTATACATGGAAAAACCCTGGAGATACTAAAAGGTTTTTGATAGATTATATAATGGTGAGACAGAGATTTAGGAACCAGATTTTAAATTGTAAGACATTTCCAGGGGCAGATGTGGACTCTGACCACAATCTATTGGTTATGAACTGTAGATTAAAACTGAAGAAACTGCAAAAAGGTGGGAATTTAAGGAGATGGGACCTGGATAAACTGAAGGAACCAGAGGTTGTAAGGAGTTTCAGGGAGAGCATAAGGGAACAATTGGCAGGAATGTGGGGCAAGAAATACAGTAGAAGAAGAATGGGTAGCTTTGAGGAATGAAATAGTGAAGGCAGCAGATGATCAAGTAGGTAAAAAGACGAGGTCTAGTAGAAAGCCTTGGGTAACAGAAGAGATACTGAATTTAATTGATGAAAGGAGAAAATACAAAAATGCAGCAAGTGAAGCAGGCAAAAAGGAATACAAACGTCTCAAAAATGAGATCGACAGGGAGTGCAAAAAGGCTAAGCAGGGATGGCTAGAGGACAAATGTAAGGATGTAGAGGCTTATCTCATGAGGGGTAAGATAGATACTGCCTACAAGAAAATTAAAGAGACCTTTGGAGAAAAGGGAACCACTTGCATGAATATCAAGAGCTCAGATGGAAACCCAGTTCTAAGCAAAGAAGGGAAAGCACAAAGGTGGAAGGAGTATATAGAGGGTCTATACAGAGACGATGTTCTTGAGGACAATATTATGGAAATGGAAGAGGAGGTAAATGAAGATGAAATGGGAAATATGATACTGCGTGAAGAGTATGACAGAGCATTGAAAGACATAAGTCGAAACAAGGCCCCGGGAGTAGACATTCCATTAGAACTACTGACAGCCTTGGGAGAGCCAGTCCTGACAAAGCTTTACCATCTGGTGAGCAAGATGTATGAGACAGGCGAAATTCCCTCAGACTTCAAGAAGACAATAATTCCAATCCCAAAGAAAGCAGGTGTTGACAGATGTGAAAATTACCGAACTATCAGTTTAAATAAGTCACAGCTGCAAAATACTAACGCGAATTCTTTACAGACGAATGTAAAAACTGCTAGAAGCCGACCTCGGCGAAGATCAGTTTGGATTCCGCAGAAATGTTGGAACACGTGAGGCAATACCGACCCTACGACTTATCTTAGAAACTAGATTAAGGAAAGGCAAACCTACGTTTCTAGCATTTGTGGACTTAGAAAAAGCTTTTGGCAATGTTGACTGGAATACTCTCTTTCAAATTCTAAACGTGGCAGGGGTAAAACACAGGGAGCGAAAGGCTATTTACAATTTGTACAGAAACCAGATGGCAGTTATTAGAGTCGAGGGGCATGAAAGGGAAACAGCGGTTGGGAAGGGAGTGAGACAGGGTTGTAGCCTGTCCCCGATGTTATTCAATCTGTATATTGAGCAAGCAGTAAAGGAAACAAAAGAAAGATTCGGAGTAGTATTAAAGTCCATGGAGAAGAAATACAAAGTTTGAGGTTCGCCGATGACATTGTAATTCTGTCAGAGACAGCAAAGGACTTGGAAGAGCAGTTCAACGGAATGGACAGTGTCTTGAAAGGAGGATATAAGATGAACATCAACAAAAGCAAAACGAGGATAACGGAATGTAGTCGAATTAAGTACGGTGATGCTGAGGGAATTAGATTAGGAAATGAGACACTTAAAGTAGTAAAGGAGTTTTGCTATTTGGGGAGCAAAATAACTGATGATGGTCGAAGTAGAGAGGATATATAATGTAGACTGGAAATGACAAGGAAAGCGTGTCTGAAGGAGAGAAATTTGTTAACATCGAGTATAGATTTAAATGTCAGGAAGTCGTTCCTGAAAGTATTTGTATGGAGTGTATCCATGTATGGAAGTGAAACGTGTACGGTAAATACACTCCTGGAAATGGAAAAAAGAACACATTGACGCCGGTGTGTCAAACCCACCATACTTGCTCCAGACACTGCGAGAGGGCTGTACAAGCAATGATCACACGCACGGCACAGCGGACACACCAGGAACCGTGGTGTTGGCCGTCGAATGGCGCTAGCTGCGCAGCATTTGTGCACCGCTGCCGTCAGTGTCAGCCAGTTTGCCGTGGCATACGGAGCTCCATCGCAGTCTTTAACACTGGTAGCATGCCGCGACAGCGTGGACGTGAACCGTATGTGCAGTTGACGGACTTTGAGCGAGGGCGTATAGTGGGCATGCGGGAGGCCGGGTGGACGTACCGCCGAATTGCTCAACACGTGGGGCGTGAGGTCTCCACAGTACATCGATGTTGTCGCCAGTGGTCGGCGGAAGGTGCACGTGCCCGTCGACCTGGGACCGGACCGCAGCGACGCACGGATGCACGCCAAGACCGTAGGATCCTACGCAGTGCCGTAGGGGACCGCACCGCCACTTCCCAGCAAATTAGGGACACTGTTGCTCCTGGGGTATCGGCGAGGACCATTCGCAACCGTCTCCATGAAGCTGGGCTACGGTCCCGCACACCGTTAGGCCGTCTTCCGCTCACGCCCCAACATCGTGCAGCCCGCCTCCAGTGGTGTCGCGACAGGCGTGAATGGAGGGACGAATGGAGACGTGTCGTCTTCAGCGATGAGAGTCGCTTCTGCCTTGGTGCCAATGATGGTCGTATGCGTGTTTGGCGCCGTGCAGGTGTGCGCCACAATCAGGACTGCATACGACCGAGGCACACAGGGCCAACACGCGGCATCATGGTGTGGGGAGCGATCTCCTACACTGGCCGTACACCACTGGTGATCGTCGAGGGGACACTGAATAGTGCACGGTACATCCAAACCGCCATCGAACCCATCGTTCTACCGTTCCTAGACCGGCAAGGGAACTTGCTGTTCCAACAGGACAATGCACGTCCGCATGTATCCCGTGCCACCCAACGTGCTCTAGAAGGTGTAAGTCAACTACCCTGGCCAGCAAGATCTCCGGATCTGTCCCCCATTGAGCATGTTTGGGACTGGATGAAGCATCGTCTCACGTCCAGCACGAACGCTGGTCCAACTGAGGCGCCAAGTGGAAATGGCATGGCAAGCCGTTCCACAGGACTACATCCAGCATCTCTACGATCGTCTCCATGGGAGAATAGCAGCCTGCATTGCTGCGAAAGGTGGATATACACTGTACTAGTGCCGACATTGTGCATGCTCTGTTGCCTGTGTCTATGTGCCTGTGGTTCTGTCAGTGTGATCATGTGATGTATCTGACCCCAGGAATGTGTCAATAAAGTTTCCCCTTCCTGGGACAATGAATTCACGGTGTTCTTATTTCAATTTCCAGGAGTGTAGTTTGGCAAAAAAGAGAATAAAAGCTTTTGAAATGTGGTGCTACAGAAGAATGCTGAAGATTAGATGCATAGATCACATAAGTAATGAGGAGGTATTGAATAGAATTGGGGAGAAGAGGAGTTTGTGGCACAACTTGACAAGAAGAAGGGACAGGTTGGAAGGACATGTTCTGAGGCATCAAGGGATCACAAATTTAGCGTTGGAGGGCAGCGTGGAGGGTAAAAAACGTAGGGGGAGACCAAGCAGATTCAGAAGGATGTAGGTTGCAGTAAGTACTGGGAGATGAAGAAGCTTGCACAGGATAGAGTAGAATGGAGAGCTGCATCAAACCAGTCTCAGGACTGACGACAACAACAACAACATATAAATGGAAGAGCAGGGTCTGTGAATTCTAGCATTTTAGCTCCAGTTCCTCCCAGCTGCTGGAATGTGGCGAGATGTGCCACCTGCGAGTTTTACGTGTTGCGAAGACAATGGCAGAAATCCGAGAGGTTTACCACCATGAGTTCCAATTGACAGCGGTCGTGTGAGTGAGCCACTGTGAGTGTCTCTTAGGCTAGAGTACTTCAAAAGATTCTTTTAAAGCAGAGCAAATCACAGGAGATCGTCAGAGAGTTTCAATAAAAGCTTACAGGTTGTCTTAAAGGCGGAAAGGGACAACTGAACACCGCTATGTTTCGGTGAACGGTATGGGAAGCGAACTGCATTTACACGACCAGACATCATGCCGCAAATTGTAAGGTGAGGGCCAGGACACTGGCTGCTTTCAGTTTGTTGGCAGAAAACACAACAAGTACTGGGGAAGAAAATTCTGCAAGCTTTCGCTACATGCAGCAACGAAGAGGGAGAATTTCAGTTGTCACAGTGGCAACCCTGGAGATTTATGTCAGAGCAGGTAGTCAGTAGTGCATTTTGGGGCGAGCACACGTTAGCGGCGGTTCTTGTCTCGTTCGAGAGTCTCTCTGCGGCGCACTGCTGCAGCGTCACGCTCCTTTCACTGTTTCTGAGTGAGACTCTCGTTTGCGTCGTCTGTGCACTGCGTAGCTGACGCTTGGCGAGTCTTTTCCGTGACGTTGTGACTGATTTCTATCGTTAGTTCTCTCTCATACTGGGATCAAAACTCGAAGCTATCCACTATATGTCGCTTTTCTGAGTTGAGCAGCGTTTGGGAGGCGATTTGCATTTTATTACGCTAGTGCTTCAGAAAAATCTTAACCTTCTACGCATATTGCAAGACCCAGGATTGTACGCGGCAATAGTACGGTGCAATTATACCCAAACCTCAACATCCGAAGTAAAAGCTTCCCTCCAGATTCCAAATTGTTCTGTACAGTCTACATATTGTTTGGTAAAACGTTACACCATTTTAAGCGTTGGGTTTGGGGGGGTGAGGGGGATGGAGATGTTGTTAAACTAGGAGTTGTATCAGTTTTTATTAAATATTTCGAAAACTATATAGTTAAGCGCGGAAAGTAACATATTGCGATCAAAAATGGTTCAGTGCATAATCTTGCTAAAGTGAACCGTTCCAGAGGGTGTAAAAGTAGAAATGTTTCGTATTTTTTAGAATTTTGGAATAAATATGACATTATCACTAAGGAAACTATTCTTTTATACAGGATTGTGTTTGTAAAAGCAAATTGTCATTTTGGTGGCCGGTGGTATGTTAGTGATAAGCCCTTGAAGGAACGACAACCTCACCACCTTCTCAAGGGGCGCTACTTTTTAAGGGAAAAGAGGCTTCCACAGGCCTAGGCCATATAAACCTGTGGTACGGAGAAACCCACTCTGAACTTTCTCTGGACATTGCCCCATAAATAATGAATACCTTTGCAACATAAAAGATTTTGAATTATAAAAATATTGTCTGTATAATAATTATGGTACATAATTATATCATTTTGATTCATAATATTTTTGAAACTGCAGCTTTTGGAGGCTTTTCGTCAGAAAATAAGACATATTTGGCTGTATATTGCATCCCATATTATTTAAATTTTTGAAGTTCATAAACTGAGTTCAGCAGTAATATCAAATAAAAATGTAGAATGTTAAATGCGCCCTTAAATTAATGTAAAGTATTTCATCAGTATTCATCCCTCATCTAGATCTTCATGTATGATATTCGTGTCCCTGTTAACACATCCTAGGGCTGAACAATTACCACATATGCACTTTAGACCCCTCTTTCTGCACTCGCAGTTACTGAAGCATACGTCTTTGCGAGCGCACGCTACGAGGGACAGCAATTTCCACGCAGCTGCAGGATGTGCTGTTGTAATTAGTCTCAGGTGTTCGCCAGTCTTCTTCCACCCCTACTCGTGTGGATTCTTTTTCTCGTTCAGCCACTGATGCTCCTGGTGGTAGGCTCTAGGTGAATGCTGCCTGGAAGCTGCTGAAGTGGGGGGCATTACAGCCAACTTGAACAATTAATGTATAGGCTGCATGCAGTAGCCTGCAAGTAACGTTGGTAGCCAGAACGATCTAGACCTTTGGTGTTCTTGGCTCCAAATTTTACAAGAAGGAAATGCTTTTCAGTGTTAGAAACTGCACTGGGGTCAACGTTGGGGTCGTTGAAGACTAAAAGTTTCGTCTGAAGAGCATTGTTGGCTTGCACATTCCTACATGGTGTAATTTTCCCCTTCTTGTAGATAGCTGATCAGTGTAACATCCTGTGAAGGCATACATGGCTAAAAGTACACCTTTCATATTCACAATGCCTCGCTGAATGTCAGAAGTAGTGTACACTTTTTCCTGCTGATTGCCTTTCTTTGGTACCACCATTTTCAATTTCTTCTGTGACGGTGCGTGGACAGTCAACACGTCTGTGTCATCACCAGTTAAACAAGCTTCAACTCCTTTCTTCGCTTCATCAATCGCTGTTAAAACTATTAATAAGTCATCATCATTCGATGATTGAACTGTGAACCACATCTTTGCAAGTGCACTATAAGGAGAGAAATAAACTTTCTACCTGTATCCTTTTTTTATGTGCACTATCGTAGTTTTCAATTTCAAAATGTAGTATTACATGGTTATTGAGATATATGTTGTGTAAAGCAAGCGAATCGCCTGGCTAGATGTGGGAGGGGGCCTAACGGCCCACAGACTGCCAGATTAAATTAATGAGTGAATAAATAAATAAATAAATTAGAAATTAAAAATATTCATTGTTTCGAAGGGATATAATCCTCCCAGTTACACAGTCGTACCATACGGTCTTAACTTGGCTCCAATACTATCTGACATTTTTTATAGACACTTTACGTCATTTAATAGGATAGACGAGATTTTGCAGATCCTAAGATTAATCGCGTCCTACTCAAAGCTTTTCTGCTGAATTATCCAACTTAGGTATCTAAATTTTTTCGCGCGATTAATCTTCCCTTTATTTAAAATCTTCTATTGTGGTCCACCACTGATATTTGTAATTTATTTTATCTTCTCAAAGGAGGCCAGTAATCCTACTTTCTCAGCTATCTCTGTTAGTTTATGAATCTTCGTGATTGGTGAATTAATGTTGTTGGAAAAAATGGCTAGATCATCAGCTGTGTTTGGATCCTAGTCTGAATCATTATTCATTTCCATCCTCTTAGCTAATTCTCTTCCTCCATTCTCGAATGATTTTTTCCAAGATACAGTTAAAAAGGAGCGGGGAAACTTCATCGAGTTGTGTGATACCAGTTTTGGTTTTGAAAGGGGTCCGAGATGTTGAAACAAAATTCACTTTTGATCCTGTATCGATCAGAATCTGTTGAATCATCCACCCCAAATCCTTCCATAACACCGCGCCCGGGTTCCCGGGTTCGATTCCCGGCGGGGTCAGGGATTTTCTCTGCCTCGTGATGACTGGGTGTTGTGTGATGTCTTTAGGTTAGTTAGGTTTAAGTAGTTCTAAGTTCTAGGGACTGATGACCACAGATGTTAAGTCCCATAGTGCTCAGAGCCATTCTCTCTCTCTCTCTCTCTCCCTTCCATAACATTCAACAGTGACTTACTGTCAACTGAGTCATGCGCCATTTTTTCAATGCATACTATCGCACGACAGTACCTTCCAGACGTTTAGTACTTGATAATGTTTTTCAACTTGAAAATCTCCTCTAGGCAGAAACTTACTTTCCTGAAATTGGCCTGGTACTTATTAGTCTATTTATACAAATAAACGTCATTTCAGTTCTGGACTGTTTTGGAGAGCGTGTCCCATGGAACAGATACTAATATAATATCTCTTCAACTGCTGATAACCTTTTGAGCCACCATTTTTATGGAGTTGGTGGACTAGGATAGATAGGCACACAGAGGATACCCGACCGCCTCTCTGTATCTCACCAAAGAATTCAGCTGGTATGTTCAGAATGTCTTCATTGACCAGCTTCCGGGACTCTGCGACAATTGATTCCTTTCAAACTGCTATATTATTACTTAGGGCGTCTATGATCTGTTTAATTTCTGTCTTAGATGTGTGGATGTGCGTTTGTCGCTATTTTTCCCTGAAGCACGTGGTTGGGGGTTGTTACAATTTCAGATTAGATTTGAAAATTTGATTGAAATCCCTGAGATTATTCTTTAGAATATCCTGATCAATACGTATCATCTGTTGTTTCTACTTTGCAAGTCGGATCACAGGGGCTGCGTACTTCCAACTTTTACAGAAGGCGTTAAAATCTTCATGTTACTTCGGAGAGTTTCATTTTTGCAACGAATGTGTTCTGTGTGCGTAATTTTGGTCCGAGGTCTCGTTGCATCATCTACGTTTGCGTTTGCGAAATTTCAAGCTTCTTGTATTGTCTATTGTATTGTACTGTCTGTCCAGTTCTGAGACTAAAATGTTAGTTGCTGATGGCACTCTCTCAATACTTGTAAACTGATTTTAAATTTTGCCACATCATTTCTGCATGTGTTCTTTCCAGCTGTTGGAGCCTTTCTGAGAAAAATAAAATTCATTTTAATCCTGGAGAGTTAATTATCTAAATGATACTTGGTACCTATCTGAACTTCAATATTCTTAATTTCCTTGATCGCAATCCCAGAATGGGGCATGTGGACGATTTTTCATCGTTCGAGTTTCCAAGTGGTTTCCGTGTCTCCTCTTTACTTAGTTTGTGTTTGATATTAACTGAAGACTAAAAGTTCGACACAGTTAGAAAAAAACAAATTCAAAATGTCTTGCTCCTTCTGTACCGGTTCATAATTTACTATTATTCCACGTCAGCTTACAGTCGTTGACAAAAATCTTAACATTCTTTGTAGTTATTTTCGCCTTCTCCTTCTCTAGGAGATCCCAAAATTGTTCTTGTTTCTCTGGACTGTGGCTGCTGTTCTCACGCATGAGGTGGCCGCATGTACACTGAACAGGGTGTAGCTGCCTCCCGCAGCAAAGAGTGAGTATTGAAAGTTATTTGATACGCTTGAAAAGCTCACCACTGCGTTGATAAACGTCTTATTTACAGAGAAATCTGTTCCAAACATTTATATATTCAAGCTTATATTCACGGCTTCCTTTTTTTCATAGATCCTATACACTACATTGTCCATAACGCTTTCGTCCTCATAATGTGTATTTTGAAAACTAGGACTGTGATGTTTTGGTAGTTCAACAAATTGTCAATCTTTATTGTACACCAAATTTTCGCAGTGATTTCACATTTGTGGTAGCGGTGTAATACTCGTTTTTCTTTTTCAACTTAGTATTTCTGCCGCAGAGCATGCAGGTCCCTCCGACTTCCCTAACCATGTAGTTGCGCGCCAACAGGACCCCAAGATATGCTTGCACTCCTAACAGTGATGGGTTTCTGCCTATAGTTGCCACCGGGGTTAGTGGCTTCTTTTTGATGACTTTCGATTATGTCTGATTCTTAGAGAAATGTGGGTCGGATTTGTTCCTTCCCAGTAGTAGATTCAAAGTATTAAGCAATGAAGCATGGAGTTAGTTTGCTATATACACCTTTCGTATGCATGGTCCTCTTCTGCTTTAAAAGTCATTGACTTTTTTCATCTATAATCCCGAAAAAGGATGCTTTCAAATTGGTACCAGATGGGGCAGCTGGACCAACCTCTTTCTTATTTTTCTTTTCTTTTGGGAGGGGGGGGGGGGGGAGGCGGGGGTTATAGGCGGGGTATAGTTTCGTAGTGTTGGGCACAGATTGTGGGATTTATTGTTTATTTTAATAAAAATTTGGGATGGTAATTTGTTTGTTATAAGTAAGATCTATAAATCATTCTGATTTAGCTAACTTATCTCCACATATTTATAGTTGTTCTTTTGTGATATTTCAGGCGTTGAGAGTAATAAGTATTTTATTTCCCTGATTATCTGGATGTTTCAGTCAATGATATGTTGGTCTTTAATGTTACCAGAGGCATCTTTCTTTACCTTAATTTTACATTATCATCATGTTGTACACTGAACATTCCTGAGACTTTAATTGAGCTTTTCATTAAAGTGTGCCGTCATAATATTTTATCACTTTGTTAACTAATTACTTGCTGTTATGGTAGTCTTCCCACTAACATGTTATGTGGGTTTTTCAGCCCAGTGTTTTGTTTATTGTCGCCAAGAGAGGAGGACTCTACAATGTGTGTCTGCATGCATAGTACCAAGGCAGGATCCAGTTTGTGGTGTCTGGGGAGGGTGAATTTGTGCAGACTGGGGATGATGGGCTGTTCTTCACATAATCCTTCTAAAGGGGTTGTAGTCGGGGCTACCCTACTAAACTAATGGCTAATGGCTTTTCTGTGACAGAAGATCTTTTACAAGACATTCTGAGAACTTCTGGAAGGGAGCATTATTTTCTTGCTATTAGCTGAGGGCAGGAAATAATCAAGAATATGCTTACACTCTTTTCCTCTGGTTAACTGGCTGAGAACTTAAACATTTTCGTAAAACTTCTAGGAGCTCGCAAAGTCGAGGAATTGTCCAACAGCCTTCCATGGTATTGGAAGTCCTGATGGGGAAAGGTAAGTCTGCGAGTTTCGTGTACATCACATTGGTTGGTTACTGATCCGTCGTGATCAGTGGAGCTGCTTTTATGAGACACAATACCCGTAAGAATTATTTTTTTATAAACAATGTCCACCGGCCGGAGTGGCCGAGCGGTTCTAGGCGCTACAGTCTGGAACCGCGCGACCGCTACGGTCGCAGGTTGGAATCCTGCCTCGGGCATGGATGTGTCTGATCTCCTTAGGTTGGTTAGGTTTAGGTAGTTCTAAGTTCTAGGTGACTGATGACCTCAGAAGTTAAGTCCCATAGTGCTCAGAGCCATTTGAACCATAAATAATGTCCAAACTTGCTGCTGTATGACGATAATTTTTATTATTCCCTTTGGCTATACATTTGTTACGACTAAACTGCCATTAACGAGTGACCTGTTCTACAATGTGGGTGACGTTACTCTCATTATACATTTTTTGTTGTAGTAGGACAGTTTAGTCGAAACAGAATTGTAGAGAAGGGGAATGAAATAGAAATTAATATCACACAGTAGTGAGTCTTAATACTCCTTACAAATATGTCACTTGTTGACTTATTACTACACTGCAGACCCTATGGAACGTAAACTATAAGGATTAATAACTATGTTTCCTGTGTGGAGCTGAGAAATTCTGTTTCATCATTTTTCAGTCTTCGTCATATGTTGGGATTCTATGAGCGTGTAGTTCCATGGTGGGAAGAGCTCACACAGAAGAGCACGGAGTAATATGGTAGCTGGTGGTGGTGTTTAACAAAGGCAGTGGACTTGTGGCGAGGTCTAGTGGCTGCCGACAAACTGTTTGTTTTGGTGCAAACTTGATAAAATGGCATATGATTTCCTATACTGTTGTTGGGTATCACAGTTTTGTCGAATGCAGCTGTAGTTACCGACGTGTAATTAGATGTTGATTACAGAGTAGGAACACACTAATCGATGGTAGTTACTTTTATGTAGCAGTGCAGAAAATTCATTAGGTTCAGTGTATAAATACTTCGGATTAAATCTATGAAAATATACAAAGAGTAACTTCGTGTGCTGCGCATGTCTCCCATCTTCATTGTCCAACTTCCTCTCCTCCATTGTCTATAGCCATTTGTATGAAAATGAGGCAACCAGTCTGAAAATACAAGTGGCTTCAGAAAATAAGAAAAGTGTATTTAAAACGTACTCCTTGTACGTGGTATCTTTTTACGACGTAGGCACTTAATTTTGTGGAGAAAGATTTATTTCGTTTTCTAAACTAACGCACTCACGCTCGCTCGCGCGCGTACACACACACACACACACACACACACACACACACACACACACACATGCACACTCAAATTTATCCAAAAATTACATAAAGAGTGTAACTTGCTGCGTTTTGTTGTATTTTAAAGGGGGTTCAAAAATATGAAACACCCAGCACCATATTTATAAAAAATATTACGTAAATCCGCATTTTTGTACATGCAGAGATAGAAAGAATGCTCAAATTAATTGCTTCCCACATCTAATTGCTGTCAGGCGTCGCAAGGTGAACAACAAACCAGCGGAAAACTAAGACTGATGGCTCTGAATTTTACAAGTCTCAGGTGGTGTCAGGTGAGTACACATGCAGCCGACAAAATATAACATGCTTGGAGATTGCGAAAATATTGACTCACGGCCTAACAAGGGAACTATCCCAGACGTAAATAAATGGTGTTGATGATATTTGGTGGGTATGTAAACTGGCCCAAATAGTGCAATACACATTTTTCCATGTTTTTCCTATTTTCACTTATGGGTAAAAACACAACCCAAATGTAATTTGGTGCATGGTGAAGAATAAAGTGTGTGTCCACATACAACTGTATTCACTTTCCTTACTTTTTAGGGAAATTAGGGAAACGGATTTTCTAACTGACTGCAGGCCGATTCTACTGCCGCCAACGTACATTTCCCGTAAAGGCTATAAAGACAAGATGAAGGAGGGCTTGTACACACGCATATGAGAGAGTGCCTTTTATCCCTCGCACTATTTGCGAGTTCAGTCGGAAAGGAAATGGCAAGTAGAGGTATACAAGGTACCCTCCGCCACTCACGATATCGCTACTTCCAAAATATATACTGCATGTAGGTGTTCGTAGTAGGCCTAACAGAGACCCAGGGCTGTACGCGGAAACAGTACGGTGCAATTAGAGCCATACCTCAACATCCAAAGTAAAAATCTCCCTCCAGCTCCAAATTGTTCCAATCAGTCCACATATTCTTTGGAAAAAAGTTACACCATTTTAAGCGTCAGGTTTGGTGGGAGGAGTGGAGAAGTTGGTAAAGAAGTGCCATATACATAAATAGCCTACATCAAAATGCGAACAAAAATGGTCCCATGCATATTCTTGCTAAAGTGAACAGTTTCAGAGTTATGGGGGTGGGGTGTAAACGTAGAAATTTTTGCGTATATTTTAGATTTTGTGGAATAAATGTGTCATTATCACTAAGGAAACTAATTTTTCTATACAGGATAGTGTTTTATGAAAGCAAATTGTGATTTTAGTGGCCGGTGGTATGTTAGTGATAAGCCCTTGAAGGAACGACAACCTCACCACCTCCTCAAGGGGCGCTACTTTTTAAGGGAAAAGAGACTTCCACAGGCCTAGGCCATATAAACCTGTGGTATGGAGAAACCCACTCTGAAGCTTCTCTGGACAATGCCGCATCAAGAATGAATATCTTTCCAACAATTTTAATGTTTAATTTTAAATTATAAAAGTATTATCTGTGTAATAATTATGATATACAATTATATCATTTTTAATCATATTATCCTTAAAACTACAAATTTTGGAGGTTTTTCTTTAGAAAATAGGCATATTTGGCTGGATATTGTAACTATATTTTATTAAAATTTTCGAACTGCATAAACTGAGTTTAGTAGTAATATTGAATAAAAGTGTAGGGACCACCTTCACTGCCCTCCAAACATTGGGAATGATTCCTACTGCTAAGCTAACCCTGAATAACCTGTTTCAGGAGAGCCAGAAAAATTCCATCTGGGCCAGGTGACTTGAACGGTTGGAAATTGGATTTTGTTAAAGTCCATACACTCCCTGGTCGATTCCCAGTCCTCTCATCGAGTGCCTGAGAACCATTGTCTCTTTGGGATCACATTCTGGTCTGTGTTGTCCGGCAGAGCATATTGAGGAAAGTGAGTTTTGAGGAGCAGTTTCAGTAAGTATCATGTGCTGTCTTTGTATATTCCCCACCCATCCTCCTTCCTCATCGTACATCCTGGGTTGATTGGTATTCTAGCGAGGATTCTGTGAAGTCTAGCTTGGGCAGCTGTGCTTGTCTGATTTCAAGGTTGTAGGTGACAAGGGCCTCACGATATATAGCCCATTGTCCTTTCTGTCTCGCAATGTTAAACAGTTTTTGTACCTGTTTTCTTTGAATTTGCAAGCTATTATTCCACCAAGGCACACTCCTATTTGTGCACTTCTTAGTGACTGTGCAGTTGTCCTGATATGAGGTCACTATGACAGAGGTAACAGCCTCTGCTACTTCCTCAAACTCTACTGGATTCCTTACCGAGGTTTTAATTTTCGATAAGCCAAATCAAGGTCTCTCCTATATGTCTCCCAGTCTGTTTTCCTGGGATTCCTATAGATCATGACACTATGAGGGAAAGTAGTTCCTAGGGAGCTGCAGGACGTACTGTTGTAATTATCTGAGGTGTTTGCCAATCTTCTTACACCCGCACTCGATCGCATTCTTCTCTCATTCAGCCACTGCTGCCAGTAAGCTGAGCTGATGGGGGGGGGGGGGGGGGGGGGAATGCAGCTAACTTGAACAATAAACAATGAATGTATAGACTGGTTTGCAACACCCTGCAAGTAACACTGGTAGTGAAAACCATCTAGATCTTCAGTGCTCTTGGCTCTGAATATCGCAAAGAAAGAAATTCTTTCCAGCATCAGTCACTGCACTGGAGTCAGCTTTGGTATCGTTGAAGACTAGACGTTTCGTCCAAAGAGCGTTGTCGGCTTGCTCTTTCCACTTGTTGTAGATAGTTGATACAGTGCTACATCCTGTGAAGACGTATATTGCTAAGAGTACACCTTTCATATTCCCAATGCCTCGCTGAACGTCAGAAATAGTCTATCATTTTTCCTGCTGATTGCCTTTCTTTGGTACCCCGATTTTCAGTTTGTTCTCTGATAGTGTGTGGACAGTCAACAAGAGTAGTAAGCCCATGTCATCACCAACTTATCAAGCTTCAACTCCTTTCTTTGCTTCATCAATCGCTATTGAAACTATTAATAAGTTAGCATCACCCGATGCTTGATGAACTGTGAGCCACCTCTTTGGATGTGCACTGCAGGGAGAAAGGCTGATTTTGTTCTTATCGTTAGGTAGAAATTCGCTTTAATTTATTTTTACATGAACTGAGTGTTCTACTTTCACTTCAGTGTTGGTGGTAGAACGTGATCTGGATACGTGTTCTTCATCTTTTGTGTTTCTTGTATCCATCAAAAACAACAGTTGTTTTCCCCTAACGAGTAATTATGTTTTCTGTGTACAGCTCTCAAATCAGTCAGAAGATAGCTGGGCGTTGCCAGACAACAGGATAAAGGAGGTGACTCCATCAATGATGTAGGACACTTTCTCTGAATCTGGGATGATTGATGATTCATTTCAATCTGGAACCAATACAGTCACAATTGAAGATTTCCATCCTCATCAAGCCAGTTTCGTCGAACAAGGATGAAGGATAAGCACATAATTCAACTTCAAATAATACTTCAAGTCTCTCATCATTCTTTACTGTGCACACCCTCCGATGTAAGAGACTGTTAGGGTTCACACATGCAGTGTTGTTGTTAATTGTCATGGACGTGGTTATAGAGGCTAGAAACTTCACATCTAACGTTCTTTTCAAGTGTATCTCTTTGAATGTTTGTTCTCATTCTGTTTCAAGGCTAGTGTTCCAATTTCAAACGCTTCATCACAGCTTACGTTTTCATCTGCTTCAACCCCTGCTGATAAGGAAGAGAGTTCGGGTGCTTTAGAAAGCAGATTGTGTTCCTCAAACCAAGAAACAAAAGTTTGCAAGTCCTTGCAGCTTCTCTTCTGCCTTGCCTCTCGTATCTCCACGTGCTGCTCTGAAGAGAAGCTGCACACACCTGCGTATTCTTCCATTGCCTCACACGCCTGAGAACAAACTGACATGGAGTTGATTCAAGTTGCAATAGTTGCCGCAATAGTTGCAATAGCTGCCTCCAGTCAATGCACCAATGCTATTCAAGGATGTCATCGAAACCTGTTCAACAGTAATGTCACCCCAGACTCCAGACCAAAGCATTTCAGAACTTCGGATGGTGAAATAACCACAATTAACGAACAAATCGGTTTCTGGGCTCATTGAGTTGAGAAGTTGCAGCGAATCTTGTAGGTAAACTTGTGCAGATTTAGCGCAGTTTAAGTGACCAGACGCATGGAAAATGGGGAGCATTTGATGTACAGAGTGAAGGTAAAGGAGAAAGTCCCCACTCCTCTCAGCTCTGATATACGTTCGAACACTGTTTTTGGCATAGACAGGACTGTGCAACTCCTCCAAATCATTTCCTGCCATGATGAATAGATTCGCTGACAGAAAAGACATCAACAAGTGAGAACCTCCTAGTCGAATGAAAAGTGACTTCAATAGGCTGTCATTAGGTGCTTTTCCTACTATTTCACGAGATTTAGCTTACAAAGGTTGATCAAAAGTAACCGTTGTTATTCTTTCTCCATTGCTGGTCCCTTTTGTGGCAGCTTGTAGAACAGCCATATAAATTGTTGACGGATGTGGAGCCAAGTTGATGAATGTAAGAGGGACTACAGTTGAAGTTTGGAACCCTCTCGTCGCATACAGCATTTCCATGCAGCCACTACAATCAGGTTTACATTATTCTGGATCATCCAACCAGGTACCATTCAACCAAAACAAATTAAGTGTTCTGCCATGTTCATATGACAGCGGTTTTATTTTCAGGCAATCCATTTTTGCAGCAATTATTTTACAATCACCAGATGTACTTGGGGCTCTGTAAGTTTGCAAATCAAACAGGCCTCGTTTTTCAACAGCATGAGCAGTAACGTACTTTCGAGGGACATTGTCCTCTACCTGAAGAGCGGTTTTAGGTGTTATGCAAGCAGTTCCATCCACGACATGAAACGTGTTATGGCCACCCACAGTGCGGTCATTGTAGTCTCCATTATCGGAAACAAACTGCACGCATCCGTTCTCAATGTTTATATGTAGGTGTATTAGAGTAACTGTACCTAATTATCTGATTTCATAGCGGACATGAACATAAAGATTACTTATCGATAATGCAGTGTCTGAAAATGCTTTTTTTCCCCACAAAAGCCAGTGCTCATTACTCAGATTTTAGATGCTTTTGTTTCAGCTCTTATTTTAACCACATAAACAATGAACTACTAAAGTTAGTTTGTTATTGATTATATGTGACAGAATCACTTCAGTGAAATTTTTATTCTTACTTTGGGGTATCAAAATAGATGAAATTGTTTCTCTTGGATGATGTATAAAGACCGGTTCCATAATTACATAAATGATACCGAAAGTTAAATTTCCGGCCTCCAGTATGAACTTTTTTTTCCAAGCATGTTTTCTTGCATTCGCATTTCTGATTTCCAAACACATTTTCAATCTGAATTAGAATGGATGGTAGTAGCTTCACATTTATGTCATATTTATAAACTTATTTGAAATATTCATTGTATTTAATTATAATAATTTCGTAGAAAGGAAATACTTAGTATGTACTGCACAGTAGCGCCCATTAGCCAGAGTACTGCATTTCTCCTCATTATCGGATAAGAAATGTCGTTAGGGTAAAGTAAAGACGTCATTGAAATCGCGAGGCGTTGTGTTGGATGAGGGCGACAGGCGCAGAGCAAACCAGTCGGTGGATGTCTGTATCTTCCTTGTGGCAGGTTTGGCACAACGGCGTTGTTGCGAGATACGTGTTGTGCTGACGTTACGGTGTCGGGTATTTACCGTTCACATGGTAGGGCCATGTAGTCCGCGCCGACGTCATTAAATTGGGGACTGCATTCAAATCACAGTCAACCGTTTGAGATTTGCTTTCGACCACGATCCGTCGCTGCCGCAACATGAGGGTGCAAAGCGCATTCCGAGAGAGAAAGACAGAGAGAGAGAGAGAGAGAGAGCCTGAACAATATTGTGAGGTGCAGCTGTGTGCAGCGATGTAGAATACCGTACGAATAGCAAGAAGTGGCGGAGGAGACTGTTGAAGTTAATGTTACAAAATATATCGACTCAACCACTTGCTTATAGTGTAAAACACTAAGATTGACGCGTTTCGGAAGTCAAGCTTCCATCATCAGAATAATAAAAAGTAAAAGAACCTGTTAAAACTCGCTAAAATGGAACATGCACCAAGCACAATGAAATTGATAATAAAATTAAAACATCGTGGCTACTTCCCTTGTTGCAGCCGTGTCTTCCAAGGCGCATCTCCTCATAGTAGTCAAAACATAAAAAAACTCTAAAATGGTGTCGCCTATGGTGTTCAACATCTAACCACATGGCTCTCTCCTCCATCGTCGTAAACCGCCCGTGCGTCTTAGTTGATACCACACAGCACGGAGCCAAACACGACAGTGAAACGCGAGTGAGCTCACGCGCAAGTAAACAAGGAAGTCACAGAGATGTCTATATAAACAGATGACGTATACATGTTGCAAGTACCTCATGAAGTGATGGTATCCTGCCAATTGCTAAAATTGTAATTACAAAAAGAAACCAGTGAAACGTTTGAAAAAGTTATTTGTATCACCAGTTAGCTGGTCATTCAGTGTGTTCTGAGTATCCACGCTATGTATCGTAATTTCCAGCACTTCTAGTAGATCCAGCTTTTTGCCTTTGTCCTGTCTATGTAAAATAACGAGATCCTGACCTATTCCCAACATGGGGTGTCCCGTTTCCCATGTATGCGTGGCTACAGCTGACTTTAGGAAATTATTAAGCCGGAAAGCGTCGCTATGTTGTTTGTAACGTACTTTAAAGGACCTACCAGTCTGGCCTACATAGCTTGCCTTGCACGTGTTACACTGAATTTTATAAACTCCAGCTCTCTCATATTTATCGCTTTCCTGCTGTAAATTATTTCTTAGTTTAAACCGCAGCGTATTATTGGTCTGAAAAGCGGTATCAACTTCAAAAGGTTTGAAAATGTTAGCCACTTTTTGCGAAATATCACCGAAGTATGGTATTGTGACTCTCGTAATATTATTTGCGGTATTCTTCATTGCATTCACGCGCTGTTTCTGTCGTAATAATTTATTGACAACGTTTTGTTGATACCCGTTAGTTCTGGCTAATTGTTTCACGATGTTCAGCTCAGTCATTCTATCTTCTTCATTCATAGGGGCTCTAAAGGCTCTATCTATCAAAGATCTAAAAGCAGAAAGTTTCTGGCTGTTAGGATGGCAGGAATTACTTTGTATCAACACATCAGTTGTGGTTGGTTTCCTAAATATTTTAAAAACATGCCTACCATTTTGTTTCCTAATACGCGTCAATCTTAGTGTTTTACACCATAAACAAGTGGCTGAGCCGATATATTTTTTAACATTGACGTTCACAACAACCACCTCTCATCCAGTATGGATAAAATCTAAGACTGTTGAAGAGTTGACAGCAGCGGCTTATATAGTGGAAGGTGTCGATTGGAAGACGCCGATGAGTGCAGCTCCCGGCAGATTCGCGACGTGGTCTACAGCCAGCACGTGTAGACTGGGCCCCGGCGATGGTAACAAGACATGTTATACATGATGCAGCACTTCTATATTCTACAAATAGTAGTGTTTAGAAACAGCTACTAATAACAGAAAAATTCCCTGAAATCACAATCCATGTGTCGTGAAGAGCTTGTTACAGCCACTGTTCGCAGTGGATAATGGTTTGACCAGTAAGTACTCTAATGCAACGCCCCAGTAGACTGGAGTTCACTAACAGTACACATGTTGTTTGACTCTTTGTGCGATACTCTTCGCGAGACGCTACAGAGGCGCGCCACAAAAAGAACTTCACTCACACGATTCAGAGTATAGGCTTTATAGGCTTTGCAGCTGGCAAATTGCTTACCTCCTTTTCATTGTTGTAAAGGACACTAATGGACACTTTGGACTGGGAATTTGAGGATCTCCTTTTAAAGCATTAAATGTTCTTGTGACTGCATCGAAACCTGATGAAACTACCGTCCGACCAAATCGACACGTTTCACAGAGATTTCTTCCGAAGGGTGGGAAAATATTGTATTATAGTTAGTTTCCTGGGATGATAAGAATGAAAGAACAATTTTGAGTGCTGCACTTGAGCATATGGAACTTGTTCATGTGGAGATCCCAGTACCTTGATACGTCGGGTAAAGCTGATGGACTCAGATGGCTTTCGAAGTTTGAACAACTTTGTGAGAACATTTTCATACTATATCTAATACTGCTGAATGACTATGATGTACATCTCCACTTGAGAAGCAATATTATCTTGCTCAGTCACTACCACATAATCAGTTTCATTCACCAAGGATCGCCAATGTACTGAAATATGCGTGGTACATATCATTATACCTACAAGATCGACTACCACAATTGGACACTCCTGCTTAATTTTGTATAATATTCGCTGCTTGCTCAGTGTATCAGGTGAAGAAATTTCATTCATGTTACGTTTCTCGCGTAACGATACGTTATGTTTTATACATTTCTTTACATATTGTCATTATTGTAATGGTTTTTTAACATAACATTTCATTTTCAAGTAACAAAATAAATGTTTGTGAAATTGTCGACTAAAAACAAAGAAATAACTGAACTTAAGATGTAAAATTAGCATTTTAAACATAAAACATAGCTAATAAAAAGAAATAAACAGAATGATAATGGACGTTTTGGTTTTTCAAGTAGGTGTCTTGAAAATATTTCGACAGTGCATTATTTACAACTTATTTTCAAAAATGGCATTTCAGGGACGACCTTCATTACGTGTGGATGGATGTGGTGTGAGAGCTTCTGTACTTTATGTTGTAACGAAAGCCTTCATTTTGCAGTATTAACAAGGTATTGTTGTCGTAAGGTAAATCACAAAACTACAAATTATAACAAAAATTGATTATAGTGGCTTGAAGAATGTTAATTACATTTCAACAATTATATGAACACACTTCTTTTATATTTTGTGGTTTTGAAGATATTCCCTCTAATGCTAAAATGACTCTTTACCTTTTGGGTTTGTTTATACCCCCTAAAAGTGAAAATGGTCCAAAACGAGACAATAACTATACCATTATTTGCACTCTATGTATCCACCAAGCTTCATCAAAAACCTTAGAATGTTTGTTCCCTTGTGAGTATTTGTGCTGCTGAAGAGAGTAAACAATGTTCTTACTGTGTTAAATCTCGTCTGACATCAAAGTCATTCTAACAGTACAGAAAACCCTCTCACACCAATTAATTTCCACAAACTTGTCAAGTATCACAACACTGTTTTCACATTTAACACATCTGGAAAAGACATTCTAGTTATGCAAAAATTACAGTCTTTATGCTGAATATAATAATGCTTAAGTCAAATATTACTCTGTTATTTACCACACATATTCGAAATACTGGTACCTAAGAAATGACAGTGAACTCTGGAGAATACTCTTTCAATGCCTAATAACAAGTGCTATAAGAAAAATAGCACAGTAAACCTTATAAATTAGGTGTAAAAGATGTAAACTATAATATCACGATACAGTTCTAGGCTTGCAATGAAAGAAATTAGGCATTCTCGGCGTACTCTTGATGTAACAGACTATTTTTCAGCACCATTTTAGGAGTGGCGAAGGTAACCTGTCTTTGGAAACATAGATAGATGGCAGTTATTGCACAAACTTCTGGAATCGGAATTATGGCTCCATAAAATGTTTGTACGAGGGACTAAGGCTTCCTAGATGTGGAAGTATTTAATTTGAATCCAGTGTTCTTGCAAAGTGTACGGAGTCACTTTAGTCAACTGTAGTGTCAGTAGTGCTAGTATCGTCGTAACTGCCGTCTGCTTCACATCTGCTGTGTAGCGAGCTACGTAAATTTAAGTATTAACTGTGTTTTTCTTACGTGTCACTTCTTTTTCCATGTGTTTCTGCTTTTAGGAAGCTTTAATTTTCGTGTACTAGTAATAGTGTTCCATAGATCCAGAGACAGTTAGTGCGTATTTTCATTGTTGCCAACAAGAAGTGTCTAGTAACCACAGTTTAGTCAGCTATCAGCCGCCTTTAGTGAATAGCAGTCTAGTTAAAAGTTGATTAACCCTCTACAGTAAATTGATTTTTTAGCATGGATAGGATGTGTGACTGCTGTGTACGGACGCAGGAGGAGCTGGCCACTGTTCGCGAACAGCTAAACGTGCTGATGGCCACGGTCAGCCGTCTTTAGGCTGCCGCCTCGGAATGTAGCGGCAGTGGGGAGTCTGGTGCGTCGCATGGTACACCCCAGGTGTTACATGCTTCACCCACTGTCCCTGCTGTCGAGACATCTTCGCGGGTACCGGGCGCGTTTGCTCATGTCGGCACCAATGACACCTGCTGTCTGGGTTGAGAGGTCATCCTCAGTTCATACAGGCGGTTGGCGGAGTTGGTGAAGGCGGAAAGCCTCGCTCGCGGGGTGGAATCTGAGCAATAATATGTAGTGTCGTTCCCAGAACCGATCGCGGTCCTCTGGTTTGGAGCCGAGTGGAAGGCTTAAACTAGAGGCTCAGACGATTCTGCGGAGATCTGGGATGCAAATTTCTCGACCTCCGCCATCGGGTGGAGAAATGTAGGGTCCCTCTGTATAGGTCAGGCGTGCACTACACGCAGAAAGCGGCTACAAGGGTAGCGGAGTACGTGTGGAGTGCACATGTTGGTTTTTAAGTTAGATAATTCCCTCCCTAGGCCCGACAAGACGCCTCCTGAGACGCGACAAGGTAGCAGTAGGTAAAAAGCAACAGGGAATGACAATATTAATGTGGTAATAGTAAACTGCAGGAGCGTCTATAGAAAGGTCCCAGAACTGCTCTCATTAATAAACGGTCACAATGCCCACATATTACTAGGGGCGGAAAGTCGGCTGAAACAAGATGTAAACAATAATTAAATTCTAAACTCAGATTCGAATGTTTACCGCAGGATGGACAGTGAATGGGGAGGCGTGTTTATAGCGATAAGAAGTGCAATAGTATCGAAGGAAATTGACGGAGATACGAAATGTGAAATAATTTGGATGAAGGTCACGGTTAAAGCAGGCTCAAACATGGTAACTGGATGTCTCTATAGGCCCCCTGGTTCAGCAGCTGTTGTGGCAGAGCACCTGAAGGAAAATTTGGAAAATATTTCGAGTAGATTTCCCGACCATGTTATAGTTCTGGGTGGAGATTTTAATTTGCCAGCTCTAGATTGGGAGACTCAAACGTTTATAATACGTGGCAGGGACAAAGAATCCAGTGAAATTCTTTTAAGTGCATTATCTGAAAACTACCTTGAGCAGTTAAACAGAGAACCGACTCGTGGCGATAATATATTAGACCTTCTGGTGAAAAACAGACCCGACCTATTTGACACAGGTAACGCAGAACAGGGAATCAGCGATCATAAAGCTGTTGCTGCATCGATGACTTCAGCCGTAAATAGAAATATTAAAAAAAGGTAGGAAGACTTTTCTGTCTAGGAAAAGTGACAAAAAGGAGATTTCAGAGTACCTGACAGCTCAACACAAAAGTTTTATCTCAAGTACAGATAGTGTTGAGAATCAGTGGACAAAGATCAAAACCATCGTACAATATGCATTAGATGAGTATGTGCCAAGCAAGATCGTAAGGGATGGAAAAGAGCCACCGTGGTACAACAACAGAGTTAGAAAACTGCTACGGAAGCAAAGGGAACTTCACAGCAAACATAAACATAGCCAAAGCCAAGCAGACAAACAAAAATTACACGAAGCGAAATGTAGTGTGCGGAGGGCTATGCGAGAGACGTTCAATGAATTCGAAAGTAAAGTTCTATGTACCGACTTGGCGGAAAATCCTAAGAAATTCTGGTCTCATGCCAAGCGGTAGGTGGATCAAAACAAAATGTCCAGACACTCTGTGACCAAAATGGTACTGAAACAGAGGATGTCAGACTAAAGGCCGAAATACTAAATGTCTTTTTCCAAAGCTGTTTCACAGAGGAAGACTGCACCGTAGTTCCTTTTCTAGATTGTGGCACAGATCACAAAATGGTAGATATCGAAATAGATGACAGAGGAATAGAAAAACAATTAAATCTCTCAAAAGATGAAAAGCCGTTGGACCTGATAGGATAACAGTTCGATTTTACACAGAGTATGCGAAGGAACGTGCCCCCCTTCTTGCAGCGGTGTACTGTAGGTCTATAGAAGAGCGTAACGTTCCAAAACACTGGAAAAGGGCACAGGTCAACCCCGTTTTCAAGGAGGGACATCGAACAGATTTGCAGAACTCTAACGTCGATCAGTTGTAGAATTTTGCAACACGTCTTATGTTCGAGTATAATGACTTTTCTGGAGACTAGAAATCTACTCTGTAGGAATCAGCATGGGTTTCGAAAAAGACGATCGTGTGAAACCCAGCTCAAGCTATTCGTCCACGAGACTCAGAGGGCCATAGGCACGGGTCCCCAGGTTGATGCCGTGTTTCTTGACTTCCGCAAGGCGTTTGATGCAGTCCCCCACAGTCGTTTAATGAACAAAGTAAGAGCATATGGACTATCAAGCCAATTGTGTGATTGGATTGAAGAGTTCCTAGATAACAGAACGCAGCATGTCATTCTCAATGGAGAGAAGTCTTCCGAAGTAAGAGTGATTTTTAGGTGTGCCGCAGGGGAGTGTCGTAGGACCGTTGCTATTCACAATATAAATAAATGACCTTGTGGATAACACCGTAAGTTCACTGATGCTTTTTGCGGATGATGCTGTAGTACATCGAGGGGTTGTAACAATGGAAAACTGTACTTAAATGCAGGAGGATCTCCAACGAATTGACGCATGGTGCAGGGAATGGCAATAGAATCTCAATGTAGACAAGTGTGAGGTGCTGCGAATACACAGAAAGAAAGATCCTTTATCATTTAGCTACAATATAGCAGGTCAACAACTGGAAGCAGTTAATTCCATAAATTTTCTGGGAATAGGCATTAGGAGTGATTTTAAGTGGAATGACCATATAAAATTAATCGTCGGTAAAGCAGTCCTAAGGAAATGCAGTCCGAAAACAAAGGAAGTAGGTTACAGCACACTTGTTCGACCACTGCTAGAATAGTGCTCACCGGTGTGGGATCCGTACCAGATAGGGTTGATAGAAGAGATTAAGAAGAGCCAACAGAGAGCAGCGGGCTTCGTTTCAGCATCATTTAGAAATCGCGAAAGCGTTACGGAGATGATAGATAAACTCCAGTGGAAGACTCTGCAAGAGAGACGCCCAGTTGCTCGGTTCGAGCTTTTGTTGAAGTTTCGAGAACATACCTTCACCGATGAGTCAAGCAGTATATTGCTCTCTCCTACGTATATCTCCGGAAGATAAGGATAAAATCAGAGAGATTAGAGCCCACACAGAGACATATCGACAATCTTTCTTTCCACGAACAATACGAGACTGGAATAGAGAGGAGAACCGATAGAGATACTCAAGGTACCATCCGCCACACACCGTCAGGTGGCTTGCGAGGTATGGATGTAGATGTAGGTGTAGAAATCGTTCATATTTTGAGAAATAATGCAATTCCATCTTAAGCTAATTGTCATGGTGTTCTGGAGCTATACTTTTACGATGAACGCCTTCCATGTGTGTGTGTGTGTGTGTGTGTGTGTGTGTGTGTGTGTGCGCGTCTTTTACTACTCGATAAACTATAAATAATTTTATAGATGATTTTGGTTCTGATATATCAAATCTGTGATTTTCTTTGTCATGTTATATCTCTGTCACCCACCTATGACATGTGTGCATAAACAAAGCAGTTGTTCTCCATTTTAGGTAATATATGACAGTAAAGCACCTTATACCTTCCTTCATACATCAGGGTTTGTGTGTGTTGTGTGAATGTGCGGTGTTTTCATTACATGTTTGTGTTGATTATAGGAAATGCTGTCAGTAAATGTGTTTCTTTCAGACATCGCCTCGACTCGGTATAATCTTTTATAATAATCGCAATCTGCAATATGATCTACACTCCTGGAAATTGAAATAAGAACACCGTGAATTCATTGTCCCAGGAAGGGGAAACTTTATTGACACATTCCTGGGGTCAGAACATCACATGATCACACTGACAGAACCACAGGCACATAGACACAGGCAACAGAGCATGCACAATGTCGGCACTAGTACAGTGTATATCCACCTTTCGCAGCAATGCAGGCTGCTATTCTCCCATGGAGACGATCGTAGAGATGCTGGATGTAGTCCTGTGGAACGGCTTGCCATGCCATTTCCACCTGGCGCCTCAGTTGGACCAGCGTTCGTGCTGGACGTGCAGACCGCGTGAGACGACGCTTCATCCAGTCCCAAACATGCTCAATGGGGGACAGATCCGGAGATCTTGCTGGCCAAGGTAGTTGACTTACACCTTCTAGAGCACGTTGGGTGGCACGGGATACTTGCGGACGTGCATTGTACTGTTGGAACAGCAAGTTCCCTTGCCGGTCTAGGAATGGTAGAACGATGGGTTCGATGACGGTTTGGATGTACCGTGCACTATTCAGTGTCCCCTCGACGATCACCAGTGGTGTACGGCCAGTGTAGGAGATCGCTCCCCACACCATGATGCCGGGTGTTGGCCCTGTGTGCCTCGGTCGTATGCAGTCCTGATTGTGGCGCTCACCTGCACGGCGCCAAACACGCATACGACCATCATTGGCACCAAGGCAGAAGCGACTCTCATCGCTGAAGACGACACGTCTCCATTCGTCCCTCCATTCACGCCTGTCGCGACACCGCTGGAGGCGGGCTGCACGATGTTGGGGCGTGAGCGGAAGACGGCCTAACGGTGTGCGGGACCGTAGCTCAGCTTCATGGAGACGGTTGCGAATGGTCCTCGCCGATACCCTAGGAGCAACAGTGTCCCTAATTTGCTGGGAAGTGGCGGTGCGGTCCCCTACGGCACTGCGTAGGATCCTACGGTCTTGGCGTGCATCCGTGCGTCGCTGCGGTCCGGTCCCAGGTCGACGGGCACGTGCACCTTCCGCCGACCACTGGCGACAACATCGATGTACTGTGGAGACCTCACGCCCCACGTGTTGAGCAATTCGGCGGTACGTCCACCCGGCCTCCCGCATGCCCACTATACGCCCTCGCTCAAAGTCCGTCAACTGCACATACGGTTCACGTCCACGCTGTCGCGGCATGCTACCAGTGTTAAAGACTGCGATGGAGCTCCGTATGCCACGGCAAACTGGCTGACACTGACGGCGGCGGTGCACAAATGCTGCGCAGCTAGCGCCAATCGACGGCCAACACCGCGGTTCCTGGTGTGTCCGCTGTGCCGTGCGTGTGATCATTGCTTGTACAGCCCTCTCGCAGTGTCCGGAACAAGTATGGTGGGTCTGACACACCGGTGTCAATGTGTTCTTTTTTCCATTTCCAGGAGTGTATTATCTTCATCTTTCCTAAATTGGCGCTATTCCTCAATGACTTGGTTCAATTATACATTCAAAAATGCTTATTTGTTTTTTGTGCTCAAATAGTACTTATCTTGGTTAGGATAGTTTCGATGTTGTAGGCCTAACTTAGAACGTGAACTGTCTGTTACTTTTCATAAACGACATGTATTTTGGCGTGGAAAGAGAGTACTTATGATTCACAATAATGATTTGCAACCCGTATGACAAATACGTGTGGGTAATAACAGTGTGATAGTTAATTTAGACATTGTGATACACGTTGACAACACTGCACTTTTTGCACTGCTGGCGTGTTTTTTGCAGACATTCTATATGTGAAAAAACATAATGAAACATGGAAGTTTTAGCAGTTCACTATAATGTTTGACTGGCTTTGATATCAGAAGAGATTTGGCATGGTGGTGACATTGCTTACTCTTGTCGACAAGTGCAATATAAGTTCTAGCGCCTATGTGTGTCTTGTAAAGATGCATGCATTTCATGTTGTGCTGACAAGATGTGAGAGTTTTGGATACGAGGAAGTGTACTTCCTCAGTGGTTCAGTACTCTCGAAATATCGAAGCATATTTTACATCTTAAACTGGATAAAACTGCATGTGTTCTACTCTCAGACTAGCTGAGGCGTGTAAAATGCATAGTCATCTGTTTATTCTTGCCGCTGCTTTCCTACCCAACTTTCGAAATGTGACAGGAATTTAGATTTGGGAAGTAATTAATTTGTGTGTTAGTTCAGTCTTTGAAAATACGCAAGTGCTGCTTTAAGTAACGTTTGGGGGAATATGGCGGAAAACATTCAGAGCATTTCTAGAGCTCTGAGCACCCTCGGAAGTACTATGAAATACTGCAAGTTACACATTTTACGTAAATTTTGGATAAATATGTAGCTATCCATTATATCTAATTAATACTCTCATTGCACATTCTGTAATATAAGACCTGTATTTTCATATACTTTGCGCCATCACAATTTTAAAATTTGTGTGCTTGACAACTTCGTTTTCTTACTGAAACATTTCCTCCTACTGAACAATTAAATCAGATACGACAGGATTTCAACGGTTACCGTAAAAAACGATTAGAGTAAGAAACAAATATTAAGAGGTTTAAGTCCTAAACCAGCGTGCGTAATGCCTACTTTTCAAGGTATACTAAATAAATTACACCGATCCTCACGTCAGTAGCTACGTATAATCTCCGTCTCCGAACATTTATCGCGTGGTCGACGTCAACAGTTCTCACGACCTGGTAGTTTTTTGTTTTTAATTTTTACTTTCTGGCTGGCCACCTCAGCCATAAGTTAAGCCTAATGGAGGAAACCTGTGTTCACCACCTGTCTGCGAATCCTGTAAACAATGTTTTTTATAGAATGAGATCCTCACTCAGCAGCTGGGTGTGCGCTGATATGAAACTTTCTGGCAGATTAAAACTGTGCACCAGACCGAGACTCGAATTCGGCATCTTTGCCTTTCACGGGCAAGTGTTCTCCCATCTGAGCTATCCAAGCACGACTCACGACCCGTCCTCACAGCTTCAATTCTGCCAGTACCTCGCCTCCTACCTTCCAAACTCCACTGCGAACCTTGCAGAACTAGCACTCCTGGAAGAAAGGATATTGCGGGGACATGGCTTAGCCACAGTTTCGGGGATGTTTCCAAAATGAGATTTTCACTTTGCAGCGGACTGTGCGCTGATATGATATTCAAGCTGTGAGGACAGGTCGTGAGTCATGCTTGGGTGGCTCAGATGATAGAGCACTTGCCCGCAAAAGAGAAAAGGCCCGAGTTCGAGTCTCAGTGTTGCACACAGTGTTAATCTGCCAGGAAGTTTCACTGTACTTTATGTTTTAGGATTCCAGTTGCTTGTGTATACGTTGAGGCAGAGACTGGGGACCTGCACAGCATTCGCCTAAACGAGCGTGAAGAACCGCCTAAAAATCTCACTGAGGCTGGGCAGTGAATCAAACCAACATCTGTAAGTCCAGCGTATGGCATGCATTCGTGTCTGGTCCAGCTCCCTGCCTTGCGAACTAGCTCGCCACACGTGGAAACTCTAGGAGCACATCTGTAGCTCTGCTGATGTGGAGTCCACACTACACTCGCGCTGATTTAGTGCAAGTACACTGTTTCAATCCGGTATTCTTACTCAATTTCTGCTGCTACAGTTCGCTATGGTTTCTTTTAGGTCAATGATAGAAAAATATTAATTCAGTATCTATCGTTGTTCTTCTTATAATGCAAACACCGCCAATAAACTACTTTAATTTACTTTAGTATTTCAGTTAATGTGACTATTAAAACGTCAACAGCTCTGTGTTGGAAAGATCGGCCTCGGTATTTTTGTAACAAATCTGACACAGATTCAAGGAATCTAGATATTTAAGATGTTCGTCCTCTGTCGGTGCAAAGTGTTTGACATTTACGAGGAAGTAGTGGCTTCACGGATTTTTTTTATTTTATATCAAAATGTATTCACCATTTCACGTCCTTTCTCTATCTTGTGTTATAGGACTGCTAACTCGACTACGACAATTACATTTCAAGATTTTTTCCTGTTTCCTCTTTTAAAAGATGTAACTCACACTACTAAACTCATTATCTATGAACCGCTACAGTTTATAAGAGGAAGTATACTAATATGTATTTTCTTACGTTATTTCATGCTATGCATTATAAATTACGTCCAACACAACAATTACTCTGCGGAATTCAGGATGAGGCTGGCAACAGATAATTAAACCGTTTAACTGAAAGGTTTTTACTACCATTACGGAGACTAGAGTTTTCTCGTTCAAATAAAACAGTTTCAGTTGAAAATCTGTATGTGACGCAACGATTAAGTCTTTGATGTAACACCACATTGTATTTACAGTGTACTGTGCCTAGTGTATACGAATTTCTGTTTATATTATTGTTCTACTCACCACTGCTTGCGTAGCTGAAACGTTCACAATACGTTACCTCTGCAGCTTCTGCGCTGACGGCATCTTCGTGCAGCCCTTCCACCCACCTGCGGCGGTCCCGGGCGCTCCCAAAATGCCTCAGCACCCATGCCGACACCATCTCTTGCTTCTCCTTCGTGTACGTTTCCTGCAACAGAAAAAGACAGTCATATTAATTCAGAATTACTTTCCCCGTTAATAAAACGTATACCTATCCCAACAAAGACCTTTCCAGTTCTTCTGTTATTTATCTCGTCTACACTTCCGTCCTGCAACAGATGAAGACACTGCAGTCAGTATAGGGTTAACGAAACGCTAGATCCGTTTAAATAGAAATTTCTCTCTATGCTGGGTGTTAGATCATTGTTGTAAATGGTGATGTGAGTGACGGAAGTACAGAGAAAGGGAGCTACAGGGAGTTTGTCCCTGATTATGTTACAAAGTTTCAGGGGAGTGATGGAAACGGATAAATATATCAATCCGACGCATGGGACCATCATCCAGAAACGAAATTCGCAAGCGAAAATCGTTCTGATACCTCAGACAGTGCATCACTTCTACTGGAAATCCTTTACTTTTCATATTTTGGGATTAGGTAGTTTGAACCAAAACAACAAAAATATCCAGTAAACAAGGGCTCTAAAATACATACGTAATGAGGTATTAGTTGTTGTTCAGTAGAAGACATGTATTCCACAGTAGCAAAAGTTAACAACTGCTCATAGCTCATCAGGTTTGCACTTTAGAGTCCATATTTAATGAACCATTTTTTTATTTATCGATTCTACTTTCTTCGCAAGTTCGGACAACGAAGAGCCTGCTGCAGAAAGGCGACTGTCAGAGACACCAGAATAATTTTCGCTTATAACTTTCGACTCGCTCGTTTACTGGACATGGCCCGCTACCTCACGCTGATACATTTACCGTTTTCTATCAATCCCGAGAGTTTGTAGCATCATTATGAAATCATCCTGTAGACTGTATATTATTTTCCAATTAAGACTTTACCGATAAGTACAATTTGTACACTGCTTGGTGAAAATGTTATGTACTTTGTTTGTTATTCAACACTTCAGCATCTATGGTTCTGATTGTTAATATATGAAAGTTGAATGACATACAAAGTATGTTTATTTTAACCCATCTTCTTGCATCTGTAACTAATCGAAATGGACAGTACTCACACAGTCTTTTATCAACGTATGTTCATCTACAATGTGTGTATCAACGCGTCACGTAAAACGAGAAAGGCATGACACTTGCGAGATTTTACGTTGATTACGCATCTCTCTTTATCATTTGACGACTGTTGTGTGTGTATCAACGTACTATATAGAGGAATACAGACAGGAATTTTTCAGATTGTATCCTGGAGTGTAACATTCCAGTCCGTCGTTATGTGCAAGAAATAGCAACATCTAACTCAAGTCAATCTGTTCTAAAAATGCAGCATTTCTGGTTGACATATGAGAACACAGCAATTTGAATGTTATCAGCCAACAGCTAATGCAGGTACAATTTGACCTATGTGATACGATACCAAGAGGGTTTATTGTGGGCAGCGGGCCTCGTGACTTGGAATAACGTAGAGGTAATTGCAACAGCTTACAAGCAAGACAAATCTCTGAAGACAGTGGACATGAGCAGGAAATTGTAGCCATTTTAAATTTCATTGGCGAGGGACATGTCCCAGCTAAAAATATCAAAGGCATATTCCTAAGCCCGTGTAACAGGAAACAGTCGGTGACTTTCCTGACGAGTGTTACAAATAGACAGCACATAGTAAGCTCAGAGGTTAATTAGTTACAAAACTAAGTATCCAAGCTATCAAAATTTTTTCTAAGAAAATGTCTTATTTGCTAGAAATAAATTACAAATTATTCCTATTCCCCAGTTCCAAGCAAGTATTTCGAAAAACTGACCTTAATTTCAAAGCATATTGCTGTCTGAAAACATTTCCAGATGGGGAACCATCTGATTCACTACCAAGTCAGCTGCCATTTGACTGAAGAAATCTAGGCTGTGGATCCTACCTCAAAGTATCCACATTACTCTCTGTGCTAGAGAATGAAAAATATAAAGAGATGATAATTTCTAATTTTCACCTTGTACCACTTCCTTAATCGCAGAATATCATTTCTTTTAGACGTAGAGCCAAGGTTACATCGTGACTCATAGATTACACTACGTAGGCAGACTGAGTTACTATTTACAGCTAGTCTTATTTAAATTAAGCTTCCCTAGGCTTCTGTTGTGGTGAGTACAATTAATCGTATATTACAATTTTCCGTCAGGTCAGAAATGATGCCAAGTTCTCTCTATCATTACTCAGTTAACTACTAATCAAAATAATGAAATTGCTAGTGGACAAGTAGTAGCATCTTACATGTCTTTACAAAGATTTTGTAAGTTCTGTACATGTTTCTTTCAATACATACCGGGATTTTATTGGCAGGGCTCACTTCCCAAGCCTGACTGCCAGGTGTCGGCGCTTCTTCAGGATGAACTCTGAAATAAATTAAATATTCTTAGTTTTATTTATTCATAAATTTAAAATCGTTTTTACACAAATTATTCATTCAAGGAATTACACATGTAGCAGCCATGGGAAACTGTTATATACTTATGATTACTTTAATTTGATTAAAACACATATTATGTCACACAAATAACCGAAACTCTTTGATACTTGAGTTACTGGTTCAATATGGATTTTGCACATTCTTCATAGCCATTCTTTGAACATGATTGGGCTATTTTCCTACAATCAGAATTCTGAAGAATGACAATGAATACTCAAGTCCCAGCACACAGCTTCAGAACATAAATTTGGATAAGCCCAAACACCCCTCCCCCACTCCCTCCAACCCTAGAGATCTCTGTGTGGTGCAGTAATTACAGCATATTCACGAATTCTGCTGTGCTACATGATAAGTTCCACGCTGAAGAATTCTGAACACACAGCACAACAGGCCGCACTCACCTGCTGGTACTCCTGGACCTGCGGCCTCGTGGCAACCTAATGCAGAGGCAGCAGGCCAGCAGCCGCCGCAGCAGACTGCGGCTGGTCTTGGCCTCCCTCACCTCCTCCTCCTCTTCGCCACCCTCTGTCTCAACCACATCCCGGTGCTGCTGCGGCAGCTGCTGTCGGGCTGTTTCGCCTCCGCCTTGCCTCTCTTGCACCTTACCTGCTGCCACGTTTGATATTACATATGTGAGCGCGGATCTCGGGGACGGCTCAGATTGCACATCGTGTCGGTAGCAGTGGCCTGTGATTTAAAAGTTCACCATCAGTCTAAACAACATCTATCTGCAAAAGCTCACTGTCATCTACTGCTACAAGCTAATAATGTGTCATAATTGCAGTATGTACATAGACAGCTATAATACTTATCATTACTGCTCTAGCATGTCACAAAAGGTGAATACATCTTATAGTACTTACTGCTACCCAATGTTGTCAACACTGTTAGTGGACAAATAATAATGAAGTTAGCACCCTCTGTAAACAGAAATTTATTTGATGTGATAAATAGTTATGAACTAATCTAGTGTTTAATAAGTATGAAACACCAGTGATGACCATCACAGAGGGCTGTGTTATGCCCATTACCAGTACAGTATTTAGTGGAAATATGATTCACACTACGGTGGTTCTAAACTGGAGAGCTATGAAGCTTTCCTCAGCGTTTGCTGTAATTCTGTTACTACCACATGGATTTAGTTGAAAGTTCCATCGGGAGAGAGTTCACCTACTGACAGACGCAATTCATGGAATCTGTCCTTGCTACTTAGCTATCAGGCTAATGAAGAGACCATAACCAGCAAAAAATTCATACCCTTAAACGTGACCTTTCCTAGCATCACTCCTAATAGAAATGATCGGTCCAGTGCTTTTTGCTGCAAGACTAGCAGAACAAATCATCCTTAGCAAATATCACAGAATCCCCAGATCATGTTACGTATGAAGCAAACTACAACACAGTAACAAAGACGTTACAACGCTACATTCATTTCGTGTTTACTATAGCAGATGCAGATGGGATGTGGAAACAAGTTGCTGATATCAAAGGCAAGCTCTGTAACAAAGCCACTTCATCAAAACCGTTACACTACTTGAATCCTTACTACTTGTATCCCCAGCTCACAAAGAGGTACTCACGGTATTTGAACAAGACCTCCACGTCTTGCTCCCGTACAGGTCGTAGAGGTGGAACGGCTCTACACTCTGCATCAGCACTCATCACCTGTAACAGATATATGGAATGCAATGAGTAACGGGCATCACGCTAAACTGCAAGACACCGAATTTTATGAATAGCAGTAAATGTTTGTAAGACGCTCGGCAAAAACGTTTGATCGATATGCAATACAGCAATCACTCCAATTAAGTGATATTAGGACAAAACGACATGTAATGTTGATAATGTAAAAAAAGTGAGACGCCAGCTTGCGTTGATGTACTAAGGATTTATTTTAGCTACAGTTCGTAAATCTTGACGATAGCTTCCGTGTTGGACATGTCGGTGGAATGCACCTATATTCGGCAGCAGTACTTAGGACCTGGAACAGAGACACAGATGGAATGAGTGTGGGGTATTATGCTATATCCAGAGCGACGGTATTTTCTCAATAGTAGCCAACGTTTTGTAAAACTCACATCAAAATTTTTCTCAACGTTCAGTTCAGTAATTATTATAAAATGTATTTCATCACGTTCCATCATTAATAAGAACAAGATAAAGCGTTCTTCCACCGATGTGCTAATTGAAACTTTTAAGATTATTCCGTAAATTACGTATAAAGCACTTCAAACGAATGATTAGTACTCATATATCTTGGTTATGTATCTACCTCCTATTAGTTTACTAAATAATATCACGGAAAAGGATTTTCTGAAGTGACGCTATATATTTTATTTCTGTGCCTGCAGAGCTGCAAATTATGCATTAGTGTCCAATGTGTATAAAGAAACGCAACAGGACCACAAAACTATTTGAAGATTCACGTGTTAATTGCGGTCGAATATTTAAATACGGTTTGCAAAAGTCTAGTACGAGGCTACTTTTTATTCGAATTATTTTACGAACCAGAATTACAAAAAATCGAAGCACGCAATCACCCACCTCGGTCGTATGAATTACAACCTACTGCTTTCCTAACCGTGTCATTTTGTAACATTACAATACAACGCAATTAAAGACAGAGAAGTGTTTTATTGAAAGTGAGCTGCAGGTGAGGAGGACGATCAACATGGAGGAACGTCAGTCGCCGTGATGTCTTTTACTATGTTGAAATTTAAATAGCGAGGACGTCAATAATATCAAATTACGTGTCATACGCTGCCATTGCCATTAATCCACATTTATTGTCACCTTCCTTGAATTTTCTTGCGTTTTGAGCAACAAAAGTGTCTTAACACTCAAAAACAATGTAAACGTTTTTAATCGAGATTTGTTTGCCGACACCATTTTGTGTGGTGCATCACAAAATTTGAGTTTCTAGGCTGTGCTACCTGAAAAGGAATATTCTTTTGAATGAACAAAAATGGAAAGGAGGATATAATATGACCATCAAGAAAAGCAAAACGAGGATAATGGAATGTAGTCAAATTAAATCAGCTGATGCTGACGGAATTAGATTAGAAAATGAGACACTTAAAGTAGTAGATAAGTTTTCCTATTTGGGCACGCAAAATAACTGATAATGGGCGACATAGGGAGGATATAAAATGTACACTGGCAGTGGCAAGGAAATTGTTTCTGAAGAAGAGAAATTTGTTAACAGCGAGTGTAAATTTAAGTGTCAGGACGTCTGTTCTGAAAGTATTTGCATGGAGTGTAGCCATGTATGCAAGTGAAACATGGACGATAAACCGTTGAGACAGGAAGAGAATATGAGGTTTTGAAATGTGGTGCTACAGAATAATGCTGAAGATTAGATGGGTGGATCACGTAAATAATGAGAAGGTACTGGATAGAATTGGGGAGAAGACCAATTTAACACTTGAGGGAAGCAAGGGGGGTAATAATCGTACAGATGAAAACATTAAGCAGAGTCAGAAAAATGCAGGTTTCAGTAGTTACTCAGAGATGAAGACAGTTGCACAGGATAGAGTAGCATGGAGAGCTGCATCAATGCAGTCTTTATACGGAGCACCAGAACAACAACAACAAAAATTTTCGCTACTTGGCTTACCATTCCGTAAAACAATTTAATATATAAACAATTACAATGTGCTACTAATAATTTGTTGTTCGCTATCTAACTGAATATAGAAGCTGCAAGCTAATAATTCATACTGATGGATATAAAATCAGATTGATTGCACCTTCTACAAAAATCTGTGGAAACTTTGTCGCAAAACTGTCGCTGTTGCCAATATCAAGTCAATGTGAAAAAAAGTGTTGTGTTGAGATTTATTCTGAGAAAACAAGACACTTAAGTTGAATGCCACTGCGCTCATAAACAAGAATCATTATTCGCGTCACAATAATAGACTCAAACCCATCATCTGCTGACAAGTAAAACAGACATCGATCCCGGTAACGTGGTGGGACTTTAATACGATATAGCCGAGTCACAATAAATTATTAGTGTTAACTGTGGAGGTGCTTAGAGTTACTCTATCTTTGGTTCGGTTAACTCAATAGTAAATACTAAATTTTTGGATCCCGGTCAGGAAGAACATGAACTCGCACTACCTACCACACGCACTTTGAATTCAGGCACACTGGTGCAAGTAATACATCGATTTTCACCACAAGAAGAGAGGCCCACTGTAGCAAGCGCAATTCTGCATCTTTGCATTGGTCTTGTAATAAGTAATATCACTGCTACCAACGCTGAACGTCACAGACAGAGTTACATCCATAGCAACTCGAACTGAGTTTTATTGTGTGCGAAACGATGCCAACTTTAGTATATCTGTAACTCCTAACACATGTAATTACTGTAGCTACGCACTTCATTTAATACTGCATGGGACGTGTTCTTTACCTTTCCATACCGACGCAAGTGCACGTATTACTCTTGCTTCTTCACGTCTGGAAAAGCAGCTGGAACACTGCTGGTTCGCTCAGCCATTGTGAACCAACCGATGAGAGGTGTTCCTGCAGCTACAAACCTAGCGATCGTCAAACGTAAACAACTGTTTTATGTTCGTGTTCGCAACTGCGAATAAATCTCGTGTCCGTGTTGTAATATGTCGAGATGAGGAAAACTAGGGCGTCTTTATTAGAACGCAAGTATCCTGGTTTCATGACGGCTCTTTTCAGAACTATTGGATAGCAGTTACACGAGTTGTATTACTCTGACATACTTCATACTCGACTGTTACCTACAGTCAGGATTCTTCAGGCTAGGTGAAGTAGAACTGTACCGATAAAATTTCGGAGGTCTGACAGAGACATTTTTTCATCATTTTGGTATCAGTGATCTACGAGCTCTGGTAGCTTTTTACCGAGTAATTGAATTTAGTTTGGTTTCCTACTCCCATTCCTGTTTGTATCTGTACTGCACGGAAATTATACGCGCAACATTGCAAGTGCCCACTGTACGTATTGCGTGTCTTGTTTGGAAACAATTTTGTACCATTTATTTATCGTACTTTCTGTCGATAGTAATAACCCCGCTAGACTCTTCGTCCTCTGTGTTGTATTCGGTACGGTTCAGTAATTTTCTGCCTCGGTTTAGATTTGCGACAGTGTCACACTGATACACAGCAGTGCGAATAAGTTTACTGACGAAGAACAGGCCGACTTTCCTCTCGTGTCTGGGCTGACTGACTACGGTGGCAGACTGCCACAACAATTCTATGCTGACTGTTCCCGCAGCCACAGGAGACACACGACTGTACTCTAGCATTGTCTGAGAGTTTTTGCGTTACACTGTTTGGATTCGTATCTCTTGTTGATTGCGTATCACAGGGTATTTACTATTGTGAAGATACTTCAAAGAAGTGTCGGTAAATGTGGTAAAAAGTTGAATAAATCATCATTATAATATTATTCTGTAACGGAGGGCTGGCTACCACGGAACCCTTATACTGAAATACTCATAAACTGCCCACAAGAATTTCAGGAGTTCGGATTCGCTCCGTATTTTGGGTCTCATGTCTTCACTCCTTTACCTTGAACGTAGATAATTCAAATTGCTGCTGACAAGAAAGTAAAATATATTCACACTGTCACCTTAGACCGCATCACCTGTACGAAGGTTGCCTTGTAATTTTGTAAGTTACCTTAGTTCATGTTGTTGAGTACAAGTGCTCGCGCCATAGGCTGACTCACACCTTAACGGTCATTATTACACACGCGATGAAAGATACTAAAATTAGTACTATGTGATACGAAATTAATAGCCGGTAATGCGATAAACACGTTGACCGGTAATTCGATAAACACGTGACGTCACTTAAAACTCAATTGGTAATTTGTGGATCTATCTTAATGAAAACGTATTCGCTTACTACCCTCAAAGCTAGTTTCAGAGGTAACTCATGAACACCTGCGGTATTTCTGTTCCTGCACATTTTCTAGTCCTTCCATGTTGCTACGTTGTTAAATTGTTGTGCTTTCCTTAGCAACATCAACATGTCTTGAAGGTCGACATACAAGTTTAGGGGTATGGGACGAAGGTGTCTGCTGCAGTGATTAGTGTTTCAGCTCTAGATATATTTACGATTGAAACCGGTAAATAAATATATAAATTTATCGATTCAGACGGTGTTTTCTATCATGATACAGTGGTTACGCTTATCCCACGACATTATGCTCTGTATTACGCAAAATATTTGTCACGAAAACGGACAACTAAATGGAACATTAGACACTCGAATGCACAGCAAAAATTTCTAATTTTTATTAATTACGTAAAATTCGCGAATGACAATGAAGTTACAGTGGGGAAGACAGTTTCCTGGCCCAACCTGCAACATAACTGCATAGATGTAAGCGAGGTAAGAATGATGGGAAAACTTCTAGGTAACAACACAAAGCAGGAGAAGACGTACACATGTCAGATACTGGCCTTGAGAAGTTTAGGAGAAAATATTAGCTCTGTCTGAGATAAGAGAGGATAGGGTTAAGATGGAAATGAGTTTCAACTGATCATATACCATCCCGCCGATTATATCTAAATACACGATACTGAATATAATTACTCAATAATTTTCACGTACATCAAACCAAAAAAAATCCCATAAACATCTCAAGTAATATACATCTGTTATAAACATAGAATGAAATGGATCTTTTGTGAAGATTTTTTCCTTGAAAATAAAACAACTGTTTTATAAAGGATTTTGACTTATTTTCACAGCCTACATCATAGACGGTATAACTGTTGAGAAAGGTAATTCACGCAAAGCAGACAACACCAGTTCATGTAGAACAAATACTGAAAGGAAAGCGAAAATCCGATAACAAAAGAGGCTGAACACTATTTGCTGTTATTTTCAGAAGGTGAATACGTTCCGTAATCTGACTTTAGATTTATAGCTGAGTTTAAGACTGCTTTGCTCATAGCTGTCTGTGAATTTGCAGTTATAACGTTTATAGGTATATAACGAAAATAATGACATTCCGAACAAAGTATCCAGTAAGACAAAAATCTGTTTTAGATAATTCATTTTTAGAACAAATGTTTCAAGTCTGTTACTTACACTAGACACATGCAGGTGGGGTATACTAAGTCCATCCCGGTGGGTATGGGGTGTGACAGGAAGGACATCTGGCCATCTGGCCATCGCCAAATATATGGTAACAAGGCCGACACCGCGCTAAAGTGGGACAAAGGCCCAAAGGAAATTAATGATGATGGATGATGGTGATTACTTTGTTACACAATGCAAATGAAACTTTGGAGACCGTAAAAAGAAAGATCAGAGACGAGTTTGGAAATGAAGGAACATAATTAAATATTTTCAACATGGAAATCAAATGAATCGTGCAAAATCGACACAAAACCTCATGAGAATGAGAGATTCCACAGAAAATCATGAACTACAATTCGAATGGGAAAAGAGTTGTTCGAGGACTTCGGAAAATATTGAAATGATTCTGTTTGTTAAATTTGGAACGGCGAATAGCCTAATTCTTACAAGAAAGATGATAATGTGATCTGTATCCATTGGCGTAACGCGTTTTTGTTTTATCGTTATTGGGTAAAGGGGATGGTGAGATCGCATTCCTGACTATGGTTACAAAGTTAATGTTAAGTCTGTGCTTATGGGTACCCAACCAATTACTTTCAGACTTGATGGTATGGCCCATTTTTGGATGTACCATCTTCTTGAGTATCTATAAAACTGAAGTTAAGAAATACTATTAGTGTTTCATTTATTTCTAACTCATATTTGCTGCGAACATTGTAATATTACTGATGTTAGGCAAATGATATTACAACCGGTGTCTGCTGACATAAACATGAACAAATATTACAAACCACATATGCAACGGTAGTTTGACGTGTGAGATGCGCAAGAAAAGGTAAAGGTGCACTTACCGCGTCTACGGCCTTTATACTGGAAGAGTTCCCGTGAAAAAATGTGGGAAGTGAACACGGCGAATAATTCATCGGATGTGGATAAAGACCGACACTGCTTCTTCGTAACTTCCTGTGTTTCATAAACGAAGTTGATGGATATTTTCTTTCACTCGGTGCAATTTTTAGCCACAGTTTCGGAAATGGATATATAGCCGGAAAAAACGCGAAGAGATTGATTTTCAACTGCTACCTTGTACTATCACCAGACTAGCTAAGACGTACATCAACGAATTACCAACAGGAACGTACAACGGATGAGTTGCACGCGCTGTAAGTTCACGTCTGTTCAACAAATTATTAATGAAATTCAAAACAGATACAAAATGGAAGCTACAGTGATTAAATCCTTGCATTCCGAAATGTGTATCAACAATAAGGGAATTTTGATAGTCATACGTAACGTCTTTTACATGTCGTCTGTTTACGAACTGCATAGCACAAAAAACCACGCAAATCGACCCGCATTTCAAGCAAAGAAATAACGACTACACCGTGTTTCAGTATCTTTGTCTTTCATAATCAGTAATATCGTTGGATGCTACTTCCAACGTCGCTGAGTCCGTTTTAAAGTCGTTTTATGAAAGAGGAGCGGTGCACACTGGATCCGAATTCTGTAGCTTCCAATCTGTGCACTTTCCACTGCTACGGATCTTACCTGAAACCGTGTGCAACATATCACTTACCTTTCCGTACTCGTGCCACGGCACGTAGTACGGCTTCCGCTTCGCCTCGGGCACAGCGACAGGAACACTTCCGACGCGCTCCGACATCTTGAAGCAAATGAAAGGGTGCGTTTCCGCGGATATGATCTTAGCGATCGTCAACTGTCATTCATTGTTGCGTGTGCCGTCTCTTCTGCAATATCGATCGATGTTATTGTTTCTGGAGGATTAAAGGCGAGCCGTCACACGGACTGCATGCCCACGAATAGCGCCTGTAGTCATTTCAGAGTGTTAAACCGGAGTGGAGATTCTCGCACGAGACATGCTAAACCCTCATACTTCCACTCAGGAAGTATTTAAGGCTTCTTTTACGCTGTTTGTCTGAGTAGTTTATGGGAATAACTAACCACACCGTTAGCAAAATGTGAGCTTTGTCGTTAACTGACATCCAAATATAATATGTGTGTCGAAAAATGAATGTAACTTTGAAGTAAATAGGGTCGATCTAAAATCGTTACCACTATCCGAGAAATTATTAGTTGTCTTCTTGCCGACGCGTTAAACAGCATGTAATATTTAATAGAACCATATATATAAATGGCTTTCTATCCGATCTTTACATTTAATGAAGATAGTTTCTGGATAACTGAAACTGTTCATTCGAAAACTTATTTTTTTGGTTGTAACCACGTATTTTATCTCACTTGTTTGATGTTTTCCATTTGAGAATGCTATATGTCTACATCATCACCTAGAAAGAGACGTCACGGCTTACGAATAGTTTGAGGTAAAGCCATGAAACTTAGTTTTTGAAATGATTTTCACTCAAAACAGTAAGTGACCAGAAAGAGGTATAAAATAAATTTTATATGTAATTCAAATTCTGAGTAAAAAGTAACAATAATTCCACTTTTCCTTTCACATGGGAAACGTACCGTACTCTAAAATTTCTACTAATCATTCTACAAACGACGACCTAGAGGTGAAGATAATAAGTACAACCATTCCCGTTAGAATATCCAGTTCGGATATTAAGCTGAATGGTTGTAATGCACAACAGAGTCGGTTAAAGGTGGTTGTATTGCTAATGTAAACACAGATTTTTGACTATACAAAGGCAAATCACTGCTGCTGCCAGGCAAAACACCAAGTGCAAAGTTTTCATAACAAATTGTGCTGTCGCCCTGCAGGAGAAGAAATGGAAATACGAATGAAACGGTAATCCTTTGTGATTGGTGTTTAATGTCGCACCACAAGCGTAAAAGTTTTTTGAGTACTGCGTGTGCCGAGTTATGGAAAATTGTCTTGTTTAAGTAATAGCCTTCCCACAAGTTTCGTACCAGATTAGTATCCAGAAAAGCGTTGGCAATTGTACAGCGCCGCTCCTTGTTGATGCAACTCATTTAAATTACAGGTGGACTGTAGCTGTGATAACATTGTTGGGCAGTCAGTCAGTCAGTTTCTGTTACTGAATGCGCAACCTGTGCATTTGTCCACGTGATTAGCGGTTTTCATACACTACCAAGATATGTCTTACCTACTACCAATTCACGTCTTTCACATATTTATCGTTAGATCTACAGTGATTATGCAAATCTGGGTAAGGAAAATAAACTGGAGTGACTGAGATTGTTTTTCATTCTGACGCCCATTTCTTACTATACGCTGTAGCCGTTCGGGACATCTTTTTATATAAATTCTCTAGGAACGTCATCATTTACATTGAAGGTATCGCTACGTGTTTTCTGTTGTTATCTTCGCCAGTTGCCCAATTAACTGAACCACCATGCTTTGCAAGAGCAATTCTATGAAAAAAAAAAGAGTGGCCATGAGGCATAGCGCATCATAACGCGCCTATATTAAGTAAGAAACGGGAGCGGGCAGCAGCTTTCAACAGCGAGTCATGGTTATCGTTACGTCTGTGGTCGAAAGGCATCAGCTTCTTACGGACTATGAAATTATCTGGTAGTTAAAACATAATTTCGAAACAAAATTGTGGTTATTATGCTTTTTACGACTGTCATTAATTATTGCTGATTTGTTTAATAATTTAAAACGACTCAGCATGCAAGATCCGGGCAATCATAGAGGGTGGGTTTGTTGGTAATTGGGAGCTCCAACGTTATGCGCATTATGGGGCCCCTTAGGGACTTGAGTGACTAGAAGGGAAAGAAAACCAGTGTGCAGTTCGTGTGCATACCGGGTGGAGTCATTCCAGGTGTGGAAATGGTCCTCCCGGATGCCATGAAAGGCACAGGGTGCAGCCAACTGCAGGTGGTTGCTCACGTCGGTACCAATGATGTGTGTCATTTGGATCAGAAAAGATTCTCTCTGGTTTCGAGCGGCTAACAGAAGTTGTAAAGGCTGCCAGTCTTGCTTGCAAGATGAAAGCGGAGCTGACCATTTGCAGAACAGTCGACAGGACCGATCGCGGAGTGTGGTACAGAGCCGAGTTGAGGGTCTAAATCAGAGGCTCAGACGGTTCCGCTACCGTGTAGGCAGCAGATCCTCGATTAAGCCAAAGGTTGAATGAGTTTCGGGTTCAGCTGAATAGGTTAGGTGTCCACTATACGCAGGAGGCGGCTACACGGGTAACCGCGGCTGTGTGGCGTGGACGGGGCGGTTTTTTACGTTAGAGGCTCTCGGAAAAACACAAAAAGGGCTTCAGTCACAAAGGGTGCAGGCCGAACACAGGGAGAACGTAGATACAGGAACCATTGGTATAACAGTTGTAGATTGTCGTACCTATGTTGGGAAAATACCAGAGCTCCAAGTGCTAATTAAAACTACTGATGCTCAAATCGCTATAGGCACTGAAAGCTGGCTAAAGTCGAAGATAAGCTCAGCGGAAATTTCTGTGAAGAAACTAACGGTGTTCCGAAAGGATAGGCTAAACACGGTTGGCGGTGGCGTGATTGTTCCTGTTAGAAGTAGTTTAACTTGTCGCGAAATTGAAGTAGATACTTCCTGTGCGTTAGCATGGGTAGAGGTCATTGTTGGCAATCGGAATAAAATAATAATAGGATCCTCTTATCGACCTCCCAATTTAGATGGTACAGTGGCTGAAAGGTTCAAAGAAAACTTGAGTTTGATTTCAAACACGCACCCAAGTGATACGGTAACAGTTAGTGATGACTTTAATTTACCCTCAATATGAGGGCGAGATTCCAGAGGTGCACATAAAATATCATCCGAAATTGTGCTAAACGCATTCTCTGAAAATTATTTCGAACAGTTAGCTCATGAGCCCACGCGAATAGTAAACGGTTGTCAAAACACACTTGTCCTCTTAGCAACAAATAATTCTGAGTTAACAACGAGCATCAAACCCGATACAAGGATTAGTGAACACAGGGTTGCCATAGCAAGATTGAATATTGTAATCGGTTAATCAAAAAAAAAAAGCGAAAACTATACCTATTCAAAAAAGCAGATAATAATTCACTTGACGCCTTCCTGAGAGACAATTTCTACTCATTCCAAATTAATAATATAAGTGTAGACCAGATGTGGCTTGAATTTAAAGGAATAGTATTGGTTGCAATTGAGAGATTTATACCATATAAATTAACAAACGACAGAGCTAATCCTCCTTGGTACACAAAACGAGTTAGAACACTGTTGCAGAAACAACGCAACAAACATGCTAAATTAAACAGTTGCAAATTACCCAAGATTGGCAATCTTTTACAGAAGCTCGAAATTTAGTGCGGACTTCAATGCGAGATTCTTATAACAGTTTCCAAAAAGAATCTTTGTCTCGAAACCTGGCAGAAGATACAAAGAGATTCTGGTCATATGTGTAGTATGTTAGCGGCAAGAAACAATCAATGCCTTCTCTGCACGATAGCAATGGAGATACTATTGAAGACAGTGCTGCCAAAAGCAGAGTTACTAAACCCAGCCTTCCGAAATGCCTTCACAAAAGAAGACGAAGTAAATATTTCAGAATTCGAATCGAGATCAGCTGTCAACATGAATTACGTAGAAATAAATATCCTCGGAGTAGTGAAGCAATTTAAATCAATTAATAAAAGCAAGTCTTCTCGTCCAGTCTGTATACCAGTGAGGTTCCTATCGGAGTATTCTGATGCAATAGCTCCATACTTAACAATCATATACAACCGCTCGCTCGACGAAAGATCCGTACCCAAATACTGCAAAGTTGCACAGGTCACACCAATAATCAAGAAAGGTAGTATGAGTAATCCACTAAATTACAGGCCCATATCGTTAACGTCGATATGCAGCAGGATTTAGGATCATATAGTGTGTTCAAACATGATGAATTACATCGAAAAAAAACTGTCTGTTGATACACAGTCAACGTCGGTTTAGAAAACATCGTTCCTGTGAAACACAACTAGCTCTTTTTCACATAAAGTGCTACTAACAAGGGATTTCACATCGATTCCGTATTTCTGGATTTCCGGAAGGCTTTTGACACTGTACCACACAAGCGGCTTGTAGTGAAATTTGGTGCTTATGGAATATCGTCTCAGTTATGTGACTGGATTTGTGATTTCCTGCCAGAATGGTCACAGTTCGTAGTAACTGACAGAAAGTCACCGACTACAACAGAAGTTATTTCTGGCGATCCCCAAGGTACTGCTATAGGCTCTTTGCTGTTCCTTATCTATATAAACGATTTGGGAGACATTCTGAGGAGCCGTCTTAGGTTGTATTATGGCGAAATATGGGAGAGAGTGTCACAGAAATGATACAGGATTTGGCCTTGACATCATTTAAAGAAAGGTGTTTTCCGTTGCGGCGGAAACTTCTCACGAAATTCCAATACCAACTTTCTCCTTCGAGTGCGAAAATATTTTGTTGGCACCGACCTACGTAGGGAGAAACGATCACCACGATAAAATAAGGGATATCAGAGCTCGTACGGAAAGATATAGATGTTCTTTCTTTCTGCGCGCTATACGAGATTGGAATAATAGAGAATTGTGAAGGTGGTTCGATAAAACCTCTGCCAGACACTTAAATGTGATTTGCAGAGTATCCATGTAGATGTAGATGTAGATGCAGAATAATGTTGTGAATGGGAAGTAAGATATTAAATGTTTATTATTATGCTTATTGACGAAGTACACATAAGCGTGAGAGCTGTGATTGTACAGAAAAAGTAAATTATTGACTCAAAAATATTTTGTAATGTACAACAAACCATGTTATGGAATTGGGAAAACAAGAAATACATTTTGAAAATTCTGTTATTTAACCCTCTGTTAGAGAGGTGGATACTATAACACCAACAGAAAGGAGGGCTGGGGGATGCATTACGTTGTTGGAGGTGTGTGAGCGCTCGGATGTAAGGAGTTTATATAGTTTCAAAAAGGAAATGAGGGAAAGAAAACAGACGGACTAAAGTGCATGGTAAAATGGTTATCACAATGACAGCTTCGAAGTACACCATCACAGTTGAGATCAATGTAAATCAGTTCAGTGTTGCATTAATTAAACGCTAGTGACGATTCGGCATTGCAGTCTATTCCACAATTAAAATTTCATGGATATAAGGGAGTACATAACACAGGAAAATTAATACAAGCTGACCTACTCTGTCTTTCTTTCGAAGCATTAATCCCGACTTGCGGGGTCTGCTGTTTTGCTACATCTCCTCCATTTCTCCCTGTCGTTGACATCTTCTGGTCTTAAGTCAACATCGTGCATGTCTCCCCTGACGTTGTCAGTCCAACTCTTTGCCGGTCTTCCTCGTAGTCTTGTTCCTCCTGGGTTGATGTAGAGCGCTGTGTTTGCGACTGAGTTGTCTTGCTTCCTCATGACACAAGCTAACCTACTGCACCAGGAAACAAATATCACTTTTGTTTACAGAAAGAACTGGGACTAAATAAGTTTAGAATAACTTTTAGCATTGACACCGATGCATCGGTATGGTATCAAACCAAGAACACGAAAAATATAAAACATTAATTCCTTGTACACTTCATTCAATGCATTCTCCCAAAATGCAAAAATAGCATACAAAGAACACATATTGAACTAATATAGTTTATGAGAATACAACCCTTCTACCAGCACTCTGGCCCAGTAGCTAAGTCATGTACAAGATGTGTAAGAAAAGTAATGAGAGTGATTTTTTCTATCATAGTTTTAATTTTTTTCAAACAACAATATTGTCCACTCCAAAATAGTTCCCTTCAGGAGGTGCACTCCGGTGGAGTCGATGGCAGTGTTGGTATCAGACTTGAAGGACCTCAGTTGGCAGGTCCTTTAACATGTCTGTCACACTCTTTTGAATGTTCTTCAGTGATGTAAAGTGATGTTGTTTTCAGATATTTTTCAGTTTCGAGAAAAAATGTGGCAGAGACTCAAATCAGGTGAACGTTGGGGCTATGGAACAACAGAATTCCGTTTGAGGTCAATAAATTCGTGATGGATGCGACCACTTGAAGTGGAGTGTTGTCAAAATGCAGTATCCACCTGCCTGTAATCTCTGGCCTCACTCGAATCACACTTTTCCTGGCTTTTAAAGGACATCTTTGTAAAACTCTTGCTTGACGGTTTTGTCGTGGAGAAAGAATCTCACAAGAGCCCACACACGTTCGATGTTTTGGTCAGATTTTGAAGTTGAAGTCTCTCTCTGAGCACAATTCTTCTTCAACGTTTTGTCGGCCTTACTAAATCTATTTGCGACAGTGAAAAACTTGCGCTCTTGATAGAAATGTTTCCTAAGGACAAGTTTCTAGTGATCTAAGGTCACACACGCTGATTCCGCAACTCAACATCAAACTTGATGGCATAACGTTGCTCTAAATTCCGCTGTTCTATTTTCGTAACAGACAATAAAAACGCCACATCACTGATGGCGTCTCAGAAGTCACATAATGGATGTACGGAGGTGAAAACTCAGACTGAGTATCAGGAAGGGATGAAAGCACTGGTCTGCATAAGAAGAACAACACAGCATTACCAGATCGCTCGCATTGTTGCCCGTCTAGATACTTTTCTCACACGCCTCGTGCATTTCACGTATTCTCTTCTGCCCTCTCTGTTTTTGCACCTCTCTCTGTCTGTCTTGTCTTGGCCCCTCTCATGGGCAGAACGAGCATTGTACTTGCTTAACGCTGAGTGCAATACGTTGCACATACTCTATGAATCTGAAGAAGTAGTATTAAATATCAATCGATCTTTTTCATACTTGGTATACCAACTTCTATCGATTACGCAACCATACTGTTACAAGTTTATATCAAAAACTTCCATACTTTCGGAGATGTAAAATTTTACCTAATCCACACAATACCCGTGCTGGCATTGTGAATCCGTATTACGGTTCAAATGGCACTAAGCACTATGGGACTTGACATCTGCGGTCATCAGTCCCCTAGACTTAGGTTGGTTAGGTTTAAGTAGTTCTAAGGACATCACACACATCCATGCCCGAGGCAGGATTCGAACCTGCGACCGTAGCGGCCGCGTGGTTCCGCACTGAAGCGCCTAGAACCAGTCGACCACAACGGCCGGCCCCGTATTAGGGACTGTAACGTATTCATCTGTAGTATTAATTGAAACTTCAACCAAGAGTATGGGTTTGCATAACCTAATTTTATGGAATTTCTCTAGTTTCATAACCACAGATTCCTGACGTAATTAGGAGTACGTTCGAAAATTATTATTTCATTGTATTTTGGTGGTGTGAGTGCTTTGGAGAGACAGAGAGTAAATGAAGGACATACGTAAAGTGAGAATGTGACATTTTACTAAAAGTATGTAAATGCATGAGTGAGAATGTTGCTGCGCAATAGGGCAATTTGTGAGCTTGATTTTCTATAAGGCAGCCAGAAATGGCATAGAGTATTAAATTTATTAGTAATTTGTTTTGTGGAAAGGAATCGCATTTTGTTTTCACTAAATTTTATTTAGTTTTGCAATTACGACATTTCTAGTCTAAATTACTTGTGCTAATCTGACTGGCTGACATTAGAAATACCTCGAGTATAGAAGTGCTGGGGATGATCTGATTGGCTGCTTCACATACTAGCCGAAAAGAGTTTAGCATTTCCCGCGCGTTTGAGTAGGGTAGTAAAGGCCCTGTCTATACGTTTGCTGATGAAATGATTGCGATGATAATACTGGAGAGAACTGAGGTTCGTGACCGAAAATAGGATTTCTCCAAGTGCAGTGTGTGCTGGAGCAGTTACGTAGTTGGGAGTTCACTCTGAGCCTTACTTAATTGTATGTGGCAGGGTTGCGTGTTCATTTGTATATTGATGACATAAATCGACTGACTGCTGATTCGTTGCTAAAGTCAGGATTGTAGGTGGATTAGGTGACTCACCAGTTCAGGAGGACACAATAGGTGATGCGAGACTATTTCATGGAAGAATTTGTTGGAAGTTTGTTAAGTAGAAGCTATTCATATGCTCCAAGTAATTAATTGACGGTGGTGAGGTTGCGGCCCTGTTCGATTTTAGAAGACCAAAGCACTGTTACAGGTGACAGGAAGTCGACTTTGACAAAGAGAGCAATAATGCTGAATAATATCCAGAGATCCCCGTAACAGCGAAAGTCTTTCTGGAACTATTTATCAATAATTTTTTTCACACCGTACATTTTTTTCACACCGTACATTTTGTTATGCATTTTAGGACTGCCGAGTGGTCCAACGGAGTCAGAGTAGATTATTGGGGTGTCGGTAGATTTTGCTAGCCATTGCCTGAGGAGGCTGAGTTGTTGTGTGCTCATTTATAATTTCAAGTAGTTAATTTCCAGAGAGGTGATGGCGACCTTTTTTTTATTTTTTTATAAATGGAGTTCTGTGTAGAGAAATGTTTGGAGGACACTCATGACAGATCTTTGGTAAGCACCCTGTAGTAGTGTTTGTTTCTATTGAATAAACCCGTTGTTACTTGTTGGAACGAAATAAAGTTCTTATCCTAAAATTAGAGTATAGATCCCTTCCTACACATATGTTACCCATGAAATAAACCAGGTAAAGAATGAAAAGTCTCAGTAAGACAAAGCACTGAAGGAACTTACGATTTAACAGTAGGAGGAAGAATTGTTATAAAATAACTGGAAGCTTCTTTCTACAGAAACATTTATTTTCCTCAGCAACAGACAATTAAGGGACGTTTGCAACTGGATTCATACTATCATTAAAAAAATTGGCAGAAACAACAAGAGTCCTGGATTATATGGTGATGTCAGTTTCTGTTATATAGCAGTGATATTCGTGTACTAGTAAGTTTCAAGTGTATGAAACTGTATTGAAATGTGATTTCTGATCACGAATAGATTGAAATATTACGTAAATTTCATGAGTTTGAAAGTAAGAGCAGGCATAATGGATACCTTCCACGGCTGATCGAGAAAGAAGGCGTGGTGCACAAAGGATACCGGAAAAAATTATCGATATCGCGTGTTAACTACAGAAGCTGGGACTGTCAAAGTGTGCAAACCGGAATTTTGCAGCCTTTCAGGCACTGAAAATAAACGTGTGCGACGATTTTTGTTATTGTGTGAAAAACAATGTTGAACCCTATTACAGAGGGGATGTGCTACTGCAAGCAATGCGGCACCCCAGACCTGCAGATAACTGAGAAGCATATTAAGCCATCCCATATGAATATCACGCATAACTCTACCGAAGAAGTGTGTTACTTAGATGCTGATTTGTTTGTAAAAACTATTTGTGAAATGCTCATAAAGCTACATTTGCACGTCATATGAAATATATTTCTGGGGTTTCACTGAGTGTTTTAATTATGCTCTGAGCAGCCACTAACCGAATTTGGTGTTCTTTTTAGTCACTTGCAGCGAAAACTGAGAGGCAATCGTTCAACGATATAGCATATCCTACAGCTGTGAGGAATTAATGGTACATAAAAAAGTAGTAGGAAAATTCAATTAAAAGATGGATGCAATAAAGAATATGTGTGCAGAAAATGAGCATGTGGTGTCATTGTGTTTCTGTTACATGCAGTATCTGCGGATTCCTGAGCTCACAGTGCAGGAAGTATTTAATTTGCGTCGACTTAACGTTAATGCATTCTGTGTTACATACCTAAAAAGCAACAGATCCAAGCTATATCTGTACCATGAAGATACAGCTGACAAAGGACCTAACGTAATATGTTCCTTTTTGGTTGATTACATCAGGACAGTGCATAATAAATGTGTTTCTGAATAGCACGTGTTCTCTGACGTGTCCCCTGCATAATACAAGAACTTCTCAGTGGTTAACCTAATGCTTTGAAATTCCGGAAGATTCAAAGGTGTGTTCCAGCGTTCTGCTGCGCGTGGTCATGTAGTTTTGGCATGTAATCGTCAACCTGCTTGCGTAAAACGGTTGATGGGGAAACAAGACAGAATATAATCCTTGTAGGGTTATGTCGAAAAGATGGTCACTTGGTCCAAAAATCAAAATATTCAAGTATAGCTTGTTAACACAGAAATGATTTTGGTTTACAACAAATCGTGGCCCAAATTTTATGAGCAATACTGTTTGTCTGATGACAGTTACGTAAACTGTATGGACCAGAACAGTAGAGTTAAATTCACAGGGCCCTCATTTATGAGCTTCCATCACAGTTTATAGGGGAAATTTGGTGTTACTATCATACTGATGGTCTCAAAAAATTTCTTTGCGACTCTCGTTATAAGCTCAACCAAAGTTGCCTTCATAAATGGCATATAACAACATGGTTACAATCAATGTCAAAAAGCTGAAAGACATAGGACAACTAATGCGGTATATTCCCGAAGGGTACGAAGCGTTTTATCTGGAACTGGCTCAGTGGCCTCTGTGGACATTCCTGGACATGATTCATAGAAAAATCTGTCTTTTACAACAAGCTTTGCATAGATTTTTGCCAATGTTCTTTTTAAAAAATATACCAGTGGTGTGAAGCTATCCTAGAAGTAATATTGTATATTAAATTTACATAATAAACTTTGTTATTAAAATGTTAGTATAAAATGTTCAACCTCCGATACCACATAAATTCATAATTTTTTTAGAAATGCTACATGCAACGTGGTACATTTACAGTTCATTATTTTATTGTTAAAGTTTACCTTACAGATACAGCTGATTTTTAAATGAATGCACGCATCCTACATTTCATCATATAGCTAGTATACAGTTTCTTCTTCTTTTGAAAAATTTGCATTTTTGGACAAATGTTGTTTTCGCAATTATTGATTCATACTTACTTTTCGTTTCGGCAGCTGAGAACACCGCACCGCTGTAAGCATAACATTCAAGTATCTCAAATAATTTTTTACTATTAGGGTGGTTGTTGTTTTATTCCCGAGTGATTAGACTTTGGTTACTGACACAGAAATAGTAATGCTTTATTTTTTTTACTTCCGAGTGGTACCAACAGTACACGTGAAGTGACGTGTGTATTGATTTCTAATCCTTGAAAGAAAGACTGCTAACGAATCGCTAAGATTTGCATTAAATGGGTAGTAATCTTAAAGTTCAGAGAGGTAATAAGTGAACTAGTCTTTAATTTTTTTTTACTGTGAATAGAGAGCAGCTACTGTCTCATGTAACTATGTTACTGTATTCTGCTTAAAATGTACACCTAGGACAGGGTTTAATGAAAGCATAAATAACCTACATCCTGAATCGTGATATATACAGTCAGTCCATTGCGCGAATAGTCTGCTGATTTGTCTTGAGCTAGGGCTAATCCCTGCTTCTTAATATTCCGAGCTGTGTATCTTGCTGAGTGTGACAGGCTACCGAGAAACAATTCACCTGGGGCTAAAAGAATAGCTGGAGGTAACCCATTTGTCCTCTACTAAATATAAAGGTTTTGAGTGACTGCTGGAAGTAAATAGTCGCTAGTTCGGGAACGCATTTACCTTAGTTGCAGTCCATCTGGACAGCAGAGGGTTTTTCCGTTTCGTCTACGGTATAGAATATGCAGCGAAACTTAGTAGCTACCAAAAAAGCTGTTTCTTTCCAGAAACAGGGTACAAACTAATCGTTCAGTACTTTTAGTGTGAGAATAGTATAGTTGTCTGTTATGAGGACATATCACAGCAGTAAAGAATAGTACAGGTGTCCTAAGACAACGTGGTCCAGGATGTACTGTTGATTGTACATAGTAAAGTTGGTACATTCTGAGGGTGTTAGGTGACAGAAAAAACTTTTTTTATGAAAATGATACAGAACATACATGAAGGAGAGAGTGGATCTATTCACAGTGGAACGTTCGATATAATTAAATAAAAGAAAAGCATATTGGTTTGATTAGTTATAGTACTTCAAATGAGACGTAGTCGATTACAGGTAAGGCGTAACGAGGATGCAGCCTGATTGTACTTCATGCTGTGCCTCTGCTGTCTTCATTGCGCCTACCAACGGCCAGCTATTTGTAGCCACCTCGAAAGGTTCCGGAGAATGGAGAACAAATAACGTTAAGTAATAGAACAAGAGTTATTAGTTTAACTGATTAGATGAATGTTTGGGATTGTTGTCAAGACAGCTATTCCTTTTCAATTGCGAATCGAGTTAAGCACTGTAGGGAGTTATTTTGTACCTAGTGATAACTCAAGCAGACTGTGACTTGTTTAAGTGTGATTACGAGAATTTAACGCTCGAGAAGTAAAGTTCGGATATGTAGTAGAGAATGTGGAAAATGCTAACCTTTTAGTATCTGAAGGCAGTTTTAACCGGAATAAAATCAGCACTAAGCGAAAATCTGATGGTGGTAATCGGAGTTGTGTGTGTTCCACTCCATGTAGTAGTACAGATAGTGTGCTGATAGTGGATCGATGGAAATCTGAGAAGGATAATTGGGATTTTCACGCATCTTTAGTAAAATTAAGTCTCAGTGCAGTGAGTATGTTCGAGGAGTGGAACTAATACTTGTAATGAAAGACAGTAGTAACCATTTTCCTACATTCGACCCTATTGGTTGTGTGCATCTCTTAACATTTCTTAAAGCGTTTACAGGTGTTCTTCCAGAGACATGGGGTAATAATATAAGTGTGATGTTAAATTTAAATCTATTTTCAACTGTTCATCAATTTATTAAAGCTTTTAAAGCAAAGTATTCGTCATAGAGTATCGAACACAAACTAAGACTAGAGTAGTTTTGGCCCACAGAAATACAACGAGAGCTGGGGAGGCTACCGCAATTTTTATGAACTACCGTTCAAATGAAGTGAACGAATTGCATATCGTCGAGGAACTTGTTACTCGACTACCAGATGGTGTTAGAGAATGACTGATAGAGGAGAGAGGGACTCAGGTACAACCCCTCTTGTAAATATTACATCAATTACATTATTTGAACTGATGTAAAGAGGAAACTGTACAGGGGGACTTCATTGGGTGTCTGTAAAGTACATATTTAAATATGGTTGGTTTCATGGCCGGCCATTGCCAGGTTATACTCGCTGTAGAATTGCGAAATTACGCGACTTTTCTATTTAACGGGCGAAATTATCAGTTTAAAATTCTACCATTTCGATTGAATTGTGTGTATCAGAGTTCATTAAATTATTAGATCTTTCCTTAGGAGATTAATTATTAAGTAAAGTATTTGTATATGTTGATGACGTATTAGTAGAATTTAGTATCTAATTTTATGAGAGTGGGAATGGAGTAAATATGAAATTGTCTGAAGAGTAAATGAAAATGGATTATTATTTAAAATGATGGAATGCGTGTCAGTATGTGTGAATAGAGAATATGATTTAATGTAGGATAAGTAAGAATTAGTTGTAAAGGAAATTTTCAAGATACATAAATGAGTATAATCTGGGACAATAATGCAAAGTACGGATTCAGTACACCACCAAAACTGATGGGTGCATATCGTCAACAGTTTCAACTGTGCACATAATTCCAATGTCACACAGCACCGAAATGTCTTTGACGCACTGGTGCTTTAACAAGTTTTGGGCACAACTGCATTGGCATAAATTTGAAACCGGAAGGAAGGGTTATGTTATGGGACCTTTTTTCCAGAACCACTAACATAATGTATGCTCATTCATAATGCAAGTCCCATTTGATTAGAATATTTAAGTTAAACGAAAAGCAACATTACTAGTGATTGTCAGAAACTGTGTGACATAACTAACTATTCTTTTACTCCTAGATCTAATTTTAATTTTTCTTATCTGGTAAAAGTGGGAAAACGTTGAATGCATTGTGAATGGTGAGGAGTAACAAGGACTGCCAGGGTCAGTAGATTCAACCGCCCCATAGGCCCAATTCGTGGAGGGTTAACGATGTAGAGCCGAGTGACAGTAGCCAAATGGATCCCTGCCATCTCCTTGGTGTCGCCCTAGGACGTCCAGCCACCTCATATACGAACACCGATAACATTTCCCGTAGAGTGAACTCCCGGTGAAAACATTTTACGACCTGAGAGTGGAGTGAGAGGGCTTCCTGTTAGTGGAAGATAACATCATTGTGATGAAAATATAGAAAACTAGCAGTTTTTCCAGAAAATACTCAAAGCTACAGATAAGCTTCTCAAGATGTGTTGACCATCCGCAGTCCTGGGCCTCTGAGAAATTGTGAAGCACTGAACATTTTGTCTCATCTCTCAGTAAATATTTATGCATCACAAAATTCATCAGCAATGGCTAATGTAAATAAACTGTAAGTTAGAGACACAGGACGGTGACTGCAAGGCTACCTCATTGGTCCCAGAGAGGGAGAGAGAGAGAGAGAGAGAGAGAGAGAGAGAGAGAGAGAGAGAGAGACGTGACATTTCTATAGAGAATGGTAGAACGAGGATGTAAGTTACTGTGTAACCACCTATAGGAAGGAGACTACTATCTTGCAGGGAGCGCTTCTACCGGTCTCTGATCAGAAGATCCAGCGTAATGCCAACCATAATTTAATAACAAATGCAAAACCTGCTAGTGCGAGGTTTCCCTTTGATCAACAATCGATCAGAAATCACTGAATCATCGGGAGTCTCTGCCTTCCATGGTGATAACTGCTGTCAGCCTACCATGCCATCTTGACTGACGAATAGGGGATTTAGCATATTTTTGGGCTTATCTTTATCTAGGCCCTAACGAAAGTCATTGGTTCCATCAATGATTGCCCCTGCAGCAATCTCATCAGGTCCTGGAACAGTGTCTCTAGCTGCAGACAAACCTTATTCCAGTTCCCACATGGAGAATGGAAGATTGTAGTCTTCCTCATTATGCAAGAAGAAGCTGAACTTCCTCTCTGCAGTCTGATGGAACACCTGAAAAGCAGGAGCTTCTGTGGATGATGTAGTGGCAGTAAAGAAGTGTTCTGCTAAAACCTGAACCATGTCATCTGGCGTGGTCACCGAGAGCCCATTACTTGACAAGGACGTACCACTCTTGCCCGAAATCCATCTTATTGTTTCCCAACCTTGCACAGTGCAAGTGGACCGATTAATGGAAGTCGTTAATTTCCTCCAGGAAACCCTCTTCCATTCTTTTATCAGTTGCCTCGCATGTGCTCTCGCAGATCTGCTGCAGAAAGATTTGCTGTAGTTGGGCAATGTCTGAAATTCCGCAGAGGTGTTCATCTGGCACTGATTGCCAATCGACAGTCGTCATTCCACCAAGGTACAGACTTTCGTCTGAGGTGGTTAGTAGAGACGGAATCTGCTGCAGCCTGTTGGATCTCACAAATGATATTGGCCACTGTCTTCTGTGCCCAATCCTTTTGTTGAGAAATAGCCTGTCGGTTGTACTGCAAGCAATTTGCCCTTGGTATCACCCATCTGCATTGTCTCCTGTCACCCACCATCCTAGTCGGCAGATGGAGCCACACTGGGAAGTGGTAACTAGAATGTGAATCTGTACCCACTTCCCACTGAAATGAGTCTGCAATCGCTGGGGAACAAAAACGAAGGTCAATGGCTGAAATAGACCCTGTAGCTACAGAAATGTGTGTCGTCTGACCTGCGTTCAGAAGGTAGACAATCTCAGAATGGACGAGTCGCTCGATCATCCGACCCCTGTAGCAAGTGGTAGTCGAGCCCCACAGTACATTGTGTGCATTGAAGTCCCCCACAAGGCGGAAAGGGCATGGGTGTGCCCAAAGAGTTCTGCCAGTGCTTCTACATTCAAAGATTCATTAGTGGTAAGGTACAAAGAACACACTGTGATACAGAAGGGTGTGAGAACTTTCTCAGCAATTGCCTGTATGGTAGTGGTAAGAGGGACAGAAGAGAAGTGTCATCTGGTACCAATGGAAACAGCCTCTCCACCTTTAGCCCTGTCTCCAGTAGTATCGTCCTTCCTATATGTGTGGTAACCTCGAAATGCGGGTGTGTAGGTGACTTTAAGACGCATTTCTTGTAAGGAGATGGGCAACAGTTTCTCTTGGACCTGGAGCTATACTTCTTCCAAATGTGAGCGATATCCATTCAGATTCCATTGCAACACGCAAGTCCCTGGGAAGCTAGTGTTTAGCGATGGTTGTTCTTTCCTTTCTCCGTCAGAGGCGGTTATTTACCGCAGAGGTCAGGGAGAACGATAGCCGGCTTCCTGCTCTCTGCTTCTTCTGACTGGAAGCTTTCTTGGTCTTGGAACTACTTTTTGAAGGACGTATATCTTTAGTGATGGGAGGAGGTGGTTACCTGGGTTGTGGGACCAGTTTTGTTGGCTTCTGATGTTGGGTAGTGGTATGTGGCCCAATGCTGATGGCTACCGAACGACTTCAGTTTCAAGTAGAGCTTTCCACCCACAGGTACACTGACAAGTGCATGTGTTCGTACTTGAATCTGTGGTCTGAGTTTGTGTGGAGGCATCACACTTAAGGGCTGATGCAAAAGAAGTAGCAAAACTGGGGGTTGCACAGCTTTGAATTTTCCTTTCCTCGTTGCAACCTCACTCTTCCTGCACCACACTGGGTGAGCCCCAGAGCAGTTTATACATTTCGAAGTGTAGAAGAATTGCCTGATTCCTGAGATGAGCCTCGACAGTTGCCACACGTAGCCCTCTCAATTACATCCAATAGTGATATGTCCAAACCTTGACATTTGTAGAATCATATTAGATTAGAAACAAACAGGCGAATCCTAAGACAGATATAGCCTGCAAGGATTTGTTCAGGTAATGCCGTAGTACTAAACGTTAGATTGAATGTTGCCGATTTTTCCAATTTGCTATAGTTCTGCACTTCCGTGACGCCCATATTTTTCCATTCTTCACGTAACTGTGCGGGGTTCACCTCCATTACATCGGAGCAGGTAACCACGCCTGTACTAAAGGTTAGAGTATTATGCAAATCAGACTCGATTGGGTAGTCACCTTAGGCCTTACATCCCAGGAGTTTAGGTATTTTGGTTGAATTAGCAGTTTCAACTAGAAGTGTTCCATTACAATGTTGTGTGACACTCTTTAGTGACCCCGCAATGTCTTCCAGTGCCTTTTGAACAAAGAAATGGTTCCCTCAGTTTGCTTGATTACAATGACAGTGATATGACACACTAACGCCCTGTTACTATGATTCTGAGACTTTTCGGGAGGACTGACCAGCCGCGCTCTGTGTGATGAATGGACGTAGGTACTATCTGATGGTACATCCGTCCTGCCAGTAGCAGTAGCTTGATGAGAGCGTTCCATAGGGATTCCACGAGATGCTAGGGAAACAACCATCAACCCAGGCAGAACATGCGGATTCGTTGTCGTTTCACAGACAGGAAGTCTTGTGAAGTACTTTTGAACAAGTTTTCCGAAAATATGTCGCGCATCTAGTTCGAGAGTCCTTACATAATAGGAGTGTTACAAATCTTGTAGCTATGAACAAACTTGACCTTGCCAACTGTGTCTGTATAGAGACAATGACAGTCCGTGTAAACGATGCAATGGTCGGCCACCTAACGGTTGTAGTGAATCAGTCGTGGTCGAAATAAACTTGGGGCCAAGAATGATTAACACATTCGGATGATATTAAATTAAATGACACTTGATTGAAAGATATTACGTAATTCACTGTAATTTACCCTTGCATGGTATGATTGAATGAATCACTGGTAAATTCTGCAAACCAATGTAGGTGAGCTAGTTATTTACTTCTGTCAGCGGGCCTTTTAAAGGAACTCACTGACATTTAAATCTCGCTCTTTGAGCACCACGTAATCGTAACTTCAGTGGAGGCTACGTACTATCAGGAAAACGTGTAATTAATTTAGACTCAGCAGGAACGACCAACAAGGCACCCAAATATTCATACTAACGGCCCACAATTGAATTGCCGGAACAGACTCCGTCTCGTTTTCGTGACCGACACCGATAGCACCGCACTAAGCGGCCATTAAGCAACATTCTGGATACGACACCGGATGAGTGAGCATACTAACGTTTATACTGCTCTGCAGCACAGTTTTTACAAAAGAGCGTCTATTTAGTGCAGTGGTTTCTGAGACCATTACCCCCTGAGAGCAATCACATATCTGCTAGTACCCATCAGCATTAGCAACTAACCAATTTTTAGAATGAAACAAAATTTTCTTTGAACAGTTTTATTTTTAAAATGATAAAAAAACAATATTTAACTTTTGTAGGTGTTCCATTAAACCACAAATTATTGAGTCAATGAGATAACAGCTAGGAAATTTATTAATAGAATGTTGGAGCAGCTGCCAGAGCGTCACGAGTGTTACCTAAAGTCCTTCTCAGAGAAGAAAGCTAACTACTCGCATTGAGAGTAGTCACTTGTTACAAGACATGGTTTCTCTGCACCAGTCTTCTCCCTAGCAGCACCTGGCTCCACCCACATACTGCACCCCCATTTCAAATCAACAACACATAGTTTGTAAATCACTTCATTGCTGCACTCTTTTACTTCAGAAATGAAAGCGATTAGCAGAATTCAGGCTGAGGGTGTTTAGTAATAATAATAATAATAATAATAATAATAATAACAGTAGAGGGTAGGCCTTGGAGCAATATAATGGTCATATCCGTAGTTACTGTTGCGTTTTCAGTTAGTACGTTTAAATGCTGCAAACTGAATAATGAAGCCTTATATAGTTTATTGCGAAACTATCTACAACTCGGAGGTTTTTCATGAGATATTTAAACATATTTTAAGCATATATCTCAATTTTACTCTCATAGATGAATGGTATAAAACACAAAGCATGTGTGCAGTGGATGGACTAGCTGAGGACAATGACATTGATCTTTCAGGAGGTGTAGCCTTCATCATATTGAGCCAAGGGCCAATGTTAGTGCGTGAAAAACTATGTAATTAGTATTACAATTTACTATCTATTTAAATAGTGTGGCAGTACTAGTTTGCCACATGCCACGAGGTGACAATATATATATATATATATATATATATATATATATATATATATATATATATATATATATATGTGTGTGTGTGTGTAAAATATTCCGGAGGTAAAATAGTCTCCCATTTGGATCTCTGGGCAGGGACTACTCAAGAGGACGTCGTTATCAGGAGACAGAAAACAGGCGTTCTACGGATCGGAGCGTGGAATTTCAGATCCCTTAACCGGGCAGGTAGGTTAGAAAATTTAAAAAGGGATATGGATAGGTTAAAGTTAGATATAGTGGGAATTAGTGAAGTTGGTGGCAGGAGGAACAAGACTTTTGGTCAGGTGAATACAGGGTTATAAATACAAAATCAAATAGGGGTAATGCATGAGTAGGTTTAATAATGAATAAAAAAATAGGAGTGCGGGTAAGCTACAACAAACAGCATAGTGAACCCATTGTTGTGGCCAAGACAGACACGAAGCCCACACCTACTACAGTAGTACAAGTTTATATGCCAACTAGCTCTGTAGATGAGGAAGAAGTTGATGAAATGTGTGATGAGATAAAAGAAATTATTCAGGTAGAAGGGAGATGAAAATTTAATAGTCATGGGTGACTGGAATTCGACAGTAGGAAAAGGAAGAGAAGGAAACGTAGTAGGTGAATATGGATTGGGGCTAAGAAATGAAAGAGGAAGCCGCCTGGTAGAATTTTGCACAGAGCATAACTTAATCATACCTAACACTTGGTTCAAGAATCATGAAAGAAGGTTGTATACATGGAAAAACCCTGGAGATACTAAAAGGTTTTTGATAGATTATATAATGGTGAGACAGAGATTTAGGAACCAGATTTTAAATTGTAAGACATTTCCAGGGGCAGATGTGGACTCTGACCACAATCTATTGGTTATGAACTGTAGATTAAAACTGAAGAAACTGCAAAAAGGTGGGAATTTAAGGAGATGGGACCTGGATAAACTGAAGGAACCAGAGGTTGTAAGAAGTTTCAAGGAGAGCATAAGGAAACAATTGGCAGGAATGTGGGGCAAGAAATACAGTAGAAGAAGAATGGGTAGCTTTGAGGAATGAAATAGTGAAGGCAGCAGATGATCAAGTAGGTAAAAAGACGAGGTCTAGTAGAAAGCCTTGGGTAACAGAAGAGATACTGAATTTAATTGATGAAAGGAGAAAATACAAAAATGCAGCAAGTGAAACTGGCAAAAAGGAATACAAACGTCTCAAAAATGAGATCGACAGGGAGTGCAAAAAGGCTAAGCAGGGATGGCTAGAGGACAAATGTAAGGATGTAGAGGCTTATCTCATGAGGGGTAAGATAGATACTGCCTACAAGAAAATTAAAGAGACCTTTGGAGAAAAGAGAACCACTTGCATGAATATCAAGAGCTCAGATGGAAACCCAGTTCTAAGCAAAGAAGGGAAAGCACAAAGGTGGAAGGAGTATATAGAGGGTCTATACAGAGACGATGTTCTTGAGGACAATATTATGGAAATGGAAGAGGAGGTAAATGAAGATGAAATGGGAAATATGATACTGCGTGAAGAGTATGACAGAGCATTGAAAGACATAAGTCGAAACAAGGCCCCGGGAGTAGACATTCCATTAGAACTACTGACAGCCTTGGGAGAGCCAGTCCTGACAAAGCTCTACCATCTGGTGAGCAAGATGTATGAGACAGGCGAAATTCCCTCAGACATCAAGAAGACAATAATTCCAATCCCAAACAAAGCAGGTGTTGACAGATGTGAAAATTACCGAACTATCAGTTTAAATAAGTCACAGCTGCAAAATACTAACGCGAATTCTTTACAGACGAATGGAAAAACTGCTAGAAGCCGACCTCGGCGAAGATCAGTTTGGATTCCGCAGAAATGTTGGAACACGTGAGCCAATACCGACCCTACGACTTATCTTAGAAACTAGATTAAGGAAAGGCAAACCTACGTTTCTAGCATTTGTGGACTTAGAAAAAGCTTTTGGCAATGTTGACTGGAATACTCTCCTTCAAATTCTAAAGGTGGCAGGGGTAAAACACAGAGAGCGAAAGGCTATTTACAATTTGTAGAGAAACCAGATGGCAGTTATTAGAGTCGAGAGGCATGAAAGGGAAACAGCAGTTGGGAAGGGAGTGAGACAGGGTTGTAGCCTGTCCCCGATGTTATTCAATCTGTATATTGAGCAAGCAGTAAAGGAAACAAAAGTAAAATTCGGAGTAGTATTAAAGTCCATGGAGAAGAAATACAAACTTTGAGGTTCGCCGATGACATTGTAATTCTGTCAGAGACAGCAAAGGACTTGGAAGAGCAGTTCAACGGAATGGACAGTGTCTTGAAAGGAGGATATAAGATGAACATCAACAAAAGCAAAACGAGGATAACGGAATGTAGTCGAATTAAGTCCGGTGATGCTGAGGGAAATAGATTAGGAAATGAGACACTTAAAGTAGTAAAGGAGTTTTGCTATTTGGGGAGCAAAATCTCTGATGATGGTCGAAGTAGAGAGGATATATAATGTAGACTGGAAATGGCAAGAAAAGCGTGTCTGAAGGAGAGAAATTTGTTAACATCGAGTATAGATTTAAATGTCAGGAAGTCGTTCCTGAAAGTATTTGTATGGAGTGTAGCCATGTATGGAAGTGAAACGTGTACGGTAAATACACTCCTGGAAATGGAAAAGAGAACACATTGACGCCGGTGTGTAAAACCCACCATACTTGCTCCAGACACTGCGAGAGGGCTGTACAAGCAATGATCACACGCACGGCACAGCGGACACACCAGGAACCGCGGTGTTGGCCGTCGAATGGCGCTAGCTGCGCAGCATTTGTGCACCGCCGCCGTCAGTGTCAGCCAGTTTGCCGTGGCATACGGAGCTCCATCGCAGTCTTTAACACTGGTAGCATGCCGCGACAGCGTGGACGTGAACCTTATGTGCAGTTGACGGACTTTGAGCGAGGGCGTATAGTGGGCATGCGGGAGGCCGGGTGGATGTACCGCCGAATTGCTCAACACGTGGGGCGTGAGGTCTCCACAGTACATCGATGTTGTCGCCAGTGGTCGGCGGAAGGTGCACGTGCCCGTCGACCTGGGACCAGACCGCAGCGACGCACGGATGCACGCCAAGACCGTAGGATCCTACGCAGTGCTGTAGGGGGCCGCACCGCCACTTCCCAGCAAATTAGGGACACTGTTGCTCCTGGGGTATCGGCGAGGACCATTCGCAACCGTCTCCATGAAGCTGGGCTACGGTCCCGCACACCGTTAGGCCGTCTTCCGCTCACGCCCCAACATCGTGCAGCCCGCCTCCAGTGGTGTCGCGACAGGCGTGAATGGAGGGACGAATGGAGACGTGTCGTCTTCAGCGATGAGAGTCGCTTCTGCCTTGGTGCCAATGATGGTCGTATGCGTGTTTGGCGCCGTGCAGGTGGGCGCCACAATCAGGACTGCATACGACCGAGGCACACAGGGCCAACACCCGGCATCATGGTGTGGGGAGCGATCTCCTACACTGGCCGTACACCACTGGTGATCGTCGAGGGGACACTGAATAGTGCACGGTACATCCAAACCGTCATCGAACCCATCGTTCTACCATTCCTAGACCGGCAAGGGAACTTGCTGTTCCAACAGGACAACGCACGTCCGCATGAATCCCGTGCCACCCAACGTGCTCTAGAAGGTGTAAGTCAACTACCCTGGCCAGCAAGATCTCCGGATCTGTCCCCCATTGAGCATGTTTGGGACTGGATGAAGCGTCGTCTCACGCGGTCTGCACGTCCAGCACGAACGCTGGTCCAACTGAGGCGCCAGGTGGAAATGGCATGGCAAGCCGTTCCACAGGACTACATCCAGCATCTCTACGATCGTCTCCATGGGAGAATAGCAGCCTGCATTGCTGCGAAAGGTGGATATACACTGTACTAGTGCCGACATTGTGCATGCTCTGTTGCCTGTGTCTATGTGCCTGTGGTTCTGTCAGTGTGATCATGTGATGTATCTGACCCCAAGAATGTGTCAATAAAGTTGCCCCTTCCTGGGACAATGAATTCACGGTGTTCTTATTTCAATTTCCAGGAGTGTAGTTTGGCAAAAAAGAGAATAGAAGCTTTTGAAATGTGGTGCTACAGAAGAATGCTGAAGATTAGATGGGTAGATCACAGAAGTAATGAGGAGGTATTGAATAGAATTGGGGAGAAGAGGAGTTTGTGGCACAGCTTGACAAGAAGAAGGGACAGGTTGGAAGGACATGTTCTGAGGCATCAAGGGATCACAAATTTAGCGTTGGAGGCCAGCGTGGAGGGTAAATATCTTACGGGGAGACCAAGAGATGAATACACTAAGCAGATTCAGAAGGATGTAGCTTGCAGTATGTACTGGGAGATGAAGAAGCTTGCACAGGATAGAGTAGAATGAGAGCTGCATCAAACCAGTCTCAGGACTGAAGACAACAACAACAACATATAAATGGAAGAGCAGGGTCTGTGAATTCTAGCATTTTAGCTCCTGTTTCTCCCAGCTGCTGGAATGTGACGAGATGTGTCACCTGCGAGTTTTACGTGTTGCGAAGACAACGGCAGAAATCCGAGAGGTTTACCACCATGAGTTCCCATGGACAGCGGTCGTGTGAGTGAGCCACTGTGAGTGCCTCTTAGGCCAGAGTACTTCAAAAGATTCTTTTAAAGCAGTGCAAATCACAGGAGATCGTCAGTGAGTTTCAATAAAAGCTTACAGATTGTCCCAAATGCGGAAGGGGACAACTGAACACGGCTATGTTTCTGTGAACGGAATAGGAAGCGAACTGCATTTACACGCCCAGACATCATGCCGCCAATCGTAAGGTGAGGGCCAGGACACTGGCTACTTTCAGTTTGTTGACAGAAAACACAACAAGTACTGGGGAAGAAAATTCTGCAAGCTTTCGCTACATGCAGCAACAAAGAGGGAGATTTTCAGTTGTCACAGTGGCAACCCTGTGATTTTTCTCTCCTCTTGCGGTAATTTGGAGAAGTATGTCAGAGCAGGTAGTCAGTAGTGCATTTTGGGGCGAGCACACATTAGCGGCGGTTCGTGTCTCGTTCGAAAGTCTCTCTGCGGCGCACTGCTGCAGCGTCACGCTCCTTTCACTGTTTCTGAGTGAGACTCTCGTTTGCGTCGTCTCTGCACTGCGTAGCTGACGCTTGGCGTGTCTTTTCCGTGACTTTGTGACAGATTTCTATCGTTAGTTCTCTCTCATACTGGGATCTTAACTCGAAGCCATGCAGTATATGTCGCTTTTGTGAGTTGAGCAGCCTTTGGGAGGCGATTTGCATGTTATTATACTGATTCAGAAAAATTTTAACCTTCTACGCATATTGCAAGACCCAGGGTTGTACGCGGCAATAGTACGGTGCAATTATACCCAAACCTCAACATCCGAAGTAAAAGCTTCCCTCCAGATTCCAAATTGTTCTGTACAGTCTACATATTGTTTGGTAAAACGTTACACCATTTTAAGCGTTGGGTTTGGGGGTGTGAGGGGGGATGGAGATGTTGTTGAACTAGGAGTTGTATCAGTTTTTATTAAATATTTCGAAAACTATATAGTTAAGCGCGGAAGTACCATATTGCGATCAAAAATGGTTCAGTGCATAATCTTGCTAAAGTGAACCGTTCCAGAGGATGTAAAAGTAGAAATGTTTCGTATTTTTTAGAATTTTGGAATAAATATGACATTATCACTAAGGAAACTATTCTTTTATACAGGATTGTGTTTGTAAAAGCAAATTGTCATTTTTGCGGCCGGTGGTACGTTAGTGATAAGCCCTTGAAGGAACGACAACCTCACCACCTTCTCAAGGGGCGCTACTTTTTAAGGGAAAAGAGGCTTCCACAGGCCTAGGCCATATAAACCTGTGGTACGGAGAAACCCACTCTGAACTTTCTCTGGACATTGCCCCATAAATAATGAATACCTTTGCAACATAAAAGATTTTGAATTATAAAAATATTGTCTGTATAATAATTATGGTACATAATTATATCATTTTGATTCATAATATTTTTGAAACTGCAGCTTTTGGAGGCTTTTCGTCAGAAAATAAGACATATTTGGCTGTATATTGCATCCCATTTTATTTAAATTTTTGAAGTTCATAAACTGAGTTCAGCAGTAATATTAAATAAAAATGTAGAATGTTAAATGCGTCCTTAAATTAATGTAAAGTATTTCATCAGTATTCAGTCCTCATCTAGATCTTCATGTATGATATTCGTGTCCCTGTTAACACATCCTAGAGCTGAACAATTACCACATATGCACTTTAGACCCCTCTTTCTGCACTCGCAGTTACTGAAGCATACGTCTTTGCGAGCGCACGCTACGAGGGACAGCAATTTCCACGCAGCTGCAGGATGTACTGTTGTAATTAGTCTCAGGTGTTCGCCAGTCTTATTCCACCCCTACTCGTGTGGATTCTTTTTCTCGTTCAGCCACTGATGCTCCTGGTGGTAGGCTCTAGGTGAATGCTGCCTGGAAGCTGCTGAAGTGGGGGGCATTACAGCCAACTTGAACAATTAATGTATAGGCTGCATGCAGTAGCCTGCAAGTAACGTTGGTAGCCAGAACGATCTAGACCTTTGGTGTTCTTGGCTCCAAATTTTACAAGAAGGAAATGCTTTTCAGTGTTAGAAACTGCACTGGGGTCAACGTTGGGGTCGTTGAAGACTAAAAGTTTCGTCTGAAGAGCATTGTTGGCTTGCACATTCCTACATGGTGTAATTTTCCCCTTCTTGTAGATAGCTGATCAGTGTAACATCCTGTGAAGGCATACATGGCTAAAAGTACACCTTTCATATTCACAATGCCTCGCTGAATGTCAGAAGTAGTGTACACTTTTTCCTGCTGATTGCCTTTCTTTGGTACCACCATTTTCAATTTCTTCTGTGACGGTGCGTGGACAGTCAACACGTCTGTGTCAGCACCAGTTAAACAAGCTTCAACTCCTTTCTTCGCTTCATCAATCGCTATTAAAACTATTAATAAGTCATCATCATTCGATGATTGAACTGTGAACCACATCTTTGCAAGTGCACTATAAGGAGAGAAATAAACTTTCTACCTGTATCCTTTTTTTATGTGCACTATCGTAGTTTTCAATTTCAAAATGTAGTATTACATGGTTATTGAGATATATGTTGTGTAAAGCAAGCGAATCGCCTGGCTAGATGTGGGAGGGGGCCTAACGGCCCACAGACTGCCAGATTAAATTAATGAGTGAATAAATAAATAAATAAATTAGAAATTAAAAATATTCATTGTTTCGAAGGGATATAATCCTCCCAGTTACACAGTCGTACCATACGGTCTTAACTTGGCTCCAATACTATCTGACAGTTCTTATAGACACTTTACGTCATTTAATAGGATAGACGAGATTTTGCAGATCCTAAGATTAATCGCGTCCTGCTCAAAGCTTTTCTGCTGAATTATCCAACCTAGGTATCTAAATTTTTTCACGCGATTAATCTTCCCTTTATTTAAAATCTTCTATTGTGGTCCACCACTGATATTTGTAATTTATTTTATCTTCTCAAAGGAGGCCAGTAATCCTACTTTCTCAGCTATCTCTGTTAGTTTATGAATCTTCGTGATTGGTGAATTAATGTTGTTGGAAAAAATGGCTAGATCATCAGCTGTGTTTGGATCCTAGTCTGAATCATTATTCATTTCCATCCTCTTAGCTAATTCTCTTCCTCCATTCTCGAATGATTTTTTCCAAGATACAGTTAAAATGGAGCGGGGAAACTTCATCGAGTTGTGTGATACCAGTTTTGGTTTTGAAAGGGGTCCGAGATGTTGAAACAAAATTCACTTTTGATCCTGTATCGATCAGAATCTGTTGAATCATCCACCCCAAATCCTTCCATAACACCGCGCCCGGGTTCCCGGGTTCGATTCCCAGCGGGGTCAGGGATTTTCTCTGCCTCGTGATGACTGGGTGTTGTGTGATGTCTTTAGGTTAGTTAGGTTTAAGTAGTTCTAAGTTCTAGGGACTGATGACCACAGATGTTAAGTCCCATAGTGCTCAGAGCCATTCTCTCTCTCTCTCTCTCTCTCTCTCTCTCCCTTCCATAACATTCAACAGTGACTTACTGTCAACTGAGTCGTGCGCCATTTTTATCAATGCATACTATCGCACGACAGTACCTTCCAGACGTTTAGTACTTGATAATGTTTTTCAACTTGAAAATCTCCTCTAGGCAGAAACTTACTTTCCTGAAATTGGCCTGGTACTTATTAGTCTATTTATACAAATAAACGTCAATTCAGTTCTGGACTGTTTTGGAGAGCGTGTCCCATGGAACAGATACTAATATAATATCTCTTCAACTGCTGATAACCTTTTGAGCCACCATTTTTATGGAGTTGGTGGACTAGGATAGATAGGCACACAGAGGATACCCGACCGCCTCTCTGTATCTCACCAAAGAATTCAGCTGGTATGTTCAGAATGTCTTCATTGACCAGCTTCCGGGACTCTGCGACAATTGATTCCTTTCAAACTGCTATATTATTACTTAGGGCGTCCATGATCTGTTTAATTTCTGTCTTAGATGTGTGGATGTGCGTTTGTCGCTATTTTTCCCTGAAGCACGTGGTTGGGGGTTGTTACAATTTCAGATTAGATTTGAAAATTTGATTGAAATCCCTGAGATTATTCTTTAGAATATCCTGATCAATACGTATCATCTGTTGTTTCTACTTTGCAAGTCGGATCACAGGGGCTGCGTACTTCCGACTTTTACAGAAGGCGTTAAAATCTTCATGTTACTTCGGAGAGTTTCATTTTTGCAACGAATGTGTTCTGTGTGCGTAATTTTGGTCCGAGGTCTCGTTGCGTCATCTACGTTTGCGTTTGCGAAATTTCAAGCTTCTTTTATTGTCTATTGTATTGTACTATCTGTCCAGTTCTGAGACTAAAATGTTAGTTGCCACATCATTTCTGCATGTGTTCTTTCCAGCTGTTGGAGCCTTTCTGAGAAAAATGAAATTCATTTTAATCCTGGAGAGTTAATTATCTAAATGATACTTGGTACCTATCTGAACTTCAATATTCTTAATTTCCTTGATCGCAATCCCAGAATGGGGCATGTGGACGATTTTTCATCGTTCGAGTTTCCAAGTGGTTTCCGTGTCTCCTCTTTACTTAGTTTGTGTTTGATATTAACTGAAGACTAAAAGTTCGACACAGTTAGAAAAAAACAAATTCAAAATGTCTTGCTCCTTCTGTACCGGTTCATAATTTACTATTATTCCACGTCAGCTTACAGTCGTTGACAAAAATCTTAACATTCTTTCTAGTTATTTTCGCCTTCTCCTTGTCTAGGAGATCCCAAAATTGTTCTTGTTTCTCTGGACTGTGGCTGCTGTTCTCACGCATGAGGTGGCCGCATGTACACTGAACAGGGTGTAGCTGCCTCCCGCAGCAAAGAGTGAGTATTGAAAGTTATTTGATACGCTTGAAAAGTTCACCACTGCGTTGATAAACGTCTTATTTACAGAGAAATCTGTTCCAAACATTTATATATTCATGCTTATTCACGGCTTCCTTTTTTTTCATAGATCCTATGCACTACATTGTCCATAACGCTTTCGTCCTCATAATGTGTATTTTGAAAACTAGGACTGTGATGTTTTGGTAGTTCAACAAATTGTCAATCTTTATTGTACACCAAATTTTCGCAATGATTTCACATTTGTGGTAGCGGTGTAATACTCGTTTTTCTTTTTCAACTTAGTATTTCTGCCGCAGAGCATGCAGGTCCCTCCGACTTCCCTAACCATGTAGTTGCGCGCCAACAGGACCCCAAGATATGCTTGCACTCCTAACAGTGATGGGTTTCTGCCTATAGTTGCCACCGGGGTTAGTGGCTTCTTTTTGATGACTTTCGATTATGTCTGATTCTTAGAGAAATGTGGGTCGGATTTGTTCCTTCCCAGTAGTAGATTCAAAGTATTAAGCAATGAAGCATGGAGTTAGTTTGCTATATACACCTTTCGTATGCATGGTCCTCTTCTGCTTTAAAAGTCATTGACTTTTTTCATCTACAATCCCGAAAAAGGATGCTTTCAAATTGGTACCAGATGGGGCAGCTGGACCAACCTCTTTCTTATTTTTCTTTTCTTTTGGGAGGGGGGGGGGGGGGAGGCGGGGGTTATAGGCGGGGTATAGTTTCGTAGTGTTGGGCACAGATTGTGGGATTGATTGTTTATTTTAATAAAAATTTGGGATAGTAATTTGTTTGTTATAAGTAAGATCTATAAATCATTCTGATTTAGCTAACTTATCTCCACATATTTAAAGTTGTTCTTTTGTGATATTTCAGGCGTTGAGAGTAATAAGTATTTTATTTCCCTGATTATCTGGATGTTTCAGTCAATGATATGTTGGTCTTTAATGTTACCAGAGGCATCTTTCTTTACCTTAATTTTACATTATCATCATGTTGTACATTGAACATTCCTGAGACTTTAATTGAGCTTTTCATTAAAGTGTGCCGTCATAATATTTTATCACTTTGTTAACTAATTACTTGCTGTTATGGTAGTCTTCCCACTAACACGTTATGTGGGTTTTTCAGCCCAGTGTTTTGTTTACCCATATGAATAATTTTAACTGTCGCCAAGAGAGGAGGACTCTACAATGTGTGTCTGCATGCATAGTACCAAGGCAGGATCCAGTTTGTGGTGTCTGGGGAGGGTGAATTTGTGCAGACTGGGGATGATGGGCTGTTCTTCACATAATCCTTCTAAAGGGGTTGTAGTCGGGGCTACCCTACTAAACTAATGGCTAATGGCTTTTCTGTGACAACAGATCTTTTACAAGACATTCTGAGAACTTCTGGAAGGGAGCATTATTTTCTTGCTGTTAGTTGAGGGCAGGTGACTCCATCAATGATGTAGGACACTTTCTCTGAATCTGGGATGATTGATGATTCATTTCAATCTGGAACCAATACAGTCACAATTGAAGATTTCCTTCCTCATCAAGCCAGTTTCGTCGAACAAGGATGAAGGATAAGCACATAATTCAACTTCAAATAATACTTCAAGTCTCTCATCATTCTTTATTGTGCACACCCTCCGATGTAAGAGACTGTTAGGGTTCACACATGCAGTGTTGTTGTTAATTGTCATGGACGTGGTTATAGAGGCTAGAAACTTCACATCTAACGTTCTTTTCAAGTGTATCTCTTTGAATGTTTGTTCTCATTCTGTTTCAAGGCTAGTGTTCCAATTTCAAACGCTTCATCACAGCTTACGTTTTCATCTGCTTCAACCCCTGCTGACAAGGAAGAGAGTTCGGGTGCTTTAGAAAGCAGATTGTGTTCCTCAAACCAAGAAATAAAAGTTTGCAAGTCCTTGCAGCTTCTCTTCTGCCTTGCCTCTCGTATCTCCACGTGCTGCTCTGAAGAGGCGCTGCACACACCTGCGTATTCTTCCATTGCCTCACACGCCTGAGAACAAACTGACATGGAGTTGATTCAAGTTGCAATAGTTGCCGCAATAGTTGCAATAGCTGCCTCCAGTCAATGCACCAATGCTATTCAAGGATGTCATCGAAACCTGTTCAACAGTAATGTCACCCCAGACTCCAGACCAAAGCATTTCAGAACTTCGGATGGTGAAATAACCACAATTAACGAACAAATCGGTTTCAGGGCTCATTGAGTTGAGAAGTTCCAGCGAATCTTGTAGGTAAACTTGTGCAGATTTAGCGCAGTTTAAGTGACCAGATGCATGGAAAATGGGGAGCATTTGATGTACAGAGTGAAGGTAAAGGAGACAGTCCCCACTCCTCTCAGCTCTGATATACGTTCGAACACTGTTTTTGGCATAGACAGGACTGTGCAACTCCTCCAAATCATTTCCTGCCATGATGAATAGATTCGCTGACAGAAAAGACATCAACAAGTGAGAACCTCCTAGTCGAATGAAAAGTGACTTCAATAGGCTGTCATTAGGTGCTTTTCCTACTATTTCACGAGATTTAGCTTACAAAGGTTGATCAAAAGTAACCGTTGTTATTCTTTCTCCATTGCTGGTCCCTTTTGTGGCAGCTTGTAGAACAGCCATATAAATTGTTGACGGATGTGGAGCCAAGTTGATGAATGTAAGAGGGACTACAGTTGAAGTTTGGAACCCTCTCGTCGCATACAGCATTTCCATGCAGCCACTACAATCAGGTTTACATTATTCTGGATCATCCAACCAGGTACCATTCAACCAAAACAAATTAAGTGTTCTGCCATGTTCATATGACAGCGGATTTATTTTCAGGCAATCCATTTTTGCAGCAATTATTTTACAATCACCAGATGTACTTGGGGCTCTGTAAGTTTGCAAATCAAACAGGCCTCGTTTTTCAACAGCATGAGCAGTAACATACTTTCGAGGGACATTGTCCTCTACCTGAAGAGCGGTTTTAGGTGTTATGCAAGCAGTTCCATCCACGACATGAAACGTGTTATGGCCACCCACAGTGCGGTCATAGTAGTCTCCATTATCGGAAACAAACTGCACGCATCCGTTCTCAATGTTTATATGTAGGTGTATTAGAGTAACTGTACCTAATTATCTGATTTCATAGCGGACATGAACATAAAGATTACTTATCGATAATGCAGTGTCTGAAAATGCTTTTTTTCCCCACAAAAGCCAGTGCTCATTACTCAGATTTTAGATGCTTTTGTTTCAGCTCTTATTTTAACCACATAAACAATGAACTACTAAAGTTAGTTTGTTATTGATTATATGTGACAGAATCACTTCAGTGAAATTTTTATTCTTACTTTGGGGTATCAAAATAGATGAAATTGTTTCTCTTGGATGATGTATAAAGACCGGTTCCATAATTACATAAATGATACCGAAAGTTAAATTTCCGGCCTCCAGTATGAACTTTTTTTTCCAAGCATGTTTTCTTGCATTCGCATTTCTGATTTCCAAACACATTTTCAATCTGAATTAGAATGGATGGTAGTAGCTTCACATTTATGTCATATTTATAAACTTATTTGAAATATTCATTGTATTTAATTATAATAATTTCGTAGAAAGGAAATACTTAGTATGTACTGCACAGTAGCGCCCATTAGCCAGAGTACTGCATTTCTCCTCATTATCGGATAAGAAATGTCGTTAGGGTAAAGTAAAGACGTCATTGAAATCGCGAGGCGTTGTGTTGGATGAGGGCGACAGGCGCAGAGCAAACCAGTCGGTGGATGTCTGTATCTTCCTTGTGGCAGGTTTGGCACAACGGCGTTGTTGCGAGATACGTGTTGTGCTGACGTTACGGTGTCGGGTATTTACCGTTCACATGGTAGGGCCATGTAGTCCGCGCCGACGTCATTAAATTGGGGACTGCATTCAAATCACAGTCAACCGTTTGAGATTTGCTTTCGACCACGATCCGTCGCTGCCGCAACATGAGGGTGCAAAGCGCATTCCGAGAGAGAAAGACAGAGAGAGAGAGAGAGAGAGAGCCTGAACAATATTGTGAGGTGCAGCTGTGTGCAGCGATGTAGAATACCGTACGAATAGCAAGAAGTGGCGGAGGAGACTGTTGAAGTTAATGTTACAAAATATATCGACTCAACCACTTGCTTATAGTGTAAAACACTAAGATTGACGCGTTTCGGAAGTCAAGCTTCCATCATCAGAATAATAAAAAGTAAAAGAACCTGTTAAAACTCGCTAAAATGGAACATGCACCAAGCACAATGAAATTGATAATAAAATTAAAACATCGTGGCTACTTCCCTTGTTGCAGCCGTGTCTTCCAAGGCGCATCTCCTCATAGTAGTCAAAACATAAAAAAACTCTAAAATGGTGTCGCCTATGGTGTTCAACATCTAACCACATGGCTCTCTCCTCCATCGTCGTAAACCGCCCGTGCGTCTTAGTTGATACCACACAGCACGGAGCCAAACACGACAGTGAAACGCGAGTGAGCTCACGCGCAAGTAAACAAGGAAGTCACAGAGATGTCTATATAAACAGATGACGTATACATGTTGCAAGTACCTCATGAAGTGATGGTATCCTGCCAATTGCTAAAATTGTAATTACAAAAAGAAACCAGTGAAACGTTTGAAAAAGTTATTTGTATCACCAGTTAGCTGGTCATTCAGTGTGTTCTGAGTATCCACGCTATGTATCGTAATTTCCAGCACTTCTAGTAGATCCAGCTTTTTGCCTTTGTCCTGTCTATGTAAAATAACGAGATCCTGACCTATTCCCAACATGGGGTGTCCCGTTTCCCATGTATGCGTGGCTACAGCTGACTTTAGGAAATTATTAAGCCGGAAAGCGTCGCTATGTTGTTTGTAACGTACTTTAAAGGACCTACCAGCCTGGCCTACATAACTTGCCTTGCACGTGTTACACTGAATTTTATAAACTCCAGCTCTCTCATATTTATCGCTTTCCTGCTGTAAATTATTTCTTAGTTTAAACCGCAGCGTATTATTGGTCTGAAAAGCGGTATCAACTTCAAAAGGTTTGAAAATGTTAGCCACTTTTTGCGAAATATCACCGAAGAATGGTATTGTGACTCTCGTAATATTATTTGCGGTATTGTTCATTGCATTCACGCGCTGTTTCTGTCGTAATAATTTATTGACAACGTTTTGTTGATACCCGTTAGTTCTGGCTAATTGTTTCACGATGTTCAGCTCAGTCATTCTATCTTCTTCATTCATAGGGGCTCTAAAGGCTCTATCTATCAAAGATCTAAAAGCAGAAAGTTTCTGGCTGTTAGGATGGCAGGAATTATTTTGTATCAACACATCAGTTGTGGTTGGTTTCCTAAATATTTTAAAAACATGCCTACCATTTTGTTTCCTAATACGCGTCAATCTTAGTGTTTTACACCATAAACAAGTGGCTGAGCCGATATATTTTTTAACATTGACGTTCACAACAACCACCTCTCATCCAGTATGGATAAAATCTAAGACTGTTGAAGAGTTGACAGCAGCGGCTTATATAGTGGAAGGTGTCGATTGGAAGACGCTGATGAGTGCAGCTCCCGGCAGATTCGCGACGTGGTCTACAGCCAGCACGTGTAGACTGGGCCCCGGCGATGGTAACAAGACATGTTATACATGATGCAGCACTTCTATATTCTACAAATAGTAGTGTTTAGAAACAGCTACTAATAACAGAAAAATTCCCTGAAATCACAATCCATGTGTCGTGAAGAGCTTGTTACAGCCACTGTTCGCAGTGGATAATGGTTTGACCAGTAAGTACTCTAATGCAACGCCCCAGTAGACTGGAGTTCACTAACAGTACACATGTTGTTTGACTCTTTGTGCGATACTCTTCGCGAGACGCTACAGAGGCGCGCCACAAAAAGAACTTCACTCACACGATTCAGAGTATAGGCTTTATAGGCTTTGCAGCTGGCAAATTGCTTACCTCCTTTTCATTGTTGTAAAGGACACTAATGGACACTTTGGACTGGGAATTTGAGGATCTCCTTTTAAAGCATTAAATGTTCTTGTGACTGCATCGAAACCTGATGAAACTACCGTCCGACCAAATCGACACGTTTCACAGAGATTTCTTCCGAAGGGTGGGAAAATATTGTATTATAGTTAGTTTCCTGGGATGATAAGAATGAAAGAACAATTTTGAGTGCTGCACTTGAGCATATGGAACTTGTTCATGTGGAGATCCCAGTACCTTGATACGTCGGGTAAAGCTGATGGACTCAGATGGCTTTCGAAGTTTGAACAACTTTGTGAGAACATTTTCATACTATATCTAATACTGCTGAATGACTATGATGTACATCTCCACTTGAGAAGCAATATTATCATGCTCAGTCACTACCACATAATCAGTTTCATTCACCAAGGATCGCCAATGTACTGAAATATGCGTGGTACATATCATTATACCTACAAGATCGACTACCACAATTGGACACTCCTGCTTAATTTTGTATAATATTCGCTGCTTGCTCAGTGTATCAGGTGAAGAAATTTCATTCATGTTACGTTTCTCGCGTAACGATACGTTATGTTTTATACATTTCTTTACATATTGTCATTATTGTAATGGTTTTTTAACATAACATTTCATTTTCAAGTAACAAAATAAATGTTTGTGAAATTGTCGACTAAAAACAAAGAAATAACTGAACTTAAGATGTAAAATTAGCATTTTAAACATAAAACATAGCTAATAAAAAGAAATAAACAGAATGATAATGGACGTTTTGGTTTTTCAAGTAGGTGTCTTGAAAATATTTCGACAGTGCATTATTTACAACTTATTTTCAAAAATGGCATTTCAGGGACGACCTTCATTACGTGTGGATGGATGTGGTGTGAGAGTTTCTGTACTTTATGTTGTAACGAAAGCCTTCATTTTGCAGTATTAACAAGGTATTGTTGTCGTAAGGTAATTCACAAAACTACAAATTATAACAAAAATTGATTATAGTGGCTTGAAGAATGTTAATTACATTTCAACAATTATATGAACACACTTCTTTTATATTTTGTGGTTTTGAAGATATTCCCTCTAATGCTAAAATGACTCTTTACCTTTTGGGTTTGTTTATACCCCCTAAAAGTGAAAATGGTCCAAAACGAGACAATAACTATACCATTATTTGCACTCTATGTATCCACCAAGCTTCATCAAAAACCTTAGAATGTTTGTTCCCTTGTGAGTATTTGTGCTGCTGAAGAGAGTAAACAATGTTCTTACTGTGTTAAATCTCGTCTGACATCAAAGTCGTTCTAACAGTACAGAAAACCCTCTCACACCAATTAATTTCCACAAACTTGTCAAGTATCACAACACTGTTTTCACATTTAACACATCTGGAAAAGACATTCTAGTTATGCAAAAATTACAGTCTTTATGCTGAATATAATAATGCTTAAGTCAAATATTACTCTGTTATTTACCACACATATTCGAAATACTGGTACCTGAGAAATGACAGTGAACTCTGGAGAATACTCTTTCAATGCCTAATAACAAGTGCTATAAGAAAAATAGCACAGTAAACCTTATAAATTAGGTGTAAAAGATGTAAACTATAATATCACGATACAGTTCTAGGCTTGCAATGAAAGAAATTAGGCATTCTCGGCGTACTCTTGGTGTAACAGACTATTTTTCAGCACCATTTTAGGAGTGGCGAAGGTAACCTGTCTTTGGAAACATAGATAGATGGCAGTTATTGCACAAACTTCTGGAATCGGAATTATGGCTCCATAAAATGTTTGTACGAGGGACTAAGGCTTTCTAGATGTGGAAGTATTTAATTTGAATCCAGTGTTCTTGCAAAGTGTACGAAGTCACTTTAGTCAGCTGTAGTGCCAGTAGTGCTAGTATCGTCGTAACTGCCGTCTCCTTCACATCTGCTGTGTAGCAAGCTACGTAAATTTAAGTATTAACTGTGTTTTTCTTACGTGTCACTTCTTTTTCCATGTGTTTCTGCTTTTAGGAAGCTTTAATTTTCGTGTACTAGTAATAGTGTTCCATAGATCCAGAGACAGTTAGTGCGTATTTTCATTGTTGCCAACAAGAAGTGTCTAGTAACCACAGTTTAGTCAGCTATCAGCCGCCTTTAGTGAATTAGCAGTCTAGTTAAAAGTTGATTAACTCTCTACAGTAAATTGTTCATTTCTTTGGATGGATAGGATGTGTGACTGCTGTGTACGGACGCAGGAGGAGCTGGCCACTGTTCGCGAACAGCTAAACGTGCTGATGGCCACGGCCAGCCGTCTTTAGGCTGCTGCCTCGGAATGTAGCGGCAGTGGGGAGTCTGGTGCGTCGCATGGTACACCCCAGGTGTTACATGCTTCACCCACTGTCCCTGCTGTCGAGACATCTTCGCGGGTACCGGGCGCGTTTGCTCATGTCGGCACCAATGACACCTGCTGTCTGGGTTGAGAGGTCATCCTCAGTTCATACAGGCGGTTGGCGGAGTTGGTGAAGGCGGAAAGCCTCGCTCGCGGGGTGGAATCTGAGCAACAATATGTAGTGTCGTTCCCAGAACCGATCGCGGTCCTCTGGTTTGGAGCCGAGTGGAAGGCTTAAACTAGAGGCTCAGACGATTCTGCGGAGATCTGGGGTGCAAATTTCTCGACCTCCGCCATCGGGTGGAGAAATGTAGGGTCCCTCTGAATAGGTCAGGCGTGCACTACACGCAGGAAGCGGCTACAAGGGTAGCGGAGTACGTGTGGAGTGCACATGTGGGTTTTTAAGTTAGATAATTCCCTCCCTAGGCCCGACAAGACGCCTCCTGAGACGCGACAAGGTAGCAGTAGGTAAAAAGCAACAGGGAATGACAATATTAATGTGGTAATAGTAAACTGCAGGAGCGTCTATAGAAAGGTCCCAGAACTGCTCTCATTAATAAACGGTCACAATGCCCACATATTACTAGGGGCGGAAAGTCGGCTGAAACAAGATGTAAACAATAATTAAATTCTAAACTCAGATTCGAATGTTTACCGCAGGATGGACAGTGAAGGGGGAGGCGTGTTTATAGCGATAAGAAGTGCAATAGTATCGAAGGAAATTGACGGAGATACGAAATGTGAAATAATTTGGATGAAGGTCACGGTTAAAGCAGGCTCAAACATGGTAACTGGATGTCTCTATAGGCCCCCTGGCTCAGCAGCTGTTGTGGCAGGGCACCTGAAGGAAAATTTGGAAAATATTTCGAGTAGATTTCCCGACCATGTTATAGTTCTGGGTGGAGATTTTAATTTGCCAGCTCTAGATTGGGAGACTCAAACGTTTATAATACGTGGCAGGGACAAAGAATCCAGTGAAATTCTTTTAAGTGCATTATCTGAAAACTACCTTGAGCAGTTAAACAGAGAACCGACTCGTGGCGATAATATATTAGACCTTCTGGTGAAAAACAGACCCGACCTATTTGACACAGGTAACGCAGACAGGGAATCAGCGATCATAAAGCTGTTGCTGCATCGATGATTTCAGCCGTAAATAGAAATATTAAAAAAAGGTAGGAAGACTTTTCTGTCTAGGAAAAGTGACAAAAAGGAGATTTCAGAGTACCTGACAGCTCAACACAAAAGTTTTATCTCAAGTACAGATAGTGTTGAGAATCAGTGGACAAAGATCAAAACCATCGTACAATATGCATTAGATGAGTATGTGCCAAGCAAGATCGTAAGGGATGGAAAAGAGCCACCGTGGTACAACAACAGAGTTAGAAAACTGCTACGGAAGCAAAGGGAACTTCACAGCAAACATAAACATAGCCAAAGCCAAGCAGACAAACAAAAATTACACGAAGCGAAATGTAGTGTGCGGAGGGCTATGCGAGAGACGTTCAATGAATTCGAAAGTAAAGTTCTATGTACCGACTTGGCGGAAAATCCTAAGAAATTCTGGTCTCATGCCAAGCGGTAGGTGGATCAAAACAAAATGTCCAGACACTCTGTGACCAAAATGGTACTGAAACAGAGGATGTCAGACTAAAGGCCGAAATACTAAATGTCTTTTTCCAAAGCTGTTTCACAGAGGAAGACTGCACCGTAGTTCCTTTTCTAGATTGTGGCACAGATCACAAAATGGTAGATATCGAAATAGATGACAGAGGGATAGAAAAACAATTAAAATCTCTCAAAAGATGAAAAGCCGTTGGACCTGATGGGATAACAGTTCGATTTTACACAGAGTACGCGAAGGAACGTGCCCCCCTTCTTGCAGCGGTGTACTGTAGGTCTATAGAAGAGCGTAACGTTCCAAAACACTGGAAAAGGGCACAGGTCAACCCCGTTTTCAAGGAGGGACATCGAACAGATTTGCAGAACTCTAACGTCGATCAGTTGTAGAATTTTGCAACACGTCTTATGTTCGAGTATAATGACTTTTCTGGAGACTAGAAATCTACTCTGTAGGAATCAGCATGGGTTTCGAAAAAGACGATCGTGTGAAACCCAGCTCAAGCTATTCGTCCACGAGACTCAGAGGGCCATAGGCACGGGTCCCCAGGTTGATGCCGTGTTTCTTGACTTCCGCAAGGCGTTTGATGCAGTCCCCCACAGTCGTTTAATGAACAAAGTAAGAGCATATGGACTATCAAGCCAATTGTGTGATTGGATTGAAGAGTTCCTAGATAACAGAACGCAGCATGTCATTCTCAATGGAGAGAAGTCTTCCGAAGTAAGAGTGATTTTTAGGTGTGCCGCAGGGGAGTGTCGTAGGACCGTTGCTATTCACAATATAAATAAATGACCTTGTGGATAACACCGTAAGTTCACTGATGCTTTTTGCGGATGATGCTGTAGTACATCGAGGGGTTGTAACAATGGAAAACTGTACTTAAATGCAGGAGGATCTCCAACGAATTGACGCATGGTGCAGGGAATGGCAATAGAATCTCAATGTAGACAAGTGTGAGGTGCTGCGAATACACAGAAAGAAAGATCCTTTATCATTTAGCTACAATATAGCAGGTCAACAACTGGAAGCAGTTAATTCCATAAATTTTCTGGGAATAGGCATTAGGAGTGATTTTAAGTGGAATGACCATATAAAATTAATCGTCGGTAAAGCAGTCCTAAGGAAATGCAGTCCGAAAACAAAGGAAGTAGGTTACAGCACACTTGTTCGACCACTGCTAGAATACTGCTCACCGGTGTGGGATCCGTACCAGATAGGGTTGATAGAAGAGGTTAAGAAGAGCCAACAGAGAGCAGCGGGCTTCGTTTCAGCATCATTTAGAAATCGCGAAAGCGTTACGGAGATAATAGATAAACTCCAGTGGCAGACTCTGCAAGAGAGACGCCCAGTTGCTCGGTTCGAGCTTTTGTTGAAGTTTCGAGAACATACCTTCACCGATGAGTCAAGCAGTATATTGCTCTCTCCTACGTATATCTCCGGAAGAGACCATGAGGATAAAATCAGAGAGATTAGAGCCCACACAGAGACATACCGACAATCTTTCTTTCCACGAACACTACGAGACTGGAATAGAGAGGAGAACCGATAGAGATACTCAAGGTACCATCCGCCACACACCGTCAGGTGGCTTGCGAGGTATGGATGTAGATGTAGGTGTAGAAATCGTTCATATTTTGAGAAATAATGCAATTCCATCTTAAGCTAATTGTCATGGTGTTCTGGAGCTATACTTTTACGATGAACGCCTTCCATGTGTGTGTGTGTGTGTGTGTGTGTGTGTGTGTGTGCGCGTCTTTTACTACTCGATAAACTATAAATAATTTTATAGATGATTTTGGTTCTGATATATCAAATCTGTGATTTTCTTTGTCATGTTATATCTCTGTCACCCACCTATGACATGTGTGCATAAACAAAGCAGTTGTTCTCCATTTTAGGTAATATATGACAGTAAAGCACCTTATACCTTCCTTCATACATCAGGGTTTGTGTGTGTTGTGTGAATGTGCGGTGTTTTCATTACATGTTTGTGTTGATTATAGGAAATGCTGTCAGTAAATGTGTTTCTTTCAGACATCGCCTCGACTCGGTATAATCTTTTATAATAATCGCAATCTGCAATATGATCTACACTCCTGGAAATTGAAATAAGAACACCGTGAATTCATTGTCCCAGGAAGGGGAAACTTTATTGACACATTCCTGGGGTCAGAACATCACATGATCACACTGACAGAACCACAGGCACATAGACACAGGCAACAGAGCATGCACAATGTCGGCACTAGTACAGTGTATATCCACCTTCGCAGCAATGCAGGCTGCTATTCTCCCATGGAGACGATCGTAGAGATGCTGGATGTAGTCCTGTGGAACGGCTTGCCATGCCGTTTCCACCTGGCGCCTCAGTTGGACCAGCGTTCGTGCTGGACGTGCAGACTGCGTGAGACGACGCTTCATCCAGTCCCAAACATGCTCAGTGGGGGACAGATCCGGAGATCTTGCTGGCCAGGGTAGTTGACTTACACCTTCTAGAGCACGTTGGGTGGCACGGGATACATGCGGACGTTGGAACAGCAAGTTCCCTTGCCGGTCTAGGAATGGTAGAACGATGGGTTCGATGACGGTTTGGATGTACCGTGCACTATTCAGTGTCCCCTCGACGATCACCAGTGTTGTACGGCCAGTGTAGGAGATCGCTCCCCACACCATGATGCCGGGTGTTGGCCCTGTGTGCCTCGGTCGTATGCAGTCCTGATTGTGGCGCCCACCTGCACGGCGCCAAACACGCATACGACCATCATTGGCACCAAGGCAGAAGCGACTCTCATCGCTGAAGACGACACGTCTCCATTCGTCCCTCCATTCACGCCTGTCGCGACACCACTGGAGGCGGGCTGCACGATGTTGGGGCGTGAGCGGAAGACGGCCTAACGGTGTGCGGGACCGTAGCCCAGCTTCATGGAGACGGTTGCGAATGGTCCTCGCCGATACCCCAGGACCAACAGTGTCCCTAATTTGCTGGGAAGTGGCGGTGCGGTCCCCTACGGCACTGCGTAGGATCCTACGGTCTTGGCGTGCATCCGTGCGTCGCTGCGGTCCGGTCCCAAGTCGACGGGCACGTGCACCTTCCGCCGACCACTGGCGACAACATCGATGTACTGTGGAGACCTCACGCCCCACGTGTTGAGCAATTCGGCGGTACGTCCACCCGGCCTCCCGCATGCCCACTATACGCCCTCGCTCAAAGTCCGTCAACTGCACATACGGTTCACGTCGACGCTGTCGCGGCATGCTAGCAGTGTTAAAGACTGCGATGGAGCTCCGTATGCCACGGCAAACTGGCTGACACTGACGGCGGCGGTGCACAAATGCTGCGCAGCTAGCGCCATTCGACGGCCAACACCGCGGTTCCTGGTGTGTCCGCTGTGCCGTGCGTGTGATCATTGCTTGTACAGCCCTCTCGCAGTGTCCGGAGCAAGTATGGTGGGTCTGACACACCGGTGTCAATGTGTTCTTTTTTCCATTTCCAGGAGTGTATTATCTTCATCTTTCCTAAATTGGCGCTATTCCTCAATGACTTGGTTCAATTATACATTCAAAAATGCTTATTTGTTTTTTGTGCTCAAATAGTACTTATCTTGGTTAGGATAGTTTCGATGTTGTAAGCCTAACTTAGAACGTGAACTGTCTGTTACGTTTCATAAACGACATGTATTTTGGCGTGGAAAGAGAATACTTATGATTCACAATAATGATTTGCAACCCGTATGACAAATACGTGTGGGTAATAACAGTGTGATAGTTAATTTAGACATTGTGATACACGTTGACAACACTGCACTTTTTGCACTGCTGGCGTGTTTTTTGCAGACATTCTATATGTGAAAAAACATAATGAAACATGGAAGCATCCCAGATGTGGAAAATTATTAGTTTTAGCAGTTCACTATAATGTTTGACTGGCTTTGATATCAGAAGAGATTTGGCATGGTGGTGACATTGCTTACTCTTGTCGACAAGTGCAATATAAGTTCTAGCGCCTATGTGTGTCTTGTAAAGATGCATGCATTTCATGTTGTGCTGACAAGATGTGAGAGTTTTGGATACGAGGAAGTGTACTTCCTCAGTGGTTCAGTACTCTCGAAATATCGAAGCATATTTTACATCTTAAACTGGATGAAACTGCATGTGTTCTACTCTCAGACTAGCTGAGGCGTGTAAAATGCATAGTCATCTGTTTATTCTTGCCGCTGCTTTCCTACCCAACTTTCGAAATGTGACAGGAATTTAGATTTGGGAAGTAATTAATTTGTGTGTTAGTTCAGTCTTTGAAAATACGCAAGTGCTGCTTTAAGTAACGTTTGGGGGAATATGGCGGAAAACATTCAGAGCATTTCTAGAGCTCTGAGCACCCTCGGAAGTACTATGAAATACTGCAAGTTACACATTTTACGTAAATTTTGGATAAATATGTAGCTATCTATTATATCTAATTAATACTCTCATTGCACATTCTGTAATATAAGACCTGTATTTTCGTATACTTTGCGCCATCACAATTTTAAAATTTGTGTGCTTGACAACTTCGTTTTCTTACTGAAACATTTCCTCCTACTGAACAATTAAATCAGATACGACAGGATTTCAACGGTTACCGTAAAAAACGATTAGAGTAAGAAACAAATATTAAGAGGTTTAAGTCCTAAACCAGCGTGCGTAATGCCTACTTTTCAAGGTATACTAAATAAATTACACCGATCCTCACGTCAGTAGCTACGTATAATCTCCGTCTCCGAACATTTATCGCGTGGTCGACGTCAACAGTTCTCACGACCTGGTAGTTTTTTGTTTTTAATTTTTACTTTCTGGCTGGCCACCTCAGCCATAAGTTAAGCCTAATGGAGGAAACCTGTGTTCACCACCTGTCTGCGAATCCTGTAAACACTGTTCTTTATAGAATGAGATCTTCACTCAGCAGCTGGGTGTGCGCTGATATGAAACTTTCTGGCAGATTAAAACTGTGCACCAGACCGAGACTCGAATTCGGGATCTTTGCCTTTCACGGGCAAGTGTTCTCCCATCTGAGCTATCCAAGCACGACTCACGACCCGTCCTCACAGCTTCAATTCTGCCAGTACCTCGTCTCCTACCTTCCAAACTCCACTGCGAACCTTGCAGAACTAGCACTCCTGGAAGAAAGGATATTGCGGGGACATGGCTTAGCCACAGTTTCGGGGATGTTTCCAAAATGAGATTTTCACTTTGCAGCGGACTGTGCGCTGATATGATATTCAAGCTGTGAGGACAGGTCGTGAGTCATGCTTGGGTGGCTCAGATGATAGAGCACTTGCCCGCAAAAGAGAAAAGGCCCGAGTTCGAGTCTCAGTGTGGCACACAGTCTTAACCTGCCAGGAAGTTTCACTGTACTTTATGTGTTAGTATTCCAGTTGCTTGTGTATACGTTGAGGCAGAGACTGGGGACCTGCACAGCATTCGCCTAAACGAGCGTGAAGAACCGCCTAAAAATCTCACTGAGGCTGGGCAGTGAATCAAACCAACATCTGTAAGTCCAGCGTATGGCATGCATTCGTGTCTGGTCCAGCTCCCTGCCTTGCGAACTAGCTCGCCACACGTGGAAATTCTACGAGCACATCTGTAGCTCTGCTGATGTGGAGTCCACATTACACTGCACACATTTAGCGCAAGTACACTGTTTCAATCCTGTATTCTTACTCAATGTCTGCTGCTACAGTTCGCTATGGTTTCTTTTATGCCAATGGTACAAAAATATTAATTCAGTATCTATCGTTGTTCTTCTTATAATGCAAACACCGCCAATAAACTACTTTAATTTACTTTAGTATTTCAGTTAATGTGACTATTAAAACGTCAACAGCTCTGTGTTGAAAAGATCGGCCTCGGTATTTTTGTAACAAATCTGACACAGATTCAAGGAATCTAGATATTTAAGATGTTCGTCCTCTGTCGGTGCAAAGTGTTTGACATTTACGAGGAAGTAGTGGCTTCACGGATTTTTTTTATTTTATATCAAAATGTATTCACCATTTCACGTCCTTTCTCTATCTTGCGTTATAGGACTGCTAACTCGACTACGACAATTACATTTCAAGATTTTTTCCTGTTTCCTCTTTTAAAAGATGGAACTCACACTACTAAACTCATTATCTATAAACCGCTACAGTTTATAAGAGGAAGTATACTAATATGTATTTGCTTACGTTATTTCATGCTATGCATTATAAATTACGTCCAACACAACAATTACTCTGCGGAATTCAGGATGAGGCTGGCAACAGATAATTAAACCGTTTAACTGAAAGGTTTTTACTACCATTACGGAGACTAGAGTTTTCTCGTTCAAATAAAACCGTTTCAGTTGAAAATTTGAATGTGACGCAACGATTAAGTCTTTGATGTAACACCACATTGTATTTACAGTGTACTGTGCCTAGTGTATACGAATTTCTGTTTATATTATTGTTCTACTCACCACTGCTAGCGTAGCTGAAACGTTCACAATACGTTACCTCTGCTGTTTCTGCGCTGACGGCATCTTCGTGCAGCCCTTCCACCCACCTGCAGCGGTCCCGGGCGCTCCCAAAATGCCTCAGCACCCATGCCGACACCATCTCTTGCTTCTCCTTCGTGTATGTTTCCTGCCACAAAAAGAGACAGTCACATTAATTCATAATTACTTTCCCCGTTAATAAAACGTATACCTATCCCAACCAAGACCTTTCCCGTTCTTCTGTTATTTGTCTCGTCTACACTTCCGTCCTGCAACAGATGAAGACACTGCAGTCAGTATAGGGTTAACGAAACGCTAGATCCGTTTAAATAGAAACTTCTCTCTATGCTGAGTGTTAGATCATTGTTGAAAAAGGTGGCGTGAATGAAGAACGCACAGAGAATGCGAGCCATTCGGGGTTGGTCCGTGATGACCTTACAAACTTTCAGGGGTGACGGAGGGGGATAAATTTATCAATCCAACAAATGGGGCCCTCGTCCAAAAACGACCGAGTCTAAATTTGCAAAGCGAAAATAGGTTTGATACCTCTGACAGTGGATCACTTCTACTGCAAATTCTTTGCTTTTCGTGTTTTGCGATTAGGTAGTGTGAACCAATACAACAAAAATATCCAGTCAACAAGGGATCTAAAACGCATACCTAATGAGCTATGAGTTGTTGTTCAGTAGAAGACATGTATTTCACAGTAGCAAAAGTTCATAACTGCTCATAGCTCTTCAGGTATGCACGTTAGGGTCCATATTTAATGAAACTTTTTTTTTTTTTGTTTATCGATTCTACTTTCTTCCCAAGTACGGACAACGAAGAGACTGCTGCAGAAAGGCGACTGTCAGAGACACCAAAATAATTTTCGCTTATAACTTTCGACTCGCTCGTTTACTGGACATGGCCCCCTACCTCACGCTGATACATTTACCGTTTTCTATCAATCCCGAGAGTTTGTAGCATCATTATGGAATCATCCTGTAGACTGTATATTATTCTCCAATTAAGACTTTACCGATAAGTACAATTTGTACACTGCTTGGTGAAAATGTTATGTACTTTGTTTGTTATTCAACACTACAGCATCTACGCTTCTGATTGCTAATATATGAAATGCTGAATGACAAACAAAGTATGTTTATTTTAACCCATCTTCTTGCATCTGTAACTAATCGAAATGGACAGTACTCATACACTCTTTTATCAACGTATGTTCATCTACAATGTGTGTATCAACAGCTTACAACCAAGACAATTCTCTGAAGACAATGGTCAGAAGCAGGAAACTGTAGCCATTTTAATTTTCATTGGAGAGGGACATGTCCCATCTAAAAATATCAAGGGCATATTCTTAGGCCTGTGTAACAAGACAGAGTCGGTGACTTTACTGACGAGTATTACAAGTACACAGCACATATTGAGAAGATCAAAAGTTATTTAGTTACAAAACTAAGTATCCAAGGTACCAATATATTTTCTAAGAAAATGTCATATTTGCTAGAAAGAATTTAACACTTATTCCCATTCCCCAGTTCCAAGCAAGTATTTCGAAAAACTGACCTTAATTTCAAAGCATTTTCCAGTCTGTAAACCCTTCCTAAACATTTCCGTATGGGGAACCAACTGATTCACTACTTAGTCAGCTGCTATTTGACTGACAAGATCTGGACTGTGGATCCTACCTCAAACTATCCACACTACTTTCTTTCAGGAGTGCTAGTTCTGCAAGGTTCGCAGGAGAGCTTCTGTAAAGTTTGGAAGGTAGGAGACGAGATACTGGCAGAAGTACAGCTGTGAGGACCGGCCGTGAGTCGTGCTTCGGTAGCTCAGATGGTAGATCACTTGCCCACGAAAGGCAAGGTCCCGAATTCGAGTCTCGGTCGGGCACACAGTTTCAATCTGCCAGGAAGTTTCATATCCACACTACTCTCTGTGGTAGAGAATGAAAACTATAAAAAGATGACAATTTCAAATTTTCACTTTGTACTACTTCCTTAATCGCAGAAAATCATTTCTTTTACAGGTAGAGCCAAGGTTACATCGTGACTCATAATTACACCACGTAGACAGACTGAGTTACTGTTTACAGCTAGTCTTATTTGAATTAAGCTTCGCTAGGCTTCTGTTGTGATAAGTACAATCAACCGTATATTACAATTTTCCGTCAGGTCAGAAATGATGCCAAGTTCTCTCTATCATTACTCATTAACAACTAAACAAAATAATGGAATGGCTAGTGGACAAGTAGTAGCATCTTACATGTCTTTACAAAGATTTTGTAAGTTCTGTACATGTTTCTTTCAATACATACTGGGATTTTGTTGGCTGGGCTCACTTCCCTTGCCTGACTGCCAGGTGTCGGTGCTTCTTCAGGATGAACTCTCAAATAAATTAAAAATTTTTAGTTTTTTTTATTCATAAATTTAAAATCGTTTTTAAACAAATTATTCATACAAGGAATTACACATGTAGCTTTCATGCAAAACTGTTATATACCCATGATTACTTTAATTTGATTAAAACACATATATGATTATCTCACATAAATAACTCAAACTCTTTGATACTTGAGTTACTGTTACAATATGGATTTTACACATTCTTCATAGCCATTCTTTGGACCTGATTGAGCTATTTCCCTACAATCAGAATTCTGAAGAATGAGAACTAATACTAAAGTCCCTAAAGTCCCAGCACACAGCTTCAGACAATAAATTTGGATAAGCCCAAACACCCCTCCCCCACTACCTCCAACCCTAGAGATCACTGTGTGGTGCAGTAATTACAGCGTATTCACGAATTCGGCTGTGCTACATGATAAGTTCCACACTGAAGAATTCTGAACACACAGCACAACAGGCCGGACTCACCTGCTGGTCCCCCTGGACCTGCGGCCTCGTGGCAGCCTAATGCAGAGGCAGCAGGCCAGCAGCCGCCGCAGCAGGCCGCGGCTGGTCTTGGCCTCCCTCACCTCTTCCTCCTCTTCGCCTCCCTCTGCCTCAACCACATCGCGGTGCTGCTGCGGCGGCTGCTGTCGGGCTGTTTCGCCTCCGCCTTGCCTCTCTTGCACCTTACCTGCTGCCACGTTTGGTACTACATACGTGAGCGCGGCTCTCGCGGATGGCTCAGACTGCGCATCGTGGCGGTAGAAGTGGCCTGTGAAATAAAAGTTCACCATCAGTCTAAACAACATCTATCTGCAAAAGCTCACAGTCATCCACTCCTACAGACTAATAATGTGTCATAATTGCAGCATGTACATAGACAGCTATAATACTTATCATTACTACTCTTGCATGTCAGAAAAGGTGAATACATCTTATAGTACTTACTGCTACCCAGTGTTGTCGACACTGTTAGCGGACAAATAATAATGAAGTTAGCACCCTCTGTAAACAGAAATTTATTTGATGTGATAAATAATTATGAACTAATCTAGTGTTTAATTAGTACGAAACACCAGTGACGACCATCACAGACTGCTGTGTTATGCCCATTACCAGTACAGTATTTAGTGGAAATATGACTCACACTACGGTGGTTCTAAACTGGAGAGCTATGAAGCTTTCCTCAGCATTTGCTGTAACTCTGTTACTACCACATGGTTTTAGTTGAAAGTTCCATCGGGAGAGAGTTCACTCACTGACAGACGCAATTCGTGGAATCTGTCCTTGCTACTTAGCTATCAGGCTAATGAAGAGACCATAACCAGTAAAAATTCATACCCTTAAACGTGAACTTTCCTGGCATCACTCCTAATACAAATGATCGGTACAGTGCTTTTTGCTGTAACACTGGCGGAACTGATTATCCTTAGCAAATATCACAGAATCCCCAGATCATGTTACGTATGAAGCATACTACAACACAGTAACAGAGACGTTACAACGCTACATTCATTTCGTGTTTACTATAGCAGACGCAGGTGGGATATGGAAACAAGTTGCTGATATCAAACGCAACCTCTGTAACAAAGCCACTTCATCAAAACCGTTACACTACTTGAATCCTTACTACTTGTATCCCCAGCTCACAAAGAGGTACTCACGGTATTTGAACAAGACCTCCACGTCTTGCTCCCGTACAGGTCGTAGAGGTGGAACGGCTCTACACTCTGCATCAGCACTCATCACCTGTAACAGATATATGGAATGCAATGAGTAATGGGCATTACGCTAAACTGCAAGACACGGAATTTTATGAATAGCAGTAAATGTTTGTAAGACGCTCGGCAAAAACATTTGATCGATATGCAATACAGCAATCACTCCAATTAAGTGATATTAGGACAAAACGATATGTCATGTTGTTAATGTGAAAAAAAGTAAGAACGCTAGCTTGCGTAGATGTACTAAGGAATTTCTTCAGCTATATTTTGTAAATCATGACGATAGCTTCCGTACAGGGCATGTCGGTGGAATGGACCTACATTCGCCAGAAGTACTTACGACCTGGAACAGAGACGCAGAATGCAATGAGTGTGGAGTATTATGCTATATCAAAAGCGACGGTATTTTCTCAATAGTAGTCAACGTATTGTAAAACTTACAACAAAATTTTTGTCAACATTCAGTTCAGTAATTATTATAAAATGTATTTCATCACGTTCCATCATTAATAAGAACAAGATAAAGCGTGCTTGCACCGATGTGCCAAGAAAAACTTCTAAGATTATTCCGTAAATTATGCATAAAGCAATTCAAACGAATGATTATTAGTCATATATCTAGTTATGTCCCTACCTCCTTTATATTTACTAAATAATATCACGGAAAAGGATTTTCTGAAGTGACGCTATATATTTTATTTCTGTGCCTGCAGAGCTGCAAATTATGTATTAGTGTCCAAGGTGTAAAAAAACGCAACAGGACCACAAAACTATGCAAAGAGTCACGTGTAAATTGCGCTCGAGTATTCAAAATCGGTTTGCAAAGCCAAACGTCTAGTATGAGGCTTCTCTTTACTCGAATTATTGTACGGACCAGAATTACAAAAAACCGAAGCACGCAATCACCTACAATCGGTTGTATGAATTAAATTCTTCTGCTTTTATAACCGCATCATTTTGTAACATTTCAATACAACGCAATTAAAGACAGAGAAGCGTTTTATTGAAAGTGAGCTGCAGGTGAGGGGGACGATCAACATGGGGGAACCTCAGTCGCCGTGCTGTCTTTTACTATGTTGCAAATTAAATGGCGAGGACTTCAAATAATATCAAATACGTGTCATACGCTGCCATTAGCAATAATCGACATTTCTTCTCATCTTCGTTAAATTTTCTTACGTTTTGATTATAAAAGTATTTCAAAATTCAAACGAAGTCAACGTTTCTAATCGAGATTGTCTACCGACACCGTTTTGTATGGTGCATCACAAAGTTTGTGAGTTTCTAGCCTATGCAACCTGAAAAGGAATATTCTTTTGAATGATCAAAAATGGAATGAAGAGTGTGTTGAAAGGACGATATAATATAAACATCAACAAAAGCAAAAACGAAGATAATGGAATGTAGTCGAATTAAATCAGGTGATGCTGACGGGATTAGATTAGAAAATGAGACACTTAAAGTAGTAGATAAGTTTTGCTATTCGGGCAGAAAATAACTGATGATAGTCGAGATAGAGAGGATATAAAATGTAGACTGGAAATGGCAAGGAAATTGTTTCTGAAGAAGAGAAATTTGTTAACAATGGGTGTAAATTTAAGTGTCAGGACGTTTGTTCTGAAAGTATTTGCATGGAGTGTAGCCATGTATGGAAGTGAAACAGGGACGATAAACCGTTTAGACAGGAAGAGAATATGAGGTTTTGAAATGTAGTGCCACAGAAGAGTGCTGAAGATTAGATGGGTGGATCACGTAAATAATGAGAAGGTACTGGATAGAATTGGGAGAAGACCAATTTAACACTGGAGGGAAGCAAGAGGGGTAATAATCGTAGAGATGAATACACTAAGCAGAGTCAGAAAAATGCAGGTTGCAGTAGTTACTCAGAGATGAAGACAGTTGCACAGGACAGAGTAGCATGGAGAGCTGCATCAAAGCAGTCTTTGGACGGAAGACTAGAACAACAACAACAACAAATAAAAATTTTCACTACTTGGCTTACCATTCCGTAAAACAATATAATATTTACCATACATCATACAGACAATTACCATGTGCAACTAATAATTTGTTGTTCGCTATCTAACTGAATATAGAAGCTGCAAGCTAATAATTCATACTGATGGATATAAAATCAGATTGATTGCACCTTCTACAAAAATCTGTGGAAACTTTGTCGCAAAACTGTCGCTGTTGCCAGTATCAAGACATTGTGAAAAAAAGTGTTGTGTTGAGATTTATTCTGAGAAAAACAAGACACTTAGGTTGAATGCCACTGCGCTCATAAACAAGAATCATTATTCGCGTCACGATAATAGACTGAAACCCATCATCTGCTGACAAGAAAAACAGACATCGATCCCGGTAACGTGGTGGGACTTTAATACGATATAGCCGAGTCACAATAAATTATTAGTGTTAAATGTGGAGGTGCTTAGAGTTACCTTATCTTTAGTTCGGTTAACTCAATAGCAAATACGAAATTTTTGGATGCCGGTCGGGAAGAACATGAACTCGCACTACCTACCACATGCACTTTGAATTCAGGCACACTGATGCAAGTAATACATCGATTTTCACCACAAGCAGAGAGGCCTACTGTAGCAAGCGCAATTCTGCATCTTTGCATTGGTATTGTAATAAGTAATATCACTGCTTCCAACGCTGAACGTCACGGACAGCGTTACATCTAGAGAACTATAACTGAGTTTTATAAGGATGCTAACTTTAGTATATCTGTTCCTAATACACGTAATTACTGTAGCTACGCACTTCATTTAATACTGCATGGGACGTGTTCTTTACCTGTCCATACCGACGCAAGTGCACGTATTACTCCTGCTTCTTCACGTCTGGAACAGCAGCTGGAACACTGCTGGTTCGCTCAGCCATTGTGAACCAACCGATGAGAGGTGTCCCTGCAGCTACAAACCTAGCGATCGTCAAACGTAATCAACTGTTTTATGTTAGAGTTCGCAACTGCGAATCAATCTCGTGTATTAACATTTCTGTTTTCAACAGAAATTCGTGTTGTAATACATGGAGATGAGGAAAACTAGGGCGTCTTTATTATAACGCAAGCATCCTGGTTTCATGACGGCTCTTTTCACAACTATTGGATAACAGTTACACGAGTTGTATTACTCTGATATACTTCATACTCGACTGTTACCTAAAGTCAGGATTCTTCAGGCTAGGTGAAGTAGAACTGTACCGATAAAATTTCGGAGGTTTGACAGGGACATTTTTTCATCATTTTGGTATCAGTGATCTACGAGCTCTGGTAGCTTTTCACCGAGTAGTTGCATTTCGTTTGGTTTCCTACTCCCATTCCTGTTTGTATCTGTACTGCACGGAAATTATATGCGCAACATTGCAAGTGCCCACTGTACGTGTTGCGTGTCTTGTTTGGAAACAACTTTGTACCATTTATTTATCGTACTTTCTGTCGATAATAATAAGCCCGCTAGACTCTTCGTCCTGAATGTTGTATTCAGTACGGTTCAGTAATTTTCTGCCTCGGTTTAGATTTGCGACAGTGTCACACTGATACACAGCAGTGCTAATAAGTTTGCTGACGAAGAACAGGCCGACTTTCCTCTCGTGTCTGGGCTGACTGAGTACGGTGGCAGACTGCCACAACAATTCTATGCTGACTGTTCCCGCAGCCCCAGGAGACACATGACTGTACTCTAGCATTGTCTGAGAGTTTTTGCGTTACACTGTTTGGATTCGTATCTCTTGTTGATTGCGTATCACAGGGTATTTACTATTGTGAAGATACTTCAAAGAAATATCGGTAAATGTGGTAAAAAGTTGAATAAATCATCATTATAATATTATTCTGTAACCGAGGGCTGGTGACCACGAAACCCTTATACTGAAACACTCATAAACTGCCCACAAGAATTTCAGGAGTTCGGATTCGCTCCGTATTTTGGGTCTCATGTCTTCACTGCTTTACCTTGAACATAGGTAATTCAAATTGCTGCTGACAAGAAAGTAAAATATATTCACACTGTCACCTTAGACCGCATCACCAGTACGAAGGTTGCCTTGTAATTTTGTAAGTTACCTTAGTTCATGTTGTTGAGTACAAGTGCTCGCTCCATAGGCTTACTCACACCTTAACGGTCATTATTACACACGCGATGAAAGATACTAAAATTAGTACTATGTGATACGAAATAAATAGCCGGTAATGCGATAAACACGTTGACCGGTAATGCGATAAACACGTTGACGTCACTTTAAACTCAATTGGTAATTTGTGGATCTATCTTAATGAAAACGTATTCGCTTACTACCCCCAAAGCTAGTTTCAGAGGTAACTCATGAACACCTGCGGTATTTCTGTTCCTGCACATTTTCTAGTCCTTCCATGTTACTATTTTGTTAAATTGTTGTGCTTTCCTTAGCAACATCAACATGTCTTGAAGGTCGACATACAAGTTTAGGGGTATGGGACAAAGGTGTCTGCTGCAGTGATTAGTGTTTTAGCACTAGATATATATATGATCGAAACCGCGAAATAAAAATATAAATTTAGCGACTCATACGGCGTTTTCTATCATGATACAGCGGTTACGCTTATCCCACGACATTGTGCTCTGTATCATGCAAAATATTTGTCACGAAAATGGACAACTAAAAGTAACGCTCGAACGCACAGAAAAAATTTCAATTTTTTATTAATTACGTAAAATTCGCGTATGACAATGAAGTTACAGTGGGGAAGACAGTTTCTTAGCCCAATCTGCAACACAACTGCATAGACGTAAGCGAGATAAGAATGATGGGAAAACTTCCAGGCAAGAACACAAAGCAAGAGTAGACGTACACACGTCAGTTACTGACCTTGCGAAGTTTAGAAGAAAACATTCACTCTGAGGTAAAAGAAGACAGGGTTAAGATGGAAATGAATTTCAACTGATCATATACCATCCTGTCTATTATATCTACATACGTGGTATTGCGTATAATTACTCATTAATTTTCACGCATATGAAACAAAATATAATTTCCCATAAGCATCACAAGAAATATACAACTGTTATAAACACAGAATGAAATGCATCTTTTGTGATAGTTGGTTCCTTGTAAACAGAACAACTGTTTTATAAAGAAATTTGACTTATTTTCACAGTCTACATCACTGTTAAGTGAAGTAGGCCTAATTCACGCAAAGCGGGCAACGCCGAGTACATGTAGAACAAATACTGACAGGAAAAACGAAGACGCCAAAACAAAATAGGTTGAACACTATTTTCAGTTATTTCTAGAAGGTGAATATGTTCTGTCACCTGACTTTAGATTTATAGCTGAGCATAAGTATGATTTATATGCTTATCCTGTATCAGAGCTGTCTCTTGAGTATGCAGTTTAAAAGTCTAGCAATATAACGAAAATAATGGCACTCCGAAGAAAATATCCAGTAAGACAAAAATCTGTTTTAGATAATTCACTTTTAGAACAAATGTTTCAAATCTGTTGTTTAGGCGACGATATTGAAAATGATATTGAAAACAAAATATATAATCGAACTGTCTGTGGATTCTGTAACAGAAAATTGGACCCTAAAGTGCAAATATACATCACCACAGAATTTTATAAAGTGGTGGTGATTACTTTGTTAGACCTGCCAGGTCAGCCGAGGGCATTAATGCGCTGGTTCCTGGACTTGGGTAGGCGCGCCGGCCCTGGATCGAATCCACCCAGCAGATTACCGACGAGTGCCGGTTTGCCAGCCAGACTGGATGTGGTTTTTAGGCGGTTTTCCACATCCCACTAGGTGAATACCCAGCTGGTCCCCACGTTCCGCCTCGGTTACATTACTCGCAGACGTTTGAAAACGTTAGCACTGTTTCATGGCTTACACGAGACAGACTGCTGAGGTACATTAATTCCATCCCAGGAGGTAAGGGCTGTGACATGAAGAGCATCTGGCCACTGCCCGAGTCCAACATCGCCAAATATATTGTAACAAGGCTGACACCGCGCTGACGTGGGACAAAGGCCCCAACGAAGTTAATGATGCTGTAGGATGGTGATTACTTTGTTACACAATGTAAATGAAGCTTTGGAGACCACAAAAAGAAAGAACACAGACGTGATTGGAAATGAAATTAATGATGCTGGAGGATGGTGATTACTTTGTTACACAATGTAAATGAAGCTTTGGAGACCACAAAAAGAAAGAACACAGACGTGATTGGAAATGAACAGAATTAAATATTTTCAACATGAAAATCAAATGAATCGTGAAAAATCGACACAAAGCCTCATGAGAATGCCAGATTCCACAGAAAATCGTGAATTACAATTCGAATGAAAAAACAGTTATTGGAGGACTTCGAAAAAGATTGAAATGATTCTGTTTGTTACGTTTGTAACGGCCAATAGCCTAATTCTTGAAAGGAAGATGATGATGTGATGTGTATCCATTAGCGTAACGCATTCTTGTTTGTTATTGGGTAGAGGGGATGGTGAGACCACATTCCTGACTATGGTTACAAAGTTAATGTTAAGTTTGTGCTCATGGGTACCCAACCCATTACGTTCAGGCTTGATGGTATGGCCTATTTTTGGATGTACCATCTTCTTGACTATCTATAAAACTGAAGTTAAGAAACACTTTTAGTGTTTCATATACTCCTAACTCATATTTTCTGCGAAAATTGTAATATTACTGATGTTATGCAAATGATATTACAACCAGTGTCTGCTGATATAACCATGAACAAAGATTGAAAGTAAACCACATATGCAACGGTAGTTTGACGTGTGAGATGCACAAGAAATAGTAAATGTGCACTTACCCTGTCTACGGCCTTTTTATTGGAAGACTTCCCGTGAAAAATGGTGGGAAGTGAACACAGCAAATAATTAATCGGATGTGGATAAAGAACAACACTGCTTCTTCGAAGCTTCCTGTGTTTCATAAACGAAGTTGATGGATATTTTCTTTCACTCGGAGCAATTTTTAGCCGCAGTTTCGTAAATGGAGATATAGTCGGAAAAAACCGAAGAGATTGATTTTCAATTGCTACCGTGTACTATCACCAGACTGGCTACGACATACATCAACGAATTACCAACAGCAACGTACAACGGATGAGTTGCACACGCTATAAGTTCACGTCAGTTCAACTAATTATTAATGAAACGCAAAATAAATACAAAATGGAAGCTACAGTGATTAAATCCTTGCATTTCGAAATGTGTATTAACGATGTGGGAAGTTTGATAGTCATAAATCACGTCTTTTACATTTCGTCTATTTACGATCTGCATAGCACACAAAACTACGCAAATCGACCCGCATTTCAAGCAAAGAAATAACGACTACACTGTGTTTCAGCACCTTTGTCTCTCACAATCAGTAATATCGTTGGATGTAACTTCCAAAGTCGCTGAGTCCGTATTAAAGTCGTTTTATGAAAGCGGAGCGGTGCACACTGCATCCGAATTCTGTAGCTTCTAATCTGTGCACTTTCCGCTGCTACGGATCTTACCTGAAACCGTGTGCAACATATCACTTACCTTTCCGTACTCGTGCCAAGGCACGTAGTACGGCTTCCTCTTCGTCTCCGGCACAGCGACAGGAACACTTCCGACGCGCTGCGACATCTTGAAGTGAATGAAGGGATGCGTTTCCGCGGATATGATCTTAGCGATCGTCAACTGTCATTCATTGTTGCGTGTGCCGTCTCTTCTGCAATATCGATGTTACTATTTTTGGAGGATTAAAGTCAAGCCGTCAAACGGACTGCATGCCCAAGAATAGCGCTTGTAATCAATTCAGAGTGTTAAACCCGAGTGGAGATTCTCGCACGTGACATGCGAAACCCGCATACTGTCACACAGGAACTATTTAAGGCTTCTGTTACACTGTTTGGCTCAGTTGTTTATGGGAATAACTAACCACACCCGTTAGCAAAATGTGAGATTCGTCCTTAATTCACATCTAACTATAAAATGTGTGTTAAAAATGAATCTAGCTTAGACGCGAATAGGGACGATCTAAAATTGTTACCACTCTCCGAGAAACTATTAGTTGTCTTCTTGCCGACGCGTTAAACAGCATGTAATATTTAATAGAACCATATATATAAACCGCTTTCTATTCGATCTTTACATTTAACGAAGATAGTTTCTGGATAATTGAAGCTGTTCATTCGAAAACTTTTTTTTGTGGTAACCACGTAATTCATCTCACTTATTTGATGTTTTCCCTTTGAGAATGCTATATTTCTACATAATCGCCTAGAAAGAGACATCACGGCTTAGAAATAGTTTGAGGTAAAGGTAAAGCCATTAAACTTAGTTTTTCACTCAAAACAATATGTGACCAGAAAGAGGTGGTAAATAAATTTTATACGTAATTCAAGTTCTGAGTAAAAAGCAACAATAATTCAATTTTTCCTTTCCTTTCACACGGGAACCGTACCGTACTCTAAACTACATACTAATCATTCTACAAACATAGACCTAGAGGTGAAGATAGTTTTAAGTATAGCCATTCCCCTTAGAACTTCCGATTTGTAAATATTAATCTGAATAGAGGCTTGTCTCACTAGGGGTAAGATAGATACTACCTACAGGAAAATTAAAGAGACCTTTGGAGAGAAGAGAACCACTTGTATGAATATCAAGAGCTCAGATGGCAACACAGTTCTAAGCAAAGAAGGGAAGGCAGAAAGGTGGAAGGAGTATATAGAGGGTTTATACAAGGGCGATGTACTTGAGGACAATATTATGGAAATGGAAGAGGATGTAGACGAAGACGAAATGGGAGATAAGATACTGCGTGAATAGTTTGACAGAGCACTGAAAGACCTGAGTCGAAACAAGGCCCCTGGAGTAGACAACATTCCATTAGAACTACTGATGGCCTTGGGAGAGCCAGTCATGACAAAACTCTACCATATGGTGAGCAAGATGTATGAGACAGGCGAAATACCCTCAGACTTCAAGAAGAATATAATAATTCCAATCCCAAAGAAAGCAGGTGTTGACAGATGTGAAAATTACCGAACTATCAGTTTAATAAGTCACAGCTCTAAAATACTAACGCGAATTCTTTACAGACGAATGGAAAAACTGGTAGAAGCGGACCTCGGGGAAGATCAGTTTGGATTCCGTAGAAATGTTGGAACACGTGAGGCAATACTAACCTTACGACTTACCTTAGAAGAAAGATTAAGAAAAGGCAAACCTACGTTTCTAGCATTTGTAGACTTAGAGAAAGCTTTTGACAATGTTAATTGGAATACTCTCTTTCAAATTCTGAAGGTGGCAGGGGTAAAATACAGGGAGCGAAAGGCTATTTACAATTTGTACAGAAACCAGATGGCAGTTATAAGAGTCGAGGGGCATGAAAGGGAAGCAGTGGTTGGGAAAGGAGTGAGACAGGGTTGTAGCCTCTCCCCGATGTTATTCAATCTGTATATTGAGCAAGCAGTAAAGGAAACAAAAGAAATATTCGGAGTAGGTATTAAAATTCATGGAGAAGAAGTAAAAACTTTGAGGTTCGCCGATGACATTGTAATTCTGTCAGAGACAGCAAAGGACTTGGAAGAGCAGTTCAACGGAATGGACAGTGTCTTGAAAGGAGGCTATAAGATGAACATCAACAAAAGCAAACCGAGGATAATGGAATGTAGTCAAATTAAATCGGGTGATGCTGAGGGAATTAGATTAGGAAATGAGACGCTTAAAGTAGTAAAGGAGTTTTGCTATTTAGGGAGTAAAATGACTGATGTTGGTCGAAGTAGAGAGGATATAAAATGTAGACTGGCAATGGCAAGGAAATCGTTTCTGAAGAAGAGAAATTTGTTAACATCGGGTATAGATTTAAGTGTCAGGAAGTCGTTTCTGAAAGTATGTGTATGGAGTGTAGCCATGTATGGAAGTGAAACATGGACGATAACTAGTTTGGACAAGAAGAGAATAGAAGCTTTCGAAATGTGGTGCTACAGAAGAATGCTGAAGATAAGGTGGGTAGATCACGTAACTAATGACGAGGTATTGAATAGGATTGGGGAGAAGAGAAGTTTGTGGCACAACTTGACTGGAAGAAGGGATCAGATGGTTGGACATGTTTTGAGGCATCAAGGGGTCATAAATTTAGCATTGGAGGGCAGTGTGGAGGCGTAAACATCGTAGAGGTGGACCACGAGATGAATACACTAAGCAGATTCAGAAGGATGTAGGCTGCAGTAGGTACTGGGAGATGAAGAAGATTGCACAGGATAGAGTAGCATGGAGAGCTGCATCAAACCAGTCTCAGGACTGAAGACTACAACAAGAACAACAATCTGAATGGCTGTAATGCACAACAGAGTTGATTGGTGGTTGCATTGCTTAAGTAATCACAGGTTTTTTGACTATACAGCGGCAAATCACTGCTGTTTCCAGGCAAAACACCAAGTGCAAAGTTTTCATAACAAATTGTGCTGTCGCCCTGCAGCAGAAGAAGTGGAAATTCGAATGAAACGGTTATCCTTTATGATTGGTATTTAATGTCGCACCACACGCGTAACAGTTTTTAGAGTACTGCATGTGTCGAGTTATGGAAAATTGTCTTGTTTAAGTAGTAACCTTCGCGCAAGTTTCGTACCGGATTACAATGCAGTAAAGTGTTGGTAATTGTACAGCGCCGCTCCTTGTTGATACGGCTCACTTAAATTACGGGTCGGCTTTAGCTGTGATAACATTGTCGGCCAGTCAGTCACTTTCTGTTACTGAATGCGCAACCTGTGCATTTGTCCACATGATTAGCGGTTTTCATACACTACCAATATATGTCTTACATTCTACCAGTTCACGTCTTTCACATATTTGTTGTTAGATCTATCGTGATTATGCAAATCTGGGAAAGGAAACTAAACTGGAGTGACTCAGATCGTTTTCCATTCTGATGCCAATTCCCTAGTATACGCTGAAGCCGTTCAGGATAACTTTTTATATGAATTCTCTAGGAACGTCATCATTTACATTGAAGGAATCGCCAAGTGTTTTGTGTTGTTATCTTCGCCAGTTGCCCAATTAACTGAATCACTATGCTCTGTAAGAGCAATTCCATGACAAAAAATAAAAATAAAATAAGAATGACAATGAGGCACAGCGCTTCATAACGCCCCCATATTAAGTAAGAAACGGCAGCGGGCAGCAGCTTTCAACAGCGAGTCATGGTTATCGTTACGTCTCGGGTCGAAAGGCATCAGCTTCTTATGGACTATGAAATTATCTGGTAGTTAAAACATAATTTCGAATCAAAACTGTGGTTTTTTTTGCTTATTACGACTGTCATTAATTATTGCTAACTTGTTTAATAATTTTAAACCACTCAGCTTGCAAGATACGGGCAATCATAGAGGGTGGGATAATTGGTAGTTGGGAGCTCCAACGTTATGCGCGTTATGAGGCTCCATAGGAATTGGCTGACAATATGGGAAAGAAAACCATTGTGCACTCCGTGTGCATACCGGGTGGAGTCATTCCAGGTGTGCAAATGGTCCTCCTGGATGCCATGAAGAGCACAGGGTGCAGCCAACTGCAGGTGGTTGCTCACGTCGGTACCAATGATGTGTGTCACTTTGGATCAGGAGAGAGTCTCTCTGGTTTCAAGCGACAAATAGAAGTGGTAAAGGCTGCCAGTCTTGCTTGCAAGATGAAAGCGGCGCTGACCATTTGCAGAATAGTCGACAGGACCGATCGCGGAATGTGGTACAGAGCCGAGTGGAGGGTCTAAATCAGAGGCTCAGACGGTTCTACTACCGTGTAGGCAGCAGATCCTCGACTTGCGCCAAAGGTTGAATGAGTTTCCGGTGCAGCTGAATAGGTCGGGTGTCCACTGTATAGTAAACGGTTGTGAAAACACACTTGACCTCTTAGCAACGAATAATTCTGAGTTAATAACGAGCACCAAGAGCGATACAGGGATTAGTGAACACAGGGTTGCCGCAGCGAGAATGAGTATTGTAATCCCATAATTCTCCAAAAATAAGCGAAAAATACACCTATTCGAAAAAGCAGATAATAATTCACTTGACGCCTTCCTCAGAGACAATCTACACTCATTCCAAATTAATTATATAAGTGTAGACAAGATGTGGCTTGAATTCAAAGAAATAGTACCGGTGGCAATTGAGAGATTTATACCAAATAAATTAACAAACGACGGAGCTGATCCTCTTGGTACACAAAACGGGTTAGGACACTGTTGCACAAAAAACGAAACAAACATGCCAAATTTTAACAGACGCAAAATCCCCAAGATTGGCGATCTCTTACAGAAGCTCGAAATTTAGCACGAATTTCAATGTGAGATGCTTATAACACTTTCCACAAAGAATCTTTGTCTCGAAACCTGGCAGAAAATACAAAGAGATTCTGGTCGTATGTGAAGTATGTTAGCGGCAAGAAACAATCAATGCCTTCTTTGCTCGATAGCAATGGAGGTACTACTGAAGACATAGCTGCCAATGCAGAGTTACTACACACAGTCTTCCGAAATGCCTTCACAAAAGAAGACGAAGTAAATATTCCAGAATTGGAATCGAGAACAGCTGCCAACATGAGTAACGTAGAAGTAAGTAGTCTTGGAGTAGTGAAGCAACTTAAATCACTTAATAAAATCAAGTCTTTTGGTCCACACTGTATACCAATTAGATTTCTTTCGGAGTATGCTGTTGAATTAGCTCCATACCTAACAATCATATACAACCATTCGCTCGACGGAAGATCCGTACCCAAAGACGGGAAAGTTCAGGTCACACCAATATTCAAGAAAGGTAGCAGGAGTAATCCACTAAATTACAGGCCTATATGGTTAACGTCGATATGAAACAGGATTTTGAAACATATGGTGTGTTCAAACATTATGAATTACCTCGAAGAAAACTGTCTATTGACACACAGTCAACATGGGTTTAGGAAACATCGTTCCTGTGAAGCACAACTAGCTCTTTATTCACATAAAGTGTTGAGTGCTATTGAGAATGTATTTCAGATCGATTCCGTATTTCGTGATTTCCGGAAGGCTTTTGACACTGTACCACACAAGCAGCTGGTAGCGAAATTGCGTGCTTATGGAATATCGTCTGTTATGTGATTGGATTTGTGATTTCCTGCCAGAGAGGTCACAGTTCTTAGTAACTGACAGAAAGTCACCGAGTAAAACAGAAGTGATTTCTGGCGATCACTAAGGTAGTGTTATAGACCCTTTGCTGTTCCTTATCTATATAAACCATTTGGGAGACAATCTGAGGAGCCGTCTTAGGTAGTTTGCAGATGACGCTGTCTTTTATCGGCCAATAAAATCATCGGAAGTTCAAAACAAATTGCAAAACGTTTTTTGAAAAGATAGATGAATGGTGCAAGAATTGATTGACCCTAACTAACGAAACGTGTGAGGTCATCCACATGAGTGTTAAAAGGAATTCGTTGAACTTCGTTTACACGGTAATTCAAACTAAACTAAAAGCCGAAAATTCAACTAAATACGTTGGTATTTCAATTACGACCAACTTAAATTGGAAGGAACACACAGAAAATGTTGTGGAGAAGGCTTCCCAAAGACTACGTTTTATTGGCAGGACACCTGTAAAATGTAACAGATCTACTAAGGAGACTGTCTACACTACGCTCGTCCATGCTCTTTTAGAATACTGCTGCGAGCTGTGGGATCCTTACCCTATAGGACTGACGGAATACACCGTAAAAGTTCAAAGAAGGGCAGCACGTTTAGTATTATGGCGAAATATGGGAGAGAGTGTCACATAAATGATACAGGATTTGGCGTTGACATCATTAAAAAAAAGGCGTTTTCCGTTGCAGCGGAAACTTCTCACGAAATTCCAATACCAACTTTCTCCTTCGAGTGCGAAACTATTTAGTTGACACCGACCTACATAGGGAGAAACGATCGCCACGATAAAATAAGGGAAATCAGAGCTCATACGGAAAGATGTAGGTGTCCTTTCTTTCCGCACGCTATATGAGATTGGAATAATAGAGAGTTGTGAAGGTGGTTCGATGAAACCTTTGCCACACACTTAAATGTGATGTGCAGAGTATCCATGTAGTTGTAGATGTAGAATAATGGTGTGAATGGGAAGTAAGATATTAAATGGTTATTATTATGCCTATTGACGAAGTATACATAAGCGTGAGAACTGTGATTGTACAGAAAAGGTAAGTTATAGTCTCAAAACTATTTTGTAGTGTACAAGCCAGGTTATGGAATTGGGAAAACAAGAAATACAGTTCGAAAATTCTGTTATTTAAGCCTCCGTTAGAGAGGTGGATACTATAACACCAACAGAAAGGAGGGCTGGGGGAAGCTTTACATTGTTGGAAGTGTGTGAGCACTCCGATGTAAGGAGTTTATATAGTTTGAAACGGAAATGAGGGAATGAAAACAGACGGACCAAAGTGCATGTTACAATGGTTATCACAATGACAGCTTCGAAGTATACCATCACACTTGAGATCCATGTAAACCAATTCAGAGTTGCATTAATTAAACGCTAGTGACGATTCGGCACTGCAGTCTATTCCACAATTAAAATTTCATAGATACAAGGGAGAACATGACACAGGACAATTAATACAAGCTGACCTACTCTCTCTTTCTTTCCAGACTTGCGGGGTCTGCTGTTTTGTTACATCTCCTCCATTTCTCCCCGTCGTTGACATCTTCTGGTCTTAAGTCAGCAACGTGCATGTCTCCCCTGGCGTTGTCAGTCCATCTCTTTGCCGGTCTTCCTCGTAGTCTTGTTCCTCCTGGTTTGATGTGGAGCGCTGTGTTTGCGACTGAGTTGTCTTGCTTCCTCATGACACAAGCTAACCTACTGCACCAGGAAACAAATATCACTTTTGTTTACTGAAAGAACTGGGACTAAAGAAGTTTAGAATAAATTTTAGCATTGACACCGATGCAATGCTATGGTATCAAACCAAGAACAGGAAAAATATAAAGCATTAATTCGTTGTACACTTCATTCAATGCATTCTCCCAAAATGCAAAAATAGCATACAAAGAACACATATTGAACAAGTACAGTTTATGAGAATACAAGCCTTGTACCAGCACTTTGGCACAGGTATGTGTAGCTATGTCATGTACAAGATGTGTAAGAAAAGTAATGAGAGTGATCTTTTTTTCCATCACAGTTTTAATTTTTTTCAAACAAGAATATTGTCCATTCCAAAGTAGTTCCCTTCAGCAGGTGCAGTCCGGTGGAGTCGTTTGCAGTACTCGTATCAGAGTAGAAGGATTTCATTTGGTAGCTCATTTAACATGTCTGTCACACTCTTTTGAATGTTCTTCAGTGATCTAAAATGATGTCGTTTTCAGATATTTCTCAGTTTAGAAAACAAAAGTGGCAGAGACTCAAATCAGGTGAATAGTGGGGCTATGGAACAACAGAATTCCGTTTGAGGTCAAAAAATTCGTGATAGATGTGACCACTTGAAGTGGAGTGTTGTCACAATGCAGTATCCACCTGCCTGTAACGTCCGGCCTCAGTCGATCCACACTTTTCCTGGCTTTTAAAGGACATCTTTGTAAAACTCTTGCTTGACCGTTTTGTCGTGGAGGAAGAATCTCACAAGAGCCCACACACGTTCGATGTTTTAGCCGGATTTTGAAGATGAAGTCTCTCTCTGAGCACAGTTCTGCTTCAACGTGTTGTCGGCCTTCCTAAATCTATTTGCGTCGGTGAAAAACTTGCGCTCTTGATAGAAATGTTTCCTAAGGACCGGTTTCTAGTGATCTAATGTCACACACGCTGATTCCCCAATTCAACATCAAACTTGGTGGCATAACGTTGCTCTAAATTCTGCTGTTCCATTTTCGTAACAGACAATAAAAACGCCACATCACTGATGGCGTTCTCAGAGAAGTCACATAATGGGTGAACGGAGGTGAAACTCAGACTGAGTATCAGGAAGGGATGAAAGCACTGGTCTGCACAAGAAGAACAACACAACGTTACCAGATCGCTCGCATTGTTGCCCGTCTCGATACTTTTCTCACACGCCTCGTGCATTTCACGTATATCAATCGATCTTCTTCATACTTGGTATACCAACTTCTATGGATAGCGCAACCATACCGTTACAAGTTTATATCAAAAACTTTCATACTCTCGGAGATGTAAATTTTTACATAATACTCACAATATCCGTGCCGGCTTAGAGAACCCGTATTACGGTTAAAATGGTACTAAGCACTATGGGACTTAACATCTGAGGTCATCAGTCCCCTAGACTTAGGTTAGTTAGGTTTAAGCAGTTCTAAGGACATCACATACATCCATCAGGATTCGAACCTGTGACCGTAGCGGCCGCGTGGTTCCGCACTGAAGCGCCTAGAAGCGGCCGACCACAGCGACCAGCCCCGTATTAGAGACTGTAATGTATTCATCTGTAGAATCAATTCAAACTTCAACCAATAGTATGGGTTCGTATAACCTAATTTTATCAAATTTCTCTAGTTTCATTACCACAGATTTCTCATGTAATTAGAAATACGTTGGAAAATTATTATTTCATTGTATTTTGGTAGTGTGAGTGCTTTAGCGAGGCAGAGACTAAATGAAGGACATACGTAAAGTGAGAATGTCACATTTTACTAGAAGTATCTAAATGCATGCGTGAGAAAGTTGCTGTGCAGTAGGACAATTTGTGACGTATGTCCGAGTGAGCTTGATTTTGTAAAAGGCAGCCAGACATAGCATGGAGTATTAAATTTATTAGTAATGTGTTTTGTGGAAAGAAATCGCATTTTGTTTTCACTAAATTTTATTTAGTTTTGGCATTACGGCATTTATAGTCTAAATTACTTGTGCTAATCTGACTAGCTGACATTAGAAATACCGCGAGTATAGAAGTGCTGGGGATGATCCGACTGGCTGCTTAACATACTGTCCGAAAGGAGTTTAGCATTTCCCGCGCGTCTGAGCAGGATGGTAAAGGCCCTGTGTATACGTTTGCTGATGAAATTATTGCGATGATAATACTGGTGAGAACTTCGGTTCGTGACCGATAATAGGATTTCCCCAAGTGCAGTGTGTACTTGAGCAATTTCATTGTTGGGAGTTCACTCTGAGTCTTACTTAACTGTATGTGGCCAGGCTGCGTCTTCATTGACATATTGATGACATAAATCGACTGACTGCTGATTCATTGCTAAAGTCAGGGTTGAAGGCGGATTAGGTGACTCACCAGGTCAAGAGGACACAATAGGTGATGCGAGACTATTTCATGGAAGAATTTGTTGGAAGTTTGCAAAGTGGAAGCTATTCATATGCTCCACGTAATTAATTGACGGTGTTTTTTGGGGGATGGTGGTGAGGTTGCGGCCCTGTTCGATTTTAGAAGACCAAAGCACTGTTACAGGTGACAGGAAGTCGACTTCGACAAAGAGACTAATAATGCTGAATAATATCCAGAGATCCCCGTAACAGCGAAAGTCTTTCTGTAACTATTTATCAATAATTATTTCACATTGTACGTTCTGTTATGCATTTTAGGACTGTCGAATGGTCTAGCGGAGCCGGAGTAGATTCTAGGGGCGTCAGTAGATTTTGCTAGCCGATGCCTAAAGGGGCTGAGTTTTCGTGTGCTCATTTGTAGTTTCAAGTAGTTAATGTCAGGGTCCAGAGAGGTGATGGTGATATTTTTTATATTTTTTTATAAATGGGGTTCTGTGTAGAGAAATGTTTGGAGGACACTCGTGACAAATCTTTGGTAAGCACCCTGCAGTAGTGTTTGTTTCTATTGAATAAACCCATTGTTACTTGTTGGAACGAAAAAAAGTTCTTATTCTAAAATTAGAGTATGAAAAGTGTCAATAAGACAAAGCACTGAAGAAAATTACGATTTAACAGGAGGAAGAATTGTTATAAAATATGTGGAAGCTTCTTTCTACAAAAACATTAAAGACAGCTATTTTATTTTTCTCAAAGACAGACAAATAAGTTACGTTTGCAGCTGGACTCATATTATCATTACAAAAAATGGCAGAACAACATGAGTTCTTGATTGTATGGTAATGTCAGTTTCTGTCATGTAGCACTGATATTCGTGTACTGATACGTTTCAAGTGTATGAAACTGTATTGAAATGTGATTTCTGATCACGAATAGATTGAAATATTCCGTAAATTTCATGATTTTGAATGTAAGAGCACGCATAATGGATACCTTCCGCGGCTGATCGAGAAAGAAGGCGTGGTGCACAAAAGACCCCGGAAAAAAATTATCGATATTGCGTGTTAACTACAGAAGCTGGGACTGTCAAAGTGTGCAAACCGGAATTTTGCAGCCTTTTTGGCATTAAAAATGAACGTGTGCGACAAATTTTGTTATTGTGTGAGAAACAATGTTGAACCCTATGACAGAGAGGATGTGCTGCTGCAAGCAATGCGGCACGATAGTCAGACCTGCAGATAATTGAGAAGCATATTAAACCATCCTCTATGCAAATCACGCATTACTCTAGCGAAGAAGTGTGTTACTTAGATGCTGAGTTGTTTGTAAAACTATCTGTGAAATGCTCACAAAGTTACATTTGCGTGTCATACGGAATATGTTTCAGGGGTTTCACTGAGTGTTTTAATTATGCTTTGAGCAGCCACTACCGATATGTGGTGCTCTTTTGAGAAACTTACAGCGAAAATTAAGAGTCAAACATTCAACGATATAGCATAGCCTGCAGATATGAGGAATTAATGGTACATAGAAAGTTCACAGTTCATAGTAATGGATGGAAAGTCATCGAATAAAACAGAAGTAATATCTAGCGTTCGTCAAAGGGGTTTACAGGCCCTATATTGTTCCTGATCTATATTAACGACGTAGGAGACAATCTGAGTAGCCCTCTTAGATTGTTTGCAGACGTTGCTGTCATTTACCGTCTTGTAAAGTGAACAGATGACCAAAATGAATTGCAAAATGATGGAGATACGATAAATGTATGACGCGAAAAGTGGCAATTGATCCTGAATTAAGAAAAATGTGAAGTTACTCACATGAGCACTAAAAGAAATCCGCTAAATTTCGACTACGCGATAAGTCACACAAACTTGAAGGCTGTAAATTCAACAAAATACTTAGGGATTATCATTATAAATAACCATAACTGGAACGACCAAATAGATAGTGTTGTGAGTAGAGGAAACCAAAGACTGCGATTCATTGGCAGGACACTTGAAAGGTGCAACAGGTCTACTCAAGAGGATGCTAACACCACGCTTGTACGTCCTATTCTGGAGTACTGCTGTACGGTGTGGGAGCCGCATAAGGTGGGACCGGCGGATGTCATTGAAAAAGTTTAAAGAAGGGCAGGTCGTTTTGTATTTTCGCGAAATAGACGAGATAGTGCCACAGACATGATACGTGAATTAGTGTGACATTTATTAAAACAAAGGCTTGTTTCGTTGTGACTGGGTCTTCTCGTGAAATTTCAATCACCAGTTTTCTCCTTCGACTGCGAAAACATTCTGTTGGGACCCACCTACATAGGGAGAAACCATCATCACGATTAAATAAGAGAAATCAGGGCGAGTACAGAAAAATGTAAGTGCTCGATTTTCCAGCGCGTCGTTAGAGAGTGGAACGGTAGAGAGACAGCTTGAAGGTGGTTTATTGAACCCTCGGCTGTGCACTTTATTGTGAATAGCACAGTAATCACGTAGATGTAGATGTCATCTACATTGCCGTTGCTGTCATGGGTCTTAGGATTTGTGCACCCTTAGTTTCAATGCACTATAAATTAATTTCCTAACGACTCTACCTAGCTACTGGCAGTACCTGTGATGAAAAATCACTATCCAACACATACGTTTTAGGAGAATGTGCCAATGCCTGCTGTTTCAAAACTAAAACACAGTAATATAGTGAAATATACGCTGGGTTATACTCAGAGAGTGGCTAAGAAATGCTAGAGGTGCGATAAGTTTAAGAGAGCAGTGAGATAATTTACACTGTAACAGATGGTGTTGGTGGAATCTCAAAAGTAGACAAGCAAAATAAATTAACTGCCTCGCCAGTTTTTCCTTGTCTATGCGGAACCATTTTCGGCAATGTGAATGGTGCAATATAACGCTTTAGAGTTGGAGAAGCTATGGGCCAAACTGTATTGTGGCCTACTCCACGTACCGAAACCTGAGAGTTGTGTCACATTTGCGTTTTTCACTACTGAATTTTGAGGGTGTGCTGAAAAGTAATGGCTCCGAATTTTTTATGTGACGTCTGTGAACTGTATTCCGTATATTTAATGTTTGCATACTGCATTTCAAATGTGTTTAAAATGGTTTTCACTGTCATGGTATCAAGAAGACGCAGTGTTCTTTGAAAATATGTAAATAATGCAGTTTTACGATGATAACGTACACTTTGAGAGGACTATTTTTCGCAGTAAAACGTATGCTGTTGTATGATAAATTGTTGTTTATAGAATACTTCCCTCTAGGCGAAGCTGACGTGTGTGTGTGTATTAATTGTGTTGAAATGTATGTAATTCTATTTTTCGTCTCATGAAATGGAAATTTTCAGAATTTGGCAGCTCAATGTCAATGTCTCACGGCACTACAACCGAAGTTCTGTAAGTGTTCGTTGAATGTTCGGTAGTAAAGTGTATTTTTAGAACGAACAGTATGCTTTCACTTACAGCCACAGCTACATACAGACCGCACAATCCACTGCGTGGTGCTCGGAAGAGGTCCCTTGTACTAGTGGTAGTCATTTCCTTCCCTTTTCCACTCGTAAATGGAACGAGGAAGAAACGACTGTCTGTATGCATCCGTGGGGCCACTAGTTTCTCTTATCCTGCCATTGTGATCCTTACGCGTGATGTCCGTAGCGGCCGTTTAATCGTTCTGCAGTCAGCTTCAAATTCCGGTTCTTTAAAACTTCTCAGTGGTGTTTCGTGACAAAGAAAGTCGTCTTCCCTCAAAGGATTCCCATTTGAGTTCCCAAAGCAACTCTGTAATACCTTCATGATGATCAGATCTATTGGAAACAAATTCAGCAGCACACGCCTGAACTGCTTTTTTTCTTCCTTTAAATGAACCTGGTGGGGATCCCACACAGTCGAGCAGTACTGAAGTATTCCTTGAAAAATGAGTTACATGTTCCTAAAATTCTTCCAGTCACTCGAAGTCAACCATTTGCATTCGCTACCAAGGCCCTTACGTGCTCGTTTCATTTCAAATAGGTTTCCAACGTCACCCATAGATGTTTTATCGACGTGCACATCACTCATGCTGTATTCGAACGTTACATGATTGTTTCTCCTACACATCCGCATTAACTTACATTCTTCTACTTTTAGAACATCTTCCATTCGCAACACCGACGTGAAATTCTGTCCAAGCCATCTTGTATTCTCTTATAGTTGCCTAACGATGACAGCTTCCTGTACACCGCAACGTCACCAGCAGACAGCCGCAGACTGCTGCCCTCCGTGTCCACCAGATCACTTACATATACAGTGAATAAGGGCGGTCCCGGCACACTTCCGATGCGCACTCCTGACGGTACCCTCGACTCTGATAAACACCTGCCGTTGAGGGCAACTGACCGGGTTCTATTACTAAAGAAATGAGCCACTCTTACACATGAGAACATAATCCGTATGCTCGGACTATCTTTATCAGTCTGCAGTGGGGCTCTGAATCAAACGATGTCCGAAAATCTAGGAATATGGATTATACGCGTTTCCCTTCATCCTTGTTTTTGCAGGACATCATGTGAGAAATCAGCAAGTCGTGCTTTGCACGAGAGATGCTTCCTAAATACGTGCTGGGTTGTGGACAGTAGCGTTTATGCCTTAAAGCTATACGTTCTGCCTGACGGCAGGTCTTGTCATACGGGAAGACTCGTCAGAGAGGTCCACCGCATGAGCGTCTAGGGAAGTGATTCCAGTGGTGGTTTTCCGTTGCCTTCCACTGATGATGATGAAATGATAATGAGGACAACCCAACACCAAGTCCCTGAGCGGAGAAAAAAAAATCTCCGACCCAGTCGGTAATCGAACCCGGGCCACTTGGCGTGACAGACCACTGCGCTGACCACTTTTTTTTATTTTTTTATGCCGCGACATTTTTTTCTCATTTTGTTCGATATAGTTTGTTGCGTGTGGCCTGGGCAGACGTCACAAGACATCCGTTCAAGTTGATCGTTGTTGCTTTGACTCACTTTTTTCTTATTACAGAGAGCACGTAGCCCTCTGACCGAACACGCTGAGCTACCGTGCCGACACCACGCAGCTATTGAGGGGGTCTTCACATGCCTTAAAGAAATTTATTATATTCGAACTGAGACCATGCTCAAGAATTCTGTGGAAAACTTATATTAAGGATATTGGCCTGTAATTTTGCGGCTCCATTCTATCACCCACTTTATATATATGAGCCAACCTAGCTTTGAACCCAGATTATGGAGGTTTTCGCGGTAAACGTAAGCTAAGTAAATGTCAAATGCTGAATTGTCCTTGCTATAAAAATAAATTGGGTTTCTATCCGGTCTTGGCGACCTTTTTTTCTAGTCTTTTAGGACGTCTCTTTCCCTATCCTCCTTACGGGAGTCTCTGCGACGTTCAAACGATGGTATATCTATACAATTCTCCTGAATGAATGATTTTTTAAACGAAAATTAAAATTTCAGTCTGGATATAAATCGTCGACTCGCTTAGTAATTTGTATATGACGGTGGAAACTGTTGTACGCTTCGTGGCTCAACCTTTTTATAGATGCAGGAATTGCTAAGTTTGCCTGTCGATATTTCCGCGTTCTCTTTCTAATCGAGAGGCTCATAATCTCTCCTTCCAGAACGTTTTCTGAAGTTTATTATTAAACGACGGTGCGTCTTCTTCGCTCTTAATCTGCTTCGTCAGCACATGCTTCTCCAAAGCATGATTTACAGCCGGTTTAGTCTTGGCCCATATTTCATATACTCTTATCGTATTGGAACTAATGGAAGTTCATTTACTGTCTACGTAGAATGCTACTAACTGTTCAACTGCCCTTTCTAGTTTAAAAACACGTACTAGCTTTCTTGATGGATTAAATTTAGACTCTGTTCTATTTCTAGTGAGTCGGTTCAGTACCAATGATTACGGTAGATTTTAATGGCATGTGTCTGTTCTAGCAACTTCAGAAACCTCTTTCTTTTGTCTTTCCGGAAAGTATTACACGCATTCCTCATCCGCATCAGAGGCTTTCCGAATGAGTGATAATTTGAGTTCCTCATTCCTGTCTGTCAGTCCTTCCTATAAATTCCCTCCTGACGACAAAAATAAGACAAAGTTAGTGTAGTCATTGTCTCTCCTCCCATGTTGCGGGCGTCGCGCACCTCTGTACTTTGCTGTCTGTTGTTCTTCTCCTAGCATGAATCGCTTCTGTGATCCATGGCTGCATATGAATTTGTCCTCGACAATGCCGGACCTATCCCATACAAGGTGAGTAGCAGCGTCACATTTTCGACTTTCGTCGATTGATAACGGATGGCATGGTAAAAGTTACTTACCCCTCATTAAATTTCTAAAATGCAACACAGCGTCCTTAGTGAGCACCTGAATTCGTCAACTTTACCTCGGAAGCCGATTAACTGATCTCACATATTTATAATATTATGGTTGCTCCCTTCACAAAAGGAAGAGGAATTTAATCAAAAGATCCTTGACAGCCTCCAGTCCGAAGCGCTAACTTCAGCTCAAATGTATGTCTTTATTTTTCTCCTCTTGTGGGTGGGGCCCTCAGCGTCAACAAATTTGAGGAACGACTACATAATGCGCTGTGTCAGAAACCTGTAGTGCATTAATTCTGTGCTTTGAAATACAGCCTATTGTGGAGCAATAACTTTCTTCAAATTTATGAGTTTTATAATTTCGCTCTGGTGGACACCGCAATAAGAGGACGAAATACAAATCCACATCTAAAATATAGTTAAGGCCCAACGGTACCGACTGGCCGCCGTGTCATCCTCAGCCCACAGGCTTCACCGGATGCCGATGTCAAGGGGCATGTGGTCAGCAAACCGCTCTCCCGGCCGCATGTCGTTTCCGAGACCGGAGCCGCTACTTCTCAATCAAGTAACTCCTCAGTTTGCCTCACAAGGGCTGAGTGCATCCCGCTTCCCAACAGAGTTCGGCAGACCGGATGATCAATTATCCCAGTGTAGCCCAGCTCGACAGCACTTCGGTGATCCGACGGAAACCAGTGTTACCACTGCAGCAAAGCTGTGGGGGGAAAAAAAGTGACCAGTATACAAATAATAACTGGTGTCATAGATTTAGCATCTGACTGCAATAAAATGTTCCGCAAATGAAATGTCCTCAGCTAAAAAAAAAAAAAAAGTACGTAATAATTACGTGATCAGCGCACCGTTCAAAAGCTGCAATGCAAAGTATGCAAATCTATTGGCGTCACTGGTTTAAGTACACAGTGGATCGTCCCGGCGGAGGTTTGAGTCCTCCCTCGGGCATGGGTGTGTGTGTTTGTCCTTAGGATATTTTAGGTTAAGTAGTGTGCAAGCTTAAGGACTGATGACCTTAGCAGTTAAGTCCCATAGGATTTCACACACATTTGAACATTTTTGAACACAGTGGCTCCTCCCAATAAAATTACAGGCACTGCGGCACAAAATAACGAAATTTCTACCAGTTCTCAGAACACCAATGATGGCTGCAGTAGCTGGGGCATTTTGTGACTCTAAACATGCCAGTCGAGGATGAATATAATGCAACTGCTGAGTACATTACAATGTCACAATCGTCTTGTTTCTTGAGAAGACAACGTCTGTTTGTGGTTGTCGTATCTCCTGTTCTCAAACCGTTCTTTCGCGCCCTCCCGCAGATTCTCATCGCTCGCCCAGCTACTGCATTCCCCCAACGGAAGCTGTGTGGCTGTTCAGATGTTCTTTGCGATAGGCGTGCTACAGATTTTCACAAAGTAATTAATAAGACCATCTCACACAAGCTGCCCCTCTTTTCCCACCTGTCAGCGACCGTTCATGATTTATTGTCTTCGTTTATAAATATTAGTTGAATACTTTAAGTATGACCAAAGAAACGTCTGTAATCGGACCATTACATTATCCGATCAAAAAAGTCATTTATGATTTCTTCGTCAGTAGATATTCTTATCAGGGTACTATTGATAGTGTCTCAAACTCCACTAAATTTAAGCCAATATGGACGTTCCTTGCAGCGAAAATCACCCAAAGCATTTCTCCACACGTCATACTGTACTTAACGCATGCTAATGTAATGCTCAGTACTACACGCATTCTAGTCTTTTGTCCGTTGGCTATTTGATTAATGAGTCACAACTCATGCCGTACAGTTATTTGGAAGTAACAGCATGTAGACATATGTAGCTGAGGGATAACTTCAGTGTGTCAAAAACAGGGAAAATACATACCGAATTATTCAGCTGTGAAAAGAGTATTAATGATATTTGTGACTTTTGATTCGTGAAGATATTTGTTCAGTCTTTGCATCTTCATCTATTGTGGAACACCAGCGAATCAAATGTCGGTGAAATTACGGTGAACGTCCTTTTATGATCATTTGCAAGTGTGAAAAATCCTCACTTCCATGGTGGTTCTGAGATCACTTTAAACTGTAGATTCTCGAAAATCTGGTCCTGGAAGTCAGATCAAAGGCCGGTAAAACTATCTGTGGAGTATTGCGTATAAAGTTTCACGTTCTTCAATATTTGGTGAGTCACTATGTCACGTAGGGATCATAGAATGAATTAATGTTGTATGCGTGAAGTTTCTTGGAATCTTAAGCTGTAAATGGGTTCACCGAGTATGTCGTAGATCGCACAGCGTTTAAACACACGTACAGCAGGGAGACTGTACCCACCAATAAGTACCTGATGTATTGGAGCGAATGATTACAAGCACGTCCGTTAAAAGCAAGCGGCTTTGTGATTGGGATGTATCTACCTTAACATCTGAGAAATGCAGAGAGACACGTGAAGGAATGCTCACAGATTTTTGGAAGTAAATCCAGAATGCAAGCTACTGGCGAGCCAACAGCACACAGTGGGTAGTGCTGCGAGATTAGACAACACGAGGTCGACACGAGACAACCACTAAAAGTGTAATGCGTCAAATTTAAAGCGAGTTACCGTGTGTTGTCGCCTCATATTATAATGGGATTTGACTGTTTTTTGGGAAGACTCGAGAGTTTATTTGTGAGTTTGTAAAGCTTTATTATACATGTTTTACTACAGATTTTGTCGCTTGATGTACGGGAATAGCAGATTCCAGTCAGATCAGCGAGATTCCTACGCCCAGCCGACTGCAGAGTCGTGTCGTGCGGCAAAGATGACAGCTACGTAGTAGCTGGCCTCTACAAGATCACGTCGAGAGCAGCTAAGAAGAAACGCCTATTGGTCAGTATAATTTAAAAATATTAGAAAATTTTATTCACACCTATTCGCCAAATATACATATTACAGTACTGGCAGTATGTTTGGATTTGGCAATCAAATTGTTGCTAATGATCTTCCTAAAGTTATTTCATTCAAGTCAATTGACATTAATATTCATTTGGCTGTTGTCTGTAATAATGATGATTATTTTCACCAAGAAAGTAGTATTACTGCTTCATTCAAGCCTGATGCACAATTTGGTGCTCCAATAATTCATGAACTACATTATTCTCTATATATTCAAATTTTTAATACTAGTTAAGAACTGGAAATATCTGTAACTGATGAAAATGATGCATTGATGGTTTCTGATGGTGCTAATGTAACTGTTGTTTTAGAAATGTCTCTGTAAATTTTAATCCTTTTAAATGAACAAGATCGAGAACTATTAGTTTTACTCAATCCCACTAAATGTTCCCAATAAGGACACAGAGATTAACATAAATATTGGAGGTGCTTGGGTTCATTCTCATCAAGCTCATCTGTACATGAGCTTCAGTATTATTGGAGCTGATGGTACAGATTATCCAATATATCGTGGAAAATTCAATGAAAAATTTATGTACATCTATGTGGCAACGCTGTTCAAGGTTACCACCATAAAAAACGAAACAATGTTTAATATAGAATGGAGCATCCTTTTATTTCCTCATCTAATCTTATGCAATTGATATCGCCTCCAGTCAACGATTTAAACATGGAAAACCATATCCTCAGTAATGGGAAGATAAGAAGTAAGAAAAATGAAGAACTTCTTCCACTAGACTTGCTTGGGCGTTCTTTACAGATTATGAAGAAATGATGTGGGAAGGTGACAACAGCGATTTTTACTTGTAGTTCTGGTGGAAATGATGTCCTTCTTCAATGAGCTGACCGTGATCAAGCTACTTCCCAAGAAAGCCAAAACTGCTCAGGGTTCAATGGAACTCCATGTTGCTGTGGTTAGATATGATCCAGAATATTCACTTGAGCTAGACCAAGAAAGAATAAAAATCTGAACATACTCATATCTTTCTTTGAATCAAAAGTCATAGTCTTTACAGGATTGAATGCAAAGAGAAATTTTCAGCTAGATGTAACTAATTACTACAAATTCTGGAGAATTTGGTTCACTTTATCTTACATTTGTTGTTTCCCAAACAAATCAAAGAAATAATGAGAGGATTGACTCTTCCTTGTTCTATTACAACAAACTACAAGATATCTATTAAGAATTCTAGAAATGAAGTTCTTTCTCAAGAAACGCAGAATGTAGATCCACCAAACAGTTACCTGAAGCCATATGATGCTTTCCGAGGATATGAGTGAGTAGAGATGCGTCGAGCAGTTATTTTGTAATATCAGATAGCACAGTTACAGTTATTTTTATATCAGTTATTTGTAATGGTTATCAATAACTGCAAGTTATTTTTCAATACCGCATTCACCAGATGTCATGCAGTTAAATAATGGAGTAGATGGAATCAATCAACTTGCTTTAACAATGTAACTGTAACTGCAAGTAGTGCGAAGTGACAGCTAATTAACCTTAGCTAATTAAATGTCCAGTACACATCAGTCGATGTTTGAACTGTTACTGGTGTTTCGTATTATGTGTACTGAGATCATCAGTCACTATTAGAAATATTATCCTTGCAGCTGCAACAGAAGGTACACACAGCTTTGCCACAGCACTGTTACGGTGAAATGTTAAAATGTTCTTTTACAAGTATGAACTAATATTTAGGCTGAATACTGTGAGTAAAACTCGAAACTTAATTTCTAATATTGTTCACTTAATGGAACAAGCGTAGGGCCTTGTAAATCAACACATAAATATAAATCATGTGAAAGATATGTTCACTTCTGCACAAGATTGTCTATTTGGGGGAACTGTCAGTACAATAATCAAGTTTTATGTGAAATGTGGAAAACTTCTCAGTTTCTTCAGCTACCGAGAGGGTCTTCATTTTTTGATGGGAGAATGACTAATTACATTTTTTCAACCCTTCAGTTTGTTGTGTACCTCTTATGTTTGGCAGTATTATAAGCAGCATTCCTGTGGATGATTGGTTGTGTTATCACCATAACAGTAAACGATTTACTGATGTGTTTGATCTGGTGACGATGCGTTTGGCTACCTTAAGTTAGTCATAGTGACTCTATCCTGCTGCTCCCCCTTTTTGGCCAACTTCACATTTTCATCCTTATTGTGGCCAGTCTGATAGCAGCAATAACGCCTAGTTGGCTATCTTAAGAGAATGATAGTTACTCCTGTCACTTGCTTCTCCAGTTTGCTGATGTATTTCGCCTGGTAATGAGGCATTTGATACCTTAAGAGAGTCACAGTTACTCCCTCCAGTTGCTCCACATTTTTGGCATCTTCACATTTTATACTTAGTGTGAGCTGTCTTCCAGCAGCGGTACGCAGCTATTTGGCTACCTTAAGAGAGTCGTAGTTACGACCAGCAGGTGCTCCTCGTGTATGCTGATGTGCTTGTTCTGGGGACGAGGTTGTTACTACCTTAAGAGTGTCATAATTACACCCGCCAGTTTCTAATCGTGTTTGCTGAAGTGATGGACTGGTGACGATTCATTTGGCTACCTTAAGAGAGACATAGTTAATCTCGCCAGCTGCTTAAACTTTTTCTTCACCTTCACATTTTCATGACTTCTGGGACCAGTCTGACAGCAGCGATACACAACCAGTTGGCTATCTTAAGGAAGTCATACTTACTCCAGCCTAGTTGCTCCTCATGTTTTCTGATGTGCTTTTTCTGGTGATGAGGCATTTGGCTACCTTAAAAGAGTGACAGTGACACCATCCTGTTGTTCTCCCTTTTTGGCCAACTTGAAAATTTCGTGCTTATTGTGGATAGTCCACCAGCAGCGATACACAACTTCTGTACTTCTGACAGATGCTCCTCGAGACACTTAAATAACACACACAAATACATGAACAAAAGCGGGTATAATGGCTGCGAGAAGCCAGACAGCAGCTAAACGGTTGGACGCAGTGCGGGGCATCTTGTGGTGGCGAGGGTCAGTCATTGTGTCAAAACGTTGCACCGCCATAATGCTGCACAGTAGCACTCTAGTTGCAAGTGTTGCGAGGGTGCCCTTCGTCACACACACTTCCTGCAGCGCTCTTGCAGATGCTGCAGACCAGACCCCACGCCATTTGATGGTCGCCGACATGGTGGTGATATCTTGGACCGCCGGGAAGACCTCTCGCACCTTATCATGGATGGCCTGCTTGTCATACACGGCTGCCTTCTCCAGGTGACACCGATCAAGATCGAGGTTGTCGCCGACCACCTGTGCATCAACAATAAGTGCTGCCACAACATCCGGCTTCTTCAAACTCTCAGATGTACATAGGTGAGGCTCCAGCAGAATGTTGTAGCCCCTTCGGCGGAGGCCTCGCGCCAGATAAGACGCCACTGCGTCATGTCGGGCAATGCGTGCCTCATCGCTCCTCCAACACTGCTGGATTATGTGGTTTGCAGTCTCTGTGGCATTGCAGCCGCCCTGGCATCTGGTGTCACTCTCCCTCCCACGCAGGAGCCGTGCCTGGGCATGCAGGCAGGCAGGAGACTAAATTGCGGCCTGTGACAAATTGCTGCCCTGATGTTTGGGCTGACTTCTATAGAGCAGTGTGGTCGACTTACGAGTGTAGGCACTCGGTCCAACACCACCCCAGTTGGTGGCTGGATTTAATGATGTCCACATTCCAACGTAGGGAGTTGTCCAGCTGAAGGATTTCATGTCAGAGGGAATGGTTCAAATGGCTCTGAGCACTATGGGACTTAACTGCTGAGGTCATCAGTCCCCTAGAACTTAGAACTACTTAAACCTAACTAACCTAAGAACATCACACACATCCATGCCCGAGGCAGGATTCGAACCTGCGACCGTAGCAGTCGCGCGGTTCTGGACTGAGCGCCTGAACCGCTAGACCATCGCGGCCGCCTCAGAGGGAATCTTTGGAAGTATCATCAGCAGCCATATCCAGGCTCTCCATCTTAGCGAGCCGCCTCCTCCAAAGAAAGGGACCAAATCAGTGGGCCGCCTGGACCCCCAGGCCCCCATGAAAGATGGGATCATGGAAGTAGCCAACATTTGTATTGGCTGGCAAGTGCAGTCAAGATCTGATCCCTGCACACACACAGACATCAAGAGCTGAGAGGATCTCCAGACAAGTCCTGCTTAGGGCTAGACCATGGTATGATGCCTGGGAGGATTACTGAATGGAGGGAGTACATTCGCTGCTGAGGCTTAAGTGGAGCGAGCTTGATGGTGTCTGGCTACATCTTGACCTCCCGCGAAGGATGAAACAGGCAGTGCCCACACGTGGTGAATTGCAGTTCCAAGTACTTGAAAGTATCTCCCATCGCCAGTGCCAGTATGTTGTTATTATCCGCACCAAAGATACTAGTCTCGTCGACCTTCGTCTTCTTCTCCCGGCTTGATGAAACAAGGGTGAGAGAGAAGCATTTCCAAGGGTTGACCTCAAGCCCGAGGTCGCTGAGGGCTGATGTAGTGATGGTGAGAAGCTCCTGCAATCCACCACAGGTCTCGACGAACAGTAAGAGGTCGTCAGCGAACGCTGCAACATTTATTCGCCGTCCAAGGATGCAAGGACCAACTTGGGCAGGGAGATAGGATAGGAGCATGTCAATAGACATGTTGAAGAGGATAGGGGACAAAGGATCACCTTGCTGAAGACCCCTCGAATGCCGCACTAGATCGGACGATTTTCCACCCGCACAGATCACTGTCGAGCCTGCCTTGTAGCAGCCCTGGGCGTAGTCAATGAACTCGACCAGCAAACCGTGGGCCCTCAGAAAAGGACCAAGCGCACCATGGCCTAGCGAATCGAAGGCCTTTGACACATCCAGGGACACTAAGTACAGCGAGCTGCCAGCTCCCAGCGGCTGAGTCATCGCCAGATCTAGAAGGAAGGTGTTATGAAGCATCCCATCCTGTTGTCACGATGATGGTGAAGCAGTTGGGCCGGTGTAAGGCCATGTGGACCTGCAGCAGAGCTGCGAGTGGGGAGAGCAGCAGCAGTGATGGGAGCCCACAGATCTTAGAAGGGCACTTCCTGCAAGAATGGCAGCAACTTCTCAGAGAGACCCTCACTGCATGGAGGCCGAGACCTTGCACTAGGTGTAGTGGTCTATTCAGAACTCTATCAGCCCCAGGATGGTGGGTGGCTGATGGAAAAGTGTGCCATCGAGAAGCCCACTAATGCAGTGTGCTCCATTCTTCTTAAAAGCACGTCGGACCACTGCATACTCCCATCTATGTCGCGCTCGCTTTCGCTCAGGGGGCTGTTGGGTCAGTGTACTCACAGCTTGACGACCACCTGGCTTCTTGCTTCCTACTTCGTCCAGGACAGACAGCAGTATTGCCTGGATGGTACCACAGCTAGTAGTGGGACCCAGAGTGACAACAGCTTCAATCGAGCGAAATCGGCGGCCTGAGAAGGGGAGTCACGTTCTTGTAGGCCTGCCCCCTACGCTGACACTTGATGGACTCTAGCCTATGCTCTCGGAAGGGTTTAATGAGATCTTGGTTGAAGAATCTGCAAACATGGGTTGATAGGATCGCTTCTGCATGGGCTAGGCGCAGCAGCTCTTCTTGGGACCTCCTGGCCTTCTAACTCTCTGTCTGGATCTCCACATTAACAGCAGAAGGATGGGCATGAGGCCAGTGAACAGCGAGCCTGGTCTTGGTGCATGCACTCAGGGCAGATGGCGGGGAGCAGCTCTCGACCCGCACCGGCTGGCTGGCTGGATCACTCATCAGCTGGCAAAGCCAATCCAGTGGGAGGCCTAGTGCCTCGTTTGCTTCGTGTTGTTGCACCTGCTGGAAAAAAGGGAGGGGATTAGGCAACCACCAAGCCCAAAAATACAATCTGCTCTGTTGGTCAGAGAACCTCAAAAAGGTTATGCGTAGACATAACCCTTCTCTGCACCCCTCACGACCACCGCCACTTGAAGGTCAGAGCTAGGACTTCCCACAGAGAGGCTATTTAAACCATCATCCACCTGACATCACAAGGATGCGAAGGATGGGTCGAGAGGGGCCATATATGACGCATCGGATGGGCATTAGAGAATAACAGTTACTGCCACCAGTTGCTCCCCCATTTTGGCCACCTTCAAATTTTCAAGCTTACTGTTGTATGTCTGCCAGCAGCGATACGCAACTATTTTGCTACCTTCTTAGAGTTTTAGTTATTCCTGACACTTGCTCCTTAGGTTTGCTGATGTGTTTCGCCTGGTAATGAGGCTTTTTCTTCCTTAAGAGAGTCATAGTTAACCCCGCCAGTTGCTCCCCCTTTTTGGTCACCTTCACATTTTATGCTTACTGTGAGCAGCCTGCCAGCAACGTTACGCAACTATTTGACTACCTTAAGAGAGTCATTGTTACGACCTGCAGTTGCTCCTCATGTATTCTGATGTGTTTGGTCTGAGGCAAGGTATTTGCTACCTTAAGAGAGGCATAGTTACCCCTGCCAGTTTCTAATCGTGCTTGCTGAAGTGATGGACTGGTGGAAAGGCATTTGGCTACCTTAAGATGGTCATCGTTACTCGTGCCACTTGCGCCTCTAGTTTACTGATGTCTTTCGCCTGGTAATGAGGAATTTGCTATTTAAGCCGACTTTATTCACGTATGTGAACATACAAAAAGAGAAATACCCACTATTTGTATTTACAAATGACAAAAACAATACAGGCATTAGACAGACAGGAAAACACGTGAATAAAGTGGTATTGTGCCTGAGATAGACGCCAGGGCGCAGCGTAGAGACACACATAATTGGAACATCGTCCAACACCAGTCTGGTGCATCGTGCTCCTCTTGGCAGTCATGGCGTCAAACCGCCTCGCCGCCATCACTGTACCGATGAGCACCTGTGTAGCCATCGCCGCAAAGTGGTGGTGCTTGAAACCCAGCTGACGCAGGTCCTGTGCAGATCTAGGCGACCACACCCCCCTCCATGAGATTGTGGCTGAAGTAGTGGTGATGTTCAACACTGCTGGGTGCTGGCTCCTAATAGTCTGGTGGACGGCTTTCCTGTTGTAGACTGCGACCTTCTGTTGGTGACAATCATCGATGTCTAGGTTGACGCCAACTACCTGGGCATCGACGATGTGGGCAGCATCGCCACGAACTGCCACAATGTCTGGCTTCTTCAGTCCCTCAGATCTTCGGAGGTGGGGCTTCAAATGGACGTCGAAGCACCGGCGACGGAGACCCTGCACAATGTACGACGCAAGGACGTTGTGCCGCTTCTTACAGGCGTCATGGCGTCCTGAAGCAGTGCTGTACAACGTGATTGGCAGTTTTCTTGGCGATGCAACCAGCTCAGCAGTTAGTGCCACCCACGCTACCTCGCTGCAAACGTGCCCGAGTTGGAAGGGCATCAATCCGAGTGCGAATGCAGGAGATAAAGTCGCAGCCTGTGATGGATAGTCGTGGGTCGTCAACCCAGCTATGTTGCCGAGATGTGCGGGCAGACTTCTTAAGGGCAACGCTGTCCCCCAATAGATGCAGCTGTTCGGTCCACATCCACCCCATCTGATTGCTCATCCATATGATGGTGTTGCTCCCCGAAGTTGCTGCTTAAGCCTCCCAATTTCACACCCGAGAACGACTTCGGCCAATCCATCAGATAGGACACCCAGTGCCTGCATCTTGATGAGCCAGTTCTGCCGCAAGAGAAGCCCAAGCCAGCGAGCTGATGGCACTCCCAGCCCCCCCCCCCCCCCCCAGATGCCACAGTGGCATGGAAGTAGCCAACAAGGACATCTGCCGGCAGGCACAGCCAAGATCTTATTGCTGCACGGATGATGGTGTCTATTGCTGACAGGGCCCCAAGGTGGGTCCTTGAAAGTGCCAGACCATGATGGATACCTGGCAAGATGATTGTTCTAAGGGTGTGAAGACACTGTTGTGGCTTCAATGGTGCCTCGGACAGGACGCTCAGCTGTCGCTTGACATCCCACCTGGGATGGAAGAGGCTGCATCCACTCGTAGAGAACTCCAGGCTAAGATACCGGAAAGTGCTCTGGATCGCCAGGGCTGGAAGGATGGTATACCCAGCTCTGAAGATCGCGGTGTCATCAACCTTCATCTTTTTCTCATGGCCAGATGTAGCGAGGGCGAGAGTGAAGCACTTTCCGCGATTGACTTGAAGACCGAGGTCCCCAGGGGCTGATGTTGCTGCATCAATAAGGTCCTGGAGTCCTCCTGGAGTCTCAGCGAACAGTAAGAGGTCGTCGGCGAAAGCAGCAGCATTGAGACATCGTCCCATCACGTTGGCACCAATGTGATCTGGGAGGCGAGCAAGCATGAGGTCAAAGGAAAGGTTAAATAGGATGGGAGAGAGAGGATCACCCTGCCTAATACTCCTAGACGGCTCCACTGGACCCAGCGACTTCCCAAGACCACAGGTCACCGTCGTCCCATATTCATAGCATCCCAGGACATATCCAATGAGTTCATCAGGCAGACCATGCGCCCTTAGGGCGGGCCTCAGGGCGCCATGGTTCAGATAGTCGAATGCCTTGGACACATCCAGGGACGCAACGTAGAGGGAACGAGGAAGGAATGTCCGCTGATGCCCATCCAACACACAGATCCGCATCAGACGGCCCACCAGGATCTTATGGAAGACCCTAGCGAGGACTGAGCAAACCGTGATCGGACTGAAGACGGTGGGGTATGCTGGGATGGCCTTCTTGGGCAACAGGGAGGTGCAGGCTTGAAGGAGTTGGGATGGGAGGCGATGGGTCAAAAGGAAAAGGTTAAGAATTTTAAGGAGGACCTCATGGGGAAGACGGCGAAGCTGAGCTGGCGTCAGTCCATCAGGGCCTGCAGCAGAGTGACGAGGGGGGAGTGCTGAGGCAACTTCCTCCATCGTGATTGGAGCCCACAGCTGTTTGAAGGGAACCTCGATGCAGGAAGGCAACAGCCGACCTTCCAGACAATCCACCTGGTCAGATGGTCGCCGGGTGAAAAGGTCCTTCCAAAACTCCACCAACCCGGGAACAGCAGGTGGTGGGTGAAGGAGCATTCCATCAAGAAGGCCACTGATGCAGCGAACAGCATTTTTCGAGAAGGCCCACTGACAGAGAGCATACTCCCACCTACACTGGGCCCGTTTCCTGTCTGGTGGCTGTGACATCTGCTGGAAGGTAACAGAGTTGTGCGACCCCTCCCTGCTGCCAATGGCAACAAGGGCGGGTGACAGCATACCCATAATAGCAGAGGCCGATGTAAATGGTCCCAGCACCACGATCTCGTCAACAGAGCGGAACTTCGGCCCAGACGACAGGAGGGTTACCAGAGTCGACCATATGGCCTGGTCGACTGCATCCTCAGCTGTAGGTGAGGGGGTGGGAGCTGTGCAGGACTCGGCAGTCGCTGCAGCTGAAACCGATGGATATGGACCCAACCCAACAGCAGAGGGGACAGCAACAAACTCAGCAACCTGGTTACTATACGCCACTGCTCGACGCTGTCTCTTAATGGACTCAAGGGAGTGGTGGAGGAAAGCCTTCACCAGTTCTTGGTTGAGGAACCGGGTGTCCTTGAGTGTAAGTGCTGCCTCAGTATGGGTCAGGTGTAACAGTTCTTCACTGGACCACCTGGCCTTCGTCCATTTGATGTTCACTTCTGCATTGGCTGCATCAGGATGGGCTCTGCGTCGATGTACACCAAGACTGGGTTTGGTTGTAAAACTCTGGTGACACTCCGGACACTGGATGGTAGGTGCAGCAGCTCGACCCAGGCTGGTGACATCAGATGATGCCCCAACAACTGGCATGGCGCCTCCTGTGGGAGCAACGCTACCTGCTTTCTTCCTTGTGTTGGGGCCAGCTGGAACAAGGGCGGGGGGGGGGGGGGGCGGCAACCCCCAAGCCCCAAAAGATTCATCCTGCTCTGCCAGTTGAGGAACTTTGGAAGAGCTACACCAAGGCATAACCTTCCTCAGAACCTCTCACGACCCCCGCCACGTGAATGCCAGAGCTAGGATTTCCCACCGAGAGGCTAAGTGAACCATCATCCACTCGACATCGCTAGGATACTGAGGAGTGGATCCGTATATGACGCATCATGTGAGCATTTGGAGAGACATAGGTTCTCCCGCCAGTCTGTGATCTTATTGGGAGGTGACGAGGCATATGCTACCTTAAGAGAGTCACTTATTCATGCCAGTTACTCCTCGTGTTTGCTGATATGATGGTCTGGTAACGAGGCGTTTGACAACCTTGTGAGGGTCATAGTTCAGCCGTGCTAAAAGTTGTGTTTTGAAGAGTGCGTCGCAGCACGTAGTATGAAGCAGTCGCCCTCTGTTTCTGGCGGTGGCACTGCTGTGGCAATAGCATCTTTGGTGTCTACTGTTCACGTGCATTTAAGGGGCACCATGAGCTCGCCAGTGGGCCAGTCTGGGTCAGTCTCTCGTCCTCAGCTTGCTAATCTATCTCTCGTCCGCATTTGTTAGGCCGTTAGTGTCTGTCTGTCGTTCGGAGTGCTAGTACGTCTGTTGTTCGGATCAACCTTTAAAGCCGGCAAAATGAGAGTCTTTCCACTCCGCCAGTAAGAGAACTCAGCTAGTGGTCGCCCGGGCAGGACTTAGTTCCTACATCTGAGTCTGCGCGTTAGGCCGCCAGCCTGCTCGAGTTTGCTTGGGCAATGGTCATTGGCGGTTGGATCGATCGGTTGGTCGGTCGCGCACTGAGACACAAGATGACTTGTCCGTCTTGAGCGTCAGCGCATGTGAGGTCGACACGTGAGTCCAGTGGGCCGCGGCGTATAGCGATGGGTAGTGACTTCGCGGTCGACATGAGAGCAACATGAGTCAACCCACGACATCAGTCTGTCCAGTGTGAGCTGCGACGCCATGAGATGGGAGATCGGCGCGCCTTCCTGCGTCCGTTGAAGCGGCTGCCAGTAGGCGGTTCGGGAAAGCGATTTCGTAGTGCTGCGCCAGGTCTTCTCGAGAAATCGAAGTTTATTAGAAGTTAAGTGATTGGTGATATGTTGTTTGATCTATTCTTGTTAAATTCTACTTGTTTTCTTGGTGGGGTCACCAGCCATTTCGCTTTGGGGTCGTCCCACCATTCTCCTCCGTTTGCCCACCTACGGGAAGGTGGTTGTTTGTAAATTGAGTGGTCCGTTTTTCCCTTGTGGAGTAGGGGCTGGTTAGAGCAACCTGCGGTTCGGGTTGTACGGTTATCTCCCTATCAATCTACCGTACGTTAGTAGCTGTCTCTGTCGTGTTTGTCGGGTTTGGTGTGTTAACGGATTTATTACTTGGAGTGTAGCAGCCTAATACTTGAAATATGTTTTGATCTTTGGAAACTTTGATATTATTGCCTACGATCTTGAGAGACAGTATTTGTGTACTGTAGAGCATCTTAATTATTGTTTGGCCAACCTTGTAGAATTTTATATAAGATTGCATTTCATGGGATTTTATTTTGATCATTTTAGTATATAAAGTAGCCACTCATTCAGCGAAAGACTTTTCTTAGAAGTTAAAATCAAGTAGCACTTCGGTGGCAAGCTTAATATTTTAATTTCTAGTGTTTTATACCATTTCCATCCCTCTTAGAGGGGGGGGGGGGGTGCATAGTTTGTGTGCTTGTGTAAATTGTTAAAACTCTTAGCTCTTAGTTTAAAGTTATCTGGTGTGTTGCAGATTTGCACCAGTGTAGTCTCTCAGAGGCTGTTGTGAGCAGTCGTAACTACAGCCTTGTCAAAAGGGAGCAGCAAGGTTCTCTGCCCGAAAGCTCATACAGTAAAAACTTGTTTCTTTCTGCCTCTGAATAAATTGTAACTTTGATATTTAGAGTGTGCTTTCTGATTATAATTTTAAATCTGTTTCTTTTAAAAAATGCTTTTAGGCGCTATTAAAGTGAATAAATTTGTTAAAAGGAATTTGTGGCAGGCCGGCTGTGAAGCTAATGGTGTCGCCCACCTTCACCTTTTTATCGCGGTCAGAGGCCGCTAAGGCGAGGGTTAAACACTTCGGTGCGTTGATGTGCAGCCCCAGATGGTCGAGGGCTGCCGTGGCTGCGTTAGTGAGGGACTGCAGGCCCCTCTTCGTCGATGCGAACAGCAGAATATCTTCAGCGAAGGCCGCAGCTTTGACGCTGCGACCTAAAATCTGGGCTCCTATGTGGGAAGGCAAGGTGTTCAGCATTGTATCCATGGCCATGTTGAAGACGAGAGTAGAGAGGGTCCCCTTGACAGACACTCTTGACGGCCGCACGGCCATGTCCATGCCGCCACCGCCCGCTATCACCTTTGTGCTGCCTCTGTAGCAGCTCTCGACATAGTCAGCAAATTCGGTCGGAAGACCATGCACTTTCACCACAGAGTGTAGAACAGCATGGTCGAACGCCTTAGGCACGTCGAGAGACGCAACAAAGACAGAGTGGCAGAAGCAGACTGTCAACGAGAGCCTGGCCTAGGATGAACGTATTTTCCAGCATCTCATCCCAAGGGATGAAGGCCTGCTGACGTTTGTCCACAGCACATAGAGGCATCAGACGCAATGCCAGGACCTTGTGGAAGGTCCTCACCAGCAGTGAGCATACGGTGATGGGACGAAAGTCAGAGGGGGGTGCTGGTGCAGCCATTTTGTGGAGTAAGGCAGTCTGACGTTGAGGAGAGAAGGAAGGATGCTCATGCAAGGAGGAGGAGATTCATGATCTTCAGCAGCACATCACGTGGCAGGCGGCGCAGTTCGACAGAAGTTGGGCTGTCTGGGCCTGGCGCAGAACCCCTGGGTGGCAAGGAAGCAGCGACCTCTTCTACTGTGACTGGCCACCACAAGTACCCCTAAGTCCACAAGCTGCGAGTGTGGCAGTCACTGATGGCGCCAGTGGTGGACTGTGGCTGCTGTTGGAAGAGGTGAACCCAAAAGTAATGCAGACTGGGGATGTCAGCTGGCGGCTGTAGTAGGGTGCCATCCAGGTCACCCCACACACACCATGCGCAGGACCGCCGAAAGGCCTCCTGTGTCCACGCAAACTCCCACCAGCGCCGCTTCCGCTGGCGCTGAGGCGGCTGCTGCCGCTTAGGTGGCGGGCACGGCATCTACCTGTGAATCCCCCCATCCCCTTGGAGCTGACGGCAGCGAGGGCATCCGTGAGAATGCCCAAGATGGTGGTGGGTGGCGTCCCTGGCCCCAAACCAATCATACAGTCCAGGGCCGAGAAATGATGTGCGGATGCGGGAAGTCCCAAATGGCCGCGTCGACACTGGCGGTGGCGTCCCTGTCAGTGTCGTGTTGTCCTGTCCCCCATCCAGCGGCGGCGACCTCGCTGGTCTTGGGCTGGACGCCGACCCCTCCTCATCCCTCTACCTCAGATCAGCCAGAAACTCCTGCATGTGCTGGAGGTGCGCAGGCTTCCGCCTCTGGCACTTGATGGCGTCGAGTAACTCTTGGGAAAGACTCAGAGGAACTCCTAATTGGCGAAGAAGGACCGGCAGTCTCTTCCATGGGAGAGCTCGGCCTCCACTCGGGTGAGTGAGAGGGGCTCTTCCTCGGTCCACCTTGCATGCTTCTGGTCCGTCACGATGGCCACATTGGCTGCCTGCTGGTGTTGTCGGCGGCGATGGGCCCCCTGGCAGAACTTGGTGGTGATGGCATGGGAACAGTTAGGGCATATGTGTGCTGTGGGCTGTTCAGGATCTTCATCAGGTTTGGTTGGCTGGGTAGCCATTGGGATAGCTGGGTTGGCACCTCCAGCAAGAATGCCAATTCCCCTATTTTCTTTAATACTGCCCCCAACTAAAAGGCTATAAAGGGAGAGGGGCTGGTAACCTCCCCCGCCCAAGCCCCCAGTGCAGTCTTCCAGTCGGCGAAATGAGTGGGCCCACGTGAAGGGAGGAAGACTGCAGGTGAGGAGAGGCTAAGAGGGCTAGGCCCATGTATTGTGCATCACTCGCCTTGTAAGTACAACCCAAGGAAGGAGCCTCACAGCAGCAGCCTGGTCACAGCAGAACCACGCTTTGAAAAGCTAAGTTCGGCTACAACCAATACTCCACTATCTGGGCTATTTTGAACAGGTTATGATGCCACTGGTGGGGCTTAAAGCACCTCAAGCTGATACGTATTATAACCTAGCACCTCCAAGGAGTTGCTGGCAGTCTTCGGTGGACCAGATGGACAGATCCTTATCTGTGGGAGTATTTTGTCTTCCTCCAAATGACTCTCATAAATTGGCGGTGAATCCTTATGCCTACTAGGATAGTGTTGCAGATTATTTCCAGCTCAATAAATTTTTGGAGATGAAATTTCTCCCATATTCACTGATTGTGCCCACTCCAGGTTCCACGAGCACCTACCACAAGAGGGAAGAACTTCTGTCGAATTGTAAGCTGGAATTTCGCCTGACAGCAAGCAGTTGGCCATCTTCAACTCATGGGCTCTATGAAGGCTGCCCTGGTACTTGCAGGCGACTGTGGTTTCTACCAGGGAACATCTGCCAACTCCCGGTGCCCCATCAGCGTCGTAAATGACAAGAATGTTGGGGACATACCTCTCTGAATTGGCCAGGATCAAGGTAGGCCCAACTACAACCCTGTAACCCTTATCAACCAGCGCCTTTTTGATGAACTTATTGGCGACATCATGACGCTCCAGACGCGAAAAATGCGTCAGTGGGCACCTCTGGAGGACATGTTGCAACGCCTCATGACGATTTCTACAGGGTCCCACAGCCCTACAGTTGACATTTGGGCCAGTGACATAAGGAGCACCCCTTGTAGGTAGCAGTCCAATGCGCAGATGGATTGCGCTAACATAATCCCTTCCACTCCAAAAAGGAGTAGGGTCATTGATCCAGCTGTTGGAGTGCCTTGAATTCCAGCAGTACTCCAGTCCCCTCCCTAAAGCTATTGAGTGGAGTTTCCTTCGCCAGAAGTTGGAAATGTCTTCCTCTCTGCCCATACATAAAATCTTCTTAAGCCTTGCAACAAGTCTGTTGACCAGCTCAGTTCCAAGAACAGCGCCTAGCTGGTTGTCATGCACGGCACTCATATTTTGGAGTCGCTGGAGAAAGATGGAAGTTACCAGCAACCTTAGGGCAGGAATTCCGTGTCCACCATCAGGCTGCCTGGCATGAATGAAAGGGGTGGGCGTCGTCTTAGGCAGGTGTAGTATCGCCTTGACGAATTGCCTGATACTCAAGTCCACATAATTCAATCTCTTTGCTGAAATCTTCATTGACTGTCAACTGTGTATCAGCCTAGGTATTAAATAGATGAGCAACACAAATAGCTTCTGGCTGGGCTTTAGAGCTGCTTTCTAAAGCCTTTCCAACATCAGCTGCAGCCTAGCAGGAGAAGGTGTTAGGATCCCCTGTACATCGAAAGAATGCCCAACATAATTCAGTTGATCCACCACATTTAACGATGGGATGGACTTCCCTTCGATTTGGAAAAGGCTCTTGGTCTGTACAGTGCACCGCTTGGTCCTGGCCACTGTGACAAACTGAACAGGATTTATTTCCGATCGCGGTCCGCCCGCAGGACACAGATTCCAGATGGTTTCTCATACCTTCCACGGTGTCAGAGAGGAGGACAATATCGTCAGCGAAGCCCATGACAGCAATCTTCACGCCACCCAGCATTGCTCCATAGTTCTCCTTGATATTACACATAAGGTTGTCCATTAGGATGTTAAAGACATCGTCGAACCACCTCCACAATAATTCTCTATTATTCCACTCTCGAATAGCGCATGGAAAAAAGCGAACAACTGTATATTTCCGTGCGGGCTCTGATTTCCCTTATTTTATTATGATGATCGTTTCTCCCTGTGTATTTCGGCGTCTAGAAAATATTTTCGCATTCGGAGGAGGAAGTTAGTGATTGATATTTCGTGAGAAGGTCCCGCCGCAACGAGAAACGTCTTTGTTTTAATTATGTTCACCGCAAATCTTGTATCATGTTCGTGACACTCTCCCTCCTATTTCTCGATCATACAAAACGTGCTGCCATTCCTTGAACTTTCTCGATGTACTCCGTTAATCCTATGTGGAATGGATCTCACACCGTACTCAAAAGAGGATGGACAAGCTTAATGTAGGCAGTCTCTCCTGTAGATCTACTGCAGTCTTTGGTTCCCCACAACGTTTTGTGTGTGTTCTTTTCAATTTAAGTTGTTCGTAACTGTGTGACACTTGTCGTTATTTTGGGTCAATTGTCAATTTTAGCACCATGCAGATATCTATTCTAAATCGCTTTGCAATTTGTTTTGATCTTCTGAAAACTTTATTAGACGACAGCACCATCTGCAAACAACATAAGACGGCTGCTGAGATTGTTTCCTAAATCACTTTTACACTGAAAAGCCAAAGAAACTGCTACATCTGCCTAATATCGTATAGGGCCCGCACGAGCACGCAGGAGTGCCGCAGCGCGACGTGGCATAAACTCGACTGATGTCTGACGTAGTGCTAAAGGGAACTGACACCATGAATCCTCTATGGCAGTCCATAAATATGTAAGAGTACGAAGGGGTGGAGATCTCTTCGGAAAAGCACGTTGCAAGGCATCCCAGATATGCTTAATAATGTTCATGTCTGGGGAGTTTGGTGGCCGCGGAAGTGTTTAAGCTCATAAGAGTGTTCCTTTAGCCACTCTTTAGCAATTATGGACGTGTGGGGCGTCACGTTGTCCTGCTGAAATTCCCCAAGTCCGTCCGCATGCACAATGGACATGAATGGATGTAGGTGATCAGACAGGATGCTTACGTACGTCTCACAAGTCACAGTGGTATCTAGACGTATCAGGGGTCCCACATCACTCCGACTGCACACGTCCCACACCATTACACCGGCTTGAATAGTCCACTGCTGACACACGGGGTCCATGGATTCAAGAGGTTGTCTCCATACCGCACACCTCCTCCCGCTCGATACAATTTGAAAGGAGACTCGTCCGACCAGGCAACATGTTTCCGGTCACGAACAGTCCAATGTCGGTGTTGACGGGGCCAGGCGAGGCGTAAAGCTTTGTGTCGTGCAGTCATCAACGGTACATGAGTGGGCCTTCGGCTCCGAAAGTCCATATTGATGATATTTCATTGAATGGTCCGCACGCTGAGACTTGTTAATGACCCAGCATTGAAATCTACAGTACTTCTTTCACGTTGAACGATTCTCTTAAGTCGTCGTTGGTCCCGTTCTTTCAGGATCTTTTTCCGGCCTTAGCGAAGTCGAAGATTTGATGTTTTACCAGATTCCTAATATTCACGGTACACTCGTGAAATGGTCGTACAGAAAAATCCGCACTTCATCGCTACCTCGGAGATGCTGTGTCCCACCGCTCGTGCGCCGACTATAAAACCACGTTCAAACTCACTTAAATCTTGATAACTTGCCATTGTAGCAGCAGTATCCGATCTAACAACTGCGCCAGACACTTGTTGCCTTACATAGGCGTTGCCCACCGCTGCACCGTATTCTGCCTACTTTTTTACGTATTTGAATACGCATGCCTGCACCAGTTTCTTTGGTGCTTCAGTGTATATATCAGGAACAGCAGAGAGCCTCTAAAGCTCCCTTTGGGAACGCCAGAAATCACATCTGTTTTACTCAATGACTTTCCTTCAGCTACTGCGAACTATGACCTCCCTGATAGGAAATCACGAATCCAGTCGCCTAACTGAGACGATATTTCATAAGCACGAAATTTGATTATAATACGCATGTGAGATCCAATGTCAAAAGCCTTCTGGAAATCTAGAAATACGGAATCGATTTGAAATCCTTTGTCAAGTGCACTCATGACTAGGTGTGAGAAAGAGCTAGTTGTGTTACACAAGAACGATGTTTTCTCAATCCGTGTTGACTGTGTGTCAATAGACCTTACTCTTCGAGGTAATTCATAACATGTGTCCAAAATCCTCCTGCATATCGACGTTAATCATATGGGCCTGTGATTTAGTGGATTTGTCCTACTGCCTTTCTTGAATATTTGTAGGGTATGTGCAGCTTTCCAATCTCTGGCTACGGATCTTTCGTCGAGTGATCGGTTGTATATGATTGTTAAGTACGGAACTATTGCATCGGCATACTCTGAAACGAACCTAATTGGTATACAGTCTGTACCGGAAGACTTGCTTTTATTGAGCGATTTAAGTTGCCTCACTACTCCGAGGATATCTACTTCTAAGTTACTCATGTTGGCAGCTGTCCTTGAATCGAATTCTGGAATATTTGGCAAAGGAATTTTGGAAGGCTGTGTTTAGTAACTCTGCTATAACAATACTGACGTCGAAAGTATTTCCATTACTATCACGCAGAGAAGGCATTGACTGTGTCTTGCCACTAGCATACGTTACGTGTAACCAGAATATCTTTGGATTTTCTGCCAGGTTTCGAGAAAAAGTTTCGTTACGGAAACTGTTATAAGCATCTCGCATTGAAGTCTGCACTAAATTTCGAGCTTCTGCAAATGATCGGCAATCTTGTGATTCTGCGTTCGTTTAAATTTGGCATGCTTTGTTTCGTTGTTTCTGCAACAGTATTCTGACTCGTTTGGTGTACCACAGTGGATCGCCTCCGTCGTTTGTTAATTTATTTGGTGTAAATCTCTCAGTTGCTGTCAACACTATTTCCTTGAATTCAAGCCACATCTGGTGTACACTTGCATTGTTAATTTGGAAGGAAAAGAGATTGTGTCTCTGGAAGGCACCCGGCAAATTTTTATCTGATTTTTTGAATAGGTATATTTTTTGTTAACTTTTGGAGGATTTGAGAGTTATGGTTTTCAGTCTCGCTACGACAACTGTGTTCCCTAATCCCTGTATCCGTTCTGTTGCTCGTTATTCGTTCAGGATTCTTTGTTGCTAAGAAAATTTGGAAATTTGTGGAACGTTCCTGTGGGATCCAACTGCTGAAGTCATCGGTCCCTAGGCTTACACCCTACTTAATCTAACTTAGACTAACTTACGCCAAGGACAGCACACACCCATCCCCGAGGGAGGACTCGAACCTCCGACGCGGGGAACCGCGCGAACCGTGACAAGCCGCCCGAGACCGCGCGGATACCCCGCGCAGCTTGTTGCTAAGAGGTCAAGTGCGTTTTCACAACCGTTTACTATTCGATAGAGCTCATGACTACCAACTATAATTGAATGTCTCGGGAACGTGTCTGAAATTAGACTCAAGTTTTCTTTGAACCTTTCAGCAATCGTATCATCTGAGTTGAGAGTTCGGTAAAAGAATCTAATTATTATTTTATTCCGGTTGCCAAGAACGACCTCTTACCCATACTAACTCACAGGAACTATCAACTTCAGCTTCGCTACAAGATAAACTACTTGTAACGGCAACAAATACGCTATCACCAACTGTGTTTAATTATACTTTCTAGGTCCTTCTCAAAAATGTCGGCTGAACTCTCCGGCTTTAGCCAGATTTCCGTACCTACAACGATTTGAGTATCAGTGCTTTCTATTAACGCTTGAAGCTCTGGTACTTTCCCAATAGAGCGACGACAATTTTCAGCTGTTGTACCGATGGTTACTAGATCTATATTCTTCTTTTGTTCGACCTGCATCCTTTGAGACAAGCCCTTTTCATGTTTTCCTGAGACACTCTAACCTATAAAACCGCCCAGTCCACGCCACACAGCTCCTGCTGTCCGTGTAGCCACCTCCTGCGTGTAATGAACTCCTGACCTGTTTAACGGAGCACATTGTACGAACGAACGACACTGTGGCACATGCGCTCTTTCGCACCAGGTGTCTCTACAATCTGTCCTGTAGTGACCACAACTCGTCCAACCAGATCTCTAAAACCAAACTCTTCATTCGACCCCAGAGGAAAAAGTCCAGTGGAGTCAAATACGCTGATCGTGGAGACCATACGATTGGACCATACCGGCCTCTCCCTCTTATGTCCGAATCGCTGGTTCGGATGCTCCCGAACGTGACGTGAAAAGTGATAGTATGCGCCGCCATGCAGAAATCTTATGTCTTAACGCATGTCCAGATGCACAGCAACCATCAACACGAGTAAAACTTGTTGTAGGAAGTCCAGTCACATGACCATCCAGACTACCTGCCCACCAAATCTGTGTTGGAATCCCAGGACAAGCCTGATATGTGGATATTCATCTGCGCAGACATGGCTGTTTCGAGAATTGAGAACACAATCCCTAGTACATTTATATTCATCTGTGAAGAGAATGCCCAGTGGAAATGGCAGTGGCTCGTTAATGCATCAACGCAGGAATTGTGTACAGAACTCACTGTGTCGAGCAAAATCGTCTCGCATTAGTTCTTGTATCCTTTGGAAGTGGTATGGATGTAGGCATGCAGAACATACGAGACGGTTCTGGGAGCAACATTATTTGCATGCGAAATTGCTGGTGTACTCGTTGATGGGTTTTCTTCAACGAGATGCAGTACGGCCTCTTCCAAGTCGGGTGTGCGGTGTCTCCTTGGAGCACCGCACTCACGCCTGCGGACTGTGAAGGTAGTAGCCCTTTACCGAAGCCGTTGTGTAACTGTAGCGAAAAGCATATACATGCGATGGAGTCAGACGTTGTGGATAACAATCCTGAAAAAGGTGACGAGCAGCTCTTCTATTACCACGGGCTTTGCCATAGAGAAGAATCATGTCCGTGTATTCTGCGAGCCACTCACCCAAGTTGCTCTTACACTGACAGACACTTGATTGGGACTCGGGCCAGGTCAGAGAAGTACGATAGACGTCAAATGAAATCAGCCGATCCTACGTAAACACAACCCACAATGACTAACCTATTGTAAACCTACCTACCAAACACGTTTCCAAACGGCTGTAGCACGGAAACGCTACGTTTCAGGAGATGGGTTCCAGTTCAGAATATTGTCTACTTAGCCCTCTCTACAAGTTCTAGAGGATTATAAGGGGAATTTCAGAACACCCTGTAGAAGCGAGTATAAACACAATAGTAAGCGAGTGTAAACGACAAGACCGCCTGACACATGACACGCGATCACCTGTTGCTGACTTCGAATAGCTTCTTTGATTTGTAAACTCATGATGAAGTATTAGAATCGTTTCATACCCTACGGTCTCCACTGTACGGTAAATCGCCGGCTTTTCGATAGCTCACATCGTGAAACGGGATTTTACCAGGACTGCAACACGTGCCACGAACACAGCTACGGCCGTCCAGCAGACGCTGGCCACCTTAAGCCCTTTTACATGAGCCACTTCCCTGTCTCACAGGCGACAAGCGGGTCTACTGCAGCTCCCCTGGAGTATTACACTGACATGGGAAACTCCCAGCCACATCCCCTCCCCCCACACCCCCCTTAGATTTAGTGGAAAAATGGCCCATTGGATACTCTGTCAAAAACTGAACTCAGATCAAGCAAGAAAACGGGAAGCGAGTGAACTGAACTAAGAAAATAGAAGCAAAGCAGAAACAGTGAACACTCCAAGCTCAAGACATGCAACACCGGAGAAAGTGTAAGAACCAAGGCATAGTAGTTCTGTGGTCACGGCGCTGGACTGTAATGCGACAGATCCATGTTCAAATCTCACTCGTCTTCCCTTTTTTAACAAAATTATGAACTTCCTGTGCGGTCATTGGCATGTCTGTTCTCGTTCTGTGGTCTTGGCGGTTGTCATACTACAGATTGGTTATAGGGTACGAGTCACGTGGTAAGAATACGAGGGTGGGAACTTTAATAGTGGCAACTATTTATTTACAGCTCGTAGAAAATAGATACGTGTTTCAAAGCTTTACTGACCTTCAAAGTGGTCATCAGCATTGTGTATAACCCGTTGACAGCGATGTGGAAGTCGTAGGATGTTCTTAGCAGTGGCGGTTGTGTTGACAATTCGAGTGGCGCGATCTATTGCCCGAAGAATTTGTCGCAGTTCTGAAGCGAATGCCGTGAAGTGTTTCCTTCAGTTTAGAAATCGAGATGAACTTACGAGGGCTTAAGTCAGGGGAGTGCAGTAGGTGGTATAGCACTTAGCACCCCCATCAGTCAAACAAATCAATAACTGCTTGCAGTGTACATGCTTGAGCATTGTTCAGTAAAATGATGGTCAGGTCCTGCAGAAAGTGTCATCACTTCTGTCTCTGAGCTGTTCATTTTCGGAACACAACCTACGACCAGGATAGAGACAGAAGTGATGACGCTTTCTGCAGGACCTGACCGTCATTTTTCAGCACAATGCTCAAGCACGTACAGTGCAAGCTGTTACTGACTTATTTGACTGATGGGGCTGCTAAGTGCTATACTACCTAAGCCCTCGTGAGTTCAACTCCATTTCTAAACTGAAGGAAACACTTCACGGCATTCGCTTTAGAAATGATACAAATTCGTCGGGCAATAGACCGCGCCGCTCGAACTGTCAACACAGCCGGCACTGCTAAGAGTATCCTACGACTTCCACATCGCTGGCAACGGGTTATACACAATGCTGGTGATTACTTTGAAGGTCAGTAAAACTTTGAAACACTTATCTATTTGGTACGAGCTGTATATAAATAGTTGCCACTATTAAAGTTCCAACGCTCGTATATTACCGTCGCAAGTAAATGCGATGAATAGTGGGAGCAGACGAGACGTTTGGTAGATCTCTCACAGAAACGAAAACAACAAATAAAGAAGTGTGAACTATGTTACAATAAAGGAACTAAAGAGTCAAAACTTCCAAAGCAAAACACAAGAGTCATAAGATGTGGTACTTGTGTAGAACAAAAAGGAGAGACATACGTCTGGAGGTCGCTTCCTTAACATCAGGCTGTTGCAAACTGACGTTGCATCACTATACAGACACAAATCTGAGTACAGCGAAGACACGTCAACGACGTACGGATAATTCATAATTTTTTGAAATAAAAGATATGAGGCGCGAGGGAGATTTGAATATAGCTCTCCCCTTTTGTAGTCCAACACCGTAACCGCACAACCACGACCCTGTAGCAAATGAAGATCGCTAACTATTGCACAACTTGAGCTTGGACCGTTCATTGTTTTGATTTTGCTTCTTTTTCACAGTACAGTACACTTTCTTCCTGTTTGCATGCTTGATCTATGCTAAGCTTTTGACGGGCCATCTACTGGACCATCTTACCACTAAATCTGAGGGGGGGAGCGCAGAGGTGGTTTGCCCTGAGAGGTGACAAAAGTCATGGAATGGCGATCATGAACACACACAGACGGCGGTAATATCGAGTACACAAGGTATAAAGAGGTTGTTAATTCGCGGAGCTTTCGTTTGTACTCGCGTGCAAAGGTTTCTGGCATGATTATGCGACGGCGACGGCAATTAACAGACTTTGAACGCTGAATGGTAGCTAGACGCATGCGACGTTCCATTTTGGAAATCAGGGAATTTATTATTCCGAGATCCGCAGTGTCAAGAATGTGCCGAGAATACTAAATTTCAGGCGTTACCACTCACCACGGCCAACGTAGTGGCCGACAGCCTTCACTTGAAGACCGAGAGCAGCGGTATCTGCATAGAGTTGTCAGTACTAACAGACAAGCAACAGTGCATGAGATAACCCGCAGAAATCAATGTTGGACGGATGTCGAACGTATCAATGAGGACAGTTCGGCAAAATACGGCGTTAATAGGCTATGGCAGCAGTCGACCGACGCTAGTGCCTTTGCTAACAGCACGACATCGCCTGTAGCGCCTCTTCTGGGTTCGTTACGATGTCGGTTCGACCCTAAATGACTGGAACACCGTGGCCTGGTCAGATGAGTTTAGTTAGCAAGAGCTGATGGTAGGTTCGAGGGTGCCGCAGATCCCAACGCAGCTATGGGCCCAATTTGTCAAGAAGGCATCAACAAAATACTATGTAAGCTGGTGGTGGCTCCACAATGGTATGAGTTGTGTTATCATGGAATGGACTGGGGCCGCTGGATATTCGGCTACTTGGAGACCATTTGCAGCCAAATAACGATGCAATTTTTATGGATGACTATGCGACATATCACCGGGCCATGATTGGCCATGATTGGTTTGAAGAAAAGTCTGTACAGTTCGAGTGGATTCTTCGGCCACCCAGATCGCCCGACACGAATTCTATCGAATATGGGACGTAATCGAGAGGTCAGTTCGTGCACAAAATACTGCATGGGCAACATTTTTGCAATTATGGACAGCATGGGTCAACAATTCCGCAGGGAACTTTTGACGACGTGTTAAGATCATCTCACGTTGATTTGATCTACGCCTGACGAAAGGAGCTCCTACACGATATGAGGCGGTATCCCATGGCTTTTGTCGCCTCAGTCTATACTCATGCGTTATCCTTGTACTGTGCTAATGTGCATACCTAACGTTAGCCTGTCACGTACTTTCCATTGTGGATAGCTATCCTCTTTTCCCCCTGATGAACGTGACGATGCTAGCACCGATCTCTTGTAACTGTACTGAATAGGTACTGATTAACACACAACTTATTATTTTATTTTAATATAGGTGTTGGCTATTACGTAGGTCTTTTACTTCGTCACACCTGTTTTTACTGGCCAGTAGCACACTAACAAGGGAACCTCCCCATCGCACCCCCCTCAGATTTAGTTATAAGTTGGCACAGTGGATAGGCCTTGAAAAACTGAACACAGATCAATGGAGAAAACAGGAAGAAGTTGTGTGAGCCCGCATCTCGTGGTCGTGCGGTAGCGTTCTCGCTTCCCACGCCCGGGTTCCCGGGTTCGATTCCCGGCGGGGTCAGGGATTTTCTCTGCCTCGTGATGGCTGGGTGTTGTGTGATGTCCTTAGGTTAGTTAGGTTTAAGTAGTTCTAAGTTCTAGGGGACTGATGACCTCAGATGTTAAGTCCCATAGTGCTCAGAGCCATTTGAACCATTTTTTTGAAGTTGTGTGGAACTATGAGAAAAATAAGCAAAATATTCAAAATGAGTTGTCCATGCTCAAGATATGCAACATCAAGGATACTGTAAGCTGAGAAGCGCCGTGGTCCCTTGGTTAGCGTGAGCAGCTACGGAACGAGATGTCCTTGGTTCAAGTCTTTGCTGGAGTGAAAAGTTTAATTTATGATTATCACATCCACAAGAAAACCTACTTCGGGCAAGGTTTATGAATGTTTTTACCCATTCGCCAAGTGTACAAGTTAGGTGGGTCGACAAAATATTCCTGTCATATGACGCACATGCCGTCACCAGTCTCGTATAGACGTTTTTTTTCTGTGGAGCAATCGGTAGACCTATGACCTTGCGATCAAATGTTTTCGGTTCCCATTGGAGAGGCACGTCCTTTCGTCTACTAATCGCACGGCTTTGCGGTGCGGTCGCAAAACACAGACACTAAACTTATTACAGTGAACAGCGACGTCAATGAACGAACGGACAGATCACAACTTTGCGAAAATTAAACTCTTCACTCGAGGGAAGACTTGAACCAGTGACCTCTCGTTCGCAGCTGCTCACGGTAACCACGGAACCATGGGGCTCCTGAGCTCACACTACCCTTGATGTTGCATATCTTGAGCATGGACTACTCATTTTGAATATTTTGCTTATTTTTTTCATAGTTCCACACAACTTCTTCCCATTTTATCGATTGACCTGTGTTCAGTTTTTCAAGGCCTATCCACTGTGCCAACTGTGCGATGGGGAGGTTCCCTTGTAAGAGAGAAGAGCCGCCGCAGCGACGCCGGCATTGTCGCACGAGTTTACGAAGACAAGGTGCGGCTAAACGTGCATTAGCTTAATTACTTCAGATCTGGACAATGCACGCTATCTCTCTCCCCAACCACTACTATACAGTCCAGTACCGTTACTAACATTCTTCTTGGTTATTTCCTTTTGCTTCTTTTTGAGTTCCTCCCAAGTTTCCCGAAATTCCCCTTCATGCTTATCCAAATCTTCTGATGAACAGGTTGTACTTACAATCAAATCTACTTTCTGTTATATCTTCTGATCATTTACCTCATACAGACTCTCCTCCAGGTTAGCAAAAACAAATCCTGTGATAGACGCCACTTCTAAATCCTTATTATCCAGTTTACCATGCTTGTCTGAGATTTGTTAATGAATTGCTGTTAACCTCCATCAGTTACTTTATGTCATTATTAATCTCTCGAAATTGTTTGTTAACGTTTCTCTCCCACGATCACATTGTTCAGGGGCAAGTGTTATCCTGTTGGAAAACAGCCCCTGGAATGCTGTTCATGAATGGCAGAACATCCTGTGTCTGTCTATATACAGGGTGTCCCAATTACCTTCAGCATCCTAAATAACTGTTTGTCCAGATGCAAATTACAAAATGTTTCAAGCAAATGTTCTTTAAGCATCAGGGGACATCAAACAGCATGATTGGCTTCGTTGTAGCTTTGTTTTTCACAAAAATATGAACAGCGGTATGACTTTTTAAATGGCACCCTGTATTCTTTTCGGTAATTCATTTCCTCTCCTAAAGACCTATTCAAAAATGTATCACAGTGTACCATTCACTGAAACACAACGTTATTAATTACATAACACAACTTTGATTTTGTGCCAGAGACCACAAACTCGTCCACTTGCTGGAGTTGTCAGAAAACACATGAAAACCATGTGAAAACATAACAGAAAATTGACTCTGACTCCCCTGTACCACGAGTAGAACATTCAAAGATGCTCAAAGTGGTGACCCTGGACACCGATACACTGGTGCACTCGCTGAATGAAAGAATTATTTACTGCTTCCAGTGCTGCCTGCTGCAGATAATTACAAGCAAGCACGATACGTTTCTGCATGTCATCTGGAGTTGTTGGAATACCACGATAGACAACATCTTTAATGCTTCCCCAAAGAAAAAAGTCCAGAGGATTTAAATCAGGAGACGTAGCAGGCCAAGTAACTGTTCCTCCTCGACCAATCCATCTGTCAGGATACCTTCGGTTCAGAACACGACGTGCACGCAACGCATTACGTGATGGACATCTATCATGTAGATACCACATAAGCATTCTGGTTCTTAGGGGCACTTCATCCAGAAGAGGAGGAAGAATTCGTCTGAGGAAGTTGGCATACGCTGTGCCGTTAGACTACCATCGATGTAATAAGGGGCAATAATTGTAGTGGCAAGCATCCCACCTGTCTAAATCATCGTGGGTTGTAGCTGGACCAATAATGCATGTTCCTTGTATGTACCTATCCTTTGTATGAGACGGAAGATCCATTGGTAAATAGGACATTGGAGAAAAAGTTCGGGTTTTCGAGGATTTGCTGCTGTGCGCACTTGCGGCGTGGAAGTGTTAAAAAGTTCGCTAGCACTGAGTGAAGGAAGCTGGAAATTAATGTGCACCTACTTCAGTACAGCGTTCGTACACCATTAGTTGCTCTGCATTCGTAGGTACTGTGTAGACGATGTTAAATGCAGCGTTGAAGAAAACCATCGTCCATACTGATGATTGCATAGTCCGCGTAACGCAGGTAACAAAATAAACCTGTAAATCTCTAGTAATAACAGGCAAAAGTGGATGCTTCGTTCGTTCAATGAAAATGTCCGCTTCCTGATACTAATGTTTTTTGTTGTCCTTTAGTTATGCTGTCAACAAGCCCACATTTATGTCGCTAGCACATCTACTGCTAGTTCATGCAGCTTATATATTACGCAAGACAGTCAGAAATGTACCAAGTCCAACCCGAAATATAACGAGATTAATACAGTTAATACTCCGCTACGACATGAGTTTCACTCTCGGTCCTTTTCAGTGGATTCTTCAAAGGAAGATGCTCGTCAAAAAATGTTCTGTAAATGCATACTGACCACGCCACGCAGAATTCTTCACACAGGCCGATAGTTTCACACGCGGTTTTCTCTACAACAAACACTCCAAAATCTCCCAAACTTCACAGAACTGTCCATAAATGCATCTGCTTGCACGGCGATATAAACTGAACGCGAAATAACAGTCACTTCTTCATTTTACAAATAACTTTTTCGGACACGTCTAACATGACCTTCTTGTTGGCAGCTAGTCCACGACTGTCTGAATGCCATTGCTTTCAGGACATATAACTCGTTCCAATGGGCGGGAAAGACATTACTCTGATTGGTTGATCAAAAAGAACAGCCAATCAGATCAATCTTGATCATATTCGCGCTTAAACTGTTTTACTCCAATCAACATTCGCAGATGCATTTACGTCATTTCATGCTGCAAATATTAACAAAGTGTTCCACCAAACCAAACCAAATGAAAACTAAGAGAAAACTCGTCTTGAAATATACTTTAGAGCTGATTATACTCTTATTACCTTTCTGACTGCCTCATTACAAAAGCAAACACTCGTAGACATACGAGGGGGACGCAAAAGAAGCCGGATTGTTGTCATAAGAAATTTATTGATGAACCTTTTTACAAAATTACTTCAGTCACCTTCAAAATACTCTCCATTACATGCGATGCACTTGTCAAGTCTCTTTTCCCACTGTTGGAAGCATGTTTGGAACTCTTCAAGTTTGATGTTGTCCAGTGCCCTTTGCGAAGCTGTTTTTACCGCCTCCACATCGTCATAACGCTCCCCTTTTACCGTTTTTTTTCATTCGTGGAAATAGGAAAAAGTCGCACGGGGCTAGGTCCGGCGAATACGGAGCGTGGGGAACGACAGACCACCTCCGAGATGCCAAATAGTGGGTCACTCGTAAGGCCGTGTGTGCTGGAGCGTTGTCGTGATGCAGAAACCAGTCACCTGATCGCCAAAGTTCCGGACGTTGCCTCCTCACATCCTCTCGCAGACGCCTTAAAACATCCAGTGAAAGTGCTGGTTAACAGTCTGGCCAGGGGGTACGAATTCCCGATGCACAATTCCACCAACATCAAAAAAGACAAGGATCATCGTCTTCACGTTTGACCTCACTTGCTTTGCTTTTTTTGGTCTGGGAGAGTTGGGAGTCCTCCACTGGCTTGACGCTTGCTTGGTTTCTGGGTCATACCCGTAACACCAACTCTCATCCCCTGTAATGAATTTGTTCAAGAAGTTTGGATCACGTGCAGTCTCTGTTTCCAAGTCCTGACACACGTTCATGCGGATGGTTTTTTGCTCCTGTGTGAGAAGGAGCGGAACAAATTTAGCAGCAATACGTCTCATGTGCAAATCCTAACTCAAAATCCGCTGGCTCGAGCTCCAACTGATTCTTGTTTCTTCTGAAATTTGGTCGATCGTTCGGCGACGATCCTCGTTGATCTTTTGGCGGACCTTTTCAATGTTCTCCTCATTTCGCGATGTTGAAGGGCGTCCAGAACGAGCTTGGTCTTCAACACACATCTCACCACGTTTAAAGCGCCCAAAACACTCTAAAACCTGTGTGCGGCTCATAGCGTCCTCCTGGAAAGCTTCCTGGAGCATTTGGTGTGTCTCTGTTGCAGTTTTTTAAGCAGGAACCAAAATTCCACACACACTCTTTGTTCTTTTAAAGTTGCCACAACGACTTCGCAGAGGTAACCCGCCAACAGTCAGAGAAACACAATACCACACTTGCACGTTCAGCTCTACACTGACGCCGTCTGCACAGCTATTTCCTGATGGTCTCTACTAACACCATCTAGCGTGAGAACCCTGCACCCGAGCGGTTCTAGCCGCTACAGTCTGGAACCGCGCTGCCGCTACGGTCGCAGGTTCGAATCCTGCTTCGGCCATGGATGTGTATGATGTCCTTAGGTTAGTTAGGTTTAAGTAGTTCTAAGTTCTAGGAGACTGATGACCTCAGCAGTTAAGTCCCTTAGTGCTCAGAGCCATTTGAACTTTTTTTTAACCCTTCACTACGTCTACAAGTGGCAGCGCCCTCGGAGTCCGATTTCTTTTGGGTCCCCCCTCGTACGTCATCCGGCAGTAAGGGGAATTAACAGTTTTCATGACACCCTGGTGGCATAACACTTGCTAATTACGTAAGGTGTAATACAATGTAGAATTTAAATTTGACGTATGTCCCCAATACACACTCACATGCACTCTTACCCTAACACAAAATATAAATATTAACTTTTAAACTCTTATTTTCATTACGAAAGAAAAATTATCGAAAGGTTAGAGTTGAAAATCTTTATAAAATAAATCAAGACAATAAGAATGCTATTACTGTTTTCAAATAACAAAAGAAATATAAACTGTGATTGTTCCTATCTGAATTTACTTTCTTAAGTGTCGGTTAAGTACTTTTTAATGGGTTTTCATATCTTCGAAACTATTATAGGTAGTGGTATCAAATTTTGACGCAAGTTCGTCTGAATAACAAAAGCTCATGTACCAAATTTGGAATAAAACAGATTATATTTAACATAGTTATTAGTTTCTTAGGCGAGATGAATAAGTGATTTCAGTATGCGCCACAGTGAGTATTCTCACGGTCCGCTTTAGCGACAGGTGTGGCTAGGCTATGTACACATGATAGCGTTGCATCGCGCGTTGCAAGGCGACGCGCGTCAGAGGAAGTGGCGTGTACACACGTACGCCGTTGACGCCGCGTTGAACTCCAGTTTAGCCATGGAAGTTGAAGAGGCAGTATGTCTTTGGATTATGCACCGCAGGCTTAAAGAACGGAGACGAAGGCAAAGACAGTACTGGGTACATCCAATTTTACGTGACAAATTAACTCACGGATCTTTTGTAACTCTGTACCCAAATCCAAGAAAACATGGCCAACAGTTTTTTAATTACTGAATAATGTCGATTGCGTCCTTTGACGAGTTATTGAACATAGTTTATGATGACCTGACACCTAGTGGGAACTACGTTAGGGATGGTATTTAACCAGAAGAGAAACTTGTAATCACATTGAGGTAAGTTTATTTATAAACTGATATTACATGTACGGTATAAATTACTGTATATAAAATAACAAATTGACAAGACATCAATTTAAAATTTTTATTCTTTCTTAAAGTAAAGAAAATCCTGCAGTTTTAGTACAAATCCAATATTTCAGAACGTTGTAGAGAAGTGCAACTATCTGCTGGTGAGGCGGCCTCTTGTGGTCGTCGTGGGGTCTGAGTTGCATGTGTTGGAAAAGCTCCCGAGTGTACCTGGCCATATTGTGTATTCGGCAATTGTTGGTGTTCACACCCTGCCTGTGAGGTGACTGGTACTTGTGGAGACTGAGAAGCTTGGGCTGCAAAAGCACCTGGGAATACTTGGCCATGTTGCATACTGGAGAATCTTTGGTAGTGCACAGGTCCATGTGTCTCATTAATCGCAGTTGCGTTGTAGAAATCTAGGGCTCTTTGTATTGTTTCAAATAACTGAATTTTCGTTTTAATTTTACCGTGTTCACGCACTTTCTTCAGTTGTACAGAGAGAAACAAAAGAGTTTGTCTTCATCCTCGTTATTTTTTCTATTTCTCTTTGTTGTCTTAGCAAAATACTTTTGTTTAAAATGTCCGAAAAATGTTTATCAACTGGATTTAACTTAATTTTTTTCTTACTTACTGGGTTTTCGGTACTTCGTTCAGGCCTGTTCAAATCGTCAGTAGCTGCTTCCTCCTCCTCCAAGATGACTGTGTCCTGGCCATGGTCATCAGGATTACTGGCAGTCTCCTTATTTTCTAAAAATTGGAGCCGTGAGAAATATATATAAGGAGTAGAGCTGCTTGCTCCAGATCCTGATATCTTGGTCTTCCTTCTTTTTAATTCTCTGGCAAAATTGTCACGCAGACTCTTCCATATCTTTTGCAAAATTGTTCCTAAAAAAAGTTTGTAAACTTTGCAGTCAATTAACACAGTAAAAAATTAACATGTTTTTTCCAGGTATCTGGCAACAGGATGTTCTTTTGCTGAACTTCATTACAATTACAGAGTAGGAAAGTCAACCATAGGGTACATAATCCGTCAAGTTTGTGCAGTAATATGGAACAAATTGAAAACAATTTGTATACCGCCTATGACAGAAGACAAGTGGGAACAAGTTAGTAACAACTTTCTAAAGTATGCCAACTTTCCTAACTGCCTTGGAACACTGGACTGTAAACATGTTCGTATTGTGCAACCCAATGATTCAGGGTCCCTTTTTTACAACTACAAACATTTTCATTCAATTGTACTACTAGCTGTTTGTGATGCTAACTACCGTTTTTTGTTTGTGGATGTTGGTTCCTATGGCAAAAGTAATGATTCATCAGTTTTCCAGGAATCAATATTTTACAAAACAACTCACAGAAGATACATTGAATATTCCACAGGCAAAAACAATTTCAAATGTGGACATTACACCATTGCCTCCTGTTTTTGTATCAGATGATGCGTTCGGTCTGTCGAAACACATCATGTGTCCATACGTTGGAAAATTATTGTCTCATATTAAAAGAGTTTTAAACTACCAATTCTCAAGATCTCGCAGGTATATTGAATGTAGCTTCGGTATTATTTCCAACAAATGGAGAATATTTCATAGGCCTCTAAATGTCAGTTTAGAACTTGCAGAACGTATAGTTTTGGCATGTTGTGTGTTGCATAACTATGTATGACAACGAGATGGGCACAGGTATGAAGGTACATTTTATAAGGCGCCATTCGTTGACTTGTCTGGAGTAACTTCTCCGTGGCCCAACATGCATGCAAAAGAAGTAAGGAACAGATTTGCTCGTTACTTCATCAGCGAAGGCAAGCTACCATGCCAAGATAAAATGGTGTAAACAAGAGTGCAATTGCGAACACTTGTGAGACAAGTATATGTTAATAATATAACATTACATTGCCCATTAGAACAACACAGTGTAGTTATGAACAATTAAATATTTTTCTGTCATGCATTTCTCTGTAGACATTGATTAGATATTATACACTATTTGTAATAGACATCATGTTAACAACTTTCTGTAAATAAAATTAAGATAACATAAATGAATAGCTTTAGTTACCTTTGACAGATATTACATCCAAATAGGCTTCGTCAGTTGTTACATATACAAATAATTATTTGTATGTTAATTATTCAATTTTACACATAATTATTCGCATTCTGCTCTATTATAAGTAATGCTATTAAATGGTAACTGCTTTAACTTACGACTAAATTTAGAGTCACAAGGTAAAACAGTTACTTATGTGTAACTGTACTAATCTACTGTGTAGTTTAACCTTAATATTAAAGTTGCCTCTTACCAAGAATTTTCTTCTGTTCCTCTGAACAACCCTCTTCAGCAAACAAATCAACCAATTGCTGCCACGCTAATCTTTTTAATACTCTGTTCTTGTAGTGCGCACTTCCCATATCCCGTATCACAGGACGAGTTTTCACTTCTTCAATGAAGATCTCAGTGTCAAACGTACGTTCCTCCATGAAGTGCGCGCTAGACTGAATGCGTGTGTACACCCAAACCCACTACTAGGAAGTCGAGGCGCGCGACGGACGCGCGATCCTCGAGGAACCTTCGAGGCGCGCGTTGCATGTGTACGCAGTCAACGGTTTATTGTTTTTCAACAGCGCGCGTTGTAACGCGCTGCCCATAACGCGCGTTGCAACGTTATCATGTGTACAAGGCCTATGACGCATACGGCAGGCAACATGTTGGCCGCCGCCGAATGGCACTATACTGCTGCCAGAACAGCTTGCCATAACGTAACAAAACTTACTGCAAAAATCTGCAGTCGCATAACAGCAGCGACACTACACACTGACAGAAATGAGAGAGAGCTTGGACGATTGCGTTGTCGTAGGTTGAAGCATCCTGTTTCCTGAAGTGTCACAACAAGACAAGAAAACATCCGGCGGGAAGGTGGGTTCTTGTCAGCATATCGCTCTCTGTACAGTTCTGCTGCCTGCGTAGCATTTCGCCTACCTTCACAACAATAATAAAAGAAACGTTATGTTGATGCAGTTTGCAGGAAGGACAGTCTTTACTGTGCGCCTACTCTACACAACAGTAAAAGGACTAAACTACTGTACTAAATGTACCCGTACATAAGAAACAGTATTAAAATTGCTGCTCTGCTAACTTACATTCCTCATAGGTGAATAGCGTTTCTACCTTCTATTCTTTGATGTACATTCTACTCACACAACTCTTCAACTGACGATAGCTGATGGAATGACTGGTGTGCATTCTACTTATGTTTACACTTGTCCTCTATCAACGTCACCACGTGGATGTGCTCCATTACCCCGAGTACCTGCACTAAGCGCTGGGAGCGTCATCGTCAGTGTTGTATTTCGTAATTAATAACATTGTGTTTCAGTGCATGGTACACTGTGATACATTTTTGAATAAGTCTTTAGGGGACGAAATGAATTACCGAATAAAAAATACGGAGTGCCATTTAAAAAAGTCATACTGCTGTTAAAATGTTTGTGAAAAAACAAAGCTACAACGAAGGCAATCATGCTAACTGATATCCCCCTAATGCCTAAAGAACATTTGCTTGAAACGTTGTGTAATTTGCATCTGGCCAAACATTTATTTAGTGTGGTCAAGTTAAATTGGACACCCTGTATATTATCTTGTTATATGATTACATTACGGCATATTCTGTGTCTTATTGTGCTGTTTAGCTGGTTGCAAGCATAATTGATTATGTGTTACTCTGTATAGAAATTTAAGAGTTGCATTTTTTAATTAAGTGTGGGAGCAGTTCATTGTGATCAAGGATCTGAAACCTTTTCATGTTTTCCATTTTTAATGAAAGTCCTACATGTTTGCTTATCAGAATTTTGTAAATTAAGTACTGTCCTTCTGAGCAAAAAGTGGTGAAACTGAGGATATTTTCTTATCTGTATAGAATAGTTGACACTCTTGTGTGTGATATATTGGAGCTGTTTCCAGGGGTTATTATTCAGAAATAACAATAATACTGGAATTTTATTTTTTTGAGTGTGTTTGCATTCTTCACAGACAAGTGATATGCTTTTGAGGACAAATTCTAATGAATAAAGGTTGTTGAATAGTGTGTTTCCAGATGTTTTGCAGAGATATTTGATTTTTTTGCTTTCTTTACAATTGCTGATGCTACTAGGTGGTTCTTTCATTGTGTTAGTTACTCACTAAAAATACATCTTCTGATACACACGTCTATTTTTGCCTATACTGCTTGTGAGTACTTGTATGTTACTATGTGAGAGTGATTTCGAGAAACTGGGTTTGCAGATATAATTATTGCAGTGTTAGGAATGTGCTGAAACGTATCCTTGCTTTCTTTTAGTGTTCAGGTGGAATGATAGATCATCACGAATTATGCTGTAAAATGAACTAGTACCTTCACTGTGTTTTTAATTGTGGATTAGAGACTCTGTGTTTCATGCTGAGATATTTTTGTTTGTTTGATTACGCTAAAAAGATACTTGTGGATGTTTAATAAAGTAATAACACTTTGGACAGGGAACAGTTTCAGATATTTACAGGATTTACAATAACAATGGTTTGTGGACCTGTGCATTTTATTATGGAGATTTTCTTCCTGGTTAGTACTGTTGACAATGGGTGTGTGCCTGAACTGTGGCCTATTCAGTCATTTACCTTATGGTCTGTTCTTGTGTATATTAGTAATCTTTATTATTACACTTTGTGGTCTTTGTCACTATTTGATATTTTCATAACTTACTGCTGTGGCAGAATAGTGGTCTCCTGAGCAATGAATGCTATATTTTATGTTATGTGTTAAAAGACCAGTGTCTGTGTTTTTGTGTCCGCAGCTCGTGGTCGTGCGGTAGCGTTCTCGCTTCCCGCGCCCGGGTTCCTGGGTTCGATTCCCGGCGGAGTCGGGGATTTTCTCTGCCTCGTGATGACTGGGTGTTGTGTGATGTCCTTAGGTTAGTTAGGTTTAAGTAGTTGTAAGTTCTAGGGGACTGATGACCATAGATGTTAAGTCCCAAAGTGCTCAGAGCCATTTGAACCATTTTTTTGTCTGTGTTTCTGTAGACTACAGGTCCATATTTGATTTATATTTTTGTAGATGGGTGCTGCATTTGGAGGTGGGCAGCTGTGATAAGATGCTTTATAATTGTGTAACATCAGAGTACAATGGAAGTAACTGTCTGCTGTTTACTCATGAAAGGCATGCTATTAATGTGTGCACATTTTCTGGTTCACATTGAAAGGCTTAGTGTCGTCATATTCAAAGTATTTTCAGTAATTTAGTGAGTGGTGTATGTGTTGAGATCTTATATACATGGTTTTTTTTTAAGATGGGTGACTTTTGAAACATGTACAGAACTGGGTATCCATTAATCCAGCTAAATACTAGGAAACGTAAACTCATCATATTATAATTTAACAAGCTTCCTTCAATATTTTCTGACTTACCCGCATACAGATTTCCTTTTGTTGAAACATTTCACGTGTTGTGGCTATATGCATATGTACTGTGTGTACCATGACAGTTAACTATACTGTAAATGCAATTACATACTTTTCACTGAAACCCTCTGACAGTTATTTATGATTCCTTTACAATATTTTCAAATTCCGATGTCTTTCTGGCCAAGCTGCATTTTGCAGTCAGTATCAAGCTTTTCCACACAATGTGCATATAGCCTTTGCAAAGATAGTAATTTTCCTGACTTATCACTGTGATAAACATTATGTATTTCAGTCAGCAATATGCATAATCTTTTCTCTGCATGTGTTTGCAGAACTGAAGGTTAGTCAATTGCTGTAACTACTGAGGGAAGTTCATTACTTAAGATAAAGCATGACTACTTTACCCTTTGCATTTTCAGACCTCAGAATAGAAAGGTTATACTGACAGATGGGGCCAAGCAAGCAATTTGGCTGCAAGCTCAGTTGCCTACACATTATTCATGTGAATTCGTGTGTTTATCACACATTAATAGGTTCACATAACTCATTTATCTATTTATGCCCATTATTAGTACATTGTACAAAGTTGCTTCTGTGTTTTTCTTATACTTCCTTAAAACTGTTTTCAGTTTCATGGGTCTAAACATATGAGAGGGCATTTCAGTTTATGGAATTTTCAGGGTGTACATTTGCATGTAATCCTAATTCAATAAATGAACAAAAGTCTTGCAACATTTATTTCCAGAAAATGCAACAGGCATCTGATGGTGTTTATATAGTATTTTCGCAGTGTATTTCCATGGACGTGGGCTGAAAATCAAACGAACAGAGGCTATATGCTAGATAATGCAGCATTGTGGGCAACAGAAACAGTCAACACTTGCCAGACATACCAACGGTTTGACAGCACATTACTGTCGAAATAGTTGTCATGGAGAAGTTTCAAAAGTTTATCAGTCGAGTGCCATACTGTGTAAGACAAGGAATGCTGCACAGATATTTCACAAAGTGTATAAACAAAGCTAAGTAGTGGGATCAGGACAGATTACAAGTAAACAGTTTAAGGATTTTGAAGGAAAAACTTCCACTTCACATTAGAGAAAAATTATTGATGATACTAGACTACGATTTTGAGAATTTCTTGGTGGTACATGGTAGCACTGTCATGTTATAACATGATCAAAGAGGTCGATAGGACACAAGTTTAAGGCGACGTGGAATGACAGAAGATATCATGAAAAGAACAGAAGTATAAGAGCTGCAAAATCAGTTGGGAGAGGAGTACAACATGAGAATGGTAGAGGAAACACGAAAAAAATGAATAGCTGCACAACTGGGAAAACAGCACTGAATCAGGTGAAAGACATGGGAAGGGGAAGTAAATAGAGATACATATATTGTACTCTATCAGTGGAAATCAGATTGGAGAAAAGCTAAAAAATGTAGCAACAAAATGCAGCATGCATAAAGCTAGGGGGGGGGGGAGGGAATTAGTGTTTAATATCACATCAACAGTGGGGTCATTAGAGATGGAGCACAAGATCGGATTAGGAAAGGATGAGGGAACAAATCGGATGTGCCCTTTCAAAGGAACCATCCCAGCATTTTCCCAAAGTGATTTATGCAAAAAGCCAAGCAATCAGCAATCAATCTTGTGTGAATATAACTGGAATAATGGTCAGACTGATTGTGGACACAGGTGCAGATCTCAGTTTAGTTTCTGCAGATTTATTTTGCAGGCTAAATGAAAACAAGAATGTGTTAACACTGCCTGCCAGTGGCATACAAAGCATAGAAGCTGTTGGATACAGAATCAAGTCTATTAAGCTGCAAGGTGATTTAATGTCATTTAGTGTAGAGTTGAATGGAAGAACAGTGGAAATTCGATTTTAGAGGTTGGAGACTTGTTAGTAGACTTTATTTTAGGGATTGATTTTTTTTGTTTTGTTTTTTGGAAAAGAAGCATGCAAAGAGCGACTCCTCTGCTAGAAAGTTAATGATGTGTTTTGAAAGAGGTTCTGTGGAGGAAGATTCTGTGATGCAAGCAGAAACCACTGATAACAATCAGTACAGAAGCATATGCAGCAGGATGGGCTAAAATGGGTGTAATGGAAGCAACTGAAGACCAAGTACATGAGTCACATTATGTACATATCACCTTCAAGCAAGAGGTGAAGAATGCACTGTCTGATTATTCCGATGTTTTTGAAGAATGACATGGAGTAATTACTGAATATTGATTTAATTTTGATGTAAAACTCTGTGAGCCTTTTCGTCTTCCCAAATACGCTATATCTTAGATCAAGTAATCAGTAAGAAACAGATTTATACAATTATTAAAGTGGCAAGTCATTCAAAGATCAATGAACCATATTGTAGTCCATTTTTAGTTCAGGAGGAGGAATTGGATTAGTTTTGCATGAAGAATAATTAGTAATGTTTTAGTACCAGTAACAGCATGTCAAAATAACTTGGAAGAACATTTTCAGAGATTCCATGGAGTACAGTATTTGTCAGGTATAGACTTATGATGTTTATTGGCAATTCCCTTTGACAAAAATTTTACTGAAGAATGCAGCATTCACATTTGCTGGAAGAAGATACCAATTTATTTAAAGTTCTGTCATTTGGACTGAATGTTAGTGTGATTGTATTCATTGCAGTCTTCGAAAAATTATTGGCGTGGCAATCGTTAGATTGAGCACATGTTGATGACTTTTTAAAGCTACCTCAACATCAGGTACATCTGGAACTGATTGATAAAAGAGTCACTACAAGCATATCCGAGAGTTGGAGTAACAGTAAATCTTAAGAAGTCAAAATGTGGTACGAAGGAGATTAAATTACTTGGTCATATCATGTCACTGGAAGGAATAAGTAGGAGTACAGCAGTAAAAAAATTTTCCTATGCCACGTAACAACAAAAATAAAATCCATTCCAAAGACTGAGTAGTTTTTAGTGAAAGTTTGCTCCAGAGTACTCAATAATGAAGCTTCAAACCATCCATTAAAGAAACATATAATGTTGGCATGCACAGCATAAAGACAGTCGTCTTTTGATTAAATTAACCATGAACTGTGTCCAGGCAAGATGTTATATGATGCATATTAACTCTTGATTATGGTTTAACAACTGATGCTTTACGTTTTGGGCTCTTTCAATTTCAAACTAGAAATGGAGAACCAAAAATTTACACCACAGGATTTACGACATGAGTCTTAACAGATTGTGAGAAGTCATATGCCACCACTGAATTTGAAACTTTAGCCATAGTATGGGCTTTCAGGAGATTTCATTTTTATTTAGCAAGTCATTGTGCTAAAATATGAAGTCAACATAAATTACAGGAAAAGTCAGAGATGCAATATCACATTTACTAGAAGGATTAGAATACTCATCTTTGTGTAACGAAGTGATTGAAATTTAGAAGCTCTCTCAGTCAAAGTCAAAATATATTGCAGATACTTTTGAGATGTGTAAAGGTATGAGTCAGACCCAACAGGCAGCTCCTACTTGATTGCAACTAAAAGACGCTCTGAAATCCAACTCAAACAGCAGGCTTCCCATCCACTATATTCTCAACTGAGAAGTATTATTTTACAGAAGAAGGCCTGATGTGGAACAGTAGTTAGTTTTCTTTCCTTAGGAAGCTGTAAACAAATTAATTTAGTATAAACACTACGTGTGGGGACTCTTTGGTGTTATAAAATGTGCTAATAAGTTAAACAAGTACAGTTACTTTCAAACATGAGAGGAAAAGTAAAGAATGTTTTGAGATCTTGTTTAGTACATCAAAAACCAAAAGCAAGTAATAAATGTAGATAAGGAGAGTTACATCTGATAACTGCTATTCAGCAATTAAAAATAGTAAGTGTGAACATCTGTGATGTTCTGCCAAAAGGATGAGGAGATGTGAAATATGTTGTTGGCTTGTACAACGTCTTTACTAAATATTTGAAACTATATGTGATAAAGAATGTAATCAGTGTAGACATTTTTAAGAGAAATTGTGGCGATTACTTTTTCTACTTTGGAAAGTGAATCACAGTATTATCTAATAACAGAATTCAGTATACTTGAGATCAATGGTACAAGATTCTGGGAGTAATCGAATGCTTACATCAAAATTCCAACCAGAAACCAACCCAAAAGTATGTGTTTTCCTTATTCTTATTTTTTTTAAACTGAACCGATTTATTGGTAGGGTCTTATGGGACCAAACTGCTGAGGTCATCGGTCCCTAAGCTGACACATTACTTACTTGAACTTTAACTAACATACGCTATGGCCAACACACACACCCATACCTGAGGGAAGACTCGAACCTCTGACAGGGGAAGCCGTGCGAACTATGACAAGGGGCCCTAGACCATGCGGCTACACTGTGCAGCAAACCGATTTATAAGACTATATTAATCCAAAAGAGAAGGAAGATGTTTTGACTATCTAATTCAGTTTCAATAGTGAGTGAAGAGGCACTCTCCTCTATGGATGTTACATATATAGTGTGATAAATAAATATAAAAGCAGTAGTTTGCTGTAATTAATGTATGCGTTTAAGTAATATGTTTTCTACTCAAGATGTACTTTGCACTTTCCTGAACATTTTGGTATATAAAACACTAAAATCAGACAATTGTTAGACCTTCAGATAATATTTTGAATGTTGACATGTTAGTGTCAAATTTCGCAGCTACACATATACTGCCACATTTTAGCAGTCTACAAGGCTGTGAATTGCTTTGTTTTGTGCCTACTGCTACATCTCAGAAGTTGGCATTACGAATAAACAAATCAGTCCTTTGTTTATGATACTAGTTTTCATTAAAACTAGTGTGATCATTGGCTATTTTTGTAGTAAGTTAACTTACAGGAATATTATGGGAAGGCCATTAGATATACCTGTGACAATTTAGAGAAGATGAAAAGAGCCGTGTGGAGCACTTTCTTTCATTGAATATCAACCAATGAAAAGCCATTTCATGCTTTGTGACCACGGCCACCGAACACTTGGAGTAAATATAGGCAAGCATTCTCTTCCTTTGGCAGTAATGGAGGCAATAAAACCTATTTACAGAGATTTGGCAAATCCTGAGCTTCTGAAGAACTGTTTACATGGGAAGACCCATAATGTGAATGAGTCCTTCAGTAACGTTGTGTGGTGCTGTGTGCCAAAAATTTATTTGATGGCCTTATGACTCTAAAGTTAGCAGTATCTGATGCTGTAATAACTTTTAATGGTGGGAACTACGAAAGACTTAAGGTTCTGGAGAAGTTAGGGGTAAGATTTGAACAGAACACAGCTAAATGACTATGGGAACTGGATGAGCTTCGTGTATGTGAAGCAGAGTTAGCTGCTCAGCAAATGACAAAAGAAGCAAGAAAGACAAGGAGAAGGCAAGTACTGGGCTGTTTTGACATTGAAGAAGACACAACAATGGGCCAAGGCAATTCTTGTGCATAAAAGATGCAGAAGTCTGTATAAGAATTTGTAATAAAAAAAGTCTCAAACCTCAATATCTCTGAACCACATGTTTTACAATAAATGACCCAATTTTTTAAAAAGTACTGATGGTATAGACATGAAATTTTCACGATATGCCAAGTGTGAGATTGAACACATATGGTACTGGAATAATTCATATATCCAGAGATGTTTTGTTTTTATGTTCATTTACTTACAAAACTCTGTCAAAAACTGAGTGTTTGAAAAAAAAAAGAGATAACATGCCCAACTATACCATTGCAGCAATAAATTCTAGTTCAGTGTATCTAGAAAGGTGCATTCAATAATTATGGAAAATTGTAAGTGGGGGTCTTAAAAATTTTCCCATATAATGGGTCACAAAATTCGATAATTTAACATTGGCAGCATAGAACATACAATGACCCCTTAAAGGAACTTTTAGCTTTGACTGCTACCTACAAATGATGTTTAACATTTTTAATGATTCAAGACGGTTAGTATCAATGATTTAAAGTGCAGTAGTGTGGACAATGTGCTACATTCAGTGACAATAGTTAATAAAGTTTCGTTTCAAATATTATCTAGTGGGTAATATTAGTTACGACAATGAATTTAATATCCATGAGAGAAAAAGGAGCATATTGTTTGTGATGTGTTACTGGGGAGCGTCTAGCATCAATTTCCCATTGAAATGGTAGGAAAAAGGACAGTGGCAGGATTTCACTTTAAAGAAACAGCAATGGTAGGAGACAGAAGAAGCAGACATCGATGTACTTAAGCATAATCCTATGATGGGGAAGATGCTCACATGTAAGATGTAGTAATCTGGAGCTGGATGACGCTAAACACAGCACACACTAGAAGTGACACTCACTAATTATCAATGAAACATGTAAGACTGGTTGTTATGGGTGGGATTATCTGTGGCAGTCGTCTATAGCACATCCTACACAATGCTCCATGAATTAAAAATTCTGTGACAGATGGACCTTATGATCAGCATGCATCAGGGAGTAATAATTAGAATTCCCTTAGGCAAAAGAATTCTAAATATTTCAGCTATGTATACACAAGACGATTATCACTTTCTCCTCAGATAGTGTGGACCTCTGGTTATATTATGGAAGTATATTTATACGAAATGTCTGATGTAATACGCTGTAATTTGTGCATGTAATATGATGAGTATCAGATTCTCTCATAGGAGAACGATTACTGTGCAACATTAGGAATAAAATTTATGTAAAAATTTTGTGTAGTAATGGTGGACTTAAACTAAGAAAGAATTTTTTCTTACAGAATACTTCGCAAGGGATTGAGTATGTGCTAAAGTAAGTATTAATTGTCAGTTGCTAATTTCAGGAAGCAGATTAATTTCAAAGTTGTGTAGAATATTCATGCACTTATACAAATACTACACATTCTCAGTTACGATGACGCAGGCACAAGACGAAGTTTCCAGCTGGAAGATGTCAACTACACTACTGGCCATTAAAATTGCTACACCACGAAGATGACGTGCTAGAGATGCAAAATTTAACCGACAGGAAGAAGATGCTGTGATATGCAAATGATTAGCTTATCAGAGCATCCACACAAGGTTGGCGCCGGTGGCGACACCTACAACGTGCTGACATGACGAAAGTTTCCAACCGATTTCTCATACACAAACAGCAGTTGACCGGCGTTGCCTGGTGAAACATTGTTGTGATACCTCGTATAAGAAGGAGAAATGCGTACCATCATGTTTCCGACTTTGATAAAGGTCAGATTGTAGCCTACCGAGATTGAGGCTTATCGTATCGCGACATTGCTGCTCGCGTTGGACGAGATCCAATGACTGTTAGCAGAATATGGAATCGGTGGGCTCAGGAGAGTAATACGGAACGCCGTGCTGGATCCCAACGGCCTCGTATCACCACCAGTCGAGATGACAGGCATCTTATCTGCATGGCTGTAACGGACCGTGCAGCCATGTCTCGATCCCTGAGTCAACAGATGGGGACGTTTGAAAGACAACAACCATCTGCACAAACAGTTCGACGACGTTTGCAGCAGCATGGATTATCAGCTCGGAGAGCATTGCAGTGGTTACCCTTGATGCTGTATCACAGACAGGAACGCCTGCGATGGTGTACTCAACGACGAACCTGGGGGCACCAATGGCAAAATGTCATTTTTTCGGATGAATCCAGGTTCTGTTTACAGTATCTTGATAGTCGCATCCATGTTTGGCGACTTCGCGGTGAACGCACATTGGAAGAGTGTATTCGTCATCGCCATACTGGCGTATCACCCAGCGTGATGGTATGGGGTGCCATTAGTTACACGTCTCGGTCACCTCTTGTTCTCATTGACGGCACTTTGAACGGTGGACGTTACATTTCAGATGTGTTACGACCCGTGGCTCTACCCTCTATTCGATCCCTGCGAAACCCTACATTTCAGCATGATAATGCACGACCGCATGTTGCAGGTCCTGTACCGGCCTTACTGGATGCAGAAAATGTTCGACTGCTGCCCTGGCCAGCACATTCTCCAGATTTCTCACCAATTGAAAACGTCTGGTCAATGGTAGCCAAGCAACTGGCTCTCCACAATACGCCAGTCACTGCTCTTGATGAACTGTGGTATCGTGTTGAAGCTGCATGGGCAGCTGTACCTGTACACGCCATCCAAGCTTCGTTTGACTGAATGCCCAGGAGTATCAAGGCCGTTATTACGGCCAGAGGTGGTTGTTCTGAGTACTGATTTCTCAGGATCTATGCACCCAAATTGCGTAAAAATGTAATCACATGTCAGTTCTTGTATAATATATTTGCCTAATGAATACCCGTTTATCATCTTCATTTCTTCTTGGTGTAGCAATTTTAATGGCCAGTAGTGTATTTTGTCCCAACCTATATTATATATATTCCGTGGAGTTAACAGGAGCGAATGCTAAGATGAAGCTGTGGAATTTCTGAGAATAGTACTCGTACAATGACCCATTCTTAGCATTGTGTTTCTCCCTCAATACCATTTGAAAGCCACAGAAATTTTTCTCTGTTGTTCTTAAATTCCAGTTTCTTCAACATATTTTTGAAATTGAACTTTCCCCGACAGTCTCAAAAATATTTAAATATTCACTGTGGTACCTACTGTACTACGACTGCTGTGTTGTGTACCAGTTTACTACAAGTATAAAAGTAAGATTTAACAATGAAGTAGGGCCATAAACTGCCCCAATACTGGAGTCATCAATATGGTATGCAAATGAAAAAGTGGAGGAAGGCTCAGAGTAATTTCATTTAATCTTTGCAAACTTTTTTAATTCTTTTTTAATTTCTTATATTTCTATAATTCACAGATTACTGATCACATTAGAAATACAAAGCCAAACTATCAACAGACATTTTTACATTTTTGTATGATTTTTACATTGTCCCATTATTTAATTGTTGTGGATCACAGCCAAATATCACATAATTACAGCTGAAAAGAGGAGCAAATTAAGTAGAATCTGAAGTTCAAGAAGAATCAGTTTGCATAGGCCAAGATGATGAATTTCATTAAATTGATATTCATTTCTTTAAAGTGGGCATCCTGTTAACATTGCTGATCTGCTTATTGCTTTAGTTGGAGATACTTCTACAGGACATGGCAATGTTTAACAGTAGCTAACCAGATGTACACTTGAATGTACAACACATTTTCTCACTACTTGGTGGAATGTCACTGCCTGCTTCTAGCATTACTTTTGAGAGCACATTTTACATACTGAAAGAATATACAACGTCCTCCTTCACATGGTATTTATCAGTGATGTTATGGAACTGTTTGTGACACAAAAATCTGTTTGAATTGTAATAGGTGTCACTGATGTAGTTATACTGACAGTGACAGTCATCAGTAAGTAGTCGTTTGTTTTAACTTAGCTATCCATCATAATGTTACAAGCCTTCTGAGCAGCTATTAAAAATAAATTATTGATCCTAGGAACTTGGATTCTGTGCATTTTGTTCTCTGTGTGTTGGGTAGTGCACTAAACGAGAGGGAGCCAGATGGCTTACAGTTCAGAGCTCCTCCTGCTACCCTAACCCTGGGTCCACTTGCATGGCTCCAGAAGGCTACATTATTGACATTATTGGCGCAGATTGCCATCAGTAAGTTGCAAGGACGCCTAATGGTGCTCTAGGATATAGCTAACAGAGAGTGCACAGTGAATGTCTCTCCAGTAATACCGAAAATGGAGATAGTCATTTTCCAACAATTTCTATTAAAGTTTACAAGAGACAAATAGAAGCTTAAAATCAAGACAAGATTGACTGACTGAAGAAAACAGGAATTTAATACAATCAAATACTGAAAACAGATTTGAAAAGCAGGCAGCACAGGGGGAATGACAACCCTGAGATTGTCTGGCGCTTCTGAAGAAGACCTTACCCAGCAGAAGGTGCAATCTGCCCATGACTTGTTCTCTCTTGCATGGAAGACACAGTGGAGCTCATTTCCACCTTACTTCTCTTCTGCTCTTGGTGATGTTCTCTTGTATTGGAGATTTGGTGGACTGCAGACAATATTAATAAATTGGGTGATATGGCATCTTGGTAACGGTTAGGGGAGCTGGAACTTGGTAAACCACGTTTAAATTTCAGTTACAGTTGTGAGATATTTTTGCACAGACGTACTGTGAGGCACAGATGTTACCAGTGGTCTATTACAGGTACTGATGTTTGTAATACTGTTCTAATGTTATGGTAAAGGAAATAGTAAGGTTTGACTAACAAAAGTAAATGGATCTAACCATTTATTTTATTGGAATGTTTACACTGCTGGTGATGTGGTCGTCGTATGTCACTATTGAGGCACTTGTTGCATATTCAGTAATCTCTCTCTCATTGCATTTTGGCCATTATACACAAGGACCAATCTACATACATTAATATATACTGAGGCACCACATGTATCTACCAGGGTAACAATAATATATACCATGCAGTGGGTGCCACAGTTCATTTTGATATCACAGAAGTGGAAACGTGTTACATCTAGAGAACTTTATATGAATGTTGCAATTTCACCAGTCGAGATATTATCGAGATATAATATGGAAGATAAGTTTAAGTCACAAGGCATGGTATGTGTTGTTCAACATCTTGAAATATAAAATAATGTAAAAAATTGGAGATATGCAGGTTCCTTCAAAGTATGCTGAGTCAGTGTGGGCACAATGCAGTACTGCAAAAGCAACATGGTGGACGCTTCTGACATCTTATCTCATTACACGTCTTTACTTAAAGGAACCAAAGGTGAGGAACAATAAAAATGATGGTTCTAAAAGTATGCAGTATGAGTAGCTAGTAAATGATTCTTAAGAAATAATACTACAGCATTTTATGGAAGGCAGAGGAGAAGTGGCGTTCTACCCGCTCAATTGCTGCAGGTGGTGCTATAAGGCTGGCTTGTGAAAGTGTGCCGTCAGTCAGCTGAAGGCAGCGGTGCACAGTAAGAGCAGCACTGGCAGCAACCGTCTGGCCGTTTTTGCAGGAGAAGAGGATGCAGGCTGCTGGTCCTCGAAGCATTCTGCGAAGAACTCGTCCACGTTGCGGTAGAGGTGTGTGCTCAGGTCAGCCACGGTGTGGTCCTGGTCTGGGTAACTCTGTCACAACAACAACCACAGCCTCGGAGAGACAGTTTCATGATGGCCAACAAATAGCTTTTAATTCAGAACAACAAAAATGTTAATTAGTTATTCAAAAAACATCCTCAGTTACAAAGAAAGCAGGAACTGGGAAACAAGCTGTAAAGTAAATGAATAGGCCGCCACCTAATGGAAACCAAGATTCCTGTCCAACTAAATCATACCATACCACTTTGCGATGTACTGAATCTTAATGAGTACATGTTTGCAATGTTGTTAAATTATTAAATTGAAGAAATAATGGTACTTCGAGCACAGTTACAATGAAATATGGCGAAACTGTTATGCAAACTAGTTTCTATTCAAAAGTATGCTCAACGAATGTGAACAATAGTAAAACTTATATTTATAAAATTCTGGAAATTCAAAATTCCATTATTGTAACCTACATAAGGAGCAACACCGATAGCCAGTTAAGTTCAATATTATTCAAACTTTTGTGAAGCTCACTGTGATCATTAAATATATTATAAAACAAATTGTTTCATTTTGGCCACAATATTTCAGTAGAAGTTGATTAACTAGCACATAATTTGCCTGACATAAGGCAAATCCAGGATTCAGTTTCAGGTGGAGCTAACTTTGAAAAGATACACAAATTTTCATCGAGAGACTCAAGCTAAGTATCAGCTTTCATAGCTCACCAAAGTGGTTATGTTATAAGGCAAACTGGTGAAAATATCAATAATTGATTGAACTGTTGATTTTTCAATGCACATCAACACACTTTTCTATGAAAACTTTAAAATTCCTCTATGATCTTACTCAAACAGAAATTATACGTCATGATGTGAACTGAATCATAGAAAAATCGAAGTCCCAACTATTGTACTACGTAACCACTTCCCACCCAAAACTCAGCTGCACAAAACGCCACAAACTCGGAGCCTAGAGACAGGGCTCCTCACTCTTTTGAGTCAGAAAATCAAGTCCCTCTCTCATCTGAAACCCAAGCCCAGCTTACTACACCCCACAAGATAAAAGAATAGCTTCCTTCCCATTGGCTGCCACAATTGCTTCTTCCTACTGTGGCACTCTGTCCTAGTGAGATGCATTACATTACAGTTTTATACAACTTTTGAAGCACTTGGTCAACATGAATTAACAGTTTTATAATAAATCACACTCAAGGAGTGACCAAAATGACATCAAACATGATATACTGGTCCTCGAACCGTTCTGCGAAGAATCGTCCACGCTGCGGTAGAGGTGGGTACTCAGGTCAGCCACGGTGATATATGTAAATCCTTAACATTGATACCTTGTTTCTAACCAAAGGCATAAATAATATGCCCATTTTTGAAGTAGTGATATTGAAGTTTAGAAAATACTGTAGTTTAGTTTTGCATCCTTTAGCGTATACATTAAATGTTTATAAGTATGAATCCAAATTCAGTTTCTTTTGGTGCGAGTTCAATGATGAGTTGAACCAGTGCCTGGGAGGCGCCAGCGCCTGCTGGCTAAGCTTTTAGACTGGCTCAGACTGCTTACTGCTGTACCTGCACCAGCCTTGAAACATTGTTACCACTTCTATATCTCGAACAAGGTTCTGCAAACAGTAATTACTTTTCCGCTCAAAGAGAAACCCAGCGTTCATTCTGTAATCGTTCAACTGAAGAACTACAATCATATAGTATAGATAATGAGAGACAGGCAAGGACAGTTGCATCAAGAAAGGCTTTATATGTATCAGAGGATCTATCATTACCTGGAGGGGGAAAAAATCAAAAATGCGCTGACGGAAAAAATTCGCAACATCAAGAAGGAGTTCTGTGACAAACGAAAGTTGGTAGGCGTGTTTCTAGATCTGAAAAACGATACCTATTAAATTTCGCACCAGTCGCATAAGGGTAGCGCCAGTGGCGCCACTATGAGGATAAAAAACAAGTTTGTTTCAAATGCATTTTAAATACATTAGTTACCTTTGAGGTTATATGTGGGAGTGTTGATGTTAGTCAAGAATGCCTTTTAAAACGACAAAGACGCCATTATAGAAACCTCGCTGAGTTTGAACGATGTCGTGTAACTGGGCTACGAGAAGCTGGTTGTTCCTCCTCCAACACTGCAGAAGGAGTTTTGCAGGAATGTAGCCACTGTACGTGATTGCTGGTAGCAGTGGTCACGCAAATGTATGGTCACAAGAATATGTAAAGGCTCTGCCACAGCAGTGCTGCATCTCCAGCACCAAAATGAGCAGCAGTTGGTACCATATTGACACAATAAACTCTTAGAAATCAATTACTTCAACAAAATCTTCGGGCCAGACGCCCTGTAACATGCGTTCCCCTGAACCCAAACTACCGCTATTTGAGACTTTAGTGGTGTCAAGTGAGAGCTCACAGTAGAGTGGAGGTCTGATGTATTTTCTGATGAAAGCTGGTTCAGCCTCGGTGCCAATGACGGCCATGTGTTGGTTAGGTTGGTTGTTTGCTTGGTTCGGGGGAAGGAACCAGACAGCGAGATCATCGGTCCCATTTGGTGAGAGAGGGATGGGGAAGGAAGTCGGCCTCGTGCTTTTCAAGGAAAGGAGGCCAGTTGATGGCCTACAGACAACTTGTTTGCATGCTAGACACTCTGGACCTACACCTGGAATTACCATCTGGGGTTTGATTTCGTATGACAGCAGCTGCATACATACCGCTGCTGCAGCCCAACATGCTCTGCAGAGTGTCGACATGTTGCCTTGGTCTGCTCGATCACCAGATCAGTCTCCAATCAAGCACATATGGGACATCATCAGACGTCAGCTCCAGCACCATCCACAAGCAACAATAACTGTCCCTGTACTGACTGACCAAGTGCAACAGGCATTGACCTCCATCCAACAAACTGATATCTATTAACATTTATAAACCATTTGGATACTTTAATCTAAATTCATATCCGATGATGCCACCTTTAGTGTGTTGAAACTGGTTATCCAGTAAACAGTATTGAGGCGATATTGGCTTTTCAAATATTTCTACAACAGAGTGATCGCTCCACTACGCACTATGTGTTCACTGCAAGACGATTATCCTGTTGAAAAACGGCACCACGATACTATCACATGAAGGGAAGCACATGAGAACGCAGGATCTTCGTTATGTATCAGCATGACATCACAGATCGCTCAGGCACTACCAACCATGACCCAATGTCAAATCCGATGGCTTCACACATCATGTCACAAGGAGTAAAAGTGCTGATCTACTCCAAAACAACTGAAGAATTGGACCTCTTTGCAGGTCGCTGCCATCATTCTCACCAAAGATGGTCATCTGGGATAGTGCAAAACTGCAATTCATCGCTCAGCCCAGTGCGAAGGCATTCATCACCAGTACGTGCTTACCTGTCCCAGCGCCACTCCAAACACAGCCGTTTGTGTTGTAGTGTTAGCAGCAGCCCACTTATGGAACAATAAAAAAAAAGGTTGCTGCTAATTTCCAACTAATGGTGTGGTTGTCCTCTGATGGAAGGTGCAGATGTGAAGAGGTTACGATGTGCTTGGTGCACAACAGGGCGATCGTCTCTTGTGGTGGTCTGACGTGGTCGACTGGAACTTTGAAAACAATTATGCCTGCCCTCACAGCCCCATGCCTGCCCTCACGTTGCCTTGCAGTCCAGCATCAGGTCACTGTCACCACCAATTGTCCCACAAATCTGGATATTGCACGATTACAGCAGTTGGCCAAATCTTCTTCACAGTGATTACTCATGATCGGACGTTGTTGATGCTCTTTGTATTTCCTTCCAGGTCTTGTAACAACACTAAACACGAACATCAGTAATGCGCTTAAATGACAGTTCTACCTGATTGCAGGTCTTATCATTTACCTACCTGTCGATAGAGTATGAAGTTATACTGAAATCCTACCATGTCTTCATGGTGCTCCACTGCCTTTGAGAGGCAGTGAACTTTCTCAGAACTTAAGGAGGAAAACTAACAATGACAGTTATTTCCTAAACCAGAATTTGAAATACCGCACATCTCCCTTGGCTTACGTTGCACTGCCTGCACTGCACTTCCTCAACCCTGCTCCGTGGCTACTTTACTTTCTTTCGTTTCTGTTCCACTTTCCTTCTCACTTTCCATTGGTTTTTTTTTTTATTTTGTTTCCCTCAACACCGAAAAACATCTTGAACATTCTTTATATTTACATTAATATACACAGGCGGCAAAAATCTTAACACGAAAAAATAAATAATGTAGAACAATGAAATTTTCGAAATTGATTGTCTAGGTAACATCTTTAAGTGATTAACAGCGAAAGCTCACAGTTTATTGTAAGTATCAGATAAGCCATCCCAAATGTGAAATGCCGCTGCATTAATTCTGGTAACCACCAGAAAGTTGAATGTAAGCATAAAATGTCAATGAATTTTCTTGTAAAGTTGCTGGATGTCAGTTTGTGAGATGGAGGTCAATTCCTGTTGCACTTGGTCAGTCAGTACAGGGACAGTTATTGTTGCTTGTGGATGATGCTGGAGCTGACGTCTGATGATGTCCCATGCGTGCTTGATTGGAGACTGATCTGGTGATCGAGCAGACCAAGGCAACATGTCGACACTCTGCAGCAGCGGTATGTATGCTGCTGCTGTCATACGAAATCGCACCCCAAATGATGAATCCAGGTGTAGGTCCAGAGTGTCTAGATGCAGACAAGTTGTCTGCAGGCCATCAACTAGCCTCCTTTCCTTTGAAAGCACGTGGTCGACTTCCTTCCCCATCCCTCTCTCACCAAATGGGACCGATGATCTCGCTGTCTGGTTCCTTCCCCTGAACCAACCAACCAACCAACCTAACCAACACATGGCTGTCACTGGCACCGAGGCTGAACCAGCTTTCATCAGAAAATACATCAAACCTCCACTCTACTGTGAGCTCTCACTTGACACCTCTTAAGTCGCAAATAGCAGTAGTTTGGGTTCAGTGGAACGCATGTTACAGGGCATCTGGCCCGAAGATTTTGTTGAAGTAATTGATTTCTAAGAGTTTATTGTGTCAATATGGTACCAACTGCTGCTCATTTTGCTGCTAGAGATGCAGTACTGCTCCGGCAGAGCCATACATAAAAAAAATGGTTTTCCCTCCCAGTAGTGCTATGTGGCCATCCCGAGTGCAGTCTTCTTGCGACCATACATTTGCGTGACCACTGCTGCCAGCAATCACGTACAGTGGCTACATTCCTGCAAAACTCCTTCTGCAGTATTGGAGGAGGAACAACCAGCTTCTCGTAGCCCAGTTACACGACATCGTTCAAACCTAGCGAGGTTTCTATAATGGCGTCTTTGTCGCCTTAAAGGCATTCTTGACTAACATCAACACACCCACATACAACCTCAAAGGTAACTAATGCATGACTTTTGAATTATTTCTAGGATAATCGTCCTCCGCATATAGCACGCAACTCTGTGAACTGTCTGCCATTCCCATGACTGTCTAGCTCTCCAGATTTGTCCCTGATGGAACATGGGTGGAACCATCTAAGAAGTCAACTGCATCACACTGCCAGCATGCGGAATATCAAGGACCAATTACAGCATCTGTGGGCCAACTAGCCTCAGTAGAGGATATAACGTATCTACGACACCCTTCAAAACTGAATCATTGCATGCATCGAGGCCAGAGGGAGTGCAACGTCAAAAACTTTGACTCGACTTTGTCATCACTGAGATAACGTCCATAAGCTCTCAACCAGTGAATTTTCGTTTCAATTCCTCCTCCACTTCTGTGTCCTGCACTTTTCTTGTCATTGAGTTTAGTTACCAATACTGTCAGTCATACTTCGTACTCTTGTAATAAATCTACGGGTGATCAAAAAGTCAGTACAAATTTTAAAACTTAATAAACCACGGAATAATGTAGATAGGGAGGTAAAAATTGACACATATGCTTGGAATGACATGAGGTTTTATTAGAATCAAAAAAACACCCCATATTGCTAGACATGTGAAAGATCTCTTGCGCACGTCGTTTGGTGATGATCGTGTGCTCAGGCGCCACTTTCGTCATGCTTGGCCTCCCAGGCCCCCAGACCTCAGTCCATACGATTATTGGCTTTGGGGTTACCTGAAGTCGCAAGTGTATCGTGATTGACTGACACGTCTAGGGATGCTGAAAGACAACAACCGATGCCAATGCCTCACCATAACTCCGGACATGCTTTACAGTGCTGTTTACAACATTATTCCTCGACTACAGCTATTGTTGAGGAATGATGGTGGACATATTGAGCATTTCCTGTAAAGAACGTTATCTTTGGTTTGTCTTACTTTGTTATGCTAATTATTGCTATTTTCATCAGATGAAGCGCCATCTGTCGGACATTTATTGAAAGTTTAAATTGTTTTGGTTCTAATAAAACCCCATGTCATTCCAAGCATGTATGTCAATTTGTACCTCTCTATCTACATTATTCCGTGATTTATTCAGTTTTCAAATTTATGCTGACTTTTTGATCACCAGCTACATCCCACATTCAGCATACTGTTTAATGGAAGGCAACACTGGGGATGTAAACACATCTGTACGTTTTAATTCAGTGGCACTCAAAATTCTTTGCTTAAGAGCTAATATTGCCATTTTAGGGTGATACCTCGTGCCGCATATGAAGGGACATGGGGATGGCGGTGGAGTGGCCACTCAAAGAGAAATTCAATTCACCAAACCATGGTTATTGACAGAAGCTTACACTTATACATTTTCAGCCTACATATTATAAGGTATCACATCAAATATTTAAAGTGAAACGAAGAATATGTGCTGGCATAAGCTGGCTCCTGCACACCAGGTGGCAAAGAAGTTGTGTGAAGATCTATAGAGGCCAAAGACAGACTTGCAAGAAACGATCCGCCAACGCCCTCTCGGCCGCCACCAATATTTAGATTACCGCCACAGACCGGAGGGCCCAGTCAGTCAGTCATCCAATGAGTCAATGTGTCATGTCATCAGTCGCAGTCCAGAGACAGTCAGAGTCGCAGTTAGGCCAGAGTCAGGCAGAACATAGCGACCAGAGTAGTGTACATAGCGGGACTTACACTTTACCAGCAGTCAGGCTAACGTGGAGTATTATAGAATAGCCTGTACCACAACACATAGACTACGTTAAGAAACTTCTTGTTTTTATGAGTAAAGAGCCTTGTTAACACATACATGCAGTCTGCGTCATAGACAAGGATACTGGCCACATCATCTTCTCCAAGCCTACAGTGACAACGAAACGACACAAAAACTGGCAACGAGTATAATTCAGTGTAGATTTTGCTTGCTTCTCTTGTGTTTCCGACTTCAGGGGTGATCGTATTCAAGTGTCTGCTAATGTATTGTCATGTACTTGCATGTATTCCAGGACGGGAGCAGCAGAACTAATCAAATTTCTCTTTTCAGTGGCTTTATTTGCTTTTTGCTACAAAACATTTGGATAAAACACGGCTACCCCGCCCCCTTCAACCCCTCCCTACGCGCCTCAGCCTCAGGCGGCCAATGTGGTGGATCCAACACAAATTTTTCTGTTTCAGAACCAACAAATTGCTGCTTTGTTGACGACGGTACAACAACTTCTGGATGCACACGTGGCGTCGGCCACACAACAACAACCAACCGACCGACTAGACCAACAAGTGCCGCCGAGCATCACACCAGCGTTTCGGCAGTTTAACCATACCTGACAGATACCTGACACAGTTCCAAGCACAATGTCAAGTTCATCATGTTGAAGGTACAGTAAAACTACAACACTTTTTTTCGATTGCGGGGTCCCCAGTGTTCAGGTTAATACAAAAACTATTCCCAACTGCGTCTCCCGATGAACTCAGATATGATCAAGTAATCGCCGCATTAACTAAATATTATGGCCAGCAAGTCCAAGTAGCTGCAGCTAGATATATCAGGTCTTTCGTTTGCAGAAAAAGCCGGAACATATGTACCATCAGTGGTACACAGAATTAACGGACATGACTAGGAAGTGTAGATTTAAGTGTAGTGTGGCAACTTTCACAGTAATTTGATGATTAGGGATGCAATAAAATTCAATGTCTCCGATAGCAGAATACAGGAACAGATCTTAAAGTACTCTGATCCATCACGACCGCAAGTGTTGCAAATTTAGAGCAATATTTTCGGGTGCCATAGCGGCCAGTAAGTTTGACCGGGCCCCGATTTGTGGGGTCAAGTCGCCCCTTGATCGCGACCGCCCCAAGTAGCCACAGCAACGATCGCGTACACAGCAGCGCGGACAGCCACAAAGACAGGTAAACAAACCTGCGAACTTAGTGAATCCTTGCCCTAGATATGAGACAGGATTGCCCATCACGCAACGTAGCGTGTTACACGTGTGGAAATAAAGACGATGTCCGAGCAGTTTGTTTGCAACGGCACAAAGACGCCAGTTTTGCCCGCTCCTAGAACAAACAGGCTCGTGCACATGCAGTGACCGTTGTGTTTTCCAAACCTACAACAGGTTCTGATAAAAGTAAGATTAAGGTTGTGCCTCCCTCTCGCCCTAGTGCTGTGCAACGGCGTTCTGATGAACTATTTGTCTCGTTACGAATTGCCGGCCATCGTGTGAACTTTGAGTTGGACATACAGTGAGTCCAAAAAGTATTCGTCTAGTTGTAACCTTTTTAAAAAAAACTAAGTATATATCACGTGAAAGGAAGGATGGATGGCTCCGATGACTCTGAGCACTATGGGACTTAACTGCTGAGGTCATTAGCACTTGGAACTACTTAAACCTAACTACCTAAGGACATCACACACATCCACGCCCAGGGTAGGATTCGCTCGGCCACATCGGCTGGCTGAAAGGAAGGGAACATAAAATGTGTACATCCAGCCATATGCAACGAACCTTGGTAAGTTATTTTTATTGATGTACAAGGAAATAAATACATCCATAGCGATAACTAATTTTACAAAATGGAGAATTTATTATTCAAGTGCTACTTCAAAAAGTATTCGTCCTCTCAGTTTTTTTAATTTACAACCTGAAAATATGATTTCAATTACAAGAATTAATATTTAGTGGGGTTTCCCTTTGCAGCTATTATAGCTTGTAGTCATCTGGGCATCGACTTTACCAAGTTTGTCGTCAGAGAGGCTGGCATTTTGTCCCATTCGTCTTGAAGTGTTTGTTTTAGGTCTCTATTGTAAGAAATGTGTCTTCTCCTGATGCTATCTTCCAGTACTTTCCAAAGGTGTTCAATAGGATTAAAGTCTGGGCTCTGAGGAGGGGTGTTAAGTTGTTTTGGGGTATTGTACAAGGGTCACAGCCTTGTATTTAGAGGCATACGCTTTTGGTCGTTATCTTGTTGAAAAATGTAATTTCCTTGCAGACCTAATTTTTCGGTGCTAGGATTCAGATTGTCCTTTAAAATATTGATATACATATAGTGATCCATTGTACCGTCTATGAAATGTAATTTTCCAACACCTGCAGCACTCATACAGCCCCACACCATCAGGTAGCCACCACTGTGTTTAACTGTTGGCCGCATTCTACTTACGCCACACCATTCACGTGACATTCGACCCGAATACGTTATATTTACTCTCATCAGAAAATATTACTCGCCACAAGTCTTCCTTTTTGAATCTATATTCAATCGCAAAATGAAGACGTTTCTTTCGATTCTGTTCACTGACCCAAAATTTCTTGCGCGTTACCCCTGCCGTGATACCCATACGTTTTGAAGGTATTTCGGATTGTGTTGGCACATACTTTCTTTCCCCTAGACTCCACAGCCAACTTAGGAGCGCTGATTTTAGGTTTCTTCTTCATTTCACTCCTGATAAATGTCTTGTCTGCATCAGTCAAAGTGTGAGGGCTTCCCGTACGTGGTTGATTTCTTAATGATTTTGTTGGGCAAAATCGATCTGTTATCGACTGAACCGTCGATCTAGGTCTACTGACTATTTTAGCAATCTCGTAAGGAGCTTTGCACTCATTATGTAAGTGCAGAATAACTTTCCTTTCGATCAGCGTCGTCTCACTACTCTTACGGACGATGGCGCTTATTGCACAGTATCGACGCCGTTCAGAACCACAACAAGCGATAGAGTGGGGCCGCGCACGGTTGACTCTAGTGTATCCCGTGGATCAGCGTTATAGTTTAATCACTGCGTGCAGAATTTCAGCATGTTCATATGGTGGACGAATACTTTATGAACTAGCTCTTCTATTACATTTTCTATTTTTTTAACCTTGCTGTCGATTTGGATGTATTACTTTCCTTGCTTTTAAACAAAAATGGCTTACGAGGTTCTTCTTACATGACTGGCTCTTTAGATTTTGTATACATTTCTTTTCATGTTACACAGACTTTGTTTTCTAAAAGATATCCTGCTAGACGAATATATTTTGGACTCACTGTAGGTGTCTCAGCAACTTTGATTAATCGTGCCACGTACGAACAGTTAGGCTCATCACGCCTGTCTAAATCTAGCAAGCACCTCACAGCTTACAACGGACAGGAGATTCCAGTGCTGGGACAGTGTAGTTTGGCTGCAACTTAACAAATCTCATACGAGGACAGTGAATTTTATAGTGTTAAAATCAAGAGATAGTAAGAACATTTTTGGTTTAGAGTCCTTTGATTTGTTTGGCCTTAGCCTTCACGAAAACGTAGTTTCCATATCAGTTTGTGATCCAAAAGACAGTGTCGCTAACTTGGATAAAGATTTTCCTGAACTATTTTCAGAAGGAATGGGGGAAGCTATCAACTTTGTAGCGCATGTTACATTGAAAAACAACGCACAGCTTAAGTTTTTTCGTGCCCGCCCCGTTCCAAATGCTTTAGCCAGTGAATTGAAATAATTGCAAGGTAATGGTGTAATTGCTCCCATTTAAGCTAGTCAGTGGGCAAATCCTGTTGTTTTGTTGCCGAATCCTTCTGGTCTCATTCGCATTTGTGTTGACTTCAAGTCTACAGGCAACCCACAGACTTATCCGTTACCTCGCCCTGAGGAACGCATGGACAGGCTTGGTGCAGGACGTTATTTTTCCAAGATACATCTGCGTGATGCCTACTTGCAAATATCATTGAATGAAGAATCACAGAAAGTGATTGTTGTAAATACACACTTAGGACTGCTCAAGTATTGCGGTTGCCCTTCTACAGTGCTTCCGCACCGGCCATTTTTCAACGTTACTTGGAAGAGCTGACTGCAAAAGTGCCATTTTGTTCAAACTACCTTGACGATATTGTTGTCTCAGATCGTACAGCAGAGGAACAAATTGCCAATTCGCGTACTCTTTTTCTAATGTTGTCAGAAGCAGAACTCAAGTGTCATCTCGAAAAGTGTGACTTTTTTCAAACTGAACGACAGTACTTAGGTCATGTGATAAATAGTCAGCCGGCCGGGGTGGCCGTGCGGTTCTACGCGTTGCAGTCTGGAACCGCGTGGCCGCTACGGTCGCAGGTTCGAATCCTGCCTCGGGCATGGATGTGTGTGATGTCCTTAGGTTAGTTAGGTTAAAGTAGTTCTAAACTCTAGGGGACTGATGACTTCAGATGTTAAGTCCCATAATGCTCACAGCCATTTGATAAATAGTCAGGTTGTGCACCACAACCAATCTCATTTGCTTGCAATCCGTGATCTGCCTGTTCCTCGCAATGTGCAGTCGGTACTAGGCAAGGTGACATACTACACTAGATTCATACCGAATGCCGCTCAGATCGTGGCTCCATTGCATCGCAAGAATGTACCTTTAGTGTGGATTAAAGGCTGCCAAGACACATTTCAGAAAATCAAAAATGCTTTGCTTAGTGACGGATGTTTAGTGCATTTTGATCCTGCCAAACCGGTAGTCTTTCAAGTTGACGTTTCTTCCTACTTAGCACAGAATTGGTTCTCAAGACAGACCTTTTGCTTTCGTCTCAAAGTTGTTAACTCAAACTCAGTACAATTATTCTCAAATCGAAAAAGAATCTCTCGCTATTATGGTGTGACGAAATTCCATTGCTATTTGTATGGTCGCAAGTTCTATTTAGAGACAGATCACAAGCCTTTGCAGTCCTTATTTCATCCGTTAAAGCCGGTTCTTACAAGCACAGCTCAAAACCTGCAGCGATGAGCTTTGTTGCTTTCGCAGTATCAGTATAAAATTGTGTATAGATTTACGGCAAAGCATGGCAATGTAACCGCACTATCTCGTCTTCCGATTGGCCCAGGCTCTGATTTTGATGCATCTGTCGCATCTTGTTGCCAAATTGATGCACAGGACTCTGAATTGCTGGAATGTTTTCCCTTGCACTACAGAAAAATTGCACAGGCCACAGAAGCAGACCCAGATTCCCAGATTTTGTTGCATTACATTGGCACGAATTGGCCTCGCTCACTGAACAGTATTCAGAACTCAGTTGTGCGCCGATATTTTGCACGTCGGCTTAACATTTCCGTTCAGCAAGGTGTGATTCTAGTTCAAATGACAGTTGACAATCGCCTGTGCTTATTTCCAAAGCGTTTCGAGTGCTCCACCAAGGACATTGGGGAATTGTTCGCACTAAACAATTTGCGCGGCGGCACTGTACTTGGCAGGGCATGGACGCCCATCTTGAAGAGATGACGTCACAGTGCCATGCATGCGCGGAAAACCAATCCGCTCTGGCACAGACATTCTCAGCATGGCCTACGACTCAATAATCATGGAAACGAGTGCAGGACCATTTTGGAACACTCGTTGGCTCATAGTGGTAGATTCTTTTAGCAAGTTTCCATTTGCGGTGCCTATGGCTTTTACCACATCACGTACCACCATTCAAGGGTTGTCCTCCATATTTCGCACAGCTTTGCCAGAAGTACTTGTATCGGACAACTGACCACAGCTCACTTCAGGTGATTTTGAACAGTTTTGTGAACGCAGTGGCATTCGTCATCTAACTTCTCCGTTTCACCAGCAATCCTACGGAGAAGCAGAACGCTTCATACGCACTTTCAAGCAACACATGGCCAAGCTTCGCAGCACTCACTCACGGAACAGGCTCCTGCAACTCATTCTCGCCTGCTATCGCTCCCAAAGCAGGTGTTGACAGATGTGATAATTACCGAACTATCAGTTTAATAAGTCACAGCTGCAAAATACTAACGCGAATTCTTTACAGACGAATGGAAAAACTGGTAGAAGCCGACCTGGGGGAAGATCAGTTTGGATTCCGTAGAAATATTGGAACACGTGAGGCAATATTGACCCTACGACTTATCTTAGAATCTAGATTAAGGAAAGGTAAACCTACGTTTCTAGCATTTGTAGACTTAGAGAAAGCTTTTGAGAATGTTGCCTAGAATACTCTCTTTCAAATTCTGAAGGTGGCAGGGGTAAAATACAGGGAGCGAAAGGCTATTTACAATTTGTACAGAAGCCAGATGGCAGTTGTAAGAGTCGCGGGGCATGAAAGGGAAGCAGTGGTTGAGAAGGGAGTGAGACGGGGTTGTAGCCTCTCCCCGATGCTATTCAATCTGTATATTGAGCAAACAGTAAAGGAAACGAAAGAAAAGTTCGGACTAGGTATTACAATCCATGGAGAAGAAATAAAAACTTTGAGGTTCGCCGATGACATTGTAATTCTGTCAGAGACAGCAAGGGACTTGGAAGAGCAGTTGAATGGAATGGACAGTGTCTTGAAAGGAGGATATAAGATGAACATCAACAAAAGCAAAACAAGGACAATGGAATGTAGTCTAATTAAGTCGGGTGATGCTGAGGGAATTAGATTAGGAAATGAGGCACTTAAAGTAGTAAAGGAGTTTTGCTATTTGGGGAGCAAAATAACTGATGATGGTCGAAGTAGAGAGGATATAAAATGTAGGCTGGCAATGGCAAGGAAAGCGTTTCTGAAGAAGAGAAATTTGTTAACATCCAGTATTGATTTAAGTGTCAGGAAGTCATTTCTGAAAGTATTCGTATGGAGTGTAGCCATGTATGGAAGTGAAACATGGACGATAAATAGTTTGGACAAGAAGAGAATAGAAGCTTTCGAAATGTGGTGCTACAGAAGAATGCTGAAGATTAGATGGGTAGATCACATAACTAATGAGGAAGTATTGAATAGGATTGGGGAGAAGAGAAGTTTGTGGCACAACTTGACCAGAAGAAGGGCTCGGTTGGTAGGACATGTTCTGAGGCATCAAGGGATCACCAATTTAGTATTGGAGGGCAGCGTGGAGGGTAAAAATCGTAGAGGGAGACCAAGAGATGAATACACTAAGCAGATTCAGAAGGATGTAGGCTGCAGTAGGTACTGGGAGATGAAGAAGCTTGCACAGGATAGAGTAGCATGGAGAGCTGCATCAAACCAGTCTCAGGACTGAAGACCACAACAACAACAATCGCTCCCACCCACGAGTTGAACCATCACCGGTGAAAGTTCTGCATGGCCGCCGCCATCGTATGCTGCTACACTTGCTACACCTACCACAGTTTCTGGCACAGTCAATGGTCCGCAAGTATCGCTTTACACCGTGCGATATTGCACTCTTCAGGGTTTATGGCAACCGTGGGCGCTGCGAAAGAGGCGTGATGCAGGAACGCATTGGTTCTTTTTGTATTTGATTGCATGCCCGATGGTTTGCAGCGTCGCCACCAGAACCGAATTTGCGCATGTCATTTGCCCCATGATACTGCTGCTTTTCTTACCCCACATTCATGGCTCCCCGAGACCGCGCAGCCCTGACGGCCTCCCGCTGGTGCCACCAGGGTACCCCAGGAGGAGCGGATGGACAATGCGCCCTCGCCCCCACCATCCCCGCTCGCCGAGCCCATGGACCTGGATCCACCATCGCCGTTTCCGACGCCGTCGTCGCCCCAAAACACGCCCTCGGGCTTGGACGTGTGCCTTGGCACCAGTCTGCCACAGAGTGTTCCCGTTGCCTCACAAGCTAAAAATGGTCCAAATGGCTCTGAGCACTATGGGAATTAACATCTGAAAGTCATCAGTCCCCTAGAACTTAGTGCTTAAACCTAACTAATCTAAGGACATCACACACATCCATGCCTGAGGGAGGATACGAACCTGCGATGGTAGCAGTCGCGCGGTTCTGGACTGAAGCGCCTAAAACCGCTGGGCCACAGCGGCCGGCTCTCACAAGCCAGATGGTGTGGTACGGTCGGGAGTAAGCCATCCTCAGCTCATCTGGACATCCAGCATCCACCTCCTCCCTGTTGTCGTTCGCAGCCTCACTACACAACAGTGGCATTTCGGAGGAGGGAGGGGAGAGGGGATGGAATGTGGCGCCAGCGCACCAGGCGGCAAAGAGGATGTGAGAAGATTGATAGAGGCCAAAGACAGACTTGCAAGAAACGAGCCGACAACGCCCTCTCGGCCACCGCCAGTATTTAGATCACCGGCACAGACCGGAGGGCCCAGTCAGCCAGTCATCCAGTGAGTAAATCAGTCGAGTCATCAGTCGCAGTCCAGAGAGAGTCCCAGATGCAGTTGGCTAAGCCTCTAGCCAGAGTCAGCCAGCACATAGCGACCCGTGTAGTGTAAATAGTGGGACTTGTACTTCACCGGCATTGAGGCTAATGTGGAATACTACAGAGAAACTTGTACCACAACACCTCGACTATCTTAAGGTAAGTAATTATTGTTCCTATGAATAAAGAACTCTGTTAGTGCATGCATGCGTGCAGTTTGTATTATTGACGAGGGTACTGGTCGCCAAACAACATCCTCTCCTTCCTTCCCATGATACAACGCTACAGGGCAACGAGTCGACACAAAAAATAAAAGTTCCTCACAGTCGTCTCTAATTTTTTTATTTTTTGCAGTAGGAGAATGAAATTTTTTGTGAACATACTTAGAACGTTTAGCTATAAGTTGATATATAAACGTATTTTCTTTTATTTACAGGTGAGCCATAATGGACTGTGAAGTAGATGTCAGGTTTCGGTCGGTGATAGGGTTCATCTTAAGACTGGCGATGACTCTCTACTGGAAAATCCACGATGTGGTAGACCATTGACGGCAGTGAGCGATGAGAATAACGAGACCATTGATCAAATCATCCAAAATGACAGGTGTGTGATGACACAACAGCTTGCTGAAATCAGGGGTGATGGTAAGGGGGAGGGCTATGAGGGCTATACCCCCCTCCCCCCCATGAAGTATCGTATTACACTGGATAAAATTACTTCAGAAATCAGTGAATATATTACTCCAACAGATTCAATGATTTTTTGATAATCTTCTAGCAATATAGGTTGCAATATATTTCAAACACATTTTAACAAAAGAATAAGAGCGGCAAATAGCTTACTGTCTAAATCAATAAATATCATTTAACTTAAAATAGGGGTCTCATTATTTATTAATAGACATTTTTTACCCTGAACTCCAAAACAGTTGCCAAAAACTAAGCAACACCAAATTTTACCAATTTGTCTGTAGAGGATCCCAACTCTCCTTTTGTAAGCCATATTCCATTCCCCCAAACCCCTCCCCCTCCCCCCCCTCCATTAGCCCTCCCCTTGACCGACTTCTACAATCGCCGCTGGCTGAAATGACTCGTCTGTCATTGGGTAGTGTGATATCACTGGTACAGTCACTAGGGTACAGAAAAATCTGTGCACGTCGGGTGCCTAGATTATTGACAAGAGAAATGAAAGCGATGAGGAGGAATGTGTGCGAGGGTCTCATGAAGACCTTTACTTAAGAGTGGAAACAGTGTTTTGATGGCGTCATTACCCAGGATGAAAGATGGTTGTTAGCTTCCGACCGTGAGAGCAAAAACCAATCCATGGAGTTGCGTAATCCAGATTCCCCTCGGAACAAGAAAACAAGACTTTCATTAACAGCAGGCCGAAAGGTGATGGCCTACTTCTTCTGGGATCACTGTGGTGTCATTTTCATTGACTTTTTGGAACCTGGCTCCACAATTAACCGGGACCGTTACTGTTTGTCATTGGTCAAGCTGCGACGTGCCATCTTGACCTACAGACCACAGCTTCAGGATCGGCTCATCAGACTACAATGCCAAACCCCATGCAGCCCTTATGACACAGCAGAAAATCGGGGAAATGGGTTGGAAAATTGTTCCTCATCCTCGCTGCAGTCCGGACTTGGCTCCGCCTGATTTTTACCTCTTTGGTCGTCTGAAGGCCCACCTGTGCGGTATAACATTTGATAGTGAGAAGGACCTTATTTCCTGTATTAAGCGATGGTGTAAAAGTCAATGGCCAGAATTTTACCAAAGCGCATTTACATCATGGAAAGAACGTGGGGCCAGATGCGTCACAGCTGATGGAGGCTACACTGGGTAGGATCAATGTATAGCTAAATGTTCCAAGCATGTTCGCAAAAAATTTCACTCTCCTCCTGCAAAAAAATTAGAGACGACTGTGCAAACCTTTTTGAACGTCCTTTGTAAATTGGAAATACACATATTTTTCTAAAAGCTTGTATAGTGTTCAGTTTTCTTTCCCTAAACTGGTACTGCGACCAGTGCCATGGCAACAGGATCCTGTGTTTGTTTCGCTGCTCTCCGAGCACATTTTATAGGCATCTTCACGTGCTAGTATCTCAGAGAATACGAAGTGGCTGCAGCAGTCAATCAGACTTTTCTATTAGGTCAAATGCAACACAAATAGAGGCGCTTTTAAATAATACAACTTGATTGATTCAGAATTGTCACAAAGGGCAGAATGGCGGATGTCAGCATTGTATATAAAAGGTTTAGAAGTCAGTTTTATATATTGTATTATGCATATTTTTGGAAGTGGTTGATCCTCATTGGGGTCAACACATCGACCACATTACACAACGAATACTGGGGCCACTTTTCCCAATCAGATGGCATCTCACCAGCAGTGATCCACAGAAGCAACTGTCAAACTGAAAAAAACCCAAGGAACTTACATTTGTGGGCCAAATACGTGGTTTAAGCACTGATATTGTAAAAAATTATTACTCCCAACACAAGTAAGGTAACAAGAATGATATAAAATAACTCATCGAACGACTCAAAAAAGAAAATATTTTTACTAAAAAATAACGGAATGAACTACCTCTGTCATTCACACTGACAATAACGGTGATGTATATTAGATCTAGCCTGACCACTATTCACGAGGCAGCAGCACTGTTCAGAGTAAAAAATAATTAATGGTCACTTTTCCCATTCTTGCCACTTTACCACACCTTTCCCTATAAGTCTTACTGTTAACTGGCAACCTAGATAAATTAGCATGTTATACTGATTAATTACAGTAGCTGAAACATGAAACATGATCACAGATGTTTAATAAGTGTTTTAATGTCATTTTTCTTTTTCTTTTAATCATTGCATTGCATTACTGCAGCCCTAACCTGATTTCACGTTATTTATTACAATATGCACCACATTTGAAGATGAAAGTCTCGATAATGCACGTTCACGAATCTGCGTTACTTCCGTTTCACATTTGTACCGTAGAAGCTGATCGGTGCTACTTGCACACTTTCGTGACTTGTCACCACTGGAACACAAACAATAAAATATTCCCCCTCTTACTTGTATTAATCCTGCAGTGACCGCGCTTCATACCACTCTGCCCCTGACGTAAGCGCCACACTTTACTTAGCTCAGGACCAAATTCACCAGCGTAATTAAAACTGAGTATATCTTAACTGAGCAAGAAAAATACACTCGTAAGAAGCTCTCAACGTCAGTTGCGGTTTATGGATCTACGTCTATATTTACATCCATACTCCGCAAGCCACCTGACGGTGTGTGGCGGAGGGTACTTTGAGTACCTCTATCGGTTCTCCCTTCTATTCCAGTCTCGGTATGCCTCTGTGTGGGCTCTAATCTCTCTGATTTTATCCTCATGATCTCTTCACGAGATATACGTAGGAGAGAGCAATATACTACTTGACGCCTCGGTGAAGGTATGTTCTCGAAACTTCAACAAAAACCCGTACTGAGCTACTGAGCGTCTCTCCTGCAGAGTCTTCCACTGGAGATTAACCATTATCTCCGTAACGCTTTCGCGATTACTAAATGATTCTGTAACGAAACGCGCTGCTCTCCGTTGGATCTTCTCTATCTCTTCTATCAACCCTATCTGGTACGGATCCCACACCAGTGAGCAATATTCAAGCAGTGGGCGAACAAGTGTACTGTAACCTACCTCCTTTGTTTTCGGATTGCATTTCCCTAGGATTCTTACAATGAATCTCAGTCTGGCATCTGCTTTACCGACGATCAACTTTATATGATCATTCCATTTTAAATCACTCCGAATGCCTACTCCCAGATAATTTATGGAATTAACTGCTTCCAGATGCTGACCTGCTATATTGTAGCTAAATAATAAAGGATCTTTCTTTCTATGTATTCGCAGCACATTACACTTGCCTACATTGAGATTCAATTGCCATTGCGTCAATTCGTTGCAGATCCTCCTGCATTTCAGTACAATTTTCCATTGTTACAACCTCTCAATATACTAAAGAATCATCCGCAAAAAGCCTCAGTGAACTTCCGATGTTATCCACAGGGTCATTTATATATATATTGTGAATAGCAACGGTCCTACGACACTCCCCTGCGGCACACTTGAAATCACTCTTACTTCGGAAGACTTCTCTCCATTGAGAATGACATGCTGCGTTCTGTTATTTAGGAACTCTTCAATCCAATCACACAATTGGTCTGATAGACCATATGCTCTTACTTTGTTCATTAAACGACTGTGAGGAACTGTATCGAACGCCTTGGCTGTTGCTGAGAACTGCCTACCGCACAAATACTTCATTCAGGTCACATGCGGCCCATAGGCTGCATTTTGACGACCACTCTGTTACTGATAGATAATATATTGTGTCTGCCTGGTTTTTTTCTGCTCTTCTGCAGAAACAGGTACATATTAGTCCTCAAGCTGTTGATGTGTAGAGGAAATTGCGAAGCCGCATATCAGGTTTTGAGCCCTTTTCCTTCAGTTAGAGCATCATTAACAACTCAAACACCCTGTCTCTCCCACGCAAGTCACTGCAAGTGGAGGAGTCTTACAGCTGAAGTGAGTGAGCAAAAAATTTGGTTTATCAAACAGGGAAACATATAGCTGGTATGATTTTATCTTACATCAACAGCATCTGTACATTTTGCTACTTGTTTTCTCCTCCTGGATCTAATGTCTTGAAGTATCTCAGCCTTTACTTTCTACAATCTACTTCCACTTCCGACGAATACCTGTTGTCTGAAGATCACGCCCGCATCTTCCAGGGCTCGCGCCAGCATCATGGAGTGCTGGTAATGGACGTTATCGTCCGCCGTGCCGTGGATCAGGAAGAACGTCTTGTTCTGGAATCGTTCCGCCAGCCTGGTGACGTCACTGGCGTTGTAGCCCGCCTCGTTATCCTCTGGCGTCGGTAGTCCCATGTACACTTCCGTGTACTGCGAACCTGAGGGAAACGCGAGTATAAGGACATGTGGTGTCCGGCATCTATGCAGGAATTTCTGTTTATAAATATTGTCTGCTAGTGAACCTGGCAATGCTTCGCAATTGCTGAATATGTATGGGAATTGCATATACATCCTAAATTTCTTGGCCCCCTTCTATCTGCCCATCTTCTCACGCCTCCCCCCCTCTCTCTTTCTCCGTATATCTCCTCTTCCCCCCAATCTATCTGTGCATAACTTCCTCCCTCCTGTCTCTGAAGCCGGCCGGTGTGGCCGAGCGGTTCTAGGCGCTTCAGTCTGGAACCGCGCGACCGCTACGGTCGCAGGTTCGAATCCTGCCTCGGGCATGGATGTGTGTGATGTCCTTAGGTTAGTTAGGTTTAAGTAGTTCTAAGTTCTAGGGGACTAATGACGTTAGAAGTTAAGTCCCGCAGTGCTCAGAGCCATTTGAGCCAGCCTGTCTCTGTACATCTCCGCCTCACCCTCTCTATGTTCATTTCCGTCTAAATGTTCAGCAGAGTATCCCGTAAGGCTTTGAAGTAAATCCTTCAGGATCTCTTCAAGTTTTTGGTAACAATGTTTCCCCTTTATATATTACGTTTCATATGTAATATGTTACAAAAATATATCGCCCATGTCTGTCTGCATGTTCATTAGAGTATTCTGTAAAAATAAGAAGTAAATTAGTCACGAACTTTTCGATATTTTTGGTAACTACCCTTCCCATATATATATATATATATATATATGTGTGTGTGTGTGTGTGTGTGTGTGTGTGTGTGTGTTATACATGCTACAAAAATTATATAACCTATGCCCGTCCAAACATTAATTACAGTGTCACCTAAAAATTTGTTGGAAATCTGTCAAAAAGTTTTCAACATTTTCGGTAACAAAATTTGTCCTTTATATACTACATATATTTTTATATGTTATTTATGTATATTTACATATAACTCTCAAATTGATTTTTTGTCTATGATAACATGTCAAACTGAACGCATTTTTAAAATTTTCATTTTCATACTAAAATTACTATTACCATCAAAAAATGTTCAAATGTGTGTGAAATCTTATGGGACTTAACTGGTAAGGTCATCAGTCCCTAAGCTTACACACTACTTAACCTAAATTATCCTAAGGACAAACACACACACACCCATGCCCGAGGGAGGACTCGAACCTCCGCCGGGACCAGCCGCACAGTCCATGACTGCAGCGCCCAAGACCGCTCGGCTAATCCCCCGCGCGGTTATTACCATCAAAAATTTAATTTCGTTATTGTAAACGCAACACCACCGGATACCGGTCACCAAACAACGTCCTGTCCTTGCTTCCCATGGTGCAAGTGACAACGATACGACACAAAAGATCCCATCCTTGGACCTCTCCCTGTAGACACTATGACTGTGAAAAGAGTGCTCAAGACCATGGCTCTGCGAGTGTCTTTCAGTGTTTCCCCCAGTCAGACACTCGTAGAGCCTATGTCTTCAGCATTCTATGCGTTTTTCCCTTTCTGTCTTCCCTGGGTCAACTTCCTGTGTTTTCCTAGTTCTAACCATGGACTCACAAAAAATGTCAGATTTGTTGTTGGCAGCAGGTATGGTCAAGCCATAAATTGCTTGTTTACATAGCCGGAATATTACCAATCGGACTACAAGCACATCCTCGTGCGCAGGTACTCACGCAAGCAATGGCTCTGAGCACTAAGGGACTTAACATCTGAGGTCATCAGTCCGCTAGACTTAGAACTACTTAAACCTGACTAACCTAAGGACATCACACACACCCATGCCCGAGGCAGAATTCGAACCTGAGACCGTAGCAGCAGCGCGGTTCCGGACTGAAGAGTCTAGAACCGCTCGGCCACAGCGGCTGGCTCACGCAAGCAACTCTGAAGTCTCCTGTCTTAAAAATAACCTGCAATTTCCAGAATTCCTCGCCATTTTCTAGGCTGTTAGTATCAATGCTACTTTATTCTCCACAAGTTTTCTCTGAAATCTGGAAACTGATATACATAAAAACATAAATGCTTCACTCAAACAGTATTTTTTTGGAGGGGGAGGAGGGGAGGGGCAGGTTTGACCTGTTGTTGTCGGACCTGTGTGGATGACCGTATCTGTCAGCTACTGTATTGCTGGTAATTCTTTGGGACACATCACAAAAGCCGGCAAAACAGTGCATTTTTTTGTACAAACGTACATTTACTTGACCATCGGACAGACTCCAGTATGGACGGCACAGTAATAAACATCCCTAGCACAGAAAAACAACTGAAAGATTTGAAAGAAAATAAGTCACCAGGTACTGATGGAACCCCAATTTGGTTTTACAAAGAGTACTCTACGACACCCCCTTACTTAGCTCGCATTCATCACAAATCTCTCAACCAGCGCAATGCCCTGAACGACCGGAAAAAGCGGAGATTACTCTTTTATTTAGGATGAGTAGAAGAACAGACCCGCAAAACTACAGATCAATATCCCTTACATAGGCTTGCTGCAGAATCATTGAATACATTCTCCGTTCATATATAATAAATTTTCTTGAGACCGAGATTGTTATGCACGTTGTTAGAAAGCATCGCTCGTATGAAACTCAACTTACCCTTTTCTCAAAATGATATACTGTGAACTATGAATGTAGGGCAAAGGTTGATTTCATATTTCTAGATTTTCGGAAAGCATTTGACACGGTGTCCCATTGCACGCTGTTAACGAAGGTAAGAGCATATGGAATAGGCTCACAGATATGTGAGTCTCTCGAAGGCTCCTTAAGTTATAGAACCCAGTATATTTTACTCGACAGAGAATATTCATTAGAGACACCGGTATCGTCAGGAGTTCCCCAGGGAAATGTGGTAGGCCAACTATTATCCTCGATCTACGCAAAGAATTTGGCGGACAAGGTGGGCAACGATCTCCGGTTGTTTGCTGGTGATGCTATGGTGTAAGGTAAGCTGTCGTTGAGTGATTACAGTTGGATACAAGATGACTTAGACAAAATTTCTAACTGGCGTCACAAATTGCAGCTAGCTGTAATGGAGAAAAATGTAAGCTAATGCCGATGCGTAGGGAAAACAAGCCTGTAATGTTCAGATACAGCATTAGATGTGTCCTGCTTGACACAGTCACATCGTTTAAATATCTCGGCGTAACGTTGCAAAGCGATAAGAAATGGAATGAGCACGTGAGCACTGTGGTGGGGATGGTGAATTGTGAACTTCGGTTTAGTGGGAGTATTTTATGGAAGTGTGGTTCACGTGTACAGGAGACGCATGTAGGACATTGATAAGACCTATTCTTGAGTACTTCTCGAGTGTTTGTGATGTGTACTAGGTCTTATTAAAGGAAGACATAAAAGAAATTCAGAGGTGGGCTCCTAGATTTGTTACCGGTAGTTTCAAACAACACGCATGTCTTACGGAAATACTTCATAAACTCAAATGGGAGTCTCTGGAAAGAAGGCGACATTTTTTTTTCGAGGAATGCAGTTGAGAAAATTTAGAGAAGCAGAATTTGAAGTTGACTGTGTAATATTAGTAATTTTCGCCTCACAAACAATAATATACGCTCAATAGTACACACCTGATGGCCTAAAGTTTTCTAACAACTGTAAAGTAAAAGAAATGAACCATAGCATAGCAGCGACAGAATCTATTATTCTTTATCTTTGCCGTTCTTGCACGGTGCCTGTAAATCTCTATGTTCATGTATCGATTAATGATATAAAAAAAGAATTCTGTTGTTTCATGACAAATGAGGCATTGGGCGCCGCATCTTTTACTGTTTGTATTCCATGAAAGGCGGACGCGGATTTGCTGTGTTCCGCATCGGTATTTTATATTTTATGTGAAAATATCCAGTAAATATGTTGTTATTTCTCCAATCACAAAACATGTAGTTTCTTGTAATTGCTTACGAACAGACAGCATCAAGAGGACATTTTGACTGTTATGTATAAAGTATTTAACCACAATGGTAGCCGGCCGCTGTGGCCGAGTGGTTCTAGGCGCGCAGTCCGGAACCGCGCGACTGCTACGGTCGCAGGTTCGAATCCTGCCTCGGGCATGGATGTGTGGGATGTCCTTAGGTTAGTCAGGTTTAAGTGGTTCTGAGTTCTAGGGGACTGATGACCACAGCTGTTGAGTCCCATAGTGCTCAGAGCCATTTGAACCATTTGAACCATTTGAACCACAATGGTCATCTATTGTAATTTAATATGGAAAGGTATGTAGAATTAAAAAAACGTGTGTTAAAGATAACTGTGCTTATTTTAGTAAATTAACCTTGATGATTTCCACCTCCTCATTCACTTGCATGATAATTATTTTGTGTTAGTTCATCGCCAGAAATTACGATCACGCTGATGGGCCGAACGCAGCATGAGCCAGAAGGAATATTATCGTTTTCCTATTATTTCTGAACCAACTCTTTTTTTTAATTGTGTAGTGTTGTATTTCTTTTACAGTCGATAAATCTTCTGGTCGCTTAGTGTTGTTCCGGGTATGACTACATCGCGACTATAAAAATGCAAAGAAATGATAATGTTTCTTCCGAACGATCCCAAATAAATCAATCTGCTGCTCTTATTCCGGTATTTAATGCTCAACATATGTTATTATAATAGTGTAATCAATCCCTGATTCTGTTGCCAAATGGCCCACCAAAATATTCACTTTTTCGACATTTTTCAAAAAAATATATAAACTAACAATTCTTTTTCTTTTCGCCCGCCAAGAGCAACGCTACAATTGCCAAACGATTCTACAGACACCAACATACACTGTGCCTAAGAACCACGAAGGTAAGATACGATAAATTAGGATTCATATGGAGGCATATAGACAGTCGTTCTCCCGTCGCTTTGTTTGCGAGTGGAACAGGAAAGGAAATGACTAGTAGTGGTGGAGGACACCCTGCCACACATGCCGTACGGTGGCTTGAGGAGTATCTATGTGTATATATAGCCTTTCGTGTACTTAAATTTTTGCAAATCAGGTTCTACTGGGAAACAGACTTGATTACCATCGCAGAAGACTTGTTTTAGGTAAGCTTCAACGCTGGAAGCTTCCAACGCAGCTGTCGCTAGGTGCACTCACTGTAGTATATCCAGCTGGACACTGGCGCCACGGAAACTCCACACCTGAAGACGTCCTGCTCGTCCTGTGCCAGTGCCATGGCCGTAGCGTAGCCGCCGTAGCTCCAGCCCCAGATGCCCACACGGGAGGCGTCGATGAAGCCATACTTCTCCGTCAGCCGCCTGCACAGCAAAGGCAACGTTGGTGTCTATTTTGTGACACAGTCACTGTCATTCGCAGGAATCACTTACGCGAAATAGAGATTACGGCTGATATGTTTAGTCACTTCAGAGAAAAAGTGAACTGAACTCACTGTAACGAAATGAAAGGAATAAATTGACGAGGATGAAATCAATGACGATCCAGTGTAATGAAAGGTTACCATGTAAGCTGTTCATAAATGTTGAATCTGCAATGTGATGAATTTGTTAGCCCGCCCGGTTGGCCGTGCGGTCTAACGCACTGCTTTCCGGGCGGGAAGGAGCGCCCGGTTCCCGGCACGAATCCACCCGGCGGACTTATGTCGAAGTCCGGTAAACCGGCCAGACAGTGGATGGTTTTTAGGCAGTTTTCCATCTGCCTCGGCGAATGCGGGCTGGTTCCCCTTATTCCGCCTCAGTTACACTATGTCAGCGATTGCTGCGCAAACAAGTTCTCCACGTACGCGTACACCACCATTACTCTACCACGCAAACATAGGGGTTACACTCGTCTGGTGTGAGACGTTCCCTGGGGGGTCCACCGGGCGCCGAACCGCACAATAACCCTGGGTTCGGCGTGGGGCGGCAGAGGGGTGGAGTGGACTGTGGTAATCGTCGTGGGGTAACGGCGGGGACGGAGTCTCTCCATCGTTTCTAGGTTCCCGGCTAACATACAATACAATGAATTTGTTGAAGCAATTGAACACTTTTGTTTGACCCTCTCTGGCACAAATTTTCTAGTGTCGCGACGTATTCATTTTGTAGTGAATAGTTTGATAAAAACCTTACTGAATAAAACTTTTTTTTTAAATAAAGACACATGGAAGGCAGAATCGTCACAGTTACTGAAGTGTGCCATATGTTTTCCTTTTATAAGATGTGAATATGGGACGAAATTATCATTTTTACCAAGATGCTCCTAGCAGAGTGGAAAATTAGGATCTTCAAACATTTCTTCTTCTGTAAACTATACGGTGAACAATTATAGCCGGCCGCGGTGGTCGAGCGGTTCTGGCGCTGCAGTCCGGAACCGCGGGACTGCTACGGTCACAGGTTCGAATCCTGCCTCGGGCATGGGTGTGTGTGATGTCCTTAGGTTAGTTAGGTTTAAGTAGTTCAAAGTTCTAGGGGACTTATGACCTAAGATGTTGAGTCCCATAGTGCTCAGAGCCATTTTTGAACAATTATACAGGGTGATTCAGGAGGAATGTGACATAATTTGTGATGTGATTTCATATGTGAAAATAAACCAAGAAAGTCCTCATGTGTCCGATTTTCGATTTTTACGGAAATGGAGAGGGTTGAAGATTATGAAGACAAGTGTGAATATTACTTACCGAAATGCTGTTTGGGCACTATGATGAACAAAGTAATGGTGAGACAGATGACTGATCCATCCTACTAAAGGTGTTCGAAAGCCCTCGATACACTTGTCAACATGCTGCAGGATGTTGCACATTGAACATCATCCTGGAAGGCTTTAATGTTGGCAACAGCGACAAGCTCTTCACACACCTTCGTAGAGTACTCATCCCCTTCATGCAGCACCATAAACAAAAGTCCAGTGGGGTAAGGTCAGGTGATCTGGCAGGCCAGTTGATGTGTGCGCTATGGCCAATCCATCATAGAGGAAATTTGATATTCGTGTATTGGGGCACTTGTCTAGTACAGCAAATCATGTTGCAGGTATATTTGCCATCACTGCTCTAATCTTATATCTTCCAAAAGTGCAGGTTGGTTCGCTATCAGGAAAGGTGTGTATGCTGCGGTTGTCATGTGATTTGGCATGAAAACAGTCCCTATCACTAGGCCATCAATAATAGCACACCAGACGTTCCTTGAGAACCCAAGTTGGAATCTTGTTTCCCTAGCATCATATGAGTTCTCCACCACCCATTTATGAGACCTGTGGACGTTTGTGATACTAATGCTTGTAAATGCAGCCTCATCTGTAAATAAAGTGTATTGCACAACGTCTCTGTATGCAGACAACCATTCACAAAACTGTTATCTTCTTACTGAGCCATTTAGAAGCAGATGTTGAATGGGCTGCATATGGAATGGGTACTATCCCTTGGAATGTAACGTGTGCCATGGTCGCATTTGTGGAATATTGGGTTGACGGCTAATGTACTACGTACTGGTGGTGGGACTCTGTTGCACCATTGCAATGGTGTCTTCCCTTTCCTCAACTGACTGGATGGCCTCACGTTCTGATCTTACGTGTACACTGTGTAGTGTTCTCGATTCGCATAATGTTTGAAAAACCTTGGGAAATACTTTGGCACAGGGGGCTTGTCAACCAGGGAAACATCTCTTGTATTCTGTCATAGCCACATGGGCACTGCCATTATAGTGCCTTTACACAAAAAACATGTCTGAATATTCTGCATGGGTGAACATATTTGGCATGTTGATATGCAAAGATGCAATGGATTTGCTCAGTTAATCAACACTTAAGCACGACATGCACATGGTCTAACGACTGCTCACTGATCCAGATCACGACTGCACACTGGGTACACTTGCTGCCGTTGCCTCGGTGTGACACGGGGCTGCTATCTGTTGGAGAATCCACACACCTCTTGTAGAACGGGTTAGTCCTTGCCCCACCAATATTCTGTACCCAACAGCACCTACACAGTATTTCGGCAAGTAATATTCACACTCGTCTTCACATTCATACATGGATGTATGTAGTCTTCAACCTGCTCCAGTTCTGTAACGATCGAAAGTCAGACAGATGAGGACTTTCTTGTTTTATTTTCACATGTAGAATCACCTCACAAATTATGTGGCATTTCTCCTGAATCAACCTGTATATTTAGTTGTACGATCCCACACAACTCACACGTAATTGATGAAAGGTTATGTGAAGAGGTGTGTGTGTGTTAGTCTAAGAATGCAAATGGCAAAATATATTAATAAAAACACTGAAGATATGTTTATCGCATGATGTTGAAATTCGACATACATGGTTATAACTGGGAACCAAGAGAGTGCAAAGAAACTGTGTGTCACACAGAGATGTGTCACAGCATTACAATGAATACGCATGCAGTTTTAAATCTTTCATAAGAGCATCTAGTGTAACCTAATCTGGAAAACAACGAGTTCAGATGACATTCTCCAGTGAGCTGAATACATGAGAAGTTACACAAAGTGTGGAAAGTTATCAAATTGTATACCAGAATAGCGTGTGGTGCACTCATTGGTTTACAGAAAATCATTATAACAAAGCAACAAAAGCCTTAAACCCAGAAGAAATTCACACAATAATTCCATCATTCCTGAGTTAAGCATTCAGGTTATTCTTCGGTGTTTCTAACAAAAGGACTGAAAATTAAATTGCAACATGGGTTTTGCGAAACAATAACATAAACAAAGTAAAGAGGCTTCATAGGTAATAAAAGTTTCTAACTTATACTCTGCAACTCTGTGTTGCGTGTGATGCCCCATCACTCATATCTGAGCGATCCAGCACAACAAGTGAAAAAATTCATCATTTGGTCATGACCAGAAACACACCACCAAAGATTACTAAATCATGCCAACTTTCATATCAATAGTAGTTCCTTCAGCAAAGTGTCAACAGATGTTTAGCTATTGTGGTTGTGGAAATGAGTGTCTAAAGTGGTCACTATCACTTTACAGTTGTCATGAGGACATCTCTGTCTCTTTTACATAGATGTATTTTTTGAGGGAAATAATGTGATATTGTTCCACAATGTTCTTGAGCATTCACAAGTATTTGCGAATGTTAATGATTGTTTTCTAATGTTCTGGAATTTTCTTGAATGATATAGGATACAAGGAGGCAACAGCACATATTGCATTGATCTGCACTCTTACAGAATTGGCTTAATTAATGAGTTGTGCAGCGCCCTAAACACAGAGTAACAACTCATAGAAAAGTGTATTCCTTCACAGACAGACAGTATGTAAAAATACTGGTTGTGTCATGAAAAAAAACTTCAGGAACGGAAATGATTAGATTCAACAAACAAATAAGTGAATACAGAATATGATAATAAAAGAAGAAAAATATTTAAATATATTCATACAATACTGAACCAAAACAAAAGAAGAAATTATACAAGAGAATATCTAAATGTGCTCAATGTTCATTTCAAGCTGTCATCAAAAAGCTTGTAAACAACATGATAGAAGCACAAATATTAACCATAATAAGCTTTAGGAAGCGCTAATTTCTGGTAAGAGGAAGGTACATTATTTTTATCATTAAAACACAAGAACCAGTATTCCAGTGTTGCAGAATGACTTCAAAACAATGTCCCGATTTCGACTGGATTTAATTATAAATGTAATAGATTTTCATATAGGGTTGACTCCAATTTGCATAGTTATAAAAAGTTGATAGTTTCCATAATTATGTATCACAGAATGGAAACCAGCGAAGCCTATTGCTTCATCTCTTTTCAAAGGAATCATTGCAGTCCATATGTAGCACTCACATAAAAAATCCTTTTTGCTCAACTAAAAAAAATGAAGCAGGCATACTAGTCCTAAATTTCAGAGCTCAGATTATTTCTAGGTACCTCAAGGAACAATAAACATTAAATATTAATTTTTGAACAGTACAAACAAATATGTATAACACTTCATTTCATAGGACATGCTGCTTAACACAATCAAAATAAGATGTTTTTCGAAACTCCATGAAATTAAGAAAGGAGAACAAACAGAATCTCCATGATAATAATGTTTGTACATTATTTTGTAAAGACAACTGAGGCTGAGTCAATCAGTGCTAGCAGTGGGTTTCCAAGTTACAGTATCCGAGTACACATGAAAGACATCATACATCTAATCTTAGTACCACACAATCAGGTTCAGTATAATGTACAAATATGAGGAAAGAAATTGATATTAGGCAATTTATATTAAATGGAAAGTGATTATAAACTTTCATCCATTCATAGCGGTAATGGTGAGTGCTGATATAAGATTTAAGAGCGCACTGCCTAACACAGTTTATATATTGATAATTTATGGTTTTATTGTCAACGATTCGCTTAAAATGACGCTCTAAATGCTTTTAAGAACCTCATGACCTGTCAACTGAAACTGGGTATTAAATAAAGAATTTTGGTGGCAGTCGAGGTGGTAATGATGACATCTTTCAATTTTTTGGAACCCTTGCCTCAGCTGGTAGTGGATGCAAGTAATTTCCTTTCCACACAGGACGATGAAATACTTTGATTTTCTTACTTTGCTAGAAGGTTAATAATGTAAACAGAGAGAATTACTGAGACTGTAGTAAAGAGTGTAAAGCATGTTGTTAAGTAAAACTGTTAGTTTATTAAATACTGCAGGTCACTGAAGTCCACTTATGATGGGGCCACATGCCCACTACGAGAATAGGAAACTGTAACGAAATTATCTGAAATAATGTTTTAAAAGCAAGGTGTAGCGCAGATTATATGAATAATTATACAAAATAGGAACAGAATAAAGCCCATTGACACAGTGCGCGGCGGCCGCAGGTTCGAATCCTGCCTCGGGCATGGATTTATGTGATGTCCTTAGGTTGGTTAGGTTTAAGTAGTTCTAAGTTCTAGGGGACTGATGACCTCAGAAGTTAAGTCCCATAGTGCTCAGAGCCATTTGAACCATTTTTTTTTGACACAGTGCGCACACATCATAAAAACAACAAATAATAGAAAACAATATGTATAAAAACATATATGGAAGAGGTTTTAGGTCCAGGAGGTGGCGATGAAAAAATATCTACTCTCTCTATCTTACACAGTGAATCACATAATAATTCGACTGGCATTAGCAAAGCTGCGTTGCAGGAATTAAAAGTGAAGTCATTCGAGATTCACTAGGGGAACATAGTCTCCCAATCATCTACATCAACATCTACATTTATACTCCGCAAGCCATCCAACGGTGTGTAGCGGAGGGCACTTTACGTGCCACTGTCATTACCTCCCTTTCCTGTTCCAGTCGCGTATGGTTCGCGGGAAGAACGACTGTCTGAAAGCCTCCGTGCGCGCTCTAATCTCTCTAATTTTAGATTCGTGATCTCCTCGGGAGGTATAAGTAGGAGGAAGCAATATATTCGATACCTCATCCAGAAACGCACCCTCTCGAAACCTGGCGAGCAAGCTACACCGCGATGCAGAGCGCCTCTCTTGCAGAGTCTGCCACTTGAGTTTGTTAAACACCTCCGTAACGCTATCACGCTTACCAAATAACCCTGTGACGAAACGCGCCGCTCTTCTTTGGATCTTCTCTATCTCCTCCGTCAACCCGATCTGGTACGGATCCCACACTGATGAGCAATACTCAAGTATAGGTCGAACGAGTGTTTTGTAAGCCACCTCCTTTGTTGATGGACTACATTTTCTAAGGACTCTCCCAATGAATCTCAACCTGGCACCTTACCAACAATTAATTTTATATGATAATTCCACTTCAAATCGTTCCGTACACATACTCCCAGATATTTTACAGAAGTAACTGCTACCAGTGTTTGTTCCGCTATCATATAATCATACAATAAAGGATCCTTCTTTCTATGTATTCGCAATACATTACATTTGTCTATGTTAAGGGTCAGTTGCCACTCCCTGCACCAAGTGCCTATCCGCTGCAGATCTTCCTGCATTTCGCTACAATTTTCTAATGCTGCAACTTCTCTGTATACTACAGCATCATCCACGAAAAGCCGCATGGAACTTCCGACACTATCTACTAGGTCATTTATACATATTGTGAAAAGCAATGGTCCCATAACACTCCCCTGTGGCACGCCAGAGGTTACTTTAACGTCTGTAGACCTCTCTCCATTGAGAAAAACATGCTGTGTTTTGTTTGCTAAAAACTCTTCAATTCAGCCACACAGCTGGTCTGATATTCCGTAGGCTCTTAGTTTGTTTATCAGGCGACAGTGCGGAACTGTATCGAACGCCTTCCGGAAGTCAAGAAAAAGAGCATCTACCTGGGAGCCTGTATCTAATATTTTCTGGGTCTCAAGAACAAATAAAGCGAGCTGGGCCTCACACGATCGCAGTTTCTGGAATCCATGTTGATTCTTACAGAGTAGATTCTGGGTTTCCAAAAACGACATGATACTCGAGCAAAAAACATGTTCTAAAATTCTACAACAGATTGACATCAGAGATATAGGTCTATAGTTTTGCGCATCTGCTTGACGACCTTTCTTGAAGACTGGGACTACCTGTGCTCTTTTCCAATCATTTGGAACCTTCCGTTCCTCTAGAGACTTGCGGTACACGGCTGTTAGAAGGGGGGCAAGTTCTTTCGCGTACTCTGTATAGAATCGAATTGGTAGCCCGTCAGGTTCAGTGGACTTCCTCTGTTGAGTGATTCCAGTTGCTTTTCTATTCCTTGGACACTTATCATAGGCAAATGTATCATGATAAGACGAAAGACAAGGTATATTACCCACAAACACATTGGAACACATTTCACTCCCCGGGTGAGAAAGTTAGGGAGCGACATAGAATTAATCGAAAGTGATGAGTGTTAATGACGAAGTCACAGGATTAACGCTTCCAAAACAAGGAAAATACTTTAAGAGGGGTAGGACGTCAAACGGGCCAACTTGGAGCAGGAGATGCACCACAGGAAATTTTAATTTCCACTGTCTACACTTTGGCAAATAAATTCATAAAACTTTGTCAGCATGACCAGGAAGGATTCAGGATTCACACTCATAGCAGTGGAAGTTCAAAAACATAACAAAATGTTTTTTTTGTCATGTGAAATTTCATAATTTTTTCACTTACTATTGGCTGCATTTGTTGCTATAGGTACGATTTTCTTCTTAAGTAAAAGAGATTTTTCGAGGAATTTTGCACTGATTATTAAACACAAACTCCTTAACGCACTACTCTAGAGTTTTCCAAACCTATTAAAAATTATGGTAAAAATTGAGGTAATTAACTATAAAATTTGAGTTATTTCTAAACATGAAGTTTAAAACGTAGCAGCTCATTCATTTTTTCATACATTAAATAAATTCGAGACTTCCATGCACCTGTAAGTATGGTTTGTATGCTGTACTAATTCCATCGAAGAATCTCTCTTACTTACGAAGAAAAGTGTACCTATAGCAACAAAAGCAGCCAATAGTAAGTGAAAAGGTGGTGAAATTTGACATGTAAAAAAAAAAATCATTTTGTTATGTTTTTGAACTTCCACTGCTTTGAGTGTCAATCCTGAATCCTTCCTGGTCACGCTGACAAAGTTTTATGAATTTATTTGCAAAAGTATAGGCAGTGGAAATTAAAATGTCCTGTGATGCCTTTCCTGCTCCAAGTCAGCCCGTTTGTTGTCCTGCCCCACTTAAGCTTGCTTTTATGTTATAGACAGATTTCGTTCCCTTTCTTATCTGATATAAGACTGGGATAAAAAAATTCCACTCAGCAACGCTTGATAAATAGCTAAAGTAGCGATAAAAATTGGTTCCGCCAAATGTGTATTTCCATACCTTGCAACTAACGCACCAAATCAGTTTTTGTGCATTACTATTTTAGTGCATAGATGCGTAATTCACTCGTTTGCAATGTTTTGACGTCGGCTTGGAAGTAAATGGGACAACACATACAAGAGCCCTGGGAAAGCGTGTAGTTCTGGCGGCGGCAGCTGGCCTTACTTGGTGACGTTGATCTGGTCCTCGACTTCGACGCTGCCCAGCCGGCGGTACACGGAGAAGAGCGTCCTGTTGTCCCTGCCGCCGGACCCGCGGCCGTCGATCACAATGTACACGTAGCGCCGCGAAGTCGTGAAGTAGCTGTTCAGGTCCACCGCGTACGAGTCGTCCACCTGCTGGGAACCCGGGCCCGCGTACCTGCCACAGAACACCTCTGTGTCTCACATTACGTAAAAGCGAGTCGCGAAATTAAAGTATGGCGTGTCGTATTGTGACTGAGCTTGCAGAATCACATACATAAAAGTCACTCACAACTCAAATATTTCCTTTTAAGAGACAGTACTGCCAAACGTTGATATGTAAATAAATAAATGCCCTCTAAAATAACCACATACAATAAAAATTCACAGAAAAATCAGTCGCAAAAATGATTCACATAGTTAAGTATGCATAATTTGGGCTGTTGCATAAATTCGAAGCGTTTTTTCCGTAAGTTTAATGAACACTACAGATACATGCCAGACATTTAAGTGATCAATAATACAGTCTCCTTCACCATTTAGAACACTGAGCCAACGCTGAGGAAACTTTTCGATTCCACAGCTGTAGAAATCACGTTGTTTTGAGGCGAAGAACTCGTCGTACCATGTTGGGAGCACACTTTCATTCGAAAAGGAACTTCCTTGGATAGCGGAAAATGTGAAAATCTGAGGGCGCAAGATCAGTGATCCGTGTGTGGCTCGTGTTCGTACCATCTCTAATTTAACACCTTGTTTTCACCTAAGTCGAAACAAAGCCCCGGGAGTAGACAACCTTCCATATAACTACTTACAGCCTTGGGAGAGCCAGTCCTGACGAAACTCTACCATCTGGTGAGCAAGAATAATATAATAACTCCAATCCCAAAGAAAGCAGGTGTTGACAGATGTGAAAATTACCGAACTATCAGTTTAATAAGTCACAGTTGCAAAATACTAGCGCGAATTCTTTGCAGACGAATGGAAAAACTGGTAGAAACCGACCTCAGGGAAGATCAGTTTGGATTCCGTAGAAATGGTGGAACACGTGAGGCAATACTGACCCTACGACTTATCTTAGACGAAAGATTAAGGAAAGGCAAACCCACGTTTCTAGCATTTGTAGACTTAGAGAAAGCTTTTGACAATGTTGACTGGAATACTCTCTTTCAAATTCTAAAGGTGGCAGGGGTAAAATATAGGGAGCGAAAGGCTATTTATAATTTGTACAGAAACCAGATGGCAGTTATAAGAGTCGAGGGACATGAAAGGGAAGCAGTGGTTAGTAAGGGGTGAGACAGGGTTGTAGCATCTCCCCGATGCTATTCAATCTGTATATTCAACAAGCAGTAAAGGAAACAAAAGAAAAGTTCGGAGTAGGTATTAAAATCCATGGAGACGAAATAAAAACTTTGAGGTTCGCAGATGACATTGTAATTCTGTCAGAGACAGCAAAGGACTTGGAAGAGCAGTTGAATGGAATGGACAGTGTCTTGAAAGGAGGATATAAGATGAACATCAACAAAAGCAAAACGAGGATAATGGAATGCAGTCGAATTAAGTCGGGTGATGCTGAATTAGATTAGGAAATGAGACACTTAAAGTAGTAAAGGAGTTTTGCTATTTGGGGAGCAAAATAACTGATGATGGTCGAAGTAGAGAGGATATAAAATGTAGACTGGCAATGCCAAGGAAAGCGTTTCTGAAGAAGAGAAATTTGTTAACATCGAGTATTGATTTAAGCGTCAGGAAGTCGTTACTGAAAGTATTTGTATGGAGTGTAGACATGTATAGAAGTGGAACATGGACGATAAATAGTTTAGACAAGAAGAGAATAGAAGCTTTCGAAATGTGGTGCTACAGAAGAATGCTGAAGATTAGATGGGTAGATCACATAACTAATGAGGAGGTATTGAGTAGAATTGGGGAGAAGAGAAGTTTGTGGCACAACTTGACTAGAAGAAGGGATCGGTTGGTAGGACATGTTCTGAGGCATCAAGGGATCATCAATTTAGTACTGGAGGGCAGCGCGGAGGGTAAAAATCGTAGAGGGAGACCAAGAGATGAATACACTAAGCAGATTGAGAAGGATGTAGGCTGCAGTAGGTACTGGGAGATGAAGAAGCTTGCACAGGATAGAGTAGCATGGAGAGCTGCATGAAACCAGTCTCAGGAGTGAAGACCACAACAAGAACATTTCACCATACTGCTGCCTTGTTATGTTAATTTCTAATGACTGGCGTCAGTGATTTGCTACCTTGCCTGCCCGTGAGCAGCAGCAGCGCTTATCGAGATAGGCCCTGCTGTATTATCTTTGCTGGACTGCTATTACTTCGTGGTGGTGTGTCAGCAGTTATTCCGGGCCTGGCAGTGCTTGTGTTGGCACACGGCACAAGTTCAGTCGCGGCGCGGCAGCAGTGAAGTCCGGATCGCCATGTCTCGCCCGACGGTTGCCGACACACAAGATTGGAGTGGGGACTACTTTTATTGGTCGGCGGTCGGTCGTATTGCCGGACGACAATAATTCGGCTGGCGACCGCTTATGGGTTGGCTGTGTGTGCCCACTCGTGATTCGTCCCTGTTATTGTACAGTAACTGCCGTTAGCATTGTCTAGTTCTTCGTGCAAGTGTTCGTAGTTTGTGTGATTTTGACTGACAAGTTATTTTAAATCAGGAATTCTCGGCGGGGCGTATTTTTGCCGGGTTCCGCTGGTGGTTTCTATGCGTCATCGGAGAGTGTGGCGCTGTTCCTATCGCTACACTACTGGCCATTAAAATTGCCACACCAAGAAGAAATGTAGGTGATAAACGGTTATTCATTGCACAAATATATTATACTAGAACTGACATGTGATTACATTTTCATGCAGTTTGGGTGTATTGATCCTGAGAAATCAGTACCCAGAACAACAACCTCTGGCCGTAATAACGGCCTTGATACGCCTGGGCACTGAGTCAAACAGAACTTGGATGGCGTGTACAGGTACAGCTGCCCATGCAGCTTCAACACGATACCACAGTCCATCAAGAGTAGTGACTGGCGCATTGTGACGAGCCAGTTGCTCGCCCGCCATTGACCAGACGTTTTCGGTTGGTGAGAGATCTGGAGAATGTGCTGGCCAGGACAGCAGTCGAACATTTTCTGTATCCAGAAAGGCCCGTAGAGGACCTGCAACATGAGGACGTGCATTATCCTGCTGAAATGTAGGGTTTCGCAGGGCTTGGATGAAGGGTAGAGCCACGGGTCGTAACATACCTGAAATATAACGTCCACTGTTCAAAGTGCCGTCAATGTGAACAAGAGATGACCGAGACGTGTAACAATGGCACCCCATACCATCACGCCGAATGATACGCCAGTATGGCGATGACGCATACACGCTCTCAATGTGCGTTCACCGCGATGACGCCAAGCACGGATGTGACTATCATGATGCTGTAAACAGAACCTGGATTCATCCGAAAAAATGACGTTTTGCCATTCGTGCACCCAGGTTTGTCGTTGAGTACACCATTGCAGGTAACCACAGCCATCGTCTCTGAGCTGATAGTCCATGCTGCTATAAACGTTGTCGAACTATTCGTGCAGATGATTGTTGTCTTGAAAACGTCCCCATCTGTCGACTCAGGGATCGAGACGTGACTGCACGATCCGTTACAGCCATGCGGATAAGATGCCTGTCATCTCGACTGCTAATGATATGAGGCCGTTAGGATCCAGCACGGCAATCCGTATTACCCTCCTGAATCCACCGATTCCACATTCTGCTAACAGTCATTGGATCTCGGCCAACGCGAGCAGCAATATCGCGATACGATAAACCGCAATCGCGATAGGCTACAATCCGACCTTTATCAAAGTCGGAAATGTGATGGTACCCATTTCTCCTCCTTACACGAGACATCACAACAACGTTTCACCAGGCACCGCCGGTCAACTGCTGTTTGTGTATGAGAAATCGGTTGGTTGTAGGTGTCGCCACCGGCGCCAAGCTTGTGTGAATGCTCTGAAAAGCTAATCATTTGCATATCACAGCATCTTCTTCCTGTCAAAATTCGCGTTTGTAGCACGTCATCTTCGTGGTGTAGCAGTTTTAATGGCCAGTAGTGTACGAGGTCCGTGGCTCACCGACCCTGGACACGAAAGTTGACTTTTGATTTAACCTACCAGCAAGTCAAGACTGTTCACATTGTGTCGTTTGGAGTTCGTTGTCGGCTGTTGGGGTATTCCCGAGAGCAACAACGTGGTTTTCAAGTTGGAAAATTCTAGCCACCCTCCAGTGGAGTTTCACTGTATTTGGTTATTTGAATTGAAGTGCACCAGCTGAATGTTCTGCCTTGTGGCCGTTAACGTTCCGGTTACCTGCCCTGGTCGTTGACGTAAATTTCAGGCAGTGTAGTTTCCTCATCGTGTTGTTGCTGTCCAGCACGGTGTGTAGTTTGACAGCTCCGTGTATGATTGGTTGTGGGCGCCAATATCTTCTACGTTGTTCCGTTGAACTCCCTGTTGCGCCCTGGTCGGGTGAAGTGGAAGTTATCTTGTCGGTGGGTCCGCTGACTGTCGGTCGGTTGGGTTGTCGTCAGATGGTGAATGGTTGGCCCGACTGCCTGTCTCACCTAAGCGAGCGTTAGTGTTTGAATTACAGGCCGACCCTCGAACATCTGGGCTGGCTGGCTCTGAGCACTATGGAACTTAACATCTGAGATCATCAGTCCCCTAGAACTTAGAACTACTTAAATCTAACTAACCTAAGGACATCACACACATCCATGCCAGAGGCAGGATTCGAACCTGTGACCGTAGCGGTCGCGCGGTTCCAAACTGTAGCGCCTAGAACCGCTCGACCACACCGGCCGACTCGAGTGTTAACTGACAGACGCTTATTTTGGCCCCTTTCCACAGTTATACTATCTGTCCTGTCCTGCGAGTTTAGCAGGGCGCTTCAATCAGGTTAATACGGTGGGCGCGGAATGGCATCCCAACCCAGCTCCCGTGCAGCGTTCTCTGTCAGTGTACCAGAATGCGGGCAGCCGTTTTCGTGGAGTAGATTCACTTCACGCCATCTTCTTAGTCATTCTTCTTGGACTGTATTTGCAATACGTCCCAGCTGTTAACAATAAATGTCAACAGTGATTGTTACACCTTGATAAAGCAATAGTGATTGTTACACCTTGATAAAGCAATTCACAGCACACCACACCATCGCTATTCACCAGAAGCATAACAACTTTTTCGGATGGACGAGGTCTTTGTACAGGGAGTTGCTGCTTTCTTTGGGCTCAACTGTCCTTCTCTTTTTCTTACGTTAGCATAAAAAAATGGTTCAAATGGCTCTGAGCACTATGGGACTCAACATCTGTGGTCATAAGTCCCCTAGAACTTAGAACTACTTAAACCTAACTAACCTAAGGGCATCACACACATCCATGCCCGAGGCAGGATTCGAACCTGCGACCGTAGCGGTCACGCGGTTCCAGACTGAAGCGCCTAGAACCGCACGGCCACGCCGGCCGGCGTTAGCATAAAGACACCGTTTCTCGTCACCAGTAACAATACAGGATAGGAATGGTCGGTGTTGCTCACGAGCTAACTGATGACGATCTTCACCAAACCCTGAAGGTTTTCCTGAACATGGAGAGGCACTAATGCCAAAATAGTCCTTCCTTAAACGAGAAAATCATGTTCTTGCCATACTCTGACCAATGAATGGCATTGTCTCAATACACGACGCAAATCTTTTAGCTGCCGCCACTGCTGTTACCACCTGTACTGAATTCAAACAGAAGAATGCGCCGGAAATCTTCGGTTTCTCCAGTTAGAACTCCATTTTCTAGAGTCCGGAGCTCCACTCACTATCTCCAAATGGCAAAATGATAATATGTAAAAATCAAATAACAACAGTAAACTACAAATCAAAAATGATAATCGGTAAATAAATGGAATATGACCACGCAAGACAAAAACGCTACGAACGTATGCACCAACCTAATATAACACCATCAGCAGGGACCAACGAAATGTCAACGACGCCGCTGCCTTCCCAACCCGGAATACACAATGCAAAGTCAATAAGTTTTTATTTAAGCTATCTCTTTCAACATAAAATACTAAATTGTTAAGGCCTTCGCTGCCACTTGTTGGGTATCACTTTTGGATTTCTGTTTCGGCTTCTATGTCCGACCTTTGCTTAGCAGTTTCTCTGATTCTCCAGCACGAGTGGCTGGAATTGTTAAACGTTCACCTTTCCATCCCTGGTGGCGCCACAGCCAATACGTCAACCTAAAACACATTTCGTGAAATGACTTCGCTGAGGCACAGTTCCTATCCTAATCTACTTTACATATTAACTGGGAAAACCAACGCAGCTGTAGTAAGGTAAACGAATCAGCACATCTGACCAGAGCTCTGATATATCAGAGTGAAACCTATTTTGCATTAACAAGCCGAGAGTCTTCGTCAACGAATCTCTCCTGTGAGCAGTCTCCACACCCAGTGAGCTCACACAATGAATGTTTTTGATAGCCAGTTAGAGGCCAGTACTTCCTTCCAACATTAATTGTTGCTGTCAATTCTATTTATAATTCACTGCATGGATTGTAAAAAAAAAAAGACATTGTTTTCCCAGATGAGATCTCTTCTGAACAGCACGTTGCAAGATATCCCAGATATGCTCAATAATGTTCATGTCTGGGGAGTTTGGTGGCCAGCCGGGGACTCTAAGCTCAGAAGAGTATTCCTGGAGCCACTTTGTAGCAATTCTGGACGTGTGGTTTTTTTTTGTGGTTTTAGGGCGCAAAACTTCTATGGTCATTAGCGCCCACGGCCGTGTGGGGTGTCGCATTGTCCTACTGGAATTGCCTAAATCCGTCGGAATGCACAATGGACCATTCATGGATGCAGATAATCAGACAGAATACTTAGGTACGTGTCACGTGTCAGAGTCGTATCTAGACGTATCATAGGTCTCATATCACTCCAGCTGCGCACACCCCACACCATACAGAGCCTCCACCAGCTTGAACAGTCTCCTGCTGACATGCAAGGCCTATGGTATCATGAGGTTGTCTCCATACCCATACACGTCCATCAGCTCGATACAATTTTAAACGAGACTCGTCCGACCAGGCAACATGTTTCCAGTCATCAACAGTCCAGTGTCGGTGTTCACGGGCCCCGGTGAGGCGTAAAGCTTTGTGTCGTGCAGTTATCAAGGGTACACGGATGGGTCTTCGCCTCCGAAAGCCCATATTGATGTTTCTGTGAATGGTTCGCACGCTGACACTTGTTCAAAAATGGTTCAAATGGCTCTGAGTACTATGGGACTTAACATCTGAGGCCATCAGTCCCCTAGAACTTAGCACTACTTAAACCTAACTAACCTAAGGACAACACACACATCCATGCCCGAGGCAGGATTCGAACCTGCGACCTTAGCGGTCTCGAGGTTCCAGACTCAAGCGCCAAGAACCGCTTTGCCACACCGGCCAACTGACACTTGTTGATGACCCGGCATTGAAATCTGCAGCAATTTGCGGAAGGGTTGCACTTCTGTCGCGTTGAACGATTATCTGTAGTCGTCGTTGGTCCCGTTCTTGCAGGATCTTTTTCCGGCCGCAGCAATGTTGGACATTTTATGTTTTAACGGATTCCTGATATTCACGGTACACTCGTGAAATGGTCGAACAGGAAAATCCCCACTTCATCGGTACCTAGGAGATGTTGTGTCACATCGCTCGTGCGCCGACTATAACACCACGTTCAAACTCACTTAAATCTTGATAACGTGTCATTGTAGCAGCAGTAAACGATCTATCACTTGCGCCAGACACTTGTCTTATAGAGGCGTTGCCGACTGCAGCGCCGTATTCTGCCTGTTTGCATATCTCTGTATTTGGAAACGCTTGCCTATACCTGTTTCTGTGGCGGTTCAGTGTATCTTTACCTGTTTGCTTTGAACTGAGGTAATACTTTCTTAACAAACAAGACATAGACAAGTTACATGCAGCGCTGGGATTCGTGGCGGAAACTGCTGTTATTTAAGTGTGCACGACCTGCTGGGCCGCTGAATCACTCATCACGGTCGAGTAGCGGTTTCTGTTGCCACCAGCCTGTCGATATTCGTCATGTGGGCGGCAGTACATCTGGTCTCCTACGAAGAGCGAGTCTATCCTAAACGTTGGGCCACTATTTACGTGAAGGGGGTATACCTTCCAATTCTCAACGTACATTCACACCATGCTTTAGATACCCACGGCGCCTGGCATTAAGACCTTTTTATCTTCTTAGACATGTGTTCGTTCCATTACAAACCGCAGGATGCTGGAGGATGCAGCTATATGCAACAGGCCCTAAACGTATAAACCCTTAATTGAAGTTCGAAATATCAACACATTTGAGAAATTTTTTGATTCTCAAATCGAAAATTGTCTTGGAAATCATGGCATTAGTCCAAACAAACAGTTTGTTTTTCAGAAAAATGGAAATGAGATAAAATAAACAACTTTGTTGAGAACATAAGCACAGCATTCAGGAAAGAGCACGAGGGTTGCAGTTGTCCCTTCTTTTCGATACTGTAAACTATACCTTGCTGTTTACAGACTTGATCAGTTTCGAAATAGTGGCAATGTTGTACAATGGATTAAATCCTATTAATGGGACAGAAAACAAAGAGTACTCTGCAGGAACACTTTAAAGGGGCAAATAATTGTTCTGGAAAACCACATCTCAAGGCGTTCCACACGGATCCATACTAGGCTCAATTCTATTTTTACCCAATATGGATCATTTACAGACAAAACTAGGTTCCCTATTAGTTTTTTTAACCAGATACTTCTGTGGTAGTTGAAAAAGAGAATGAAGACAAAACCTCTGAGTGGATGATCAGTAATGTAATTGAGAACCTTACAATCAAAATGAGGCCAGAATAAGATGTTGTATTATAACTGAATTTACACAAAAATTTCAGCTCACACACACACACACACACACACACACTGATCACCTAGCAAACAAATTAAGCAGCTTCACATTTGTAATTCCGTCGTTGTCAACTGCAATTCATACGGACCGACAAAAATTAGCGTGTAGCTATTCTTATCAGCTTAATATCTGATACGTCCTGCATCGCAGATTGTTTATGAAGTCGGCAGTACCTCGTTCTGGCCTCCTGGTAGCAGTAGCTCGCACTGGCCTCGAGCTCTACAGTAGTTCCTGAAATCATTATTCACATACAGACATAAAAATGCGGCGGAGGACTAAGTTATAATATGTATGGATGATTCCTAGAAGCTCTGCCATTCACTCGTAGGTGACAATGGCACCGTTCTCAAAATCATTATAGTTCAGCCTATTTGTACGAAATATTTATAAATTATATACAGATGAAAGTATGTCTTCCATGATGGGCTAATAAAATGATGAAATAATAAAATAAACAGAAGTGAGGTGGAAAGATCAAACGAATGGAAGTACTTATTCCACGAAGGAAATTTTTGTCAGTTTGTGAAACGGTCCTCCTGTCTCATCCTCAAAACTTGCATGGCGTCGCGCTGCTGTTGCTGCCAGAATGTACGCAGGCTTTGCGGTGTGGGGACCGCCGGAAAAATCACGCCAAGCATTGCTCCACAAGTTTGCTCGGGAACAATTGCTGGTGAACCCAGATTAGTCCTCAGCACGACTACAATATGAAATCAGTCTCAATAAATGTCACTAGACTTCATTTTGAACCGCGAGACAGGGTTAAAATCTTCACTGTTCCACTACCACTAATAATGCCATCTACTTTCGGAAGAGTCTCAGATGCGACCATTAGCTTGGAAAACGAGCACTGCAAAAGGTCACAACACTGTCACTAGCTGGTTTATGGTAACTTCTGCCGATAATGTTCTCCAAAGACAAAACAGAATTATAATATAAAGACAAGGAAAAGGGAGAAGTACACACTCAAAAACACATTTCCAATTGAACCCATCACTCAACTCCATGACCCTGCTGCAGCAACAGTAATTAATTTCAAAAAGCCTTTCACACCAGAATTTTTTTTCTTTTCGGAATACATTTCTAATTGTTTGCTATCAACTTATGAATCTTTACTTCCCTACGTTAAGGTATTTGGTCATACAGTTTGAGCTGCTCGGTGGGAAGCTTAAAGTTTTTTTTCCCCTTTTGCTGTATATATAAGCAAAGTAATTTTTCTCAAATAATTCCTGCCTTGCAGAAAAAAATATAATAATTTCACAAATATATAAGAATGGGCCAGTTAATAGCTGGTTAAAGTGGCGAAGTGGTTCTTTCTTGTGTATATATTGCAAATGGTTTATGAATCTTTAATATCTGTACTACGTTAGTCGAGACTCCCAATGGCCAATACCCCGTTAACAATATGACTGGCACGAGCTGCTTCCGACTCCTTAAACAATCTGCGATGATGACGTGTCATATGTTAATCTAATAAGAATAGAGTTTTTCACACACAATGAAAGTTTAAGGGGCGTGAAGGGAAATGCAGGAAATAGTAAGTACAGAAATTACCACTACGCCAGATATATCATATAAATGGCAACAACAACACGATATCTGTATAATCAAAATAGTAAGACGATGATCTTGACTTCTGCTACAACATCCAATGCAACTAATTTCTAAAGGTAAAGGATGGTATGTTGGATAACAGTATACTCAGTACGACTCTCATGGTATAATTTTTTGTTTTGTACCCATGTGCTCGTGCTGAAATATGCGAATTGCACGATCATTTGATCAAAGCCACAAAACGAAACTTCAATACTCTACCGAGAAGGAAGTAAGAAGTGTCAAATGGCGAAAACAATATCATTTAGACATTTGGTATGTTTTTCCATGTCGCTGTCTCTGAAGAAGTCGAAACATCTTTGTTTCACGCTTACCCTAATTTTCCAGAATCATTTTGCGCTCTACCTGCAGGATTTTGAACGTTTATGTGTTGTAGCAGGACTGCACAGCCTTTAACATACTCATAGACGCGCACAGCGGTGTACTCACACGTATACGATGGCGGGCCTCTTCTCAGAGGTGCGGGGATCGAGCCCCGGCGGCAGCCAGAGCCGTACCTGCGCGCGCAGCCCGCCCCCCACCTCCACCCAGTCGTCCAGGTGGCGCGGCTGCTGCTTCCTCAGCAGCTGCGTCCGCAGATCCTCGTTGTCCACCCACTGCAGCACGTCGCCTGCCACACAAGCAAGAACTCCGTGTCAGGATACTTTAACGTAACCCTTGGTCTACCATTGGTACATACACCGAGGTGACGAAAGTCATGGAATAGTGGCTCTGAGCACTATGGGACTTAACATCTATGGTCATCAGTCCCCTAGAACTTAGAACTACTTAAACCTAACTAACCTAAGGACAGCACACAACACCCAGCCATCACGAGGCAGAGAAAATCCCTGACGCCGCCGGGAATCGAACCCGGGAACCCGGGCGTGGGAAGCGAGAACGCTACCGCACGACCACGAGATGCGGGCATGGAATAGTGATATGCGCATATACAGACGGGGGTAGTATCACGTACACAGGGTGTAATAGGGCAGTGCATTGACTGAGTTGTCATTTCTACTCAGGTGGTTCATTTGAAAAGGCTTCCGATGTGCCTGGGGCCGCATTAAGGTAATTAACAGTCTTTGAACGCGGAATGGTAGCTGGAGCTATCGTTAGGAATCCGATATTCCAAAGTCCACAGTGTCCAAAGTGTGCAGATAACATCATATTTCACGTGTTACCTCTCATCAGTGACAACACAGTGGTCGACGGCCATCACTTAACGACCGAGAGCAGCAGCGTTTGGGTGGAGTTGTCAGTGCTGACAGACAAGAAACAATACGTAAAACAACACAGAAATCAACATGGAACATACGATGAACGTGTCCATTAGAACAGTGCGGCAAAATCTGGCGTTAGTGGCCTATGGCAACAGATGATCAACACTAGTGCATTTGCTAACAGCACGACACCGCCTGCAGTACCATATCGGTCGGACCCTAAAACCATGGCCTGATCAGTTGGGTCCCGATTACAGATGGTAAAAGCTTATGGTAGGGTTTGAGTGTGACGCAGTCCCCATGAAGCCATGGACCCAAGTTCCCAACGAAGCTCTGTGCACGAGGGTGATGGCTCCATAACGGTGTGGGCTGTATTTACATGGATCGTTCACTGTGTAAATGGTTATTTACGGCTACTTGGAGACCATTTGCACCCATTCCTGGACTTCAAGTTCCTAAACAACGACGGAATTTTTATGGATAACAATGGCGTCATATCACCAGGCCACAAGTGTACGCAACTGATTTGAAGAACATTCTAGACAATTCGAGAGAATGATTTGGCCACTTGTCATAAATCCCATCGAGCACTTATGGAACTTAATGGAGAGATCAGTCCGTGTACAAAATCCTGCACCGTCAACACTTGTGCATTTGTGAACGGCTACTGAGGCGCCACGGCTCAATGATTCCATACAATGTCGAGTTGCTGCTAAAGGAGGTCCGACACGATATTTAGAGATATCCCATGTTTTTTGTCACGTCTGTGGCTAGTGTCCCGAGACAATTTATCAGTAGGGCCGGTTTAATCACAAGAGACACAAACCGTCGTTAGGAGCGCCAAGTTGAGAGAGGCGCCAGAGATGCTGAAGAGCAAAAATTGTATACAGTTTGTGTGGTGTCACCGCCAGACACCACACTTGCTAGGTGGTAGCTTTAAATCGGCCGCGCTCCATTAGTACATGTCGGACCCGCATGTCGCCACTGTCAGGGATCGCAGACCGAGCGCCACCACAAGGCAGGTCTCGAGATACGGACTAGCACTCGCCCCAGTTGTACGGGCGACGTAGCTAGCGACTATACTGACGAAGCCTCGCTCCTTTGCCGAGCCGATAGATAGAATAGCCTTCAGCTAAGTCAATGGCTACGACCTGGCAAGGCGCCATTAGTAACATTGCATGTATCTAAAGAGTCTCACTTGTATCGCCACAATCTCCAGATGTACCAAAAGGATGGATTAAAGTTAAGTATTGCAGAAGCTACGTACTTTTCTTTATAGCATTCATTACGTATCCTGTTTCAGACCCCACGCCATCCTGCTTTAGCTTAGCGCGTGCCTTTCGGCTTCCTCTCATTGTGTCTAGGCTGTCTTGTCTAGACACAACAGTTTGCATCACAATTAGTAGCGAAAACTGACACACGTGAAAGCGTAGGAGGAAGAATGGCAGGAAGGGCGAGGGGGGAGGGGGGATCCGATTTGTAAGTCGCTTGTGTGAAATATTGTTCTCGAATCAGCCCTGGTTTTCAGAGAATAAGTGGGAATTTGCTGCATGTTATTGCCATGCGCTCATGTCCTATCGATAAAGGGAAACCTGTTAATGGTTTGTAGAATTCCTATTATTACTGCTTGCACCCGTAGGCTGCACACTCTTGAAGTTTCATTGTTAACCCTCTGATCCACTCCGTTCTGCCCCATATTGTTGTATCGAATCAGTTCGCTTTATGTAGACAGGCAGCCCAGTAAATATAACTGAAAAGCGGACTGCTGTTGCATCTTCCCGGACGAATCGTGTCAGAGAAGTGAACGCACATATTGAGCTCCGGTACGTCACAAATAGTCCCCACATACAGGAACTGCAATGTGAAAAACTTAGAACCATGCTCTATCCACTAAAGTCAGTCGTTTTTCTTTATGTCTTGTATCTTTTGGCCAGTCCTCTTCTCAACCCCTGGAGGTACTTAAGAATAACCTGGTATGTCCCATCCGTCCTCACATTGGAAAACTAAACAGCGGGACATATTTTTTTTTCATATTGATACTTCTCACTATGAGGCTAACTAAAGTAACCACAAACCAGTATCTTTCACTCCAAAAAACAAGGTAACTTTCACTCCGAAAAAAAAGTAGTGAAAGGTCTGAAGTCTAAACGGCCCCTAACATCGATGATCTGCAGGACCCCTGTTCCGCATATGTACTCGCCTTTTTTTTACAGATTATTCTACGTCCACGTAAAATGTGAAGGTGAAATCTAATAAAATTTTGTGTTGCTAATTTAAGCATTAGGTTGTCATTTACGAATTAGAAGACTCTCCATCATAGATTTGAAACAATTTTTTTATAGCACTACTTGCTTCAACAGCCCACACATCGAAAGTAACAAAGTGACCAGTGTGATGTTGCTCTTGTCTTCACTAAGTGACGAGGGCAAGGTTTCTACCATCACTGCAACTGTCAACAAGAAGAACTGCCAATTGTCAGCCGTTTCTGGCGCTGACTTGCACAGATTGTATTAAAATTAATTATATATCAATGTAAAATTCTTGGGTTTCCAGTGGAGTGACTTTGTCGAAATGTCGCGGCGTTTCGGCGAGTGTCACTTCCATCACCTTTTGGCCACGTGCCGAGTCGGGGTCCGGGTTTTCCTTGTATAAGGGCTGCACTGCACCGACGCCCGATCCCCACGCACCAAGGTGGGTGGTGGTGGGGTTGTGGAGAGGGAAGAGGCCGTGCTCGATTACCACCAGGGTCATTCGGACTCCACCTCGCATGCTGTACAGATATCTCTCTGCTGGGAGTGCTTGTAGTGGCTAGCGACGTGTCCCAAGCAGAAATTAGTATGTATCCGCCGTCACTGTTTACGAGACCATCATTAGTCCTAGTTTCTATGGTTCCCTTCATTATGCTGTCCCAAAATCCACTGACCATGAACAGCACTCCCGTCTATTTAAAATCAAACGTATGGCTTTCTTTCATGCCGACATCTCTGATGACATCAATGTCGGCGAGACGTTAAACCCTAATCCTCCTGTGCTCAGAGACCGCCGATTTGTCTTTATGGCCCAGGTGAATATACCAGGCCTCCGCTAAGGAGACCTGTTGAATGCAGCGTTGTGTCTACCCTGCGTACCACAGTCCACACTTGCACTGAATGCTACAGACCCAACGTATGTCTAGCCCCACTCGATCCATGGCCTACTTATTTATACTCAGTCTTCTGTGATGATTGGAAGATTGTTTTAACATCATAGACTCGTACCTTAAAGATTATTGAGAACTTTGCTGTTGGTGGTCCCAGATATAAAACGCCAGTCGCTTAAACTTTTCTGGTGTTGTTTTTGGGCTGAACATTGTGCGCAAAGCCTTCTTAATTTGCGTGTCACTGTAGCCATTCTTCTGTAAGAATTCTCTCAGGTGTTTCCCTCAGTAGACAGGCTTATTGCCCCAGCCCTGTGGACAAGAGTTCCCAGAACACTGCTGCCCTGGGCCGGGTGGCGGAAGCTACATGCAAGCAAATACTGATCAGTGTACTTCAGTTTAGATTAGATTAGATTAACACTTGTTCCGTAGATCATGAAGACGACACTTTCTAATGATGTGGAACGCATCGGTTTAACAAAAGGTTCCTTACATGTCATATTTCAAGTGGTCTTTATTATTTTAGTGATAAGATCATTAATTTACATCTAAAATTTCATGTACTTAGTAGAAGGAGATGTCATTCAGAAATTATTTTAATTTGTTTTTAAATGTTGGTTGGTTATCTACAGACTTTTGATGCTGTTTGGTAAGTGGCCAAAGATTTCTGTAACACCATAATTAACCCCTTTCTGTGAAAAAGTTAGTGTTGACCAAAGTAGTGAAGATCAGCCTTTCTCCTACTGTTGTAGCTATGCACATTGCTATTGCTTTTGATTTGGGATGGGTTAGTAATAGCAAATTTCATAAGTAAAGATTCATATACGCCGAAGAATCAAAGAAACTGGTACACCTGCCTAATATCGTGTACGCGCCCGCGAGCACGCAGAAGTGCAATGACTCGACTAATGTCTGAAGTAGTGCTGGGCGGAACTGAAACCAAGAATCCTGCAGGGCTCTCCACAAATCCGTAAGAGTGGGATGGGGAGGACATCTCTTCTGAACAGACGGTGCAACGCATCCCAGATATGCTCAATAATGGTCATGTCTGGGGTGTTTGGTGACCAGCGGAGGTTTTCAAACTCAGAAGAATGTTCCTGCAGCCACTCTGTAGCAATTCCGGAAGTGTAGGTGTCGCATTGTCATGCTGGAATTGCCCAAGTGCACAATGGACATGAACGAATGCAGGTGATCAGACAGAATGCTTCCGTACGTATCTAGAAGTACACTACTGGTCATCAAAATTGCTCCACCACGATGATGACGTGCTACAGACGCGAAATTTAACCGACAGGAAGAAGATGCTGTAATATGCAAATCATTAGCTTTTCAGAGCATTCACACGAGGTTGGCACCAGTGGCGACACCTACAACGTGCTGACATGAGCAAAGATTCCAACCGATTTCTCATACACAAACAGCAGTACCGGCGTTGCCTGGTGAAACGTTGTTGTGATGCCTCGTGTAAGGAGTAGAAATGCGTACCATCGCATTTCCGACTTTGATAAAGGTCGGATTGTAGCCTACCGCGATTGCGGTTTATCGTATCGAGACATTGCTGCTCGCGTTGGTCGAAATCCAATGACTGTTAGCAGAATATGGAATCGGTGATTCGGGAGGGTAATACGGAACGCCGTGCTGGATCCCAATGGCCTCGTATCACCAGCAGACGAGATGACAGGGATCTTATCCGCATGGCTGAAACGGATCGTGCAGCCACGTCTCGATCCCTGAGTCAACAGATGGGGACGTTTGCAAGATAACAACCATCTGCACGAACAGTTCGACGACGTTTGCAGCAGCATGGACTACCAGCTCGGAGACCATGGCTGCGGTTACCCTTGACGCTGCATCACAGACAGGAGCGCCTGCGATGGTGTACTCAACGACGAACCTGGGTGCACGAATGGCAAAACGACATTTTCTCGCATGAATCCAGGTTCTGTTTACAGCATCATGATGGTCGCATCGGTGTTTGGCGACATCGCGGTGAACGCACGTTGGAAGCGTGTATTCGTCATCGCCATACTGGCATATCACCCGGCGTGATGGTATGGGGTGCCATTGGTTACACGTCTTGGTCACCTCTCGTTCGCACTGACGGCACTGTGAACAGTAAACCTTACATTTCAAATGGGTTACGACCCGTGGCTCTGCCCTTCATTCGATCCCTGCGAAACACTACATTTCTGCAGGATAATGCATGGCCGCATGTTGCAGGTCCTCTACGGGCCTTTCTGGATACAGAAAATGTTCGACTGCAGCCCTGGCCAGCACTTTCTCTAGATCTCTCAGCAACTGAAAACGTCTGGTCAATGGTAGCCGAGCAACTGGCTCGTCACAATACTGAACTGTGGTATCGTGTTGAAGCTGCATGGGCAGCTGTACCTGTACACCCCATCCAAGCTCTGTTTGACTCAATGCCCAGTTGTATCAAGGCCGTTATTACGGCCAGAGGTGGTTGTTCTGGGTACTGATTTCTCAGGATCTAGGCACCCAAATTGCGTGAAAATGTAATCACATGTCAGTTCTAGTATTATATATTTGTCCAATGAATACCCGTTTATCATCTGCATTTCTTCTTGGTGTAGCAATTTTAATGGCCAGTAGTGTATAAAGGGTCATATAACACTCCAACTGCACACGCCCCATAACATTACTGATCCTCCACCAGCTTGAACAGTCCCCTGCTGACAACAGGGTCCATGGATTCATGAGGTTGTCTCCATACCCGTACACATCATTCGCTCGATACAATTTGAAACGAGACTCGTCCGACCAGGAAACATGTTTCCAGTCATCAATAGTCCAGTGTCAGTGTTCACGGGCCCAGGCGTAAAGTCTTGTGTCGTGCAGTCATCAAGGGTAGACAAGTGGCCCTTGGGCTCCGGAAGCCCATGTCGATGATGTTTCGTTGAATGGTTGATGATCCAGAATTGAAATCTGCAGCAATTTGCGGAAGGGTTGCACTTCCGTCACGTTGAACGATTCTCTTCAGTCGTCGTTGGTCCCATTCTTGCAGAATCCGAAGCGATGTCATACCGGGTTCCTGATATTCACGGTAGACTCGTGAAATGGTCGTACGGGCAAATTCCCACTTCATCGCTAACTCGGAGATGCTTTGTCCCATCGCTCGTGCGCCAGCTATAACACCACGTTCAAACTCACTTAAATCTTGATAACCTGCCATTGTAGCAGGAGTAACCGACCTAACAACTGCGCCAGACATTTTCTGTCTTATACAGGTCGTGCCGAACGCACCACCGTGTTCTGCCCGTTTACGTAGTTCTATATTCGGATACGCATGCCTGTACCAGTTTCTTTGGCGCTTCAGTGTACGTCAACTACTCATGAAAGTCTACTGAAAAACTTTCATGAAGTACTAAGTTCTAAGTACTACAGCCTCCAATGTATCGCTACCGTACGGTCTGCGAAGAGAAAATTAGAGTAATCAAACTGCGCACAGACGCACTTAAACGATCGTTATTCCCTTTCTCCATATCGGAATTGATAGGGAAGAAACCCTAATAGTGGAATATTTGGAAGTGCCGTCTGACATGCAACTGACGATGACTTGCAGAGTCGGCATGTTGGTGTAGATGTAGAGAGCCAAAATACTGCAAAGTAGAACACCCTGGCCGCGACCAGATTTCTGATTCTCTTGGCGATGTTTTACTGCACACTGAACAACGGGCCTCGCCTTTATGCTAATGAAAACTTTTTTGTATGCAGTGTGCCGCTGGACCTTCGCTTTCGGCGATTCATTGCTGATTAACGCAGCGCAGGAAGTTAGGAGCTTCACTGGTCAGAGGCGTCGTCAATACACTACTGGCCATTAAAATTGCTACACCAAGAAGAAATGCAGATGATTAACGGGTATTCATTGGACAAACATATTATACTAGAACTGACATGTGATTACATTTTCACGCAATTTGGGTGCATAGATCCTCAGAAATCAGTACCCAGAACAACCACCTCTGGCCGTAATAACGGCCTTGATACAACTGGGCATTGAGTCAAACAGAGCTTGGATGGCGTGTACAGGTACAGCTGGCCATGCAGCTTCAACACGATACAACAATTCAGTGACTGGCGCATCGTGACGAGCCAGTTGCTCGGCCACCATTGACCAGACGTTTTCAATTGGTTAGAGATCTGGAGAATGTGCTGGCCAGGGCTGCAGTCGAACATTTTCTGTATCCAGAAAGGCCCGTAGAGGACCTGCAACATGCGGTCGTGCATTACGCTGCTGAAATGTAGGATATCGCAGGGATCAAATGAAGGGTAGATCCACGCGTCGTAACACATCTGAAATGTAACGTGCGCTGTTCAAAGTGCCGCCAATGCGAACGAGAGGTGACCGAGACGTGCAACCAATGGCACCCCATACCATCACGCCGGGTGATACGCCAGTATGGCGATGACGAATACAGGCTTCCAATGTGCGTTCACCGCGATGTCGCCAAACACGGATGCGACCATCATGATGCTGTAAACAGAACCTGGATTCATTCGAAAAAATGACGTTTTGCCATTCGTGCACCCAGGTTCGTCGTTGAGTACACCATCGGAGGCACCCCTGTCCGTGATGGTGAGTCAAGGGTAACCGCAGCCATGGTCTCCCAGCGGATAGTCCATGCTGCTGAAAACGTCGTCTAACAGTTCGTGCAGATGGTTGTTGTCTTGCAAACGTCCCCACCTGTTGACTCAGGGATCGAGACGTGGCTGCGCGATCCATTACAGCCATGCGGATAAGATGCCTGTCATCTCGACAGCTAGTGATACGAGGCCGTAGGGATCCAGCACGGCGTTCCGTATTACCCTCCTGAACCCAGCAATTCCATATTTTGCTAACAGTCATTGGATCTCGACCAACGCAAGCAGCAATGTCGCGATACGATAAACCGCAATCGCGATAGGCTACAATCCTACCTTCACGAAAGTCGGAAACGTGATGGTACGCATTTCTCCTCCTTATACGAGGCATCAAAACAACGTTTCACCAGGCAACGCCGGTCAGCTGCTGTTTGTGTATGAGAAATCGGCTGGAAACTTTCCTCGTGTCAGCAAGTTGTAGGTGTCGCCACCGGCGCCAACCTTGTGTGAATGCTCTGAAAAGCTAATCATTTGCATATCACAGCATCTTCTTCCTGTCGGTTAAATTTCGCGTCTGTAGCACATCATCTTGGTGGTGCAGAAATTTTAATGGCCAGTAGTGTATGTTGGGGCGGAATGAAGACACTGTAGCGTTGATACTACTAATAAAAAGTAAATGCTTTGCTGCCGTCCGTATCGATAGCTGCGGGGTCAGCACGGCAAATTGCTAACCAGACGAGCCCGTGTTCGATTTCCGGGCGGTCGGAGATTTTCTCCGCTCAGTGTTGTGTTGTGCTATCCTTAGCTTCGCGCCGTCGCAGTACACTAAAACTGCCTGCATGACGTTACATGACAGGTCTAAGCATATGAAACCTCGTCTCAGGATACGGCTTGGCCCTAATGAATGTTCTGAGTTGTCAAAATCACAGTGTCGTATCTTCCAGTATCGAGATGGCCGTACTGGCTCGTCCCGAAAGCTAGTTTCTATGAAGTAAAAAAATGAATTGTGAGCAATGTGTTTATGCTGATCCAAAGCCTCCTTTGTAAATGGAAAGGTTGGACAAAAATAGGAAACCATCAAAAGCGCAACACCTTACCATGCCTAATACGGTACAGGAAACCCGTTCGCATACAGAAGAGTTTCAAGTAATGTCAAAACGGACGAATACAGCTCCTCTATGGTATTTGGGGGGATCTTATACCATTCACGCTGCAAAACAGTAGCCAGTCGAGGTAACGGTGATGGAGGTGGGCAGCGACCACGAGCCTTTCTCTCCAACGCAGATCACAAAGGTTCAATAATACTGAAATCTGGTGAATTTGGTGGCCAGGGGAGATGCGCCAGTTCATCCTCGTGATCACAAAACCAGTCCTGGACGATGTGAGCTGCGTGAATACAAACACTGTCGTCTTGGAACACAACATAACCATCCGGGAACAAACTATGTACCGTGGGATGAACCTGATCAGCCAAAATGGTTACATAGTCCTTGGCACTAATGCAACCTTGCAGGGTAACTACGGGGCCCATGCAATAACCACGGTATGGCTGCCCAGATCATCACCGAACCCCCCACCACAACGTTTGATTCTTGGGACTTAAACTCAGTCGGAAGTTGAATACCCGGCCGCAGTGGCTGAGCGGTTCTAGACGCTTAGGTTCGGCACAGCGCTGCTCCTACGGTCGCAGGTTCGAACCCTGCCTTGGTCATGGATGTGTGTGGTGTCCTTAAGTTAGTTAGGTTTAAGTAGTTCTAAGTCTAGGGGAGTGATGACCTCAGATCTTAAGTCCCATATAGCTTAGAGCCATCTGAACCATCAGAAGTTGAATACAGCGTGCAACAACACTCATCCGGCCAAATGACTTTCCTCCATTGCTCCATAGTCCAGTTTCTATAGCTTGGGCACCACGTTTTCCTGTTTTCGCGCATTTGCGTCAGTGATGAGTGGTTTCGGAATTCCAGTTCGCGCTGCAGTTCCTTCCTTATGGAGCTCCCTTCACGAATGTGACATTTAGTTCGTCAGAGACTTTTGCAGGTGATATTGTGTTATTTTTCATGACAATCGTTTTCAATGACCGTCTGTCACGGCTGAACCGTGAATTTACTTTCAAAACCTTTTCTTAAAGAATTTACTTTGTTTACTAGCGATTCATCAGAAACATTAACACATTTAATCACACTATGGGAGCGTGGAAGTAGTTGCCAGTGGGTAACTGATGAAAACAATTTCTTTCAACAAATGGAAATTTTATTCCTAAAAACCCTTTCCTTTTTTTGAAACAGATTTAAAATTATAATCAGAAAGCACCCTCTAAATATCAAGTTACAATTTATTCAGAGGCAGAAATAACTTTTTTTTAATAGTTTTCGGGCTGAGAAGCTTGCCGCTCCCTTTTAACACGGCCGTAGTCACGACCGCTCACAACAATCTCTGAAGGACTACACTGGTGCAAATGTGCAACACACCAGATTACTTTAAACTAAAAACTTTTAACAACACACACAAACACATAACTATGCACCCCGTAGGAGGGGTCGAAATGGTACAAAACAATCGCATTAAAAAAAATTACTTGCCACCGAAAGTGCAACTTGTTTTTAAAAGAAAACTCTTACGGTGGAAGGGTGGCAACTTTATATACTAAAACGACCATTTAAATAAAAACCCATGAAATGCAGTCTTACCTAAAATATACAAAGCTCTACAGTACACATATACCGTCTCTCAAGATAATAGGCAAGATAAAAACATATTTCAGGAATTCGGCCGTTATACTTGAAGCTATAAATTCGTTAACACCGAATCCGACAAACATGACAGAGGCAGCTATTAACGTACGGCAGACCGATAGGCAGACAGACAGACAGATACTAACTGCCTAACAAATGCGGACGGGAGACAGACGAGCAAGCTGGGGACGAGAGACTGACCAATAAAACAAGTAGAATTTAACAAGTAAATGAAACAACATATGACGAATCACTTAACTTCTAAAAAAACTGCGATTTCTCGAGAAGACCTGGCTCAGCACCCCCAAAACGCTCTCCCGAACCGTCCGCTGCCAGCCCCTTCAACAGACGCAGGAAGGCGCGCCGATCTCCCGTCTCACGGTGTCGCAGCTCGCACTGGCCAGACCGATGTCGTGGGTTGACTCCTGTTGCTCTCGTGTCAGCCGCGAGGCCACTACCCCTCGCTATACGGCGCGGCCCACTGGACTCACGTGGGGACCTCACATGCGCCGACGCTCAACGCGGACCAGTCATCTTGTGTCCCGGTGCGCGACCGACCAACCGATCGATCCAACCGCCAGTGACCGTTGTCTGAACAAACTCGAGCAGACTGGCGGCCTAACACATACTAGCACTCCGGACGACAGACAGACACTGACTGCCCAACACTGACCCGGCTGACCAACTGACCAGACTCGCCCTCTGGCAAGCTCATACCGCCCCTTCAATGCACGTGAACAGGCTACCTTTACCCTTTCCCACCAGAGGGAGACACCAAAGCTGCGATTGCCACAGCGGCGCCACTGCCAGAAACGGAGGGCGACTGCTTCACACTACGCGCTGCGGCGCGCTCTTCGAAACAGCAATTTTTACTACAGCTCAAAGGTCACTCAACGTACACTTTTGTCTGTATTGTGACTTATTGTATGATGTTTTTTCACTTTTCCTGTATGCGGTATTCGACACTGTCTCTCTTGAAACAGCAATCGCTTCAACTCCCTTGGTTATACAACCACCCACCGTACAAGCACCAACAATTTGCCCACATTCGAATGTACTGAACTCCGGCATAGTGCACAAAGAAGTACACAGAACGCTATTCTGACCACGAATGACACGTGCAACGTACTGAGGACATTACACTGGTGCCGTTCTTGGTCGAATATAACAGCACCACTTGCAGACTTGGCTAACATCTGCGTTTATATTGAAACATACGCTTCTCGCAGTGTTTTCATATCATTGTCCCGCACCTGTATGAAATTAATTCTGAGTAACATAACTGATTGTAAAACCACAACAGTCTTCATTAGCTGTACTGAGACATAATAATCTATGTTCATCTAACAGCCAAATAAGTTCGCAATAAATACATTAGAGCTGATAAGATTTATACACAACGAGTTAATCATAAAATTCTAATCAACAGTTCGAAGAAATAAAACGTTCTGATACTCCTCTTATGCACGTTCACCTCACAATGCGACATGTATGTCCCAGTGATAGTTTAATGCCGGTCTCCTTTGTTGTAGAAATCTGAATTTTGACTGTCCACAAAATGTTCAACCTCGAATATCATCTTCTAGTCAACCTGGACCTGCTTGCCACGCAATAGCTTCGTCATCCGAGGAAAGATGAAGCGAAGTTTACAACTACCATCGTGACAGCTTAGCAACAGATACTGCCAAGAAGCCGAGAACATTCTGCTCCTGCGTAAAATCGCTAAAGGTGTCTAAAGCTTCTATCTAGTCTCTCGCTGACCAGTCTGGTGTGGCAACAGAAGATAGCAAGAGTAAAGGCGTAGTTTTAAATTGCGTATTTACGGAATAGTTCAAGCATAGTGTCGTTCGAACATCGAACAGACTCCTGTATGGACGACATAGTAATAAGCATCCTTGGCGTAGAGAAGCAAATGAAAGAGTTGACAGCAAATAAGCCACGAGGTCCTTATGGAATCCAGACTGTATTTTACAAAGAATACTCTATGGCATTGGCCCCTTACTTATTTGCAATTATCGGGAACTGTCTCCCAGTGCAAGGTCCCCAGCGAGTGTTAAAAGCGCAGGTGATGGCTGTATACAAGAAGGGTAGAAGAATCGACCCGCAAATTACAGACCAATATCTTTAACATCACTTTGCCACAGAACACCGAACATATTCTCGCTTTAAATATAATAAATATCTTTGAGAAGGAGAAGCCTCTGTCCACAAACCAGCCAGGGTTTCAAAAGGCATCGCTCATGCGAGACTCAGCTTGGTCTTTTCTCATATAACATCCTGCGAACCATGGCTGAAGAGCAATAGGCGGATTCCATATTCCTAGATTTCCGTAAAGCATTTGACACGGTGTCTCACTGCAGGCTGTTAACGAAGGAACAAGCATACGGTATAGGCTCCCAGATACGTGAATGCCTTGAAAACTTCTTAAGTAATAGGACCCAGTATGTTGTCCTCGCCAGCGAGCGTCCATTAGACAAGGGTGTCGTCATGATGCCCCAGGATACTGTGACAGGATCGCTATTATGTTCTATATATATAAAATTACAATGAAATGAATACCCCTAGCTGCATACAGGCGTTGATATAAGTCAATGGCGACAGTTGAAAATGTGTGCCCCAACTGGGACTAGAACCCGGGATCTCCTGCTTACATGGCAGACGCTTTATCCATCTGAGCCATCGAGGACACAGAGGATAATGCGACTATAGTGACTTGTCTCTGGCACCCCTCCCGTGAGACCCACATTCTCAATTTACAGTCCCACACTATATTCATAGTGCCCCTGCGCATTATACTCATTAATCGCGGCTTTTGTCGATTCCCTTAAGAGTTCGAGCACTGTTTGTGCATCCGCACAGAAGAAGATGGTCAAATGGCCGGTGAGCCTTATCTTTATATATCTGTATATATACATGATGTGGCGGACAGGGTGGGCAGCAATCTGCGGTTGTTTGCTGATGATGCTTGCTGCATGAGGTGGTGTGAAAGTTGAGTGACTATAGGAGGATACCAGATGACTTAGACAAAATTTGTAGTTGGTGTGATGAATAGCAGCTAGTTCTAAATGTAGAAAATTGTAAGTCAATGCAGTTGACTAGGAAAAACAAACTCATAATGTTCAGGTACAGCATTAGTAGAGTACTGCTTGATAACAGTCACCTCTATTAAATATCTAGGTGTAATATTGCAAAGTAATATGAAATGGAATGAACATGTAAGGATTTTAACAGGGGAGGTAAATGGTGGTAGAATTTTAGGAAAGTGTGGTTCATATGTAAAGGAGACCAAATACAGGACACTAGTGCGACCCATTGTTGAGTACTGTTCACGTAATGTCTGGGTCTTCGCCTCTATCGGCAGTGGCGACTCCTCATGTTCCGAATGCTTGCTTTGATCCATTACCTCGGGATCATAGCAGTACATCCGGCACTGGTTCAGAGCGATTACGTGGCTAAAGAAGTCGTCCACATAGTCCCTATACAGCTTTCTGAATGACCTTGTGACGTCAGGGATCGAAGCGACGCTAAGGCACTGGTTTCAGGTGTCCTAACGTCACCGAAAACAGGGCGGCAGTCAGAAGACGGTGAGCCGTGGCCAACACAACATCCAGCTGTTTCCTGACTGTTCACTCTCATGCCAGGTGCTATACTCACATGACTACAAGAATGCGAACTGGTGTTATTCCCTCTTCTCAGAACATCCAAGGATGGATATGTCTGTTGTGAAACTTCACTCAACTAGGACTCGTGCATCGTCGGGGAAGACGACATGCTGACTCTCGTGTGCCCACTGTTGTTGGCCACACCATTATCGGCGTGCCTCTCTTTGCTGCCATGCCAAGCGAAACCCCAACAATGGTCTGACAGTCCATCGTGCTGCAGGCTTTGCTGTACCGTGCGTGTGGATAATTGTCCTGATCCAAAGACGCCCTCTCCCTGACTCAAGGTACGTGACATGGTTGTTCGACATTGCATGACCGAGCTAACAATATGTGTGTCCTCTTGGGCGCTAGGCGTGAGTGGTAACTGAGAACCTGCATGATATTGATTATGGCACTCCTAAACCTGTCGATAGCATATTCGTACGACGATTATGACCAACGCAAGCAGCAACATCATGGGAAGATAAACCGTTGTGTCAATAGGCCACGGTGCTGCCGCTGTCGAGTTTCGATACTCACTGGTAGATGTTTCTCTTCCACACACGAATCATAAGACGACCTTCTCGCACACAACCAGCAATCAAATGGGATATATAAATGACAAACCCGCTACATTATGTTTGTTTATATATAGAATGTAGATGGCGTTTCACGTGCATTTGCACTGAAACGCTAATCGTTTACATATCCAAGGACATCAATTTTTTGTTGCACATCGTCTTAATGGTGTCGGAATTTTAATGACTATCAATACACATCAGTCAAAAATAACACACGAACAAGTAAAAAAAGTGCAAAATTAAATCTTTTGTGAAACTTTCAATATTTTTTAGATCAAAAGTGGTATAAGGCAAAGAGTGTATTGCCTGCACTGCTGTTCAATTCTGTACTGAGAAAGATAATGAGGTAATGGAGGAAAAAACCAGAAGAAGAAGGAATTAAATCAAAGGTTCAAATGTGTGTCAATTCCTAAGGGACGAAACTTCTGAGGTCATCGGTCCCTAGACTTACACACTACTTAAACTAACTTATGCTGAGAACAACACACACACCGATGCCCAAGGGAGGACTCGAACCTCCGGCGGTAGTGGCCGCGCAATCCACGACGTGGCGCCTCAAACCGTGCAGCCACTCCGCGCGACTAGGAATTAAAAAAAAGTTATTATTAGGAAAAAGGGAATAATCTGAGAATTGATTGATTGGCCTGTGTAGACTATCTTGCTACCTTAGCTGAATCCATAGAACATGGAAGAATGCAGATAAATCTCGTATGAGAGGCAACTTCAAAAGCAGATCTATGTATATCTTTTGGAATAGCAGTGCCTGTGACAAACAGGAAGGAGACACCAAAATATATTGAAACTGATTATGTAAAAAATAAAAAAGGCTACAAAACTTTATGGACAAAGAGGCTAACTTAGGAAGCGAAAGGAAAAGGCAAATGCCGCTCGGGATTAGCCGAGCGGTTTCAGGCGCTGCAGTCATGGACTGTGTGGCTGACTCCGCGGAGGTTCGAGTCCTCCCTCGGGCATGGGTGTGTTTGTTTGTCTTTAGGATAATTTAGGTTACGTAGTGTGTAAGCTTAGGGACTGACGACTTTAGCAGTTAAGTCCCATACGATTTCACACACATCTGAATATATTTGAACATTTGAAGTGGGGAAATAGTTTATCAATTAACAGAAAACTTGTATAATGATGAATCTTCAGCTGTAAATGCAGAACTTGAACACTACTACACTCTCAGTCGAGAATGCATTTCGTTAAATACAACAACAAAATTAGATGACACAGAGAAGAAGGAAAGCAAAACAGCCAGTAAGTCGTAGGAACGAGACTTGACAATAGCAAACGGAAATTAATAAATAACAAAGGATTTTACGATAGAATAGAAAGAATACTAGAAACATGAGGAAGAGAAGAGTTGCATTTTATGGAGACATAGAAAGGGTAGATAAGAAAATAATGGCAAACTGAGCTTTTTTACAGTTTTGACAGAAACCGAAAAATAAGTAAATGACGTGAATCAAAGGTATTGAAGCTGACCTGAGAGAAATTGAAATAACGGAGGAAGATATAAGAAAAAGAGAAAAGTTCAGAGTAAAAGTAAAAAGTTCCATGAACCTTCCAGGACAAAACACAGAAAAAAAGGACTCAATGAGGACAGAAGCAAGATGAGAACGCCACAAGTAAAGAACAAAAAAACTACTCGAGAGACATAAATTACTTCATATGGTCTTAAATAGGTCAAACCCTTAAAAAATGAGGGTGACACTACAAAAATGAGCGTTGTGCGTGGTCTCACTGTCGGGATCGGCAGTCGGATGCGTCGTCATGACAGGCGGGTCGGGCCCGAGGCAGGTGAGCCAGTACCAGCTGAGGTCGTGGCTGAAGCTGGCGGAGGCGCGCAGGCAGGCGTTGCCCTCGGGACTGATGACGTCGCAGCTGAGGCAGCGGGGACTGCCGCCCTCCTCCACGGCGAACACCTGCCGCCTCGATGGCTCGCCCTCCTCTGTCGCCTGGTAGTACCTGCCGGGCAGCCACGTTACCTTGCCAGATCGCCTGTTTGATTCACGCCTCCACAGTATGACACTACCCGAATCAGGAACATATGAGGTGTTACATGTACAAACCAAGCGCTGCCCTATCATTACACAGGAACTACTACCGGGAGTCAGGGCCGTACAGGGTGTTACACATACGACTCAAGCGTTGTGCCTGGCGTTACAGAGGAACCACTACTGGGGAGTCAGGAACATACATGATGTTACACGTACTACCCAAGTGTTGTGCTTGGCGTTACAGAGGAACCACTACTGGGGAGTCAGGAACATACAGGGTGTTACACCTACACCCCAAGCACTGTGCCTGGTATTACACAGAAACCCCTCTGGCAGTCAGGAACATAAAGGTTGTTACACCTATGGCCCAAGTGCTGTGCTTGGCATTACACAGGAACCCTACTGGAAAGTCAGGATCATACAGGATGTTACACATATGACCCAAGTAGTGTGCCTGGTGTTACACGGGAACCAGTACTGGAAAGTCAGGAACATACAGTGTGTTACAACTATGACGCAAGTGTTGTGTCAGGTATTACACAGGAATCACTACTGGGAAGTCAGGAACATACCTACCCCATGCATTGTGCCTGGCATTACACAGGAACCGTTACTCAGGACTCAGGAACATACAAGGCGTTACACCTACGACCCCAGTGATGTGCCTGACATTACACGGGAACTATTACTCTAGCGTCAGGCTCCAATCAGCATGCACAATGCGCCCCACTGCTCGGACTTTGGCATGTGGCATAGCGGTTTAGGGGAACTGGACGACGAGTTAGGAGTCCCCATAGAAAGAAATCTGAGAAGATCGTTTCTTCATTCAACGTCTGGTCACAGAATTGTGCACAGACTTAGACTGCAAATCTTCAAAGTAATGGTAGCACATTAACCGACCAGTTGAGAATCAAGTGAGATGCTCTTGTTCAATGACTGTTCTTCAACTGGCTATTGCAATTTGTGTATGATTAAAGACTGGTACTGAAATTCTCTTTTTTTCATGAAGTATTACCCCATTTTTGGGGTATATGAACTCTCAGTCGCACTCAACACTGAAGTTCTGAAAGTCTACGTCTGTTACGACAAGAGCCTGTGAAATCTGTAAAAATAGGAACGTAGTGTGCAGTTAGTGTAACATAATTGTTGGACCCATCCTTTTTGCATTAAACCATAATTTCTGAGAGGTGATGTTATTGTCGTCTTCAGTTCGATGCAGCTCTATATGCTCGTCTGTTCTGTGCAACTTCTGAGTAACTCCTCCTACCTTCATCCATTTTTACTGCATCCCCACTGCCCACCCCCTCCCACACTTCCCTTCATTACCAAAGTGACAATTCCTTCATGCTTCAACTTGTGTCCAATCAACCAATCCCTTCTTTTAGTCGAGTAGTATTTCATTTTTTCATAGTTTGATGCAGTACCTCCTGATTACTTATTCAATCTATCCATCCAACCATTAGCATTCTTCTGTACTATAAGTCTTCAAAAGCTTCTACTATTCTCTTATCTGAACTTCTCGCTTCTATGTAAGGCTACACTCTGGGCAAACAATTTCAAAACGACTAACTATTCGATTTTAGCAATGTTCTCTTTTTCAGAAATGCTTTTTCTTATAGTCAGTTTTACCTCCTCTCAAGTTGAACCTTCAGTTTTTTGTTCTCCGAATAGCGAATCTCATCTACTACTTTTAGCGTCCCATTTCCTAATGTGTTAGGTTGGTGCGTGAGTTCGTAGCGTTTGTCCGTAACTTTGATAAACACAATAGAGACATATAACGGAGACGTTAGTCGTCAACAGTATATTTTCCTTCACTATTTACTACAGTCTGCCAACGGTAACTTCTGGATTATGTGACTGTAGAAATCACGTGGTTTTGAGGCGAAGAAGTTGTCTAACCATGTTCGGAGCGCATTTTCATCCGGAAACGAAGTTCCTAGAAGGCTGTTCGATAGTGAGCGGAAAAAGTGAAAATCTGAGGGCGCGAGATCAGGTGAATAAGGGGATGAGAAGTTCCGCCTTGTGCAAGACACCTTTTTTCTTTTGTTTCACCCATACGTGTTTCAGAACTTTTGTGCTATCGTCAGTGGATTCTATTTTTTTTATTTTTAACTGTAAATTTGTAGTTAACATATTAACATTTGTGTTGTTTACAACATTATGTAGATGTTGCATTTATAACTTAATTGGCAAAAAGTGGGTGTAAGCATTAGTTAACATACCTTACATGATGTTATTGTCCTTTTATTTTGGTAGCTGTTCTGCTACACAATATACAACTTGTCATCTGCAAACAGCCAAACGTAATTTATGTTTCTGTTTGTTATGCATTTACGAACGGAAATAAGACTGTATCACGTTATCTTTCTGGAACTTACAGTTTTGTAGTTTTGGTGCGTTCTCCTGTGTTGTTGGCGAAGTAAGTAGGCTTACTTCTTTGTCTGTGTTCGCGTGGCAATGCACTTTTTCCGATTACTCAAAACATAGGGGGAGTTTTCGCTGCCATTACGTGTTGTTGTGCCTGTGTGGCGTTCATTTGTTTCGTGGCTTGTTCTGCTGGGTGAGGCGCGCGAGTTTGAATTTTATTTGGCGTTAGTGGTGTGTGGTTTGTGTGGGTTTGCATGTGTGTGATGTGTGTGTTGAGTACTGAGGCAGAGAGAGAGAGAGAGAGAGAGAGAGAGAGAGAGAGACAGAAAGAAAGAAAGAAAGAAAGAGAGAGAGAGAGAGAGAGAGAGGGAGGTTTTTTTTAGTTTTTTTGGTGTGTGGTGTGGGTGTTATTTGTATAGTTCTTCTATTGTGACGAAGAGGGTTTTGTTGCACGGTGATGTGTATTCATTGAGTACTTTCTTTCCTTGGGCTATTGATTTTTGGATGTGATAGTTTTCTTCTATAGTTAATTTCTGGTATAGGCTGCTGCTAGTTTTTAGGATGTGAAGGTAAGTTTCAATGTTTGTTGGGTGGTGGTTGTGTGCTACCAGGTGGTCTGCAAATGTTGAGTGTGTGCTATTGCTTTTCAGTACTCTGAGGTGTTCATTATATCTGGTTCTGAAGGTCCTACATGTTTGGCACACATATACAGATTGACAGCAGTTGCAAGTAAGTTGGTAGATACCGGACTGAGTGTATTTGTCAGTCTTGGTGGTATTTCTTCCGAGTCCGCTCTATATTGTGTTGTTGGTCCTGTATGCTATGTTGAGTCCTTCTTTGGTATATTACCTACCCTGTGTGTGACTTTGTTGTTGTAAGTCATTAGGTGCCATTTGTTGCTTACTGTCTGCTGATTTGTTGTGTGATGAGTCGTGTTTGTATGTGTGTGTGTTTCATGGTTATCTGCTGTTTGTTTTTGTATTTTGTGGTTTATTCTCTTTGCGTCATATCCATTCTCCTGTGCAATTTGTTTTATCGTGTTCAGTTCTTGTGCGTAGTCAAGCTTGTTCATGGCTATTTTGTTCAGCCTGTGAAGTAAATATCTGAAGCTGGCTTCTTTGTGAATTATGGGGTGACTGGATTGGTTATAAACTGCACCACAAGATGATTATCAGGTGAATAAGGTGGGTGCAGAATGATTTCCCAAATCAACTCCTGTATAGTATCTTTTGTCAGTCCAGCAGAATGCGAAAGGTCGTTATCGTGGAGTTGCATCACTTCACGCAGTCTCTCCTGATCGTTGTTCTTGGAGTGCGTCGACAAAACGTCTCAGTTGTTGGCAATAAATGTCAGCAGTGATGGTTACACCTCCGGGTAGCTATTCATAGTACACCACACCGTCGCTGTTCCACTAGATGCATAAAATGATCTTTTGTGGATGTGGCAGCTCTTTGCATAGGGAGTTGCAGCTTTGCTTGGGCTCAACCATTCCCTTTTCTTCCCTATGTTAGCATGAACACACCATTTCCCGTCACCAGTAACGATACAAGATGGACGACGAGTGAGCAGAGATGCACATATGGCCACTGCTGAACACTGTGAATTTGGCTTAGAGCCTGCAGTACCCATACACTGGATTTTTGAACCTTCCCCATTACATACAAAAGTCTAACGATGGTGGAATGATCATAGTTCATCACATTCGTCAGTTCAAGGGTACAATGACGTGGATCATTGTGGATTAATGCCTTTAATGATCATCGTGAAACCCCGAAGGAGAGTCACTAATGCCAAAGCGATCCTCTTTAAAATGCGAAAATCATTTTCTTCCTATTTCCTGTCCAATGACATGATACCCATACACGGCGCAAATGTTGAAACAATGGCGTGACGATATCTAAATAGGCAAAAGATTTCGGATTAGTTCCCCCCTAGGAGCTCCGGGAGAGGATTATCAAGATGGAATTTTTGACGGTACGTCACATAAATATTGACATGTTTATCGGTTGTAAACCGTAGTTAACGTATTTTATGAATATAATAACTATAGAAGATACAGTTAATGTTCTTGAAAAACTGATATGCAGCGATATTTTAAGAGTAGCATCTTTACTTAATGTCTATGAAAATAAAAAAGGATCGAAAGAGACGCGATTGTACGGCCGAGGAGGAAGGACGTACTTTATGGTAGACACACTGTTTTGTTTCGCGATACGGAAGGCGGCCATTGAGCGGCTACACATATTTTATGTAAGTTATTCTGTATTATGCTAAAATAAACTTGTTATTGTTATCACAAAATGAATTTCCTTGTAATAGTTATCACCTCAAATGCTCGCAGTGGCTAATTATTTTTAATAAGCATTTTTTCAGTAATTTGCGCTGCGGGAAGCTCATCTTCCGATGCAGCTTCTGGTTGGCCATTACGCGCCGAAGTATTAATTAATTATTTTTTTTTAGTGTTAACAGCAACTGTAAATGCTTGAGATTTCGTTGTAAGAACGTTTCTAAATTGCAACAGATAATGAATTTACGTTAAAGCTCATTTTTTTAATTATACAGATGCCATGAGTTCAGTATGTTTTATCTTGGCCGCTCCTCGGCAACACTCGAAATTCTCTCGAGCCTTGCTTTGCAATCAATAAATAGAAATTTACAAAATTATATTCAATTCAGTTAACCGCAACTGTATTTTAGTCAGCACGTTCAAAATCTAAAGTTGGTACATAAATAACAGCGGCCCTTCAAGAACCCGTCTCATATTTACTTATGCACGTAAGTAAAAGTGATAAGAAAAGACAGTATCCCTGAGAGAAAGAATCATACTCAAACAAAGGAAAAAATCATGCTGATGAATTAAATATATATATATTTTATATATAACGTAACAAATGGCACCGGCGTAACAACCTGACCATGAGGAACAGACTGATTGAGATTGTACGTGTCGCAGCTTGGAATGTCAGAGTTCTGAATGCGTTAGGAAAGCTAGAAAGGAAAACGTAAAGTTACAGCCAGATATAGGGCGGATCAGTGAAATGAAATGGAAATAAGATATGGATTTCTGGTCAGACGAATATCAGCATCAGGAGAAAAACCTGTAATAATAATAATAATAATAATCGTCACGGAAAGGCAGATAGGGTAAAGATTGAGTTACTGTGAACAATTCAGTGACAGGATTATTCTCTTCAGGAACAACAGTATATCGACGGCAACCAACAATACTTCACGTGTATGTGCCGATGTCACAAGCAGAAGATGAAGACAAAGGAAGTATACGAGGATACTGAACTGGTAATTCAGTGTACAAAGGGAGATAAAGATCTAATAACCACGGGTGATTGGAACGCTGTAGTAGGGGAAGGACGAAAAGACACAGTAACGGAAGAATGTGAGCTCTAGAGTAAGAATTAATGAGAGGACAAAGATTAATTGAGTTCTGCAATACATTTCAGCCCGTGACAGCGAAAACGCTGTTCAAAACTGGAACGACGAGGTTGTACACTTGGAAACAGCCTGGAGAAACGGGAGGATATCAGCTGGAGCACGTCATTGTGGTACAGAGATTTGGAATTGAGGTATCAGAATGTAAGGCGTACCCAGGAGCAGATATGGACTCAGATTACAATTCAGTAATAATGAAGAGCAGCCTGAAGTTTAAGAGAATCTTTCATAAGCATCAATGTGAAAATAAGCGGGATGCAGATGAGGTGTGTTTGAAGCTCTGTAAGGTATAGATACTACGTTTATGAATACCACAAAAGGCAATTCAGTTGAAAAGGAATGGAAATAAAGTATCTGAAAAGAGCAATCACCTAATTGGACAGACGAATATAGCTACAAGGAAGGTGAATCCGGAGAAACGTTGGGTAACAGATCTGTACAACGATGAAGCAATGACAGAAATAAAAGGTAGGTTCAGGAGTGGAAATACAATTCAGGGTTAAAGGATATCAATGATAAGTTTTGCTGATTACATTATTATACTCAGAGAAAATGAGAAAGAATTACAGGACATACTGAATGAAAGAACAGTCTGTTGAACACAGGATATGAACTGAAAGTAAACCAAACAATTCGAAATAAGTGAGTAGTTTCAGAAATGAGATCAGTGATAAAATTAAAATCAAAATTTGGGTCCACAACTAGAGTGAGTGTAGGAATTCTGCCACCTTGGAAGCAAAATAACCCATAACGAACGAACAAGGAGGACATAAAAAGCAGGATAACACAGACAAAGTGAGCATTCCACACCGAAAGAAGCCTACTATATTGCGTTCGTTATAAGAATAAACCTGACGTAAACAGTACACGACATATTCTTCCGCGCTTGCTGGAATCTCAAAAATGGTTCAAATGGCTCTGAGCGCTATGGGACTTAACTTCTGAAGTCATCAGTCCCCTAGAACTTCGAACTACTTAAACCTAACTAACCTAAGGACATCACACACATCCATGAACGAGGCAGGATTCGAACCTGCGACCGTAGTGGTAGCGCGGTTGCAGACTGTAGCCCCTAGAGCCGCTCGGCCGCTGGAATCTCATTGGATTTAGTTTCACGTGGAGCGGAAGCCAAGCTGTCTTGAGTACAGTCAAGTAGGATAATAAATATACGTTTTATGCTGTGATCTACGTGTACATCGACTCAGCGATAATAGGGGACAACAGCTATTGTGTCCAATTTAACTCGGTCTGTCGAATTTAACTCGGTCGACGCTGGCTCGCCAGTTGGTCCAACCAACCTGCAGCCATCTGAACATTTGCAGTTAAGACATAAAAAGAGACGAGCAGAGAAACAACACAGATTTGAATCTCACTTAATTTGTAATCCGAATGAAATAATATATTGCAAAACTACGGCAGTACGCTTCTTAGGGAACCAGACAGAAAAAAAATTCTCTCGTCCGTAACTAACATAGCATCCATCGTACTTAGAAACGAGAGCGATGAAAATTCCTTACTTAAACGAAGACCACAGGGTAGTTTTTCAGGTTGATCATGTGACGTAAAGACACATTGCAGAGATTTCGCCGTATAATTAAATATTGAAGCTACTGAGGATTCTACTTACAGTCAGTCGTCTGGTAATCTCTGAACTCCTTCCATGTCCGAAACCGATAAATACCTTTCAGTACTGGAAGAGTCGTCTGCTACGTTGAACACGAGGCGATCAACAACGGAAGCCACAAAGCCATCCAAATGCCATATTTTCTCCACTTTTCGATAATATGCGGTTCCGCATTCCGCCAGCGTTAGGCAGTGATGTTTGACAAAACTGCAAAGATTGATTCCAGTACGGCTGGCAGCTTAAACCTCATGTTATTTCTCGCGAAAAATCCCTTAGCTTGGATCCAGATCAGTTGTGTTGCGTTCAAATTGCAGTGGTACAGTGGTAGCAGCATCTGTACGTTGTGTTCGATGACGTGAAAACTGTTTTCCATTTTTCTACGACGCTTATCGCTCTGGTTCGTGTGAGACCACATCTGTTGTATAAAACAGTCGTCATAGGCCAAAAAAGAGTATTTGATTTTTCATTTTTGTCCTGAAAATTTAATTTACAATGGTTCCTTAATCTAAACAGTCTTTATTAATACTCTTTTATACACTGTCCAGTAACATTAAGGTGAAAGTCTGTCAAAAGCCTGAATAATTTTTGCAGCCCGAAGAGAGTCAATGAGGTTCTAGAAGGCATGGACAGGGATGTGGAGCCTGTAATGGTACTTGAATTACGTAACCATTACGGCACCTCACCTCAATCTCTCGATACCAGCAATATTCTACTGTGTTTCTGTAAAATAGTTAACATATTTCTGTGACAACATTCAGATTTGATTTCATTAATGTAGAGGTACTTTGATACATCGATATGTTTATATTGCAATATTATGCGTATTCTTTCTTTTGTCACTATGCTCTTTGACGTACTTGTAACTCTGAATTTTGGACCGTAAGCAGTTATTAGAGAGTCAAGTCTTGGTCGTCATGTTGAAAAGACGCAAATTGTAGTCAGTTTATGAAATGTGAACTTTAACAGTGAGAAAGATATTTTCAAGTATGTTTTATATTGTGAAGTGATGTTGCAACAAAAGTAATAAAAAAGAAGTGTAACTTAAATTCGGAGTGCTGATTACTTTCTTACATCACCATTGTCCTAATTTGCAAAAGTATAATCTTCAAGAATGGTTTATGAAACACATCTATAAAACTTTAGAATATCGCAGTATAACACCTAGCCCTATTTGCATCCGAGCTTGGAATCATCACTACCTAGATCTTGGACGATTGAGCCATGAGTTGACAACGAGACCAGCGTGGGAAACACGAAAAGACGAGTGCCTAGTTTATCCATTATTTCATGAAATGACTTTATTAACTGTGCTCTAATGACACCTGCCACATAATATAACTTTGTTGTTGCCCAAAAATGCAATATTTAGCAGCGTGAGCAACACTACAATCATAATTAATTTTTGGCCTTTGTTGTGGTAGGGTTGTTAGAAGCCATGCCGCCACCAGTGGCTTGACCAGCTGTGCTAGGTTTCTCGGTTGAGGATCTATGGCGTACAGCCCAATCACGTTGGTCCCATAGACTTCCGATTGGTTTTTAATCCGGTGGGTTTGCTGGCCAGGGAGTATGGCAAACTCATCCTGGTGCTCTCCGAAAAACGCATGTTTATTGCAAGCTGAGCGGCATGTTGCACTGTCATGCATCTACCATCGTCCTAAGGAGAAACAAACTGCACGTAGGGGTTGACATGGTCCTCGAGGATAGATGCATATCTTTGTTGATTCACTGTGCCTTCTGAAATAACCAGATCATCGAGAGAATGCCACGAGAACATTCCCCAGACCTTAGCTCTCCGACGATTGTTGCAGGTTGTTTGCTTCAGAGCCGGCCGCGGTGGTCTCGCGGTTCTAGGCGCGCAGTCTGGAACCGTTCGACTGCTACGGTCGCAGGTTCGAATCCTGCCTCGGGCATGGTTGTGTGTGATGTCCTTAGGTTAGTTAGGCTTAAGTAGTTCTAAGTTCTAGGGGACTGATGACCACAGCTGTTAAGTCCCATAGTGCTCAGAGCCATTTGAATTTTGTTTGCTTCAGACGTTAGGCAGTGACGTCTGACAAAACAGCATAGATTCATTCCAGTACGTTCGAGTGTGTCAGCAGTGCGCAAGTAGCAGCAAGTGGCTTATTTAGCGTTCATATAAGTATTGTAGTCAAGTTGAAAATTTGTTTGAGTGTTCTTAGCGCACTTGTTTAATTAAATCCGCCAAATCATTGTGTAGTTTCGTATTTAGCAGGGCCACACTTGCATTTTAATATCTGTGACGTGTAATTCGCGTAGTCGTCTGTCGTTTGTTTATTTCTTTCAAATAGTCTTTGTACGTTACTGACAGTGAATTTTAGGACATGTTTTTTGCTCGCGTATCATGTCATTTCTGGAAACCCAGAATCTACGCTCTAGGAATCAACATGGATTCCGGAAACAGCGATCGTGACAGACCCAACTCGCTTTATTTGTTCATGAGACCCAGAAAATATTAGATACAGACTTCCAGGTAGATGCCATTTTCCTTGACTTCCGGAAGGCGTTCGATACAGTTCCGCATTGTCGCCTGATAAATAAAGAGCCTACGGAATATCAGACCAGCTGTGTGCCTGGATTGAAGAGTTTTTAGCAAACAAAACACAGCATGTTTTTCTCAATGGAGAGACGTCTACAGACGTTAAAGTAACCTCTGGCGTGCCACAGGGGAGTGTTATGGGACCATTGCTGTTCACAATATATATAAATGATCTAGTAGATAGTGTCGGAAGTTCCATGCGGCTTTTCGCGGATGATGCTGTAGTACACTGAGCAGTTGCAGCATTAGAAAATTGCAGTGAAATGCAGGAAGATCTGCAGCGGATAGGCACTTGGTGCAGGGCGTGGCAACTGACCCTTAACATAGACAAATGTAATGTATTGCGAATACATAGAAAGAAGGATCATTTATTGTATGATTATATGATAGCGGAACAAACAGTGGTAGCAGTTACTTCTGTAAAATATATTGGAGTATAGCGTACAGAACGATTTGAAGTGGAATCATCATATAAAATTAATTGTTGGTAAGGTAGGTGCCAGGTTGAGATTCATTGGGAGAGTCCTTAGAAAATGTAGTCCATCAACAAAGGAAGTGGCTTACAAAACACTCGTTCGACCCATACTTGAGTATTGCTCATCAGTGTGGGATCCGTACCAGGTCGGGTTGACAGAGGAGATCCAAAGAAGAGCGGCGCGTTTCGTCACAGGGTTATTTGGTAGAGTGATAGCGTTACGGAGATGGTTAGCAAACTCAAGTGGCAGACTCTGCAAGAGAGGCGCTCTGCATCGCGGTGTAGCTTGCTGTCCAGGTTTCGAGAGGGTGCGTTTCTGGATGAGGTATCGAATATATTGCTTCCCCCTACTTATACCTCCTTAGGAGATCACGAATGTAAAATTAGAGAGATTCGAGCGCGCACGGAGGCTTCCCGGCAGTCGTTCTTCCCGCGAACCATACGCGACTGGAACAGGAAAGGGAGGTAATGACAGTGGCACATAAAGTGACCTCCGCCATACACCTTTGGGTGGCTTGCGGAGTATAAATGTAGATGTAGATATAGACGTTTCATGCCGTACACGCCAATAGTCATTTGTCCCATGGATCATAATCTGATAAGGCTACCTGAAGCCATTCAATGGACATGAAGTTGCGGTACTGGCGTGCAAATTCCAGCCTTCGTCGCCGATGAACAGGAGTCAACATGGGTGCATGAACCAGGGGACCTGCTGCGGAGGCCCATACGCAGCAACGTTCGATGAACTAACACTCTAAAAGAAAATACTAATACAGTTGGCAGACAGTTTCAGGAAATTTTTCTGAGCAAATCGCGGAGCGATGGATTGATGGACCGGTGCTGACCCCCGAAGAATCGTTGCAGGCTGTTGCGCTCATGTTAAGTAGAATGTTTGCTTGCATGAAATGTATTCGCATTTGCAAATATGGACAACGACCAGCTTTATAATGGAATGAAGACAATAAAAATTTGTGCCGGAGAGGGACTCCTACCCGGATTTCTCGCTTATCGCAAGCGGCCGCTTCACCATTTCTTTTTTTTTATCTCATTTTGTTCTGTACTGTTAGTTGAACTAGTTGGGGACGGACGTCCGATGATACCCGTTCAGGTTGTTCGTTGTTCCGTTCACTCAGTTTTTTTTATCACAGAGGGCAGCTAACCCTCTGACCGAACACACTGAGCTACCGTGCCGGCAAACCATTACGCTATCCAGTGCGACCCACGGCCAGACCCAAGGCACCAAATGTACACAACCATGCTTCTACAACCTGCACTCGTACATTCATTATGAATATTCCCACACAGGCGAGACAATTTAATTGCAAATCTCTTACCCGGTATCGGCAGATAAATACGATATTGCAATCTTCTGTTTGTTGTAGGATGCAAATTTTCTTTGGACATGCATGCCTGAATCCGCCGAAACGGGTCAAGCGACTTCCCATTAAAATATCTCCCCTGTACAGGAATATACAGGGTGATCAAAAAGTCAGTATAAATTTGAAAACTTAATAAACCACGGAATAATGCAGATAGAGAGGTAAAAAATTGACACACATGCTTGGAATGACATGGGGTTGTATTAGAACCAAAAAAAAAGAAAAGTTCACAAAACGTCCGACAGATGGCGCTGGACAGCAAAACGTCAGTGACTGCCCATGACAATCGTGTATAAAAAGAGCTGTAATGAGAGAAAGAATCCACATCAGAGGGTTGGATCCCCTCATTCGAAGGCGTCAGATTGCAAAGCCTGGGCTACTCTCAGGTTGGAATCTCCGTCTTCGAAGATTGTGTCCGTCTGTCTGTCTGTCTGTCTGTCTGCCCGTCTGCCCGCCGCTTACTGCTGTAGCTGTTCGTTCGTCCGTCCGTCCGTCCGTCCGTCCGCCTGCCTGCTCGCTGTCCGTCTCCGCCGCTACCGCTGCTGCCTGCTGTCCGTCCGTCCGTCCTTCTGTTCGCCGCCGCCTCCGCCTGGTCGCCGCCGCCGCCGCCGCCGCCGCCGTCCGACCCTGGTCTTCGGCCGTCCTCGTCTTCCTCCGTCTTTGTCTTCGTCTGTCCCCGGTTTGTGTCCTTTCCTTTTCGTTCTGTGCGTTATTGTTTCTCCCTGTCGTCATGTCCGCCCCCACCACCACCATCACCACTACCACCACCGCCATAGTTTACACTTCCCCTTCCGCCGCCTCCACCACTATAACGTGGTGTGCCCAGTCCTACCCCCCTCCTTCCATCCCACCTCTTCTCACTCTCCCTTCGCCCTCGCTCTTTGTCGCCTCCTCTCCCGCTTCTTCCTCCCGCTCCTCTCGTTCTGATCCCTTCCCCCCACTCCCCCAGCCTGTCACTGCCGCTCTGGCTAGGGTGGTGGCCCATCGGGCCACTGTCCACGCCCAGCTCTCCCCGTCACCTTCGCCATCACCGCCGCCACCGCCACCATCATCGTCATCGTCGCCATTGCCTTCGCCTTCACCGTCACCGTCACCATCTCCGGCGCGGACTCCAGCCCCGGGACCTGCCACTCCCCGCCACATTCCAGTTGTTCCCATCCCCCACACCTCCTCTGCCGCCGTCAAGCGCCCCAGTGGCACCCCTGCCTCGTCTGCTCCAAAAAAGGCTCCGCCTCGTCCCCCTTCCCCCACCCCTGATGCCATGGATGTCTCCCCTCCCGTCCCTGCCCCATCCTCCTCCTCCTCTACCCCCTCCTCCTACCGCTACCTCCTCTCCCGTCCGGATCCCTCCCTCCTTGAAGCCCGGAACCTCACCCTCTTCCTTCACCAGAATTGTCCTGGTGCCCCCATCTCCCTCCTCACTCCTCGCCATGATTCGGTACTCATCTCCTCCCCCAGCTCTACCCTCCACACAGACCTCCTTTCCCGCATCCCTGTCACCTGCTTTGGCCCCCATGCCTCTCTCACCCCTGCTCCCTCGCCACCTCCCTCCCGCCAACCCCAACCTCCGCATCGCCCGCCGACCCTCACCGCCGTGATCACTCGGCTCAGTCCAGTGATCACGGAGGAGGAGGTGTTGGAGGAGCTTCAGGCCCATCCCCATCTGGAGATGCATGCGGTTCGCCGGATCCATAACGCTGCCGGCCCCACCCGCCTTATGCGGGTTTTTTCTGAGCATGCCCCCTCCATAGTCCGTCTCCTGAAGGAGGGTGCCCTCCTTTTTAACCAGCATTATAAGGTTGACCCCTCCCGTTCCCCTCCTCAACCCCTCAACCCCTCCGCTGCGAAAGGTGCTTGCGATATAATGCGCACCCAACATCTGAGTGCCGCGAGGCCCCCACCTGCCCGCACTGTAGGCAAGCCCACTTTTTACGGCAGTGCCCCAATCTCCAGTCCCCCCCCCCCCCCCCCTCCTGTAATACCTGTAACCTCCCTCATCCCACCTACTCCCAGAAGTGTAAGGCCTGACCCCCTCCTACCACTCCTTAACTCACCGTTCCTGTCCACCCTCTGGACACCACCCCCCCCCCCCCGGCAACTCCCTTCGCCCACCCCCTACTGCTGAGGACATCATCAGATTCCTCACCATTGTCCTGCAGAATGTTCATCCTTTTCAGCGCCCACACACCCTCCAACAGATCTCCCTCGCTGTCCGTTCCGTTTTCCACCTCAAAATGTACGCCACCTACTCGAACAACCACGCCCATTTCACCTTCTCTCGTCTTGACACCCTCGTTTAAATCCCTGTCATGGCACGGCAGCACCGTATCCTTTTCAACAACATCCGCTCCCTTCCCGCCAACAAGAACCTCTTCCTACACACCCTTGCCACCTTTCCTCCTTAATGAAACCTTCCTCCAACCCCACCACAGCGTCCACACTTCGCCCAACCTCCTCCGCCGCTCCGATAATCCCCTCCCAATTGCGCGTGGCGGAGTTGCCATTGGCCACCATCGCCAGATCCCCGTTCGGCTCCAACCTCTCCTTCCCGACCCCACTGAACACCTGATCCTTAGTCTCTTCTTCCCCGGCCTTACCGTTACCTGCGCCACCATCTATGTCCACCCTAACGCCCCTATTCCCTTCGACTTCCTCTCCCACATTGACCGTACCTTCTCCTCCTATGTGATCGCCGCCGACCTCAACATCCATAGTCGTTCCGCCGCCCAGTTACGGCGGTGGCATCGGTTCCTCTCCTCCCTTCAAGGCGACCTCGTCCCCATCCCCCAGCACACCCGTCCCGAATCCAACTCCACTCCTGATGTTCTCCTCTCCTCCCCCAACCTCCTTGGCCGCATAACGGTGGATGTCCTGGAGCCTATTGGTAGCGACCATCTCCCTGTCCTCCTCACCATTTCAGACGGTCGTCGCCCCCGCCCCGACCCTCGTAATGACCCTCCCCCTAAGTATGTCAATGACTATTCCCGTGCCGACTGGAATGCCTACCGGGATACCCTTTCCACCCTGGTCGACCGCCACCCCTTCACCTACCACCACCCTGACGATGTCACCCATGCCGCCTCCTTTCTCCAGCAGATCTTGTCTGAGGCCGTGGAGGCCCACGTCCCTACTGTCGCCATCCACCCCCACCGTCCTACCTTACCCCCACAGGCCGTCCTCCTCCTCCGTGAATCCCGTCATCTCTACTGTGCCTTCCTCCGAACGCGTGACCCGGACACACTACGACGCCACCGGCAACTCCAGCGACACATTCGTAATTTGCTCGCGGCTAAGAAATGCCGGGACTGGCGACAGACATGCACCCGTTTAAATGCTACCCTACCAATCAACTCGCCCAAGTACTGGTCGGCCTTCCGTTGCCTTACCGGAACTAAACCCTCCCCCTATTATCCTCTTCTCCATGATGATCACCCTTTCCCTGACACCCTTAGTAAGGCCAATCACTTTGCGTCCCACCTCTCCAATGTATTTTCCATCCCCAATGATCCCCGGTTTGATTACTCCCTCTTCCCGGATATCCGCGATCGAACTGACACCTCTGTCCCTCCCCTCACTCCTGGTTTCCAGTACTTGGACAACATTGCACACATGGAACTCAATGCCCCTATCACTACACGGGATCTCATTGCTACACTCCGCACAAAACGCAACACCGCTGCTGGTCACGATCGTGTCACCTACCGTCACCTTCGTGAAGCTCCTGTCTCTTTCCTCTCCGCCCTGGCCAGGCTCTACAATGTAGTCCTGTCCACCGGTTACTACCCCGACCTGTGGAAAACCTCCCGTATCCTCATGTTCCTTAAACCTGGCAAACCGCCATACGCCGTCTCCTCCTACCGTCCCATCAGCCTTACCTCGATCTTCAGCAAGGTCCTGGAATCTATCCTCACCCGACGCATCCACCAGCATCTCCGCCAGCACCGCCTCCTTCCCCTTACACAGTGTGGCTTTTGGCCATCCTTCTCTTCCAACGACCTTCTCCTTCACCTCACTCATCTCCTTTCCGAACAGCTTAATTCCCGTCGCTCCGCAATCTTCCTCTCCCTGGACCTCGAACGTGCATATGACCGCGTATGGCATTCCAGTCTCCTCTTCAAGCTCCAAACCTTCGCCCTTCCCATCAACTACGTCCGTCTGATCGGCTCCTTTCTCTCCCGCCGTCCTTCCTATGTCACCATCCATAACACCGATTCCTACACTTTTTTCCCCTCTGCCGGTGTGCCCCAAGGCTCCATCCTCTCCCCCCTTCTGTACCTTTTGTACACGGCGGACATGCCGCCGCCGTCACCCCGCCATCCACCTTCTCCAGTTTGCCAATGACACCGCCTTCCTTGCCCTTGCCCCCACCCTGCAGCGCTCCCAACACCTTCTCCAATCCTATCTTGACCGGTTCACCGCTTGGTGCAACCAGTGGTTGCTCAATGTCAATCCTTCCAAAACCCAGATGATCATTGTAGGCAAAACCACTCCTTCCTTCCGCCTCCTTGATTTCTACATCACCATCTCTGGCCGTCCTATCGCCCTCACTCCCACCCTTAAGTACCTTGGTGTCACCCTCGACCGTCGCCTCTCCTGGACTCCCCACCTCCGGACAATCGAAGCCAAGGCATGCTCCCGACTTAGTCTCCTCAAGCTCCTCTCCGGCTGTACGTGGGGTCTGGACCCCTCCACCATCCTCCACACCTATAAATCCCTCATCTGCCCTATCCTTTGTTATGCCCATCCGGCTTGGATCTCCGCCTCCCCTACCTTTTATAAATCCCTCCAAATCCTTGAACGCCATGCTCTCCGCCTCGCCTATCGCATCCATCTCCCCTCCCCTACACGGACCCTGTATGATCTCATCCCCTTCCCCCACCTCCTCCTTTTCCTTGAAAGGATACGGATCCTATACACCTCCCGTAAACTCAATCCTCCTCACCTGCTCGTCTCCCCGATCCTCTCTCACCCCCGCCCGCTGCTGTGCCTGTATTCCCACGTCCCACCCGGTCTCCATCTCTCCACCCTCCTTACCCTCTCCCAAGGTGGCTTCCGCCAGCTCCCCCTCCCTGATGATATCCTCCTCCCCTCCATCTACCCCTCCTATCAACTTTGATCCTGCCCCCCCCACTTCCGATGTCCTTTCCTTTAGGCACCCTCCCTCCCTTCTCTTTCCTTTTCCCCCTTCCCCTCCCTCCACCCCTCTTCCCACGGGCTTCCCCTCCCCCTTCCCTCCTCCCCCTCTCTCCCATGCCCCTGGCATCTCTGCCCTGCTCTGCTCTCCCCTCTCCCTCTCCCACTCCCCTTCCTCCTCCTCCTCCCTTGGCAGGTCCCCAGACTCGCACACGCTCAGTGAACATTCGCGCGCTGGAGATCATCGCCATCAGTGTCTCGTGTGTGTGCCTTCGTCTGCGTTTAGTGTTCTTTCGTCATCACGCCTCATCTGTTCACGTGTGCCATCGCCATCGTCCGTCTTCTGTGCGTCGTGTCAACAAGTGTTAGTGTTTTTTCGTCCAGCGTGAACGGCTTCGTGTTTATTGTTTTTGTATCTACGTTCTTTGCCCGCCATTTTTTTGTATTGTCTGTGTCACCTATATATCGTATTATTGTACCCCTTAAGGCTGAAGAGCAGCGTATTATGCTGCCGCCAGCCCGCCTTGTATGAGATGCTTAAAATTACAATAAAGAGAAAAAAAAAAGAGAGAGAGAATCAGATGCGCCAGCAGTCGCAGCATGTTGACGTTACCTGAAAAGGCGGTTTTAGTGAAGCTGTATAATCAGAATGGGGAATGTGCTAGTTCGGCGTTACGATCCTATCGCCATAGGAAGGGGACTCGAACGGGTAAAGGTCCGTTGACAAATGCAGCTGTGGCGAGAATGATTTCGAAGTTCGAAGCCACGGGTTGTTTAGACGATAGACACCGTAGTGGCCCACCGAGCACAAGGCGTGTAAGTAGGCTGTTTAGGTTTTTATATTGGTGACGGCCACGTAGCGCTCTGTATGAAAATCACTGGCTGTGCTGTGTGCAGTCTGTGGCTGAGTGGCATTGTTGGAATATTTGCTATTGTAGTGTTGGGTAGTTGGCTGTTAACAGCGCGTAGCGTTGCGCAGTTGGAGGTGAGCCGCCAGCAGTGGTGGATGTGGAAAGAGAGATGGCGGAGTTTTGAGAGCGGATGATCTGGACGTGTGTCCATCAAGAGAGAGTAAATTTGTAAGATTGGATGTCATGAACTGATATATATATTATGACTTTTGAACCATATTAAGGTAAATACATTGTTTGTTCTGTATCAAAATCTTTCAGTTGCTAACTATGCCTATCAATAGTTAGTGCCTTCAGTAGTTAGAAGCTTTTATTTAGCTCGCAGTAGCGGCGCTCGCTGTATTGCAGTAGTTCGAGTAACGAAGATTTCTGTGAGGTAAGTGATTCACGAAAGGTACAGGTTATTGTTAGTCAGGGCTATTCTTTTGTAGGGATTATTGAAGTCAGATTGCGTTGCGATAAAAATATTGTGTGTCAGTTTAGTGTTAATCAGAATAAGTAAAGAGAGAAATGTCTGAGTACGTTCAGTTCTGCTCAGCTGTTTGAAAATCAAATAATGTAAGAGGTTTATCAACACAGTAATTGATTAATTTTTCTAAGGGGAGGCGTAGTGCTGCTGAGACAGTTCAGGAAGAAATGGAGACTGTAGCGGGTTCGTCTATGCACGGGGAAGTCAGCGCTCGTGTAGTCGCACGTCGCACCGGCATTCCATACACTACTGTTTGGTTGCCACTTAGGCGTACCCTCCGATGCTATCCGTACAAAATCCATCGGCATCATGAACTGTTACCTGGCGATTTAGTGAAGCGGAGGGCATTTGCGGTGTGGGCGTTGCAAAAGATGGAGGAAGATGACGATTGGTTGAGTAACGTGTTGTGCACAGACGAAGCTCATTTCACGCTCCGAGGGTCTGTCAACGCCCACAACTGAAGAATTTGGGCTACCGAAAATCCTAGAACTATCGTGGAAACTTCATTGCACGACGAGAAAGTCACGGTATCTACCGTTACCGGGCCTTTCTTCTTCGAGGAAAAGCGTGATTCTGGTTTTGTGACTGCTACCGTGACGGGTGAGAGGTACGCCGATATGTTACAGACTAGCATCATCCCCAGCCTGGTTGATAAGCACCTGCTGGAACGTACGATGCTTATGCAGGATGGCGCTCCACCCCATATCGCTAGACGCGTGAAAGATCTCTTGCGCGCGTCATTTGCTAATGATCGTGTGCTCAGCCGCCACTTTCGTCATGCTTGGCCTCCCAGGTCCCCAGACCTCAGTCCGTTCGATTATTGGCTTTGGGGTTACCTGAAGTCGCAAGTGTATCGTGATCTACCGACATCTCTAGGGATGCTGAAAGACAACATCCGACGCCAATGCCTCACCATAACTCTGGACATGCTTTACAGTGCTGTTCACAAGATTATTCCTCGACTACAGCTATTGTTGAGGAATGATGGTGGACATATTGAGCATTTCCTGTAAAGAACATCATCTTTGCTTTGTCTTACCTTGTTATGTTAATTATTGCTATTCTGATCAGATGAAGCGCCATCTGTCGGACATTTTTGAACTTTTGTATTTTTTTGTTCTAATAAAACCCCATGTCATTCCAAGCATTTGTGTCAATTTGTACCTCTCTATCTCCATTATTCCGTGATTTATTCAGTTTTCAAATTTATACTGACTTTTTGATCGCCTGGTACATAATCAATCAGATGGTAGACATACGGTTGACGATATATGGAAGTTTGGGTATGGCTGTGAGTCGTGCTCTGATAGCCTAATGGTAAGGCGATCGCTCGGGATAAGCGGGAAATCTGGGTTAGAGTCACGGTCCGGAGCAAATTTGCATTCGTCAATCCATTACACAGTTGTCGGTTGTCCATATTCGCAATAAGGAACCCATTTCATGTATTCCATAACGGCTGTGTCTGCCGCAGTGTCTAATCCTTCGGACATGCATGCATGTCCGTAGGAAATTTGTATCATGCTTCTGAACAACACAGGCACTGCAGTATCGTAGAAACGTGGACGTCAGTGCCGTTAGCAGTACAACCGATTGGCTCTCCAGTCGACTCTGTTACTCAGGCCATTCAGTCTAAACAGAAACCATTTGGGCGGAAAGATATCGAGCGACGCTACAGTTTTCGCCGGTGTCACCGGCGGTGCGAAGTATGGCAGCTAAGATGCCGCCCCTCTTGTAGTCCCGACCGGTGCTACGGCCCTAACCGTACCGGTATGTCGTCTCGCCCATGAACCCCTACTGAGCAGGCTGCCCAACTGACACTGTTGTACCGCGCGCAGCCTTCCTACCCTTCGGGATAAAGAATTTTTAGTCTATTACACTGAGATGACAAAAGTCATGGGACAGCGATATAGACATATACAGATGGTGGTACTATCGCGTACACAAGGTACAAAAGGGATGCACATTGGCAGAGTTGTCGTTTATACTCAGGAGATTCACGTGAAATGGCTTCCAACGTGATTATGGAATTAGGGCGGGAATTAACAGACTTTTAACGCGGAATGGTAATTGGAGCTACACACATGGAACATTCCATTTCGGAAATCGCTAGGAAATTCAATATTCTGCATTCAACAGTGTCAAGAGCGTACAGAGAATACCACGTGTCGGGCATTATCGCCCACCGTGGACAACGCAGCGGCCGACGGCCTTTACTTAAAAACTGAGAGTAGTGGCGATTTCGTAGAGTTGTCAGTGCTAACAGACAAGTAACACTGCGCGAAATAACGGCAGAAATCAATGTAGGACGTACGACGAACGTATCCGTTAAGACTTGACGTTAGTGAGCTACGGCAATAGGCAACCGACGCGAGTGCCTGCAGCGCCTGAGTTCGTGACTATGTCGATTGGACTCTAGACGAATGGAAAACCGTGGCCTGGTCGAATGAGTCCCGATTTCAGTTGGTAAGAGCTGATAGTAGGGTTCGAGAATAGTGCAGGCCCCACGAATCCATCAACCAGAGTTGTCAACAAATCACTGTGCAACCTGGTGGTGACTCCGTAACGGTGTGGGCTGTCTTTACAGGGAATGGACAGGGTCCTCCAGTCCAGCTGATCTGGTCACTGACAGGAAATTGTTGTGTTGAGCTACCCGGAGACCATTTGCAACAATTCATGGACTTTGTGTCTCGAAACAACGACGGAATTATTATGGATGACAATGCGCCTTGTTACCCAGCCACAACTGATCTTGGTTGGTTTTAAGAACATTACAGACCATTCGCGAGAGTAATCTGGCCACCAAGATTGTACAACATGATTCCCATCGAACGTTTGTGGAACACGACAGAGAGGATAGTTGATGCACAAAATCCTGTACCGGCAATTTTTTCGCAACTGTGGACGGCTGTAGAGGGAGCATGGCTCAATATTTCTGCTGAGTACTTCTTGAGTGCATAACACGTCGAGTTGCTGCACTATGCGGGGCACGAGGAGGTCCGCCACGATATTAGGTGGTACAACACGACTATTGTCTCCTCAATTTATTACATTGGCTCGAAGGTTGACGAATTCCCTTGAGAAAGGCGTTGTGAAGCACTTGATAGAAATAAAGAAGCAAAAAGCCGTCAGAGGAGGCAGCAGTTTTCAGAGGTAGTGCTACCAGCAGAAACGATAAATTACCTAGTAGGGCCAAAGAAACTGGTTTAGACATGAGCATTCAAATAAATACATACATATGTAAACAGGCAGAATACGTCGATGCGGTCGGCAACCCCTATATAAGACAACAAGTACCCGGCGCGGTTGTTAGGTCGGTTCCTGCTGCTATAATGGCAGACTATCAAGATTTAAATGAGTTTGAACGTGGTGTTATAGTCGAAGCACGAGCGATTGAACACAGCACCTCCGAGGTAGCGATGAAGTGGGGATTTTCCAGTTCGACCATTTCACGAGTGTACCGTGAATATCAGGAATCCGGTCAAACATAAAATGTCCGACATTGTTGCGGCCGGAAAAAGATCCTGCAAGAGCGGGACCAAAGACGACTGAAGAGAATCGTTCAATGCGACAGAGGTGCAACCCTTCCGCTGCAGATTTCAATGTTCGGCCATCAACAAGTGTCAGCGTAAGAACCATTCACTGAAACATGATCAATATGGGCTTTCGGAACCGAAGGTTCACTTGTGTACCCTTGGTGACTGCACGTCACAAAGCTTTACGCCTCGCCTGGGCCCGTCAGCACCGACAATGGACTATTGATGAGTGGAAACATGTTGCCTAGTCGGACGAGTCTCACATTGTAGCGAGCGGATGGAGATATACGGGTATGAGGACAACCTTACGAATCCATGGGCCCTGCATGTCAGCAGGGACTGTTCAAGCTGGTAGAGGCTCTGTAACGATGTGGGGCGTGCAGTGGGTGTGATATGGGACCCCTGATACGTCTAGATACAACTCTGACAGGAGAGAATGATGAAACTCAGTGTATAAAGCTTTAGATTGAAGAACTTCCAAGTTAACGAAAAGTAATCGAACTCTGAGCCTCTGTAATAGAATCTGCACCCGTACGTAAGCATCCTATGTGATCACCTGCATCCATTCATATCCATTGTGCTTTCCGATGGACTTGGGCAATTTCCATCAGAACAATGCGACACCCGACACGCCCAGAATTGCTACAAAGTGGCTCCAGGAACAATCGTCTTTGTTTAAACACTTTCGCTGGCCACAAAACTCCCCAGACATGAACATCATTGAGCATATCTGGGATGTCTTGCAACGTGCTGTTCAGAAGACATCTGCACCCCCTCGCACTCTTATGGATTTAGACAGCCCTGCATGATTCATGGTGTCAATTGCCTCCAGCACTACTTCAGATATTAGGCGCGTCCATTTCACGTCGTGTTGCGGCACTTCTGCGTGCTCGCGGGGCGCCGTACACGATATTAGGCAGATATACCAGTTTCTTTGGCTCTTCAGTGTAAATGGCGAATGGGTGAAAGACTCAAATGTCAAAACAATGTCCTGAAGCTGCTTGACGATAAAGAAATAAAAGGAGTCGACCGACAACACTCGCGGGAACGGAAGGCATGTTGTGTGCTGTCCGGGGAGCAGCTGTTACAAAGCGTTTAACATATCTGTGCTATGTGTCCTGTGGTTCTTAGAAAAAAGAAAACAAAGTTGTTTTTCAGGTATGGAAAACATATAAAAATTCTAAAATTTGTTCCCGTGCGCTGGCGTGGATTTCTGATTGAGCCATTTCCGGTTTCATACAGTATGTAAGAGCTGTAGTTTAGTGAACATGCTCGTGTCCTGCGGGCAGAGGTCTCACATCGGAGCGTGGATCCATTAACGGCGTCGAGGTGGTGTTCAGTGATTTGGCAAGGTCTTACTGAATCCAATAAATTAAATTTTATTCCGCGCAAATCTGAAGTAGGATTTCTTGCGTTTATTTTGACCTACCGCTGTTCAACTTGAAAATTGCCTGTTAAGCTGCATTTCCATTTTACTTGTAGTTTTGTTTTCTTTAGTTCGCAAAACAGTGTTTGAGTACATTCTGCAAAGATATCCTGATATAGGGATCGACAAGGGACGTAAATTCTTGGAGATATCCCTTTAGGAAGTGTTGCAATAGCTGAATGTTTCGCCGACTGAGTTTAAATTCGCAATTTCGCACTTGTGTTCTTGAAGTGGCAGACATAGGTTGTAAACTGATCGTAGCTGGCGACTGCAGTTGGCAAGACCGTTAATGTTACTTCCAGTGGACATTAATTCACAACGCACAGGGCAATTCAGTTAGCAGATACTAGTATTTTCACATTCAAATTGCCATCATTTTGTGGGTGGAACTGATGATGATTACGACTATGGTCTTGTACTTAGTCACGTGGTACAGTCCGCGCAGGATACGGTGGTCATTGCGCAGTAACCAGACCCTGCAATCTTTCTCACGCGATTTTACAGAAACTATTCGGTAAAAAATTTAAGTTTTACATCACTTATACACTATGTGATCAAAATTATCCGGACACCTGGCTAAAAATTACTTACAAGTTCCTGGCACCCTCCATCGGTAATGCTGGAGTTCAATATGGTGTTGGCACACCCTTATCCTTGATGACAGATTCCACTCTCGCAGGCATATGTTCAATCAGATGCTGGAAGGATTCTTGGGGAATGGCAGCACATTCTTCAAGGAGTGCTGCACTGAGGGGAGGTATCAATGTCGGTCGGAGAGGCCTGGCGTTCCAAAATATCCCAACGGTGTTACATAGGATTCAGGTCAATACAATGTGCAGGCCAGTCCATTGCAAGGATGTTATGGCCGTGTAACCACTCCGCCACAGGCCGTGCGTTATGAATAGGTGCCCGATCGTGTTGAAAGACGCAATCGCCGTTCTCAAACTCCTCTTCAACAGTGGGAAGCAAGAAGGTGCTTAAAACATCAATGTAGGCCTGTGCTGTGATAGTGCCACGCAAAACAACAAGGGGTGCAAGCTCCCTCCATGAAAAACGTGACCACACCATAACACCACCGCTCCGAATTTTACTGTTCGCACTCCAAGCGCTGGCAGATGACGTTCACCGGGCATTCGGCATACCCACACCCTGCCTTCGGATCACCACATTCTGCATTTTGGACCGTGATTCGTCACTCCGCACAACGTTTTTCCACTGTTCAATCGTCCAATGTTCACGCTCCTTAAACTAAGCGAGGCGTCGTTTGGCATTTACCGGCGTGAGGTGTGGCTTATGGGGAGCCGCTCGACCATGAAATCCAAGTTTTCTCACCTCCCGCGTAATTGTTATAGTACTTGCAGTGGATCCTGATGCAGTATGGAATTCCTGTGTGATGGTCTGGATAGACGTCTGCCTATTACACATTACGACCCTCTTCAACCGTAGGTGGTCTCTGTCGGTCAACAGACGAGGTCGGCCTGTACGCTTTTGTGCTGTACGTGTCCCTTCATGTTTCCACTACACTATAATATCGGAAACAGTGGATCTAGGGATGTTTAGCAGTGTGGAAATCTCGCATACAGACGTGTGACACAAATGACACCCAGTCACCTTACCACGTTCGAAGTCCGTGAGTTCCACGGAGCGCCCCATTCTGCCCTCTCACGATGTCTAATGACTACTGAGGTCGTTGATATGGAGTACCTGGCAATATGTGGCAGCACAATGCACCTAATATGAAAAACGTATGTATTTGGGGGTGTCCGGACACTTTTGATTACATAGTGTAGATTTATATATCAGCTTCATGATGACGTGTCATCATTTAGTTAATGGTCGTAATTATTGTGATATCCGTACGGAAATAAGACATTGCACGAAATTCGAAAAAGTTCTCAAATAAAAATAAGGATCGCTAAGATTTTGTGTTTAGCGCATATTACGTAATATGCATGAAATTTAGCTAACATATTGAATTTTTCTTTAGACTTAGATGGACGTCTCTATCTCTTACCACTCTCGAGAAAATTGATCTGATGTAGCACACTGATTTGCGATAGCGTGCGCTGCGATTAAGCCAGAATGAAATATTCACAAAACTGCTTATGTTTTACAAACGGTTTGAGATACCGAAATGATTTTTGACAACTGATGGCACGTAAACAGGAGAGTACTTTCCATGTGGTTACTAAGCGTTACTTCATTATCTGCCTCGTTATTCCAGTAACTACAGACTTTTTCGATGAAAGAATGTAATTTTAAAGGCCACCAACACCTGGTGAAACGATAAATGTTATGGGTTTTGGAACAACGTAAGTGAAGACATAACACGTTTACTTTTATACCGATAATGTGCTTTTTCATAGGCTACTGATCTTACTTTTCCCCAGTTCCTTTCTTAATAAACTTCTGTTTCGGAATCCTCTCGCAATTGCGTCTGCACAACATATTAGTGAGTTGCATTATGTAAACTCCACTGTGTTTAGGCAAAAGAAGCAAATTATAAATTGGCAACAGAAGAAACGTATAGGTTATCTCAAAATTCGCTGCTGTGACGCTTCCCTGAAAGTTAGAAATGGTTAACCGTTCAGGCGAAAATAAATCACTGCTTTTGTTGAATTTTCAGCGAAATTATTTTTTGAATGGTTAGCATGCAAGTGTGGGCGTAGGCTTCAGTTTAGAATGGCACTTCCCCTCCAGCTCTCGGCATTTCCCCTACAGCACCTGCACAAAAACCCCACCACTACCAATCTCCCCACACGTGCCCTACTGATTGCCGTGTTGTTCTGTGCAGATTCTATTACAGAGGCTCACAGTTCGATTACTTTTCGTTAACTTGGAAGTTCTTCAGTCTAAAGCTTTATGCACTGAGTTTCATCATTCACTCCTGCATTTCAGATTATTTAATGCCCTAGTGGAAGACAAGTATAGAAAACTTGCATTTCTGTCATTGTAAGAAATTCTTTCTTCATGTGCACTGCTATTACGATGTGGTGTATGTCTACTGTTTCATTATTTTGAGCCTGATACAGAGCGTTATTTCTGTTTTTTGGATGCTCATTCACGTTCCACTCAATTTTTTATTTAATGTTTGTGCTTACACATGAAGCACACATATGCGACGCCGTCTTGGGTACACCTGTTGTCAATGTTCTCCTTTATCAATTCCGTGATCATCTACGAGTCATTGAAATAATTTAGCCACATACAGCTTCTCCCATCGACTGATAATAAATACCACGCTCAGTATGCATAAAGTTTTAGGTTATGGAAGGAGAGTTTTGTCGATGACAGTGGGACAAGGATCTTCTGTGGCTGATTTCTATAAAATGTACTGTTTTCATGCAATACTTTATGCAGAACACGATAGAGAGGGCTTCAGCTTTTGTTATAATATGTGCAGATTTTTTCTTTGAACTACGTCAGTATTTGATTACTTTGATGAGGTATTTTCTGTGTCAGACTTTTTTCATATTAAAGTATTGTGCTTACATTCAAGGGAATTCAAACCACAGCACAGTGTTTAGGTACAAGTTAACCACATTTACACTCTATGATTTTGAGAGACTGTTAAGCATTATTTATTACATCTGTTACTTTTAGTTCATATTTCAATATTTTCTACCTTTCTACAAGCTCTTAGGCATGTGATTATTTTTTAATTGCGTTGCTGCAAAGAGATCTTTTGTCAACAGAAATTCAAAATGAACAGTGCCAGGTCGATACAAATATCTTGATATTTCAAAGTAGACTTGCACTACTGAATTAATGCTGTTCATTTTCATCTCTTATTGACACATGATTGCCTTTGGGCATGTTCCAATATTACCCACAGCATTAAATATAGGAAAAATGCCATGTCTTGTAAGAGTTGTCTAAAATTAACCAGAATGGCCGATTAAATTTACACTATTAAAATTTAAATTTTACTCGAACAGGGTACAATTAGTACACTTTTTTCAATTTTCCAAGCAGTAATTACAGATGTAAGATGCTACAATGCCTATTGTGAAGTGTAATTTATTTTATATCCATTATTTTCAATGTCACGTTCCGTGGGTTTTCTGGAAGTGTGTGCTTCTGTGATTATTTCCTTGTTTACTTCCTAGTCAGATGGAGTGCCAGAATTAATTATTGAATCATGAAAATTCATGTAACAGAGCATAACACAGGGCTTAGTCTAACTATTCATTGTAGTAAACTAGTTTGTAAGACGGTGTTCGAGTTACAAGATGTATCCTGTTTGGTTATGGTGGAGATAGTCGGCGTAAGTCGCTAGGAACCACCTAAACACAGCATATTGACTGACAGCGGCGTACGTTTTCCAGTGCTGTTGTCGGATCCATGAAACCTTGGTGAATGTAGTTAGAAAGTTGCAGGAAAGTAATTATTGGTTTTCGAACAGTGACAAGTTAAACAATGTCATATGGGTCAAAACGTGGCAGGAGATCCTTGTTTAAACTGATTTTATAAATTTAGTAGAAGCGCTAATTTTTCCAGCTCCACCTATAAACGTTAACTTAGTTAATCCTCTGAACAATATATTGCGCAATTTGTCTTGGTCGCAAAGAGTGCAAGGTGCAAGTTTAGCTCTGTGATACGCGTCAAAGCGTGGCAGGCGATCGTTGTCTACAGTGAAAACTCCAAGTTAAGGTATACTGTCATTTGTCTCATTTGTCAAGTGTATGTGATGCAAGTTTAACCCTGTTGTGTGGGTCAAATCATGGCAGATTATCCTTGTTTACATCAGTTTTATAAATTTAGCTGGATCGCTAATTTTCCATATCCGCCGATAAACCTTAACTTAGATAACCCTGTGAGCAATACATCGCATAATTTGTCTCGCTCGCCGGGAGTGCACGGGTACTGGCTGTGGGTGCAAGTGAGGTTTTGCACAATATAACGACAGCTCCGAGTACAGTAGGAGGAACTTTACAATCAATGACAACAAAAGACTGAGTCACACCGACAGGCGATCACAGACAATTCAATGATTAACGAGACTGCTCTCCGAAAACAGGAAATCCTGGTTCGAATACCGACCTGATACAAATTTTCAGACATCGGTAATACAAACGCTTCATCGTATTTCGACTTGTACTTTCAAATACATAATTCCAGCGCGCCTGTAGTGATAACCAATGAAAAGCGCATATTTTAAAGTTTTGTTTATGTAATTGCACGTTTCATTGCGATTCACCAGGCGACAGGGAGATAGCAGTTTGCAAAATGGCGACTAATCATGAGAAAGCATTTTTTGTGTTGCAATATGAGAAGACTGAATCCGTAATTACTGAGCGACGTAGTTTCCCAAACAGGACAGCCACAAGCCCACAGAAGCATTCTGCGGTGGTGTCGACAGTTCAAGGACACAGGTTGCCTTTGTAAAGAACGAAGTTCCTGGTAACAAGGTGTTGCAAGTGAAATAGTGGAAGGACTAGACGAGGCGTTCTTCCACAGCCCACATAAATCTACACTTCGTGCAAGTCCCAAATTGGGCATCTCCCAGGCGTCTTTATGAAAGATTCTGCGCAAGCGACTGATCAGAAACCATATCGCCTACAGCTGCTGCAACATTTACGGCCAAGCGGTCACACTATCAGCCGAAAATTTTGTGATATTTTTCCAGGAAGCGCTGTTAGATGACGAATTTACTCACGTTCAGTGAAGAGGCGACGTTCCAGGTAAACTATTCAAGTGAATCGTGGAAACATTCGCATATGGGACAAGACAAATCCTAATGTTCCAGCGGAGATTGGAACAGATTCTCTAAAGGATAATGTCTTCTATGCTAAAGGTACTGGCCACCACTTTTTTCCTGGAAATCACCTAACAGCTGATATACCAGACTTCATATTCCAGCAAAACTGAGCTCCGCTTCATTGGCATGAGTGGTGCTTCGCCATCTTTAAGGAAATTCCAAATCGGTGGACTGGGCGCGGCGCTGGATGATTTGGGACTCTTTGGGTGACCCCCAATGTCTCTTTACTTTAAAGTTTCCGATTTCTTTCTTTGGAGATACGTGCAAGACAGTGTTTACGTACCACTTTTGCTGACAACATTGACTGAACTCTAGGGTCACATGACTGCTACACTGGTCAACACAGACAGGGATATACCCGAACACTTGTAATGATGTTATAAGAAACTTTTTCATACAGTGTATCAGTTACCATTTTTTACGTAATACTTTGTGGAATAGGAACGTCATTCAGCAAGTAAAGAACTTTTTCTTTCTACAAAAATTTTTATTTCCTATAATTAAAGGAATCTGTGTTTTACATATAATTTGATACCCTAACGGTTTTCTGCGTAGTCACTGTTCAAAGTTAGGTAGTTGTCGTCCCGTTTTAACAGCTTTTCTATACCTTCTGCGTACTCAATTGTCGCCAAGTTGTTGAACGGCTGATTAATGGCTTTTTTAAGTTCGTAGCGCTGTCCACTCAAAAAATCTTTCGATTTGTGGAATAAGGGATAATCACTTGGGGCTGAGCCCGAACTCTATGGCGGATGTTGAAACATCTCCCACTGAAACAGCTGAAGCAAGTCCTACGTCACTCCCGATGCATGAGGACGTACATTATCGTGAAGGAGGGTGGCTCCACTGCTCAGTGTTCTGTGCCACTTGTTTTTAGTGGCACGACGAAGTTGCTGAAGCGTCTGGAAGTAGGCCACTGCATAACCTCTAACCATGTAGTCGATAAGCGGGGCACACTTACGATCCCAAAACTCCGTAGCCATAATCTTTCTTGTGATCAAAACTTCTTTTGCTTTTTTCAGTTTCGTTAGGATTGGAAATACGCCACACCACTGATTGGAGTTTTGTTTCCGGTGTGAAATGTGGTACCTAAGTCTCATCACCAGTGTGATTCAAAAGTCCATCGCTATCCTTTTCATAGCACCGGCCGGAGTGGCCGAGCGGTTCTGGGCGCTACAGTCTGGAACCGCGCGACCACTACGGTCGCAGGTTCGAATCCTCGGGCATGGATGTGTGTGATGTGCTTAGGTTAGTTAGGTTTAAGTAGTTCTAAGTTCTAGGGGACTGATGACCTCAGAAGTTAAGTCCCACAGTGCTCAGAGCCATTTGAACCATTTTTTTTTTTACCCTCGTACACTCATTCAAGACTTGCTGAATCACTCGACATAAAAGTTTTCTGTGTTAGGTACCGCGTCATAATGTAAAAACTATTGCTGCTGGAGAAAAACCAATGTTTCGGCCACGATTGCAGCGGCCTTCTTCTGGGCCTAATGGTGCGTTCTAGCTATGCAGTGCCCCTTACATTTTGTTGTTAGTGTTCACTGCGCATGCCATTACGTCATAATTCTAAAAAGGTAGTTAGTTTCATTGGTCACTTAAGGAAGAAGGAGAGGGAACTTTATCTCTAATAGGTTATTGCGGTGGAGGGAGAACGTGACCTCTGTTGTCTATTGGCTCCTGTGTTGTGTACCACGATTGGTGGTCACCGTCGAATGAGAAGTTGGCTGCTGTTTACCAACTGCTGGACGTCGGCCGCGCGGCGGCAGTAACTCGCCGGTGGTGCACGTGCCTCGTGTTGACAGTGCGGTCTGCTGGGCTCTGATTGCTGGCAGCCAAGATGGGGCGAGCCTGAGTCCATCCTCCCTGTTCATGTTGTTAGGGTGTTTAAGTGTTTCGATGGTCTCTCTGATTTTGCGTTTCGTCATAACTGCCTGCTTGGCCAACACAGAGACTTCGCTAAATTTTATTTCGTTCCCGCAATCTTGCTGATGTTCTGCCACTGCGGATTTGTTGTGTTGCCCTAGACGAATATAACGCTCGTGTTCCCGAATGCACGTTGCTATTGGCCTACCAGTCTCGCCGATGTATGCCTCTCCACATTCGCATTCCACCTTGTAAACGCCTGCAGCGTGTAATGCATCATCCACCTTGTCCTTGGTGGAGCCTAGCACGTCCTGGATCCTACGACCACTATAGAAGACAGGCTGCACCCCAACGCGGCGAAGGTGTTTGCCTATTCGGTCACTAACGTTTTTCATATAAGGTAAGCGCACTGTTTGCTGCAGCTTGTGTATTTCTTGCTTATCTTTCTTGCTTGTGTTGGTCGACAAGACTGTGTTTATCGACTTATGGCTGTAGCCATTGGCTAGAAACGTTGTGCGTAACCTTTTAAGCTCAGGTGTGATGTTTTGAGCATCACTTAGGCGCTGCGCACGGATTGCCAAAGAGCGGATGACAGAGTTCTTCTGCGCTGGGTGGTAATAGGATCCGTGCGCAGCGCAGAAGAACCACCCAGCGCAAAAGAACTTAAATACCCTAATAACATGAACAGGGCGGATGGACTCAGGCTCGCCCCATCTTGGCTGCCAGCAATCAGAGCCCAGCAGACCGCACTGTCAACACGAGGCACGAGCACTACCGGCGAGTAACTGCCGCCGCGCGGCCGACGTCCAGCAGTTGGTAAACAGCAGCCAACTTCTCATTCGACGTTGACCACCAATCGTGGTACACAACACAGGAGCCAATAGACAACAGAGGTCACGTTCTCCCTCCACCGCAATAACCTATTAGAGATAAAGTTCCCTCTCCTTCTTCCTTAAGTGACTAATGAAACTAACTACCTTTTTAGAATTATGACGTAATGGCATGCGCAGTGAACACTAACAACAAAATGTAAGGGACACTGCATAGCTAGAACGCACCATTAGACCCAGAAGAAGGCCGCTGCAATCGTGGCCGAAACATTGGTTTTTCTCTAGCAGCAGTAGCTTTTACATTATGACGAGGTACCAAACCCAGAAAACTTTTATGTCGAGTGACTCTGGCCGCGGAAGCCTACGCAGTTATATTGCTGAATCACTTTTAATCACTCTTTGTTCGAGAAATAAAATTTTTAAAAGGAAAGTAGCCACAGGATGTCAAGAGGACAAGGCGAGAGAGGAAAGTCGCAGCTAGGGATGAGGTCACAGCCGCAGCGGGCAGTGGAACAGGTTACTCACACAGTGCCATTGTCGGCCCAGCCGTATATCTCGGTGACCGCCAGCGCTCCAGAGGTGACGGCCTTGATGGACTTCCCCGTGACCGAGACCACGTGCGGGAAGCTGGCGCCGCCGCCGCCGCCCTGCGGCACCCAGTCGATCGTTATGAAGGTCGAGGAGTTGCCGTCTCTGAAGTAGGACACTTGCGGGTCCAGCCAGCCCGACGGCTGCGCCATCTTCACGCCCTGCATCACAATAACAACATCGTCAGTGCCAGTCCGAGTCTACAGCAGCCAGCAGTAAAGAACTTGCAGACAGTTGTGGGCTACTCACTCAGTAATGGGTGGATCTGGGCAACTGAACACATACGGTATTGAACACTGCAGCCAAAAACACTGGCAGAGAAAATATGTCATGCACCTTAAGATTGTCAACTGAACAAGCATAAATCGCATCTGGGACAGGCGAAGTTAGCTGGGTTTCTAACATTCTGCGTGGTGTCTGTTTGTTCTAAGTCGTGTCTCCCTACCACTTTCGCGCAACGACGCTCTGAGTGTGTTTTTTAGGGAATTGACTAGTTTGAACCTGGGACCTGTTGCTGGTAAGGAGACGCCAGACCACACATGACATGTAGAGTTCAGAAGAGTTCAGTGAGACTAGCGATGATACAATCAAATTCTTAATGATTTCAGCGTCAGCTCCACTGCACTCCCTGTAAAAGAATCTTATTACTAACTAAATTTAGTGGAAGGGGTTCAAGGCATTCCTATTTTTAGTTAGCTGGTAAAATAACGTCGAAAAAGCACTTAAGTTTACCATTGGAATTTTTATTCTGCTCACAAAACATTGTTTATAAATTTCACTATGGATAAAAGGAAATATTTTAATACAGGATGATAAAAACCAACTGCGTTCAACAAAAATGTGAACGAATATTCCCTGAATTAGTTTCCAAGTTCTATAATGGATCGAAGGATTACCTAAGCCACATCACATCTATAATTTGGGTTAAATTAAGTTTCATAAAAGAAAAAACTATCAAAATGGTCTACAGTGACCCTCAATTATCTTTAATTACTTATTTAACTTGTCGTAAATTACAGTGGTCGATGTGGCTTCTCAATAATTATATAACAGAAAAATCATCAAATTTCAGATTTTAACTCAAGAAGCAAATGTGAATACCACGAAGTTTAATTGACGATCGACACTAGTATTACGTAAAAAGGGGATGTAACAGATGAGACTTCTGCAGTTCTGAGTGAAGCCTTGTGCGCTCTTATGCGGCATCGAGTGCGTTCATTACCTTGTCGGTGGTTAGGTAGTGTCTTGGGCAGCGGGCGGCGCAGCTCCACACACCTCGCTGTCTCGGTAGCAACTCTCTCGAACTTCTCCTTACTACAATTTATGGAAGTTGGTTTAAGAAAATGTATCTGGCTGTGTTTTCAACTGACCAATCAGGGCTCAATGTTAACCTTAAGCTCTGCCTACAAAAATTGTCTATCCAATGAGAAACATTATACTTTTCGTGGTGGGACAATGTTTTTAATGTTTGCTGCGTAACATAGACGCGTATAGTCCCACGCTAAAACTTGCAGCTGGTGTGGCCCTTATAGTGTTGTCGTAAGATCTATACTGTTCTTCTGGAGAGCTCCATCTTTTAACATGGGCTGGGGGGTGGACCTCCCGGCGATCGGCCGGCGATGTGGGTGTCGCTTATCGTAGGGCCTCCTAGCTTAACACGGCTCTGCTCTCAGCTTCTGTTCTCGTTTCTCCCCTTTGAACTGCATCTGTTTCACGTTGGGAAGGTATGACATGCATTTAGGCGTTCTTGTTTTAGTCTGTGGTATTCCATTTGCTCACTCATTGATCGTATTACTTTGGTTAATTTAATGTCAGGATTTATTCGGAGCTATGTGACATACTGCCGGATTTGCTATCATGTCAGGTTTTTCATGGAAGGTGTTGGATTTGCCTGACACCTTACAGGTTACTGCTCATGGTACATGAAATTCACGGCGCAAAGAATTACAGTGTCACTTTTTTGAATCCTGACATTAGCCCCCATCGTGACGAAGAAATTTGAAATTTGGCTCAAAGATGACTACAACCTCCCTCTGTAATGATGCAATATCGTGGCGTCCTGCAACATCACCCTCGGAGACTTTTCAGACAGCAAGGTGTCGACACATGCGAAAGAAAGGCCAGACCTCACTTCATGTTAGCTGTAAGGTGAGTCAGTGTTGTCACATTGACACAAAATTTCTCTCTCCAATGCCAGCCTGGGCGTATCGTATGATGGGAAGGTCGTCACCCCTGCCCCTATCCCACCCTCCCACGTTACCCACATCTCACCCCTTTTTTTAACACCTCTGCAATGGAGGTCAGAACCGCGACGCCTATCGATGAATTCACGCTGTTCTCTTACGGTTGGCAGAGGAAAACTTTTCAGACACATCGACACTCAGAATCGACACTAAAAGGCCTCAGGAGGCGGCCTAAAGACCATCTGTGAAAGCACCCCTTCCCATGGCTCGTTCATTTGCACACATTTCGCAGCGGAAAACGATAGTTCGTAGTGCGCCGTGCAACAGTATGACGTTGCACCGTTCACGTCAATGCAATCTCTGATCGCTTCAGGCACTACTAAAGTGCGCGTCATTTACGACGGCGGCCGAGTTTAGGTTCGTTCTGCGCAGCTGACGTCACAAAACACAGTCAGCCAATGAACAGAGCACGGACGAGTGTCTTCAGTTTTAGAAACGTTCACTCATAAATAAAGTAATTGAAAAACAGCAATGTCTTGATAGCAGACTTTCTATAAAAGAAAGTTTGGAAAAAGCATTCTTTATACCAATTGCTTCATATTCTATTAATTAATAAAACCAAACAAGCAATAAGCCTCCTAATTCAGGCGATAGCAAGGAAAGGTGTTTGTATCATTCTCACGAATCGCTTTTTCGCAATAAAGAACAGCGGTAATTGTTTATTTCCTATTGTACTTCGACGAAACGTGGATAATTCATAGTCATACCAACAGTGTTTGTCGGTATTTTGCGTGATATTTTACAGTCCTCTAGGAATTTTATTGAATGACGAGCTACGTTAGCGTAATGGTTAAAGTCTCCTTGATGCACACACGTTAGTCCCATATGGTGTAGTTTCTTCACATTTTAGATAGGGTGTGGTTATGTATAGTTAGGAAGGCAACGCCTGAAGAGGTAAGAGTTTGGCAGGGACACAAGTGGCGATGCCCTGTAGGAATGGCTATGATTTTGTTTTATTTCTTTTGCTAGAAAAAAAATAAAATAAAAAAAAAGTGTTAGCTAAGCGAAAGGTTGTGAGTTCAAACCTTGTTCGATGCTTCGTATTTTTTTATTGAAAAACAATATCGAAGTGTCTTACTCAATGAATTTTATTCGTGTTAATGTAATTTTTTGAAATTTCTAGTGCTTTGTCTCTTCATTATAATCATAATAAGTTTTCGGTTTTTCTAATTTTGTCCTCCAATATTTATTTTCACAACAATTAAAAACAATGAAAAGGCACACATACAGTATTCATGTTATCTGTTTTGTTTGTATATCTTCTCTTCCGCAGTCGCTGTTTTACTATTCATATTGAGATATATTCTTTTGCGACAGTATTAAAAGTTTTATTTAGAGCAGAATTTCGGCTCGTACGTTGCCGAGCTACTTGATTGTCTGACGCAATTCTTTGCTTCGCTGTTTTGGCAGCATCATCATATTCAATGTTTTCGTCGACTGATCTATGTTTTGGCAAGTATTTGCTGTCCGTTGTGACAAACACAAATTGTTTGCGCACTGCGCCTCACTGACAATATATTTTAGTTTCTATGTTTTATTACGTCTACAATTCAGTTTTGTGTACTTCGCCAACTTTGTTTTAATCAGAAGGGAAATGACTCTGGTATAAATAAAACTTTAATTACAGTCGCGAAAGACGGAATATTTCTCAGTATTACAGACGACACCTATCTAGTACTTAAATTAAATGAGATATTGTTATACAGTAAGTTTTATATGAAATTTAGGTATTTTGTCCACATTTCATTCTCAACATTGTGACAACTAAAATCGACCACACGGAAAGTATACGCTATGGACTTTTACCTCTGCAAACTCTTCAAAATTTCGTGCAATGGTTTACTACATTTAATGCTGCACAATAACTGCGTTGAACATCGAACCAATATTAAGTAATTTATGGGGGGAAGGTATCAGTCAAGAAGATGTGTAACAATCAAATTTTTGGGCCAAATAGTTTTTGTGAAATCGAATGATAAGTGTGTCAAAGCAGTCAGAACACCATGTGTCTGCACAGGCGAGCAGTGCAGTGATGACAAAATGCGGGGAGCACGTCTCTGTAGCAGCGAAAGCGTTAATGCGGCCGTGGTGGCTTTACTTCATAAACTGCGCGCTCCCCCCTAAACGTAAGTTTGCGAACTATACTATACTATGGTGCTGCTTCTCTTGCCGCGTGCGTCGTGTGCAACTGGCAACGCAGCAATCTCCCGCGTCTGGGCGGGCATGCGCGAGCCGCCAAGATAAAAGAATTGAACAATAGATCACTTACAGTTGTAGCATTTCGTTACTCCTCGGACAGTTAGTCGCTTTGCTAGCGGGGACAGAGATTGATATTGTCAAAAGCTAGGTATTTGTAAGAGAATCAAACCTAGAAAGGTAATGCAACTAACTACGGCGTAAATCTGTGAGGAACAACAAAAAAGACGAAACCAGAAATTCCATTATAGTTTTTGGTCTTTCATGTGACATTGAAATCGTCCCAAGTGGGTTGATTTGGGGAAGGACACCAAACAGCGAAATCATCGGTCCCGTCGGATTAGGGAAGGACAGGGCAGGAAGTCGACCGTGCCCTTTCAAAGGAAGCATCCCAGCATTTGCCTGAAGCGATTTAGGGAAATTACGAAAAACCTAAATCAGGATGGCTGGACGCGGGTCTCACCTGTCGTCCTCCCGAATGCGAATATAACAGGTCCGTATACTACTGCTGTATGATTGAACGGTTCGAAGACTCTGTAAGATATATATTCAGAGATCAAGATTTGTTGCAATGGTTAATTTTGGGCCAGCACGTTCGTACATGCTTGCATGTAACATTTGATGTTGCTTGTAGGCATCCAGTAAGGACGCATTGCGAAAATAAAGAATTTGTAGGGACGCCGAACTCACCTGCCGGCCGTGCATACGTTTGGTGTCGCTTTCGGTGTTGTAGGAGACAAACTGCCGCACGTTGGACACTCGGTTCTTCCAGGATACCATCAGAGTGTTGTCGTCAGCCCAGCTGACGTCCTCAGGACTGCACTCCCTGTAATGTAGAAGTCAAACTATTACCATCCATCCATGCTGAAGTAATACTTGCTCGACAATCGCCACAACCTAATGCACGTTTCAAGTATCCAAGTTGTTTCTATTTCGTCTGCATAGGCATAGTTGACGTGGTACGGCTACCAATGCTATATCAAAATGGTCAGTTCACAATTTTTTGTAATTTTTGTTTATGGTCCAAGAGATATTTCTCTGCCTGACGTTTCGTCTTCCAATCCTGGAAACATCATCAGTGGTGTAACACCTACAGCGCCTCTCGATGTTGAAAAATCAAAAATAGCTCCAAAATTAGCTCCCATGTCCTTAAAATATCAATTCACAAAATGACCCAAGTCCGTCCACAAGTAGTAATTACGAAAAATAAATAAAAAACAAATAGAGGGAAATATCTAGTATAGAAAGCAAAAGAAAAGGAAAATTTAATTATAAATTTTATAAACATGGGAAGGGGGAAAACAGTAGAAAATATTAAAATATTAGTTATTCCAATAGGTAAGAAAATCAATATTATAGTCATAGAACGTAGGTCTGGGACACCAAAGATAGTGTTTATTAAAGTATAAATGGCCATACGTTGTAATTACGATACTCCAGTCTCTGTTCTAGTTCGGAGGTTATTTAGGACGTACAGCTTTAGAGAACAACAATTGGGACTTTATTAAACGGGGATCAAGAATAGATCGTGACAAGATTGTTTTTGAGGACTGTCAATTCAAGACTTTAATTTGGACATTTATCAGATTAGATAAACGGGAAGGTGAATAGTAATCTCTTTGGCTTTGATGTCAATTCGTGTGAATATTTAAACGCTTTACTGAATTGAGAATTTTAACCGGATTCGGACTTTGAATTGTGATAGTGGGAAACTTTAACTTCACGCGACTAGTGATCATAGTTAATGACAGTTTGCGGATATTAAATACGAGGGCAGTTCAATAAGTAATGCAACAAATTTTTTTTCTCGGCCAATTTTGGTTGAAAAAACCGGAAATTTCTTGTGGAATATTTTCAAACATTCCCGCTTCGTCTCGTATAGTTTCATTGACTTCCGATAGGTGGTAGCGCTGTACGGAGCTGTTAAAATGGCGTCTGTAACGGATGTGCGTTGCAAACAACGGGCAGTGATCGAGTTTCTTTTGGCGGAAAACCAGGGCATCTCAGATATTCATAGGCGCTTGCAGAATGTCTACGGTGATCTGGCAGTGGACGAAAGCACGGTGAGTCGTTGGGCAAAGCGTGTGTCATCATCGCCGCAAGGTCAAGCAAGACTGTCTGATCTCCCGCGTGCGGGCCGGCCGTGCACAGCTGTGACTCCTGCAATGGCGGAGCGTGCGAACACACTCGTTCGAGATGATCGACGGATCACCATCAAACAACTCAGTGCTCAACTTGACATCTCTGTTGGTAGTGCTGTCACAATTGTTCACCAGTTGGGATATTCAAAGGTTTGTTCCCGCTGGGTCCCTCGTTGTCTAACCAAACACCATAAAGAGCAAAGGAGAACCATCTGTGCGGAATTGATTGCTCGTCATGTGGCTGAGGGTGACAATTTCTTGTCAAAGATTGTTACAGGCGATGAAACATGGGTTCATCACTTCGAACCTGAAACAAAACGGCAATCAATGGAGTGGCGCCACACCCACTCCCCTACCAAGAAAAAGTTTAAAGCCATACCCTCAGCCGGTAAAGTCATGGTTACAGCCTTCTGGGACGCTGAAGGGGTTATTCTGTTCGATGTCCTTCCCCATGGTCAAACGATCAACTCTGAAGTGTACTGTGCTACTCTTCAGAAATTGAAGAAACGACTTCAGCGTGTTCGTAGGCACAAAAATCTGAACGAACTTCTCCTTCTTCATGACAACGCAAGACCTCACACAAGTCTTCGCACCCGAGAGGAGCTCACAAAACTTCAGTGGACTGTTCTTCCTCATGCACCCTACAGCCCCGATCTCGCACCGTCGGATTTCCATATGTTTGGCCCAATGAAGGACGCAATCCGTGGGAGGCACTACGCGGATGATGAAGAAGTTATTGATGCAGTACGACGTTGGCTCCGACATCGACCAGTGGAATGGTACCGTGCAGGCATACAGGCCCTCATTTCAAGGTAGCGTAAGGCCGTAGCATTGAATGGAGATTACGTTGAAAAATAGTGTTGTGTAGCTAAAAGATTGGGGAATAACCTGATACATTTCAATGCTGAATAAAACAACCCCTGTTTCAGAAAAAAAATGTGTTGCATTACTTATTGAACTGCCCTCGTAGAAATAACTTATTTACCGAAAGTGACAGGGTATTATCTAACATCTCTGATGCTAGCGGGAATCCTACTTAGACATCTAATTAAAGAACTTCTTTGAATGAGATCGTATGAGTGAACCTATTTATTAATAATTCTTGTCAATAAACTGACGTTGTTAATTTGAAACATAATACAAGTCCTGAACATTAATTTAACTTAGATTAATAAACGTTAAGGTTACGTGATCTATGCCAAGAAGAAACTAGCGATTCGTAACTAAAACAATGGAACGAAAGGTTAAAGTATCGTCGTCTGTAAACAATGGTAGTAAAGCTACTAAAAATTTTTTTCTCTCAGAGTTGGGAAAACTATACGTGTAGTGACCCACGTTTAACATTGTGTTTTAAAAGTAATCAAACTGATACTTAGCCGGGACAATATCAAATAAAAGTAAAACCCTTCAATGACAGTCAATACGTAAAAAATAAAATCAAACTTTCACCTATTAGACGAAAAAGCGAAAACAGAAAAAGGGCTGCTACAGTGGCTACAACGACTCAGAAAGCAGTTACAGTCTCAAACAACAGTTTATATGTATCCACGCAAAGGTCAGTTTGTGACAGCTGCAAAAGATCGCGGAGTTGCGCTGACGTGTGTTATTGGAGTTTGTGGCGGAGAAGAGTTGGAGTTGTTGACTTCGTTTAGCAGTAAGTCCTGCAACTTGTTTAATTTCAATCCTTCTTCTCTTCCGCTAAAATTATTTTTGTGCCCTTTGGAATTTCTGTGGCCCCTCTCTGTACTTGTCAGCATAATAGTGATAGCGTCTTGGTAAAACCATAGTACCGGCGAAACGAATTTGATGGTTCCCTGGTCCCACTGCATGATCTGCTACTGTCGATTTATCCTTGTTGACGACGACAATAGCTCTTGTGTGTCTTAAAGAAGGTTCTAATGTTACATTTATAATAGCCATCGACGAAATATGCCAAAGGCCTTGGCGCAGTGGTAACACTGGTTCCCGTCCGATCACCGAAGTTAACATTTGGATGGCTGACCATCCGGTCTGCCGAGCGCTGTTGGCAAGCGGGGTGCACTCAGCCCTTGTGAGGCAAACTGAGGAGCTACTTAACTGAGAAGTAGCGGCTCCGGTCTCGTAAACTGACACACGGCCGGGAGAGTGGTGTGACGCCTGTGGGCTGAGGATGACACGACGGCCGGATGGTACCGTTGGGCCTTCATGGCCTGTTCGGGCGGAGTTTTATCGACGCAAATACTGGCCGTCGCGAAGGCCTGCATTGTACCGGGTGTCCCGCATAAAACCCGTTAAGCCTCACATACCGCTTAATCATTTGTCGAATCGCGTTCACAGTGACAACACTGTGTCGAAAGTTGGCTACACTGCATTTTATCGGAAAGTTGATTGCAGCTGTGTATTCGTGCGTCAGTTGTTGTGAGAAGCTCGTATTGTTGAGGTGTTACAGAAATGGGGCAGTTTGCATTAGAACAGCGAACTGATATTATGGAGTGTTACATACAAATTGGTTCCGTCAAGGGACATACAAAAATGTTTCAAGCGAAGTATCCTGGTAGGAACCTCCCCACGCCCAGCACTGTTCATGATCAGTACAAGAAATGGAGGGCTATGGAACCGTTCAGAATGTTCAGAGGAACATGCGACCGGCAGTGAGTACCCCTGTAACCATAGACAGAATTCTTATGGACATTACAAGAAGTCCCCGCAAGTCGATAAGAAGGTTGTCACAGCAGGTTGGTGTATCCCGTAGACCGTGTACTAAAAGATATGAAATTAAAATCCTGTTGTGTGAGTATGGTGCGAGAGATGAAATGTATCAATGAAAAAAACTCATTATTGTACCTGACTGTTAACACGCTAACGGTTACTTGGATCCCTTGCTTTACTTCATGTCACATGAGACCTGGCTTCATTTGTCAGGTTATTTGAATTCTCAGAATTGCAGATATTGATCTAAAGACAACACAAATATTTTGCATGAAGAACCTCTCCACTTACAGAAGGTAGATGTTTCGTATGCGTTTTCCAGCACGCGCTTTATTGACCTCATATTTGTCAGGAAGGAGGTACACGGCTCGTGCAGTCTGTAGATCAACCATGCCTAGTCAGTAAATACCGCGATCGCGTCCGCATTGTTACTTTGTACCAGGAAGGGCTCTCAACAAGGTAACTGTACAAGCGTGTCAGAGTGAACCAAATCGATGTGGTTCGGACACGGAGGAGATACAAATAAACTAACTGTCGATAAGATGCCTCGCTCAGGCCGCCCATGGCTGCTACTGCCGTGGATGTCCACTACCTACAGATTATGGCTTGGAGGAACCCTGACAGCGACACCACCGCATTGAATAATTCTTTTCGTGCATCACAAGACGTCGTGTTACGACTCAAACTTTGCGCAGCAGGCTGTACTTCATTTCCGACGTCCATGGCGAGGTCCATCTTTGCAACCACGACACCGTGCAGCGTGGTACGGATGGGCCCAACAACATGCCGAATGGACCGCTCAGGATTGGCATCAGGTTCGCTTCACCGATGAATGTCGCATATGCCTTCAACCAGACAATCGTCGGATACGTGTTTGGAGGCAACCCTGTCAGGCTGAACGTCTTAGACACACTGTCCAGCGACTGCAGCAAGTTGGAGGTTCCCTGCTGTTTTGGGGTGGCATTATGTGGGGCCAACGTACGCCGAGGGTGGTCATGGAAGGCGCCGTAACGGCTGTACGATATGTGAATGCCATCCTCCGACCGATAGTGCAACGATATCGGAAGCATACTGGCGAGGTATTCGTCTTCATGGACGACAATTTGCGCCCAAATCGTGCACATCTTGTGAATGACTTCCTTCAGGATAACGACATCGCTCGACTTGAGTGGCCAGCATGATCTCCAGACATGAACCCTATCGATCATACCTGGTTAGATTGAAAAGGGCTGTTTATGGACGACATGACCCACCAACCACTCTGAGGGATCTACGTCGAATCGCTATTGAGGAGTGGGACAATCTTGACCAACAGTGCCTTGATGAACTTGTGGATAGTATGCCACGACGAATATAGGCATGCACCAATGCTAGAGGACGTGCTACTGGGTACCGGTATGTACAGCAATCTGGACCACGATCTCTGAAGGTCTTGCTGTATGGTTGGAAAAAATGCAATGTATGGTTTTCATGAGCAATAAAAAGGGCGGAAATGATGTTTATGTTGATCTCTATTCCAATTTTCTGTACGGGTTCCGCAACTCTCGGATCCGAGGTGATGGAAAACTTTTTTTTTGATGAGTGTAGTTTCAGCTCTAGGAGTTTGCGGGCAGTATTATACTGTAAGTATGCTGTTTAGGTTTTTTATTGGTAACGCCACCTCTGTATGAAAATCACTGGCTGTGCTGTGTGCAGTCTGTGGGTAGTTTGCATTGTTGTCTGCCATTGTAGTGTTGGGCAGAGGCAGCTGGCTGTGAACAGTGCGTAGCGTTGCGCAGTTGGAGGTGAGCCGCCAGCAGTGGTGGATGTGGGGAGAGAGATGGCGGAGATTTGTAATTTGTCATGAACTGGTATATTTATACATGATGATATCAAGGTAAATACATTGTTTGTTCTCTATTAATATCTTTCATTTGCTAACTATCCCTATCAGTAGTTAGTGCCTTCCATAGTTTGAATCTTTTATTTAGCTGGCAGTAGTGGCGCTCGCTGTATTGCAGTAGCTTGAGCAGCGGAGATTTTTGTGAGGTAAGTGATTTGCGAAAGGTATAGTTTAACGTTAGTCAGGGCCATTCTTTAGTAGGGAATTTTGAAAGTCAGATTGCGTTGCGCTAAAAACATTGTGTGTCAGGTTAAGCACAGTCGTGTATAATTGTTCTAAGGGGAAGTCTCGTGTATAAATAGTTCAAAGGGGACGTTGCATATGTCGACCCTTAGCCGAGGATACCTCACTGGAATCTTCTGATCTTTTGTTGTAGTTTGTGTAATTAGTGTAGATTTTGTTTATTTCTGGCGCGTAATTGTAGAGAAAATCTCCTTTGTAGTTGCAGTCTTTCATTGTTGTACAGTAAAACAGTTGTGGCATGCATATAGATTTGCACCAAGTATTTCGCAGCTACGCTTGCAATTAACTAGATATTATTTTCAGTGATATGTTAATGTGTTCTCCTATTTTTGCACTTCAAATTGTGCTTTTCTGTGTTATCGTGTGAAATATTGTGACAATTATGGCGTGTGAAAAACGTAACACTAGGCTCCAAACTAAACTGAGAAATAATAGTGACGACGAGCGTAGCTTATCAGCGCCGCAGAGTAATGAATTTACTAATGTTCAAAGTAGTAATTTGGTAACTGTGCACAGGGAAATGGAGCGGGCGTCAAACAATGGCGTGGACAGTGAAACAATTAGTGAAGAGGGAATCATTATCGATCGATCGGTCGGCAACAGCTCGCCTCAGGAAGCCGAAATGACACGACACGATCTCGCAAATACTGTAGATTCAGGTTTTGGATCCTCACCGTTTTCTCAAATAAGTCAAGACACATTTTCTGCTTGTCAAAATGTGAATGTTTCCGGTGTAAATTCACTGCCGAAAAGCACTGAGGAACATGTTTCAGACACCAATGCATTGTTATTACAATTAATACAACAAATGGGACAAACACAGCAAAAGCTTCAAAAGTTAGACACAGTGGAACAAAATCTCAAAAAGTTAGACACAGTGGAACAAAATCTCAAAAAGTTAGACACAGTGGAACAAAATCTTAAAAAGTTAGACACAATGGAACAAAATCTTCAAAAGTTAGACACCACACTTGAACAAACACGTGAAGATTTAACTACTGAGTTACATAAAATCGAATCGAAATGTCAAAAAGTCTGTAACGACGTAAAAACACAAATTTGTGAGCATTTTCAACCTATTTTTTCGCGGCATGAAAATGCATTACAGAATCACGAAGCAGCCATAAAAGAACTGCAAATTATTGTTCATGAAAATCATGAGACCTTGCAAGCTAAAATTGACTCAGTTGCATCTACCGATTCGGTTACGCAACTTGCAAAAACTCAGGAAAACTTAAAGGACACAGTAGAAAGACACATGGAGGAAATTAGTTCATTGTCAGAGAAAGTAGTTGAACTTTCGGATCAGCTAAATAACTTATCTACAAAGGTAGATGATGATCTGAATGACACAACACCTGTAGCCTTCACTGACACAGAAGAGTATGAACAAATTAGGAAATTCAAACAAAATCAGAATCAAATCAATACACAGTACAAAAGAGAAATCCGGGAAGTGCAAGATCAGCTGGCACAAGTAGTACAAGAATTACGTATTTCAGAGGACACTCGCGCTCCAACACGGGAAGAGGGACTTAGAAATACGGAAAAGCCGCAAAATAATAACACAGGGCATTTCGGAAGTTATGAAAGAAATTGGCAATGTGCACCGAATTTTGAGATGGAACGGCCGACACGACCTAACAATGACCGATATGCGACTCGCCGACATGATGATTTTGACTATAAGCTGTTCATTACTACACGTAAATTCAAAACATTTAAGAATTCTGGCAACGACATTCATCCACAAGCATGGCTCCATCAATTCTCTCATTGTTTTCCTCCCAACTGGTCGTTGGAACACAGATTGGAATTTATGTGTGGCTACTTGGAGAATGAACCAGCTGTAAGAATGCGATCGGTAATTCACGATTGCCACAGTGAAGGAGAGTTTTACCATGCCTTCCTCTCAGCATATTGGTCTCAAGCCACACAAGACCGCGTAAAACATAACATCATAATGATGAAACATTTCGAACAATCTGAATTTTCCAGTCTTGTCAAATATTTTGAAGACATGTTGCACAAGAATCAGTACCTGTCAAACCCATACAGCCCCTCAGAACTCATCCGCATTTGCTTAATCAAACTGCCCGAACATTTGAGACATATTATTTTAGCAGGACGTTGCAAAGACGACATTGAAGCTTTTCAGGGACTGTTACAAGAATTAGAAATTGACACAGACAGTCGCGGGATGCGAAAACAGGAAAACAATCACTACAGGTCACATCCGTCACAATTCCGTGACGACAGAAACGATAACTGGACGCGACAAGGCTATTCTCACCACACAAATCGTGACCAAAATAGACACCACCCGTATGACAACCGTTGGCAGAGTAGTAATAATTACAGGGAAAGATCACCTCTCCGCAATAATGACTATCACAGAGACAATCAGAGAAACAGACAATATGGGAACCAAAATAAATACTATCAAGGGAGACAGAATAACTTTAGACGCAACGGACCAGCGCGCAGTTACGATTCAGGGAGAAATTCTCCACCATGTGACCGACAAGAAAGAAACTATGGAATCTACCGACATGACGACAGACGATATGATCGTAACGACAGACCTGAATTGCATCAGAACTGGCGGGATTCAAACAGAGCAGGGCCCTCTCGTCACGGTGAATTTGTAGAAGTTAGGTCTCCAAACCCCAATAACGACGCGCGCCAACAAAGAGACAATAGGCAATGACTCACACCGCTGGCAGCCACAAAACGTTCTTATGACACTAACGACGCAGCTGCCGTAGCTAGTAATTACGTAAAAATGGAAGATATTAGGGACATCTTACTCCAAGAACACAACGTAAAACATAACAACGTTGCATATCCTGTGATTTGCATTACAGTAAATGACGTAAAATTTACGGCAGTACTTGACTCTGGCAGTCCCATTTCAGTAATCAGTGAAACAGCCTTTAGCAAATGCAACAAATCGAACGATTGCCCCACACTTCCGTTACGTAAGATTAAATTACAAGGTGCAATCTTTGGAAAAAGTGTAGATGTACGCCAACAAACCAACCTAGAATTCTTTTGTCAAAGCCACAGCTTCTCTACGAACTTCCTTATTGTTCCATTATTGTCGACGGAAATTATACTGGGAGTAGACTTTTTGAATGAATACAAAGCAATCTTAAACTTTCACGATGCTGAAATAACTTTAGAAAAAGAAGGTAAGTCAATAGCTTTGAAATTTGAAGATTGGCTCTCAAACCATGATGAGGAAATTAATCGGCTTTACGTTCTGTTAGACAACAGTTCGGAATTTTCTACGGAACTAGACACTAACAATCACTCTGCAAGTACTGACAGGGATGATATCGACGGCGCATTTGACACTAATAAGTTAATTCAGAATAAAATTCAAACAATTGAGAATTGTAATGACACTGATAGGCAGGACCTTTTTGAGATTTTACAAGCACATTCCACAGTTTTTACTCATAAAACAGGAACAATCAAGGGATTTCAATACCAATTTCGTGTTCGTGAGCATACTAAATTTTGTGTTAGACCATATGTAATTCCAGCACATTATAGGGACCGTGTTAGAACAGAAATACAATCTATGCTCGATGAGGGCATTATTGAGCCTGCAGTAAGCTCATACAACAATCCATTACATGTTGTTGAGAAGAAAAATGGATCGATCAGGCTTGTCTTAGATTCGAGACAAATCAATACGATCATTATTCCTGAAACAGACAGGCCGCAAACGTTAGAAGAACTTCTTCAAAATTTTAATGGTGTAAAAGTGTTGTCTTCCATTGATCTCAGATCCAGCTTTTATCAGATCGAACTTCATCCAGAATGTAGAAAATACACAGCTTTCCTTTGTTTCGGCGTTTGTTATCAGTTTCGGAAACTTCCTTTTGGTTTGAACATTTCTTCGGCAGCATTCATTCGCGGGCTAAATTCCATATTACCTGAGTTCTTAAAACGTCACATCACCTTATATGTGGACGATATTCTAATAGCAGAAGCTTCATGGGAACTACATAATTGCATCCTCAACAGTTTGTTACGTATTTTTGCAGAATCTGGAATTACAGTTAACTTGGAAAAGTCTGAATTCGGTAGGACAAAGGTGAAGTTTTTGGGACATATTATTTCTTCTGAAGGGATTCAGCCGGATCCTGAAAAGTTAGAAGCAATCAGAGCCATTCCAGTTCCATCCACAAAAAGACAAGTCCGCAGTTTTCTAGGTCTCGTAAATTTTTACCGTCGTTTTCTGAATATGCAAATTCTTGTTACACCAAAACTTTGTTCTCTCACTGGAAAAAATACTATTTGGAACTGGGACGAACAAGCACAGTTGGAATTCAATTCTTTGAAAGAAGCGTTACTTCTCGCGCCAATACTAGCTCATCCAGATCTGTCACAAGATTTCTGCCTTAGCACAGATTCTTCTAAAGTCGGTCTTGGTGCCCACTTATTTCAAGAAGCCATAGAAAATGACACTACTGTTCAGAAAACCATTGCTTTTGCTAGCTGAGTGCTAACAAAATCTGAAAAAAATTATTCCATTACTGAATTAGAAGCTTTAGCTATCGTTTGGGCATTTAACAAATTCCGTTTCTTTCTTTCTGGTAAGCACGTAAAAGTATACAGTGATCATCGTGCATTACAATTTCTTATGTCTTCAAAATTAAATCATGATAGGTTAAAACGTTGGGCATTGTTTCTGCAAGAATTCCGCTTCACAATAGTCTACATTCCCGGTAAGGAGAACATTGTTGCGGACGCACTGTCACGCGCACCGGCTGGGCTTGAGAAAAGTAACACAGAAGGCAACCTCGAGAAAAATTTCAGTATTCTTTACATTCAGAAAGTCGCCTTTGAAAACTTCATCACCACATCTTTAAAGGACATTGCTCATGAACAAGATAAAGATCCGATTTGGAAAGACATCAAGAGCAAATGGCATGAAAAGACACACACACAGATTCGGCATTATTACCTGGTTAGAAACAACATACTCTTCAAACGCTGCACTGTTGATGACAAGCTATGGGTACTTTGCATTCCTGACGATTTTGTTAATAAGCTCATCTGGTACATTCATTTCAGCTACGCACATTTTGGCCCACGAAAATGTTATCATATTCTTCGAACGACTTGTTATTTTAACAATATGGAAAAGCGAATTCGAAGAGTCTTGTCTATTTGTAAACTTTGTCAAAAGGCGAAACCATCTACTGTCTCACATCGTGCTCCGTTGTTTCCTATCATTCCTTCTAAATTAAAAGAATTTGCTGCTGTTGATCTCTTGGGACCGCTTGTCAGAACATCTAATGGATTTTCGTACGTTCTAGTCGCTGTTGAACTTACTTCAAAATTTGTTTCTTTCACACCGTTACGTAAAGCCACTGGACGGTCTGTATCCAACGCCTTTGTTAAAAATTTCTTACGTGAAGTTGGACACGTTAGTAAAGTCATTTCAGATAACGGACCGCAATTCAGATCTGCTGTTTGGTCACGCATGCTTCGCAACCATAAAATCAAACCTGTTTTTATTTCATTGTACTCACCACATTGTAACCCCTCCGAACGGATTATGAAAGAAATCAATAAGCTTTGTAGACTTTATTGTCACAGAAAGCATCAGCATTGGGACAGATATTTACACTTATTTCAAAACGTGCTGAATGAAATGCCTCACGACTCCACTGCTTTACCACCTACTCTTGTACTGAAGAATGAAGAACCACCGAACAGAATCAGAGAGCTTGTACCTTTCCCAAATACACGTAAACTTCGACACAAAGACATAATTGATTTGGCTCTTAAAAATATAAAATCTGCAGCAGACAAAAGGAGAAAACTACACGGTAAAGCAAATACAAAGAAATTGTATATTGGTCAGAAAGTTCTCATTAAAGCTCATTCATTGTCACATAAGAAGAAACACTTGAGTCACAAATTCTTTCTAGTTTACAATGGACCTTACAGAATCCGACGTATACCACATGATAATTGCGTTGAAGTTGAAACTCTGCGTACTAGGAAGAGTAAAGGTTTACACCACATTTCACATGTAAAACCGTTTATTGAAAGATAATCTGCTTTTTAACTTTGTCTTTGCCATAAAACTTTTCACTTCACATTACTAGTATGCTTTGTCAGACTTAAGAAACTGTTAACATGCAACAATGTTTGAAGTTAAATATCCAGTCTAGAACCTAGGGAACATTTTTAAACAGGAATTACGATTGCATTGTTATAGTGAACAGACGTCACAGTGTTATTGTATTTGTACATTCTTGCTTGTTAGTTGCACGATTACGTAACGACTATCAGGCTTACATACTAAGAACCTATACCAGTACTGCTAATGAGATTTTAATGCAACATTTTGGTTTACTTGAAAATACATTCTGGGTTTAATGTACTTTCTGTGAGATACCAGACGGCACAGTGGTTAGTTTAAGTGACAACTACACGGTTTTATCACGACGCTACTAATGAGTGACAATTTACAATGTTGCTTTTGCGGTGTATCTGTTTTATATCTGCACAGTTTTTCTGAATTCTTCTGGAAAGTAAAACAGGTTTTAGTAGTAACTTTTGTGGTATAGCAACAATGAGACAGCCTTTTTTGTGGCACAACAATACGTTACTGTACAGTACTTTCTTCATCACGCCAATAACCATAATAACTATGATATCTATACGCAAAGCATTTCACTTTTGTTTATCATGAGGTAAGTACATTGACTTCTGCAGAACTTAGCTTTCGGAGGACGATAACTACGACACTTCCACAGAGATTATGTTACAAGACGCACAGTTTAGCGCTATAGTACACGTATTTGAGTGATCAATTTTATACTTAAAACATTTATTTTTAAAGATTTTTGAATTACAAAGAAAGTTTTGCGTGATACATTTCATTCCATTGCTGTAATCTGTAACACCTGAGGGTATAATTACATTAATCCTCAGGGGGGTACACGCTTACTTTGTGTACCATGTGTGTGGCAACCACAAGGAACCCTAGCTAATATGGTATTTGCTTATACAACTTTACACATCGGTACCATATTTCTCTAACACAGAATTACACAGCTATCTGATTATTTGACAGAGAAACAAACATTCTTTTTACTACATCAGTGACACATGTTTACGCAATACACAGTTGGGTAACTTCACACTTATGAAACTGTATTTTGTCAGTACTTTGAGAAACGCTCATATTTTTCGGAATCATTGTCATACTATGAGAGCTTTGAATGACGTATTTCGTAAGGGAGCATGATTTTAAAGTACGTTTGAGGTAGATGACACTATTGAAATGAGCAGAGAATTTTTTTAGGCTCAGAAATTATTGGAGGAAGTTACGACGATTTTGAGATTTGACTGAGGTGTTATGATGTTATTATTACGACGACGATGTGTATTATGTTGTTGAGGAATGTTTATTATGCTACGTATTTCTCACGATGAAATATTGAAGAAGTGTCGACGAATATGTATATGTATAATGAGGTAAGGAATAATGAGTAGTGTTTAGGGACTCTGATTTATGAAAAGGATGTTGGAAACCAAGAAACGTACTTTAAGAGTTATGAAATGTGTGACTGTATCACAATGCTGACGAATATTTTTTTTTGGACACTTATATTTATAGGATTTTGTTTCTACAGATTTGCAACGCTAATTCTTGACCTGTGAAATATTTTTAAATGAGACTGCAACGGTAGCAGAATCTCCTGTCGTAAATATTTCCGTACGAAAGTTAAGTGACCACCTGCACGTAATGCGTCGCGGGCACCCAGCTGTGTCAGACGCCTGGAGAAAAAGCCATTATTGCGAGCCCTTTTCAGCGGCACAGGTAGAAAAAAAAAAGGGGACGTGGGACGTGTCAAACACCTGGAGAACAAGCCATTAGGGTGTGCCTTTCATCGCTAATGCGACACCCTCGTTACTTGAAAACATATGATTACTCGCACTTTGTGCTAATTACTGAAATGCTTATGAATTGATGGGAAATATTCGTACATCTGCACACCTGATTATGACAAGCGTCTTTCTATGAGAGTTGAGAGAATTTCTACTAACTTATGAAATGTCACATGACTACTGAATGATATTTTTATGCTTTGCTTTTCATAGTTGCTTATTTCATTTGATATCTGGTTTCCAGCTGTGTTGCAGCATTGCTTTTATAAAATGAAATGCATTTGCTAATGTGAACACTTTCTGTCAACAGATCTATTAAATAATTATTTTATGATCCACATTCTTTAAAAAAGGAGCACTTGGAATGGAGAGAACAATAAGAAGGGACTAATACCAGTAACTGCATCTATAATTTTCTTTTCAAGTACTTGGTAATTTCTTTTGTAGAATAAATTGTGATGCATCACTCTAATGTTAAGATGTGACATAGGTATTAGACATGGCCATTTTAGTGTAATATTTTTTCTGCTTGCGCTATGTCATGTTTAGGTATAAGTTGCTGCTGTTTGCCAGGCATAGTGTTATTGAATTTGACTTTTGCTCATTTATGCTGCTAGCTTTGCCAATCTGTATTTTTTGTCATTGCTGCTTGTGTTAATTGTTTTGTGCTGCTGCATTGCCTCGTCCCTTAGTTTAGCATCTGAGCTCAGTAGATTTAAGTTAGCTTAAGAGGGGGTAGACTATGTAAGAAACTGACTATGGAGAATAGGTAAAGAAATGCATTGAGAAAACAGGTTTAGGTAGGATTTTCTTGGAAATAAATGTTGAGGTAAGAAATGTATGAACATATAAATACAGAAAGCATGCTTAGATAGAATTTTTTGGGTGGAAACAAAGGATGAAATAAGAGGAAAGATATATGAAGTTTTGGGTTGGACTGCAGTACCACATGTTACACTGAAAATGAACCCTGTCCTTTCCCTTTTGTGTTATCCCACTATATGTTTGTGTACCCTTGTGTATTTGTTTTCTTCCTGTCTCTGTGTACAGTTTCATAGAATTTTTTTCTCTTTTAATATTAAGCTACATTCACTATGATGAGGAATACTGTTATCCTCGAATATAATTGGCATTAATAATATGTTATTTACTTTGTAAAGATGTTAGATATTGTTAATTCCGTTCTGTTTAACGCTCATGTGTGAAGTTGATGTTTCGAAAGTTATTGTGATCCTTTATGTATGTACTCATGTCATAATTCCACTGATGTATATGTTTATTTCTATTCTTTTGTAAAGCCTGTACTACAAATGTTATCTGTATTATTATGTTCTTTAATGATGTATTTTGTACCTTTGTAATTGTATTTTCATGTTGTAAATTTATAAAATTGTAATTGACACCAGATCATCTTATTATTAACTTGTAAGTTACATTTCACTGCACACGTTTCTGTTGGTCATAGTATATGGACAATATGTGAGAAGTTGGGACTGTTAGTGTTTGCACGTGTGTTTATAATTCAGCAAGGGACTGGATAACAGCATTGCTGGTTCTAAGGACAATTAAAAGAAAAACTTTCTGAGTGCACAAGTGGTGGTTTATGGACTTGCTTTATTCTCTGCAAGAATCTTCGATGGTGATTGTGCACCTGCACAGTCGCAACGGATGGCTGCTGGCCGTCTCTACCAGGACTACAGTGGGTCTGCACCTCTGGTGGCCCACCAATACCATTATCTCTACAAGGACTACAGTGGGTCTGCATCTATGATGACCTACCAACGCCATTATTTCTACAAGGACTGCAGTGGGTCTGCACCTCTGGTGGCCCACCAATACCACAATCTCTACCAGGACTCCAGTGGGTCTGCTCTGTGATGACCTACCTAACAATATTCTTCAAAACGTCGAATGAACTCTGCTGTGGGTTTGCTCTGTTGTGGTCCATTACCTGTCAGCATGTCAAGAGTCAGCACTGTCTTTCCGTTGGAAGGACAACACTACTTCTTCAAGACTGCATGGAAATCCACTACTTCTGTGTGCATTGTCTTTTACTGCTCAGACTTTGAGAAAAGAAACGGCAGTTTCACTGTGATGAATGATCAAGACTGTCTTTATAGACTGTGAGAAAATTTTAGCTTTTGACCAACATTGTATCAATAAGTGTGTGCATTTGATTTCTTTGTTATTGTAATTATGAAAAAATTTTTTTCAAATCTGTATTGGCCACTGCCCAATCCAATATGTAAAAATTTTTGTGGGGAGCATGGGGGCTATGTAAGTATGCTGTTTAGGTTTTTTATTGGTAACGCCACCTCTGTATGAAAATCACTGGCTGTGCTGTGTGCAGTCTGTGGGTAGTTTGCATTGTTGTCTGCCATTGTAGTGTTGGGCAGAGGCAGCTGGCTGTGAACAGTGCGTAGCGTTGCGCAGTTGGAGGTGAGCCGCCAGCAGTGGTGGATGTGGGGAGAGAGATGGCGGAGATTTGTAATTTGTCATGAACTGGTATATTTATACATGATGATATCAAGGTAAATACATTGTTTGTTCTCTATTAATATCTTTCATTTGCTAACTATCCCTATCAGTAGTTAGTGCCTTCCATAGTTTCAATCTTTTATTTAGCTGGCAGTAGTGGCGCTCGCTGTATTGCAGTAGCTTGAGCAGCGGAGATTTTTGTGAGGTAAGTGATTTGCGAAAGGTATAGTTTAACGTTAGTCAGGGCCATTCTTTAGTAGGGAATTTTGAAAGTCAGATTGCGTTGCGCTAAAAACATTGTGTGTCAGGTTAAGCACAGTCGTGTATAATTGTTCTAAGGGGAAGTCTCGTGTATAAATAGTTCAAAGGGGACGTTGCAATACGTCCACTGTGTAGGCAGAATTTATAGGTACGCAACGTTTATCCACAAACGGCACTGGGTTCATCGACGCTGCAGTACCATACCAGCCAGGAGTGTAATCGGTGATTAGGGATCACCGCTCTGCAGATGGAGAAACAATCACAGTAAATGTGATGAGCTCCATTTACTTGTTCTTTGAGCTCTTTACTGTCAGTGTCAGTCAGACCTTCAACCTAAAGGTATTCTGTTTCTTGGAACTAATCATACGAGACAGCTTAGTGCGTATGTCTAAGTTTTACGGTATGTAGTTGTATTCATTCTACTAGGATATCTATTCATTTTCCTTGATCTCCTAATTAAGCTAGAGGTGACTATCAGTGCGGCTAGATACCTCAAATACATTCCTCTAGACGCAGACTGTGAATGGCAGGACTGTTTTTAATTCATTAATAGGCGTGATACTTCCAATGAGAACACAACATTGCACAACAACACATAGACACGCAGTATATACACCTACACACTCGAGATTTAGAACGTCAAGAACTCAAAACCAGTTCTGTCTGAAAGAAAGTGGTGAGTGAAACTACAAACCTGGTCCGATACTCGGTGAGCTAATATTCTTTGCGGAAGTGTACCGAATACCTTCCGTCAAGCACAGCAGCAACCCGGGCGCCAATGTCTACGGCGCGCTTACTCTGACGGACAGACAGAGCAAGGTGAGATCGCAAGATCTCTGCTTTTGCAGAATCTACGAGATGTGTGAGAAAAGTAACGAGACTGATAACACAGTGAGCGATTTCGCAACGCTGTGTTGTTCTACTTGCGAAGATCGGTGTGTTCATTCTATCCAGATGCTCAGCTCCGTACAGCCATCACGTGATTTTTGAGAGCGCCGTCACTGAAGTTGTGTTTTTGGTGTGTGCTACGAAAATGGAACAGCGCAACTTGGAGCACCGATACGCCGTCAAGTTCTGTGTTAAGCTTACAGAATCCGCAAGCATGACCTTTGAAAAGTTGAAACAGTCTTATAGACACGGGTTCCCAGGTAGATGCCGTGTTTCTTGACTTCCGCAAGGCGTTCGATACAGTTCCCCACAGTCGTTTAATGAACTAAGTAAGAGCATATGGACTATCAGACCAATTGTGTGATTGGACTGAAGAGTTCCTATATAACAGAATGCAGCATGTCATTCTCAATGGAGAGAAGTCTTCCGAAGTAAGAGTGATTTCAGGTGTGCCGCAGGGGAGTGTCGTAGGACCGTTGCTATTCACAATATACATAAATGACCTTGTGGATGACATCGGAAAAAAAAGTTCACTAAGGATTTTTGCGGATGATGCCGTGGTAAATCGAGAGGTTGTAACAATGGAAAATTGTACTGAAATACAGGAGGATCTGCAACGAATTGACGCATGGTGCAGGGAATGGCAATTGAATCTCAATGTAGACAAGTGTAATGTGTTGCAAATACATAGAAAGAAAGATCCCTTATCATTTAGCTACAATATAGTAGGTCAGCAACTGGAAGCAGTCAATTCCATAAATTATCTGGGAGTACGCATTAGGAGTGATTTAAAATGGAATGATCATATAAAGTTGATCGTCGGTAAAGCAGATGCCAGACTTTCATTGGAAGGATCCTAAGGAAATGCAATCCGAAAACAAAGGGAGCAGGTTACAGTACACTTGTTCGCCCACTGCTTGAATTCTGCTCAGCAGTGTGGGATCCGTGCCATATAGGGTTGTTAGAAGAGATAGATAAGATCCAACGGAGAGTAGCGCGCTTCGTTACAGGATCATTTAGTAATCGCGACAGCGTTACCGGGATGATAGATAAACTCCAATGGAAGACACTGCAGGAGAGATGCTCAGAAGCTCAGTAGGGGTTTTGTTGAAGTTTCGAGAACATACCTTCACCGAGGAGTTAAGCAGTATATTGCTCCCTACTACGTATATCTCGCGAAGAGACCATGAGGACAAAATCAGAGAGATTAGAGCCCACACAGAGGCATACCGACAGTCTTTCTTTCCACGAATAATACGAGACTGGAATAGAAGGGAGAACCGATAGAGGTACTCAAGGTACCCTCCGCCACACACCGTCAGGTGGCTTGTGGAGTGTGGATGTAGATGTAGATGTAGATGTAGGTAGGGAATATTCCTTATCAAGAGCACATGTCTTTCGCTGGTACAAATTATTTTTGGAAGGCCGAGAAGATGAAACTCGCTCAGGGAGACCTTCAAATTCAAAAACCAACGGGAACGTCGAACGCGTGCGTGCCCTTGCGAGATCAAACCCACGTTTAACAATAAGGATGATGGCTGACTTGTTAAATATTTTCACTGTACATCTAATTTCGACTGAAGTTTTGCACAGGCGAAAGGTTTGTGCCAAAATAGTGCCGAAAAACCTCACAACTGAACAGAAGGACAATGGAAGAAACGTGTGCGTTGATCTTCTTGAGAGGACTGCCAATGACCACGAATGGTTCAGTGGTGTGATCACAGGTAATGAATGATGGATTTATGAGAACTGAGCCAGATCGCTGGTCGATCATCAGCGATCGGCTTATTATCTTTGGGGCGTCCTTGGGCATGAGCATCTTTGCGTTTTCGGCTGGGGCGCGCGGGACGGTGAGAGACAGTGGGTTTGGGGCGGCCGGTGAGACTGGCTGAGTTGTGGCTCGGGCGTAAGCACATGTGTGATGTCTGTTACGCTGGGGCTGTTTGCTAATCGTGAAACTCCAGCGGCGGTTACCGGTTGCCTGGAAGGCATTTCATATAAACTGTGCCAAGCCTCGCAGTGAGAGGGGAGTCCGGAGTTGGTGTTGGCCTAGATGTTTGAACAAATTGAGGTGCCTGTGTGAGTAGCACGGTGTGGGCCTGTTGGTAGCTTCGTCCTTCTGGCAGCCACCGCAAGCGGATGTTCGGCCGGAATGTCTACAGTTTATGGTGAGCATAATGTGAACTAGTTCTCGTAGGATGTGCTCCCGGCCTGACTCTTAGCCTGTGTTATTTGTGGGTGCCGACCCCTTGTCTGCTTCTGGGTGTCCTGTAAGATTTCACAGCATAACTGTGTTTTGGTGGTATTCTGTGTTTCTGGCTCAGCCTCCGCCTAGAAAAGGGAAAGATTTGGAATTCCTTAATGCTGTAATTGAAACATATAAAAATTGTTTTTTTTTATTCCCGTTTAATGTCAGACAGATTCAAATTTAGTTTGCCTGGTTATTGGCTTAACTCGCGCTTCACGCACTAAATCAGCTGATATTGAAATTGTTTTTTTTTTTTTCCTGTTTAATGTCAGACAGATTCAGATTTAGTTTGCCTGGTTATTGACTTAACTCGCGCTTCACGCACTAAATCAGCTGATATTGACATTGTTTTTTTTTATTCCTGTTTAACGTCAGACAGAATCAAATGTAACTTCATTTATGTTATTTGAAATAAATGGGTTGGATTGACCTTAATGAATTATGTGCAATCGAAGTAAGGGATCCAGTCCTTCATTAGTGCTTAACAGTGGCGTGTGGTTCGGGTTGTGAGCCCCGTGCTCGGACCAAGTATGATGCTGAGACGACGCTGTAAAGTGAGGAGTGGTACACTGAGTGATCTCGGCGACCCAAAAAACGCTCGAATGAGTAAATCAAAGATCAAAGCAATGCTCATTTGCTTTCTTTACACCAGGGGTATTGTGCTTAAAAAATTTGTTCCTGCAGGACAAACAGTCAACCAACTGTTTTAGAAAGACGTCCATGAAAGGCTCAGGGAAAGGGTGAATCTAGTGAGACCAGACATTGCAGATAAATGGATGCTGCGACCTGACAACGCCACATGTCACACGGCCACTTCCATCACAGAATTTTTGACTTCAAAAGGCGTTCCTATTGCTCCACAGCCCCCTATTCACCTGATCTCAGCCCTTGTGACTTTTCTCTTTTCCTGAAACTGATAAATGTCTTAAAAGAACATAATTTTAGAATTCTGGAAAAAAAAATTCAAAAGAATACGCTCGACATGTTAAAGACCCTATCAGTTGAAACCATTCAGTGTTGCTACCTGGACTGGGACAACGAATCTGCCGTTGCATAGCTGCCGAACGGAACTACTTTGGAGGGGACAATATTGTTGTTTGGAAAAAAATAAAAAGTTCGGTAGATAACAAAATCAGTCTCTCTCTTCTCACACACCTTGTATGTTGATTTTCATACAGAAAATTTTTGATCACCGAAAACTTCCTAATCCATGAGCACAAAACATGTTCCACAATTTTATAACCGACTGATGTAAGCGATATCGACCTATAATTATGTGCATGACCCTATCTGACAAGGATAATGAACTCCAATTCTTTCAAATAGCTTAGTTACCAGGAGTTAGAGTCCAACATCTCTGGTTAGCAACGTCAACAACCATCACTTTTCGAATACTTCGTGAAAAATGTTGAAAAATACAACAAATTAGTATCAGTTCATCTTTAAATTGTGTTGCCGTGTGGTTGCAGTGTCGCTAAGCGAGTAAGACAGCGTAATGGCGGCAGCGGGGCTGCCTGAAGACAGCCGTTCGCTTTTCCTACGTCTCCGTGGCTGTGGCTCGCGAGGCAAGCGTGTTTACTTCGCTGTTGCAGCTTTTTGCTGTGTACTGTAAATGTATTTAGTTTGTTTTCTTGTTTAGTGCCGTTTTGGAGGTTGAAGATTGGTCTTTTACGTGTAATTTTCGAAGATGGATACGATTTCTCCTAGTGATACGATCAAGTTGTCGCTCAGTCGTGAATGTCCTTAGCCGAGTTCACTTGAAGTTCGTAAGTTTGTCACTGGAGGGGCAGAAATCCCTTTATATCACACAACTGGAATTCTACTGTCGCAGATTGCTGCTGTGGTTTACGTCAAATTATCAGATAGCGAGTTGTGTAATCGAGTTACAGAAAAATGTGGCGGTACGTTAAAATTCACTCACACGGATGGAAAGACTAGTGAGGTGAAAGTGTCGCATTCAGGAATGGGCTTCCGTACTGCCCACGTGTGTAGAGTTGCCTTTTGAGACTCCACCTGATCATATTAGCCGGCCGCTTAGTCAATATGGGCGTGTATATTCAAAAACGTTGAAATGTGTGTGAAATCCTATGGGACTTAACTGCTAAGGTTATCAGTCCCTAAGCTTACACACTACTTAACCTAAATCATCCTAAGGACAAACACGCACACCCATGCCTGAGGGAGGACTCGAACCTCCGCCATGTATATTCAGTAGCTGACTAGAGGTGGGTAGCGGTTTTCCTTTGCATCTACATCTACGTGATTACTCTGCTATTCAGAATAAAGTGCATGGCAAAGGGTTGAATGAACCACATTCAAGCTCTCTCTCTACCGTTCCACTCTCGAACGGCGCGCGGGAAAAAGAAGCACTTAAATTTTTCCGTGTGAGCCCTGATTTCTCTTATTTTATCGTGATGATCATTTCTCTCTATGTAGGTGGGTACCAAAAGAACGTTTTCGCAATCGGAGGAGAAAACTGGTGACTGAAATTTCATGAGAAGATCCCGTCGAAACCAAAAAACGCCGTTGTTTTAATGATTGCCACTCCAATTCATGTATCATGTCTGTGACACAATCTCCCCTATTTTGCGATAATATAAAACGAGCTGCCCTTCTTCGAACTTTTTCAATGTCAGCCGTCAGTCCCACCTGATGCGGATCCCACACCGCGCACCGTCCGGAGTGGCCGAGCGGTTCTAGATGCTACAGTCTGGAACCGCGCGACCGCTACGGTCGCAGGTTCGAATCCTGCCTCGGGCATGGATGTGTGTGATGTCCTTAGGCTAGTTAGGTTTAAGTAGTTCTAAGTTCTAGGGAACTGGTGACCTCAGAAGTTGTCCCACAGTGCTCAGAGCCATCTGAACCATTTTGAACCCACACCGCACAGTACTTCAGAATAGGGTGGACAAGCATGGTGTAAGCACTCTCTCTAGTAGATCTGTTGCATTTTCTAAGTGATCTGCCAATGAATCACAGTCTTGGTTTGGTCTACCCACAACATTATTTATGTGATTGTTCCAATTTAGGTTATTTGTAGTTGTAATCCCTAAGCATTTAGTTGAATTTACAGCCTTCAGATTTGTGTGACTTATCGCGTAATCGAAATTTAGCGGATTTCTTTTAGTACTCATGTGAATAACTTCACACTTTTCTTTATTCAGGGTCAATTGCCACTTTTCGCACCATACAGATATCTTATCTAAATCATTTTGCAAGTCGTTTTGATCATCTGATGACTTTACAAGATGGTAAATGACAGCATCATCTACAAACAATCGTTAATATAGATCAGGAACAATAGAGGGCCTATAACACTTCCTTGGGGAACGCCGGATATTACTTCTGTTTTACTCGGTGACTTTCAGTCTGTTAATACTAACTGTCATGTTTATGACAGAAAATCACGTATCCAGTGCGGCTGCTCCCGGCGGAGGTTCGAGTCCTCCCTCCGGCGTGGGTGTGTGTGTTTGTCCTTAGGATAATTTAGGTTAAGTAGTGTGTGTAAGCTTAGGGACTGATGACCTTAGGAGTTAAGTCCCATAAGATTTCACACACATTTGAACATTTTTGAACACGAATCCAGTCGGACAACTGAGGCGATATTCTAAAGGTACGCAGTTTGGTTAGAAGACGGTTGTGAGGAACGGTGCCGAAAGCCTTCTGGAAATCTAAAATTAAGGAATCAATTTGACATCCCCTGTCGATAGCACTCATTACTTCATCAGTATACCGTATTTACTCGAATCTAAGCCGCACTCGAATCTAAGCCGCACCTGAAAAATGAGACTCGAAATCAAGGAAAAAAAATTCCCGAATCTAAGCCGCACCTGAAATTTGAGACTCGAAATTCAAGGGGGAGAGAAGTTTTAGACCGCACCTTCAAATCGAAACAAAGTTGGTCCATTGTAATATGAGACACAATTTAGGTCGAATGAAAGACGATACAGCTACAATAGTTTGGTTCGAGTCGTAAGCTTAGCAGTTAAGCTTTACCAGGTAGCCATTGCTATGCGTCAGGCGCTCCGTCCGTATTTATACGGGTACCCTTCCTTTTTCACGTGCTTCGTCTGGTTTGAATCGATTGCTTATTTTGCTTTGATGTGGTAAGTGCGGTTTTCTTTGTTGTAGGTGTTTACGTCACTCTAAGCTGAAAATGCATTACTGTACAGCGTCATGCATTGTTTGTCGCATTCTGATAGTGCGTATTTACGGCCTGTCGCCGCCCGCGGCATGGCTTACTTTTGTGCGCGCTACCGCCGCTTACGATTAAAAAAAAGAGGAATTGTCTCATTAGCGAAACAATGGCAAGCGACTGCTACTTGTTGTTACTTACACTGCTGCTTTCTTTGATAATGATCAACAAGAACCAAATAATAGACTGCGTATGATAGAACATGTTCTGAACGAGAGTTAGGCGAAAATTTTTCTCCGTTTGAAAATGTTTGCGGCCGCTTCTTTAGTACATCAAATTCTGCACAGAAATTAGTCATTTTAGATTTGAAAATCTAGTCAGTTGCCGTGCTTCATTTCTGACTGTATCACTATTAGGCATAAAAATAATACGAATATAAACAGGACACGAACATATTTTCTTCCGCGTTTGCTGTTGTCTCACTCTAGTTTCGTAGTTTATTAGGCAGACAGGATTTAAATGAGATAGCAACAAACACGAAAGAATACATGGCAAAATGTTTATATTCGTATTATTCTTATGGTGAAGAGAATACTGCATGTGATTCACATTTCATCAGGTTCCTATTAGCAACAGTCTTGCCAGTCGAATTTTCGTAGTACATTGAAATTCTGCTACTTTCGAAGATGAACAATACGGAATTTGTATTTACTTCGTTGGATAATGTATGAAAATGCAGTGGTCGAAACTCGGGGCGGAGGAAAAAAAGCTCGTCTTCCACCTTTTTTTTATTTATTTACTGACGCAGAGGTTTTGGCGCCAGTATTTATCTCGTTGCCTACAAAGCATGCCTGTGTAGCGCTATATATATTCGACGGCAGAAGTTTTTTGTGACGGCACCTACCAACATTTTTCAGAACTTCCGCTTGCTTTGCACTCGATTCTAAGCCGCAGGCGGTTTTTTGGATTACCATCTTTGATGCCGAATTGTTTGCGATCTTGCGGGCATTAGAGCAGATGAGATGTGTTCCCAGTCTTAAGTTTCTCATCTGTTCTGACTCCCTGAGTGCCCTTCAGACCATGCAACACTTGTACCCAGTGGATACGGTCGTCCAGAACATCCATGATGCCCTACTCCACCTGCAACGGCAGGGTAAGGAGGTTTCTTTCTGCTGGGTGCCGGGGCACGTGGGTATTAGGGGAAACGAACTGGCGGATGTGGCTGCCAAAGATGCATGTTCCCTCCCTCACGTTGTTGAATGTGCCGTCCCCCTCCATGCTGTTACCTCCCTTTTGCGTTTTCGTGTTATGCGTCAGTGGGAAGAGGAGTGGCTGGCAGTCGGTGAAAATAAGCTGCGTCTGGTCAAGGCCACCACGCGGCCATGGCGTACATCCTACCAGTCATGCAGGCGGGATGAGGTTCTCCTCACCCGCCTCCGCATCGGGCACAGTCCCTTAACGCACGGTTTTTTACTCCGGCGGGAGGACCCCCCCAATCTGCAGTGTTTGTGGCGTCCAGATAACTGTCCGCCACATTTTACTTGACTGTCCTTTATTCTCTGACCAGAGGGCGGTGGTTTCCTTGCCACCGGATTTGCCCTCTATTTTGCAAGACGACGCAACGACTGTGGTTAAGGTCTTACGGTTTTGTGTCCTGTCCAATTTGTTGCCTCGGATTTTAGGGAGAGGATTTTAATGTGCTGCTGGGTGACTGGTTCACCCAGGCTTTAGGTAAGAGGTCCGCCAGTCACGATTACCTACTTGTTTCACTTCGATTTCTGTTCTCTTTTCCTTGTTTCCTTTCCTTTTTTAGTGCGTTTCTTCTCCTCTTGTCTTGCCTCTGTATGTGAGGATTTGTAACTGCGTCAGGCCAGTACCTTTTAACCGTTCTCCTTGTTCGCTGTCCGTCTTCGTCCCTTCTCCGCATGTGTTCCCGTTTCTATGCGTTTGGGCGCTGATGACCACGCTGTTTAGCGCCCGAAAACCTCAAACCACACACACACACACACACACACACACACACACACACACACACACAAAAACCGGAAAAAAAGTGCGGCTTAGATTCGAGTAAATACGGTAAAGAGCTAGTTGCGTTACGCAAGAACGATATTTTCTGAATCTGTTCTGACTGTATGTCAATAAATCGTTTTCTTGAACGGCGTTCGCCAGCTGAAAACTGATTTGGTAAAACACATCCCGTGATTCATCACTGTGTCAGGCTATAGAGTACGGGTCATGTACGATGGACAGCCAAGGACGTGCGCCACTTGCAACTCTCCGGACCACGTACGGGCCGAGTGCCCAGCTGCCCCCCCCCCCCCCCCCCCCCCCCCCGGCGACGACGCTGCTCACCCAGCCGCCCCGGCAGTAAACGTGCCCCTGATCCGCGGCCGTGGCCGCGCCTCGAACGACCTTCGCGCGAGACAGCCCTCCCGTGGAACAGACACGGCAAGCACACCATACGGCACCTGCCACCTCCCAACAGAAGACTGCAGATACACTACTGGCCATTAAAACTGCTACACCACGAAGATGACGTGCTACAGACGCGAAATTTAACCGACAGGAAGAAGATGCTGTGATGTGCAAATGTTTAGCTTATCAGAGAATTCACACAACGTTGGCGCCGGTGGCGACACCTACAACGTGCTGACATGAGCAAAGTTTCCAACCGGTTTCTCATACAGAAACAGCAGTTGACCGGCGTTGGCTGGTGAAACGTTGTTGTGATACCTCGTGTAAGGAGGAGAAATCCGTACCATCACTTCTCCGACTTTGATAAAGGTCGGATTGTAGCCTATCGCGATTGCGGTTTATCTTATCGCGACATTGCTGCTCGCGTTGGTCGAGATCCAATGACTGTTAGCACAGTATGGAATCGGTCGGTTCAGGAGGGTAACACGGATCGCCGTGCTGGATCCCAACGGCCTCGTATCACTAGCAGTCGAGATGACAAGCATCTTATCCGCATGGCTGTAACGGATCGTGCAGCCACGTCTCGATCCCTGAGTCAACATATGGGGACGTTTGCAAGACGACAACCATCTGCACGAACAGTTCGACGACGTTTGCAGCAGCATGGACTATCAGCTCGGAGACCGTGGCTGCGGTTACCCTTGACGCTGCATCACAGACAGGAGCGCCTGCGATGGTATACTCAAAGACGAACCTGGGTGCACGAATGCCAAAACTTCATTTTTTTCGGATGAATCCAGATTCTGTTTACAGCATCATGATGGTCGCATCCGTGTTTGGCGACATCGCGGTGAGCGCACATTGGAAGCGTCTGTTCGTCATCGCCATACTGGCGTATCATCCGGCGTGATGGTATAGGGTGCCATTGGTTACACGTCTCGGTCACCTCTTGTTCGCATTGACGGCACTTTGAACAGTGGACGTAACATTTCAGATGTGTTACAACCCGTGCCTCTACCCTTCATTCGATCCCTGCGAAACCCTACATCTCAGCAGGATAACGCACGACCACATGTTGCAGGTCCTGTACGGGCATTTCTGGATACAGAGAATGTTCGACTGCTGCTCTGGCCAGCACATTCTCCAGATCTCTCACCAATTGAAAACGTCTGGTCAATGGTGGCCGAGCAACTGGCTCGTCACAATACGCCGGTCACTACTCTTGATGAACTGTGGTATCGTGTTGAAGCTGCATGGGCAGCTGTACCTGTACACGCCATCCAAGCCCTGTTTCACTCAATGCCCAGGCGTATCAAGGCCGTTATTACGGCCAGAGGTGGTTGTTCTCGGTACTGATTTCTCAGGATCTATGCACCCAAATTGCATGAAAAAGTAATCACATGCCAGTTCTAGTATAGTATATTTGCTCAATGAATACCCGTTTATCATCTGCATTTCTTCTCGGTGTAGCAGTTTTAATGGCCAGCAGTGTAGGTCTTCGTCCGCTCCATTGGTTAACCAGTCGATGCCAGTAGAGACGTCTGCCAGAGATGTGACACCCGTCCCATCCGTAGTGCAAACTGTAACTCAACTGCCTCTGCCGAAAGACAGTAAGGAGGCGCGTACATCAATGAGTACGGACGGTGTCGTTACTGCACTCATTGTCAAACCTAGTGACCCAAATTTACAGAAACGTTCTCAGGGACACAGAAGCAAGCGCAGAAACTCAATCTGCGTTGTCTGACAATTCCCAATCGAGTTTGAAACATACGAACAAAAGACGCATAGCTCGTTCCAAGGCGGAAACGTTGGCTCCTAACACTAGAGAGAAACTTTCAAAGACGAAAAACAAAAACGAGACAGAACAAAGTTCCAGCGCAGGTGATTGTGGCGAGAACAAAAGCACGACACTCAGTGACAGTTTTCTGGTGCTGATACTAGTGCGGAAGGACGAACAAACGACGGGGCAATCACCAATACCGTGATACCAGCAAAACATGTAACGAGGATATGTAAAAGTAACGAAGTGGATCGTGACATGGACTGGGCAAATGGTATTGAAGGAGAGGGTGTTCCGGTGCGTGTCACGGCGATCACAGAGGTACCGGCAGACGTCTTAGGCGTAGCAGGTGCAGCATCCGAAGCTACTTCAGGAAAGAATCGTGCTCTGTCTGACTGACTCCGTTATCCGAATGTCAGTTCAGCATTCTCTCCTGTGTCACCATGAACTATTCATTATAATTTTAATCAATGAGGTTGATTACTGACATAATTTATTCTCTTTATCCTCTACAATCATTGATCAGACGTTTAGTGTAACAACCTTAAACATCAATAGACTCAATCTCCGGTGAAAGTTAGTGCTTTGAAGGAGTTTCTGTATGAATCACGCGCGCATGTGGCAAGGTTTGCAAAAGTAAATCTTAAGAATCTTCGCATCCCAAGCTATCAAGAGATCTTAAATTTGCCAACCGAAAATTCATGTGGGACAGCCTTTTTAGTTAGAGAATGCATTCCTGTTGCAAATCTAAAAATTTAGAATCAAGGAGACGGATTAGTTGTTAGATTTAACATTTACTAATAGTTATGCTACATCCGGTCATAATTCCAAACAGGAAGGGGCCGTCTTCTTCGAACAGAAGATTTAGTACCTCCTGAACGATGACGCCAAACACACTAGGTGGCGATTGGAACTGTGTAGTTAGTGACAAGGACAAGACACCAAACTTCAATTTTTCTCGCGCACTCTCTGATTTAAAAATCTCCAAATGAAGGATGTTTGGGAACTCATATATCCATCTACTGTCAAGTTTACGTTTCTCACCAACGTGTCAGCAAGCCACCTAGACAGAATATATCTAACACGTAATCTGGAACGAAGTGTTTCTTCTGCTGCAGTAATCCCGAGTAGTTCTACAGATCACTGTGTAGTGAAATGTTGTGCTAAACTGAGCAAACAGAAAACATACTGGCGACTTAGCCATTGGAAGCTGAATGTGAGTACAGTCGACGAAAACGAGTTAGAAGCATGCATACGAATGATTTGGGGTGCGTGTCTCAGAGCCGTCCTAGATAAAACTCTGATATTGCCCGGTGAACATCGTGCACAAAGAAGAAGTTAAGATCTCCAGGGACTAAGTATGAGAAAGAGAGAGCTCCATTAACTAAAAACAAGACAGAACTTTAGTATACGTATCTCAGGGAGTTCCCCGATCAACCTTCGGTTTCCACTGTGCACTACACGGAAAATAAAAAGATCAAAGCGAAACTGACAGCTTTGAAACGAAAACAGCTCGAAGGTCTAACAATACGATCTAATCCTAGGGCGACCCATCAGGAAGACAGTGCCTCGTTATATCACCTGCTGAAGCTCGCACGGAATAAGCGGAATTTCTTCATCGACAAAATGATCTTTGGAGACAATGTATTGCCGGAGGAGAAAAGGGATCAAGAAGAAAACACGGATCTTGTGACACGCTTCGGAAATAAAGCTTTATTGGACTAAGTAACTGCGACGGCTCCGAAAGAAACATCCAGTCACGACGGTTTGCCTGTTGAGCTTAACAGAAAACTGTGGTACAATATCGGTGGAAAATTTACGGATATTGTTAATGAAGTATTAAACGGAGAGCCAATTCCCAGAGACTTTAAAGAAAGGATGATGATGATGATGATGATGATGATGATGATGATGATGATGATGATGATTTTTGGTTTGTGGGGCGGTCAACGGCACGGTTATCAGCGCCCATACAAATTCCCAACCTTTTCTCAGTCCAATCTCGCCACTTTCATGAATGATGATGAAATAATGAAGACTGCACTAACATTCAGTCATCTCGAGGCAGGAGATTAAAGAAAGACTTAAATCCTTATTCATCTACATCTATACTCCGCGAGCCACCTTACGGTGTGTGGCGGAGGGTACTTATTGTACCACTATCTGATCCCCCCTTCCCTGTTCCATTCACGAATTGTGCGTGGGAAGAACGACTGCTTGTAAGTCTCCGTATTTGCTCTAATTTCTCGGATCTTTTCGTTGTGATCATTACGCGAGATATATGTGGGCGGTAGTAATATGTTGCCCATCTCTTCCCGGAATGTGCTCTCTCGTAATTTCGATAATAAACCTCTCCGTATTGCGTAACGCCTTTCTTGAAGTGTCCGCCACTGGAGCTTGTTCAGCATCTCCGTAACGCTCTCGCGCTGACTAAATGTCCCCATGACGAATCGCGCTGCTTTTCACTGGATCATGTCTATCTCTTCTATTAATCCAACCTGGTAAGGGTCCAATACTGATGAGCAATACTCAACAATCGGACGAACAAGCGTTTTGTAAGCTACTTCTTTCGTCGATGAGTCACATTTCCTTAGAATTCTTCCTATGAATCTCAACCTGGCGCCTGCTTTTCCCACTATTTGTTTTATGTGATCATTCCACTTCAGATCGCTCCGGATAGTAACTCCTAAGTATTTTACGGTCGTTTAGCTTTTCCTTATCAGCTTCATAAAGGGAATGGTACCAAAGATATCAATAAAACAACCCCAATATGTCTGCTGAATATAGACTACAAGCTGATAGCCCGTGCCATCGTATCATGTGTAACGAACGTTTTGAAGCTCATAATAAGTAGAAACAGAACCTGCCTACCTGGCGGCAGTATCATTACAACCGTTGGTGTGTATAGAGATAATACCACCCTTTTCTCTACGATCAACTTCAGAAGAGTCCTAGTATTTATCGATGTCGCAAAAGCGTTTGACAGTGTGAATCATAAATACCTACTCCGGAAATTGTCTAAAATTGGGTTTTCAAGCAGATTCCTGCACGTAATGGGAAATACGGTGAGAGGGATTTCGACGAAAGCAGTTATAAATGGCGAGTGTACAAAATAAATCGACATTCAAAGAGGTGTTTCACAAGGAAGCCCGCTATCGATATTTCACTTTGTGATAGTGTTAGACTTATTGTTAAGGAAGTTACACAGTGACATGGAAGGCATCACCGTTATGGGCACTAAATAAGTTACAAACGCCTATGCTGACGACTTTGCTGTGTTAATCAGGAGCAGAGAAGATGTGACTGTCTTGAAAACTGCACTGAACCAGTGCAGTCAGGCCTCAGAAGCAATGATCAGTGAGACCAAACGTTCATTGCTAAACTTAAGGGCATTTGCACAGATGAAATTACACCGGGCAAAAAACGCGGAGCAACACACATCCCTAGGCATCGTCTCCCATAAGTGCCCTCTTAAAATGAATGCCATAAATTGAAAGGCAATGTTACGTAATATTAGATCCGCCACAAGAGACCAGACCGTCTTGCAGAAGGTTCAACTTGTTAATATAACTATTCTGGCAAAAGCGCTTTATTTAGGAGAAAGTTTGCCAATCCTCAAAGGCATCGCGAAGTCGATGATGGCTGAATTACTCGGTTGTACAGTCATGCTCAAAAGTATCCGAACGACCTGAATTGCATTTCGCCTGATTCGCATGCAACCCACATAACGCAGCTCTCTAGCAGGTCCTCTAATCGCTCCTTGGTACAGTCGTTTGACTATTTAAAATGGTTCCAACAATTCACCACTAGAAAACACTGCTCTGTATCGCAATAACTCAAGATGTAAAGTAATACCACGATACTACAAATATCAGGGAACACCTTATCACAGATAAGACTGTCCTTAAGGCTTGTAAGCTCACATTTATTACAATAAATGACTTACCTGAAAGCCGGCCGAAGTGGCCGTGCGGTTAAAGGCGCTGCAGTCTGGAACCGCAAGACCGCTACGGTCGCAGGTTCGAATCCTGCCTCGGGCATGGATGTCTGTGATGTCCTTAGGTTAGTTAGGTTTAACTAGTTCTAAGTTCTAGGGGACTAATGACCTCAGCAGTTGAGTCCCATAGTGCTCAGAGCCATTTGAACCATTTTGAACTTACCTGAAATGTTTCCATTCTCATTATTACGTCAGATAGGTAATGCACGTAGTAAGTTCGTCGTATTCATGATTTCCTCTTCAAAGTAACATACCGTACTTATTATTTATCACAAAATGAGATTAAAAGTTTAAGTTATTCACGAGCAGCTAATTGAGGATATGTATGAACTTCAAATGACACGACGAACCGTCTCGTTCTGCATGTGGATTCAAACCCAGGTCATGCAAACTAAGCAAAGATTTCGTGACTGACACACATCCATGCCCGAGGCAGGATTCGAACCTGCGACCGTAGCGGTCGCGCGGTTCCAGACTGTAGCGCCTAGAACCGCTCGGCCACACCGGCCGCAGTGATGACTGGGAATAGAGCTCCACACATATCGTTGTTGACTACACACAAAGAGACGTCAGCTACCGAATTTTTCTCCTCCTCGGAATAACATCTTGAACTTACAGTGATCTCGCAAATAGTTCTGTGTCTCACTGGGAGTCAAAAACGTCACATATCGTTAGTGTTGACAACGAATGAAAATACATTAAATATCAAAATTATTATTCACCAGCAGATAGGTATTCTCATGCTAGAGCTTGATAATACATAATGAAAGCTTTAGTGGCAGAACAGGATTCGAATCCATTCACACGCAATATGTGGAGATGTTGAGGAATCTGGAATTTTGAACAAACAACAAATTGTAGGCGAGCTGTATTGTCACGAAGGGATCAAATTCCGCGATAAGGACGGTCTGTGTTGCATTCCCAGTCCAGAACCAATTTTATCGACATACAGAAGCTCAGATAAAAGATGGAATAAGTGTCCTGTGACCATACGTAGCGTCTGTTTCGTCACTAGAAATAAATAACTAGTATAAGAAAGGCTACTGGTGACAGAGTTTCTACATGTCGCTACTCCAGACATTATTGTAGTTCAACCTAACGTCTACTTGGCAGAGAAGGAATATCATTTTTAATGTTAATTTCAGACCACAATGCCATTATATCTTCTTCACTTGGTATAGCCAGAAGAGAATGGAATCTCTCTCTCCCTATCTAAAATCATTGACAGAAGATGGAATCGAATCGAAACCACTGATACACTAACATTTCATCAGTTCAACAGACCACCAAACCCTCTTCTCTGTGGCTCATTTTTCTATGGTAACGCCATTGCGCCACACTGCTTGAGAATTCTGACACACAGGCCCCCTGTAGTAATTTGCAGCATGTTCAGTAAATTCATTTACTTGGTTGACCGAATCACCATGAACTAGCTGCCTTGGCTACCCAGTGCATACATTCAACTTTATTTTGTAATCACCGAAATAAAATCACGCAACTGCCACCTACACAGAACTGCCAACAGTGTAGGATGCAGAAATTTAAATAGGAAGTGTTTCTTTCCACTTGAGCTACTCTATTGCGCTATCTATTTGTTGAAAACGTCGTACAGTGCAAATGTGGCATTTCATAAATAAAGTTTTGTATTCCTAGACACCCAAAATTTGCTTGTCAGCGGCGGGAAGAGGAGTTACCTGTTGTGCAGTATTGTAAGTTTTTCACCATTGCACTATGAGCCGAAAGTATTTTCTTGCGATTTCCTTATCGATATTTGATCTGACTGCTTGCAGCTCTTTCACACAATGGATAAAAACGGTACAGTCAGTGAGACTGGAACTGCGAACCATAACACACGCTTTTTCGCAGGTTAGCACGTTATCACAGAGCTGGCGAAGAAGTATGTGTCTGGGTTTCCTCTTACGAGATCAATAGTAGCTAGAACTCGTAAACCGCTATTTAAAGGACGAGATTAGTTGCGATTTCCAACTGCAACGACTTTCCTGGGTTGAAAACCGTAAATGTACAATCTTTTGTTACACTTCAAGCGATAATAACTCAGATTATCCAATGGAAATGACAGGTAAAATCAAGTGAACTTTGAGGCTTAATCCGTGCACACCAGGAAATAACTCGTCGATCACAGAGTTGCCAAACATACGTTGCCTTGTTGCCAAATCTCAGTTACAGTACCAGCAGGAAGAAGACGAACCGATGTGATCGTACAGCGGGCTGGGAAGTGACCATAGCTGGTGTCTCCAAGTCACGGCTGCTACGGCCTGGAATACGTAATGCGTCTGATTCGCATTTCTGTAACTAGGTTTAGGGACTGGAGCGTAGTTACTAATAATACTCAGAACTGACTGCAAACTAAGCATCATAAATCAGTAACTCTCATAGTTGTTTTTATATTTCTTTCGTGAGTGTACTCAAATCTAAGAAACTCATTCACATACGTTTTCGTGCCTTGCCGATAGTCGAGCACAACAAACAAATAAAAATAAAAAAAGAATGTGTGTGTTTGTGTGTGTGTGTGTGTGTGTGTGTGTGTGTGTGTGTGTGTGTGTGTGTGTGTGTGTGTGTGTGTGAGAGAGAGAGAGAGAGAGAGAGAGAGAGAGAGAGAGATAAGAATCAAAAAGAATGAGAGAGAGAGAGAGTAAAAAATTGTTGTTAAGAAATTGAATCATGGTATGTAATGAAATCTTTCATTAAAATGACACGTTCCACATCATTACGAAATGTCATATTCATGATCTATGAAACAAGAATTGATCTAATGCAATCTAATCTAATCATATCATATTGATGACCAGCCATGAAGAGTCATGTATTACCGTAATTTTTGCCAATACCAGTAACCAAATCTAAACTTGAAAATAAAAGACAATTTTTGTAATAAACCGGGACTTCTATCAAGACCCTTTCGTCCCTGTTAACCAACCACGAAAGATGTCTGATATACCTCCATTCTGAAGTAACAAAGTGTGCATTTATTTAAAGATGAAGTGCATGATGTGAAGTTCTGTGACGGAGATACGAAGCCAACACGTAATCGGATCTTTAACTAAGTAAAATCAAATGTTACGTATCGGTTTTTCTTACCAGCTGCTAGGTGTTTGAATCTAAAATAAGGACACAAACTCTTGTGCCTAAGCGATAATCGAACTGCACACCTACCGTGCATCCACGAATATAGCTTAAATATCAGTTGCTTACTCACCAACGGTAAGATGTGTGCGTGTTTGACCAGAAATAACGACACCTATTGCGATTGTTGGCAACACATGAACGGTCATTAAAAATGCACGTTAACTTTCACTAACAGGCCAGTGTGCACGTGATAGGGCTTGAAATGAAATTATGAGTATTTTTGTATTGGATCAGGATTCGGACCCACATTCTTACCTTTGGAGGAGACCTAGAGAAGATTGCAGTCTTGGGAAAAGGAACGAAATGATTGAACTATACTGTTCCGAGAGATTCAGACCCTCGAAAGAGGAGATACGAATTCGAATCACAGTCCAGCACCAAATTTTTCAACGTCTCTAGTTGAATGAAGTACAAGTAAAATAAGAGCCCTGTTCCTTTAAATGGCTATCGTTTCATCAAATAAAATAAGATTTTCTAATGTAAGTAAGTTTACTGGCGACTGTATTTCTGTTTACCATGACTGCCGATATGTCATTTCTCAACGTAAACCGGCTCTGCCCAGTTGGTAATGAAGGAACGTGATGTTTAATGCGGATTCTGGATTATAACGCCTTTCTCTTGAAGTTACCAGAGGTAAAGTAAATCTGTTTGTGCCTCTTAAAAGTAAATGTCTGAATCCACACATTGCACCTGTGATAGTTCGTTCCACCAGACCATTGTGGCCACATTTTCCAGCCCCAGGACTGTGTTGTATCGGATGATGTACTTAGCTTACAAAATTAGTCACGGTGAAAAAAACGCGAGTCTATTAAATGGTTAAGTAGAAGCAAGCTTCTGACGCAGAGATTATACTATTCTCATGTCAGCAGGATGTAAAGACTCTTCTAGGCATCATAGGCTCGATGTGAAGCCATTTTGAAATTTTCACTAATCCAGCAAATTTCTTACTTCGAGAAAAGCCACTGGGAAGTGTGAAGTTACCGGATAATTCGATTATTACCGTCATTATTACTATCATTTTCTTCATGCCGCTGCTGGAACACTGTACTTGAAGATCAGTTGATGCCTTTTGGTCACTATAGAAGTAGTTTCCCAAGAATAGATTCTTTCCCTGTCTACGGAATCCTTTTCATGTTAATTTCAAACATCAGAAATTACTCGTAGATTACATTAAAACTAAAGTAATTGATAAAGACATTACTTGATAACAAAAACGCGCTGCCTTTCTTCATTTACTTGGGCGTAGAACGAGCTATCGAGTACTGCCAAACCGAAAGGCAAGAGATCTTACTGCCTGTCGATATACGTCGCTGTCAGTTCTTCCATATGATTTGATCGACGTGACCTATTTCAAGTTGTGTATGACAGAGAATGTTTTAGAAAATCAATTGTTTTCCTTTGCAATAAACAGAAAGATTTTCATTCTAAGCTAACCAAGTACAAAATTTTCGCAATATTAGTTCAAATTTAATATTCGCTTCTATAATGTAGGAAAGTATTTCACAGTTGCAAAACTCGCATCCGACTCACTGACTTTAAACTTAGTCGCTGACCATAAATTCTAGCTCAGAGTGACACCAGATTAAGTAACCTAATGTAACGAAGACTGTTTGCCAGCGCTCTTTCTCACCGGAAAATACGCAGTTCACTCATTTGGCTCCATAAGTACACTGTAACAGTAATTTCTGTGTGTATGCAATGCATACGGATTGTAGAATTTAGTGGTTGCTGTGAAATTTGTCAGTAAGCTATTTGCCTTCCAACCAGCGAAATGCGGCAGAGTACGGACGGTAAACGATTCACAAACCACGATTTAGTGCCGTTAAGGCGATTTATTTAAACATCACAAGACTGCACGTAGATGCAATCGATTTCGAGGTGCAAAGTGTTTGTTACCTTACTTTTGTTACAGGTGGGCATAAGTGATTTCCAAAAACTTTTTACCGTACTGAAATAATCTTTTTTCACAAAGTAACAAGGTAAGTGTTTTATTCGTACATACACTCCTAGAAATGGAAAAAAGAACACATTGACACCGGTGTGTCAGACCCACCATACTTGCTCCGGACACTGCGAGAGGGCTGTACAAGCAATGATCACACGCACGGCACAGCGGACACACCAGGAACCGCGGTGTTGGCCGTCGAATGGTGCTAGCTGCGCAGCATTTGTGCACCGCCGCCATCAGTGTCAGCCAATTTGCCGTGGCATACGGAGCTCCATGGCAGTCTTTAACACTGGTAGCATGCCGCGACAGCGTGGACGTGAACTGTATGTGCAGTTGACGGACTTTGAGCGAGGGCGTATAGTGGGCATGCGGGAGGCCGGGTGGACGTACCGCCGAATTGCTCAACACGTGGGGCGTGAGGTCTCCACAATACATCGATGTTGTTGCCAGTGGTCGGCGGAAGGTGCACGTGCCCGTCGACCTGGGACCGGACCGCAGCGACGCACGGATGCACGCCAAGACTGTAGGATCCTACGCAGTGCCGTAGGGGACCGCACCGCCACTTCCCAGCAAATTAGGGACACTGTTGCTCCTGGGGTATCGGCGAGGACCATTCGCAACCGTCTCCATGAAGCTGGGCTACGGTCCCGCACACTGTTAGGCCGTCTTCCGCTCACGCCCCAACATCGTGCAGTCCGCCTCCAGTGGTGTCGCGACAGGCATGAATGGAGGGACGAATGGAGACGTGTCGTCTTCAGCGATGAGAGTTGCTTCTGCCTTGGTGCCAATGATGGTCGTATGCGTGTTTGGCGCCGTACAGGTGAGCGCCACAATCAGGACTGCATACGACCGAGGCACACAGGGCCAACACCCGGCATCATGGTGTGGGGAGCGATCTCCTACACTGGCCGTACACCACTGGTGATCGTCGAGGGGACACTGAATAGTGCACGGTACATCCAAACCGTTTTCGAACCCATCGTTCTACCATTCCTAGACCGGCAAGGGAACTTGCTGTTCCAACAGGGCAATGCACGTCCGCATGTATCCCGTGCCACCCAACGTGCTCTAGAAGGTGTAAGTCAACTACCCTGGCCAGCAAGATCTCCGGATCTGTCCCCCATTGAGCATTTATGGGACTGGATGAAGCGTCGTCTCACGCGGTCTGCACGTCCAGCATGAACGCTGGTCCAACTGAGGCGCCAGGTGGAAATGGCATGACAAGCCGTTCCACAGGACTACATCCAGCATCTCTACTATCGTCTCCATGGGAGAATAGCAGCCTGCATAGCTGCGAAAGGTGGATATACACTGTACTAGTGCCGACATTGTGCATGCTCTGTTGCCTGTGTCTATGTGCCTGTGGTTCTGTCAGTGTGATCATGTGATGTATCTGACCCCAGGAATGTGTCAATAAAGTTTCCCCTTCCTGGGACAATGAATTCACGGTGTTCTTATTTCAATTTCCAGGAGTGTATTTTGTAGGAAACTGTAATCGTGATGGAAGTTAAACACCTGAATGTTTGACACAACTGGTAGGAGAAAACGCTGCATATTAACCAAACCCAGCACTTCCTCTCCATTTCCTCCTATGACACGAGCATGGGATTCTCCTCGCATACCGTTACAGAGTTGTTCCTAGCTCACCTGAGATTTGGCAACATCGTCACAAACATTAGGCAACAATGTGACAGTGCAATCACTTCCGCCTATGGTACGTAATTGACTCGCTAAATTCACTTGATATTCCCTTTCCATTTGAATGACTCGTGCTATATAATCCTCATGTAAACTAAGACACTGAGACAGAAAATGCAATTTTTTGGCTAAAGAAATGCTATTCTTCTCATAAGTGAGAACTTATATTATCTTTCACATTTCGTTATGAGGCTGAGCGACCAATAAAATGATGGGAGTGGCGTACAGGTAGCAGTGTGTCCTTTCTGTAGATCTCCTCCAAAGGTAAGAATGTGGGTCCGAATCCTGATCCAATACAAAAATATTCATAATTTCATTTCAAGCCGTATCACGTGCACACCGGCCTGCCAGTGAAAATGACGTGCATTTTTAATGTCTGTTCATGTGTTGCCAACAATTTCTGGTCAAACACGCACACATCTTACTGTTGGTGAGCAATCGATTGATAATTAAGCTACATTCAGGGACGATAAAGAAGAAAGACAGCAGTGCGGTTCGATTGTCGCACCGGCACAAAAATTTGTATTCTTATTTTAGATTCAAACACCTAGCAGCTGGTAAGAAAAGCCGATACGTAACATTTGATTTTAATTAGTTAAAGATCCGATTACGTGTTGACTTCGTATCTCCGTCACAGAACTTCACATCATGCAATTCATCTTTAAATGAATGCACACTTTGTTACTTCAGAATGGAGGTATATCAGACATCTTTCGTGGTTGGTTAACAGGGACGAAAGGGTCTTGGTAGAAGTCCCAGTTTTTTACAAAAATTGTCGTCTTTTATTTTCAAGTTTAGATTTGGTTACTGGTATTGGCAAAAATTTCGGTAATACGTGACTCTTCATGGCTGGTCATCAATATGATATGATTAGATTAGATTGCATTAGATCAATTCTTGTTTCATAGATCATGAATATGATATTTCGTAATGATGTGGAACGTGTCATTTTATTAAAGATTTCATTACATACCATGGTTCAATTTCTTTACAACAATTTTTTACTCTCTCTCATTCTTTTTGATTCTTATCTCTCTCTCTCTCTATCACACACACATTCTTTTTTTTATTTTTATTTGTTTGTTGTGCTCGACTATCGGCGAGGTACGAAAACGTCTGTGAATGAGTTTCTTAGATTTGAGTACACTCACGAAAGAAATATAAAAATAACTATGAGAGTTACTGATTTATGATGCTTAGTTTGCAGTCAGTTCTGAGTATTATTAGTAACTACGCTCCAGTCCCTAAACCTAGTTACAGAAATGCGAATCAGACGCATTACGTATTCCAGGCCGTAGCAGCCGTGACTTGGAGACACCAGCTATGGTCACTTCCCAGCCCGCTGTACGATCACATCGGTTCGTCTTCTTCCTGCTGGTACTGTAACTGAGATTTGGCAACAAGGCAACGTATGTCTGGCAACTCTGTGATCGACGAGTTATTTCCTGGTGTGCACGGATTAAGCCTCAAAGTTCACTTGATTTTACCTGTCATTTCCATTGAATAATCTGAGTTATTATCGCTTGAAGTGTAACAAAAGATTGTACATTTACGGTTTTCAACCCAGGAAAGTCGTTGCAGTTGGAAATCGCAACTAATCTCGTCCTTTAAATAGCGGTTTACGAGTTCTAGCTACTATTGATCTCGTAAGAGGAAACCCAGACACATACTTCTTCGCCAGCTCTGTGGTAACGTGCTAACCTGTGAAAAGCCTGTGTTATGGTTCGCAGTTCCAGTCTCACTGACTGTACCGTTTTTATCCATTGTGTGAAAGAGCTGCAAGCAGTCAGATCAAATATCGATAAGGAAATCGCAAGAAAATACTTTCGGCTCATAGTGTAATGGTGAAAAACTTACAATACTGCACAACAGGTAACTCCTCTTCCCGCCGCTGACAAGCAAATTTTGGGTGTCTAGGAATACAAAACTTTATTTATGAAATGCCACATTTGCACTGTACGACGTTTTCAACAAATAGATAGCGCAATAGAGTAGCTCAAGTGGAAAGAAACACTTCCTATTTAAATTTCTGCATCCTACACTGTTGGCAGTTCTGTGTAGGTGGCAGTTGCGTGATTTTATTTCGGTGATTACAAAATAAAGTTGAATGTATGCACTGGGTAGCCAAGGCAGCTAGTTCATGGTGATTCGGTCAACCAAGTAAATGAATTTACTGAACATGCTGCAAATTACTACAGGGAGCCTGTGTCAGTTCAAACATACTCACATGTCACTGCTGGTGCAACAAGCCCATATTTAACGTTCGTTTTCTCTAGAATATAACAGCGATAGGTGCCGGGTTGGAGTGCTGGGAAGGAAAGAAATTAATGTTTCGTCTCGTCATTTCAGTTTAAACATCTAGCTGCTGCCGAGAAAATCCGAAATGTCACAGTTGATTGTGCGTCTATATCTATCCGATTAGGTTCTGGGTTCGAATCCCTGTTCAACACAAAGCGTTACCTCGCGGAAATTCAAGTAAGTTACTTGTTAAGAAGCAATATTTAATATCTCTCGTAGCTCGTTAACAGGGACAATAGGTGCTGGGTAGGAATTCGCGTCCGTTAAAAATGCTTGCGTTATGTAATTTAAAGTTGGTATTTGCTAACTGATACTGTCTAAAATCGAGGTATATCACTCTCTGTATGCCTAATCAGGAATGACTGTTAGTTTCCGCCAGTCACGAAATCTTTGCTTAGTTTGCATGACCTGGGTTTGAATCCATATGCAGAACGAGACGGTTCGTCGTGTCATTTGAAGTTCATACACATCCTCAATTAACCGCTCGTGAATAACTTAAATTTTTAATCTCATTTTGTGTTAAATAATAAGTACGGTATGTTACTTCGAAGAGGAAATCATGAATACGACGAATTTACTACGTGCATTACCTATCTGACGTAATAATGAGAGTGGAAACATTTCAGATATGTCATTTATTGTATTAAATGTGAGCTTACAAGCCTTAAGGACAGTCTTATCTGTGATAAGGTGTTCCCTGATATTTGTAGTATCGTGGTATTACTTTACATCTTGAGTTATTGCGATACAGAGCATTGTTTTCTATTGCTGAATTGTTGGAACCATTTTGAATAGTCAAACGACTGTACAAGAAGCGATTAGAGGACCTGCTAGAGAGCTGCGTTATGTGGGTTGCATGCGAATCAGGCGAAATGCAATTCAGGTCGTTCGGATACTTTTGAGCATGACTGTACATGGCAAGAGCACCTATTCCGCGTCGCATCTAGTGCTTTAACACTATTTACAAAATAACAACAGCTTTGTATTTAAAGAGAAATTAAGAATGCGCTGAAAACCGACACCGTCACTGCTGCACTGCTGAAAACGACAGAGCCTCGATCTGCCGGCGAATGTCGCATCGATCATTCCTAAAGTAAAACATGTACATCGAATTCAGCTATATCAGAATCAAGCGAAGAAACCAATCAGACGCAAACAAGTGTTCGATCGTAGGAGTGACAACGCAGAATGTGAAACGCAACAAAGCTGAACAGAAATGTCCAGCTAAGAACTGGAAGGGTGTGGAAAAATGTCGCCACAGGTGTTTTATCAAGTGAAGTGGACTCCCGGTACAGAGTTGTCAGTAATGTTATAAGTACAAATGAGAGACTTTATGTTATTCGTTTATGTGACACAAAACTGTGTCAAAAATTCCTTCTTGTTGACATCCTCTCACACATATTTACATGTGGCCGCTATTTAAGTATGTGGTATGTGGAAGGACACCAAAAGAAAAATAGGTTTGCTGAAACGAACTGATAGAAATATCCGACTTGTTGGTTCCAGATCAGGGAGCTTTTCCCTACATGAAAAACAACGCCATTATGTGGCTTTTCGGGAATTATGTCAATTATGCTATTAACAAGAAAGGAGACCACAGCTTACTGGAGTTCCAAATGTATATCGAAAAAGAGTACTTCCGCACACTCTCCTTAAAAGATCACAAAGTACAATTTGGAAATATCCTAAACATCCATTTCCAAAAGTCGGGTGAGGGATAAGAAACACGTAGGTGCTCAATTTATTGTTGTGGAACGTGTAGGGGTGATGGGATCAAGTAGGGGATATGTGCCGAGGGCGAAGTACGATGGGGACTTCGTGGGTCTCGAGGCCGCTAAGGTAGCCGTGAAGGCCTCAGCAGAACCCTGAAATGTCATTCCTCACAGGCTGGTCAGGTGACAGTGCAACTAATTACAAACGAAAATGACAAAGTACTCAGAAATAAATTAAAACCCGAACCAAAGACTTGAAGACTTTAGATGGACTGTATAAGCTCTGCAAGCAGAAATTCATAGATCGCCGGTTCGAATCCGGCCCGGAGGAAACATTTTTATAGCTGTAGCTCGGAAGGACAACTGATACACCAGATCCTTCACCGTATTGAATCTTCACATGGGCGACGGTCAGTGCAAGGATGAGCCCGAAGCCTTTACGTTCCACGAGACCATTATGGTTATTCTTAGAGACAATATTAATAATACTCGTACACTGAAGCGCAAGAGCAACTGGTATAGGCATGCATATTCAAATACAGATTTATGTAAACAGGCAGAATATGGTGCTGCGGTCGCCAACGCCTATATAAGACAACAAGTGTGTGGCACAGCTTGTTATAATGGCTTGCTGCTGCCACTATGGCAGGTTATCAACATTTATGCGAGTTTCAGCGTGGTGTTGTCGTCGGTGCTACAGCGATGGGACACAGCATATCTGAGGTAGCGATGAAGTGGGGATTTTCCGGTACGATCGTTTCACGAGTGTACCGTGAATATGAGGAATTCGGTAAAATATCAAATCTCCGACATCGCTAGGGCCGGAAAAAGATCCTGCAAGAACAGGACCAACAACGACTGAAGAGAATCGTTCAGTGTGACAGAACTGCAACACTTCCGCCAATTGCTGCAGGTTTCAATGCTGGGCCATCAGCAAGTGTCAGCGTGCGAACTATTCAACGATATGGGCTTTCGGAGGCAAAAGCCCACTAGAGTACCCTTGACGACTGCACGACAGAAAGCTTTACGCCTCGTCTGGGCCGTCAACACCGACAATGGACAGTTGATGAGTGGAAACGTGTTGCCTGGTCGAACGAGTCTCGTTTCAAATTGTATCGAGCAGATGGGCGTGTTCGGGTATGGAGAACTCATGAATCCATGGACCCTGCATGTCAGCAGGGGATTGTTAAAGCTGGTGGAGGCTCTGTAATGGTGTGGGTCATGTGCAGTTGGTGTGATATTGGACCCCTGATACGCCTAGATACGAGTCTGACAGGTGACAGGTGACACTTGCGTAAGTATATGGTCTTATCACCTGCATCCTTTCATCTCCATTATGCATTCCGAGGACTTGAGAAATTTCAGCACGACAATGCGACACCCCACACGACAAGAACTGCTACAGAGTGGCTACAGGAACACTTCCGCTGGCGACCAAACTCCCCAGACATAAACATTATTGAGCATGTCTGGGATGCCCTGCAACGTGCTGTTCAGAAGTGATCTGCACTCCCTCGTACTCTGATGGATTTATGGACAGCCCTGGAGGATTCATGGTTTCATTTCCATCCAGCACTACTTTAGACATTAGCCGAGTCCATGTAATGTCGTGTTGCTGCACTTTCACGTGCTCGAGGGGGACGTACACGATATTAGGCAGGTGTATCAGCTTCTTCGGCTCTTCAGTGTATATGAATGATCGACTATTAATACTGTAATTATATTCTGGCCAAGATACAGATTATGTGTACGTATTGCACTACTGAAGTTTTGCAGTATGTGGCATTGTTTGTTACTCTTTGGTGACAAATAAAGCAAGTTAAAAAAAAAAAGAAAATAAAGAATGTTACCTTCCTTGCTGTATTGATCTACGGTAAACTACTGCTAGAAAGAAATCAAATTCTTTTGCATACAATCTGTAGAATCTCGCAGGCAATTCATCGGTTGCAGATAGCTTTCCACAACTCACAAACAGAATACGAATCAACGTTGGATGAGGTTAAAACGACTGCGGTGACAGTGAACGGTTTTGCCGTGGAATAAAAGTAATAACAGCTATCAAATCGTGGAAGGCGGAATACGACAAGCACGAGAGCCTACCAAACGTTGAAAAACTGCTGAACAATAGGATGAAAATTAACTAGAATAAGTTGGTGCTATGTTTCATTCCTTGATTCTGGAGTACAATCGGCGATGTACCTCATTTTGAGGTGTAACTGAAAAGAAATTTAGCATTTCTGTAGAAAAAGAAACTCGGTGTCATAGACTGTCGGAAGGAGTTGAGCAGGAGAAAGGCGTCTCTGGTATTGACAGCTACGGTCGCAGGTTCGAATCCTGCCTCGGGCATGGATGTGTGTGATGTCCTTAGGTTAGTTAGGTTTAAGTAGTTCTAAGTTCTAGGGGACTGATGACCACAGATGTTAAGTCCCATAGTGCTCAGAGCCATTTGAACCATTTTGGTATTGACATATCGAGCGGACACCTTGGGCTGCAATGGATATTAGGCGGTTAATATGCTGAGGATGACATGATAGGGACGGTCGGATACAAACAAGGGGAACAACACACACAGTAAAGTGTCTGCGTGTAAAGAGTGGGTGGGAGACTGGAATGCAGAGCAGTATCAACGGCTTTCTTGCTGCTCGAGAAGTACAAATACTGTAACAGGCTGGATGGCAAATCATATGTAACGCCGTAAATATTTTAGTGGATGATGGAAAAAATAAAACACAGGCTGAAATATTTTAGTGGCTAATGGAAAAAATGAAACACAGGTTGAAACCACGCGTATAGTTACTAATTATTTTCTACATTACAATTACTTAGACTTCTTTCCGAGATACACTGCGGTGACAATAGTCATGGGATAGCGATATGCAGATATAAGGATGGCTGTAGTATCGCGTACGCGTATAAAAGGGCAGTGCATTGGCTGAGCTGTAATTTGTACTCAGGTGGTTCATGTGGGAAGGTTTCCGATGTTATTATGGTCTCACGACGGGAATTGACAGGCTTTGAACGCGAACGGTCGTTGGAGGTAGACGCATGGGACGTTCCATTTCGGAAATCGATAGAGATTTCAATATTCCGAGATCCACAGTGTCAAGAGTGTGCCCAGAACACCAAATTTCAGGCGTTACCTCTCACCATGGACAACGCAGTGGCCGATGGCCTTCACTTAACGACCGAGAGCAGCAGCGTTTGTGTAGAGTTCTCATTGGTAACAGACAAGTACGACGAACGTATCCGTTAGGACAGTGAGGTGAAATCTGGCGTTCATGGGCTACGGCAACAGACGACCGAAGCAAGTGCCTTCGGTAACAGCACGACATCGCCTGCAGCGCATCTCCTGCGCACCTAGCTACGTCAGTTGGTCCCTAGGCGTTTGGAAAACCGTGGTCTGGTCATAGGAGTCCCGATTTCAGTTGGTACGAGCTGCTAGTAGGGTTCGAGTGCGGCCCAGACCCCACGAAGCCAGGGACACAAGTTGTCAACAAGGCACTGTGAAGCTTTTGGTGGTTCCGTAGTCGTGTGGGCTGGGTCTCGGTTATGTTCGGCTACTTGGAGAATATTTGCAGCCATTCACGGACATTATGTTAGCAAACAATGAGGTAATTTTTACGGATGACATTGTCATGTCACCGGGCGACAGCTGTTCGCGATTGAAGAACATTCTGGACAGTTCGAGAGAATGATTTGGCCACTCAGATCGTCTGACATGGATCCCATCGAACATTCATGGGTCATAATCTAGAGGTCAGTTACTGCACAACACCCCGCACCGGCAACATTTTCCCAATTATGGACGGCTATAGAGGCAACATGGTTCATTATGTCTGCAGGGAACTTTCAACGACTTGTTAAGTCCATGCCACGTCGAGTGGCTGCACTACGCCGGGTCGGAGGAGGTCCGACCGATATTAAGAGGTATCCCATGACTTGTCACTTCAGTGTAAATTGTGCTGCGAGATACAACTGGAAAGGAGACCAATACTGCGGAGTACTCACTTGCCGAGGACGTCTGTGGGACCCAGGAGCTGCTGGACGGTTACGGAGGCTTCGCCGGCAGCAGGCAGTGTCGCCAACTTCAGCGTTACTCTGGAGTTCGGCGTGCCCGGCTGCAAAGTCAATAGCAGTTATTCCCTACTATCTCTGATAGGAAAAGTATTCTGCTGTTGTGTTATACGAATGCTGAGAACATTTTAGCAACTAAAATGTCGGCTTATTTTACTTCCGCTTCATCACTGCATTTAACATAATACAATCTTACTTTCCAGCTCCACACTGTAATAACAGCAGATTTTTAGGAAAAAAGTATTATTTTACCTACAAAATTTAGAAACTGCAGATGTTGAAAACGAAGTGGAATGCGCACAAACTGATAAAAATAATTCTCCTTGCTTCCACTGCAGTACTGGAAATTTTAATATATTTCGTAATGAGAGGACAAGTAGCAACTTTGGTTTTTATTAAGAAATTACTTTGGTTTCCAAAAAGTGGTTTCATATTTGAGGTGTCATGCAATTACTCGAATGGTCCACCTTCATCATCATCAGCAACAAAATGTCAAACCAATGTTCAAACTTCTCTGCCTGATTATTACCTATCTGACAAAGATATTCAGAAATTCTCTTACTGGTAAACAGTGTTATATTTACAATATAACTCTGAAATGCCCATCAGATTACATCATCTTTCGTCAAGTCAGTAACATTTATTAACAATTAAAATTTGCATCGGTGCAATACATACGTTTTCAATCGCAGCTTAGGTCTAGTAATGTATTGTTGCCTATCCAGCATCCATCGGTTAGTAAGCATTTGAGCTGATACACTTACCAACACAACCAACTGCGCAGCAGCGGTTCTGAAAGATTTGGTAAACCAGAAAACAAATGTGGAAAATCAGCTGCACATTCAGTCGTCCTACTTGTGTCCATCTGAGCAATTTCCAGCGCCCTCAAAAATCGTTCTTCGCCAGCAACTCTCGAAATAGTAATCTAAGGATGTTTGCAGCTACTTATCTCAAAAAGAATCGTTGCTTTAAAAAATGAAGACAGTATTCGGAAACAGCTTGGACCACGATTAAGGCCAGAAAAAAACCTTTACAAATATACACTATGTGATCAGAAGTATTCGGACACCTGCAAAAACATAAGTTTTTCGTATTAGGTGCATCGTTCTGCCACCTACTGCCACGTACTCCATATCAGCGACCCCAGTAGTCATTAGACATCGTTAGAGAACAGAATGGGGCCCTCCGCGGAACTCACGGACTTCGAACGTGGTCAGGTGTCACATGTCTGTACGCAAGATTTCCACACTCCTAAACATCCCTAGGTCCACTGTTTCCGATGTGATAGTGAAGTGAAAACGTTAAGCGACACGTACAGAGCAAAAGCGTACTGGCCGACCTCGTCTGTTGAGTGACAAGAGACCGCCGACAGTTGAAGAGGTTCGTAATGTGTAATAGGCAGACATCTACCCAGATCATCACAAAGGAATTCCATACGGTATCAAGATTCACTGCAAGTACTATGATACATAGGCGGGAGGTGAGAAAACTTGGATTTCATTGTCGAACGGCTGCTCATAAGCCACACATCACGCCAGTAAATGCCAAACGACACCTCACTTGGTGTAAGGATCGTAAACATTGGACTATTGAGCAGTGCAAAAACGTTGTGTGGAGTGACGAATCACGGTGCACGATGTGGCGATCCGATGGCAGGATGTGGGTACGGCGAATGCCCGGTAAACATCATCTGCCAGCGTGTGTAGTGCCAGCAGTAAAATTCGGAGGCGGTGGTGTTATGGTGTGGTCGTGTTTTTCATGGAGGGGGCTTGCACACCTCGTTCTTTTGCTTGACACTATCACAGCACAGGCCTACATTGATGTTTTAAGCACCTTGTTGCTTCCCTCTGTTGAAGAGGAATTCGGGGATGGCGATTGCATCTTTCAACACGATCGAGGACCTGTTCATAATGGACAGCCTGTGGAGGAGTGGTTACACGACAATAACATCCCTGTAATGGACTGGCCTGCACAGTGTCCTGACCTGACTCCTACAGAACATCTTTGGGATGCTTTGGATCGCCGACTTCCGTGACAGGCCTTGTCGACCGACATTGGTACCTCTCCTCAGAGCAGCACTCCATGAAGAGTAGGCTGCCATTCCCCAAGAAACCTTCCAGCACCTGACTGAACGTATGCCTGCGAGAGTGGAAGCTGTCATCAGTGCCAAGGGTGGGCCAATACCATATTGAATTCCAGCATTACCGATGGAGGGCGCCACGAACTTGTAAGTCATTTTCTGCCAGGTGTCCGGATACGTTTGATCAAATAGGGTATGTCCTAAACATAATTCCTTAACAGTGCTACAGATTATCCAAAATTTGTACACTCGGCAGCACAAAAAGTGGACCAGCACAATAACATTCTTCTGATTAATCGTCCAATGACTGTTTCACATTTTGTATTTGAACTATGGTTATTCTTGATGTGTAATTGAGATATCTCAACTGGAAAACAAAAAAACGTGGAAACGAAAGTAAAATGAAGGGATATTCAACGCTTTCCATAGGAACACGCCAGCATGCCATAACATCATTCAAAGGATTCGTCCTGATAACGAATGTTCGTTACAGTCTCTTGAATGCTGCATCGAATTCCACTTGCTTCACGGTAATTCCCGTTGACGACACAGAGAAAACAAATGTGAATATCTTAGGTTAGTCTTGTCCTGACTGCTATGACGGTACAAGTCACTGTAATGAGTCTCAATTTATTACACTTTTCACTACAGAAGGCTACACCCCCATTATTAATCGGATTTATGTCAATTAATTGACATGGATGTATCAATTGCACAACTTTGGTAGACAGTGGTACAGGTTATCCAAAAGTTTTGAAGCACAAAAAGTGCAGAGGCTGACATTTGAATTCCCCGCCATGTTAAGCAGGCGCCACTCACATTTAAGAGTTTACAGTACTGCTCACAAAAGCAAAGGACATTTTTAATTGTGAGCGTAATTGGGAAAGTTACACTTTATTCCTCGAAGCATGCACTCGCTAAAACATAAGACAATCATCTGCTCCTTGTCATTCCAAGGATTCCAGACGTGTGTAAGGCGCCTGAAGATGCGTGGTGGAGGCAAGGACGAAACGCGTCAGAAATGCACCGACTTGGAATGGTTTTCTACATCTGCTTTCGATATTCTATCTGCTCCCATGTATTGTTAGCTTACGTTTTCGTTGTATGGAGAACAGCAAGGAGGAAGTATGTTTTATCTCAGTTGCCTCTGCTTATTTTCTTCTCGCATACGACGAAGGAGGCTGGCAGGAGAGCATCCCTGCCTTCGTTTATAATGCTGCAGCGGATTCCGGCTGCTTTGCTTCTCGATAGAGATATATATGTAAAGGGTTACAACAGCAACTATAATAAGCGTTACATACCTTGAAATATTGACTGATAACCCAGTAGTTGACAAAACAAGCGTACCCATAAATACACTCCTGGAAATTGAAATAAGAACACCGTCCCCCCAGGGGCTCAGCATTCATTTGCTGAGTACGGGCTTGGCGACCCCGGGGTCCTGAGCTGGGGACTGGTCAGCGCCGCCAGTCTCCTGTCACCGTAAACCCCGGACATGCTTCAGCGACCACCGCATGGCGCAGCGGTGGAATGTTGTATGCTGCGGGGAATGGTAATCTTGGCTTGACCGCCTGGATTGCGAGGAAGGTAAACCTCTATAAAAAACCCTCAATCTTATGGTGTGCTGCGCGCCTATAAGATGCATGGCTGTTGGGGTGGAACAGTCGCAAGCGGGCAACCTCTGGGGCACCTGCCGCACCCCAGTTGTATAAGGCTTACTCAGGCACGCGGGGCTCTGTCTGAGCGGACCTTTAGTTCCCTAGCTGCTCGTGGGACCACAATGGACCCTTCGACCTCTACGTTTCCCCCTACCAGTGGATTGGGTGGGCCACTGGTAGGAAAACACATCCAATCGAAAAAGTGACTTCGTGCTGAGAGTCCTCCAGCGCCTGGTGTTACTAGAGATTTATCAGACTGTCGTAACAGAGCACATGCTGATATCCAGAATGTGTTTTTGATTGTCAAACGGAAGGAAGGTAGCTTTGAGAGAGTTTCTCCCTTTTACATCCACAAGGGTCTTGAGGGAATTGCAGGAACACTGAAATCTGTGAAGCGTCTGCGCAATGGGACTCTGTTAGTTGAAACTTCTAGTTCCCGTCAAGTCACTTCTCTTAGGAAAGCAACCTGTCTCGGAGAGTACACTATCGAGACCGAGCTCCACTCCACTTTGAACTATAGTAAGGGTGTTGTGACATGTAGGGACTTGGTGGATATCCCCAAGGACGAGTTGAAATCTGAGTGGGCTGACGAAGGTATTGTCGACGTGCAGCATATTATGAAACGAGTCGATGGGGATCTAGTCAAATCCGACTCGTTTATTCTCACGTTCAATCGCCCGAGACTCCCAGAGCATGTTAAAGCGGGTTTCTTACGTTTGCCAGTACGGCCATATTTCCCCAACCCAATGCGATGTTTTAAATGTCAGCGCTTTGGGCATACTACGTTGGGGTGCAATGGGATAGCCACTTGTGGTAAATGTGGTCAGCCTGCCCATGAAGGAGCCGATTGTTCATCGCCTGTGAAGTGCGTGAATTGCTCTGGGAGTCACCCTGTCTGGAGCCGGGTCTGCCCCATCTATCTCGAGGAACGGAAGATACAGGAGATAAAAACATCTAAGCGCATCCCCTATGGTGAGGCCAAGAAGCTCTTTAAGGCCATGCAGCCTCCTGTGTTTACAACATCTTTTGCTTCCACTCTGCAGTAACCGGTACAGTTGGCCACTGTTGCTACACAAACGGAGGTTGCTAGTGTCAGCACTAATACCTGCATTTGCCAGTGCACTTGTGCTGCTGCGGTTGTTTTGCAACCTGCAGCTCTCCCCACAACATCGGACAAGGCCGTGGTTGCTGACATTGGGGTACTTCCTGCACCTCTCCATATGGCACCTTCTGCCCAGGCGAGTAAAGCTCCAACTGTTGACAAGGTTCTGCATTCTAAGCCCCCCCCAAGACGAAGACGCCAAAGGTGAAGGTTTTGCCACCTGAGGAGACTAGTCACGGTCAGTCCGATGATGATGCCATCGTACTATCTGACATCTCCCTTGGGTCGCCATCGGAGCTGTTGGACATTGATGTCGACCGGGGGCGATCTTCTCGCCCCAGGAATAAATCTCCGGCCAGTACGGGCTCTCCTCCAAAGCACAGGGGCAGGGTGAAAATTCAGCCACCCTGATCACTGGCTCCCATATTACAGTGGAACCTGAATGGGTTCAGGACGCATGTGGCCGAATTACAACTCCTTGTACGAGAGCGCCCCTTGTGCTTATGTCTCCAAGAGACACATTTCCGGGCCACTGATGCTCCTTCTTTACGGGGCTATACCGTGTATCGAAAAGATGATCTGACGGGGGAAAGGGCAAAGGGTGGTGTTGCGGTTTTTGTCCATGACATGCATCACTCATCTGAGCTCCCTCTCGTTACGGACTTGCAAGCAGTTGCAGTTGACCTTCTTGTGGGGCAGAGGCTCACAATCTGTTCCGTTTACTTACTGCCTCAGGACGCCATAGACTCTGAGGCTCTCACAGACCTTATTACCCAACTCCCCCGCCCATTTCTCCTTCTGGGGGACTTCAATGCTCATAATGTCTTATGGGGCTCTACGACTACTTGCCCCAGGGGTCGCATTCTGGAAAGCCTCATGGCATCCGAAGAACTGTGCATCCTCAACTCTGGTGCTCCCACTCATTTCTGTACTGCTTCTGGGTCGTCGTCAGCTATTGACATTTCCTTTTGCTCTCCAGCACTCGCGGATTCTGCTCTGTGGGAGGTTGCCGCTGACCTCCATTCTAGTGACCACTTCCCCCTTTGGATTCGCCTCCTGGATGAGACTGTAGCATTACCAGTGCCGCCCAGGTGGAACCTCTGCAGAGCTGACTGGACACTTTTCAGCGATTTAGCTGTTTCGGAACACCGTGCCAGCGTCCACGAATGGGTCGACCATGTTACAGCCGTGATCTCCCATGCTGCTGAATTGTCGATCCCACGGTCCTCAAGTCATCCCAAGAGGCGCCCTGTCCCTTGGTGGACCACTGAGTGCCGCTCAGCCATCCGAGCCCGCCGTGCAACTCTGCGCCGCTTCAAGTGCCGTCCCTCAGCTAACAATCTTGCGGCCTTTCGGGTGGCAAGGGACAAGGCGCGGCGAGTGATTAAAGAGAGCAAACGACGGTCATGGCAATCGTTCTTGAACTCCATCTCCCGCTCCACTAGTTCTACAAAAGTGTGGGAAGCCATCAGGAGGATCTCCGGGAAACGCAGCCAACTACCTGTCACAGCATTGCTGCATCAGGGTAGTCTACTCACGGCGCCGAGAGACATTGCCCAGACACTGGCCACGTATTTTGCCGAATCTACTGCCACTATGAACTGTGATCCAGATTTCTGCCGCTACCACACTGCTATCGAGAGGGATCACTTGGACTTCCGGTCTCCAAATTCTGAACCCTACAACTGCCCCTTCACAATGTGGGAACTGGATTCGGCGCTGTCTGTGGCTCATGGTACTGCGCCAGGTGCTGATCAAATCCTGTACAGCATGCTGCAGCACTTGTTGCTGCCATCCAAGGAAGTACTCCTGAATTGTTTTAATATGATATGGTCATCCGGCACGTTCCCTGACTCGTGGAGGGAGGCGATTTTGATTCCCCTCCTCAAACCGGGGAAGGACCGAATGCATCCCAGTAGTTATCGGAGTATTGCTTTGACGAGCTGTGTCGGGAAGACATTGGAACGCATGGTCAACCATCGCCTGGTTTGGCTGCTCGAGACCAGGCAGCTCCTTAGCCGGTCTCAGTGTGGCTTTCGGAGATGTCGTTCAACTATAGACAACTTGACCCTGCTTGAGGCGGCCATCCAGCAGGCCTTCCTACGTAACCAGCATTGTCTAGGTGTATTCTTTGACATTAATAAGGCGTATGACACTACTTGGCGCCGCCTTATCCTCAATCAACTCCATCAGTGGGGCTTTCGTGGCCATCTCCCCATCTTCATTCGGTCCTTTCTTTCCCGCCGCCTCTTTCGATATCGGGTTGGTAATGTGCTATCTGATTTGTACGTGCAGGAGAATGGTGTTCCTCAGGGAAGCGTTTTAAGTGTCACCCTCTTTGCCGTCGCCATTAACAGTATCACGTCCACAATCCGGAGTCCTGCCCAGTGCTCCTTGTTTGTGGACGATTTTGCTGTTTTCTGTTCTTCCTCCAGTCTTGTCACTGCTAGTCGGCAGCTGCAGCTTACGATAAAGCGATTAGAGGCATGGACTGCGAAGACGGGTTTTACCTTTTCTGCAGACAAATGTGTGTGTGTTCATTTTAATCGTTCTCGACGTGCTTTTACCTCCCCTGAATTGCGTCTGAGGGGCACCATTCTTCCTTTTAGAGACACTGTGAGGTTCCTGGGCCTCACTTTTGATTCCAAGTTGTCGTGGTTGCCGCACCTTAAAGACCTCAAGGTGCGGGCCCTGAAGGCGCTGAATATTTTGAAGTGTTTGAGCCATCGGTCCTGGGGAGCAGATCGGGCGCGTCTGCTGCAGTTTTATAGGGCTTTCGTCCGGTCGCGTCTTGACTATGGATGCACTGTGTATGGGTCAGCGAGGCCTTCGTATCTGAAGATTCTTGACGCAGTACACCATGAGGGTATCAGGCTGGCCACTGGTGCCTTCCGTACCAGTCCCATCCCCAGCCTGTGTGCTGAGGCAGGGGAACCGCCGCTCGCCATCCGGCGGAAACTCCTCATGGTGCGACGAGTGTGTCAATTCCTTGCCTGTCCTCCCTCCCCTGCATACCCTACTGTTGCCCGACCGCCTATGGAACGTCTCTTTTCCAGTCGTCCAAGGGCAACGAGACCATTTGGGATTCGTGCCAAGCATTTGCTTGAGTCCCTTGGTGTGGAGCGTGTGTCACCCCAACTCCAGTGTTTTACCCGCCTGCCTCCCTGGTTGCTCCAGAGGCCCAGCGTCCTTTTAGATTTGTCAGAGTACCGGACGAGCTGCACTCCTGCGTTTGTTTTTACCTCCTTATTTTACGATATTTTAAACCAGCATCCTGACCATGTACCAGTATTTACGGATGGCTCTAAACAGGGGGACTCTGTAGGTTGTGCTGTGGTTTTCCCTGATCGAGTCATCAAATTACGGCTTCCTGCAGCATTTACCATCTTTGATGCCGAATTGTTTGCGATCTTGCGGGCATTGGAGCAGATGAGATGTGTTCCCAGTCTTAAGTTTCTCATCTGTTCTGACTCTCTGAGTGCCCTTCAGACCATGCAACACTTGTACCCAGCGGATACGGTCGTCCAGAACATCCATGATGCCCTACTCCACCTGCAACGGCAGGGGAAGGAGGTTTCCTTCTGCTGGGTGCCGGGGCACGTGGGTATTAGGGGAAACGAACTGGCGGATGTGGCTGCCAAAGATGCATGTTCCCTCCCTCACGTTGTTGAATGTGCCGTCCCCCTCCATGCTGTTACCTCCCTTTTGCGTTCTCGTGTTATGCCTCAATGGGAAGAGGAGTGGCTGGCAGTCGGTGAAAATAAGCTGCGACTGGTCAAGGCCACCACGCGGCCATGGCGTACATCCTACCAGTCATGCAGGCGGGATGAGGTTCTCCTCACCCGCCTCCGCATCGGGCACAGTCCCTTAACGCACGGTTTTTTACTCCGGCGGGAGGACCCCCAATCTGCAGTGCTTGTGGCGTCCAGATAACTGTGCGCCACATTTTACTTGACTGTCCTTTATTCTCTGACCAGAGGGCGGTGGTTTCCTTGCCACCGGATTTGCCTCTATTTTGCAAGACGACGCAACGACTGTGGTTAAGGTTTTGTGTCCTGTCCAATTTGTTGCCTCGGATTTTAGGGAGAGGATTTTAATGTGCTGCTGGGTGACTGGTTCACCCAGGTTTTAGGTAAGAGGTCCGCCAGTCACGATTACCTACTTGTTTCCCTTTAATTTTTGTTCTCTTTTTCTTGTTTCCTTTCCTTTTTTAGTGCGTTTCTTCTCCTCTTGTTTTGCCTCTGTATGTGAGGATTTGTAACTGCGTCAGGTCTGTGTCTTTTAGCCGTTCTCCTTGTTCGCTGTCCGTCTTCGTCCCTTCTCCGCATGTGTTCCTGTTTCTATGCGTTTGGGCGCTGATGACCACGCTGTTTAGCGCCCGAAAACCTCAAACCACACACACACACACACACACACACACACACACACACACACACACACACACACACGAACACCGTGAATTCATTGTCCCAGGAAGGGAAACTTTATTGACACATTCCTGGGGTCAGATACATCACATGATCACACTGACAGAACCACAGGCACATAGACACAGGCAACAGAGCATGCACAATGTCGGCAGTAGTACAGTGTACATCCACCTTTCGCAGCAATGCAGGCTGCTATTCTCCCATGGAGACGATCGTAGAGATGCTGGATGTAGTCCTGTGGAACGGCTTGCCATGCCATTTCCACCTGGCGCCTCAGTTGGACCAGCGTTCGTGCTGGACGTGCAGACCGCGTGAGACGACGCTTCATCCAGTCCCAAACATGCTCAATGGGAGACAGATCCGGAGATCTTGCTGGCCAGGGTAGTTGACTTACACCTTCTAGAGCACGTTGGGTGGCACGGGATACATGCGGACGTGCATTGTCCTGTTGGAACAGCAAGTTCCCTTGCCGGTCTAGGAATGGTAGAACGATGGGTTCGATGACGGTTTGGATGTACCGTGCACTATTCAGTGTCCCCTCGACGATCACCAGTGGTGTACGGCCAGTGTAGGAGATTGCTCCCCACACCATGATGCCGGGTGTTGGCCCTGTGTGCCTCGGTCGTATGCAGTCCTGATTGTGGCGCTCACCTGCACGGCGCCAAACACGCATACGACCATCATTGGCACCAAGGCAGAAGCGACTCTCATCGCTGAAGACGACACGTCTCCATTCGTCCCTCCATTCACGCCTGTCGCGACACCACTGGAGGCGGGCTGCACGATGTTGGGGCGTGAGCGGAAGACGGCCTAACGGTGTGCGGGACCGTAGCCCAGCTTCATGGAGACGGTTGCGAATGGTCCTTGCCGATACCCCAGGAGCAACAGTGTCCCTAATTCGCTGGGAAGTGGCGGTGCGGTCCCCTACGGCACTGCGTAGGATCCTACGGTCTTGGCGTGCATCCGTGCGTCGCTGCGGTCCGGTCCCAGGTCGACGGGCACGTGCACCTTCCGCCGACCACTGGCGACAACATCGATGTACTGTGGAGACCTCACGCCCCACGTGTTGAGCAATTCGGCGGTACGTCCACCCGGCCTCCAGCATGCCCACTATACGCCCTCGCTCAAAGTCCGTCAACTGCACATACGGTTCACGTCCACGCTGTCGCGGCATGCTATCAGTGTTAAAGACTGCGATGGAGCTCCGTATGCCACGGCAAACTGGCTGACACTGACGGTGGCGGTGCACAAATGCTGCGCAGCTAGCGCCATTCGACGGCCAACACCGCGGTTCCTGGTGTGTCCGCTGTGCCGTGCGTGTGATCATTGCTTGTACAGCCCTCTCGCAGTGTCCGGAGCAAGTATGGTGGGTCTGACACACCGGTGTCAATGTGTTCTTTTTTCCAATCCCAGGAGTGTATTACCAAGATTTGAACAAGGATCGCTAGAAGTAGTTTATACGGAAAATACGCATTCAGGTACTGTTCAAGACTAGGAACTTTCGTGTGGGAAGTGATACCGTATACGCTTAGTGCATGTAGAAACTTTACGTACTCTCCTCTTAACAACTTACCGGTCAAATTCTGGTGGTGTAAATTTCATCCACCGTCGAAACTTTAACCAGCTACCTCCGAGTCAAGCGCCACGGCACAGGTGTGTATCACCGATCTTCGCTACGGCAGTGGGTCGTTTACAGAAGGCTGGTTATCACGATGGAATAATATAATATTACGACATTCATAACGTTTTTTGGTATAAAAAGCAAAAGCATCTAGTGCAAATATATATCGCATTATTTTACTGACACAAGAAACCGAGCCTTAAATACGCCAAAGTTAGAATAACGACACTTTTATCTAAGCCTGACAACAAGAAACAAGTTTGTTGCACGTGACACCAAACAATTACCCCAACTGCTCTAGATGCTGCATTTTTTTATACTGTACTTTGAAAGGCAACTGAGTGCAGAATGAAACATATTATCCTCTGCTTTGCACCATCATTCGCCTCAATGGTTGGATGCCGTCCGTTACCACTTCTTCTCCTCTGCCAATTTCTTCATCTACCATTGAAACGCCAACGAAACTTGTACAAGAGCATAATATCGTGTAGGGCCCTCGCGAACACGCAGAGGTGCCGCAACATTACGTGGCATGGACTCGACTAATGTCTGAAATAGTGCTGGAGGGAACTGACACAATGAATCCTGCACGGCTGTCCATAAATCCACAAGAGTACGACGGGGTGGAAATCTCTTCTGAACAGCACGTTGCAAGGCATCCCAGATATGATCAATAATGTTCATATCTGGAGAGTTCGGTGGCCAGCGGAAGTGTTTAAACTCAGAAGAGTGTTCCTTGGGCCACTGTAGCAATTCTGGACGTTTGGGGTGTCGGATTGTCCTGCTATAAGTGCCTGTCGGAACGCACAATGGGCATGAATGGATGCAAATGATCAGACAGGATGCGTCACCTGTCAGAGTCGTATCTAGACGTATCAGGGGTCTCATATCACTCCAGCTGCACACGCCACATACCATTACAGAGCCTCAACCATCTTGAACAGTCCCCTGCTGACATGCAGGGTCCATGGATTTATGAGGTTGTCCCCATACCCGTAGACGTCCATCCGCTCGATACAATCTGAAACTAGACTCGTTCGACCAGACAACATGTTTCCAGCCATCAACAGTGCAATGTCAGTGTTGACGTGCACAGGCGAGGCGTAAAACTTTGAATCATACAGTCATCAAGGGTACAAGAGTGGGCCTTCGGCTCCGAAAGTCCATATCGATGATGTTTCGTTGAATGGTTCGCACACTGACACTTGTTGTTGGCCCAGCTCTGACATCTGCAACATTATGCGGAAGGGTTGCACTTCTGTCACATTTAACGAGTCTCTTCAGTCGCCGTTGTTCCCGTTCTTGCAGGATCTTTTTCCGACCACAGCGATGTCGGAGATTTGATGTTTTACCTGATTCCTGATATTCACGGTACACTCGTGAAATTGCTGTACGAGAAAATCCCCACTTCATCGCTACCTCGGAGATGCTGTTCCACCTTCACACGCAGAATATAAGACCACGTTCAAACTCACTTAAATCTTGATAACCTGCCATTGTAGCAGCAGTAACGGATCTAACAACTGCACCAGACACTTGTGTTACATATACCTTGCCGGCCGCAGCACCGTATCCTGCCTGTTTACATAACTCGTTATTTGAATACCCATAGATATACCAGTTTCTTTGGCGCTTCAGTGTATATTCCGACTTATATATTCCGACCTCTGTATTCCCCTACAGTTTTTACTAACTTCAGCTCCTTCTAGAATCGCTGTACTTACTCCCTGATCTCTTAACACATGTCCTACCATTCAGTCTCTCTTTTTGTCAACGTTTTCCTCATATTTCTTTCTTCGTCTTTTCTGTATAGAAACTACTGATTTCTTACTATTCCACCTAATTTTCAACCTTCTAGAATATTACATCGCAAACGCTTACATTCTGTTCTTTTCCTCTTTCCCCACAGTCCATTATTCTCTACCATTCAATGCTGTGCTCCACACGTACATGCTAAGAAAAGTCTCTCTCTGATTAAGGCCAATGTGTGATATTAATAGACTTTTTTTGGTCAGGAATATCCTCTTTGACTGTGCTAGTAAGGTTTTACATTATACTTGCTTCGTCCGTCATGGGTTATTCTGCTTCCAAGATGGCAGGATTCATTCACTTCGTCTGTTTCGTGGCCATCAATTTTTATATTAAGTTTTTCACTGTCTCATTTCTGCTACACCTCGTTACTTTCATTTTTCTCCTTCTTCCTCTCAGCCCATATTCTGCGCCTAGTGGACTGTTCATTTCATTCAATATGTCCTGCAATTATTCCTCGGTTTAACTGAGAACAGCAATGCTATCAGCGAATCTTAACATTTACAATCTTTCAGCTTGAATTTGTATCCCATTCCTGAATCTAACTTTTACTTTCGACATAGGTTCTTCGACGTATAGCTCAAACAGTATTAGACAAAGACTGCATCTCTATCTTATGCCTTTTGTAATGCAAGCGCCTCTCTTACATTTTTATTGATCATCTTTCCCTAGAGCTGATACCTATTTGTCTTAGACTTTCGACGTCTTACACCATTTTACATTATCAAACGTTTTCTCTAAGTCGAGAGATCCTATGAGTTTGTCTAACTTCTATAATCAACCGCAACGGCAGAAATGCCTTTCCGGTACCTCTACCTTTCCTAATGCCAATCGCCGTTTAACAGTTCCTCAATTTTATTTTCCACTCTACTGTACACGACTCTTGTCAACAGCTTGGATGCATGAGCCTTTAAACCTATTATGCGATAGTTCTCGAATTTATCTGCCCAAACAGTCTTCGGAAATGCGTCGATGACATTTCCCCGAAACTCGGATGCTATGTCTCCGACTCATAGATTCTACACACCAACTTGAATAGTCGTTCGGTTGCCACTTTCGTCACTGACTTCCAAGAGAAAAAAAATTATGGACAACGAAAGAATAATCTGAACGAAACGGAAATATGTGATGTGCATGTACAGACAAATAAATTAGTACAATTTCAAAAAATTTGGATTATTTATTCAAAAGAACTTTGGTCTGTCTGTGGCCCTTATGCAAGCAGTTACATGGCTTGGCATTGATTGATAGAGTTGCTTGGTGTCCTCCTGAGGGATACAGAGTAATAGTTCTATGCATTACATCTTTCAGATTCCATTGATGAGAACTTCACTCAGTTTTTTTAAATTTTTTTGTCAAATGACAGAGACCGCAGTGACCTTATATTATCCTATGCATTCAATAAACAGCTGCTTTTGAGGAAGATGTTTGTTATATGCGATACGGAAAGGCAACCCCGATTACCTCCGATGATGTTTCACTGCATGAAACAGAACATGTTAAATAATTATTAAGAAAGACAAGTAAATTGCAAAACACAAAATATTACCATATGAATTGAAAAAACATTCTGTTAACAAGAAGCGGAAAGCTAACGATTAAAGTGTGAATTTGTAGACACAGATTTGCGTGACTGTAGGATATAGAGTGATTTAGGTGGCCCTGCCAATACGTTTTATGGACCCGGGAACGCCTACAAAAATCACGCGCGAGGTTTTCATATTCTCTCGCTCGTTGCGCACAAAATATTAGTTCTAGAGAAAAAAAATGAACCGATCCTTTTTGTAGGAAATTTAATTAAGTTAAATTTTGTACTAGGAGACGTCTTCGCCGGAGAACAGCGTTTTCGACTTAATTCGAGAAAAACGGGTTGTACGTTTTTCTTGAATAACTGGAAGACTAGGTTCTCTAGCGAAAACGTATCCCACAACAAAATTTAACTACATCAAATGTAAAATTTTTGAAGACATTATCAGCGATATTTAAAATTAATTTTTAAAGATTAAAAACATTTTTAATCGCACCTTTTTATTTTTATTGGAGTGACCGGTTTCGATTCTATTTAAGAACCATCTTCAGACTCGGGAACGATGGGTGGACTCCGTGTTGCAAGTTGCGCCGACCCTCGGCACTGGAATTGAGTCGAAGACATGCCTCCGTCTCACAGACGGCGCAACTTGCAACACGGAGTCCACCCACCGTTCTCGAGTCTGAAGATGGTTCTTAAATAGAATCGAAACCGGTCACTCCAATAAAAATAAAAAGTTGCGATAAAGACTGTTTTTAATCTTTAAATTTTACATCAAATATGCTGCAGAAACGTCATATTAATTGTTTCCTGTAGGACTAATAGTTTGCACATAATGATTAAAAGAATATGATAATTTTGCAAGTGGTATTTAAAGGCACTGCGGGTTGCGTAAAACCCATGGGTAGGGACAGCTGAATCATCGTATGCATTGAGAACATGAGATAATTACAGAACAGCGGCTCTCAGGACGCTGCCAGAAAATGAGGAGAGGTTTCAGTGGACATAAAATATTGAACAGAAAATCACTGATATACTTAGAAGAGAATAAGGAAACGTGTAGTATTAGGTTGGTTCATTAGTTCGTAGCGTTTTTGTTTTGAATGTTGGTATTCCGGTTTCTATGGGTTTATTTATCACTGTTATTTTTACATGTAGTTCACTGTTGCTATTTGAGCTTACATTTTGTCATTTGGAGATATGAGTGGAGCTGCGGACGCTAGAAAATGGAGTGATAAGCGGAGAAATCGGCGCGTTCCCGACATCTCCTTTTGCTGGAGTTCAATAGAGGGGTGACAGCGGAGGAGACAGCCAGAAACATTTGCGCCGTGTATGGGGATAATGCCACTGGACAGAGCACGGCTAGAAAATGGTTTTCTCCTATTAAGGAGGATCGTTTTGACATTAGTGACTCTCCACGTTCAGGAAGACTTTTGGGGTTTGATAAACATCGTTTAAACGCATCAACACTCAATGATCCACGTTAGAGTATTCGAGAACTGGCAAATGTGATGAACTGACATCATTCCACCATCGTGCGACATTTTCATGCAGAGGGGAAGGTCCACAAAGTGGGTATATGGGTACTGCATGCGCGTCAAGTGGCTCGTGAACAACACCGGCCATTCCTATCCTGTGTCTGTACTAGTAACGAGAAATGGCGTCTTTATGCTAACACAAGGAAAATAAAGTATTGGTTGAACCCAAACAAAGCAGCAAGTCTCCGTACAAAGAGCTGTTCTCATCCACGAAAGATAATTTTATGTAGCGGTGCGGTGTGCTACGAATTTCTTTCCCGAGGTGTAGCAATCACTGCTAACATCTATTGTCAACAACTGACACGTCTTGTAGGCGCACTCCAAGAACAACGACCAGCAAGATGGCGTGAAGTGATGTTTTATCCACGATAACGCCCGCCCGCATCCTGCTAGACCGACAAAAAACATACAAGGAGCTGAGTTGGGAAGCCATTCCGCATCTATCTTACTGACCTGATCTTGCGCTCTCAGATTTTCACATTTTCTGCTCTCTATCGAACAACTTCAAAAATGGTTCAAATGGCTCTGAGCACTATGCGACTTAACTTCTGAGGCCATCAGTCGCTAACCTAAGGACATCACACACATCCATGCCCGAGGCAGGATTCGAACCTGCGACCGTAGCGGCCGCTCGGCTCCAGACTGTAGCGCCTAGAACCGAACGGCCACTCCGGCCGGCTATATCGAACAACTTTCAAGAAATATCCTCTCCGGTTAAAAATGCTCTCCGAACACGGCTCGATGATTTCTTCGCCTCAGACCCACGTGATTTCTGCAGTCGCGGAGTCGACAAGTTACCGCAGCGTTGCAAAATAGCGAAGGAGAATATATTATTGATGTTTTGCGTATCTGTTGTGTTTATTTAACTTATGGGAAAACGCAGTACATTCTATACGTAGGCAAAGATCACGCAACAGTTTTCGCAATTAAAAATCGAATCTGAACGCTGTTTATTTGATGGAAGATAGTGTTATGTCTCATGTAGGAAGGACAAACGGCTATCACCTCGTGACAAAATTCGACAGCGGCAGGATTGTAGCCCGTCGACATTGCGACTTATCGTTCCGGGAAGCTGGTACTAGTGCTGTCCCACTACTGTCACGCGAATATGAAATCCGTGGATGCAGAAGTGCCATACTCAACACCACGCAAGATGTCAGTGGCCCTCCTTGACTAGCGCTCGAGAGGAGAGACATGCTGCACGCTCCGTCGTGCAGGATCGTAGACCCACGTTGTCGAGTCATAAAATGAGCTTGTCTGCGGCGGGACAAGTTTCCACGCGGACATTGCGGCCATGTCTGGAGCAGCACGATGCGTCAGCACGGCGACCGCTGTTGCGGCTTCCTCGACGCAGCAGCAGAGAGCGACGCGCTGACTGGGGTGCGCCCGACGACAACACTGCACACGGAGTGAGACCACGGAGTCTTTTCAGATGGACCTCACAAGGAGAGGTAGATCGACTTTTTTCAAACGAAATATACAGTATATATACAGGGTGTTACAAAAAGGTACGGCCAAACTTTCAGGAAACATTCCTCACACACAAATAAAGAAAAGATGTTATGTGGACATGTGTCCGGAAACGCTTAATTTCCATGTTAGAGCTCATTTTAGTTACGGATAAGGCTTCATTCCAACGTGATCAAATTGTAAATTTTCACAATCAACATGTGTGGGCTGATGAGAATCCGCACGCAATTGTGCAATCACGTCATCAACACAGATTTTCTGTGAACGTTTGGGCAGGCATTGTTGGTGATGTTTTGATTGGGCCCCATCTTCTTCCACCTACGCTCAATGTAGCATGTTATCATGATTTCATACGGGATACTCTACCTGTGCTGCTAGAACATGTGCCTTTACAAGTACGACACAACATGTGGTTCATGCACGATGGAGCTCCTGCACATTTCAGTCGAAGTGTTCGTACGCTTCTCGACAACAGATTCGGTGACCGATGGATTGGTAGAGGCGGACCAATTCCATGGCCTCCACGCTCTCCTGACCTCAACCCTCTTGACTTTCATTTATGGGGGCATTTGAAAGCTCTTGTCTACGCAACCCCGGTAACAAATGTAGAGACTCTTCGTGCTCGTATTGTGGACGGCTGCATCGGCGCATCAGGGATTCCATGCGACGGAGGGTCGATGCATGTATCCTCGCTAACGGAGGACATTTTGAACATTTCCTGTAACAAAGTGTTTGAAGTCACGCTGGTACGTTCTGTTGCTGTGTGTTTCCATTCCATGATTGTGATTTGAAGAGAAGTAATAAAATGAGCTCTAACATGGAAAATAAGCGTTTATTTTTAAATCTTTATCGAAATTACTTTACCATTTTTTTATTGAATTAATTGGTTTAAATGTATTTTTTAATTTGTGTTCCTTAGTCACATTATTTCAATCACGATATAAATCTTTTACCATTTGTTTCATTTTTTCTTTATATCATTCTTTTTCCAATCGGAAACTTTGTGATTATGAATTTAATTACATTTATCTATTATAATATCCAATTATTTGAAAATACCGATATACCAGTTAAAAAGCAAAAGACCAAATAATCTAATCATACTGACTGTGCAGTGGTGTGAATAACACACTTTTCGTTACTAGATGTGCAAATTTTTGCATGGTAATCGTCATACAAACATTTGAAACATAACCTAAATACGTATTGCACTAAACACCTCAGATGAAGATTTAAATGAAGGAAGGGTTTACAAGTATAACGAAATTAAAACAAAATGAGAAATAGATATAATGAACGCAATAATGTGAACGATGAAACAGGGTGATAAAACAAAAGAAATTAAATCAAAATTAATATATAAAATGAATTAAGAACACATGAACGAAGATTTCAAGTGGAAAAACAATGATAGGAAGAAAAATCGGAGCAAATCAAGAAGTTGATATTATGATTAAAATTATGTGACAAATGGAAATAAACAGTTATTGCACCTGCTGAAACTCGAAACCACAAGCTCCTGTACGTGAAGTTGCTACCCTGTTCGCTACACCGCACAACCAAACTATTTGACAGGACATTTTTGATGGTATTGAGTGTCACACAAAATTCCTAATTTTTTTTTAATCAGATACTTGAAAATGAGAGTTAACCAGGATGAATGGTTGCAGTGCGTGATAGCTGGAGTCTTAACTTACATAATCGGACAGATGGTTTCAAAAAGTCGATCCCGCCGCTGGGAAGCCATCCTTGTCAGTTCTGTGTGCAGCATCATGTTGGACGTGTCCTTGTGTGGAGACTCCAGTGAGAACGAATGCTCACAGACTGTATTCTTGACCGTCATACCGGCCCCAGTACCTAGAGTGATGGTATGGGGGGCACCGCTAGTGCACCATGAGGTCAACACTGGTTAGCACAGCTAGAAATTTGGGCACAATCTGCGTTAAGGCCATGGACTGTGCCTTGACTTAGAGGACTCCGTAACGTTAATTTTGAGCAAGAGGGTGCAAGACCGCATGTTGCCCATGTTGTCCTGACCTACTTCAATACGAAGCACGTTCGACTGTTGCCTTGCCTGTCACGTTCACCAAATCTCTCAGCCATTCAAAACACCTGCTCATGTGTTGCCGAGAGACCAGGATGCTACCACTCACCAGCCCAACGACAGATGAACTGTTGCACAGAGCTGAAGAAGCATATCTGCCATTGAAGGTCAATTCGACTAAATACTGAGCTGGGTCAGTGGCAGGCAGCTTTAATGACCAAATCATTAGAAAAATAAAAAATTAACAGTAAAGCCTGGTACCTCAGATGGAGATCGGTATCAGTCAAATTCTTCAGAGTAGGACGTCATAGGCATTAAGAAAAAGTTCATTTTACACTCGCCAACTGCGAATTGAGCACAAAAAAAAAACAAAGCAGTCACGTACCATCTCTCAGCAAATCGGCCCAGTGCAGTATACAGTGTCACTGAGCTGCTCCTACCGTTTGGTTTTATGCAACCTGCAACACCTTCAAATACCACATGCAAGATTTTCACATTCTCTCGCTCACTAAATACGAGTCATTAGTCCCACAGCAAAAAATGAACATGACCTCTCTGTAAGAAATTTAATGTAGTTAAATTTTGTACCGGGATTCGTTTTTGCTAGAGGGCATAGATTTCGAATTATTCAAAAAAAAGTACAAAGTTTAACTACATTACATTTCTTACAAAAAGACCATGCTCATTTCTTCTGTAGAGCTAATGGTTGATGTGTAGCAAGAACATAAGAATTTCAAGTGGAGTTTTTGAAGGAGTTGCAGGTTGCATAAAACCCATAGGCAGGGGCAGTTGAGTCAGCATGTATACAGTAGAGGGTATCAAACACCAAGCAAGACAGTTATAGCCAGCAGAGCAGTTTTATCAAGTCAGTATCTCGGTTGATCAACACCTGACACCAGAAACTATGTCAGCTGGGAATCATATTCAATTAAGTGGTTCCTTTTGTACGTTTGCATAAACGTGCCGGTTCAAAAAATGGCTCTGAGCACTATGGGACTTAACTTCTGAGGTCATCAGTCCCCTAGAACTTAGAACTACTTAAACCTAACTAACCTAACGACATCACACACATCCGTGCCCGAGGCAGGATTCGATCCTGCGACCGTAGCGGTCGCGTGGTTCCAGACTGTAGCGCCTAGAACGGCTCTGCCACTCGGGCCGTCCGTGCCTGTTATCTCTTTGTCACTTCCATTGTGAAGTTCACCTGAACCTAAGGGCGCGACTAGAGAAGTAAAACTGTCTCCTTCTCATGATTTGTGCTATGAATTCTGTGTGTACCCTGTTCTTTATAGTGTGTTAGGCCGGTGTGACTCTTTGTTCAAGTAATTGGTCAATACTAACGTGAAATTACAAACTCCATCTGTGCATTAGATTTACATTAATTGGATCTTAGGAGTCGAACTATAAACTAGCGTCTGTGCTCTTCAACACATGCACTGTAAACACGTGAAGAAGCATTAAACACAGACCAGTAAACCACACTAGTCTCATTCCCTTATTATCGCCACATCTGCCTCCTTAACCTGACATCTGAGTCATTCTGCACCATCTCCAATCGCAGAGACCTGAAAGATCTCAGTTTGACCCCGTCGCTGTCTCACTCCTGCACGTAGCCGCTCGCATGTGAGAGAAGGATGACCTCAGATCCCGAGTCACCTATGATCTGAGTGTCAGTTTCACAGTAAGTATGTTGCGACCCATGCCGGGTTACTACATCAGATATGTGGCATCTCTGTAGTAAATTTCATTGTACACCCCGAATCACCTAAAAATTCAATATCGTAATTTCCAAATGTATTGCGTAAAACAAATTTTCGTTATTTACTACGTTGAGGTGAAACCTGGTTTACTGTTGCTTTTGTTCGTGCGTATTTGGCCTTCAGGTTATTGGTTAACAGTTTGGAAAGTTTCCCAACTTGTGATGTGCTCTGTTACAGGGCTTTTATGTTGAATCAAGCAGAATTAATGTCACATACAGACACGTCAGGTAGATTTTTTATCGATAAACCGGTGTGTATATGTACCCGTCATATGTGTGAATTGTGTAAAGATGATACTGTATCGATTTTTATAAGAGTCCCCGGTATTGATGTGAAGTTCCGTGTAGGAGGTGAGAGTACTTTGTATAATTCTATCCGTAAATTTTTCGGCATAAACAAATTGCGCAAAACATTCACATTGATTCCATATCTTCATTGTGATAGGGGTCTGCAGCTGTGACGAATTAAGAATTCGTGATGCATTGAGCTGCAATTCTCTGTACTACACTCATGCTCATAAATTAAGGATAATGCTGATACATGGTGAAACAACGCTCTAGTGGGCAATTTGCGGGTTTAAATCGCCTCTGGGTATGACCGAGCGGTGCATTTGACCTGCGGTCGTCGCACGGTGGTGCTGGCAGCAGTCCACAAACGCAAAGGTGTGTTGGTGCATGTCAGAGTACGGTGCAGTGAGTAAGTGTGCAGACGTTTTCAGACGTGCTAATGGTGACTGTGTGTTGAAAATAGCTCAAAGAACACATGACGTTATGAGGGGTAGAATACTAGGGCTGGAGGCTGGTCAAACACAGCAGGTCGTAGCACGAGCCTTCCGTGTGCCACAAAGTGTGATCTCAACATTATGGCAACGATTCCAGCAGACAGGAAACGTGTCCAGGCGCTACAGTACGGGACATCCACATCAACATCACAAGAAGACCGATATCTCACCATCAGTGCCCGCAGACGGCCACGGAGTACTGCAGGTAGCCTTGCTCGGGACCTTACTGCAGCCACTGGAACAGTTGTCTCCAGACACACAGTCTATAGACGACTGAACAGACATGGTTTATTCGCCCGGACACTTACAAGGTGCATTCCACTGACCCCTGGTCACAGGAGAGCCCGTAAAGCCTGGTGTCAAGAACACAGTACTTGGTTATTGGAACAGTGGTCCCAGGTTATGTTCAGGGACGAGTCCAGGTATAGTCTGAACAGTGATTCTCGCCGGGTGTTCATCTGGCGTGAACCAGTAACCAGATACCAACCCCTTAATGTCCTTGAAAGGGCCCTGTATGGAGGTCGTGGTTTGATGGTGTGGGTTTGGACTATGATTGGTGCACGTACACCCCTGTATGCCTTTGACAGAGGACATGTAACAGATGTATCGGGACGTCATTTTGCACCAGTATGTCCGCCTTTTCAGGGGTGCAGTAGGTCCCACCTGCTTCCTAATGGATGATAACGCAAGGCCCCACCGAACTGCCATCGTGGAAGAGTACCTTGAAACAGAAAATATCAGGCTAATGGAGTGGCCTGCCTGTTCTTCAGACATAAACCCCAACGAACATGTCTGGGATGCTCTTGGTCGACGCATCGCTGCACGTCTTCAAACCCCTAGGACAGTTCAAGAGCTCCGACAGGCACTGGTACAAAAATGGGAGGCTTTACCCCAGCAGCTGGTCGACCACCTGATCCAGAGTATGCCAACCAATTGTGCGGCCTGTGTACCTGTGCATGGTGATCATATCCTATATTGATATCGAGGTACATGCGCAGGAAACAGTGGCGCTTCGTAGCACATGTGTTTCGGGACGGTTTTCTCAACTTATCACCAATACCGTGGACGTACAGATTTGTGTCGTGTGTGTTCCCTAAGTGCCTATGCTACAACGCCGGTTTTGTGTAGTGCCACGTTGTGTGGCACCACATTCTGCAGTTATCCTTAATTTATGAGCTTGAGTGTAGATGTACGAGCGTACAACTTTGGCCTTAGGCCGTTTTCGAGTTTCAAAATCAGAGGCATTATACATTGGATGGATAAGTATCAGTTATGAATTTAATATAGGTACAGGTCCTATCCCAAAATACACTAGAAGGGTTATAACTTACTTTATGCATGTGGCTGTCGGGAACGGCCGTGCCCACGCGTTTTGGTTGCCGAGGGGAGAGGGGAGGTGAGGGAAAGGCAGCATCGGCTGCTTCCTGCATTTTGTGCTAAACGCGAAATCGGAGGCGACACTCGCGGAAATAGTGCCGGTTTAAGTGACACCTCCGTCGGATCGGAATCCACCTAATTTGTTGAAATATTCACCCCCGACAGTTTTACCTACGGCTTAGGTATTATTTATTTATCGAAAATAATGAAAAATGGAAGTAGATGAATGTACAGTTTGTTGCATGAAATTTCCTGACGAACTAAAACTGTGCGCCAGACCGTGTTCCCAGGTTCGAGTCCCGGTTCGGCAGACGGTTTTAAGTTGTCAGGAAGTACCAAATCAACGCACACTCCTCTGAAGCGTGAAAATTCGTTCCAGTTTCTTGCATATTGCTGCAACTACTTGTCGAATTTATCATTGCGTGGAAATTTTTGTTAAACTTAACAGTATGAGATATTCACTCTGCAGCGGAGTGTTCGCTGATATGAAACTTCCTGGCAGATCAAAACTGTGTGCCAGACCGAGACTCGAACTCGGAACCTTTGCCTTTCACGGGCAAGTGCTCTACCATCTGAGCTACCCAAGTACGACTCACGCCCCGTCCTCACAGCATTACTTCTGCCAGTACCTCGTCTCCTACCTTCCAAAGTTCTCAGGAGAGCTTCGGTAAAGTTTGGAAGGTAGGAAACGAGGTACAGGCAGAAGTAAGGCTGTGAAGACGAGCCGCGCGGGATTAGCCGAGTGGTCTGGGGCGCTGCAGTCATGGACTGTGCGGCTGGTCCCGGCGGAGGTTCGAGTCCTCCCTCGGGCATGGGTGTGTGTGTTTGCCCTTACGATAATTTAGGTTAAGTAGTGTGTAAGCATAGGGACTGATGACCTTAGCAGTTAAGTCCCATAAGATTTCACATACATTTGAATTTTTTTTTTTTTGTGAGGACGGAGCGTGAGTCGTGCTTGGGTAGCTCAGATGGTAAAGCACTTGCCCGCGCAAGGTAAAGGTCCCGAGTTCGAGTCTCGGTCCGGGACACAGTTTTGATCTGCCAGGAAGTTTAAAACTTAACAGAAGTTCTGTGTGTGCAGTACCAACACGAAAGTATCACTGTTGCAAAGGAGACTGGCACAAAGACAGATGGGCCGAAAAATGTACCTTTGCAACAACTAAATTGGTACCACAACTCAGGGTAGTGCAAAATGCTTTTACCAGTCAATTTGTTTCACCAGAAGAGAAAGTAAAGTGGCAGTATAGACGTCATTAAATTGTAGCTGATTTTTTTAATGTTGCCTTAAACACACATGCATTGCAGTTGCGATAAAAGTAGTAAGTACTGCTTGCAAAAATCGAAGAGTAATTAAAACGCAGTCTCTTGGTGAGATACCACCCCGCATTTTTGTCTGCAGTTATGAACTACCTGTTTGTGAAATAGACAAGAGATGTTCGAAATTTGAATACGATATCCTCAAAGTTTTTTATTTAATTGAAGTCCTGTAACTGGCTGAATAGTTTTTCTTAGCAACATTAATATCTATTTCTCTAACATATTTTCTATTTTTTATTTTTGTGATTCATAACGATTTTCATTAATTAATAATAATGCAACAAGAGCGGTTTTTAAGAATAACTGCACTTCTTCAACTAGTACTTGCGACTAGTTCCTGAAATAAACTTGCCCCAGTAAATTGAAGAAGTAAACTTGAATAATTTGTTCTAATGTAAACACCTCAGCAAGTGTATACAGAAGTTACTTGCTGGTGAATATAAGCCTTTCGTAATACGCTCACGATGAGAAAAACAGAACACCTTCAACGACTAGAGATAGGACGGTCATATTCACAGGACATGTACATTAGTATGTTCTGCAGAAATGATTAGCATTTGAAAAATATCAGTCCACCTGTTCAAGATTAACATCAACATCGCGGCGCAACACCACCTACCGGTAAAATGTGCCTGGGCCTCTTATTGCCGCTATAAACCGAAGGTAATGCATCAGTGTGACTTGAGCAGACGTGCAGGATGCCTCGCAGATACATGTGCGAACCGTATCGTCAAATCAGAGAGTTCGAGACAGGATGCATTATTGGCCTGCGAGAACTGATGCACGCAGCCGGGAAACTGTTGCTCATGTGGGACCAAGTGTTTCGGCAGTGCAACGGGTGTGTGCAGAATGGTTTACGGAAGGCCATAGAAGACGACGGGAAGGGTCAAATCGCACCAACCAGACCACCTCTCGAGGAGATCGACAACTCATCCGAATGGCATTGCAGGACGGATGTATGTCCTCCTCGGCTCTGACGAAACAGTGGAACAGTGTAGCACATCGTATACTACCAGGGATGACAGACCTTCCCCGTTTATTACGGCACAGGTTACGTGCGCGTAGTTCACTTCTCAGCCTACCATTGACATATGTGGTAGACGGCAATGGTGTATGGAACGACGTCACTGGGGACAAGAATGGCATCAGATAGTGTTTTCAAATGAATCCGGGTTCTGTTTGTTTGAAAATGATGGTTGCATTTTTCGCCAGAGACAGGGGGAACAACATCACAATGACTGCATTTGCACAAGACATACAGCGCCAACTCAAGGCCTTATGGAGCGGTGTGATGTTGGGTGCAACCACAAGTCACAGTTGGTGGGTGTCCAGGGCGCTGTGACCAGTATCACCTATGTGAATGACATCCTGCGACCCACAGCTATACCCCTCCTGCACAACACCCCGGCATCATTTTTCAGCAGGACAATGCACGACCACATGTTGCTGCCGAGACATGTGCCTTCTTGGTGTCACAGGGTGTCAGCGTTTTTCCCTGGCCCGCCAGATCACCAGACCTGTCACCAATCGAAAATGTGTGGGATACGGTGAAACGACGGGTGTAGCGCTGTGACCCAGTGCCAACCACCACAGATGAACTTTGGAACCAGGTGAATGCAACATGGTCGGCTGTACCACAGGACGCCATTAGCGCCTTATACGCGTTTATGCCATCACGCATGGAACAAGTTATCAGTGCCCATGGCGGACACTGTGCCTACTAGGTAACAGGACACATGCTGAACCGAGGTGACTGAAATGCTAAGGATTTCTGCAGAAAATATTGCTGTACATGTGTGATGAATATGAACATCCTATATCTATTTGTTCATAGTGATCCGTTTTTCTGAACATGAGTGTACTTCGCGTCTAGGAGATGCTTGACGTTGGCAGCGCTCGGAGACAAATGGATGTGTCTCAAGTAGTGCCGATTCTACAAAATTGTTAAGGTTTTCGTGGCCACTAGTCGACAAACTGCCTGTTGGCCTCTGTCTCGGGGTCTTCGGCTGACGTTCATCTGATGATGTTACTGACGTCTCGCCAGCATGAGTGGCTGGCATTGTCAAAGCCTCACCCTCCGTTGCCGGTGGTGAACTGGAACCGAGCTAATCGAGCTCGCGGCCGCAGACTATATGTACCTGGCGCGCCAACGTGCGAGGGCTTCTCCGCGGTCATTTCCGGTCCGGTTCTCCTCTTGCTACCTGCGACGGTCGTTCGCTGCAGTACGGGAAGCCAGGATCCGTTTACCTTAAGGCTTTCCTCTTTCTTGTTGAAGCTGTTCTCGTGTTTTTGTATTTCTACAGCTTCTCTGAACAAGCGGGTGTGATAGTGCGTCTCTATAGCCAGAACTTCTGTGTCGGCGAATTTTATTACATGGTCGGTCTCACTCAGTGCGTGCTGTGCCACGGCCGATTTCTCCACCTGCCCCAACCTGCAATGTGCTTATGTTCTTTGATCCTGGTGTTAATTGATCGTCCAGTCATTCCGACATAAACTTTTCCGCATGTGCATGGTATACGGTATATTCGCGACATTGCAAATGGGTCCCTTTTCTCCTTTCCCTATCTACGACTTTGATCTTCCTTGCCGGTTTGAAAATCGTCTTTACGCCGTGTTTGCGCAATATACGGCCGATTCTGTCCGTCACTCTGGGAATGTATGGCAGAAAGGCCGTAGCTGACAATTCTTTCTCTGATTGCTTACTTCGCCGAGTGTTTGGCTCTGTTACACTTCTAATACAATTTGTGGAGTACCCATTGTTCCTCAGAACACTTTCCAGGTGTTGCATTTCGCGTCTGAGGAGCTGCGACTCACATATTCGTCCCGCTCGCGTCACGAGCGTATTAATCATGCCTCTTTTATGGTTTGGGTGGTGGTCCGTGTGTGTCAGATTTCGATACACGCTGTGTACCAGGTTTTCGCCATCCCTTGGGAGCAGCACATCTAGTAATGGTAGTTTTTTGTGAGTCGCTGCACCTCAGATGTGAAATGCAGCACCTGGAAAGTGTTCTGAGGCGCAATGGGTACTCCACAAATTATATTAGAAGTGTAACAGAGCCAAACACTCGGCGAAGTAAGGAATCAGAAAAAGAAATGTCAGGTACTGCCTTTCTGCCATACATTCCCAGAGTGACGGACAGAATCGGCCGTATATTGCGCAAACACGGCGTAAAGACGATTTTCAAACCGACAAGGAAGATGAAAGAGTGTGTTAGATCGGCAAAGGAGAAAAGGGACCCACTTGCAATGTCGCGAATATACCGTATACCATGCACATGCGGAAAAGTTTATGTCGGAATGACTGGACGATCAATTAACACCAGGATCAAAGAACATAAGCACATTGCAGGTTGGGGCAGGTGGAGAAATCGGCCGTGGCACAGCACGCACTGAGTGAGACCGACCACGTAATAAAATTCGCTGACACGGAAGTTCTGGCTATAGAGAAGCACTATCACACGCGCTTGTTCAGAGAAGCTGTAGAAATACAAAAACACGAGAACAGCTCCAACAAGAAAGAGGGAAGCCTTAAGGTAAACGGATCCTGGCTTCCCGTACTGCAGCGAACGACCGTCGCAGGTAGCAAGAGGAGAACCGCCCCGGAAATGACCGCGGAGAAGCCCTCGGACGTTGGCGCGCCAGGTACATATAGTCTGCGGCCGCGAGCTCGATTAGCTCGGTTCCAGTTCACCACCGGCAACGAAGGGTGAGGCTTTGACAATGCCAGCCACTCGTGCTGGCGAGACGTCAGTAAAATCATCAGATTGACGTCGGCCGAAGAACCCGAGGTAGTTTGTCAATGCCGATTCTATCTGCTTCTGGCAGCACTAGCGAAACCGTCGAGTTGCTGCGGCCAGACGGTACCTTGGAGTAGCGGAAGGAGACGACGGTGGCGTACTGGCCCTGCAGGAGGCCGGGCTGCCCGTAGCGCAGCAGGCTGCTGCTCTGCACGGCCGAGTCGTCGTAGCGCGCCAGCACCAGCCGAGACCCGCTGGGGGACCACCAGACGGCGCCCTCCTTGTTCAGAGACTCCTCGGCGCTCAGCGACTCTGCAACATCGGCGCCGCTGCACTGCCGCCACTCGCCGACGGCTTCCTCAAGAAACAGCTGCATACTACCGCGGGCATCGTGAAAATAGCCACTTCACGGTCACCCTACAGTCTTACAGCGTCACAAGTTAGTGATAATTTCAAATATTAGTAAAAATTCCGAAAAAAATATTAGACATCTCTACTTTTAGTTTAGGACATGACGGAGTAATTTCTAAAAGAAAATTCTTGCCAGCTGACACGAACAAAAATATAAACTCACGTTGCAATAAATTTTGAAGAAAAATATTTTTTTACCTCACTCTGTCTAAAAGGGGTGCACTCAGCCTCGTGATGCGAATTGAGAAGCTACTCGAACGAATAGTAGCGGCTTCGGTCAAAAATACCATCGTGACTACTGGGAGAGTGGTGTGCTGACCCCACGCCCACCTATCTGCGTCCTCCACTCAGGACGTCACGGCGGTCGGATGGTCCCAGTAGGCCACTCGTGGCCTGAAGACTGAGTGCAATCCGTCGAAAAAACAGAACCACTGACATATTTGCACTGAAAATAATATATGAACATTTTCAACGTTTATAGAGAGTGGTCAGAAAACCCGCCAGGTTAGCCGAGCGCGCTAATGCGCTGCTTCCTGGACTCGGGTAGGCCGCCAGCCCCGGATCGAATCCGCCCGGCGGATTAACGATGAGGGCCGGTGTGCTGGCCAGCCTGGATGTGGTTTTTAGGCGGTTTTCCACATCCCCTAGGTGAATATCGGGCTGGTCCCCACGTTCCGTCTCAGTTGCGCAGACATCTGAACACTTTCGCGCTATTCCATGGATTCCACTACTCGCCGACGGTTGGGGTACACAAATTCCTTCCCAGGGGGGTACAGGGTGGCGGCAGGAAGGGCATCCGGCCACACCTTCAACTAACATTGCCACATCCGATTACCCACGCCGACCCTGCGTATCCGCGCGAAAAACGGCACAAGCAAAAGAAAGAGAGTGGTCAGAAAATGTCTGAAACGCTTGTAGGAATGTTTCATGGTAGTTTTTCTTTTAAAAAAAATTCTTTATTTCCACAACAATACTAATTATACATATTAACCCACCTCCTAAATGATTAGTGGGCCATAAATTGATACATAAAATTGGGTTATGATGCAGCTTAATATTACAGTTATGTTAGTGAACTACAGTTTAAAACTACTACAGTGTGTTAGTTTTCTACAACAATGGGCAGTTTAATTTAACCTACTTGTTAATTATCTAACCTAGAATGACTACTAACTGCAGTGTCACAGGTGTGCCAGTAAAGTACAAACCCACCTACAATAGCCAGGCTCCACGAGCTAACCCCGAGGAGCATGCCCCTGGCACTGGGCTGGCCAAAGTTAGTATTCGCTGCAGTTTCCTAAATTAATGTCCTAAATCTAAGTCCTACAAAATACTAACTTAACCTATGTCATAATCGGTGCTTTAGTCACAATCAGTGGTATTGACCCCACCCCCCTAGTCCCGTACGTGGCGGTTTCCAACTGATGGAAGTCGGCCATTCCACACACAGGCGGTATGGGAATGGGATCTGGTTTCAATCGGTTGGTCTGTGAATTGGTACCTATTCTTGGTCTCTCAGGTATTCTGTTAACACTTTCTGTGATACCTCATCTGCCAGAGCATTCAAAGTGTAAAAAGTGTCTTCTTGTCTGAGTAGGTGGTATGTGTCATTGTTCGGAAGTCTGTCTCAAAGTGTTGTCGCGACATTATTGAAGAGAGGGCACTCGAAAACCACATGGGCGGGAGTTCCGTCTGCCACGCCACAGTCACACTCGGGGGTTGCCCTTTTCCCAAAGACCAGTGAGAAAGTGAATAAGTCCTCGTGTAGGTTCAAAGTATTTCATTCCCCCACACTCTTTTACGTCTGGTAAGAACTGGAAGGTTCTTCTCCCCGTTTCTTCTTCCTCCCAAGCCCTCTGCGAAAGTTCCTCCCTTCTGTTTCGTATTTCTCTCTTATCCCCCACCCTCACACCCATGATTATTTTCTCTCTGTTCCCCTTTTTGGCCCAGTACCATGCAGATGTTCTGTAGGCCCCCACAGATCTCAAAATCATGCTTCTTTGAACTCTTCTCACTGTCATGGCGGGCACGACCCGCATGAGTCTGTGCGCCCGGACTCCCGAGCTGTAACCCACTACTGAGATTAGAATACTATTGTGATAAAGTTTTATGAGATGAGGAGGGAGATGAAATCTTGTATGTCCAATGGAGATGAGATTGTTTAGTAGTTGGAGAGCTCTCTGGGTTATGGTGTCTATGTTTTTCCCGAAGTTCCATCTCTCATCAATTATGGCTCCCAAGTATCGCGTCTCCCGTCGCCGAAGAACTGGTGAGCCATCGATTCTAACAGTGGGATTCCTGATTAGCTGACTTTTTAGCAGTAAGTATGTAGATTTACTCGGAGATATTATCATCTTTGTATTTTGGCACCATTGGTGCAGTTTCTCTATGGTCCTTTCGATCTTTGGTTCGATGTCTTCTCGGCTGCGACCGCCGACCAGCAGGAAGAGGTCATCTGCGTAGGCTATCACCTCTAGCACTTCTTCACTTTGCTGTAGTCTGTCTAGCAACGGTTCCATATGGATGTCCCAGAAAAGGGGTCCCAGAACAGAGCCTTTGGGACACCCTTTGGTAATTACTTTCCCAATTTTCCCGCTGGGGGATGATAGCCATACCTCCCGGTCCTTACAATAGCTCCTCAGACACCCATATAGCGGCCCTGGACACTCTTTCTCCTGCAGACAGGAGAAGAGCGAAGGCCACCACAGGTTGTCCAAGGCACGACTGACATCCACCATGATGCCAACTATGTACTTACGCGGGGTTGAGCCACAGACCTCAGCCGCCAGAGCGATAGCATCAGATGCTGACCACCCCGGCCTGAAGCCGAACTGACTGTCGCTCATCCCGCACAACACCCGCTGAACCATCAATCTGTCAGCCAACAGTTTTTCCAAAAGCTTCCCGAACAGGTCCAATAGGCAAATTGGCCTGTATGATTTGACTTCGGCCGTGTCTTTTTCTGGTCCCTTTTTAATTATGACGACATTCGCGGTTTTCCACCTCTTGGGGAACTTCCCTTGTCTGAGGCACTCGTTAAAGAGGTGAGTTAGCGGCGTGATTAACTGGGGTGCCAGAAATTGCACAACCTCAGCCACAATTCTGTCTGGTCCTGGAACTTTCCCTCTTTTAAGGATCTTATTTATGCAGCCACCTCCTCTTCCGAGAAGGGGTAGACTGCCGTGTCGTTGTTGTATTCTTCTAGGTCTGTATCGCACAGTTGCTGCTGGCTTATGGTTTCTCCATCTGCATTGTCGTCAGGCAGCAGGGACCGGAGAAGGATCCCTGCAGTCTCCTGCGAAGATTCTGTCATCCTGTCCCCCTGCCTGACTGTTGATAGCTCCAGGGGAGAGCGGATTTTTCCCCTCACTAATTTATAGGAGAGACCCCATTGGTCTAAGACCAACTGGTTCAACACGTAGCTCTCCCAGCTATGCATTCTTACTTCGCATAGTTCCTTCTGAAATCTCAGCTTGGCCTCCCTATATTGCAACTGCCATCTTTGCCTTTCCAGCCAGACGACACTGCGCTGGTAGTTCCTCCTTAGCCTCCTGACAGATTGACGTAATTCCACTAATTCGGCCGACCATGGTGACGGTGAGGCAGCCATGGCCTTCCTCCTGGTTGGTACAGCGGCCCTCACCGCTCTGTGTACAGCGCCCACCAGTTCCTCAGCTCTTTCGTCCACGTCTATGTCTTGATGTACGTCACCTTCCGGTAAGGCAGGAATGTCGCACTCCCTTGCTAGGCGTTCCCAATCAGCTTTGTTGTAATTGAATTGTACTTCCCATCCCATGGTCCAGCGACACTCCCTGTTACCTAGAGTGAAAGTTATTAAATTATGGTCACTAGTGGTGGCATTGCTCACGACTTTCCAGCTCTGTATGAGATTTGCTGCGTTCGTAGATGTTAGGGTTACGTCTATGTCCGTGCCCTGTCCTCCTCCTGCTGCGTAGGTAGGAGGGTTGCCTGGCTTGTTGGCCACCACGAGCTGCGAAGCCATGGTAAACTCTTCCACTTTGTCTCCGTTTGTATCTCTGGTGCCACTGTACCACAGGGGGGATTTTGCATTAATGTCAGCAGTTATGACTAATCTTCTGTCCCCGCAACGCCATGGTAACTCTTGCCAGATGTTCTAAATGCTGCTCAATCTCGTCTCCGTATTGGAAGTATGTGTTTATGAGAATAATTAATCCCACTGGGGACTGAAGCTCCACGACGTTGCAGTGACTAGTTGTGAATTGCGACAGCGTGGTGACCCTCAGAAGTTTATTTGTAACTGCTATCGCCACTCTAGGGTCCTCCACTCTGCTGACAATTTGCCATGTTGCGGCAGCAAAAGCTATTTTTCCAGTTTGGGAGTACGGCTCCTGTAGGCAGAGCATATCCAGTCTCGTCTGCTCCACCTCTTTACGGAGCTCCTGCATCACAAGTCGGCTATTGTGAGTGTTTAATTGTCCAATTGTTATTTCGGTCCTCATGGGAAGTATGTGTGCATGTGGTCGTCTGGCCAGGTCTTACTCCAGTCGAAAGCAATTCGTCCGTCTGCCAGTACAGCCCGTTCGTAGATGTCCTTGAGGTCAAACTTCTCACCACGTCTCTCAAAGACTTTTTTCAGCAGGTCCCGCAGGGCTCCGAAATCAGTGGGGAGATTCACTGACTTTAGCTGAATTCTGTCCACAGCCTCCATTACTGAGAAGGTTACCTTCCTACCCTCTTCATGTCCTACACGGACCACATGTCGTAAGGCAGTGGGGAGGGTAATCGGCTCTTCCAGCCTAGCCAGTTGCATCGTGTACTCGATATTGGGGTACACCCTTACCGGGTCCACAGGTGGCAATCTGACTACTGGAGTGCTTTGTGTTGTGGACTTCAGACCTGTACTTGTGACTGCGTTGTCTTGAGTAGGTTGGGTTTCTTTAAGTTGATTTCCTATTGGGATTGTTACAGTCATAGGATGCCCTTGCCGCTTCAGATGGACTGTCGGCTTCGTTCCCCGGCGTTGAGGGGCGGGATCTATGCCCATTGCGGGGAGATCTGTCTGTATACTGCTGTCAATCATGCAGGGCTCTGTTTGGATGGCCTTGTCTAGTGATTCTGTCTTAGTGGCGCCCGAGAGCGCCATAAAGAAATTCTTAAATCTGGTTGCCCTCATAGCATCCCACCTCCTCTTGCACGGGGATTTGCGCTTTGGCATCCTGTTCTGTGGGCTGTGATCAGCCATAATCGATTCTAGAAATCAATCGTTGCTCTAGCATCCAATATGTTGGGCAATTACGTCCCGTGGCTCCACATGACTTTTTTCCGCGGCTTTTGCAGGGATTGCAGACCGCTGCTGCTTTGCAGTCTTTGCTGTTGTGTCCGTTTGTGCCACACTTCGTACAAGCCGACTCCCTGGTACAAAGCCTTAGAATGTGGTCCAGGTCACCACAGTTCAGTCAGCGAGGTACCACGATGTAATCCCTGACGTTGACCGAATGGAAGTCAATGTATAATCTGCCCATTGCCGTGATCTTTCTCCACATTGGTGCCGTGACCTCAGCAACGTGATGAACATCATGCCCCCGAGGCTCCGTCTTGAATCTTAATTTGAAACTTTTTAAATTCTTCCTCATTTACGTCATCAAAGTTTTGCTCTCTTATTGTGTCTATAAGTTCCTCATCGGTCATTATGGTGGGTACATCATAGAGGATTGCTAGGGGATTTCTCTTCTTTGGAGGTTCACACTTGACTACTGAATTTAATTTTTGGTTCTTCAGTAACTTATCTTTGTCCTCCTCCGAAGCAACCTCCACAATTACCGACTTGGTTTAATCCTATTTATTCTGATTTTATCTTTTGCTGGATTGATGGTTTTCGTAAATAGCTCTTGAATTTTCTTCACACTGGTGTCTTGCCCAGGCAGAGTCCTGAGGAAGACTGCAATGTCTGTTCTCTTGGCTACTTTGTCTATCATCTCTTTAGTTGTGTTTGTCTTGGTTGGCGCTTGCGCAGCCACTGCCGCCCAGGTCTTGACCGGTTGGTTCCATAATCTGCTATTTTCGTTCTGTAACTCTTCCACCCGGCCTTCAAGTTTTGCATGAGCAATGGCCCATGCTGTGAGTTCATTTTTGATTATGGACAGAGCCGCTTGGCTTATCTTGCCATTTTTCACATTTTGCTCTAAGAGCAGTGAAATTCTGGCGTGCCTCTGTGTTACTGTTTCACCCTCTGCCTGTCCCAGCTCGTCCTGGGGAGAGGGATCAGGCGCAGTAGAAGCGCGTTTCGACGCACACGAATCACTCGTTTCAATTGTCGCCATCATGAATAAACGAGTGAGGTCGGTCGCTTGACGGCGCGTTCGGCACGGGCCTGCCCATTGCCGGCGCACCGTAAAGTTACGTTGTGCAAGACGCGACAGTTGGCTGCGACTGCGACGCTGCCCCCACCTCTTTTCCCACCCTGGCAGACGGCGACACGGCCGCAACACGACAGGAGTCGTCGCCGTTTCCCAAGCTCCGGTCGGCGGCGGCGGATTCAAATACATAAGAAAAATAAGAATTCCGATTTTCTTGCTGTAAAAAATACTGTATGTTAATGCAACAAAGTTACATCGGCTCCCAGAGTTAGTTTTTCGATACAGATTCTCCTTTTACTTTAAAAAATTGAAAAGTATCTCTTCAGGTTTTGCGTGTTTTTTTCGCTGTATATTACTTCTCTATTAATTGTGAGGAAATTAAAAGGCACAAAAAATTGATGTTTGCGTATCTTACAGTTTCACATCACAGCTTGATAATGAGGTGTCTATTTTTCGGATATTCGTCACAGTTATTCCGGTACTTAATTTACAAGTAACCTACTGCATAAAATTTCAATTGTGTACAGTGAAAAATGTGGTCGCTGGCTACTTTACGTATGGTTCACGTTAGGTCATACATCGTTGGCGATGAAAAGAAGCTAACATATCGAAATTATTTTTAAAGTTGTGATCAGAAAGATATCGATCTCCGTTTCCGAGATTTGGGCTTATATATCTCCGGGAGCGTCGCGACTAGCCGCCAGTTCTGTCGACGCGCAACGAGAATCGTGTGGTCTTCACACGATAGAGAATGCATTTGTTTTGTTTCGCTGACACATTTGGACCTAATGAAACCATTTTATGTCATATTTCTCCGGTATGAGTTACTAATATTTCTCCATATGCTCTTGACAATTTCATTTAAAATGCCACGAAATGTAGGTTTCTTAAAGCCAAGTGATCAAGCAGAACCCATTTTCTTGGTTTTGCTGAGGCATCTGAACCTGTTCCAAGCTTTCTTTCTCGTTTATTTCTCTGATACGAGTCCCGAATATTCCTCCATCTGTTTTTGCACATTTCACCTAAAATTCCAATGAAAGATAAGTTTATTAACAATAAGCGCACGCTAGCGTCATTGCATTGTTTCAAGTTCTTGACAACAAGGTAGGGTTACACCTTAAACATTTCTAGAATTTTGATTCTGAACGTCTAAAGTATACGTTGGCAGAAATGTGGAAGAAATAATGTCCGTGCTTGTTCACAAAATTTCCCCAAATTATACTTGTCAGTTTCTCCCATGCAGAAACTTTTGGAACAAGCTAAGGCAACTTTCATAGCTGACTGAATCTTTATTCCCATCCAAATGAACTTCCATATTCTTATATTCTGACAGCATACATCGTTATGGATGACATGAACATTTAATCTTGCCAAGCTGCACTCAAAAGATGACTCCAGGATTTACAAAAGACGAATTTCAATTGTGAACTGAGTCAGACCAGAAGGGCCTTGTAAAACGGTAGTGCACTTTTGGCACAAGTTTTTTGAGCACCATCTTCTACCAATGAATTGAAGTGAATGTGACAAATTACTTATTGCAGCATACTGTTTGCGCAATCTGTTGAGAAACGCCTTCCTCAAAAACGAACATCTATTGATTACAGAAAGCTGTACAACAATCTGGTGGTGGTTTTTCACAACTAGAAGGTATCATCAAGACACCAATTTACCGTTTACTATCAAAGTGAAGGTGAGGTAAAATGTAACTTTCTCGTTGTACTTTAGATTGTTCATTTTATAATGTACTTGCCGTTTTCAATTTTTATCGTCACAAAAAAGAGTAATGCGAAAATTGACCTTCAAGTTCATTTTCATCATTCTAATTCTACATCTGCATGGATTATACTGATTTTCATAACAGGCCTGAAAAATTTGCATTAATGGGAAAATATTATATATTTCACTCACCTGCCAGTTTCAACTGTGCACCAATTTCTTCCCAAATTCTGTCTCTGAACATAGTGTCTCTATATTTAGGGTTCTTCAAATCGTAAAGGCAAGGATGTTGCGAGACCAGCTCACAGAGCATCACATCCTGTGAGTGACTCATTTCAGTTTTCCTTGACTGGCTCGATATCTTTCTGGCAGCCGTACGTCTTTGTGTCGTGCGACTTCCGTCGCAACACTGCTCACTGGTGCAGTGCTGCGGCAGCTGCCGCAACAGTCGCGCGTCGCATCTCAAACTCGAACTGCGCATGCGCCAGCAGGCAACTTCTGACGTCACGTAGCGACCCGTCGCAGTCGCTAGTGTGCGTCGCGTCTTGGACAACGTACCTTAAGGCACAGAGACTCGCACTGGGGCATATCGCTTCCACTCGGGCGTGCCGCGGCAGTCCTCATGCAGGGAAGTGATGCGTCTCTTATAGCCTCTCCTTCCCAAGTGGCTCTTTCCGCCTTCCCATGGTGCCAGATGTTAAGTTCGGCATTCTACCTTGCGACAAAAGGGAGAGCTGCGACCCAACCCGATGCAAAAGTGAAGGGTGCGTGGCACAGGGGGAGCTGTGTCAAGGGACCGAACACCAGTCCCTCTCTGTTCGCAGGGCACAGACCATCAGGTGCTCTGCATGCCGGAGACCTCATTTGTCGGCGTGGGATCGCGGCGCGATTTGGCAAGGGTGCTTCGCCACGCCCCTAGGTAACCGGGGCGTTTTCTGCCAAACCCAGGAGGTGGTGACATCGCCTGGGCTAGGTTAGATGGGTCCAGATCACTGAACGACTGAGTGACCGACCCACCACCTGAGTAGGAGTGGGTCCTTGGCTGAGAGGTGGAAGCTCGGGCTAGTAAGCGGCGAAGGGTGAGAGGTGCATCCACCTCTCCGGAGTGCGGGATACACTTGCCGAGGAGCATTGGGTGAAATCGACGATGACAGAGCCATCTATGGGGACCAGTGCGCTGGCAACGGCGTGCTGAACCCTGCAGTTCCAAGGGTGCCCTTGGCCTTGGGGCGAGGCTGGTGGGCGACCTGCCTTCCCCCCCCCCCCCCCCCCCCCCCATGCCAGAGGAGCCGGTCCGGGGTAAGAGACGGGCTCCCACCTTTATCACTCGTTTTTTGCATTGCATGCAAGTTTTTTTTTAATTCTTTATTGATAACCATTATAATTATACAAGTTGACCCACTTCCTTAAGCTCATTAGTGGGTCCTAACAGTTATACATTTATACTGAATTGTGCAGCTAGCTTTTAGTTTAATAGTGAGCTACAGTTACAATAACAACAATGGGCATTTAATATCTATATCTACTGTTTATATCTAATTCCTATAGCTAATTGAATTTATGTATTTTCTGCAGCGTCACATGTGTGCCAGTAAGAATATAAACCTACTTAATATGCCTTGTTCTTCAAGCTAACCCCGAAGAACATGGCACTGGACAGGCCTCGACGTTATAATTCGCTGCAGTACCTATTCTAATTTCCTATAACTAAGTCCTACAAACTAACTTATCCTACGTCATATTCGGTGTGTCATAATCGGTGGTTGATCCCTACTCCCCCTAGTCCTGTACATGGCGGATTCCAACTTGGGTGAAGTCGGCCAGTCCACGCACAGGCGGTATGGGACTAGGGCTCTTGGTCACAATCGGTAATAATTATTATCCTTGTTCTTACCGTATCTCTCTTAAATATTCAGTTAAAACTTTTTGAGATACCTCGTTTGCCAAGGTGTTTAGAGTCTGAAAGGTTTCCTCACGTCTAAGCAGTTGATACGTGTCATGGTTAGGAAGTCTGTCTCGTAGTATGTTTGCGACATCATTGAAGAGAGGGCATTCGTGAACAACATGTTCGGGTGTACCCTCCGGATCGCCACAGTCGCACGCTGGTGTTGCCCTTTTCCCAAATCGACATAAGTATGTCGGGTAGGGTCCATGGCCAGTGAGAAAGTGAATCAGACCTCGTGTAGGCTCGAAGTACTTCATACCCAGGCGTTCCCTCACATCAGGTAGAAACTGGAAGGTTCGTCGTCCAGCCTCTTCTACAGCCCAGGTCTCCTGCCAGAGTTCCTCCCCTCTTTTCCTTATTTCTCTTTTGTCCCCCACTCTGATACCCATAATATCTTCAATCTTTTCGTAATTATCCCTTTTGGTCCAGTACCAGGCCGCCTGTTCCCTTATCTTGATGTCCAGAGGGCAGAGCCCCATTATGACTAATCGGGCCCCCCCTGGAGATGTTCTGTAAGCACCCACAGCTCTTAGTAGCATGCTTCTCTGGACCCTTCTCACTGCCATGGCGGGCACTACCCTCGTGAGCCTGTGCGCCCAGACTCCCGAGCCGTAACCCACGACTGAAGTTAGGATGCTGTTGTGGTATAGTCTGATTAAGTGTGGAGGAAGATGGAATCTTTTATGACCTATTGAGATGAGATTGTTTAGTATCTGAAGGGCTCTCTGGGTGACGGTATCAATGTGCTTGCCGAAACTCCACCTCTCATCAATGATGACTCCTAGGTAGCGTGTCTCGCGTCGTCTAAGAACTGGTGAACCGTCTATTCTGACAGTCGGATTTCTAATGAAATGTCCTTTTAGCAGGAGGTAAGTAGATTTGCTGGGCGATATCGTCATTTTAGTCGCGTGGCACCACTGTTGGAGTTTGTCTAGTGCTGTTGTCGCTATCTTTGGTTCAATGTCTTCGCGGCTGCGGCCGCCAACCAACAGGAGGAGGTCATCCGCGTAAGCTATCACCTCTAGCACCTCTTCACTCTGTTGTAAGCTATCTAACAAAGGCTCCATGTGGATGTCCCAGAAGAGGGGTCCTAAGACGGAGCCTTGGGGACATCCTTTAGTGATTGTCTTGCCAACTCTTTCGCTAGAGGATGATAGCCAAACCTCCTGTTCCTCACAATAGCTCCTCAGGCAACCATATAGCGGCCCTGGACACTCTTTCTCCCGCAGGCAGGAGAAGAGCGAAGGCCACCACAGGCTGTCGAAGGCGCCACTGATGTCAACCATGATGCCAACCACGTATTTGTGCGGGGTCGAGCCACAGACCTCGGCCGCCAGGGCGATTGCATCAGATGCCGACCGCCCTGGCCTGAACCCGAACTGCCTGTCACTCATCCCGCACAACACTCGGTGTGCTGTCAGTCTGTCAGCCAGCAATTTTTCCAATATTTTGCCAAATATATCCAGTAGTCAAATTGGCCTGTAGGATTTCGCTTCTGCGGGATCCTTATCTGGTCCTTTCTTTATGATGACTACATGTGTCATTTTCCATATCTTAGGGAACTTACGCTGTCTGAGGCATTCATTGTACAGATGTGTTAGTGGTGCAGTCAGCTGGGGCGCCAGAAACTGCACCACCTCCGCCACAATGCCGTCTGGCCCAGGTGCTTTTCCTCTTTGCAGAGATCTTATGTGGGTTGCTACCTCCTCTTTTGAGAAGGGGTAGACAGCCGTCTCATTGGTGTATATTTCTCGGTCTTGATCTCTGAGTTGCTGCTGCCTCTCTGTTTCCCCATCCGCATTGTCGTCAGGCAGCAGGGAGTGGAGGAGGACCCCCGCAGTCTCCTGCCAGGACTCCGTCATCCTATCCCCGTACCTTACTGTAGATAATTCCAGAGGAGAGCGGATTTTTTCTCTCACTAGCTTATATGGGAGCCCCCATGGGTCCGTGACAAGCTGGTTGAGCACGAAGTTTTCCCAGCTTCTCATTCTGACTTCCCGCAGTTCCTTTTGGAATTTTCGCTTTTCCTCCCTATACAGCAGCTGCCACCTTTGTCGTTCCTGCCAGACGACACTGTGCTGATAGTACCTCCTCAGCCTTCTGACAGACTGACGCAGTTCGCTTAGTTCGGCAGACCATGGTGACGGGGAGGCCGCCATGGCCCTCCTCCTAGTAGGTACGGCTGCCCTCACCGCTCTTGTCACTGCGTTCACCAGTTCCTCTGCCCTCTGATCCACGTCCATGTCTAAGTGCATGTCGTCTTCCGGTAATGGAGGAATGTCACACTCCCTCGCTAGGAGTTCCCAATCGGTTCTTTTATAATTTAGTTGTATTTCCCACCCCGTGGCCCAGTGGCTTTCTCTTTCTCCTATGGTGAAAGTTATCAGATTGTGGTCGCTTGTGGTGGCATTCTGTGACTCTCCAATTTTGAAGGTTATTGGCTGTATTCGGAGTTACAATGGTGATGTCAATGTTTGTGTCCTGTCCTCCACCTGCAGCGTAGGTGGGAGGATTGCCGGGTCTGTTAGCCACCACAAGTTGTGATGCCATAAATTCTTCAACCTTTTCACCATTTGCATCTCTTGTGCCACTGTACCACAGGGGGGATTTTGCATTAATGTCGGCAGTTATTATGACTTTTCTTCCCCGCAACGCCGTGGTAACTCTCGCTAGGTGGTCTATGTGAAGTTCTATATTGTCCCCATACTGAAAGTACATATTAATGAGAGTTATAATTCCCGTAGGGGATTGAAGCTCCACGACGTTGCAGTGGCTAGTTGTAAACTGCGAGAGTGTGGTGACTCTCAAGAGTTTGTTAGTGATTATGATTGCCGCCTTCGGGTCATCCTCTCTACTGACTATTTGCCAGCTTGCAGCAACAAAAGCTATTTTCCCAGCCAGGGAGTGTGGCTCCTGTAGACAGAGTACATCAAGTCTCCTCTCCTCCACCTCCCTTCGGAGCTCTTGCATTACGAGTCTGCTGTTGTGTGTGTTAAGCTGTCCTATAGTAATTTTTGTCATTATGGGTAGTATGTATGTATTCGGTCATGCGGCCAGGTCTTACTCCAGTCAAATGCAATTCGTCCATGTGCCACTACTGATTGTTGATAAATGTCGTCAAGATCGAATTTCTCTCCTCGTCTTTCGAATGCTTTCTTGAGCAGGTCTCGCAAGGCTCCAAAGTCGGTGGGGAGATTCACTGATTTTAGCTGGATTCTGTCAACAGCCTCCATAACCGGAAAGGTTATTTTTCTGCCGTCTTCATGTCCTACGCGGACCACATGTCGTGAGGCAGTGGTCAGGGTAGCTGGCTGCTCCAATCTGGATAGCTGCATGGTGTACTCCAAGTTGGGGTACACCCTAACCGGATCGACCGGTGGTAGTCTGACTATTGGTGTGCACTGAGTGGTGGGGCTCATACTAGAGCTCGTCACTACATTTTCCTGTATTGGTTGGTTATTTGTGTTTCTGTCCTTATGAGTTGCTGGAGCCGCAGGATGCCCTTGCCGCTGTTGGTGTGGTTTCGGCTTTGTTTCCCGGCTTCCAGAGGAGAGAGTTTCTGCCATGGGGAAATTTGTTTGTATTCCTATATCAATTGTTGGAAATTCAGTTTGTATAGCCATGTCCTTTGTTTCAGTTTTGATGACTCCCGTAAGCGACCTCAAACTGCCGCCGCCTTGCAGTCTTTGCGGCTATGACCTTTCTCCCCACACTTGGTGCACGCCGGCTCCCTGGTGCACAGCCTTAGGATGTGATCCAGGTCACCACAGTTGTGGCAACGAGGTACCACGACATAGTCTCTTGTATTGATGGCATGGAAACCAACATACAATCTGCCCATTGTTGTTACATCGGCGGCGATACTTCGGCGACGTGATGAACATCACGACCCCGCGGACCAGTCTTAAATTTTAACTTAAAGTTGTTCTTGAATTCATCTTCTTTCATTTTATCAAAGTTCTGTAACCTAATTGTTTCTGCTAGTTCTTCATTCGTCATAATTGCAGGTACGTCATATAATATGACGAGAGGGTTTCTTTTTTTCGGTGGTTCACATTTGACCACCAAGTTCAATTTCTGGTTGTTCAGTAGCTTTTCTTTATCTTCTTCCGAGGCAACTTCAACGATCACGGAGTTTCTGCTTGGTTTTACCTTTTTAATTTTGATCATGTCTTTGACGGGGTCGATAGTTTTTGTAAAAAGTTCCTGTATTTTCTTGACACTTGTGTCTTGCCCAGGTAGTGTCCTGAGGAAGACAGCTGTGTCTGTCCTATTTGTGACCTTGTCAATGGTGTCTCTAGTTGTACTCTGTGGGCGCTTGGTGGGCGCTTGTGCAGCCACAGCTGCCCACGTCTTTGCCGGTTGCCTCCTTAACCTGTCATTTTCTTTCTCAAGTTCTTCTACTCTTCCTTCAAGTTTGGCGTGGGCAATAGCCCATGCAGCCAGCTCATTTTTTATGATGGCAAGTCCTGCTTGGGCTGATTTTGCCATTCTTTATTTGTTGCTCCATGAGCAACGAGATTCTTGAGTACCTCTCCATAACTGTCTCATTCTCTGCCTGTCCCTGCTCGTCCTGGGGAGAGGGATCAGGCGCAGCGGAAGTCCTTTGAGGCGCACACGAATCACTCGTTTCATTTGTCGCCATGATTTACGAGTGATCAAAAAAGGGGTGGGAGCCCGTCTCTTGCCCCGGACCGGCTCCTCTGGCATGGGGGGGGGGGGGGTGGACTTCTGCAACTCGCCCACCGACCTCGCCCCTAGGTCAAGGGGACTCCAGAGCTGCCAGGTTCAGCGCGCCGTCACCAGCGCACTGGTCCCCATCGATGGCCCCGTCGTCGACGATTTCACACGACGCTCCTCGGCAACTGCACCCCGCACTCCGGAGAGGCGGATGCACCCCTCGCCCTTCGCCGCCTACTTGTCCGTTCAGCGGTCTGGGCCCATCTAACCTAGCCCAGGCGATGTCACCACCTCCTGGGTTTGGCAGAACACGCCCCGGTTACCCAGGGGCGCGGCGAAGCACCCTTGCCGATTTGCGCCGTGATCCCACGCCGACAAACGAAGTCGCCGGCATGTAGAGCACCTGCTGGTCTGTGCCCTGTGAACAGAAAGGGACTGGTGTTCGGTCCCTCGACACAGCTCCCCCTGTGCCACGCACCCTTCGCTTTCGCATCGGGTTGGGTCGCAGCTCTCCCTTTTGTCGCAAGGCAGAATGCCGAGCTTAACGTCTGGCACCACGGGAAGGCGGAAAGAGCCACTTGGGAAGGAGAGGCTATGAGAGACGCATCACTTCCCCTGTGAGGACTGCCGCGGCACACCCGACTGGAAAATTGCATGTTAGTTTGTACTGACACTTAAATGTTAAGAAATAAATTCTATACGTTGCGCCGTTTCCGAGTTATTTAACACTGAAGTTAGCCAATCAGGTCGCGGCGCGCGCAAATTCAGGGTTTCAGCCACCCCATCAAAGCACTAGTTGGGTAACACCACCCATAGCAGGCCGCTTAAATTTGAGCGCGCGACGCCCCGATTGGCTACTTTCAATGGTAAATAACTCGGAAACGGCGCAACGTAACGAATTTTTTTTCTTAACACTCTGCCGTCCGGGGACACCACAGTGGTGTCGTGTGCATAGTATCACTCAGTGGCCGGCGGTACCACAGTGCTGACGTGTGCATAGTATCGCGCAGTGGCTGGCGACAGCACTTTAGTATCTTTTGCATTCTGCTGGTGTTCTGTTTAGGTGACAATAAGTTAAACACATGTCAACAAGTCTTTGGTTTTTATAAGTTCTTGTTCGTCATAGCAGATGAAAGAGACAATACGATTGTTTACCATGACTGTGCGGAGCTTAACTTGGAGGTTGCCACTACATCGGGTACGTCTCATCATGATCCGGTTGACAGACTTTCAGGTCACATAAAGCAGCACCAACTAATAGGCCTATGTATTTCCGAAAGGAATAAACGAAAATGAAAAAACTGCCATGTATGTTCCAAAAATAAAAAAAGAACAACAAACTTAATGTGCAAGTCTTGTGGAGTTGCGTTACATCTTGGAGACTGTTTTGCTGCATATCATATGAAAGATAAATACTAAGTACCAAAGACAATGCAAATAAACAAATATGTGAAACAAACAAGTTTTGTATTTATTTACGTATGTATATTTTCGAAATTTCTTGAAAGTAAGGGAACAGGGTTGAGAACTTGTGAGAACTAACGATGAGATTAGTAAAACATATCAATTTATAATCTCCTGATAATGTCAAAATGGCCAGCGACAAGCCAACTAATCCAAATTAGCGCCGCCGGCGCCAAGCGAATAAATTTGTACGAGACCTGCGGACGGCAAAGTGTTATCATTTATGTCTCGGTACAATCCGCTACAAGCGTTTCAGACATTTTCTGACCATCCTCTAGATGCATATGATACACGTTTTATCGTGAAAACGTTAAAGTATTCTGACATAAAGAAATACCGAAAGAGGTGTTTAACCATTCCGCATATGTAACGAAAAATGTCGTCGCGGAAATGGCGTGCTGTTGGACCTTGTAGAAACTTTCAGCAAGAAAGTTGTTAAGAAAAAATTGAAATTAATTTTGGTAAGATCTGAGACATCAGAGTGTCTCGTGTCACATATGAACACATTGTATTTAAGAGAGACTCCATCCGCGACTGCACGCAAGTACCTGTATGCCGCCGCCAGATTTTAGTTCCGACGGCTCGATTCAATACGACCGAGAGTACTTCCAAACTATTGCAAAGTTTTTGTTTACAGCTCCTACTGACCCTTCGTCACTGCATCCATCACCCAAATCGCGCTTTACAGAAGTAACTATCGCTACTTTCAGGCCAATATTTCCGCTGAAGTCGGGGAAAATACGAGGGTCGTTCGATAAGTAATACCCCACATTTATTTTAAAAAAAACCATTAATATACGTAGACAAATGTCCTTGTTGGTGCGTCATATCTGATATTTGTTCTGCGCACCTGCGAACTTCACATCTGATATTTGTTCTAGTGTGCGCCGGCGAAGTTTCGAACGGTTCTGGCAGATGACAGAGCCGTAGTACAGCGTCAAAATGGCGTCTACGAACGACTCACGTTAGAAGCAGCGTGCTGTTATTGAATTTTTGTGTGCAGAAAAAGAAACCGTGGTGAACATCCATAAACATTTGTGTTCAGTGTATGGCGATGTTGCAGTTGACAGGATTACAGTTGGGCGGTGGGTAATGAAAGCTACAGCCTCAGTAAATGCAGAAACAGAGCTCCATGATCAGCCACGCTAGGAACGTCCTATCACAGCCACTGCTCCAGACATGGTGAACCGTGCGGAAGCCATTATTCATGCCGACCGGCGTTTCACAACTCGACAATTGGCTCTACAGTTGTCGGTCAGCGTTGTATGTGCGTCTGCAATGATCGAGACTCTCGGATATTCGAAGAGGTGCTCACGATGGATTCCACGAATGCTCACATTGGACCACAAAAAGAAAGGCCATTTTATCTGAATTGTTGAAGCGTTTTGAGACCAACCGAGAGGCCTTTCTGTCACGGATCGTTATGGAGAACTAAAGCTGGGTGCGCCGGCCGGAGTGGCCGAGCGGTTCTAGGCGTTACAGTCTGGAACCGCGCGACCGCTACCGTCGCAGGTTCGAATCTGGCCTCGGGCATGGATGTGTGTGATGTCCTTAGGTTAGTTAGGTTTAAGTAGTTCTAACTTCTAGGGGACTGATGACCACAGAAGTTAGGTCCCATAGTCTGAGCCTAAATCTGGGTGCACCACTTTGCGCCAGAAACAAAAAGGCAGTCCATGGAGTGGCATCATCCTCATTCACCACAAAAGAAGAAATTCAGGAAAACCCCCTCTGCCAGAAAAGTCATGGTGACAGTTTTCTCGGATGATGGCGTCATTCTCGAGGATGTGATGCCAAGAGGGTCAACCATCAATTCAGAGGCATACGTGAAGACTCTGAATAAACTCAAGAATCGTTTGTGACGTATTCGGTTGGACAAGAACCCAGCAGAAATCTAGCTCCAACACGATAATTCACGCCCACACACAAGTCTGAGAACTCGAGAACACATCGCCAAATTGAGTTGGACATCATTGTCTCATCCACCCCACAGTCCAGACCTGGCACCCTCGGACTTCCATCTCTTTGGGCCTCATCAAGATTCTCTACGGGGCACACACTTTGAAGATGACGAGAGTGTCAGTCATGCAGTGAAAACATGACTACGCCTACAAGACAAGAACTTTTACCAGCAGGGAATACGTGCTCTTCTACGTTGACGTACGGCCATAGAACGTGATGGAGATTATGCAGAAAAATAGGACATTGATAAGACATGTTGATGTATATTGTCACCAAATTCTGACCCCTAACAATAAATATGTTCTGAGAAAGAAATGTGGGCATTACATATTGAACGACCCTCGTGTATTTGTGCGTATGGTTTTGTTAGACCCAAGTTTTATCGAAGTATACTACAAGATTATTGTCCTTAGCGCGCAATAAGTACATTGCACACAAAATTTCGCTCTTGCTGCAACAATGTGGTTGGACTCCATAAAAAATTTTCGTCCCTCATTACACTTTCCGAATTAAAAACCTAATGAGCAGAGGATACAAAGAATGGAGACGTCAGAGCCCGAGGAATTAATTTTTTCACTGAGATCGTTGTCTCTTTTTCTAGCCATCGGATATTTGCTTTTGTCGTACTATTTAAGGATATTTCTATTCATTTATTTTTTGTCAAAACCGTCAAATTCCGTAGATTTCCGTATTCATTTATATCCCTTTTATGGAGAATGAAAACACACGCTCACATACAGAGATCCTGCCGATCTTACTGCACTGTTAATATGGAATATAGTCGATTCCGAAGAACCACAAGATTTTGCTGGCAGTTGCTCAACTTGGCGCGAAATGTATATTATTGCTGGTCTCTACCCTGTTGGTCAGATCAGTAAAAGAACTCAGTACATTCTGTACGACAGTTTCAGATTGTTTTCGAATGTCTTTTTTTCCTTTGCACGCATCGACAGGAGTAGTACGACACTTGCGCACTTGCTCCTGCACCACTATCACTACCAAATACACGTCACTGCACCGTTCCACGGAATAATGAAACCACAAGTGAACACACGATATCGCACAGAAACACTGAACGCTCACCCATCGCCGATCTACTGCACTTATATCAGTGCATATGTGAGAACAGAGTTACGAGGTGGGCGAATCACAGAGCTCAGCGCCTGTGGGCTGCACGCGGCGTATGTGACCTTTAATTTCGTGACGGCCACTCTAGTCTCAGTATGTGCTCCACAACATCTACGTGGCCACAGGCCAGGTACGGTTCAGTCTGTTAGAAACAGTCTGTCCGTCTAACGGTTGAGTTTATGTCCGTCTTCCTTGCGCCTACTCGCTGTGCGCCTGTCCATCCCCACACCCAAATAGAGGCAGGCATGACGGTGTGAACCTCTTTCTAAGCATGTGCACATGAGTGATTTATTTCACATCTGGAGGGGACAGCGCACGCCACTCCAGTGATCGAGCAGCAGCTCTAGATTGAATGCACCCGTGCGACTGGCCAGTAGGCACTATACAGGGTGTTCGAAAAAATGTGTCGAAGACCTTGAGAGGTGGTAGTACTCATTGAAACAAGAAAAGTCCGACAAACATGCGTCCGGAAACGCACACATTCCGAGATAAACACGTGTTTATAGGAAGGGCTCTGCGACGCTTGTTTGATATATTAGCAGAGTCGGCTGCATTGGCACTCCGTTAAATGCGTCGGCAGGGTATTATGATGTCTTAGGCACAGTACTCCACCTACCATTAGCTAGTCTGCTGGGCGAGCGGTTCTAGAAGCTTCAGTCCGGAACCGCGCTGCTGTTGCAGTCGCAGGTTCGAATCCTGCCTCGAGCATGGCTGTATGTAATGTCCTTAGGTTAGTTAGGTTTAAGTAGTTTCTATGTCTAGGCGACTGCTGACCTCAGATGTTGAGTCCCATAGTGCTTAGAGCCATTTGAACCATTTTGAGCTAGTCTGCAGTCAGTTGTGTGGTTCGATTCGTATTGTAGGCTACGTTAGTTTTCGTCATGTTTGTGTGCCTTATTGTACAGTACTGTCGATTCTGGGTACGTATCATGGTGTTTTACCTTCATCCAAACGAGGATTCAGTTATGTGTTTACCGTTATTGCGCGGTGTGTACGTACAACTGGTGTAGTACATATATATGTTTTCTCTCTTCCACCGCTTGTTAGCAATGGAAGCCTACTACTTGTCAAGTGAAATAGCTGATACGATTTTCTGCTACTGTTTAGCAAATGAATGTAGCCTGCGAGCCCATACCCTAAAACGCTGAAAAATATCTACAGCGCAGAGTGCCCTGTGATAACCTGTTCGGCAGACTTTTCCAGCGTCTGAGGGACACAGGTATCCTTGCACCTCGGAAGACTGGCAGCGAAAGGTCCCGCACAGCTGACATGGAGGAGCATGTGCTACGTTCAATGGAAGAAACCACTGGGACCAGCAGCAGGAGAAGTCGTGTCACACCCTCTTATCTGCTGTACCCATATCACCCACTGCGCACTCGGACCCTAAGGCCACAGGATCATCATAGCAGACGGCGGTTTTGTCAATGGCTGCTGTAGAAGTGTGTCTCAGATCTGCTATTCACATCCAAGATTTTATTTACCGATGAGGCGCGGTTCACAAGAGAATTTCCATAACCAGCAGATGTGAATCCCCAACCAATTCGGGAAAGAGGACACCTACACCAGCTTTCAATCAACGTGTGGGCAGGTATACTTGACAATGGACTGTTAGGGCCATACGTGCTAACACAAATGTTAACAGGGGCGCATTATCTGGAATTTCTATTTAATGTATTGCCTACCTTGCTGGAGGCTGTGCCATTGCGGCAACGAATACAAATGTGGTTCATGTATGATGGCGCACCGGCACACTTTCGTCGCAAAGTGCACGACCATCTAACACAGATATTTCAGGACCACTGGATTGGTCGGGGCGCCTCACACCTTGAACTGCTCGTTCCCCACACTTGAATCCCCTAGACTTTTGTTTATGGGGACACTTGAAGGAGATGGTCTACGCCACGCCAATCACCGATGTGCGGACTCTACAGGCTCGCGACTTCAATGCGTGCCAGCAGGTATACTTCAAAGGGTGCGTCAATCCTTACGCCGGAGGGTAGAGTGGTGCATTTTCACGAATGGATGGCACCTCCTATAAACACGTGTTAATCCAGAAAGTATGCATTTCCAGACCCATGTTTCTTGGACTTATCTTAGGAAGTATGCGTTTTCAGACCCATGTTTATTGGACTTTTTTTTTTTTTTGGTTTCGATGAGTGCCACCACGTCTCAAAATATTCGACACATATTTTACGAAAATCTAGTACACTACTGGCCATTAAAATTCATACACCACGAAGATGACGTTCTACGTGCTACAGACGCGAAATTTAGCCGACAGGAAGAAGATGCTGTGATATGCAAATGATTAGCTTTTCAGAGCATTCACACAAGGTTGGCGCCGGTGATTGACACCTACAACGTGCTGACGCGAGGAAAGTTTCCAACCGATTTCTCATACACAAACAGCAGTTGCCGGCGCTGCCTGGTGAAACGTTGTGATGCCTCGTGTAAGGAGGAGAAATGCGTACCATCACGTTTCCGACTTTGATAAAGGTCGAATTGTAGCCTCTCGCGATTGCGGTTTATCGTATCGCGACATTGCTGCTCACGTTGGTCGAGATCCAATGACTGTTAGCAGAATATGGAATCGGTGGGTTCAGGAGGGTAATACGGAACGCCGTGCTGGATCCCAACGGCCTCGTATCACTAGCAGTCGAGATGTCAGGCATCTTATCCGCATGGCTGTAATGGATCTGAGTCAACAGATGGGGACGTTTGCAAGATAACAACCATCTGCACGAACAGTTCGACGACGTTTGCAGCAGCATGGACTACCAGCTCAGAGACCATGGCTGCGGTTACCCTTGACGCTGCATCACAGACAGGAGCGCCTGCGATGGTGTACTCAACTACGAACCTGGGTGCACGAATGGCAAAACGTCATTTTTTCGGATGAATCCAGGTTCTGTTTACAGCATCATGATGGTCGCATCCGTGTTTGGCGCCATCGCGGTGAACGCACATTGGATGCGTGTATTCGCCCGGCGCGATGGTATGGGGTGCAACTGGTTACACCTCTTGTTCGCACTGACGGCACTTTGAACAGTGGACGTTACATTTCATATGTGTTACGACCCGTGGCTCTACACTTCATTCGATCCCTGCGAAACCCTACATTTCAGCAGGATAATATGCGTCCCCATGTTGCAGGTCCTGTACGGGCGTTTCTGGATACAGAAAATGTTCGACTGCTGCCCTGGCCAGCACATTCTCCAGATCTCTCACCAATTGAAAACGTCTGGTCAATGGTGGCCGAGCAACTGGCTTGTCACAATACGCCAGTCACTACTCCTGATGAACTGTGGTATCGTGTTGAAGCTGCATGGGCAGCTGTACCTGTACATGCCATCCAAGCTCTGTTTGACTCAATGCCCAGGCGTATCAAGGCCGTTATTACTGCCAGAGGTGGTTGTTCCGGGTACTGATTTCTCAGGATCTGTGCACCCAAATTGCGTGAAAGTGTAATCACATGTCAGTTCTCGTATAATATATTTTTCCAATGAATACCTGTTTATCATCTGCATGTCTTCTTGGTGTAGCAATTTTAATGGCCAGTAGTGTATATATATCAGAGTCAGCCAGGTGCGCTAGTGATGTGCAACCAAATAGGCTGCGACAGAAACAAGCTGCCTGGAGTATACTCTTGCTAGGCCAGGAATATGCAGCTACTTCCCTTGTATATTTTCCTTTCACATTTTCGCCTACTCTTCTTTGCTCATAACGGTGTTGCTATCTGAGCTCATAGTTGCTTCCCTTTCTGCAAAAGTTTCTTTAATTTTCTTTTGCGCTACATCTATCTTCCTCGCAGTCAAGCATGGTTCTACATTTTTGCATTTCTCCTGTAACGTTTTCTGCTAACCTTTTCTGCTTCACCAATCTGAACTTCCTATCCGTCTCATTTTTAGATGTCTATATTCCCTTTTCCCTGTTTTATGGGCTGTATTTCAAATTCTCTCGTTTCGTATTTTAGATATTACTCGACAATGTGTGATAGCGTTGAATCCAGGAATACTTACCTAGCTGGTCACATATATCATCATCTGTTGGTTAACGTGTAGGAATTAAGTTCTGGAAGCATTACTCACTCAGCGTTCACGTTTCGAGAAGAAGTGCACGAGCGGTAAATAGAGCGAATTTCTGACCTGAGACCTATAGGGGCATCCCCAGTAACACAGTTCTGTGAGACTTTGTTTGAAGAGCACTCTGCAATGTTCGCCTCACTTTTTAAAAAAAATGGAAGAAAGAGAGAAAGAAAGAGTGAGGGGAGGGGAGAGAGAGAATAAACTGCCATTTGACTGTCTATTACCGTATTTATCTTCTGTATCCAGGTTTCGGCTTTTGTGCCATTAGTTAGCACAATGATAAAAGTTCTTCATATCCGGCAAAATCTGTCTACAGCAGGTAAACAAGCCCTGTTTACCTGCTTTGGACCGACTTTGCCAGATATGACCTGTTAATGGTCTAAGAGTTTTTAGCATTGTACTCAATAATGGCATAAAAGTCGAAATCTAGATAGCATAGAAGATAGGTACAGTAAGTCAAATGGCAGTTTATTCTTTCAGAAAATATTGCATAACTGTGGCTCAGCACCATCGAAAAAAAGTTTTTCGTTCGCCTTACCGTCCGTCAGTTCGTTGGCGACGCCGTTGTAGATGACGTCTGGGACGCCGTCGTCAGTGATACGCACTGGCTGCCCGCCCACCTCCGGCACGTAGTACAGGTCGTTCTGGAGAACGTAGGCGAGCGCGTTGCCCTCTGGCGACCACTCCACGAACTGCAGTCGCTCCCCGTCGGCAATCTGCGTCGTCGTGCTGCCGACAGCAACGTTAATGACATTAAAATAACAAATCCCACGCAATACCGCAACATCTAAAGTACTAAAAACCTTCCGTGCTTTGATTTTAAAAGGACTGTTTTTACTGTGTCCTTCTGTAAGCAAAATATTCGTAAACTCCCTCTCTGTTGCCGCTGTCGGCCTTTGAAACAAGTGACTCTATACACTTCGGGAAGTCCAGTGCACTGTTGCATTTAAGATGCTGAATTACTTCGTTTGGCCAACCTGACAACTTACCGATGGGAAATTAACACGTAAGGCCTTTTTTTTACTCTGGCAAGCAGTAAAGCAATTGCGTCCATCTCGTGACAGTCGCACTTCTTTCTCTTTTGGTTTCTCAATCCGTGACATCTCTTTCTCCACCCCCCTTCCCTCTCCATTACTCCTGTTTGCATCACATTCGTCTTTCTCTCCGTCACCCTCAACCACCCTTGTCCCCAATGTTCGCAGGTCAAATCTTTCTGACGGTGAACTTCTTATTCGCATGAACTATTATAGTGTGTCCCAGGAGCAATGGTCAATATTCAGGTATGTGAGAGGAACGATCATTCGAAACAAAAAAGTCTAGCAAACATGAGCTCTAAAATGCTTACGTTAAGAGCACTGAGCATTTCTTCACTTACGATACTGTGAAAGAAATCTGTTCTACTGCAAGCTCATTGCTTTCCACGATTTGAGAGGTGGTAGTACGAACCATAAGAAGAAAAGAGTGTCCTGTAAACATGGGCTCTAAAGTGCATACTTTAAGAGCTATGAACACTTGTTCATCTTCCCTCCGGTGAAGCACATCTCTTCTATTGATTTCATAACTATGGCTGACTGCGCTACCGCATCTTACAGGGCAGGTGGAGGACTCTTGGAACGAGAGGATATTCGGCGAATGATCTGACCTGCCCGTTCCCCCGACTTATATCCCATCCAGCACGTGTCGGATGCGTTATGTAGAAGTGTTTCAGCACGCCCACGTGCACCAACGACCACCCAGCAATTGTTAACATCACGGTGACAGCGTTCCTTTCTTTAACTACGGAATTATTGGACTGAACTCTGGCAAGTCTGTTTCTGCCAGACCTGGAACACAGGTCACGATACAAATTAACATAAAAGTGAACAATTCCTTCATTATTTTCACTTACTTTTTCGCAATGTTGTAGGCTACATAACGCGCAATTGCTGAATGTCGGAATACCTGGAAGAGAAAAATATTGGATGTGAGTAGAACAGATCAGGTTTGTAATTATATTAGATTTTTAAATAGAGAATTTATCCGTAATACGCTTAAATTTACAGTTCCATATTACGGAAAAAAGGTTTTTGAAAATGCAAACATACATTGAGACTTTTGCCGTACAGTGTATTTAGTGAACACTTGTAGCCGTCTTGTGGAACACAGTGTACCTGGTTATGACGCCATAATTTCGCTATGTTCAAGGTTTTAAAAGTCAAGACATAGGCTTACACTTGGCACTCCAAGTGGTGCAAAGCTCGTCTTGCGCTCTTTTTGTTTCGGACCTGTACTACATGAAAAGCACATTATTGTACATGTTAAAGAAGATTAACTCATTTGGATAGCCAGTTTTCGGCTTACAAGGACATCATCAGACTTTGACTCACTCTCGTCGTTAAACAAGTTACAATATTTGTAAATAACGTTGGAAAAGATGTTACCCATCTAGACTGAGGCACGAACACACAGTAAATGTCACCGCAATGAGATCTCTTTCAAACTGAGGCAACTGCCGATAACGCTATCTTGCATGAGTACGCACCACCTCCATGCCCTTCACGCTGACCACTCAACATCTGTTGTTGTTGTTTTATTTTTTTTTTTCATTGAAAGATGAAGATAATAAATAATAAAAACAGGCGATAAAATCGGAGACTTAAATGGTAACATGGCGAAATAAATCGTGGAACTTAAAACATAGAACAAAGGGATGATGGTGCTAATAAAATACATATGTAGCAGACAGGTAAAATAATAGACACAGTTAAAAAACAAGGCAACAGTCTGGTTTCTGTTCGCAAAAGACATAAAATTCGCACCCAGTGACAGCATGGTTTCTGTTCGCAACACTTTGGAAAGACGAACAACACTGAACATTCACTTGAACACTGCACTAAAAAGTTGGCAAATATGACATACCACAGCCTAGAGCAGGTGGTGGGAAACTGGACAGATGATAGGAAAAAGGGGGGAAGGAGAGGAAAAACGAAGGGGGGGAGGGGGAAGGAGCCAATGGAGGATGAGGACCCATAAGAGGGGTGGGGGATGCTGAGCAGACGCGACAGGGAGTGGGGAAGGCAGAGGAGGGGAATACAAAAGGACTCAGGGGGAGGGGGGAGAAGGGAGGTAGGGAGAGGTTAGGAGGGGAGAAAAAAGGATGGAAGGGGGGGAAGAGGGAGCCCAGGGAAAAGGACAGAGGAAAGGAGGGGGGGGTGAGGATCAGAGTTGATAGGAGGGATAAATGGAGGGAGAGAGGGCATCATCTGGGAGGGGGAGTTGATGGAAGTCACCTTGGGAAAGGAGATGAAGGGTGTAGAGCTGGAGGGTAGGGGGGACACAACAGTGAAGGTGTGACAGGGGGCAGGGACGTGAGAGGAGTGGAGCAACCAGGGGGTGAGGGGGTCAAGGCGGCGGGAGGTGTAGAGTATGCGAATATGTTCGAGGAATAGGAGCAGATGGGGGAAAGGAATGAGGTCATAGAGGATCGGCGTGGGTACGGGAGGCGTATACGGAAGGCGAGGCGGAGTGCATGACACTCGAGGTTCTGGAGGCACATAGAATTTGGGGGGGGGGGGGGGCAGATATCCAGGCGGGACTGGCATAACAGAAGATGGGACGGATTAAGTATATGTAGGTGTGGAGGATGGTAGAAGGGTGCAACCCCCATGTCTGGCCAGAGAGGAGTTTGAGGAGTCGGAGGCAGTTGTGGGCTTTGGATTGGATGGAGCGAAGATGAGGGATCCAGGTGAGGTGACGGTCAATGGTGAGGCCAAGGTAGGTGAGGGTGGGGGAGAGGCAGACAGGACGGGTGCAGATGGTAAGGGAGAAATCCAGGAGCTGGAAGGAGCGAGTGGTACGACCTACGATGATTGCCTGGGTCTTCGAAGGATTGATTTTCAGGAGCCACTGGTTACACCATGCGGAAAAAAGGTCAAGGTGATTTTGGAGAAGGCGTTGGGACCGTTGGACATCTGATGCTGTTCACACCCTTTATATACCCTACCAGGGCTGGTAACACCGCTATTCACGAACTGCTATTCACGAACAACAGACACCACGTAATCACATAATTGATTCGCCTCGATGAGCAATGGATTAACCACATTCAGTGTGGATGCGCAATTACGTCCGACCCCCTGCGGGAACCTCCAAGTAGCGAGCACGGAAGGCACGGTCAGTGACTGCGATAGCTGGCGCATGGTGGGAGTGTGGGTGGGTAGACCGAGAGGCGTGCAGAGCTGGCCCGCGCAGTTGCGATAAACACTGTCGGGGTGCGGCTGTGGTTAACATAACTTCCTACCAAGCAGGAGCTCCAAGGCTTTAGAGTCCCAGCCCGGCACACATTTTCAGTCGTCGCCGCTGATGCCGCCCTAAGTCCTGACGCAGCTGATATCAATAACCCCTTACTTTTCTTTGCCTTTCTCCCCCTTCCCCCTTCATTTTCTTGAATCATTTACGCACACACCGATGGCGTGTACGTGTATGAATTTGATGTCTACGGTGTCTTCCGGACGCTTCACTTTTCTTCGGGAAGTATCGATCTGTATGCGTGTGACAGACCCAACCGCCATTTAGTATGAGCACTGACACCATATACCTTCCATTTAGTGGAAATAATCTTCTAGCTGAACCGTGCGATTCAGCGTTCAGGGCTACGAGCAACAAGTTTACTGAAATTGATACTTCGAACCGCAAGACGTCTTCGTTTATGGTGTTGATAGGCAGTGCGTTGCGTGTTGTATCACATTCGCGATACGCTGTAACAATGTATAAAGGGTGATTTCAAGTGGCCATTCAATCCAGGGAGCTAACTACTGCGCCACTTCGGTCGGTGGTTGAGGTAATACCATCAGGATATCCGGTAATTAAGTTTTTAGGTAGTATGGGAAAGGATCAAAATGTCAGAAAAACTGCTCTGTGCTATGTTGATATATCGTAAAGTATGAATGATTTCGCCAAATTTATTGTAACTGAAAGTTATTTGTCTAAACTTTTATTAATTCAGCTGCAAACGCAATAAAATGCCTTCTGCAGGGTATTACAATGTCATTTCATACCAAATTTGCAGTATGCACTGGTTGTGTGACTGCTTAATAGATGCTGAGAATTCCTATACCTCTTCTCTGTTATTTCCATTCATTTAAAGGCTTGTGATGATAACTTGTTACACTGTCTGTTTTTGTGCAAACAGCCAGTGGACCTGTGAACGTCCTTCACAGTATGATCAAACAGCGAAGGGTAAAGACCGCTGACACCACGATTCTGCCGAAATGAGAGAGTGGTGCCTATCGGAAAAGAACATATCGCAATACTCAATGAAATGTAGCGCTGTTTCAAGTTCTTCAGAGAAGTAGCGAGCAAAGCTGAGACAGACCGAGGACCAAACACACTGGGCTGGACAACAGTGAGAGATTTATCACCTACAGCGAGAGACGTTATCGTTCTACAGAAGAAAATAATACTTCGTTTCACGTCAGAACTGTTCTTTTGTGTGTTCACTAATAAAGTGTTTCTTTCATTGCAACCTGTGGACCAACATTATTACGTGCTGTCCTTGCCACCTCTAAGGGCCAAGATCAGAGTTGTAAAACTACCGTAGGCTACCGTAGACTACGATCAGTAAGTGTGGACTACGGTAGTTCTTCTAGCACCTTTGGTCAGTTACGGTCGTACCCACGTTACCGGTACGTCCGGTGTGTTGCATACCCACTGGGCGTTCGCTAACAACGATCGCTGTCTTTAAGTACTCGTATATGATCTGTGTCCTACTAGATTCCCCCATAAACCAGAAGCGGTGAACCGTCTAGAAACTGAGTATATATAAAGGGCTGCGTAACCTACAGAATATATTCGCTCTACATAGTTATCCTCCTGTTAGTTAAAAATAAACAGTATTTACAATAAAATTGAAATTGGCAACGGTTAATTCAATACTTGATTTGTAACGTGAAACAGAGGGATGTTGTAGTAAAAATAAAGAAAACAATACCGATTCATATTATAGTGCAAGGAAACGCAATTGTTTCAACAAAAAGGAAAATAAAAAACGTGAAAAAATACAGGGTGTATCAAAAATAATCATCAGATTTAAGAAATCATAACTATTATGTTATTTGAGATACGTGCGTGAACAACGTACTGTTGGAAAGAGCAAACTCTCGAGTTTTACATGGTTCCCGCTAGGTAGCAGCAGTGTGCGCCCACATCAGTTATAGTAAAAATGGTGTCGTGCGAACAGAAAGCTTTTTGTGATCTGTGTTTTGCGCAGTGCGGGTCAGTAATAACTGTGCAGCTTAACTTTCGTACTAGGTATGGTGTGGATCCCGCTACAGCACAGAGCACTAGACGATTGTGGTGAACAATTCCGAGAAACAGGTTGTTTGTGCAAAGGCAAATCTCCAGGCCGTTCCCGGGTGTGACACAGATGTCGAACGCATCCGGCATAGTTTCGCAAGGAATCCGCAGAAATCCGTTCGCCGTGCAGCTCGACAGCTCGACATGCCCCGATGTCCGTCTGGCGTGTGTTTCGTCGACGTTTTTACATGAAACCATACAAAATTCCGCTATTGCAAGCTCTTCGTGAAGGTAAGAAACAATAACGTGTGGAGTTCTGTAATTTCGCTTTTGGCAGGATTGAGGATGACAGTTTTCTTCCACGCTTGGTGTTAAGTGACGGAACTAAGCTCCACTTAAATCGAAAGGTGAATCGCCATAATGTGAGAATATGGGGTACGGAACAACCACATCAAGTTGTATAACATGAGAGGGACTCACCAAAATTTAATGTGTTTTGTGCAGTTTCACGGGAAAAGGTGTATGGTCCACTTTTCTTTGGCGAGAACACTGTTACAGGAAGCACGTATCTCGATATGCTTGATAACTTTCTTTTCCCACAGCTGGAGACTGATTCGAACGACTTGATTTACCAACAGGATGGGGCACCACCACACTGGCATCTGGAAGTTCGGGATATTTTGAAATCAAAGGATTATCGAGCGCTGCGCTGCATCGGCCGCACTGGATCAAATGATTCGGCCTCACATTACTGGCCTTACATCACCGTACCTGACTATATTTGATTATTTCTTGTGGGTGTTTTTAATAGAGTTTATGTGCCTCTGTTACCAACAATAATGAATGAACTGACACATCCCATAACAGCAGCTGTGGAAGTTGTAATTCAGGAATGCTCGCTGCAGAGTGAGAACAATTTAAATACCGCGTTGACATATGCCGCGGATCTCAAGGGAGGCATATTAAACATGTATGAAAAGGTATGAAAAATAACCTGTTGAGTTTCCCGTTCATCAAAAAGCAAAATTCATTCTATATGTTTATTAGTTTCAAACGTGCCAAAAGCGGATGAATCTCATTGAAAGGAAAAAAATCACGACATCAGTGAAAAATGTCGGATGAAATGGCACGTCAATTTTCTTGAACAAAAGCTCATGCGAGAACTCCTGACAATGAATCAACAGACAATAACGCCAAATACGCTGCTCGACAAAACGCTGCAGAAAGGTATGACAGAATTCCCGCGTTTGTGATCAAAAGGATATTAAGAAACTCTGCAAAAGAGAAAAGGGAAAAGAGAACGGGCGAGACTACAAAAGGGGTGGTTACAAATGGAGAACAAATCTTGCGTGTGCTCTGTACCTTGCGTTTCGTATTACTGTCGTGTCCACCTCTCCTCCATATTTGTTCTCCAATTTCCTGCCACGTAAACTCGTTACACTTCACTTTGCTATCCATTGTCTTTCCATTTCTACTCCATACGTCTTTTTTACTCTCCTGTTCTTCGATACTAACTGCATCCGCTGGCGTGTGGCATTTCTTAATTACCGTTTTTGTTCTTAAGGAAGTCCGTTTGGGGACTCTTCTGTATGTGAACCAGCTGCTTCTTAAAAAAAAATTTGTTCTAATAATCGAGGAGTCTCATTACACTTACACTACGCGAGCGCCACATACGGCATACTTATAATCTCAGTCTTTTTTTCTGGACTATGGAGCTGCAAATTTTCGAACTAAACTGCCGTCTGACGAAGACTGGACCGGCTGTACTATAGCAGCATCGCACTAAATCATACATTCACTTCTGTTACTCTTCAAGATAACGTTGGTAAATTAGTACAGGCAGAGTCTGTGCAGTGAAACAGTAATCGAACCCAGGCAGGCCGTGTTATTTCTTTTGATATATCCGATAATGAGTGACAACCTAATGTAAGGTTTTAACCTAGTAGTTACTCCCAGCTTTGATTCCAAAGCCCACAAACACTTAAGCTAAGTTTGCACGTCGAGCAACCCTGGCATGAGAAAACAGATGCAAGTATGGCGTTACTTGCCTTCGGAATTCTCATCGTAACGCAGAGGAAAATAAAGAAAACGAGAGTTGATAGGTATAAGTTGTCAGTATGTGCGTCAAACGTTCTAGAATGGCAACACTCTTGTATGATCAGCACTAGCCGAAGAAGGCAGCAAATGTCAGCTCGATGTACTCGCTGACAACATTGTTCAAAATGGACACTATTGCAGATTCTCCATAAATTTAATGATGTTTCTAATTCAAGAGAAATATATATCTTTTTCAATTTCAAGAAAAACTCTCACTTGGAAAATCAACAAAAAACCTGGCTTTACAGGCGTATTTCAAAACATAAAAATATAAGCTGCTTAGAAAATTAGACTGGTGTTGTACAATGAACTTCTTTCCGAGTTCTGGAAGAGCAACTAAAATGATAACTTCAGTTAATAGAAGACTTACCTTTTCCACGTCATAACCAAGAAGAACGTACCGCTCATCTGCCGACAACAAAGACACGTTCGCCTGGATACTGCTGTATACCTGTAAGACATGCATTTTTCTTATGCACTTTTCTAATAAATAGTGCGTTTGGAGCATGCTGCAAAAAAAACACAAAAATAAACTCGTACATACTTACAAAAATACTATATGCGAGAGTCCAACATACTGATTTATTTTTATAAAAAGTAGAATGAGCGTTCCGCTGGAGATTGACTCAGTAGGACAACAACAGAAATAGAATTCACTGTTGGTGATTTGCAAAATGTCACGAAATGATTTTCAGCCTTTCAGGCCCACTTTAGATTAGGTTTTCCCCCCAGACGACAAAGACGATATTATAGAAACATACTTTACAATGATTTACACGAAATTATATGTTACAACCTCACACCTATATTTTCCATGTCTAATGCAAAATGGTAATTTATTTGTAGAAATAGCGTTATTGTTAATATTAAAATTCTTATACAAAGTTCTTGAAATGCAGACAGTTATACGGTACTAAGTAGGATATATTTCGATATTTTCCACATGAATACTAGGGGAAAGCAACAAAGAAAATTATTGATTTTACTGAACTTCTTACTAAAGGTGTCCTTACACGAAACTGATTTAATACTTTCATGTGCGTTTTAACTACACAATAACATTTTCCATGTAAAAAAAAGTTTCCAGAGAATGAATCAGCACTCACACAGTGCATGAACAAAAATGTGTTAATTTTTTTTTAAAAAAAAAACGCCATTTGAGTGTTGATTGTTCATTTATTTTACATTATTTCCGCTTCGTAGCGATTCGCAAGTGTGTGTTGAAATGTTAAAATGTGTTTTAACAGTTCAACATGCACTTGAAAATAGCTACAGAGCTGAAATCATGATCGCATAAAATAAATGAACTACTAAAATCAAATAGTTGAAACTTCTTTCAATAAAATCTATATGACTGTGGTCTCACATCAAGAACAGTTGAAAAATGTATTAACTTCAAAATGCGTAACACAAATACAAGACGAATTTATCGCATAGAACCTTAAAAACGTTTCATGACCGCTTCTGTGAGGTCAGAAAGAAAAAAAACTGTCGTAAGTTTACAAAATTGAGAACAGAAAACTTCTTGTTTACCTCAGGGCAACAAACCAATAACAAGTACAAAAGGTTTTAGGGCATTAGGACACCAAACCAATAGCAAGTGCAAAACAATGCCTCATCAAGAAAGCATGGGAATCTGTAAAAGCCATCTGATGATGGTTTTCTAATAAATCGGAATCCAGTAATGGTTTGATTTAAACAAAAATTTTTAAACGGTGCTTGTGGCTTGTTGCTGTTTATACACTGAAGCGCCAAAGAAACTGGTATAGGCACGCATATTAAAATACAAAAATATGTAAGCAGGCAGAATACGGAGCTGCGGTCGGCAACGCCTACATAACACAAGTGTAGCTACAATGGCAGGTTATCGAGATTTAAGTAAGTTTCATCGTGGTATTATAATCGGCGCACGAGCGGTGGGACACAGCATCTCCGAGGTAGTGATAAAGTGGGGATTTTCCCGTACGACCATTTCACGAGTGCATCCTGAATACCAGGAATTCGGTAAAACATCAAATATCTGAAATCGCTGCGGCCGCAAAACGATCCTGCAAGAACGGGACCAACGACGACTGAAGAGAATCGTTCAACGTGACAGAACAGCAAACCTTCCGCAAGTTTCTGCAGATTTCAATGCTAGGCCATCAACAAGTGTCAGCGTGCGAACCATTCAACGAAATATCATCGATATGGGCTTTCGGAGCCAAAGGCCCACTCGTGTATCCTTCGTGACTGCACGACAGAAAGTTTTACGCCTCACCCGGATCCGTCAACACCGAAATTGGACTGTTGATGACTGGTAACCGTTTGCCTGGTCGGACGAGTCTCGTTTCAAATTGTATTGAGCTGGTGGGCATGTATGGGTATGGAGACAACCTCATGAGTCCACGGACCCTGCATGTCAGCATGGGACTGTTCAATCTGGTGGAGGCTCAGTAATGGTGTGGGGCGTATGCAGTTGGAGTGATATGGGACCCCTGATACCTTTAGATACGACCCCGACAGGTAACACGTACGTAATCATCCTGTTTGATAACCTGCATTCATTCATGTCCATTGTGCATGCCGACGGGCTTTCCAGCAATTCCAGCAGGACAATGCGACATCCCACACGTCCAGAATTGCTACAGAGTAGCTCCAGGAACACTCTTCAGAGTTTAAAAACTTCCATTGGCTACCAAACTCTCCAGCCATGAACATTATTGAGCATGTCTGGAATTCCTTTCAACGTGCTGTTCAGAAGAGATTACCACCCCTTCGTAGTCTTACAGATTTATGGACAGCCGTGCATGGTTCATGGTGTGAGTTTCCTCCAGCACAACTTCAGATATTGGTCGAGACCATGCCACGTCGTGTTGCGCCGCTTCTGCGTCTTTGCGGGGCCCGTACACAGTATTTCGCGTTTGTACTAGTTTCTTTGGATCTTCAATGTAGAACACAAGTGAAGCAACGTTCAGTTTCATTTACTCACTCAGCTCTATGATGGACTATGTCAAGATAAATATTACGATAGAAAAGAACCCAAATACTATAAACAACATCAACCTTTATTTACGTTTCTGATAGGCAAATTATCGTATGTATCAAGAGCAATATAGTTAAGAGCGCTTCAGATGAGCGTTTTACGTAATCCTGTATATAGCCGCCTCGCATAACGAGCGGAAAAACCTCTCATTTTAACGAAAGATGCTCATGAATCACATGATTTTTCTCCTGTTACTAACATTACTTACACTGTGATTCTTGAGTTTCTCCCGGCGTATTTGATAATCAAAATATCAACGGGTGTGCTGCCGGTCTATAGTGTCCAACGGGCACAATATTTCGGCGATCATACATGTCGCCATCATCAGGTGAACTGACGGACTGAGCTCCTGTGAACGTGCCAGCACGGAGATCCGTACGCTATGGCTGCTCAGAGGGAACTGAAGAAACACCGGGTCGGAACTGTGTTTTGTCCTCCAAATAAAACTCGTGCATTGGTGGGGAGCGCCAAAGATGACCTCGGTTTGAGGAAGGCCGGCGTGTACCAGATTCCGTGTCAATGTGGCAAGTCGTATATTGGTCAGACGATGCGTACCGTCGAGGATCGATGCCGTGAACACCAGAGGCACACTCGACTGATGTATCCGAGCAAGTCGGCGGTCGCTGAACATTGTTTGTCGGAAAATCACGCCATGGAGTATGACCGCACGAGGATTCTGGTACAGACGTCGAGATACTGGGACAGCGTTATTAGAGAGGCCATCGAAATTCGCACCAATGACGACCTCATAAACCGTGACTGTGGCTATAATCTTAGCAAGGCTTGGGAACCAGCGATCGGGTTAATCAAGAGTAAATCGAGCAAACGTATAGTTGTGACGACCACGGCGGGCAGAACCATCACACCGACGTCATCTCAGACGCCGTCGCAAACCGGTCCACTGCGCGACCGTGGCGCGGGGCGCGGACGGCGGTGGGAGCGCGCCGCGGGCGGAGGGTATTTAAATCGGCCGCCGCCGCGACCGAACCCAGTTCCCTCTGAGGAGCCATAGCGTACGGATCTCCGTGCCAGCACGTTCACAGGAGCTCAGTCCGTCAGTTCACCTGATGATGGCGACATGTATGATCGCCGAAATATTGTGCCCGTTGGACACTATAGACCGGCAGCACACCCGTGGATATTTTGATTACTTACACTGTTAATTAATGACGTCTAATTAGAGAAATAAATGAAATTAAGATATTTGCCTATGGTACAAACTAGAATTGGCAAATCTGACTCCAAATATGAAGATAACTACATTTTCTCCCACGTCTGAATTAACTCTTTGTTGTTGTTGTTGTTGTGGTCTTCAGTCCTGAGACTGGTTTGATGCAGCTCTCCATGCTACTCTATCCTGTGCAAGCCTCTTCATCTCCCAGTACCTACTGCAACCTACATCCTTCTGAATCTGCTTAGTGTATTCATCTCTTGGTCTCCCTCTACGATTTTTACCCTCCACGCTGGCCTCCAATACTAAATTGGTGATCCCTTGATGCCTCAGAACATGTCCTACCAAATTAATTCTTTATCTACATATTTTTCAGGCGAGGATTTGTGTTCTTACCATTCCCACTTTACAGCCCTCGCAATTTAGCAACGTAATCAAGAGATGTAATAGTTTAGCGTCTTTCAAACTTTTACAGTTTATTCAAAAGACACAATAACTTATTACCCATAACGGAAGAACACCGCTGCTTCACTATCTCTAAGTACGCAAGAGCCAATATTGCATTTTCATCAATTAACTTTCTCGGGGAACAGATATACAAAGCTGTAACCTCAAGCTCACATACAATATAGTTCCTTATGTTTCTGTAATGCTGACTGTGTGGCCCCTACTCCAATCTTATCTCGACAGGAGACAGATACTTGTCAGATGAGGATGACAGCAAACTGGAAACTGTTGCAGGTGTTGCAGAATATCAAGACGTTCGGTTGTTTTTGTGGTAAATGTAAGTATTCCTACTCAGCATTTCGGAACAACGGCGAAACTTTAGTCCTTAAACTTTCAGTTACAAGAGAAACATACGTATTCTAATTCCTTGTTTAAGGGTAAAAATAATATACGAATATGAGATGTAAGTGAGAAACGTGGCAGGCGTGATCGTTGTCTTCTAGTGCTGCTGGATATGTTTATAATGGTCGCTAGTTCCAAAATACGTTTCCGAGAAGTAAAAAGTGTTGTGGGATGATGTTGCCCATAAATATCCATGCTGGAAATTACGATAGCAAACTCTTGTTCTTAGGTCTAACAGCGACAGACTACGGTAAAAAATATGTGGAGGGAAAATGCAGCAAATGTTGAAAATGTGAAATGCGAAGAATTGTTTCGCAATGTAAACGGAATCCATTGCGTGCACTTTATGTTAGAAACGATACAGAAAAGAGTGTACAGGATAGGCAGAATCGATTGCGAACAATGAATGAAAGTGATGGTTAGAAATTTGCGTAAAATCCGACTGAATGTAGAGAAGAAGAATCACAGACTTCCTGAGTGTTTCGGTGGTAAACAGAACTAGTTTTATCCGTGCAGCAACCTCGTTTGCTGCTCTTTATCTCGGTTCAGGGGCCTGCGGGTAAACAAAAGCGTCGTTTCGTTTATTGCTGTTACGTAATAGTCAAACACAGCTCCCACCCAGTTACGGCATTTGCTGATACGTCGGGAGAGTTTCATACTGCAGCGTGGAACCATCGCTTTTACAAAAAAGTCGAGGGCAGCTAGTCTCAGAAACCAATGAAAGACTCATCCACTCCAACCTGGAGACTATTTTTCTGAACAACAGTGCACAAGACCGGCATTTATGTTTTCACAAAAACAATGAAATAAAAATACATTGGGTGACAAAAAAAGTGAGGCGCCCATAAGGGAGTAGAAAACGGAATGGAACTTCACAGGGTGCGAAGGTATGTGACGTTATTACACTGATCGCAATACGGAATGAAATTTACAAAGAAGGTATCTTTCCCTGGTGAAGCGCAACTGCTGCAACTGGTCGTTGTTATTCTACATCTATATCTACATCTACATTATACTCCGCACGCCACCCAAAGGTGCGTGGCGGAGGGCACTTTACATGCCACTGTCATTACCTCCCTTTCCTGTTCCAATCACGTATGATTCGCGGGAAGAGCGACTGCCGGAAAGCCTCCGTGAGCTCCAATCTCTCTAATTTTACATTCGTGATCTCCTCGGGAGATATAAGTAGGAGGAAGCAATATAATCGATACCTCATCCAGAAACGCACCCTCTCGAAACCTGGACAGCAAGCTACACCGCGATGCAGAGAGCCTCTCTTGCAGAGTCTGCCACTTGAGTTTGCTAAAGATCTCCGTAACGCTATCACGCTTACCAAATAACCCTGTGACGAAACGCGCCGCTCTTCTTTCGATCTTCTCTATCTCCTCTGTCAACCCGACCTGGTACAGATCCCACACTGATGAGCAATACTCAAGTATAGGTCAAACGAGTGTTTTGTAAGCCACTTCCTTTGTTCATGGACTACATTTCCTAAGGACTCTCTCAATAAATCAAAACCTGGCACACGCCCTACCAACAATTAATTTTATATAACCATTCCACTTCAAATCGTTCCGTACACATACTCCCAAATATTTTACAGAAGTAACTGCTACCAGTGTTTGTTCCGCTATCGTATAATCATACAATAAAGGATCCTTCTTTCTATGTTGTTGTGTCACCGCCAGACACCACACTTGCTAGGTGGTAGCTTTTAAATTGGCCGCGGTCCGCTAGTATACGTCGGACCCGCGTGTCGCCACTGTCAGTGATTGCAGACCGAACGCCGCCAGACGGCAGGTCTAGAGAGACGTACTAGCACTCGCCCCAGTTGTACAGCCGACTTAGCCAGAGATGGATCACTGACAAATACGCTCTCATTTGCCGAGACGATAGTTAGCATAGCCTTCAGCTACGTCATTTGCTACGACCTAGCAAGGCGCCATAGCATTTGATATTGAGATTATAACATGTACCGTCAAGAGCGATGTACACCAATTGTGGATTAAAGTTAAGTATTATATCAACTACGTACTTTATTTGCTACTATTAATTCCCTTAACTGTTCCAGACCTCACGCCAGTCAGCGTGTAATTAAACGCGTGCATTTCGGCCTCCTCTAGCAACACAGTGTTGGCTCTTCTGCCAACACTTCATATGTATTCGCAATACATTACATTTTTCTATGTTAAGGGTGAGTTGCCGCTCCCTGCACCAAGTGCCTATCCGCTGCAGATCTTCCTGCATTTCGTTACAATTTTCTAATGCTGCAACTTCTCTGTATACTACAGCATCATCCACGAAAAGCCCCATGAACTTCCGACACTATCTATTAGGTCATTTATATATATTGTGAAAAGCAGTGGTCCCATAACACTCCCCTTTGGCACGCCAGAGATTACTTTAACGTCTGTAGACGCCTCTCCATTGAGAACAACATGCTGTGTCCTGTTTGCTAAAAACTCTTCAGTCCAGCTACACAGCTGGTCTGATATTCCGTAGGCTCTTACTTTGTTTATAAGGCGACAGTGTGGAACTGTATCGAACAGCTTCCAGGTACTAGCACTGGGGCAGAGATTACATCTGAGCTGTACCCACCCACGTTCTGTCGCAGACATAACTAAGGATACATGAGATATATTCGCTGTTTCGAATATGGACAAACACCAGCTGTACAATGAAATGACGAAAGGAAAAGCTGTGACGGACCCGCGCTGGAACTCGGATCTCGCGTAGCAAGCGAGCGGACGCCTTCACCGCTTCGGACATGTGCGAAAGAACAGACACCACGCATTCATATACACTGAAGCGCCAAAGAAACTGGTATAGGCATACTTATTCAAATTCAATGTAAACAGGCAGAATACGGAGCTACGGTCGGCAACGGCTATATAAGACAACAAGTGTCTGGTACAGTTGTCACATCGGCTACTGCGGCTATAATGGCAGGTTACCGAGATTTAAGTGAGTTTGAACGTGGTGTTATAATCAGCGCACAAGCAATGGGACACAAAATCTCCGACGTAGCGATGAAGTGAGGATTTCCCCGTACGACCATTTCACCAGTGTCCCCTGAATACCAGGAATCCTGAAAAACACCAGTTCTCCGATATCTCTGCGGCTGGAAAAAGATCCAGCAAGAACGGGACCAACGACGACTGAAGAGATTTGATCAATGTGACAAAACTGCAACCCTTCCGCAAATGTCTGCACATTTAAATGCTAGGCCATCAACAAGTGTCAGCGTGCGAACCATTCAACGAAACATCATCTATGTGGGCTTTCGGAGCCGAAGGCCCACTCGTGTATCCTTGATGACCGCACGACACAAACTTTTACGCCTCACCTGGGCCCGTCAACACCGAAATTGGACTGTTGATGACTGGTAACATGTTGCCTGTTCGGACGAGTCTCGTTTCAAATTGTATCGAACGGATGGACGTGTACAGGTAAGGAGACAACCTTATGAATCCACGGATCCTGCATGTCAGCGGGAGATTACTCTAACCTGTGGAGACACTGTAATGGTATGGGACATGTGCATTTGGAGTGGTACGGGACCCGTGATATTAGTCTGACAGGTGACACGTACGAAAGCATCTTGTCTGATCACTTGCATCCATTCATGTCCATTGCGCTTTCCGACGGACTTGGGCAGTTCCAGCAGGACAATGCGACATCCCACACGTCCAGAATTACTACAGTGTGGCTTCAGCAACAATCTTCTGAGTTTAAATACTTTCGCTGGTCACAAAATTCCTCAGATATGAACATTATTTAGCACATCTGGGATGCCTTGCAACGTGCTGTTCAGAAGAGATCTCCACCCCCTCGTACTCAAAGGGATTTATGGACAACTCTGCAGGATTCATTGTGTCAATTCCCTCCGATACTACTTGAGACATTAGTGGAGTCCATGCCACGTCATGTTGCAGCACTTCTGCGTGCTCTCGGGGGCCCTACGTGATATTAGGCAGGTGTAGCAGTTTCTTTGGCTCTTCAGTGTATTTCATAACGGCTGTAGCGAATATTACAGCGCACTTCTTAAAAACACAGGTACTGCAATATACACTACAGCCATTAAAATTGTTAAAATTGCTACAGCACGATGATGACGTGCTACAGACGCGAAATTTAACCGACAGGTAGAAGATGCTGTGATATACAAATGATTAGGTTTTCAAAGCATTCACACAAAGTTGGTGCCGGTGGCGACACCTACAACGTGCTCACATAGGGAAACTTTCCAACCGATTTCTCATACACTAACAGCAGTTGACTGGCGTTGCCTGGTGAAACGTTGTTGTGATGCCTTGTGTAAGGAGGAGAAATAGGTACCATCACGTTTACGACTTTGATAAAGGTCGGATTGTAACCTATTGCGATTGCGGTTTATCATATCATGACATTTCTCCTCGCGTTGGTCGAGATCCAATGACTGTTAGCAGAATATGGGTTCAGGAGGGTAATACGGAACGCCGTGCTGGATCCCAATGGCCTCGTATCACCAGCAGTCGAGATGACAGGCATCTTATCCGCATGGCTGAAACGGATCGTGCAGCCACGTCTCGATCCCTGAGTCAACAGATGGGGACGTTTGCAAGACGACAACCATCTGCATGAACAGTTCGACGACGTATGCAGCAGCATAGACTATCAGCTCGGAGACGGTGGCTGCGGTTACCCTTGATGCTGCATCACAGACAGGAGCATCTGCGATACTGTACTCAACGACGAACATGGGTGCACGAATGGCAAAACGTCATTATTTCGGATGAATCCAGGTTCTATTTACAGCGTCATGATGGTCGCATCCGTTTTTGGCGACATCGCGGTGAACGCACATTGGAAGCGTGTATTCGTCATCGCCATACTGCCGTATCACCCGGCGTGGTGGTATGGGGTGCCATTGGTTACACATTTCGGTCACCTCTTGTTCGCGTTGACGGCACCTTGAAGAGTGGACGGTACATTTTAGATGTGTTACGACACGTGGCTCTACCCTACATTCGATCCCTGCGAAACCCTTCATTTCAGCACAATCATGCACGACCGCATGTTGCAAGTCCTGTACGGACCTTTCTGGATACAGAAAATGTTCGACTACTGCCCTGGCCAGCACATTCTCCAGATCTCTCACCAATTGAAAACATCTGGTCAATGGTGGCCGAGCTACTGGCTCGTCACAATACACCAGTTACTACTCTTGATGAACTGTGGTATCGTGTTGAAGCTGCATGGGCAGCTGTACCTATACATGCCATCCAAGCTCTGTTTGACTCAGTGCCCAGGCGTATCAAGGCCGTTATTACGGCCAGAGGTGGTTGTTCTGGGTACTGATTTCTCAGGATTTATGCACCCAAAGTGCGTGAAAATGTAATCACATGTCAGTTCTAGTATAACATATTTGACCAATGAATACCCGTTTATCATCTGCATTTCTTCTTGGTGTAGCAATTTTAATGGCCAGGAGTGTAGTTTTCATCCGCCGATACCAATTAGTGACTTTTATTAAAATCTCTGCCCCCCCCTCCCCCCGCACCCCGTACGGGAATTACAGGAAGTGTTCGAGTGCAGGAACGACGAAATATGCAATTTGCGTCTGGTCGGTGAGTCGTGCACGGATAGCCAAAGCGGTTAAGGTGGCCGCTCGCCTAAAACGGGAAACTCAGATTCTCTCCCGGGCCGACACAGATTTTCATTGTCCCCATTCCGTTATACAGAAGACGGTTGTCCACATTCGCAAGTATGAAAACATTTAATGTATTTCATGACAGCTGTAGTCAGCGCAGTCGTACTTCTTAATAACACAGGCACAGCAACATCGTATCGTTGGCGCCTTATCTAAGGAAGTTGCTGGCCACTGGCCTACCACAAGAGCGCACAAGCAGTTCATAGAGACACGTGTAATATGTGAACGAGCATTGTCTTGTTGAAAAGTGTAACCACGATGCAGTCGCATGAGAGGTAACACTGGAGTACCCGAAATGTTCGTGGCATGCCGTCGTGCCATCGAAGCTCTCTCAATAACTATTAACCGAGGCCTAAGGTCATTCCCGATGGTACCCCACACCACCGCACCAGGAGTAACTTCGCTGTGCGCCTCCAAAACATTGGAAGTATTGGACATGTCCCCGAGTCGGCGCCAGAGTCGCCAGCGATATTCTGGACATCCACAGGGAAGGGGTAAGACGGTTGTTGAATCCGGCAACGTACAGGAGGTCGAGCGATCGGAACTTGTGAGTGGGCATCCAGGGCTGCCGTTAAATGACAGAACAGAAAATTAGGTAAAATAAAGTGAATATATTTCGGTGTACGGTATACAAGGGGCGCAGGAAGTTATTACCAGGTTGAGGCCAGTCTAGGACGACGATCTAGTAAACCAATACACTACTGGCCATTAGAATTTGTACACTAAGAATAAATGCACATGATAAACGGGTACTCAATGGATAAATATATTATACTAGAACTGACATGTGATTACATTTTCACGCAATTTGGGTGCATAGTTCCTGCGAAATCAGTACCCAGAACAACCACCTCTGGCCGTAATAACGGCCTTGATACGCCTGGGCATTGAGTCAAACAGAGGATGGATGGCGTGTACAGGTACAGCTGCCCATGCAGTTTCAACACAATACCACACTTCATCATGAGTAGTGACTGGCGTATTGTGACGAGCCAATTGCTCGGCCACCATTGACCAGACGTTTTCAGTTCGTGAGAGATCTGGAGAATGTGCTGGCCAAAGCAGCAGTCGAATATTTTCTGTATCCAAAAACGCCCGTACAGGACCTGCAACATGTGGTCGTGCATTATCCTGCTGAAATGTAGGGTTTTGCAGGGATAGAATGAAGTGTAGAGCCACGGGTCGTAACACATCCAAATGTAACGCCCACTGTTCAAAGTGCCGTCAGTGCGAACAAGAGGTGACCGTGACGTGTAACCAGTGGCTCTCCATACCATCACGCCGGGTGATACGCCAGTATGGCGATGACGAATACACACTTCCAATGTGCGTTCACCGCGATGTCGCCAAACTAAGATGCGACCATCATGATTCTGTAAACAGAACCTGGATTCCTCCGAAAAAAAATGACTTTTTGCCATTCGTGCACCCAGGTTCGTCGTTGAGTACACCATCACAGGCGCTCCTGTCTGTGATGCAGCGTCAAGGGTAACCGCAGCCTTGGTCTTCGAGCTGATAGTCCATGCTGCTGCCAACGTCGTCGAACTGTTCGTGCATACGGTTGTTGTCTTGCAAACGTCCCCATCTGTTGACTCAGGGATCGAGACGTGGCTGCACGATCCGTCTCAGCCATGCGGCTAAGATGCCTGTCATGTCGACTGCTAGTGATACGAGGCCGTTGGGATCCAGCACGGCGTTCCGTATTACGCTCCTGAACCCACCGATTCCATATTCTGCTAACTGTCATTGGATCTCGACCAACGCGAGCAGCGATGTCGCGATACGATAAACCGCAATCGCGATAGGCTACAATCCGACCCTTATCAAAATCGGAAACGTGATGGTACGCAGTTTTCCTCCTTACACGAGGCATCACAACAATGTTTCACCAGGCAACGCCGGTCAACTGCTGTTTGTGTATGACAAATCGGTTGGAAACTTTCCTCATGTCAGCACGTTGTAGGTGTCGCCACCGGCGCCAACCTTGTGTGAATGCTCTGAAAAGCTAATCATTTGCATAACACGGCATCTTCTTCCTGTCGGTTAAATTTCGCGTCTGCAGCACCTCATCTTCGTGGTGTAGCAGTTTTAATGGCCAGTAGTGTAGACAGTGGAAGGGGAGGCGGTTCATGTTAATTTATGTTGGTGGCCGGTCATGGAACCCAAAGCTGGAGGGTCTGCCTCCAAAGACGTCGGTTCTGCTGGGGGTCTGGATCACAAGAAGCGAAGCAACTGTGTCCTGCACTCCACACACACGGCCACTATCCCACGCACCATTTCCCTAAAATATTCCTTGACTGGCTGCCACCCTGTACAAGTCATCCAGAGTAGTGCAGAATAGCGATTCCTCGCTAAACAAAATGCGACGCTATTCATCAGCAGTCCACGCTTCTCGGTCATGGCACCGTCCCAAACGCACCCGTTTGTGTTGTCGTGTCAACGATGGCCTCCAAATGAGACGGCAATTACCTAGTTCGGCTGCTGCAAGTCTGCGACCAGTGGCACGTGATGACACTGGATGTTGCACGGAGTCCACTACCTGTAACTGTTGGATGGCAGGCGCAAATGTGAAGAGGTTACGACGTGCTTGGTGCAGAATAACGGCGATCGCCCATTCTGATTATGAGACGTTGTCAATCGGAACGCTGATGAAGATTATGTCTGCCCTTAAACATGCAGACTAACACTGGGCCACTGTGACACTCGAATGATCCACAAATCTGGATACTTCACGATTAGACCAGCAGGCCAAATGGAGGCCCACAATGAGGCAATTTCCAAACTTTGTTAGGTACTGATAACGCTGTCTCACACGAGTACATGACAACTCTGTGTCTTTCCCAGTGATCACGCAACACCTGATGCTGTTCACGCCCCTTATACACTCAACCAGGCCTGATAACAATGTTAAACAGGAACAACGGTAACGCCCACTGGCGTCTATTCTACCTTTCACAAAGAATTGCAGCTGCAATCATTTACATGCCTTCGCATGGTGTGTATATATGTGCGAAGTTACGGTGAGATCGGAACATATCTTCTGCGTGGCTCACTTTGTTTGTCAGCCACTGTTGACTCAGAATAAATAAGAAGCCTGCGTCCAAATTTATAATACAAACTGAGCCGTTAATCAAAGTGTGTTGCGTGATGACTGGGTGTTGTGTGATGTCCTTAGGTTAGTTAGGTTTAAGTAGTTCTAAGTTCTAGGGGACTGATGACCATAGATGTTAAGTCCCATAGTGCTCAGAGTCATTTGAACCATTTCTTTTCAAAGTGTGCTGGCCGGCTACTGTGACCGAGCGGTTCTAGGCGCTTCAGTCTGGAACCGCGCGACTGCTACGGTCGCAGCTTCGAGTCCTGCCTCGGGCATGGATGTGTGTGCAGTCCTTAGGTTAGTTAGGTTTAAGTTGTTCTAAGTTCTAGGGGACTGATGACTTCAGATGTTAAGTCCCATAGTTCTCAGAGCCATTCAAAGTGTGCTGTTGATTAAAACGACTTCTGTAATGAGATACAATTTTTAACAATCTTCGTTGATAATTACTGAACAGTTTATTCTCAGTAAATTTAATTAAATTGTTTTCAAATGTATCAGCATCTGTAAGTAACTTTATCAAACTGTCCGGATAGGTAAGCACATTACAGCGTCGCTTCCAGGTTTCTAGAAAGCCAGGCTCCTGCGAATGGAATCCGCTTCGCGAATTAACAACGAAGCTGGCAAGCCGGCCAGGATGGATATGGTTTTAAGGTAGCTCCCCACAGCCAATTCAGCAAAAACAGGTCTGTAATCTAAGTTCCACCTCGGATATAACATTTATAAAATGTAGTCACACTTGAACTTGAGACATGCTCTCGACGAAGACACGTAGGATACACAGATTCCGTACTCTGTGGTAATAAATGTCGTGTGACTAGGGCCTCCCGTCGGGTAGACCGTTCTCCAGGTGCATGTATTTCAATTTGACGCCACTTCCATGGGGATGAAATGATGATGATAAGGACAACACCACACCCAGTCCCTGAGCGAAGAAAATCTCCGACAAAGCCGGGAATCGAACCCGGACCCTTAGGATTGACAGTCTGTCGCGCTGACCACTCATCTACGGGGGCGGACAGCTCTGTGGTGGGAGTGGGGGAAGTGGGCCAGTGGCTGCATCACCGGCTCTACCTAACGTTGTGAAAACCCATGTACCAAGGCCTACGCCGTTGAAAAACGGGGAAATACGATGAAGAAGAACATCATCAGCGATAGAAACTCACAGCGAAGAATATTTTTCTTAATCAAAAATAACAAAAAAATTTGGTCACAAATTCTGGAAACTGAAAGAAATTACAAATAGCTAGAAATAGTAACGACAATATTTAATAAAAGAGATAAGGAACATTGTAAAAAATTATAGGGGCATTTCTTCACTCAGCACTTCATACACTACTGGCCATTAAAATTGCTACACCGAGAAGAAATGCAGATGATTAACGGGTATTCATTGGACAAATGTATTAACTAGAACTGACATGTGATTACATTTTCACGCAATTTGGGTGCATAGATCCTGAGAAATCAGTACCCAGACCAACCACCTCTGGCCGTAATAACGGCCTTGATACGCCTGGGCATTGAGTCAAACAGAGCTTGGATGGTGTGTACAGGTACAGTTGCCCATGCAGCTTCATCACGATACCACAATTCACCAAGAGTAGTTGCTCGGCCACCATTGACCAGAAGTTTTCAGTTGGTGAGAGATCTGGAGAATGTGCTGGCCAGGGCAGAAGTCGAACATTTTCTGTGTCCAGAAAGACCCGTACAGGACCTGCAACATGCGGTCGTGCATTATCCTCCTGAAATGTAGGGTTTCGCAGGGATCGAGTGAAGGGTAGAGCCACGGGTCGTAACACATCTGAAATGTAACGTCCACTGTTCAAAGTGCCGTCAATGCGAACAAGAGGTGACCGAGACGTGTAACCAATGGCACCCCATACCATCACGCCGGGTGATACGCCAGTATGGCGATGACGAATACACGCTTTCAATGTGAGTTCACCGCGATGTCGCCAAACACGGATGCGACCATCATGATCCTGTAAACAGAACCTGGATTCATCCGAAAAGATGACGTTTTGCCATTCGTGCACCCAGGTTCGTCGTTGAATAACACCATCGCAGCCGCTCCTGTCTGTGATGCATGCGTCAAGGGTAACTCCAGCCATGGTCCCCGAGCTGATAGTCTATGCTGCTGCAAACGTCGTCGAACTGTTCGTGAAGATGGTTGTTGTCTTGCAAACGTCCCCATCTGTTGACTCAGGGTTTGAGACGTGGCTGCACGATCCGTTACAGCCATTGGGATAAGATGCCTGTCACCTCGACTGCTAGTGACACGAGGCCGTTGGGCCGTGGCGATTTCTGGCCGGTTAGCAATCTCAACTGAGGAATAACTTTTCAAAATGGCTGGGATAGTGACAGATGCAGCCAGCAATGACGAGATTTTGGCTGAACTGTTCACGAGAATGAGGAAGGAAAAGAAAGAGTGACGGCGCCGATTCCGAATTTATATCCAGATTTTGCTTATCAGAGGAAGCAGTACTTCGTCTTGTCAGTCTTGTACGTGAGAAAGTGGAACATATAACGGGCAGGTGAGACTATTGGTCTGCTTTCTTAAATAATACTGTTCATTTGTAGTAATATACATTCGATTTCAGTACTTTGCGAATTCCGTCGCGTAAATCAGGCATATTAAAATAACGATACGTAGAAAAATATCTTGTTTAACTGGTATGTGTTACGACTGCTGCAGTAGCAAAAAGACTATTTCGTTTTATTTAGCAGATAGTGCCATAACAGACTTAACCAAATCAAAAAATCACACCAATTATGTGTACAATTTATATTAACACTTTTTCTGTTTTTGGCGAAACATCGATTTTTTGTGTGGCAAAACGTTTTGACAAAACAGTAGTGTCCCAATCTCATCAATGGCAGAAAATATTGTTCCACTTTATTTTCTACTGTATTCTATTTTGTAAAGACCACAGCAGTGTCAAAACAAATTTCCGCCTTTTATTGAAAATGTTAGGATTACAGGCTTTGGAGCAAGAAGATTGTCGCCCAACTACCATTATTAGCTGAAGCCAGTGAACTATTAGTTCTTATGGCTCTGAGCACTATGGGACTTAACATCTATGGTCATCAGTCCCCTAGAACTTAGAACTACTTCAACCTAACTAACCTAAGAACAGCACACAACACCCAGTCATCACGAGGCAGAGAAAATCCCTGACCCCGCCGGGAATCGAACTCGGGAACCCGGGCGCGGGAAGCGACTATTTGTTCTCACTCAGGCTTAGTTTAACACAATAAGATTAAGAAGAAAGTAAGAGTTTTTTCATAAAAAAAGTGATGCTTCTCCAGCTATAGAACGTAGCTGTTGTTTCTTTGTTATTAGTGTTATCCTCATAAGCCCACCCATATTTATCACAAAATAATAGTTGTTTTCGTATGCTATAAGAACAGAATGGGAATCTAGTTATATGCATAGCTATAGCATGTGAAAAGGGTGCCCGGAATGCTATGTTTTTAAATTTCCATTAATATAAAGTTATTTTCAGGGTTCTCTTTTATGTCAGACTGTAGCTAGTTGAAGGCAACTTAAAGTGAAATATCTTACATTGTACTAGTGTGAAGCACCATTTTTCTGAAATTGATGGCCTATTGTGATTGTTTAACGTAACAAAAAATTTGATAGCACACTAAAGTCGCTAGTTCACTCAACCAAATCTATAGCAGAAAATACTGTTCACTCTTATAACTCATTGGGAGAGTAAGTTTCCATCTTTTAGTGAATGCTTCAGAGCAACAAGATACTCCACCACCTAGAATTATTCCCATATATATGAATGTTATTTGTGTTTACTCAAGCTAAATTTAACACACTGAAATTAATAGGAAAGTATTTTTTTAAAAAAAAGAAAGCTATAGAGATAGCTGTTGTATTTCTGTTATTAGTATCATCTACATAACAACATACATATTTATCATAAAGTAATTACTTCTGTGTGACAAGGACATAGGTACTTTTCATTGAGTTAACAGGAATCTTTAGTTATTAGAGCTACATAATCATAATAGTGGAAGGAGTCTCTGCAAATTATGTCTTTAAATTTTTCTTGAATTGCCTCATGTCATTCTTTTCTTTCTTTCAGAAATGACTCTGTTCTACCAATGAATCAGCGGCTACAGACACTCACATATTTTGCCGCTGGTGATTTCTTTCTGTCCGTTGGAGAATTTATTCGTACTGACAAGGGGGCAGCCGGCATGATTATTAAAAGGATGTGTATGACACTGGACAATATGCACAAGAGGTAGTTTTTTAATTATTTCAGTTGAAAAGGAAAGAAAATAAAATAAACAAATGTATATGGAGTAATATAATTTTATTCTGAAATTATTTGATTAATTTTTATTTTCTGATCCTAATTTTGAACTTTATGGTCCTTTTTTAACCAATACAGTTCTTTCTCCCTTTTCTGGTTCCTTTAAAGGCACTTCTGAAGCAGCACCATCTGCAATTTTGCTAATTATTTTTCATTTGAGAACAGGTATTTTTATTCTGAAAACAAAACAGACAGTTCTAAGCTGAGATGACAAGAAAAGAACGAAGAACACAGTGAAGGTGCCAGGCCTCTGGTTGCTTCAACTTTCCCTTCCATATTACATTCAGGTGCCAGAGATGATTGCACAACCGAAAATTATGTAAGAAACAGTTTCTCAAACATTTGTGGTGAAATACAATAACAGCAGCCTTCAGTCTGGCATGTGCCATAGACACATTTCCACCCCAAGATTATAGAAAAGATAATGGATGCTTATTGTAAACTGTGGCATCTTATTCTTTAAATATGCCCTCAATATAATTAATAATCATCAAACCACAGAAACATGATTTCTATATGCCCAAGAATTGCAAAAGTGGATGGACAAATAGTGTTCAATAATTTAGGAAGGGTATTTTCTCTATAACACCCATTGCCCTTGTAATGAATGAATCATTCTGAAACGTAAATACAACAATAAGCTAGCTAGAAACATCTTTCGCAATTTTCAGTCAAATCAATCTCCATGATGTCTATATTGCCACAGTTTGTTAAAGAGACTATAAATTTCACAAAGCACACCGCATTTCACAGTTGTTTCTGTTTATGTGCCTACTCATAATACAGTTCACCATCTACCCTACAAATACATTTGATGGAATACTATCGTACAGAGATGTTGCATCTGAATCGAAATGACTGTGGTGTCTTTCTGTGACAACTTTATTAAATCATGTACTTTTAGAATTACACTACACATGTGGGGGCCACCAATCTACAGCCTCTGCTACCTTTTCTGTGCTTAATATTTACGTGTTTCTGTCTTTAAATAATAATAATAATAATAATAATAATCGTACCTCTACTGTAGCTGCTCTGTCGATCTGTGTGAAGTTGTTTGTGAATGGAAACTGTAGCATATTTTTTCGTATACTTTATTCGGAAATGTAGAAAGATATCTTCCTGATCAAATAACAAATACCTGATCATTTAACTAAATTCAAGACAGACAGTTATACATATATGTACCCTACCAAACTAGTTAAATGTTTTGCACTAATATTTTCCTATACTCTTGAACTCATTCACAGTATCCCCCAGCCGCAAGGTACCCTGTTGTGAAAAGTTTAGCGATCACTGATGTTTGACACACTCTTTCTGTAGACGACGTCGCGTCGGCCTCCGTAGCTTAGCGGTAGCGTTACCGCCTCCCACACAGGGGATCCGGGTTTGATTCCCGGCAGGGCACTAGGTGTTGTGTGTCCTTCATTATCATTGACTCGCAAGTTGCCGATGTGGGGGCACCAAACAGGATTTGCAATACGGCGGCCGAATGGGCCTCCCGGGCAACAATGTCGTATGATCATTTTTTTTTTCTGCAGACGACGACTATGTAAATGTGAAATGACGTAGGCAAAAATACCCAGAGTGCTCTTCAGTTCTTGCCAACTCAACTCGACATGAACGCTATTCCTGGAATAAAATGGCGACGTACAACGCGCACTCCTAGTTAACCAGTGGTTAGCCTGTTCCTCCGTTAGGTAGCCCTGGATTTATCCCGAGGTTATTCAACTGGCCGTAAAAGCGTTTTTGGCACCGGGGCAAGAAACAGAAGACTTACTTCCAATACAATGAGCGACTAAAAGAAGACAATATAGACAGGTTTGCCTTCACCCGCCTAACAGCGAGGTACTAAAATATCTTAATTCAGAATGCAGACATCTACATCTAAATCTACATACATACTCCGCAATCCACCATTCGGTGCGTGGCGGAGGGTACCTCGTACCACAACGAGCATCTTCTCTCCCTGTTCCATTCCCAAACAGAACGAGGGAAAATGACTGCCTATATGCCTCTGTAAGAGCCCTAATCTCTCTTATCTTATTTTTGTGGTCTTTCCTCGAAATATAAGTTGGCGGCACTGAAATTGTATTGCAGTCAGCCTCAAATGCTGGTTCTCTAAATTTCCTCAGTAGCGAATCACGAAAAGAACGCCTCCTTTCCTCCAGAGACTCCCACCCGAGTTCCTGAAGCGTTTCCGTAACACTCGCGTGATGATCGAACGTACGAGTAACAAATCTAGCAGCCCGCCTCTGAATTGCTTCTATGTCCTCCCTCAATCCGACCTGATAGGGATCCCAAGACTCAAGTATAGGTCTTATTAGTGTTTTATAAGCGGTCTCCATTACAGATGAACCACATCTTCCCAAAATTCTACCAATGAACCGAAGACGACTATCCGCCTTCCCAACAACTGCCATTACATGCCTGTTCCACTTCATATCGCTCTGCGATGTTACGTCCAAATATTTAATCGACGTGACTGTGTCAAACGTTACACTACTAATGGAGTATTCAAACATTACGGGATTCTTTTTCCTATTCATCTGCATTAATTTACATTTATCTATATTTAGAGTTAGCTGCCATTCTTTACACCAATCACAAATCCTGTCCAAGTCATCTTCTATCCTCCTTACATATTTTGAGAATGAATGTAATACAAAAGTAATAAATCATATCACATCAATTTAAGCAGAAAATGAAACAGTGAAAGGAGGAAAAATAGTCACTGCAAGCCCAAGAAGGAGTTGAAAATTAATGACAATTCGACAGTATAAAAGTAGTACGAGAAACAAAGCGTGAATGAAAGTCGGCATGCCTCGCAAGAAAGTAAATTTTGTAGTCAAACCCATAACAAGGGTAGCAGACAAATCTTCAAGGATATCTAATCCCAGCGACGTTATTCCATAAACATTGGCGTTTAATCGTAACGCGTTGGTCCACCTCTGGCCCTTTCGCAATCACTTATTGGGCTTTGCATTGATTCATATGGTCGCTGAATGTCCTCCTGGGGCATATCGTGCCAAATTATGTCCCGCTGGCGGATTAGATCCTCAAAAACCCCAACATGAGTGGAGGGCCCTGCTAATAATGTGCCAAACGTTCTCAATTCAGGAGGGATCCGAATTCAGGAGAAATCCGGCGACCTTGCTGACCGAGGTAGGGTTTGGCAAGCACGAAGACAAACAGCAGCTTTCTCGCTTTGTGTGGGTGGCCAATATCTTGCTGAAATGTAAGGCCAGAATGGCTTACCATGAAGGGCTATGAAACGAGGCGTAGAATATCGTCGACGTACTGCTGTGCTGCAAGAGTGCCGCAAATGACAACCAAAGAGGTTATGTTATGAAAAGAAATGGCACCCCAGACTTCATTCTCGGTTGTTGGGTCGTGTGCTGGGCGACAGTTAGGTTGGTATCCCACAGCTCAACGAGTTGTCTTCAGACTCGTCTTCAGCCTGGAATCTCACTGGCCAGAGTGGAACAGTCTTCTGCGATGAGTCCCGCTTCGATCTGACGCCCGACGACCAGTGAAGACGTATTTGGGGACTCCCTCGACAGCAGTGGGATTCCAGGCTTACTGGCGCCCACCATACGGCTTTCATACCAGCAGCTCTCTGCTTGTCATGCACGGCATCTTTCAAGCACAAGGGTAGGTCGACGCTATTCTACACTACTGGCCATTAAAATTGCTACACCAAGAAGAAATGCAGATGAGAAACGGGTATTCATTGGACAAATATATTATACTAGAACTGACATGTGAATACATTTTCACACAATTTGGGTGCATAGATCCTGAGAAATCAATACCCAGAACAACCACCTCTGGCCGTAATAACGGTCTTGATACGCCTGGGCATTGAGTCAAACACAGCTTGGATGGCGTGTACAGGCACAGCTGCCCATACAGCTTCAACACGATACCACAGTTCATCAAGAGTAGTGACTGGCGTATCGTGACGAGCCAGTTGCTCGGCCACCATTGACCAGACGTTTTCAATTGGTGAGAGATCTGGAGAATGTTTTCTGTATCCAGAAAAGCCCGTACAGGACCTGCAACATGCGGTCGTGCTTTATCCTGCTGAAATGTAGGGTTTCGCAGGGATAGAATGAAGGGTAGAGCCACGCGTCGTAACACTTCTGAAATGTAACGTCCACTGTTCAAAGTGCCGTCAATGCGAACAAGAGGTGACCGAGACGTGTAACCAATGGCATCCCATACCATCACGCCGAGTGATACGGCAGTATGGCGATGACGAATACACGCTTCCAATGTGCGTTCACCGCGATGTCGCCAAACACGGATGCGACCATCATGATCCTGTAAACAGAACCTGGATTCATCCGAAAAGTTGACGTTTTGCCATTCGTGCACCCAGGTTCGTCGTTGAATAACACCATCGCAGCCGCTCCTGTCTGTGATGCATGCGTCAAGGGTAACTCCAGCCATGGTCCCCGAGCTGATAGTCTATGCTGCTGCAAACGTCGTCGAACTGTTCGTGAAGATGGTTGTTGTCTTGCAAACGTCCCCATCTGTAGACTCAGAGTTTGAGACATGGCTGCACGATCCGTTACAGCCATGGGGATAAGATGCCTGTCACCTCGACTGCTAGTGACACGGGGCCGTTGGGATCCAGCACGGCGTTCCGTATTACCCTCCTGAACCCACCGATTCCATATTCTGCTAACAGTCACTGGATCTAGACCAACGCGAGCACCAATGTCGCGATACGATAAACCTTACACGAGGCATCACAACAACGTTTCAGGAGGCAACGCCGGTCAACTGCTGTTTGTGTATGAGAAATCGGTTGGAAACTTTCGTCATGTCAGCACATTGTAGGTGTCGCCACCGGCGCCAACCTTGTGTGAATGCTCTGAAAAGCTAATCATTTGTATATCACAGCATCTTCTTCCTGTCGGTTAAATTTCGCGTCTGTAGCACCTCATCTTCGTGGTGTAGCAGTTTTAATAGCCAGTAGTGTACTTCCCGTTTTTTTGGCCCTTCCTGGGAAGCCATCTCGGGCTTACATTTCAGCAAGACAATGCCCGCCCGAACATAGCGAGACTTTCTACTGCTCGTCTTTGTGCCTGTCAAACACTAAGGTAGCCGGATCTCTCCCCAGTTGAACCCGTTTAGAGCATTACGGGCAGGGGCATCCAATCAGATCGAAATTTTGATGATCTGACTCGCCAGTTGGATAGAATTTGGCACGATATGCCTTAGGAGGACATCGAACGACTTTACCAGTCAGTGTCACGCCCAACAACTGCTTGTATAAGGGCCAGAGGTGGACCAACGCGTTTTTTGCTTGTTCAATTTGTGAAGCTCTTTCTCTTGAACACATGAGCCAGTGTTTCTGAAATTATAATGATGAGCTTTCCTGCACGTGTACATCATATCCACCGATTTCCGTTTGATTCGGATAATTCATTTGTGATGTGCCATTTTTTTAAAAGAGTGTATACCTATAACCAGTCACTCTTATAGTTGTTCCTACTCTCTCTCTCTCTCTCTCTGCCTCTTTCACACACACACACACAAACACACACACACACACACACACACACACACACACACACACACACACACACAATATATATATATATATATATATATATATATATATATATATATATATATATATATATATAGTGTCAAAACAACGTAAAGAAAAATCAATAATAATATAATATACTTATTACTCTCTTCACTTTCAAGCAATTATTTTTTCTCCAAAACTAGACCTCGCATTGGTCAATTTGATACTCCATTTTTCCATTTCCAACCCATCGTCTGGCTGTGAAAATTTGGATAAAAATGCATTGTGTGATTTCTAGGGAGTGCTACTCTCGCTCCGCTGTAACATTTGGTTAATAATGGTGGGTAGCATAATCGCAAGACGTCCAACATCAAGTACAATGTATGTCACCGCATTATCATACTTAGGTTACAGATGAATACAGTCAACACCCTGTTTTAAAGCGCGTCACCCGGAGCCGATAGGCGGCGCTTGTGTTGTGCGTTAACTGTAATTTATCTATTAATAGATTTGTGACGAAAAATAATAACTTTATTACATGTTGTTAAGATCGATGCACCAGCTATGATTCACCACACTTTGTTAAAAATCAAATAGGTAACAACGCAAACTCAGTTGAGACCTACAGTAAAAATAAATTATTTAGTATATTGTGCTCATCCCAGGAAAATGAAATCCCGTCGCGGTGTTTAAAAGGTTTGGAAAAACTGAGCGAAAGTAGTAAAGGAATAATAAAATCTAAATTAAGAGGTCAGCGTATTTAACAGCCAAACAACAATATCCAGTAAGAAAATATTTTGTTGTAATCAAACCTTAACTTTAAGTAATGCACTAGAATATTATTTTCTCTACTGCCAGATACCATCACAGGTTGCTCAAAAGTGTCGCATGTACAAATCGTCTGTGACTTGTTGATCTGATGGAATTATAAATCTCCGTCACAGGTAGTAGGAAGACTGGTCAAAGTTATTAACGCATTTTAGTTGGTATTCACTGCAGTGAAGATTAGAGCCGAAAAAACTGCTCTCGCGTAAATAAAAGATAAAGACGGGTGGCTATTATCTCCTGTGTACTATTAAACACATACAACGAGGTGAGAAAAGTAATGGGATAGCGATATGCACATATACAGACGGCAGTAGTATCGCGTACAGAAGGCATATAAGGCCAGTGCATTGGTGGAACTGTGATTCACGTGATAGAGTTTCCAACGTGATTATGGCCGCGCGATGGAAAACAAAGAGAGTTTCAACGCGGAATGGTATTTGGAGATAGACGCATGGGACATTCCATTTCGGAAATCATTACGGAACAATATTCCGAGATCCACAGTGTCAAGAGTGTACCAAGAATAGCCACTATCAGGCATTATCCCTCACCACGGACTATGCGGTAGTCAACGACCTTAACTTAACGACAGACAGCAGCGATATTTGCGTATTTGTCGGTGCTAACAGACAAGCAACACTGCGTGAAATAGCCATACAAATCAATGTGGGACGTGCGATGAACGTATATGTTAGGATAGTGCCGCGTAATTTGGCCGTAATGGGCTATAATGGCAGCAGACGACCTACTCGACATCGCCTGCAGCGCCTCTCCTGGACTCGTGGTCATATTGATTGGACCCCAGACGACTGGAAAACCGTGGCCTGGTCAGACAAGTCCCGATTTCAGTTGGTAAGAGCTGATGGTAGGCTTTGAATGAACCCACGAATCCATGGACCCATGTTGTCAACAAGACATTGTCCAAGCTGGTGGTGGTCATATAATGGTGTCGGTTATGTTTACATAGAATGGAATAGGACCTCCGGCCAACTGAACTGGTCACTGACTGGAAATACCTATGTTCGGAGACTTGGAGACTGTCCGTAGCCATTCAGGGACTTCATGTTCCCAAATGTTCACGATTGGTTTGAAGAAAATTCTGGGCAGTTCGAGCCAATCATTTGGCCACTCAAATCGCCTGACATCAATCCCATCGAACATCTTCGAGGGTCACTCGAAAAGAAATGCACACTGTTTTTTTTTTTTAAATCCATCTCTTATTCTACATGTTTGAAAGTTTTACAGTGTGTAGATACATCCTTTAGGAACAATGTTTTCGTTTCTCCGCGTAATTTCCATCCCTCTCAACTGGCTGACGCCATCTTGGAACCAGCGCCTGTATACCCACGCGGTAAAATTCTGGACCAACCTGTCGGAGCCACACTGTCTGGCAGCATGCACAATGGAGTCATCATGTTCAAACCTTGTTCCACGAAGAGAGTCTTACAGTTTCCCAAAGGGGCGACAGCCACATGGAGTCAGGTCAGGACTGTGTTTCATTGTTGTCCATCCGAGTTTTGTGATCGCTTCCATGGTTTTTTGAATAACATGTGGCCGTGCATTGTCGTGCAACAGAAACACATCCTGCTTTTGCAGATGTGGTCGAACACGACTCAGTCGAGCTTGAAGTTTCTTCAGTGTCGTCACATATGCATCAGAATTTATAGTGCTTCCAATTGGTATGATGTCCACAAGCAAGAGTCCTCCGGAATCGAAAAACACCATAGCCATAACTTTTCCAGCAGAAGGGGTGGTTTGAATTTTTTTTTTTATTGGGTGAGTTTGCATGATGCCACTCCATTCATTGTCTCTTCGTCTTTGGTGAAAAATGAGCCATGTTTCATCACCTGTCACAATTCTTCCAAGAAATTCATGGTTGGTTGGTTGGTTGTTTGGGGAAGGAGACCAGACAGCATGGTCATCGGTCTCATCGGATTAGGGAAGGATGGGGAAGGAAGTCGGCCGTGCCCTTTCAGAGGAACCATCCCGGCATTTGCCTGGAGTGATTTAGGGAAATCACGGAAAACCCAAATCAGGATGGCCGGACGCGGGATTGAACCGTCGTCCTCCCGAATGCGAGTCCAGTGTCTAACCACTGCGCCACCTCGCTCGGTCAAGAAATTCATCTCCACCATTCTCGTACTGTTCCGAAAGTTCGCTGCATACCGTTTTTCTTGTTTCTTTGTGAGCCACTGTCAACATCCTGGGAACCCACCTGGCACGAACATTTTTTAACGCCAACACTTTCAGTATTCTGCAGACATTTCCTTTCCCTGTCCCAACGTAGCGTGACAATTCGTTCACTCTTAAGCGTCTGTCAGCAGTCACCAATTCGTTAACTCTCTGCACATTGTCTGGAGTGTGTGCAGTACGAGGTCTGCCGCTGCGAGGACAATCCGCAATATTGCCATGCCCGCTGTCATCACGTAACCTACTTGCCCACCGACTAAATGTACTGCGATCGACAGCAGCATCTCCATACACCTTTTCCAGCCTCTCGTGGATGTTTCCCACTGTCTCGTTTTCACAGCAGAGGACTTCTATGACAGCACGTTGCTTCTGACGAAGGTCAAATGTAGCAGCTATCCCGAAGAATTGCTGTGATGGCGCCACTCACGGGAACAGGTTGAACTAAGTGTGAAAACAAGCGCGAAGGATGTATCTACACACTGTGAAACTTTCACACTTGCAGAATGAAAATTGTATTTTTACAAAAATAGTGAGCATTTCTTTTGGAGTGACCCTCGTATGAGACATAATCGAAAGGTCAGTTCGTGCACAAAATCCTGCACCGGCAACACTTCCGCAACTATAGACAGCTATAGAAGAAGCATGGCTCAAAATTTCTGCAGGGGACATCGAACCACTTGTCGAGTGTATGCCACGTCGAGTTCCTGCACTACGCCGGGCAAAAGGAGATGCGACACGATATTAGGACATATCCCACGACTCTTGCCACCTCATTGTACATATTATGTTACTATAAAGCAATAAGCGGAGTATACAGGGTGATTCAAAAAGAATACCACAACTTTAAAAATGTGTATTTAATGAAAGAAACATAATATAACCTTCTGTTATACATCATTACGAAGAGTATTTAAAAAGGTTTTTTTTTACTCAAAAACAAGTTCAGAGATGTTCAATATGGCCCCCTCCAGACACACGAGCAATATCAACCCGATACTCCAACTCGATCCACACTCTCTGTAGCATATCAGGCGTAACAGTTTGGATAGCTGCTGTTATTTCTCGTTTCAAATCATCAATGGTGGCTGGTAGAGGTGGCAGAAACACCATATCCTTAACATACCCCCATAAGAAAAAATCGCAGGGGGTAAGATCAGGGCTTCTTGGAGGCCAGTGATGAAGTGCTCTGTCACGGGCTGCCTGGCGGCCGATCCATTGCCTCGGGTAGTTGATGGTAAGGTTTCATAACCAACCATTTTCGTAGGACTCTCCATACAGTTGATTGTGGAATTTGCAGCTCTCTGCTAGCTCTGCGAGTCGATTTTCCTGGGCTGCGAACAAATGCTTGCTGGATGCGTGCTACATTTTCATCACTCGTTCTCGGCCATCCAGAACTTTTCCCTTTGCACAAACACCCATTCTCTGTAAACTGTTTATACCAACGTTTAATACACCACCTATCAGGAGGTTTAACACCATACTTCGTTCGAAATGCACGCTGAACAACTGTCGTCGATTCACTTCTGCCGTACTCAATAACACAAAAAGCTTTCTGTTGAGTGGTCGCCATCTTAGCATCAACTGAAGCTGTCGCCTAGTCAACAGCGCCTCAAGCGAACAAATGTACAACTAAATGAAACTTTATAGCTCCCTTAATTCGCCGACAGATAGTGCTTAGCTCTGCCTTTTGTCGTTGCGGAGTTTTAAATTCCTAAAGTTGTGGTATTCTTTTTGAATCACCCTGTAATATAAATGCGCTGAGGTTTAATAACGATGTTAACTGGCTGAGGTTGGTAAAAGCATGGCGCTGGGGGCGGCTCTAAGAAGCTGTAGACGGTTGCATTAAAAAGCTGGCAACGGTGATGATGAGACTTACCTCTTTGGGTACAAGTACTCTGCTCTTCATCGAGCTCACATCCATTGCCACCACCTCACTGTCGTTCTTGTAGAGTATTTCCGTCCCTGTAACATACAACGATTCATTTGCTAAGAGCGAGAATTCGACACTCGTGCTTCTTACTCTTTTCTGTTCGCCACTGTGTGTGTCACAACAGTTTTAAATTTCCTTCAGACATCGTAGTACTCTCTAAGGGTTCCAGGCCGGAGTTTAGAAAACTCAGAGACTCTATATTTACATCTTCGTCTGCACCTATCAAGCCACCTTACGGTGTAAGGCAGAGGGTACTTTGCGTGTTACTGTCACTTCGGTCCTTTCCTGTTCCAGTCGCGAATAGTTCAGGGGATCGACTATTGCTGGTAAGCCTGCTAATGTGCGTGCTGCTGTGCTGCTTAGGGAGCGGTCTCACTAAGTTTAGGGGTGAGTCCGCCCCCTACGTGCCATGCACGTTTCGCGGAGGATCAGAATTTTATCCAGCGAGAGTATGAAGGGGAAGAACTCACATACTTTAAATGATGGTGGGATGCTGCTCTGTCAGATCTGTGGCGGTCACAGGTTAATAAAACAGTCGTTCAAATGGTTCAAATGGCTCTGAGCACTATGGGACTTGACATCTGAGGTCATCAGTCCCCTAGAACTCAGAACTACTTCAACCTAACCAACCTAAGGACATCACACACATCCATGCCCAAGCAGGATTCGAACCTGCGACCGTAGCGGTCACGCGGTTCCAGACTGAAGCGCTTAGAACCGCAAGGCCACCACGGCCGGCTAAAACAGTCGTCAAATACGGAAGAATGACTACGTTTATGTTAACAGTAACGCTCTCATTCCCTAAAAAATATTCCTATTGTGGTAGTTATTAACTTCTTTGAAGACCACGTACCACTAACATACTAACACGCCTATATGTAATACAAGGGACGTTCAAGTGATGCAAAACAATTTTTCTCGCCCAATTCCGGTTGAAAAAATGCGGAATTTGTTGTGGACCATCGTGGAATATATCCTATAGTTTGATGGAGTTCTGATAGTTGACGGCACTATACGTTGTCTTCAAAATGGCGTCTGCAATGGAGATGCGTTCCAACCAGAGAGCCGTCATTTAGTTTCTTTTAGCGTAAAACCAGAGCATCGCAGATATTCGTAAGCGTTTGCAGAATGTTTACGGAGACATCGCAGTGAACAAAGGCACGGTGAATCGTTGGGCTAGGTATCTGTCATTATCGCAACAAGATCGCGCAAACCTGTCCCATCTCCCGCCTTCCGACCGGCCGTACACAGTTGTGGCTCCTACAATGTTGGAAAGTGCGGACACTCTCATTCGAGGTGATCGACAGATCACAGTCAAACACTTCGCTGTAAAACTGGACGTCTCTGTTGGCCGTGCTGACACACTCGTCCACCAGTTGGCACACTCATAGGTGTGTGCCCGCTGGGATCCACCCTAGAGCCCGCATTCTGAACCTTCCGGCTTCATCTGTTTCGCCCCATGAAAGGTGCACCCCGCGGGAGGCAGTAAGTGGATGATGGGGAGGTTACTGCTGCAGCGAGATCGTTGGCTCCCACGTCGACCAGTAGAGTGGTATCTGCAGGCATACAGGCCCGCCCAGTGGGGTTGCGTAGTGCCTTGGCACTGAACGGAGGTTATATTGAAATAGGGTTCTATAGCAAAAAGAGTGGGAAATGATATGGTTGGTGTATTGGTCTCCTGAGTAAAACCAACCTGGTTTCACGAAAAAAAGCGTGTTGCGTTATTTACCGAACGCCTCTCGTACAAATCACACGAGAACATTCTACACGATGAACGGCCAGACCAGTGCGGCCTGTTATCAAGCGCGAATAGCCTTCCACACACGCGTTCACACAGCGGCTCTCTCTCTCTCTCTCTCTCTCTCTCTCTCTCTCTCTCTCTCTCTGTCTGGCACGCTGCCACACAACAATCAAAAAAGGGTTCAAATGGCTCTGAGCACTATGGGACTTAACTTTTGAGGTCATCAGTCCCCTAGAACTAAGAACTACTTAAACCTAACTAACCTAAGGACATCACACACATCCATGCCCTAGGCAGGATTCGAACCTGCGACCGTAGCGGTCGCGCGGTTCCAGACTGTAGCGCCTAGAACCGCTCGGCCACTCCGGCCGGCCACAACACTCACCAGACATTGATGTGCTCTAGCCAAGCCCTTTTGTTAAGGCAAGAAACAAACAATAGTGTACTCTTTCAGTTGTACAAAACCACACAAACTAGAAAACTGGTCGAAATCCTGCATATACAGGGTGTTCCAGGAGTAACAGTCAATATTCATGGTTGCGTGTTGATGTGAACACTTGCCTACGCAAAAGCGCATGAGTGTGCATACGTAAGTAGACAGTTCACTGAAGGACATGCTGTCATAGCTCGTAAGAAGGAAGGCGACTCACCACTTATCCACTCGAAGTCAAACTCCTCTGGCGAGAATTCTCCGGAGGTAATATCGTCTAGGTCAAAGGGCTTTCGTTTGACCGTGGCAGCCAGCGCCGTCTGCGTCAGCATCAGGCAAGCAGCCTACAGGCGAAAAAAAGAAAAAGAAATCAGCTATACGTTACTGACACTCGTTAGGAACATTATGGACACTCGCCCACATCATGTGCCTCCTGCATTATCAGGACAACCTCTGAGTTATCAGCAACGAAATGTAAGCACACAAATAACGTCTAATGGTGAACTGAAATATTGAGGAAGTAATGACGTAAATGAATGATATAGCATAATCAGATCGCTCAAGTGCTGTGCTACTGCTAGGTACTAATACCATCTTTGCTAACGCAACGAGTCACCGAGCGACGTGGCGCCGTGGTTAGCACACTGGACTCCGATTCGGGAGGACGACGGTTCAGACCCGCGACCGGCCATCCTGATGTAGGTTTTCCGTGATTTCCCTAAATCGCCTCAGGCAAGTGCCGAGATGGTTTCTTTGAAAGGGCACGGCCGACTTCTTTCCCCATCCTTCCGTAATCTGATGGGACCGATGATCTCGCTGTTTGGTCCACTCCCACCCCCGCCCCTCCAGTCAACCAACCAGCAACGTGTCACATCTTAGCCGCGCGGTCTAAGGCGCCATGTCACGGACTGCGCGGCCGCTCCCGCCGGAGGTTCTAGTCCTCCCTCGGGCATGGGTGGGTGGGTGTGTGTTGTTCTTAGCATAAGTTAGGTTAAGTTAGTTTAAGTAGTGTGTAAGTCTGGGGGCCGATGACCTCAGCAGTTTGGTCCCTTAGGTATTCACATATATTTGTCAAGTCTTATTACGATGCGTAAAGCCGTCCTCACAGGGGACGAGGCAGCTAGCTTTGACGTCGACGCGGACGTTGCCAGATTTGTTTGGCTCGCAAACCGCACAGTTTCTTTACGAAAACGGACGTGCCTAAAATACCTGCGTTACATCTGTTAGCGGTTTTCGCAGAAGAGCGAAGAAGATCGCGAAGAATACTCTGGACTCGTCGACGGCTTGACCAGTAGATTGCTGGTAGAGGAAAGCTACGTAATGATGTACAACGGTATGAGATAATACCTGTAGATGTTATTCATTATCTCAATTGAAAGTGAGTATGAACGACATGTTGCAGTCGACGCACGAGCGATGGGACACAGCATCTCCGTGGTAATGATGAGGTGGGGATTTTCCCGTACGAACATTTCACGAGTGTGCCGTGAGTATCAGGAATCCGGTATAACATCAAATCCCCGACATCTCTGCGGCCGGAAAAAGATCCTGCAAGAACGGAACCAACGACGACTGAAGAGAATCGTTCGACGTGACAGAAGCGCAACCTTCCGAAAATTGCTGCAGATTTCAATGCTGGGCCATCAACAAGTGTCAGCGTGCGAATCATTTAACGAAACATCATCGATATGGGCTTTCGCAGCCCTACATGTCAGCAGGGAACTGTTCAAGCTGATGGAGGCTCTGTAATGGTGTGCGGCGGTTGCACTTGGGTTGATATGGGGCCTCTGATACGTCTAGATACGACTCTGACAGGTGACACGTACGTAAGCATCCTGTCTGATCATCTGCATCCATTCCTCCGGTGAGAGGACGGCTTAATGCAGTACTTCAATCCAGTGCGTCAAGTACCACACATCCGATGCTATCCTCCGCACACTAATAAACCCAGCTACTATCAAAGTTTTGACATTAATACAATTTTGCAATTATCCAAAACTTACTTCTCCAGCACCAATCCGCAGTTTCCTTCCATCTGTTCTGATTCATGCATCGCCGTAAACAATTTACCGAGAGTTGCGTAGTACACCTTTCTCGCAAGGTTGTTTGGGGATCAGTTGTTTATAGTGTTTCTGCTTTACACTCGTAAAGTTGGGAGTGCGTCTGTAAGTTAGGCTACCTCTCTGTGCTTATACACTGAAGAGACTGGCACAGCTGCCTAATGGCGTGTATGGCCCCCGCAGAAGTGCCACAACACGACGCGCCATGGACTCGCCTAATGTCTGAAGTAGTGCTGGAGGGAACTAACACCATGAATCCTGCTGGGCTGTACATAAATCCCTAAGAGTACAAAGGGGTGGAGATCATTTTTGAACAACACGTTGCAAGGCATCCCAGATATGTTCAATAATGTTCATGTCTGGGAAGTTTGGTGGTCAGGAGAAGTACTTAAACTCAGGACAAGTACTTAAACTCAGGACAGTGTTCCTGGAGCCACTCTGTGGCAATTCTGGACGTGTGGGGTGTCGCATTGTCCTGCTGGAATTGCCCCAAGTCCGTCGGAAAACACAATGGACATGAATGGATGCACGTTATCAGACAGGATACTTACGTACGTGTTACCTGTCAGAGTCGTATCTAGACGTATCAGGGGTACCATATCACCCCAACTGTACACGCCCTCCACCATTACGGAACCTCCACCAGCTTGAACAATCCACCGCTGACGGGCAGGATCCATGGATTTATGAGATTGCCTCCATACCCTTACACGTCCATCCGCTCGATAGAATTTGAAACGAGACTCTTCCGACCACTCAACATTTTTCCGGTCATCAACAGTAAAGCTTTGTGTCGTGCAGTCAGCAAGGGTTCACGGGTGGAGCCTTCAGCTTCGAAAACCCTTTAGATAATGTTTCGTTGAATGGTTCGCACGCCGACACTCGTTGATGGCCCAGTATTGAAATATGCAGCAGTTTACGAAAAGGTTGCATTTCTGTCACGTTGAAAGATTCTCTTTAGTCGTCGTTGGAGCCGATCTTGCAGCGAAGTGACATCGAATCCTGCAGGGGAGTTCATAAATCCGTAAGCATACGAGGAGGTGGAGATCTCTTCCGAACAGCACGTTGCAAGGCGTCCCAGATATGCTCTACAATGTTCACGTCTAGGGAGTTTAGTGGCCAGCGGAAATGTTCAAACACAGAAGATTGTTAATGGAGCTACTCTGTAGCAATTCTGGACGTGTGAGGTGTCGCATTGTCCTGATGGAATTTCCCAAATCCGTCGGGATGCACAGTGGACATGAATGGGTGCAAATGATCAGCAGGATACTTACGTACGTATCACCTGTCAGAGCCGTGTCTAGACGTATGCAACTAGTTCCACGGATGATGAAGAGATTGAAGAAACGTATGATGCGACAAAAGTAATTATTCAGATAGTTAATCGAGACGAAAATTTAGTAGTCATAGGGGACTGGAATTCGAGAGTAGGAAAAGGAAGAATAGGTTGCAGGTGAATATGGACTGGGGGTGACGAATGAAGAGGAAGCTGCCTAGTAGTATTCTGCACAGAGCACAACTTAATCATAGCTAACACTTCGTTTAAGTATCACGGAAGAAGTTTGTATGCGTGGAAGAGGCCTGGAGACACTGTAAGGATTCAGACAGATTATATAATGGTAAGACAGAGATTAGGAACCAGGTTCAAAATTCTAAGACATTTCCAGGTGCAGTGCAGATGAGGACTCTGATCACAATTTATTGGTTGTGAACTGTAGATTAAGACTGAAGAAACTACAAAAAGGTAGGAATTTAAGGAGATGGCACCTGGAAAAACTGAAAGAATCAGAGGTTGCACAGAGTTTCTGAGAAAGCATTAAGGAACGATTCACAAGACCAGGAGAAAGAAATACAACAGAAGAAGAATGGGTTGTTTTGAAAGATGAAATAGTGAAGGCAGCAGAGGATTAAGTAAGTAAAAAGACGAGGGCTAGTAGAAATCCTTGGGTAACAGAAGATATGTTAAATTTAATTGAAAGGAGAAAATATTAAAATACAGTAAATGAAGCAGGCGAAAAGGAATATAAGCGTCTCAAAAACGACATCGAAAGGAAGTGCAAAATGGCTAAGCAGGGATGGCTAGAGGACACATGTAAGGATGTAGAGGCATATATCACTATGGGTAAGATAGGTACTGCCTACAGAAAAACTGAAGGTACCTTTGTAGAAAAGAGAACCAGCGGTATAAGTCAAGAGCTCAGATGGAAAAACAGTCCTAAGCAAAGAAGGGAAAGAAGAAAGGTGGAAGGAGTATAAACAGGGTCTGCACAAGGACGATGTGTTTGAGGGTAATATAATGGAAATGGAGAGGACGTAGATGAAGATGAAGTGGGAGATATGATACTGCGTAAAGAATGTGACAGAGCGCTGAAAGACCTAAGTCGAAACAAGGACCCGGGGGAGTAGGCAACATTCCATTAGAACTACTGATAGCCTTGGGTGAGCCAGCTCTGACAAAACTCTTCCACCTGGTGAGCAAGATGTATGAGACAGGCGAAATTTCCTCAGACTTCAAGAAGAATATAATAATTCCAATCCCAAAGAAAACAGGTGTTGACCGGTGTGAAAATTACCGAACTATAAGTTTAATAATAATAATAATATCAAGAATTATTTACAGACGAATGGAAAAACTGGTAGAAGCCGGCCTCGAGGAAGATCAGTTTGGATTCCGTAGAAATGTTCGAACACGTGAGGCAATACAGACTCAACGACTTATCTTAGAGGATATGTTAGGGAAAGCCAAACCCACGTTTCTAGCATTTGTAGACTTACAGAAAACTTTTGACAACGTTGACTGGAATACTCTCTTTCAAACTCTGAAAGTGGCAAGGGTAAAATACAGGAAGCGGAAGGCCATTTACAATTTGTACAGAAACCAGATGGCAGTTGTCAGAGTAGAGGGGCATGAAAGGGAAGCAGTGGTTGGGAAGGGAGTGAGACAGGGTTGTAGCCTATCCCCGATGTTATTCAAACTGTATACTGAGCAAGCAGTAAAGGAAACAAAAGAAAAATTCGGAGTAGGAATTAAAGTCTAGGGAAAAGAAATATAAACTTTGAGGTTCGCCGATGACATTGTAATCCTGTCAGAGACAGCAAAGGACTTGCAAAAGCAAAACGAGGATAATGGAATATAGTCGATTGAAATCAGGTAATGCTGAGGGAATTAGGATAAGAAATGAGACAAAGTAGTAGGTGAGTTTTGCTATCTGGGAAGCAAAATAACTGACGATGATCGAAATACAGAGGATATAAAACGTAGACTGGCTATAGCAAGGAAAGCGTTTCTGAAGAAGAGAGATTTGTTAACATCGAGAGGCACGAAGTCTATTGTGAAAGTATTTCTATATAGTGTAGCCACGTATGGAAGCGAAACATGGACGATAAATAGTTTAGACAAGAAGAGAATAGAAGTTTTCGAAACGTGGTGCTACAGATGAATGCTGAAGAGTAAATGAGTAGATAACGTAAGTAATCAGGAGGTAATGAACAGAAGTGGGAGAAGAGGAATTTGTGGCACAGCTTGAATAGAAGAAAGGATCGCTTGGTAGGACACGTACTGAGGCATCAAGAAATCACCAGTTTAGTATTGGAGGGAAGCGTGAGGCGTAAAAGATGTAGAGGGAGACCAAGAGATGAATACGCTATGCGGATTCAGAAGGATGTAGGTTGCAGTAGTTACTCGGAGGGATAGAGTAGTATGGAGAGCTGCATCAAACAAGTCCCTGGACTGACGACAACAGCCGACCGCGGTGGTCTAGCGGCCCTAGGCACTCAGTCCGTAACCGCCTGACAGCTACGGTCGCAGGTTCGAATCCTGCCTCGGACGTGGATGTGTGTGATGTCCTTAGGTTAGTTAGGTTTAAGTAGTTCTAAGTTGTAGGGGACTGATGACCACAGATGTTAAGTCCCATAGCGCTCAGAGCCATTTGAACCATTTTTTTGACAACAACAACGACATTCAAAGCGATTTCCGTGGCAACATTTCGCAGTGTGCTTCACGGCTAAATGGTCAACGTGGAACCTATGAAATGCTTAATAGGTTTCTAGAACGGACGTTAAGCTCAGCGCATCCCCCCCTCCTCCCCCCCTCCCCCTCGCTATCCCGCAAATCATCCACCTTGGTGGTGTTCGAGAGGAGCACGATGTGTGCCGGCGCACGGTTCAACAAATGGCATATAAATACGAAAACTAAAGAACTACAACGAAAATAGAGGAAATTTCTTAGGGGTGTTATTATTAACTGCACGCTCCTGACAAGGGGAACTCCCCATCGCACCCCTCTCAGATTTTAAACGTGAAAACAGATCATACATGAAAACATGAAGAAGGTGTGCTGAACTGTGGAAAAAACAAGGAAAATAGAAACAGTTAACGCTCCAAGCTCAAGATGTGCAACATTGAGTGAATTTGAATAGCTACGGCGGCGTTGTTATGTGGTCACGGTGTTGGAATTGAGAAGCGGGGGATGCTGTTCAAATCTCCCTCGTAACCCCCTTTATTCGACAAAATTGTGAACTGTCGACCCGGTAACTAAACGTGTCTGTTTGCTGTATTCAAATTTATGTCTGCGTCTTGGTGTAATGTCCATTTGCAACAGCGAGGTGAAACGAAAGAACTTCCTAACGTACACACTTCCTTTTGTTCTAGAATATTACTTTTATTGCTAACCGGTTTTCGGCTTACAAGGCCATCTTCAGACAGTAACTGACTATTATCACCAAAGAAGTTAAATGTTAGCACTCAACATTGGAAGAGAAGTAACACATCTAGAGTGAAGTAGAGACATACAGTAAGTAACATCTTTGCAATGAAATAGTAAAAACTGAACAGTACATAAATAACAATGGAGTTGACAGGAAAACCTTTAGCACAAAATAGGAATAGCATGCCTACATAAGTTTCTATTAATAAACAAAACTAATAAAATAAGATAAAATTAGTACTAGACAAGGCTGCATCAAGAGGTATGAAACATGGAGAGTGATACACAACCAATTAAAAAAGAAGAGACAGTTGTCAATGTAAATACAGAATACATAAGGAACTAAAGCAATATCAATAAGATAAACAGAAGTTAATAAATGCAGGAAAATGGAGGTGTTTGAGGGAACCTACAGTTTGAGAGTGTGGTGGTACTGCATTTTAACATTAACATTATAATCAAAGCAGTGGCTGTGTACCAGTTTTCATTAAATAAATGAGCAAAGTAAAATATGAACAGTATTTGATGAGACAACTACAAGGGGAGTTAAACATGGACAGTAATACAAGTAAAAGTTAAAAGGAAACCTTTAAGTATTGAACTACAGCCTATGTGGAATACAAAGACAACTGCAACAAATAAAACAACTTAATGAATACAGGAAAATAGGAATATGTAGGAAGAGAGAGTGTGGGAAGTAATGAACAACAAAGATGATTATATGAAGTTTAGGAGGGTGGAAGTGTTGAGTTGTGTCTGGTCATTCACTTAACACTTCAACACTCATTGTAGAACAGAATCAAACTGGTGCTTTTCATTTATTATTATACTGTTGTTCTACCAAGAACCGACGGAAGATTCTGTTAATACATACTTCCTATTCGTTCTTTACAAGTACCTCATGTTACTACTCTTGCATTCCGGTTTGGAAATTTTGACTCTTGGATTCCTTTGTTGTAACATAGTTCACACCAGTTTACTTCTTTTTTCAGTTCTGTGAAAGATCTATGCGGCATCTGGCCTGCTTTCAGTATTCATCACATTTACTTGCGACGGTAATATATTCTTACCGTATGACTCACATTTTATAATCAATGTATAGTATGACAATTGCCAAGACTATAGAAAGAAAACAGACACGTCAATGACCGGACGGACAGTTCATAAATTTGTGAAAGAAAATGGAGCACGAAGGAAATATGAACACGGGTCTTTCGCTTGATCGTCCACTACCCTAACCACACAACCACGACGCCGTGGTTCTGGCATTTCGCTACATGTTGCACATCTTGAGCTTCGACCGTTCACTGTTTCTATTTTGCTTCTTTCTTCACAGTTCAGTACACTTTCCTCCCATTCTCATGCTAGATCTGCGTTCATTTTTTGATAGGCTATCCACTATGTCATCTTACCATTAAGTCTGAGGGTGTTGCGATGGGGAGTTTCCTTTGTGAGTAGGTAGCGAGCGTACTCCTCAGCCCTTCAGATAATGACACGATTTCTGTACAGCAATATTGAGAAGCAGTCCACTGGGTCATTTATTCCACAGCATGTGTTTTTTGTAACTTACTCCTACCACTTGCCGCTCCTCTCAGTGACACTGCTGTTCTCAAATGAGACTACAGCTTTATGAAGTTATGAAAATTGAGTATAGTTGCAAAAGATTACACATTAGGTTACTAGTCCATTCTTACTGGGTGAGTTGTTACATAAACTTTAGTTGCGTAAACGGCTTCTTAGAACTGAAATTGCAATTTTGTCTCCAACTACCAATTTCATGCGGATCCCAATTACTGTTTACTTCGTTTGCCAGCGCCTAAGGTCCTCCCACGAAGAAGCCTTTCGTCATTATGTAAGGAGTCTCCTTTCATAACTGATGCTCAAGAATAGACCTGCCGCTGAAACAGAACAATACTACTAACGTTTATAAGATTTTCTTCTTAGATAGTTGGTACAACTGGAGTTTATTTTAGTAGTATAGATCGCTGCCTCAGGTAACACAAGTTGCATCATAATCAGTTTCGGCTTGTTACCAAGGCATCGTCAATTATGCGACTGAAAAGAAATGAAACTGGACAGGTGCGACTAGGACTCGCCCACTGTCGGTTCCGTACAAACATAATTATGTATATAGACAATGCATCGATTCCGGGAATCAGGGATCTCGACGATTTTTGCCTGTTATCAACATTATTACTATCAGTATATTGATCCCAGGGATTCCAAGAGGCTTTAGAATGTTTTAATTTTAAGTTTGAAGTCGGATAACAAAATGACAATAGAAATATTTTTCGTGTGATATAACTACAAATTAATAACTTTCTGATTTTTTTCCTTTACTTGTACTGTGAAACCTTTCTTCTCGCCAAATTTCTTGATTCTACATCAAAAGGAAGTACCCATAAGTTTTAATGAGTGACTTTGCAAGTATCAAAATAATGTGAAATAAATGGCCATATCTTTTAGTTACAGTGACATAGAAGCTTACATTTATCACAACACAGGCAAACGACATAAATTTCAACTTGCTATCCGTTTCTGGGAAAAAAAGGAGGCTTACGAGACGCACGGACAGACAGACAGTCAGATAGGAAATGGCCATGCTTTCTTTTTCGTGTGATATAATTACAAATCAACGATTTTCAAATTTATTGTTTTGGTTGTAGTGTGAAACCGTGCTTCTTGGCAAATTTTATGGTTCTAGACTAACGGGAAGTACCCTACAAGTTTTTATGAGTGAGTTTGAGTGTATAGTCGTATCTTTTGGTTTCATAGACTAATAGCTTCACTTTTTACGTCGCCCTGGGACCGCAGGCCTTAATATGTGATATAAATTTCAATTTGATACCTCTATCCACCCCTGAGGAACGGGGTTTTGAAAAGTCGCACAGGCAGAGTGCTCAGAGCCATTTTGAACCCTTAATTAGGGCCAGTGATTTGAAGGTGTGAACCTGGCGCGCATTAGCATTTCAGATGTTTTCGAACCGGTGAATTTGGTGGTCAAAACGTCAGCGTGAGTAATAAACTCGTAGTGTTATTCTAGGTTTCTGAGACTGACAGTCACCCTGCCATTGCCGTCGGGAAAGACATGAAGCATAAAGAGATTAATGTGACTCCTAATAACGTTCACGTAGTGCACAACTGCAAAAAATGGTTCAAATGGCTCTGAGCACTATGGGACTTAACATCTGAGGTCATCAGTCCCCTAGAACTTAGAACTACTTAAACCTAACTAACCTAAGGACATCACACACATCCATTCCCGAGGCAGGATTCGAACCTGTGATCGTAGCGGTCGCACGGTTCCAGACTGAAGTGCCTAGAACCGCTCGACCACACCGGCCGGCTGCACAACTGTTATTCTAGGTTAGATTATGACCATAGTCTCCATGGAAGCTCATCAGAACATCCGCAATAACGTACTACTGTACCCGCCGATCTGGCTTTGGGGCGCGTTGCATGTTTCGAGCAGCCGTTTGCCTCGATGACGGCGTATCCCGACACGACATGGTGTAACAAGAAACGTGACTCATTCGAGCAACTGACACGTTTCTATTGATTCTCGTTGCCGTTTATCCTGTGCCCATTGCAATCGTAACTGATGACGTCGTCGGATCAACACGGGAACACGCAACGTTTGTCTGCTGCAGAGCCCCACGATCAAGAATGTGCACTGCTCCGAAACATCTGTGCCTGCACCAGCACTGTGCTCAGCCGTCGGACCTGTCACAAATCGCCCCCTGTCCTGCTCTGCAGAGCAGGCAAGCCTCCAACCTCCACGTTCTGGAGGAACCGTGAGCGTCCAAAACACTGTCGCCTACTCTTGATTTCACTGTTCTGTTGTGTACGAGTTCATACACAACGGCAAGGAGAGGCGGGCTACAGAGCAGTCCGGCAGCTGGACGGGAACAGAAATGATTGACGAAAAAGTTAACACAATGAGCAGAAGATTTGCTTAACTTGTATTTCTCCAAGTCCATCTCATACATAAGCAATTAGGATGAGAGTCACTGTCTTGGCACAAATGAAAGTGGCGTAGCGTAGTGGCTGCAAGCACGATTGGGCTGGGCGGCTGCTGCCGGCCCTCCTATATTGTGGAGGCAGAGGGCGCTGGTGGTACGGAGCCGCTGGAGGTGTGGCTCAATGGGCGAGCACGACTGGGTCTCCCAGATCCTGCAAGTCCGGTATCTGAGTCAGATGGAATGCAACTCCGTTTCTATGACGTCCATTGGATGGTATCGACACGTGGTACCACATGTCCTTCAACCGTCTTCCCTAGATACTCCCCAACAGTAGCAAGCTCCCAACCGACCAGCTCCATTTCCGCGATGCTTGTTTTCAGTCGTTGGAGCTTAACAATCTGCCGTTTATTAAAGATGCTACGTCAATGGATTTCCCATTTGCAATCCATAGCCGCCCGGGGTAGCCGAGTGGTCTCAGGCATCTTGCCACGGTTCGCGCATCTCCCCCTCTCCCCCCCGACCCCCTCCATCACAGGCCCGAATCCTCCCTCGGGCATGGGTGTGTGTGTTGTCCTTAGCGTAAGTTAGTTTAAGTTAAAGTAAAGCCTAGCGACCGATGACATCAGCAGTTTGGTCCCATAGACCTTACCACAAACTTCCAATTTTGCTATTCATATCGCTGCTAGAATGATTTCCCATTTGTCTGTATTCCCTTTATACGAGGGCGGTTCAGAAAGTAACCTCCGATTGGTCACAGTGCGGGTTGTGGGGGGAGTAGCGACGCCATCTGTGCGTTCACGCACTTAACAGGTCAGTCGGCATCAAGCCGTGGTCGAGTGAACGTCGTACCTGCGCTAGTTTAGTTTTTGTGGCAGTTTGAAATGTGTGCTGCAATAGAAAACCCCGCCAAATGTGAAGTGCGTGCTGTCATAAGGTTTTTTTACAGCCAAAGGATATTCTGCAGCAGCTATTCATCGTGAGCTTTGTGCCGTGTAAGGACCAAGAGTTATGAGTGAAGGAGTTGTCCGTGAATGGGGACGTTTATTTAAAAGTGGACGAGAAAACGTTCATGATGAAGAGAGGATTGGTAGACCATCATTGGTGACTGACGAACTCGTTCAGACAGTTGATGATGATGATGAGCGTTTGGCGTCATTGGCCGGGAGGCCCCTCGCGGGGCAGGTCCGGCCGCCATATCGCAGGTCTTATTACATTCGGCGCCACATTGGGCGACCTGCACGCCGGATGGGGATGAAATGATGATGAACACAACACAACACCCAGTCCCTGAGCGGAGAAAATCTCCGACCCAGCCGGGAATCGAACCCGGGCCCAGAGGACGGCAATCCGTCACGCTGACCACTCAGCTACTGGGGCGGACAGACAGTTGATGCAAAAGTTCGTGAAAATCGACGTTTCTCAATGTCGGAGTTGTCTACTGGTTTTCCACAGATTTCTAAGACTCTCTTGTACGAGATAGTGACAGCAAGATTGGGTTACCGTAAGTTCTCTGCACGATGGGTGCCCAAAATTCTTACCGACCACCACAAAACTCAAAGAATGGCCTCTGCATTAGACTTTCTGTCACGTTATGAGGACGAAGGAGAACCATTGTTAAACAGAATCGTGACCGGTGACGAAACCTGGATTAAGTACGTGAACCCTGAGACAAAAGAACAATCAAAGATGTGGGCACATTCAAATTCGCCTACCAAACCAAGAAAAGCCTCGCAAGATTTTTCTGCCAGAAAACTGATGGCAACGGTGTTTTGGGATGCCAAAGGGGTGTTGTTGGTTGAATTCATGGAACGTGGTACGACCATTAATCAAGACGTGTACTGTGAAACAATAAAAAAGTTACGACGGGCTATACAGAACAATCGCCGTGGTATGCTGACTTCCGGTATCGTTTTTTTGCACGATAACGCCCGTCCTCACTCTGCTCGCAGAACAACGGCCCTTCTTGAGTCCTTCAAGTGGGACGTTATCAACCATCCACCTTACAGCCCAGACCTGGCGCCAAGTGATTATCACCTCTTCATGCATTTGAAGAAATGGCTCGGGTCACAGCGGTTTGATGACGACGAAGAGCTCAAAGATGCGGTCACAGGCTGGCTCCAGGCACAAGCGGGTGATTTTTATGCAGAAGGAATTTCAAAGCTTGTGAAGAGATACGATAAGTGCCTCAATGGCTATGGAGACTATGTAGAAAAATAGTGCAAAGATGTAGTTGTAAGATGTATATATTAAAATATTTTTATTTAACTTGGTGTATTTTTTTAAATCAACCGGAGGTTACTTTCTGAACGGCCCTCGTAATCTTCCCTTCCCACGTCACGTGCCTACAACGCCACCAAGACAGTGTTCAGTCTTGCAGCAAGCAATGCGCATATTGTCTTGGGTCAACAATGTAACCCTGCTCTTACGTTGTTACTTTTCTGGCGTTTTATTACCCACCTTATCTTTCCTCTTAACATATCATGCTTAGTATGCCTAGCCTCCAATCGTAAAATTTCGTACTCGTAATTGTAAAACAACAGTGCGCAGTATTCAAATTCTAAAATGCTGCGAAGAGCACACGGAGTGCCGGGTTGACTCCACGTAGACACACACATACATAAGACCCCTTGTTACATCCCTGTTCAACCCAACTGAAACTACATTTGATAACCTGCTATGTACTTTAAACTACCTTATATGCACACCCACCCAAAAAAAAAAAAAAACACACACAAATGATTGGACTTTAACTTACAATGACGAAATAAATGGACACACGATATGCGATATGCCATTTCAAATTGAAACTTGCCTTCTGTACTTCACAAGACACACATATCAAATCTGTTGCCTTAAAAAAAAAATTAAGCAAACTACGCATGGAGTGAACCAATAAGCGGTGAATTAACAGATCATTTCTTCAAAAATGTAGAAGATACAAAGAAATGCTTCTGTAGCAGTTTTAACAGTCAACCGGCAACCCCTCCGCATTTAAAGATTCAAACTTCCATATATAAAACAGCTCCATTTTAGGAAATGCTAGTTTTTCACACATTTCAGTCTTTAGGATATCGTGTTTACTGAACACTGTATCGCGCATAAAGCTAATTTTTAGGTACATTCAGTGGTATATGTACATGTCGTCTGCAAAACGTGTTGCGAATAGAGTTATTAGTAAAGAAGTAATAAATTAAAACTTCATACCAGATGCTGAAGTTTTACTGCGTGGACGGCGAAAATGTAGCGAGCGATAAACTTTTAGTCTTTGATTTTTAGTACGGTTACCAGTGAGGAAAAGTTATGAAAATGTTTCAAATTATGTGTAAAGTCTGTAGGGAGTTGCTAAGCGCTCTCATTCTCAAATAATGGATTAATATAGTCTGCATAAATTGCGTACTGCCTCAAAACAGATTCATGCTTTATTGCTCAACTTACTGCGTGAAACTTTTAACGTAAGGCTATACAGGGTGAAAAGTATTTAAACCGACAAACTCTGGGTGGTTGTAGGGGACACCAAAACAAATATTTTTCCCTAATGTCATTTTTTCCTATGAGGAATATTTAAACCGGTAGAGGAAGATTTCTCTGGTGGCAAATTAACTAAACCAACAAACACTTTTGGATTTTTTTATGACCAAGAGGCAACACATTAACACAACCCAATTTCAATTACAGCAGATTTTCAAAAATACCTACATTGACACGGAAACAAAGGTTGAACCATCGGATCATGTTCTGTCTGACACGGGCAAAAACCCCAGGAGTGTCCTGAATTGTTCCTGCTGCTGCTACTATCTGGGCAACCAGATCCTCTTCTGATGCAACAGGAGTTGCATAAACAAAGTTGTGCATCTCTCCCCACACAAAAAGGCCAGAGGGGACATATCTGGGGATCGAGCAGGCCATGGTACAGGACCACCTCTGCCAATCCACGTTTCTGGGAACTGTCGGTCCAGGAATCGACGCACACGATGACTGAAATGTGCCGGCGCCCCGTCATGTTGGAACCACATGCGTTGTCTTGTAGGGAGCGGGACGTCTTCCAGCAATTCTGGCGATGCTCTGGCGAGAAAATTGTAATAGTGCCTGCCATTTAATGGCATAGGTAGCAGATACGGCCCAATTAAACAGTCCTCAACAACACCAACCCGCACATTAACGAAGAACCGCACTTGATGAGCGCTAGTAACTGTGGCATGTGGGTTATCCTCACTCCAAACATGCGAATTGTGCATGTTGAAGACTCCATCACGCTCAAACGTTGCTTCATCGGTAAGTAACACAGAGGATGGAAATGTAGGATACGTTTCGCACTGTTCCAGGTACCACTGCGAAAACTGTGCTCTGGGTGGATAATCAACTGGTTCCAGGTTGTGGGCACGCTGTAAGTGAAGTGGACGTAAAAATTGCTCTCGAAGGACTGTTCTTACATTCGTCTGATTCGTCCCCATGTTACGTGCAATTGCACGAGTGCTGATTGAAGGATCCCGCTCCACATGCTGCAAAACAGCTTCCTCAAATTGCAGCATTCTTACCGTGCGACGGCGTCCCTGTCCAGGTAATCCGGTAAATGACACGGTCTCACGCAAATGTTGGTACACAGCAGCAAAGGTCGTATGATGCGGGATACGGCGATTAGGATATTGTTGCTGATAAACCCGCTGTGCAGCTCGTCCGTTGTGGTGCGCTACGTAGTACGCACCAACCATATCAGTGTATTCACTCCAGGTGTATCGCTCCATTAGTAAACACAACAATGCACTACTACACTGGTGGACAGCAGTTGCCTACAACTAAAGACCGTATTACGGCCTCTAATAACTGAAGATCGTAATACGGCTTCCACCGGTTTAAATAATCCTCATAGGAAAAAATGACATTAGGGAAAAATATTTGTTTTGATGTCACCTACAACCTCCCAGAGTTAGGCGGTTTAAATACTTTTCACCCTGTATATCTTAAGCTGAGTGCAGCAAACACTACTGTTTCTACTAAAAGCACATACAGGATGTACATAAAGTTCGGGAACACTTTCAATAATTTATTGCACAAGAACCAAACATTGTACAGATATCATGCATATGTCATTTTAAAGAGAAACCATGAAAGGTTTTTTTCCTTGTATATAGCCACAGCGTAGTTTGGTAATTTGCTGTTAGTCAGCGCTAGTCGCAAACATGGCGAGTTCAAGTGCGGAGCTAGCCTTCTGTGTGTTGGAGTTCGACAAAAACAGCTGTTCAACGCATGTTTAGAACCAAGTACGGCAAGAAGCCACCAGCAACGAAGGCCATTTACCACTCGCACAACAAATTCGTTACGGCGGCTTGCTAGTGCCCGGCAAAGAGAAGCGGACGTCCCAGTGTGAGTAAAGTGAATGTGGAGTGTGTACGAGAGACATTCATAAGAAGCCCAGAGAAATCGGTGCGTCGTGCATCCCATGAACTCGAAATGGCTCCAGTGACAGTGTGGAAAGTCCTGCGACAGAATCTGTCTTTGAAACCATTCAAATTGGAGCTGGTGCCGAAGCTCAATGGCGACGACAAAGACAAGCGTTTTGCGTTTTGTTCGCAGTTGCCACTTTTCACACTAATGGGAAAGTAAACAGGCATAATTGCCAAATCTGGGGTACAAAGCATCCACATGAATGCACTGAATTTGAGCGTGATTCCTCAAAAGCAAATGTTTTTTTGTGCCTAGCCACGTCGAAAACTGTACGGGACATTCTTCTTCGCCAAGAGCACTGTCACTGGATATTCCTGCTTGGACGTGCTGCAGCAATGGCTGATGCCTCAAATGCAATCGGACTCTCCGTTCATCTTTCGGCAGGGTGGGGCTTCACCACATTATCATCGTGAAGTTCGTGGGTCCTTGAACACGGAGCTGTCGCATCGACGGATCGGCCGTGCTACAGAAGGGGACAGCTGTTTCATGAAATGGCCTCCCGCGTCACCAGATCTCACTTCGTGTGACTTTTTTCTGTGGGGACACATTGAAGATCTGGATTAAGTACCGCCTCTACCACGTGATGTAGCAGAGCTCCGGGACAGAATACGGGAAGCGACTGCCACAGTCGACGATGGCATGCTGGGACGGTATGGCAAGAATTCGATTATCGTATTGCCATGTGCCGGGTCACTCATGGTTCGCATCTCGAATGTTTGTAAAAAAAAATCTTTCAGAGTTTCTCTTCAAACTGAAATATGTATGACATCTGTACAATGTTTATTTCTTGTGCAATAAATAACTGAAAGTGTTCCCGGACTTCATGTTCAACCTGTATAAAAGTGGGTCAAAAGGTGTTAGTACAAACATGTCACGCAGTCACACATACACAATAAAACTTATATCGAAACAAGATAAAACTTTAACAAAATAGCAGCGATAGCTAGGTAATAACAACAATTTAAATTTTCAGATTTAGTCAATAATTATATTAAATAATAAAAATCAAGTTTTTGTTGCCCCTGGAAGCTGTTAGATAGGAATTTGCAACTTGTGTGGGTGAGCGGATGAGAGTTCTAGGCGTTTAGTAATATGGATGTTGTTGCCGTCATCGCTTTACGAGGGAAAAAAGGCATGTTTCATATATTTACTATTCCCTGCAGCGGAATGCTGAAAACCAGAGAGATATCACGAGTTTCTTGACTCATTATGATTTTGTCGAAGTGTAATTTTCCATGTTCCATATAACAGAGACACACATGCAGAAGTTATCAGTTCATGTCCAAATTTGGAAAAAAGTGCCAGAATTTGACCGGCTATGAAAGCGTTGATAAACAGTTCATCATCAACAAGAATGTGCGATAATGTTCTGAGTAAAACTCCAAACCACTGCACAGTTCCTCATGAAGCAAGGTTGCGTGGGGACCCACCCGTGCAATCAATATGTAGTGATTCCCATGGATTATTTTACAGGCATAAAACGTGTATGTATTCATATACACCCTTTCCTTTCCTAGAATTTTTCACAACAACAGAAATACAACACTACATTTCACAACCACGAATGTCACATTTATCATATACACTCGACCCTCTGAAGGAAGGAAAGTCACCAGCTTCTGCCAAAAGCGCTCATAAAAGTGTGTCACAATGTCTCAGCACAAACTAGACATCTGGTCGCACAAGTACAGTAACACTTATATTGACAGGTCGTAAAACTGTAACAAAATAGCAACAACAGCTAGACTAGTGCACAAAACTTGTAGACAGTAAACCAAATTAACATCTTGTTAAAGTCATGAAAATCGTTGCCCACGCATGGTTGGTTTATTAGAAGTTGCATGGGGGCTTGATTAAAATGCAATAATTTTAGTAGCTGTGTGTCCGGTTACGAAGTCTCGTAACCGGTTGGCCCTGACTAGTACTAGTACGCAATCTGACTGCATAAAATAACAATAAAGAATGAAAGGAAATTTCCGTTAACACAATTGATTAATTAAGTCCCCTGCAACTATAAAAGCTACGAAACAACAAAGCACAAGTGTAACTGTTCTGTGTGTGGTAGTGTGATTCAACGTACATGTATCTGGCACGGTTCTTCCTCAATACGACAAGAAATTTTAAACACCATTTACAATGAACTAATTGAAAAACCAGAAATACTATAATTGCACATAGAAACCAGAATTATAAATGTAATACATTAACACGAGCCAGATGCTTTGTTGACTGAACCTGTGACCAAGAGGCATTGTCTTTAAGGAAATGTGAAATAATTTTTTTTTTTGTTACCTCCATATACACTCCTGGAAATTGAAATAAGAACACCGTGAATTCATTGTCCCAGGAAGGGGAAACTTTATTGACACATTCCTGGGGTCAGATACATCACATGATCACACTGACAGAACCACAGGCACGTAGACACAGGCAACAGAGCATGCACAATGTCAGCACTAGTACAGTGTATATCCACCTTTCGCAGCAATGCAGGCTGCTATTCTCCCATGGAGACGATCGTAGAGATGCTGGATGTAGTCCTGTGGAACGGCTTGCCATGCCATTTCCACCTGGCGCCTCAGTTGGACCAGCGTTCGTGCTGGACGTGCAGACCGCGTGAGACGACGCTTCATCCAGTCCCAAACATGCTCAATGGGGGACAGATCCGGAGATCTTGCTGGCCAGGGTAGTTGACATACACCTTCTAGAGCACATTGGGTGGCACGGGATACATGCGGACGTGCATTGTCCTGTTAGAACAGCAAGTTCCCTTGCCGGTCTAGGAATGGTAGAACGATGGGTTCGATGACGGTTTGGATGTACCGTGCACTATTCAGTGTCCCCTCGACGATCACCAGTGGTGTACGTCCAGTGTAGGAGATCGCTCCCCACACCATGATGCCGGGTGTTGGCCCTGTGTGCCTCGGTCGTATGCAGTCCTGATTGTGGCGCTCACCTGCACGGCGCCAAACACGCATACGACCATCATTGGCACCAAGGCAGAAGCGACTCTCATCGCTGAAGACGACACATCTCCATTCGTCCCTCCATTCACGCCTGTCGCGGCACCACTGGAGGCGGGCTGCACGATGTTGGGGCGTGAGCGGAAGATGGCCTAACGGTGTGCGGGACCGTAGCCCAGCTTCATGGAGACGGTTGCGAATGGTCCTCGCCGATACCCCAGGAGCAACAGTGTCCCTAATTTGCTGGGAAGTGGCGGTGCGGTCCCCTACGGCACTGCGTAGGATCCTACGATCTTGGCGTGCATCCGTGCGTCGCTGCGGTCCGGTCCCAGGTCGACGGGCACGTGCACCTTCCGCCGACCATTGGCGACAACATCGATGTACTGTGGAGACCTCACGCCCCACGTGTTGAGCAATTCGGCGGTACGTCCACCCGGCCTCCCGCATGCCCACTATACGCCCTCGCTCAAAGTCCGTCAACTGCACATACGGTTCACGTCCACGCTGTCGCGGCATGCTACCAGTTTTAAAGACTGCGATGGAGCTCCGTATGCCACGGCAAACTGGCTGACACTGACGGCGGCGGTGCACAAATGCTGCGCAGCTAGCGCCATTCGACGGCCAACACCGCGGTTCCTGGTGTGTCCGCTGTGCCGTGCATGTGATCATTGCTTGTACAGCCCTCTCGCAGTGTCCGGAGCAAGTATGGTGGGTCTGACACACCGGTGTCAATGTGTTCTTTTTTCCATTTCCAGGAGTTTATATTGACGAAAAATACACTGTGATCATTGCAACATCTTCCATCTATACATTACACCAACCGAACAGCATCTACTCTCTCGCCCAACAGAACAACAACTGCACACGACATCCTCTGAACTAGTACTGCTCTCGACATCCTCTCAACAAGTACTGCCCACGGCAACCACTGAACTACTACTGCACCAGTGGAGGCGGCGGAATAATAATCTTTGGCGCAATCTCTGGCGCTGTGACTCAGTGTAGCCACCTTTCAAAGTGAAGGAAAAGAAGTCGTTAGACGATAAATCATGCGGTTACGGGCAATGACACAAACGTCGGTGGTACTCCTGAGCAATTAATTGATCGAAAGTCCATGGATATGCTGCGTGGTTCATCGTGTCCAGCAGGCACAACATTTTGGCGACCAGACTTCGCGTCATCGTAAGGTGCGCTGATGAGCTGACTATTACCATAAAGATCGGTACGGTCAAGTCTGTACGAACTCCCTAATGTCCACAAATATGGGGTGGGTTAGTTCCTATTGTCAGCAGCAACAGCGCTCCTAAACATATACACTGCTGGCCACCGTAAATGCAACACCCTGAAAGAAGCATCCGAATCAAGTGAAATTTACACCATGGGTTTGCAGCGATGAGATATGCAACTGATTAGAATTTCACCGCAGACGCACATCACGCGCGCCTGTGGCGCCACCTCATAGCGCCATTTAAGGCTTGGCGATTTCGACGAGTGTACGTTCAGCTCGTGTGTTTACCTTGTGGTTGTTTCACAAGACGGTCAGTTATGCCTCGTAGACAACAGCGAACATCGTTTGAGGAAGGATAGTGGCTTACCGAGATTGTGGATTATCATACAGAGAAATCGCTAGTCGTGTTGGACGAAACCAAACAACTGTAATGCGGATATGTGAGCGTTGGATACAGGAGGGTACGACGGACCGACGTGGTCGATCGCATTCACCTCGGTGCACCACTGCACGTGCTGATAGGCAAATTGTGCGCATGGCAGTGACGGATCGCTCAGTGACATCCCGAACCATAGCACAGCACATTGCGTCTGTAACGCATCATCCAGTGTCTGCGCGTACCATTCGACGCCGTTTACAGCAGAGTGGTCTGTCCGCAAGACGCCCATTGCTTCGTCTACCATTGACGCAGAACCACAGACGTCTCCGTCGCCAATGGTGTGATGACAGACGGATGTGGACGGCAGAATGGAATGACGTTGTCTTTACTGACGAGGCACGCTTCTGTCTGCAGCACCACGATGGTCGGATTCGAGTGTGGAGGCACCGTGGAGAGAGGATGCTGGACAGCTGCATTATGCACCGCCACACTGGTCTTGCACAGGGTATTATGGTATGGGGCGGTATTGGATATTACTCTCGCACGCCTCTAGTACGCATTGCCGGTACTTTAAATAGCCGGCGCTACATATCCGAGGTGCTGGAGCCAGTTGTCCTTCCTTACCTTCAGGGCTCGGCCACAGCCATATTTCAACAGGATAATGCGCGACCACACGTGGCACGCATTGTCCAAAGTTTCTTCGCCAATAACCAGACTGAATTGCTTCCCTGGCCGGCTCGCTCTCCGGATCTTTCGCCGATAGAAAACATGTGGTCCATGGTTGCTCAACGAGTGACCCAGATTACATCCCCAGCTGCCACACCAGATGATCTTTGGCAACGTGTGGAAGCTGCTTGGGCTGCTGTACCCCAGGAACACATCCAACGTCTCTTTGACTCAATGCCGAGACGTGTGGCAGCGGTGATCTCCAACAATGGCGGCTACTCTGGCTACTGATTCTGGCAGGAACCACATGTCACAGACGTCTGTAAACGTAATCATTTGATACTTGGTCAACATGTTATCTACAAAATAAATTTTTTTGTGCTACCTCTTGTCTTGCTTGGTGTTGCATTTACGGTGGCCAGCAGTGTACTAAAAACAAACAGCGTCCGAACAGGCAGTGAAGGCCCGTTAGTACTGACCGGCCGCCTTGTCATCCTTAGCACTTAGGCATCATCAGGTGCAGATATGGAGGGTGGTCAGGACACCATTCTCCTGGATATTCTCAGTTCGCATTACCGGTGTTGCTACTCCTCAATCAGGGAGTTCCTCAATTGGCCTCACAACGGCTGAGTGCGCCCCGCTTGTCAGCAGCACTCCGCAGACCCGGACGGTAAACCATTCGAGTGCTAGCCAAGCTCGACAGTGCTTAACTTCGGTGATCTGACGGGAACCAGTGTTACGACGACAGCAAAACTGTTGGCTCTTACACACTCACCGCCTGGCAAAAATTTTGAAGTGCCCAGAAAGAGAGGAGGAAACGAAACGGAAACTTCACTGGTTGAGAGGGCACATGTGAAGTTATTTCAGTAACTATAAAATTGAGTCAAATTTGCAAAGAACGTGACACCTCACTTACCAGTATGACGTTTGACCCCCTCTGGCCTGGATGCCTGCACTGATTCGATGAGAAGGGCTGTTATTAAGCCTTTATATCCTCTCCTGAGGCAGGCCACCCCACAACTCTTGTTACTGTTCCTTTATAACCTGGATACTGGCGCTGGGACAGAGTTGATGCACAAGCTGGTCCCATACACGATCTAACAGGTACAGATCCGGGGATCTAACTGATCATGAGAGCACCACAGCTTCACACGGACAGTTCACACAGGCATATGTCATGGTTCGACGAGCGTGAGCGTTGTTCTATTGAAAAATGGCACCACGTCGAACAGAATGAGGCGCCCTTCATCAGCAGTCCTGTCTTCTCAGTCACAGCACCACTTCAAATGCAGCCGCTGGTGTTGTCCAACTAACGACAGCCTATGCGTGAGTTAATAATGCCCTAGTCTGGCTACTTTCCGACCATTGTCCGAAGTTCTCAGTACAACGCGAGATTTCATTAAGCACTGCGGTGTGTCATTTTTCGGTCGGCACGTCTTTTCTCAGTGCGGCAGAATCGTGGCGTCATCCTTGTTTGTCTTTCACTATTTGTTTGTGCCATAAGAGAAGTTCACAGGTCCAGTGGCTGTTTCTACATAATGAGGCAGTTCATCGATCTACCATTACAAGCCTTTAAAATGAATGGGGATGATAGAAGAGAAGGATGCCATCAAGAGCACAGGATGCAGCCAACTGCAGGTGGTTGGTCACGTCGATACCAATGATGTGTGTCACTTTGGATCAGAAGAGATCCTCTCTGGTTTCGAGCGGCTAACAGATGTGGTAAAGGCTGCCAGTCTTGCTTGCAAGATGAAAGCACAGCTGACAATTTGCAGCATACTCGAAGGACCGATTGCGGTCCTCTGGTACAGTGCCGAGTGGAGGGTCTGAATCAGAGGATCAGACGGTTCTGCGACCGTGTAGGCTGCAGATTCCTCGACTTGCGCCAAGGGGTGGTTGGGTTTCGGGTTCTGCTAATAGGTCAGGTGTCCACTACAGGCGGGAGGTGGCTACACGGGTTGCAGGGGCTGTGTGGCGTGGACTGGGCGGTTTTTTAGATTAGAGGGTCTCGCGAAAACACAAGAAGGGCTTCAGTCACAAAGGGTGCAGGCCGAACGCACGTAGATACAGGAACCAGTGGTATAACAATTGTAAATTGTCGTAGTTGTGTTGGGAAAGTACCAGAGCTCCAAGAGTTAATAGAAAGCACTTATGCTCAAATCGTTATAGGCTCTGAAAGCTGACTGAAGCCGGATATAAGCTCAACCGAAATTTTTGCGGAGAACCTAACGATTGGCGGTGGCATGTTTGTTGCTGTTAAAAGTAGTTTAACTTGTCGCGAAATTGAAGCAGATGCTTCCTGTGAGTTAGTTTGGACAGAGGTCATTGTTGGGAACCGGAATAAAATAATAATTGGGTCCTTTTCCGACCTCCCAGTTCAGATGATGCAGTTGCTGAAAGGTTCAAAGAAAACTTGAGTTTGATTTCAAACACGTAGCCGACTCATACGATAATGGTTGGTGGTGACTTTAATTTACCCTCGATATGTTGGCGAAAATACATGTTTAATTCCGGAGGTACGCATAAAATATCATCCGAAATTGTGCTAAACGCATTCTCTGAAAATTATTTCGAGCAGTTAGTTCATGAGCCCACGTGAATAGTTCAATTGGCTCTGAGCACTATGGGACTTAACATCTAAGGTCATCAGTCCCCTAGAACTTAGAACTACGTAAACCTAACTAACCTAAGAACATCACACACATCCATGCCCGAGACAGGATTCGAACCTGCGACCGTAGCGGTCGCGCGGTTCCAGACTGTAGCGCCTAGAACCGCTCGGCCACCCCGGCCGGCCCACGTGAATAGTAAACGGTTGTGAAAATACACTTGACCTCATAACAACAAATAATCCTGAGTTAATAAACAGCATCAAAACCGATTCAGGGATTAGTGAACACAGGGTTGTCGTACCAAGACTGAATACCGTAATCCCCAAATCCTCGAAAAATAAGCGAAAAATATACCTATTCAAAAAAGCAGATAAAAATTCACTTGACGTCTTCCTCAGAGACAATCCCCACTCATTCCAAATTAATAATATAAGTGTAGACCAGATGTGGCTTGTATTCAAAGAAATAATGTCGGCAGCAATTGAGAGATTTATACCAAATAAATTAACAAACGACGGAGCTAATCCTCCTTGGTGCACAAAACGAATTAGAACACCGTTGCAGAAACAAACATGCCAAATTTAAACAGACGCAAAATCCACCAGATTGGCGATATTTTTCAGAAGATCGAAATTTAGCGCGGACTTCGATGCGAAACGCGTATAACAGTTTCCACAACGAAACTTTGTCTCGAAACCTGGCAGAAAATCAAAAGAGATTCTGGTCGTAAATGAAGTATGTTAGCGGCAAGAAACAATCAATGTCTTCTCTGAGCGATAGCATACTATAGAAGACAGTACTGCCAAAGCAAAGTTATTAAACACAGCCTTCCGAAATGCCTTCACAAAAGAAGACGAAGTAAAAATTCCAGAATTCGAATCAAGAACAGCTGCCAACATGAGTAACGTAGAAGTAAATATCCTCGGAGTAGTGAAGCAACTTAATCACTTAATAAAAGCAAGTCTTCTGGTCCAGACTGCATTAGCTCCATACTTAACAATCACATACAACCGTTCGATCGACGAAAGAACCGTACCCAAAGACTGGAAAGTTGCACAGGTCACACCAATTTTCAAGAAAGGTAGTAGGAGTAATCAACTAGATTACAGGCCCATGTCGTTGGCAGCAGGATTTTGGAACATATATTGTGTTCAGACATTATGAATTACCTAGAAGAAAACTGTCTATTGACAAACAGTCAACATGGGTTTAGAAAACATCGTTCCTGTGAAACACAACTAGCTCTTTATTCACGTGAAGTGTTGAGTGGTTCCTGTGAAACACAACCAGCTCTTTATTCACATGAAGTGTTGAGTGCTTTTGACAAGGGATTTCAGATCGATTCCGTATTTTTAGATTTCGAAGGTTTTTGACAGTGTACCAAACAAACGGCTTGTAGTAAAACTGCGTGCTTATGGAATATCGTCTCAGTTATGTGACTGGATTTGTGATTTTCTGTCAGAGAGATCACAGTTCGTAGTAATTGACGGGAAGTCATCGAGTAAAACAGAAGCGATTTCTGGCGTTCCCCAAGGTAATTTTGTAGGCCCTTTGCTGTTCCTTATCAATATAAACGATTTGGGAGACAATCTGAGCAGCCGTCTTAGGTTGTTTGCAGATGACGCTGTCGATTATCGTTTAATAAAGTCATCAGAAGATCAAAACTAATTGCAAAAAGATTTAGAAAAGATATCTGAATGGTGCGAAAATTGGCAGTTGACCCCAAATAACGAAAAGTGTGAGGTCATCCACATGAGTGCTAAAAGGAATTCGTTAAACTTAGGTTAGACGATAAATCAGTCTAAAAGCCATAAAGCCATCAGTCTTAAAAGCCATAAATTCAACTAAATACCTAGGTATTACAGTTACGAACAACTTAAATTGGAAGGAACACATAGAAAACGTTATGTGGAAGGCTAACCAAAGACTGCGTTTTATTGGCAGGACACTTGGAAAATGTAACAGATCTACTAAGGAGACTGCCTACACCAAGCTTGTCCGTCCGCTTCTAGAATACTGCTGCACGGTGTGGGATCCTTACCAGATAGGACTGAGTACATCGAAAAAGTTCAAAGAAGGGCAGCACGTATTCTATTATCGGGAAATATGGGAGAGAGTGTCACTGGAATGATACAGGATTTGGGCTGGACATCATTAAAAGAAAGGCATTTTTCGTTGCGACGGTATCTCCTCACGAAAGTCCAGTCACTAACTCTCCTCCGAATGCGAAAATATCTTGTTGACACCGACCTACATAGGGAGAAACAATCAAGACGATAAAATAAGGGAAATCAGAGCTCATACGGAAAGCTATAGGGGTTCGTTCTTTCCGCGCGCTATACGAGATTGGAATAATAGAGAATTGTGAAGGTGATTCGATGAACACACTGCCAGGCACTTAAATGTGATATGCAGAGTATCCATGTAGATGTAGATAGTGCTTACTGCGTACGATATACAACTTAAAGTTTTCGTAATTTGAAACAAGAACTTATATTTACCTGCTACAAACAATAAATCTGGCGGAGTTCTTCAAGATTAGATGTGACGGTGTCGCTATAGAAGCAATAACTTTACCTAATTTTTCGTTGTCGATAGTGTTGCCAAAATAGTGAAAATGCCACTGCGAACTCTTACCAGATGCGTAGTCTTACTCGATCTTGCCCTATTATTGTTTTAGTTTTTGTTGTTGTTATTTTGCGATCTAGTAATACCCCACGGTCGCCATGTTGTACGTGCAAAAGAAACAAAATACGGAGAATATGGCCGGCAGGCCCTGACAGCAGCAGTTCGATATCCATTTCATTTAGAGGTCGCCGTATGGCTGACGTTACTGCGCATGTGCCAACATAGCAAAAACAAAACTTGGTTCATATTACTGCTCTCTACCAGGACGCGCACAAAATGTTGGCACTAACAATGGAAGAAAATGGATTGTTGATCTATGTAATTCACGTGCTGCTGACAACTTTCGCTAAGCCGCACGTCTTCAAGACACGTCAGTTTGCGTACGTAATTTTCACCTGCTACATAGCTGTGTCAGTCGGAGGAATCATTCACAGCAAGCTGTCTTGTACATTTCTCGCCAGTCCCTGTACACTTGTGCTCTGATATAACTGCTGTCTTTACAGATATCTATTCTCGATTTTCTCCAATAATCATTTGCATCTCATTTCTTCAGAGCGATGTATTTTTCTGTTTGTCAGGAACGTCATCCCTGAAGTAAAATAAAAAGAGCACTTTAACTTTTGAGTGCAATTCACAGCCATATAAATCTTTTTCAAAGACGTCTTTGTCGCCTTCGTTTGTTAAAATGATATATTTATGATAAATGAAAAGCATCAGTTTGCTTTTGTTCTACAGTATTTCTTTTATTGTGTTAACTGGTTTTCTTCCAAGGCCATCTTCAGACATTTACTGAGTATTGTCGCCAAAGAAGTTGTAACCCAAATTGGAAAAGAAGTTACACGTCTAGATTGAAGCAGAAACGTACAGTAAATAACATCTTTGACAGTGTGATGGTAATGCAATGAAAAAGTAAAAAATTTAACAGTAAATAAATAAAAAATGTAGTAGACAGGAAAAACATTAACACAAAATAGAAACAGCATGCCCATATAACAGTTTCTATTCATAAACAAAACAAATAAAATAAAATAAAATTAGCACCGGTTAACACAAAAAAGTAATACTGTATAACAAAAGCAGACCGGTGCTTTTCATTTATTATAATGTTGTTCTACCAAGAACAGACGGAAGATTCAGTTAACATGAGATATTTATGAAGTAAACTATTGCATTTCGATTTGTTCCGCCCTCAGCAAATACAGTTTTTGCTTCTTTTTACTCCCACATGTTTCGTTGAAATTAGTATCATCAGTAGGTTTTTAGGGTTCCGTGCTACAGTCTCTAAAAACGGAACCCTTATACGACAGCTTTGTTGTCTGTCCGTCCGTCTGTCTGTCTGTTCGACTGTTGAGAACTCTTTTCTCTCAGCAACGGATGGACTCACCGCGTTAAAATCTATGTCACACACTAATGTGTGTGGTCCCTTGATGGTGTAAAAATTTTAAGCTTCTAAGTCAATGGAATCAAACTACTCGGCCACGTATGTCACATATTTCGATACTCGAAAAGTCACTCCTCCAAACCTGTACTTCCCGTTGACCTAGAATCACGAAATCTGGCAATCATCAATATTTCACGTACAAGTAAAAGAAAAAAATCCGAAAATCCTTAATTTGTAATTATAACACACGAGGGAAAACATTATTTTATTTTTTTACCCGTCTGTCTACCTATCCGTCTGTTAAGGCATCTTTTTCTCTGGAACGTTTTGGCGTATCAAGCTCAAATTTATGTCACAAACTGAAGTCTATAATCCCTTGGAGCTGTAAAAATTTCAAGCTTCTAAGTCAATGCAATGAAGATCTTCGATCATTTATGTCACATGATTTGAAACTCGAAAACTCACTCATCAAAACCTATAGCGTACTTCCCACTGACCTAGAATTATGAAATTCCTGAAGTTGCAAGGTTTCACAGTACAAGGAAAAAATCCGAAAATTGTTCAATTGCAATTATAACACATAAAAAATATCTAAATATCTTTTTTGCCATTAGAACATGCATTGCATTCCGTCAAAAGCATAGCAGACGAACATTACTCCATGCAAACATAAAATGTGAAATGTTATCATGTTTTAATAAGTGAATAAAAAAATATTTTATTAAACCTTCTCTGACTACATACGTAAACTGAAATCCCCTGATCGCTTCTTTTTGTATGTCCGAGCTATTCTGAGGAATTACTTAGACATTTTGATGCAGTCTTGAAATTCCCATGGCCGATATCTTGCCAGTATCTATATCGATAATAGGCAAATATTTTTGAGATTCTTGATTCCCAGGACGGATAATCAGTTCGTATGGAGCCCTCAGTGCGCAAATCCGATTCGCACTTGGCCGGCCTTTTTGTAATTTTCTTTCTAATACATAACAGGGAAGCTGCTCTTTAGTATTTATACACACAGAATTTCAGTTTTTAAGAAAAATATTCACAAATTTAGAAACAAACCAATTTTTTTCTAGAAACCTTGTAAACACAAGCTGTTGTTTGGCGTGTTTGTTTCACAGTTTGTCATCTGCAACCATAGAGAACTTAATGTAGAAATTCGGTTACATAGAAAATTTACGGCTGGGAATGTTAGACTGTTGTGGTTAAGATTATTTCACTCTGTGTGAAAGACTTTGTGTGGCTGTGTGTGTGTGTTTCCCCTTACTTTTCCAGATTTCCCCATTATCTTCACTGCGAAACTGCACTGTGTCACTATTCACAAGCTACGAAAACAAGATGGCGAACAACTGAATATGTTTTGAAACTCGAAAACTCACTCATCAAAACCTATAGTGTACTTCCCATTGGCCTAGAATTATGAAATTCCTGAAGTTGCAAGGTTTCACAGTACAAGGAAAAAATCCGAAAATTGTTCAATTGTAATTATAACACATAAAAAATATCTAAATATCTTTTTTGCCATTAGAACATGCATTGCATTCCGTCAAAAGCATAGCAGACGAACATTACTCCATGCAAACATAAAATGTGAAATGTTATCATGTTTTAATAAGTGAATAAAAAAATATTTTATTAAATCTTCTCTGACTACATACGTAAACTGAAATCCCCTGATCGCTTCTTTTTGTATGTCCGAGCTATTCTGAGGAATTACTTAGACATTTTGATGCAGTCTTGAAATTCCCATGGCCGATATCTTGCCAGTATCTATATCGATAATAGGCAAATATTTTTGAGATTCTTGATTCCCAGGACGGATAATCAGTTCGTATGGAGCCCTCAGTGCGCAAATCCGATTCGCACTTGGCCGGCCTTTTTGTAATTTTCTTTCTAATACATAACAGGGAAGCTGCTCTTTAGTATTTATACACACAGAATTTCAGTTTTTAAGAAAAATGTTCACAAATTTAGAAACAAACCAATTTTTTTCTAGAAACCTTGTAAACACAAGCTGTTGTTTGGCGTGTTTGTTTCACAGTTTGTCATCTGCAACCATATAGAACTTATTGTAGAAATTCGGTTACATAGAAAATTTACGGCTGGGAATGTTAGACTGTTGTGGTTAAGATTATTTCACTCTGTGTGAAAGACTTTGTGTGGCTGTGTGTGTGTGTTTCCCCTTACTTTTCCAGATTTCCCCATTATCTTCACTGCGAAACTGCACTGTGTCACTATTCACAAGCTACGAAAACAAGATGGCGAACAACTGAATATGTTTTGAAACTCGAAAACTCACTCATCAAAACCTATAGTGTACTTCCCATTGACCTAGAATTATGAAATTCCTGAAGTTGCAAGGTTTCACAGTACAAGGAAAAAATCCGAAAATTGTTCAATTGTAATTATAACACATAAAAAATATCTAAATATCTTTTTTTCCATTAGAACATGCATTGCATTCCGTCAAAAGCATAGCAGACGAACATTACTCCATGCAAACATAAAATGTGAAATGTTATGTGAATACAAAGAAGAAATTTTGGCGAAACCCATCTACAAACAGATCAAATTTGTAAGCACACATGGTCACAGCAATGAGCTCCAACCTCATGACGAATAAACGATTGCAACTTTGGCATTTGGCTGCTTTGAAGTGGAACACTGCGAAAAATTTAGTGCTTTAGCACTTGTGAAAATTTAAAATATCACACAATGTATACTTGTCATCGTCACTTCGTCTATATCCGAAGTTATAGATAGTTACATACACAGCCGTTGAAGATGGACCATGTGAAGACAACATGTATACATTTTGTTCTGGCGTAACCACAAGCGCCGGAACGAAGACGAAGAGCATAAGACCAGAGAAGGCGGTGAAACGATGTCGGTCAATGGTGCGCTGATTAGGACCGCGCCATGACAGCGACACGTGCAAGAAGTGAATATAAGCGGCGCTCCTGTCAGCCTCGGCCAGACATTAGGGGACAGTATCAGCACGGCCTAGCAGAGAGAGCTAAGAGATCAGATGGTAGTCATCCATGAACTGTGTTTCAACTTGCAGGAACATTGCAGACAGCCATGGACTTTCAATTATATTGCATGTCGCCTATAGTTTGCGACAACTTTTTGAACATTCAAATTAAGTATTACCGGTTCCCGTCAGATCACGTAAGTTAAACGCTGTTGGGCTGGGCTAGCACTTGTATGGGTGACCATCCGGTGTGCCGAGAGCTGTTGGCAAGCGGAGTGCACTCAGCCCTTGTGGGGCAAACTGACGAGCTACTTGATTCAGAGGTAGCGGCTCCGGTCTCGTAAACTGACATACGGCTGGGAGAGCGGTGTGGTGACCACATGCCCCTCCATATCCGCATGCAGTGACGCCTGTGGTCTGAGGATGACACGGCGGCCGGTTGGTGCCTTTGGGCCTTCATGGCCTGTTCGGACGGAAATTAAGTATTGAATCTTCTTCATAGAAATAAAACTACTAATGTTATTTGCTTGAATTGCTGTATAGCATTCCGAGAACACAGCATCCTTTAGGCACCCTATATGAGACGAGTGGACAAGACCCCACACATTTTCTGAGAGTTATAAATTTTAAGATGTACTGAAGCACATTTTCGCTAAGTATCAGTTGAAAAGAGTCAAAGACGCAAATTTCATCGTGGAGTTATTAATTTTAACAGTGGAAGAGCGATAATTATGTCTTTCAGAGAACATAAGATCTTTCTCAATGTTTACTATGCAGCTTTGATAGAGAATATCAAACAGCTGCTATAAATCTTTACGTAGATGGACATAGTTACTGTACGACTGTTTCGTAAAATTCTGGCTGACTATAAAGTTTAAAAAGGTATATACACTGAGGTGACAAGAGTCGTGGTATGTCTCCTCATATCGTGGCTGACGTCCTTTTGCCCAGCGACGTGCAGTGACTCGATGTGGCATGAACTCAACATTCTGAGCCATACTGTGTTGTTAGCCACATCCATAGCAGTCCATAATAGTAAAAGTGTTGCCAATGCAGAATTTTGTACAACAACTGACTTATCGATTATGTCCCATAAATTCTCGATGCGGTTGATGTCAGGCGATTTGGGTAGCCCAATCATTCGCCCGAATTGCCCGTAATGTTCTCCAAACCAAACGCGAACAATTCTTCCCCGGTGACATAGCGGGCTGCCATCCATAATATAAAGCCCGTGAATGACTACAAATGGTCTCCAAGTAGCCGATCATAACCATTTCAAATCAATGATCGGTTCACTTGGGCCACAGGACCCAGACCATTTCATGTAAAAACAGCCCACATCATATGGAGCCACCAGCAGCTTGCACAGTGCCTTCTTGACAACTGATGTCCTTGGCTTTGTGGGCCTTGCGGCACACTCGAAACCTACCATCAGCTCTTACCAACTGAACGAACAGAGCTCTCGATTATGTCGCATGAACTGCGGCCAAGTGATAAGCTGCACTCCCATTCATAAAAATTCCGTCTCTATTTGGGAACATGAAGTCATGAATGGCTGTAAATGGTCTCCACGTAGCCGAAAATTACCATTTCCTGTCAATGATCGGTTTAATTGGTCCAGAGGACCCAGTCCGTCCCATGTAAACACAGCCCACACCATTATCGAGCCACCACCAGCTTGCACAGTGTCTTGTTGACAACTTGGGTCCATGGCTTCGTGGGGTCTGCGCCAAACTCGAACCCTACAGTCAGCTAAAAATGTATAAATGTGTTTGTAATCTTATGGGACTTAACTGCGAAGGTCATCAGTCCCTAAGCTTACACACTACCTAACCTAAGTTATCCTAAGGACAAACACGCACACCCATGCCCGAGGGTGGACTCGATCCTCCACCAGGACCAGCCGCACAGTCCATGACTGCAGCGCCCGAGACCGCTCGGCTAATCCCGCGCGGCCCTACAGTCAGCTCTTACCAACTGTAACCGGGATTCGTCTCATCAGGTTACGGTTTTCCTGTCATGTAGGGTCCAGCTGATGTGGTCACGAGCCCAGGAGAGTTACTGAACATGATGTCGTGTTGTTAGCAAAGGCACTGGTGTCGGTCGTCTGCTGCCATAGACCTTTAGCACCAAATTTCGCCGCACTGTTCTAAAGAATACGTTCGCAATACGTCCCACATTGTATCACTTGAGTACAAACCACTGCTTCAGCAATGCACCTCTCTTTTATACCTTCTGTACGCGGTACTACCGCCGCCTGAAGGATGTGCATACATTTTACAGCATTGTTCACTGCGTACAGCAGAGGAATAATTCGGAGACGACGATTGTTTGTATGAGCGTAATAATGCACGCTGTAATAAGGCAGCACTATGAGGGAAAGGTTTGTGGACAATAACATTCTTGGAACGGACTGGCCTCTCTAGAGTTCCGACCTGGAACATCACTAGCATGAGTTAGAATGTCGACTTCGCTGAAGATCTCAGCGTAAAACATCACTACCTTTTCTGGTTTCGGCTCTTGAGAAATAATGGACTGGAAGTCCTCCACAGACATTCAGACGCATCACTGTAAATGTCCCCAGCAGACTTCAAGCCGCTAATCAAGCGAACGGTGAACACAACCCGTTTCACATTCCATAACTACGTGTTAGTTAGGTTTAACTAGTTCTAAGTTCTGTGGGACTAATGACCTCAGCAGTTGAGTCCCATAGTGCTCAGAGCCATTTTTGAACTAGGTGTCCGGATACTTTTGATCAGATGCTGTATCTCGCCATAAGTGTACAACAATGATTTTCATCATGATTATTATTCCTTTCCGAAGAACAATAGTTCGCTATAACAATATAAGTGTTTGATGATACATAAATAAACGAGAAAAGGACGTGACTCTGACACAGATTGGTATGACTCGTAGTCTGCCAGAGTTATAAGATGGTTGTGCGAAGGCCGGTATTACGCTATCATATTTCTTTGAGAAAGAAATGTGATCAAATATTCGTCAAATTGCTTTGGCAGAGGTCTTTGACGTGGCGCTAAAAACGCATATTTACACTGTCGTCATATTTTTCGTCAAATTTCAAAATGGCGGACAACAACTTGTTATTTTGCGCTGCAGTTGCTACGACACACAATTGCACTGTCTGCGTATTTGAAAGAAAAAAAAAGGAAACATACTTGGTTGAAGCCATAGGTATTACGTCGAGATAATAAAAGCATTCAACAAAACTTGTTACGAGAGCTGCAAGTGGAGGACGTCAAGCCTTACACATAAATTACTTACGAATGGATGAGAGTGTATTTCAGTATTTGCTCAGTAAAGTGGCTTCTCGTATTACAAAATAGAATACTCTCTTGAAAAATGCTGTATGTGCAGAAAACAGGAACACTGTGACACTGGGATTTCTCGATACAGGAGAGAGTTACTCTAGTTTACAACACTGCACTCAAATATCACATTGCATATTAACCAAAATAATTCCAGAATTATGTGTGAAGCTATTTATAATGCACTGAAGGGAGAATAAGTGAAGGTAAATAAATGCTTAGTACACTATATGGGCAATAAGACCTATTTTTATTTATGCATAATTTAATTAATGGAATTAGTGATCAAACAACTACAAAATTAATAAGAAGTACGAAACAGATGAAGCACTTTTTAACTTGTGGCATCTAGAGTTCCAAAATAGACAAAGCAGAATGGAAAGCTAAGAAAGTTTTTTTTTTTTATTTCAGAGTGCGACCACAAGCAGAAAGCTGAAAAGCTGCCTGGATGTTTCCAGATGTAGAGGTGCATGGCTGTAGCTGTGATTGTGGACACGAAGTCACTTGCTCCATATTCCATCTGCCCCCCCCCCCCCCCCAACACACAATTAATAGCATGCACTGTGCTCTCTCCTCACCAAACGCCATAGTCTAAGCAAGTTTATATGCAAAAAAAAAAAAAAAAAAGAGTCGAAGGATCACACCAACTTCGAAGTCATATTTACAAAGACACTACAGAGACGTCAAATAGTTGTAGCGACGCTAGCGCTCCAGTCGGTTACATTTCACACCGCAGTGAACAGAAGACGAACGCGTTTTATGATCAGATTGAAACGTCCCCTTAGAAAAATTAAAGAATAGCAGTGCTGATAAACCTCTTACGCCTCGGGCATGGATGTGTGTGATGTCCTTAGGTTAGTTAGGTTTAACTAGTTCTAAGTTCTGTGGGACTGATGACCTCGGAAGTTGAGTCCCATAGTGCTCAGAGCCAAACCTCTTACGTTATTTGATTTTCAAACAGCTGAGCAAAACTGAACGTGCTCAGACATTTCTCTCTTTAGTTATTCTGATCATCAATAAAATGACACACAATATTTTTAGCGCAATGCAATCTGACTTTCAATAATCCCTACAAAAGAATGGCCCTGACTAACAATAACCTATACCTTTCATGAATCATTTACTACACAAAAATCTTTGTTATTAGAACTACTGCAATACAGCGAGCGCCAATACTGACAGCTAAGTAAAAGATTCTAACAACTGAAGGCACTAACTACTGATAGGCATACTTACCAAATGAAAGATTTTGATAGAGAGGAAACAATGTATTTACCTTAATAGTGTTCAAAGTTATAATATATATCAGTTCATGAAATCCAGTCTTACAAATTTACTGTCTCTGATGGACACACGTCCAGATCACCCGCTCTCAAAACACAGCCATCTCTCTCCCCACATCCACCACTGTTGGCGGCTCACCTCCAACTGCGCAACGCTACGCGCTGTTCACATCCAACTGCCCAACACTACAATAGCGAATGTTCCAACAATGCCAACCAGCCACAGACTGCACACAGCACAGCCAGTGATTTTCATATAGAGCGCTACGTGGTGTTACCAGCATAAAAACCTAAACAGCCTACTTACAAAATGTACGGCGAGGCCCAAGATTTGATCATATTTATTTGAAGACAGGCGAGATTTGAGAAAGTTTTCCATTACGCTATCAAATTTCTTTGACATAAATATTTGACATATCAACTTCGACAAAGGAATATGATAGTGCAATACCGGTGTAACGCCGCTGCTTGGTGCCTGACGCTCTCGTATGACAAGCAGACTCGTAAATCTTTGGACATCGATTTGTCGGAAACGCTTGACGAAGCAGCAATTCCCACTACCGAGTGTGTACTACTACCGAGTGAAAGACGAATAAAATCCGTGATACACTGGGCATAAGCTGACGTTGTAAGAGAACCAAGAAGTCTTCTGACTTTTTAAGAGTTGTTGCAGCCATTGTGATCTGCTAGAAGAAAACTGTACTGCATTAGGCCAGTCTATTATCAGGCAGGGTAAGAAAAACGCTCGTGTAAACGTGTGGCTTTCTAGAAAGAGACTCGATAACAGTGCGGAACCCATTTCTCGATTTCTCCGTCGGAAGTCGTCCGGGGAACGAACTTACTGCAGGTGCTTCAAAAGTTGGAGGGTGTAGCAGTGTTCAACAGGGCCCGAGTTCCGTTCACACGACAACGCGTAGTGAATTTGCACGAGCGGTTTGGTCAGCTGCGTCCGTCCTACAGCGAGCGTCATCACAGACAAAAGGCCGCTCTCACATCCGGTGGCATAGCAGGTCGCGGGCGACCCTTGCGTAACGCCCGCATCAACTGTGTGACCGGAGCGCTTCAGATACCGTCGGTACTCTTCCGCAAGCACGAACAGCGTCGGCAAAAAACTGCCGGCTGACATCCTCAATGTGGCGCTTGACGGATTGCTGCCGCCTTCGTGTACACTTCAAGGGTAAGTGACACCAGTGCCGAAAGATCAAGCAACATCACCGGCAACCGACTCTTTAAAGAACGAAATAAAAGAGCCACATTTCTTTCACGTAAATATAACTTCTCTTTACTAGGTGATGTTGCAAATCGATGTACACTACTGGCCATTAAAATTGCTACACCAAGAAGAAATGCAGATGATAAACGGGTATTCATTGGAAAATATATATTATACTAGAACTGACATGTGATTACATTTTCACGCAATTTGGGTGCATAGATCCTGAGAAATCAGTACCCAGAACAACCACCTCTGGCCGTAATAACAGTCTTGATACGCCTGGACATTGACTCAAACACAGCTTGGATGGCGTGTACAGGTACAGCTGCCCATGCTCCTTCAACACGATACCACAGTTCATCAAGAGTAGTGACTGCCGTATTGTGACGAGCCAGTTTCTCGGCCACCATGGACCAGACGTTTTCAATTGGTGAAAGATCTGGAGAATGTGCTGGTCAGGGCAGCAGTAGAACATTTTTTGTATCCAGAAAGGTCTGTACAGGACCTGCAACATGCGGTCGGGCATTATCCTGCTGAAATGTAGGGTTTCGCAGGGATCGAATGAAGAGTAGAGCCACGGGTCGTAACACATCAGAAATGTAACGCCCACTGTTCAAAGTGTCGTCAATGCGAACAAGAGGTGACCGAGACGTATAACCAATGGCACACCATACCATCATGCCGGGTGATAGGCCAGTATGGCGATGACGAATACACGCTTCCAACGTGCGTTCACCGCGATATTGCCAAACACGGATGCGACCATGGTGATGCTTAAACAGAACCTGGATTCATCCGGAAAAATGACGTTTTCCAATTCGTGCACCCAGGTTCGTCGTTGAGTGCACCATCGCAAGCGCTCCTGTCTGTGATGCAGCGTCAAGAGTAACCGCAGCCATGCTCTCCGAGCTGATAGTCCATGCTGCTGCAAACGTCGTCGAACTGTTCGTGCAGATGGTTGTTGTCTTGCCAACGTCCCCATCTATTGACTCAGGGATCGAGACGTGGCTGCACAATCCGTTATAGCCATGCAGATAAGACGCATGTCATCTCGACTGCTAGTGATACGAGGCCGTTGGGATCCAGCACAGGCGTTCCGTATTACCCTCCTGAACCCACCGATTCCATATTCTGCTAACAGTCATTGGATCTCGACTAACGCGAGCAGCAATGTCGCGATACGATAAACCGCAATCGCGATAGGCTACAATCCGACCTTTATCAAAGTCGGAAACATGATGTTCTCCTCCTCACACGAAGCATCACAACAACGTTTCACCAGGCAACGCCGGTCAACTGCTGTTTGTTGTATGAGAAATCGGTTGGAAACTTTCCTCATGTCAGCACGTTGTAGGTGCCGCCACCGGCGCCAACCTTGTGTGAATGCTCTGAAAAGCTAATCATTTGCATATCACAGCATCTTCTTCTTTCTGTCATTTAAATTTCGCGTCTGTAGCACGTCATCTTCGTGGTGTAGCAATTTTAATGGCCAGTAATGTATGTTCCAATGGTTGCTTAGGAATTTGTGGTAAGTTCCTATGGGACCAAACTGCTGAGATCATCAGTCCCTAGGCTTACACGCTACTTAATCTAACTTAAACTAACTTACACTAATGACAACACACACACCCATACCCGAGGGAGGACTCGAACCGCCGACGGCGGGAGCCGCGCGAACCGTGGCACAGCGCCACTGACCGCACGGCTACCCCGCGTGGCGCCAATGTCTTTTTTTTTTCCTCGCTCTCTCTCTCTCTCTTCATTTACTGATCGATAAGAAGACTCCAATTTATCAGTGCCTTTCAAACTGTTATCGATAAATGTAATGATCTAGGTCTGAAAGATTCACCGTCAATGATGTGTCCAGACTTTGAAGACAGGATAGTGAAAGCGAAAACTGATGTCTGGATTGATATGAGAATCCAAGGATGCAAATTTCATTTAACCCAGAGCTGATGGCGAAAAATACAAACACTGGGACTTGCACATGACTATTACGCAAGAAATTACATTAGCACGTTTCTGACATATATTTGGTTTGCTGATGCTGGATCCTGATGTCGCTGCTGACTGTTTTGTTGACGATTTAAAGTCAGCGATGCATGTATCGAAAAATTGCAAAGTTTGGTGATTACTTAGTTGAAACTCATAAACAAGAGACTGTATTCTTTCCTCCACCTATGTGGGGAGAATTAAGCTGTAATCGACAATGAACCGCCATGTTCGTGAAAGTTTCCACAGTGAATATAATATTGAGTTCTAGTCCTGCAGTCCAGACATTTAGAGATTTCTTTAAAGTGATGAAGCAAATTGATCTAGACTCTAAAATCGCAATAAATTCGTCAAAAACCAATAAAAAGGAAATGAACTGTCCAGACTTTACATTCATGATACAGCAATTGGAAACTGTAAAGCTGGGAAAATTTCTAAACGTCAATACGGTATGTGAAATGTGTTTCCTATAAAATCAGACCAGAAATTACACAGCAAAAAATTGTGATTTTAGATGTACATATACATGTCAGGATATAAATGAAGAAATTTTCTAAATATATTTAAAAATTCAAAAAAATTAATTATGTAAATACTATTTGGTATGTGAATCAGTTCGTCGTCTCATGGTGCACCCAGGATAACACAAAACAAATCGGTATTCCGTACACGTATTTTCTTTAATGATGTTTGTTTTTAACAACTTTCATTCAATTAATAGTGGACAGAAATTCAATCTGCATTTGCATCACACCCGTCTCACTCCTGTGCAGAAAGCTGTATAATATTCCCCTGCATCCCTTTTCAGTAAGCTATCACGACATGTAAAAGATCTTAGCTGTAATCCTCGCACTTTACAATGTAAATTGAAGAATATGTTCATGGCACCCTCCTTTTGTTATGACTAGCAGTTCCTAGGAGAAACTTCAGCCAAATTCTGTGTTTCATTGCTATTGTGCTAGTTTATATCCAGCTGTATTACGGACTTTTTATGCTTAACTGAACTTGTCGAGTGAAAAATGAAATGCCCACGTCACATTTTATGATATTCACGACAAACGCGATAAAGTTTTACAGCTACTACTATAAGTCTATACAGGATGCGGCGCTTAAATCAGGACAAATGAGACTTTCTTTAAAAAAGAAAATGTATTAAAACAAAATACAAACAAATATGAAAATATTTTTGCTTATAAGTAGTGGTATCTTTCTAAAGTAACATTACTCGATGTAACCCCCTTCAGCCGCAATGACCGCATCCAGTCTTGTCTTGAAGCGATGGCAGGCACTCTTTAGAGCAGAGCTGTCCATATTCGCGAATGCTGCTTCGATAGCAGTGCGTACAGATGTGACACTAGGGTGCCTCGTCTTGTTGGTAACTCTTTGCACTATCCAAACATAGTAATCGATGGGGTTCAGATCCGGGTTATTCGGGGTTCATAACTCCTTTGATCAGAACATGTCAACGTTATCCGAGAGTCACTTGTGCATTAAATGGCTCGTATAAGGTGGTGCACCGTCCTAAGACATATTGTTCTCCCGAGGCCACGCTTTCAGATATTCGTCAAAACTCGCAGATAAATTTCTTTTGTGACATGATACCACCGTCAGTGGACACAACACCCAAGGCGTGAACCCCAGACTTCTCCGAAGCATTATACCTGGCCACAATACAGTAAACAGTTGATCTCGTGTACCCGAAGAACCGAACTATTTCACTGGTCGAACACCCAGCGCGAAGACTTTCAATAATCGCGGCTCTTCGGTTGTACTCCGCACTTGTCCGTAACATCTCGGCCATTTTGAGGTTCTGACTGTTTACTAGATGTCTGTGGCTTTCACGAATGCCAATCGCGAGATTCTGACGGTGAGGCGGGAAATTCAAATTGAAATTTGTCGCACCCCGCATGCTAGAAAACTTTGCTTGACTGCAATGTAGATGAAGTTTAGACAGAAGACTGGGCCGAGAAAAGCGCCGTTTTCTGGTCAGAAGAAGCCCGCACGAGAAAGTTAACTGTTCCACCGTCTGGCCACAAACTCGGACTACATTGCCCGATGCGCTGAAGGGCCGTCACCAGCCGCGAAAGATACGTCTACCTGCTTCAAACGGAAGGAATGAGTCTGATCCTCTTCCGCGCCCTCGAGGTCTCTGAAGGAGCGGCTCCCATTTTTGTGACCGCGGGATGAGTGGGTCCTGTTCCGGGCGAAAACGTTGCCTGGATTGGTCTGACAAGTCTGCAACATCACCGATGCTGTCTCGGATCGTGAGCAGACGCTTGTTTCAAACGTTAAGGCGTTGAAAGCTGGTCCGTGACTGATTTTTCGCTTTCTCCATTGTCACTCCGATTGTGTCTTCCAGCCCCAGAGAGTCCACTGCTATCGCTATCCTCTGTTTTCACATAGAAATGGCCTACCACTTCGTTCTTCGTCATTCAGAGTTGTTGGACTACACAAGAAGAGCGTGATCCGTCCAACCAATGAGTCATACGATTGTGGTTTGGTGGCGTACGATTCCAGCGACTAACCGTGAGTTGTTGCGATTCTATTCGCACCCGAAAGCAGAAAATGAATTGTCGCACGATATTCCACTTTATTAAACCGGCGATAGACAGGTTGGTATCCCACTGCCGTCCGGGTTCCCCAGAACACTTCCTTTTGAAGTGCGTTAGGTACAAGCACTTAAGTAAGAACATACAGCACATAACGGAAATTACAATACCTCAGGAGTGTCTAACCTTTCAGCTTACCAGGGCCACATTTGAAGAAGACAAGTATATTTGGGCTGTACATACACTACTGGCCATTAAAATTGCTACACCAAGAAGAAATGCAGATGACAAACGGGTATTCATTGGACAAATATATTACACTAGAACTGACATGTGATTACATTTTCACGCAATTTGGGTGCATAGATCCTGAGAAATCAGTACCCAGAACAACCACCTCTGGCCGCAATAACGACCTTGATACGCCTAGGCATTGAGTCAAACAGAACTTGGATGGCGTGTACTGGTACAGCTGCCCATGCAGCTTCAACTCGATACCACAGTTCATCAAGAGTAGTGACTGGCGTATTGTGACGAGCCAGTTGCTCGGCCACCATTGACCAGACGTTTTCAGTTGGTGAAAGATCTGGAGAATGTGCTGGCCAGGGCAGCAGTCGAACATTTTCTGTATCCAGAAAGGCCCGTACAGGACCTGCAACATGCGGTCGTGCATTATCCTGCTGAAATGTAGGATTTCGCACGGATCGAATGAAGAGTAGAGCCACGGGTCGTAACACATCTGAAATGTAACGTCCACTGTTCAAAGTGCCACCATTGCGAACAAGAGGAGACCGAGACGTGTAACCAACAGCACCTCATACCATCGCGCCGGGTGATATGCCAGTATGGCGATGACGAATACACGCTTCCAACGTGCGTTCACCGCGATATTGCCAAACACGGATGCGACCATGATGATGCTTAAACAGAACCTGGATTCATCCGGAAAAACGACGTTTTCCAATTCGTGCACCATCGCAGGCGCTCCTGTCTGTGATGCAGCGTCAAGAGTAACCGCAGCCATGCTCTCCGAGCTGATAGTCCATGCTGCTGCAAACGTCGTCGAACTGTTCGTGCAGATGGTTGTTGTCTTGCCAACGTCCCCGTCTGTTGACTCAGGAATCGAGACGTGGCTGCACAATCCGTTACAGACATGCGGATAAGATGCCTGACATCTCGACTGCTAGTGATACGAGGCCGTTAGGATCCAGCACGGCGTTCCGTATTACCCTCCCGAACCCACCGATTCCATATTCTGCTAACAGTCATTGGATATCGACGAATGCACCAGGCAACGCCGGTCAACTGCTGTTTGTGTATGAGAAATCGGTTGGAACTTTCCTCATGTCAGCACGTTGTAGGTGTTGCCACCGGCGCCAACCTTGTGTGAATGCTCCGAGAAGCTAATCATTTGCATATTACAGCAACTTCTTCCTGTCGGTTAAATTTCGCGTCTGTAGCACGTCATCTTCGTGGTGTAGCAATTTTAATGGCTAGTAGTGTAATATACGTAACACTAACGAGAACAGCCGAGAAAAAAAACGAAAACTGGATGGACCAAATATTACACAATATATACAAGATTAACAATTACGCAACTCAAAGAAACTAGTTTTATAATACAAATATGTTCTTACAGTAGTAATAATTAAATTAGTTGGGCTTCTTATTTCTCCTACAGCCACGTAAGATCTGTATATAACTTAATTAGATTACATCGAGGCAGGATATTTTTCTAAAGCCACGCAAAATTTGTTTACTAACCTAGAAGTAGTAGTTGTTGTTATATAACCTAACGGATATTAACTCACACAGCACGTAAACAAATAAAAGCAACATATATTAGATTAGATCCGCATGGACCGAACAATTCGAGTTTTCCTGAGGAGTGATGTTAATGGGGTAAAATGGATAGCACAACACGGGGAAACTGGACTTTAAGTTCAATACCAAGTCCCGTTCCTTGCGTGGCGTCGGCGAAAGGATATCTATATCCACTCTTTTCTGTCTTCTTTTCATTCCCTTCTTAAATTATGCCATTTATTTATAATTTCCGATTTCCAAAATTCGTGTATTTTTCGCTAAAAGATAAGTCTAATTGCTGTAAGTAAATAAAAGATAACACCAAAGAACTGCATTCAGCCCCACTTCCATGTGGTAATGCGTAAGCAACAGTCCCCGTGGCTTCAACTGCGTAACATAATTAGCTGCGGGGTGGTGGCCATGGATACTGGCTAAGAGGCCTGTGAGAAGCACTACGGCCTGCGTAAAGTAATAAGTTGGCACGCCCTAGAAGTCATAATGCAACTTGGAAAAAAAATGCAGCTTGCATTAAACGAGCCGGGGATTTCAACTCCTCTACTGGCGTGTTACGGTACTCTGGCGTGGGAGTTTCATAGTACACCACGTCTCGAGCTATTTAACTCCAAATAAACAAACAAATAATCACATAGTTTCATTTTTTCGAGGTGATAATAAAAACTTTCTGACTACCTTCAAATTGTACATGACTGTATAAGCAATCATTCGCAATTAACTGACTTAACTACCATTTTCCAAACTGGGAAACAAAAGAAAAGAAAAAAACCCGCACAGTTGTGCACTTTCGTCAATGCTTGGCGTGTTCCAAGTTCCTGACAAAGGCAACTCTCTGGTGTGCAGATCAGTTTTTATATTTCGGGAGGTACTGTTCAAGGCCTCTCAAACGTATACCCTGTACAGTCATGTTAGTGTGAACACAGCCTACGTTCGACGCCAATGTGCAGTAACCACACATAGATGGCAGGTGGCGGCACTAGCCGTGGAGGGTATATAATGGACATCAGGGAGAGGCCGAAGACACTGCGTCCAAAAGCGCTTGATCGTTGGCTTTCGGATCAAAAGTGGAAGCATTTCCGAAACGGCTAACTTTGTAAACTGTTAACTTGCCGCCGTGGTTAAAGTATTACGTGCATTTGAAAGAAAAACAGCCGTCGGTCACTATTTTTAACAAATTAACCTGGTTTCAACACTGCTAGGAGTATCTTCCTCAGAATTTAAATCAAAGAATGGTCTATATTCTATAACATGGTCACAGAATTATGACTAAAAACGTATGATAGCGTATAAGTACGGAATCATCGTGACAGACTGGCAGTACTGACATGTCATTTATAAAATAATAAATATGCCAAAGGGCATTGGTCACAAGGATATTTAAGATAAAGAAAACTGTGATGGCGAGACACTAAGGGCTGCTCGTTACTTGCGTGGTGTTCGTTTTGCAACCTGCACTACGCAAGTAACGAGCAGCCCTTAGTGGCTCGCCATCACAGTTTTCGTTATGTTAAATATCTTTGTGACCAATGCCCTTTTGGCATATTTATTATTTTATAAATGACATGTCAGTACTGCCAGTCTGTCGCGATGATTCCGTACTTATACCCTATCATACGTTTTTAGTCATAATTCTGTGACCATGTTATAGAATATAGACCATTCTTTAAATTCTGAGGAAGATACTCCTAGCGGTGTTGAAACCAGGTTAATTTGTTAAAAATAGTGACCGACGGCTGTTTTTCTTTCAGTTGTAACTATTCACGGTCTCTGAACGTGCAGCCATGTACAAAAAAAATATTATATGCATAGCAAAACGGCGCTATTCAAAACCGTCACGGAGGCAACTGTGGTGTAGCACAGGCTATAGGTGACGGGGGTGAACGATGACTGTGTAGATGTGCACGGGCGAATAGACGTGCGACTGTTGAGCAAATGACTGCCAAATGAACCGCGACGCCATCAACAGTGTCTCCTCAACGACTCTTCAGCGAACGTTGTTGCTTGTGCGCCTCCGCAGTGGGCGCCTGTCCATGCAACCATGCTGGCTGCTCTTCGTCGGCTACGAGGGCTGGAACTGGACGTCCTCTAAATGGCGACAGGTGGTCTTTTCAGATAAATCACGCTTTAAGCTCCAACGGACAGACGGCACTTGGCGCATACGGCGTGAAACGTCTGAACGAAAAGACCCCGCAACAATCGTCGGAAGTGTCCAAGATGGAGGTGGGAGCGGTACGCTCTTAGGAATGTTTTCGTGGCATTCCCTGGGTGATCTCGTCTTTCTGGACGGCACACTGGATCAACACAAGCATCCATCTAACTTGTGGACAATGTCCACCAAGACACGCAATTTGTTCTTCCCTTGTCACGTAAGTGTCTGCCAACGGGACAATACAATGTGTCACACAGCTCGCAGCGCACATGCGGGGTTCAAAGAGCACCAGTGTCAGTTTACCGTACTCACCTGGTCACCAAACTACCCGGACTTTAACCCAACCGCGAATCTGTGGGACCACCTCAATCTGGCTGTTCGCACCGTCGATCCTCAACCGAAAAATATGACGAGGCTTGCGATGTTGTCCACTACGTCATTTTTATACAGAGTGCTTGACTATTATAGGTACAAACGGAAGGGGTAGGAGAGGACAATTGAACAACCAAGTACACTACTGTCCATTAAAATTGCTATACCATGAAGACGACGTGCTCCAGACGCGAAATTTAACAGACAGGTAGATGCTGTGATATGCAAATGATTAGTTTTTCAGAGCATTTACACAAGGTTGGTGCTGGTAGAGACACCTACAACGTGCTGACACGAGGAAAGTTTCCAACCCATTTCTCAGTAGACCGGCGTTGCCTGGTGAATCATTGTTGTGATGCCTCCTGTAAGGAGAAGAAATGCCTACCATCACGTTTCCGATTTTGATAAAGGTCGGATTGTAGCCTATCGCGATTGCGGTTTATCGAATCGCGACATTGCTGCTCTGGTTGTTCGAAATACAATGAATGTTAGCAGAATATGGAGTCGATGAATTCAGGAGGGTAATACGGAACGCCGTGCTGGATCCCAACGGCCTCGTATCACTAGCAGTCAAGATGACAGGCATCTTATCCGCATGGCTGTAACTGACAGTGCAGCAACATATGGATCCCTGAGTCAACAGATGGGGACGTTTGCAAGACAACAACCATCTGCACGAACAGTTCGACGACGTTTGCAGCAGCATGGACTGTCAGCTCGGAGAGCATGGCTGCGGTTACCCTTGACGCTGCATCACAGACAGGAGCGCCTGCGATGGTGTACTCCACGACGAACCTGGGTGCACGAATGGCAAAACGTCATTTTTTCGGATGAATCCAGGTTCTATTTACAGGGTCATGATGGTCGCATCCGTGTTTGGCGACATCGCGGTGAACGCACATTGGAAGCGTGTATTCCCCATCGCCATACTGGCGCAGCACCTGCCGTGATGGTATGGGGTGACATTGGTGACACGTCTCGGTCACCTCTTGTTCGCATTGACGGCACTTTGAACAGTGGACGTTACATTTCAGATGTGTTACGACCCGTGGCTCTACCCTTCGTTCGATCCCTGCGAAACCCTACATTTCAGCAGGATAATGCACGACCGCATGTTGCAGGTCCTGTACGGGCCTTTCTGGATACAGAAAATGTTCGACTGCTGCCCTGGCCAGCACATTCTCCAGATCTCTCACCAACTGAAAACGTCTGGTCAATGGTGGCCGAGCAACTGGCTCGTCACAATACGCCAGTCACCACTCTTGACGAACTGTGGTATGGTGTTGAAGCTGCATGGATAGCTGTACCTGTACACGCCATCCAAGCTCCGTTGGCTCAATGCCCAGGCGTATCAAGGCCGTTATTACGGCCAGAGGTGGTTGTTCTGGGTACTGATTTCTCAGGATCTATGCACCGAATTGCGTGAAAATGTAATCACATGTCAGTTCTAGTATAATATATTTGTCCAACGAATACCCGTTTATCATCTGCATTTCTTCTTGGTGTAGCAATTTTAATGGCCAGTAGTGTATGCCTCTTAAACAAAGGTCCCTAAGTCAGTTCTTTTCCCGATACAATGATTGCGACTGAGTACATGAACACTTTGTAACAGTTGGCAAGGATCCATATTCCAGAAGTACAATTCAGGACAAGCACAACAGCAACAAGCATTTTACATGGCAACCGTGTACGTGAAGACAGGCTCCTCATCGATGCCAGCACACTTTCAGCAACCACAAGCATGTTCCAAATCCATTCGAACCGTCCGGACGCCATTGTGTACTGTGTTTTTGATCTCATGGACGAAAAGACATGAGCAACGTCTACTATATCGATATAAATGAACGCTTATATGCTAGCTACTTTGTAAACCTACCAGTTGAGTCAGTTGTCGTACGCGATGTGGCGTCTTCAGCAAATCCGTAAGTTATGAAACTTGCTTTGTCTAAATCAACTTGTATCTTTCGCAGATATATCCTAGAAAGAGGACCCACGAAATTCCTAGCCTTGTATCCTTGCCTCTGAGAGCTACATCTTTCTCCACTCTTGTGGCAGGTGCATATCCTAGAAAATGAACATGTTGCAGAATAAACCTGGAGAACAACGACATTTCGTCAGAATCCACAATTCAAGGAAGTAATCAAAAATTATACTTCTCATTCTCACATTAGCGATAGATCAGAGCAAGAAAATTCGTTTCTCTTAGAATAACACGCATGTACTGAAGTTTTGGACAGAAAGTGAGATGTGAAACTACTACACTTTGTGATCGCAAGTATCCGGACCCGTTTTTCATATTAGGTGCATTGTGCTCCCACCTACTGCCAGGTACTCCATATCAGCGACCTCAGTAGCCATTAACACATCGTGAGAGAGCAGAATGGGGCCCTCCACGGAACTTACGGACTTCAGGTGATCGTGTGTCACTTGTATCATATGTCTGCACACGAGATTTCCACACTCCTAAAAATCCCTAGGTCCACTATTTCCGATGTGATAGTGAAGTGGAAACGTGAAGGGGCACGAACAGCACAAAAGCGTACAGGTCGACCTCGTCTGTTGTCTGACAGGGACTGCCGACAGTTGAAGAGGGTCGTAATGTGTAATAGGCAGACATCTATCCAGACCATAACACAGGAATTCCAAACCGCTTCAGGATCCACTGCAAGTACTGTGATAGGAGGGAGGTGAGAAAACTTGTATTTCATGGTCGAGCGTCTGCTCATAAGCCACAAATCACGCCGGTAAATGCGAAACAACGCCTCGCTTGGTGTAAGGAGCGTAAACATTGGACGACTGAACAGTGGAAAAAAGTTGTGTGGAGTGACGAATCACGGTGCACAATGTGGCGATCCGATGGCAGGGTGTGGGAATGGCGAATGGCCGGTGAACGTCATCTGCCAACTTGTGTAGTGCCAACAGTAAAATTCGGAGGCGGTGGTGTTATGGTGTGGTCGTGTTTTTCATGGAGGGAGCTTGCACCCCTTGTTGTTTTGCGTGGCACTATCACAGTACAGGCATACACTTAATTTTTAAGCACTTTGTTGCTTCCCACTGTTGAAGAGCAATTCAGGGATGGCGACTCCATCTTTCAACACGATCGAGCACCTGTTGTGATCTTCAAACATCACATTAGTGGGAGGGTGATGTTTGAAGTGGTCACTGCAGCAAGTATATGTCTACTAATACTAGTATTGCTGGCCCCTGCTTCGATCACAGGGAAGGCAGATTATTCCTACACGTCGGACAGGGGCCTGAAGTTGGCGTAATAAAGCGCTGAAACTGGTTGCCTAATGAAATAAGGTTGAAAATTGACAGCTGAAAGGTGTTTAATTTTATATCCTCTATCGAACACCTGAGTCCCGCGACCAGCACTAAAAAGATGGACATACACAGTAACTTGACACTTGTCATTTTGGTCACGGGAAACTTTAATCAGTATGGCAACGCAGGAGTTCGGAAATCTCTCCTTCCTATGTGGCTTCATTTATGAAGTCACACACAACACAAAACATCCCACTGAAGGTCTTCACCATTTCTCAGTCATAGCCCACTATTTCCTCTTCCCACGTTGTACTGGACTCCTGGTAAGTGACACATATCGAATAATCTACTGGGCGCCGTCTATTCTACCACCCTCCTCCAGTTTTGCCTTCATCCGGAACAAAGTATACATTATCTGATCAAATTTATCTCTACAGCCTTATGTAATGTACAGCGGCCAGTATAAAATGAGACCGAGAGTATAGTGTTGTCAGTAGAAAAGCAGTAACAGTAGAGTGAGACGGTCAACAGAGCTCAGTGTCTTCGAATGTAGACTATTCATTGGATGTCGCCTAAGTAACGGATCCAACAGGGACATTTCAGCCCTTCTGAAACTGCTGAAGTCGACTGTTGGTGATGTGACTTTGAAATGGAAATGCGAAAGAACAACCACAGATACGCCAAGACCAGTCAGAGCTCATGCACTGATGGACTGGAACCGTCGACTACTGGAAAGGGTAGTGGTATGAAATCGCAAGAAATTAGCGAAAGAAATCACTCGTGACTTCCAAAATGCTAAGCAACCCTTGAGGTGCTGTAAAGAAAGACGCCAGCGGACAGTGGATGACTGGTGCGGATGAACTGGAGTGATAGATCGCGCGATACCCCGTGTCAATCGGGTGGAGGGGTTTGGATTTGGTGAATGCCTGAAGAACGTTACCTGTCATTATGTGTAGTGCGTACACGTCTGCGATAAATCAGAAAGTCAGCTTCGCTCCAGACCCCAGCGTCCAACTGTTTCCTTTTTCTTTCTCTCTTCAGGAAGAAATGAATGCCATTCCGCCATAGACATTCAGACACCTCACTGAAAGTGACCTCAGCAGAGTTCAAGTTGTTATAGAGGCAAAGGGTGGACATACCTCATGTTATTGTCCACTAATTGGTGTCCGGATATTTTTGATGAGAAAGCGTACACTCGTATGAGAGGTCTTGAAAGGTAAGTTAAATACACTATGTGATTAAAAGTACCCGGACACCTAGCTGGAAATAACATACAAGTTCGTGGCACCCTCCATCGATAATGCTGGAATTCAATATGGTGTTGGCCCACCTTCAGCCTTGGTGACAGTTTCCACTCTCGCAGGCATACGATCAAACAGGTGCTGGAAAGTTTTTTGGGGAATGGCAGTACATTCTTCACGGAGTGCTGCACTGAGGACAGGTATCGATGTCGATCGGTGAGGCCTGACACGAAGTCGGCGTTCCTACACATCCCAAAGGTGTTCTATATGATTCAGGTCAGGACTCTGTGCAGGCCAGTCCATTACAGGGGTGTTATTGTCGTGTAACCACCCCGCCACAGGCCGTGCATTATGAACAGGTGCTCGATCGTGTTGAAAGGTGCAATCGCTATCCCCGAATTGCTCTTCAACAATGGGAAGCAAGAAGGTGCTTAAAACATCAATGTAGTCCTGTGCTGCGATAGTGCCACGCACAACAGCAAGGGATGCTAGCCCCCTCCATGGAAAACACGACCACACCATAACACCACCGCCGCCGAATTTTACTGTAGACACTATACAAGCTGGCCGATAAAGTTCACTGGGCATTCGCCATACTCACATCCTGCCATCGTATCGCCACATTGTGTACCGTGATTCGTCACTCCACACAGCGTTTTCCCACTGTTCAGTCGTCCAATGTTTACGCTCCTTACACCAAGCGAGGCGTTGTTTCGCATTTACCGGCGTGATTTGTGGCTTATGAGCAGACGCTCGACCATGAAATACAAGTTTTCTCACCTCCCTCCCATCACAGTACTTGCAGTGGATCCTGATGCAGTTTGGAATTACTGTGTTATGGTCTGGATAGATGTCTGCCTATTACACATTACGACCCTCTTCAACTGTCGACAGTCTCTGTCAGACAACAGACGAGGTCGGCCTGTACGCTTTTGTGCTGTACGTGTCCCTTGACGTTTCCACTTCACTATCACATCGGAAACAGTGGACCTAGGGATTTTTAGGAGTGTGAAAATCTCGCGTGCAGACGTATGACACAAGTGACAGCCAGTCACCACGTTCGAAGTCCGTGAGTTCCACGGAACGCCCCATTCTATTCTCTCACTATGTCTAATGAGTACTGAGGTCTCTGATATGTAGTACCTGGCAGTAGGTGGCAGCACAATGCAGCTAACATGAAAAACGTATGTTTCTGGGGGTGTCCTGATCTTTTGATCACATATTGTATGTCGTCCCACGCTTAGATAATTGTGGTACAAGAGTTTTTCGCTGTCAGAGGAGGGTACATGTTCCACGATTCCTGCAGGCACAGCTCTCCTTCGGTACTGTTAACAGATGTATAATAGTGTTAGAGCGAAATGACATGGCAGCCAGAAACGTAGTGAAATGGTACCTAAAATTTGACCAAGACCCCACAATCTTGGGTGATTCTGACTGGGATGTGTAGCCATCGATATCGACCACAGACAGTAATGTCCAGGCAACCGAGCAACTGATACACAGAAATCGCAGATTTCCGACAGCGAGAACGTTCATACAGTGGTTGTCGAATAGCTCTGCGACCAAGGAGCGGTTTTCTATCGTCGAGGAACTGAACGACTGATAGAACTTTACAACTGTTGCTGGCAGAGACTTGGGGACTATGTTGAAAAGGAGTGTCAGGTATTTGCGTCACTTTCACTAGTAGTGCAACACTGAGAATAAATATTGTTTGTCATGCGACGGTAATGTGTAACTTAGTTTTTGAAGTCCCTTCGTATCTTCTCCATCGAACAAACTTCACAAGAATAGTAAAAGACTACTTCAAGAAAGAAAAAGTTAGACATGTAAAGAAAGAAAGTGTAACATTCCTTCGTCAGTCTCGTCCTCGGAGAGGTCGCACCATCGCGCGAATTCCCAGTGGAGGCTGCGACCGGCAACCACGCGCTCGTAACGCGCGAGACACGTTACCTCACGTACTGTCGCAGATTAAAAAGGAAGTGTCTATTGGCGGGCAAAGATCAATTAAATGCACTACCACTGTAACAAAATTATATTGACAAGGGTTGCCGACCTCGCGTTAACACGTGGCAAAGGGTTGAACTTACAGCGCTCCACACTCAATGATTAATGTCCTGTAGCTATTTAACAGTAATCAGAAAGAGTCAGAGATTCAACCAATGGACTGAGACATTAACTGTTAAGTGTCGATAAGCCCCTTCAAGTTGGTTACTAGCACGTTATGCTGAAAATCGTTGACTAGTGGAAATGTAACTGGACCTGATGAGGCAGAAGCAAAATGCCGTAGCCTGTAGATGCGCAGTCGACAGATGTGGGGAGAGTGGTGGGCGCACTGGAGGGGAAGTGCCGTTCGAAACTGAAACCTACACTCGCTTTTTTAGGAAACATTATATTAAGTGGAGCCCCTCCAAGCCCATACGTGCAAGGTGAC